>NW_027667905.1:0-1200000 GCF_963924665.1 Micromys minutus | reverse complement strand
GTGGCAAAAATGCAGAAGTTCCCTTTATTTTGAGGTAAAATGGCTGAAATTCTCCTTTTTGGGGGCAAAAAGGCAGAAATTTCCCTTATTTTGTTTCAAAATTGCAGAAATTTCACTTACTTCAGGGTAATAAGTAAGAATTTTTTCTTATTTTGGAACAAAAAAGACAGAAATTCCCTTTGTTTTGGGGGAGAAAGACAGAAATTCCACTTATTTAGAGTCAAAAACGCAGAAATTCCCCTTATTTTGGAGCAAAAATGAAGAAATTTCCCTTTTTAATGGCAAAAAGTTATGCATTCTTCTTATTTTCGGGCAAAAAGGCAGAAATTCCCCGTATTTTGGAGCAAAATTGCAGAAATTCCCCTAATTGTGGGGCAAAAAGGCAGAAATTCCCTATATGTTGGGTCAAAAAGACAGAAATTCTCCTTATTTTAGGGCAAAATTCAGAAATTTAACTTATTTTGAGGCAAAATTGCAGAAATTTCATTTATTTCAGAAAAAAAGCAAAATTTTCTTATTTTGGGGCAAAAAGGCAGAAATTTCTTTTATTTTGGTACAAAATTGGAGAAATTTTTCTTAATTTGGGGCAAAAAGGCAGAAATTTCCCATATTTTGGGGCAAAAATGCAGAAATTCCCCTTATTTTGAGGTAAAAAGGCTGAAATTCCCCTTATTTGGGGTCAAATGCAGAAATTTCTATTATTTTGGGGCAAAATTCCAGAAATTTCCCTTATTTTGGGGCAAAATTGCAGAAATTTCACTTATTTTGGGGCAAAATTGCAGAAAATTCACTTATTTCACGGAAAAAAGGCAGAAATTTTCCTTATTTTTGGGCAAAAAACAGAAATTCCTAATATTTTGTGGCAAAAATGCAGAAATTCCCCTTATTTTGAGGTAAAAAGGCTGATATTCCCCTTATTTGGGGGCAAAAAGGCAGAAATTTTCCTTATTTTGTGGCAAAAACGACAGAAATTCCCTATGTTTTCGGGGAAAAAGACAGAAATTCCACATATTTAGAGGCAAAAAAGCAGAAATTTCCCTTATTTTGGAGCAAAATTGCAAAAATTTCCCTTTTTTATGGCAAAAAGGTATGCATTCTTCTTATTATCGGGCAAAAAGGCAGAAATTCCCCGTATTTTGGAGCAAAATTGCAGAAATTCCCCTAATTGTGGGGCAAAAAGGCAGAAATTCCCTATATGTTAGGGCAAAAAGACAGACATTCTCCTTATTGTGGGTCAAAACTCAGAAATTCCACTTAATTTTTGGCATAATTCCAGAAATTTCACTTATTTTGGGGCAAAATTTCAGAAATTTCTCTTATTTCAGAAAAAAAAGCAGAAATTTTCTTATTCGGAATAAAAAAGGCAGAAATATCTTTTATTATGGTACAAAATTGCAGAAATTTCCCTTATTTTGGGGCAAAATTGCAGAAATTTCACTTATTTTGGGGCAAAATTGCAGAAATTTCATTTATTTCAGGGAAAAAAGGCAGAAATTTTCCTTATTTTGGGGCAAAAAGGCAGAAATTCCTAATATTTTGTGGCAAAAATGCAGAAATTCCTCTTATTTTGAGGTAAAAAGGCTGAAATTCCCCTTATTTGGGGGCAAAAAGGCATAAATTTCACTTACTTCAGGGTAATAATTCAGAAATTTTCCTTATTTTGAAACAAAAAAGACAGAAATTCCCTTTGTATTCGGGGAAAAAGACAGAAATTCCACTTTTTTAGAGTCAAAAAGGCAGAAATTCCCCTTATTTTGGAGCAAAAATGAAGAAATTTCCCTTTTTAATGGCAAAAAGGTATGCATTCTTATTATTTTCGGGCAAAAATGCAGAAATTCCCCGTATTTTGGAGCAAAATTGCAGAAATTCCCCTAATTGTGGGGCAAAAAGGCAGAAATTCCCTATATGTTGGGTCAAAAAGACAGAAATTCTCCTTATTTTAGGGCAAAATTCAGAAATTTAACTTATTTTGAAGCAAAATTGCAGAAATATCAGTTATTTCAGAAAAAAAGCAAAATTTTCTTATTTTGGGGCAAAAAGGCAGAAATTTCTTTTATTTTGGCACAAAATTGCAGAAATATTTCTTATTTTGGGGCAAAAAGGCAGAAATTTCCCATATTTTGGGGCAAAAATGCAGAAATTCCCCTTATTTTGAGGTAAAAAGGCTGAAATTCCCCTTATTTGGGGTCAAAAAGCAGAAATTTCTCTTATTTTGGGGCAAAATTCCAGAAATTTCCCTTATTTTGGGGCAAAATTGCAGAAATTTCACTTATTTTGGGGCAAAATTGCAGAAAATTCACAAATTTCAGGGAAAAAAGCAGAAATTTTCTTTATTTTTAGGCAAAATAACAGAAATTCCTAATATTTTGTGGCAAAAATGCAGAAATTCCCCTTATTTTGAGGTAAAAAGTCTGATATTCCCCTTATTTGGGGGCAAAAAGGAAGAAATTTTCTTTATTTTGGGGCAAAAAAGACAGAAATTCGCTTTGTTTTCGGGAAAAAAGACAGAAATTCCACATATTTAGAGGCAAAAAAGCAGAAATTTCCCTTATTTTGGAGCAAAATTGCAAAAATTTCCCTTTTTTATGGCAAAAAGTTATGCATTCTTCTTATTATCTGGCAAAAAGGCAGAAATTCCCCGTATTTTGGAGCAAAATTGCAGAAATTTCCCTAATTGTGGGGCAAAAAGGCAGAAATTCCCTATATGTTAGGGCAAAAAGACAGAAATTCTTCTTATTTTGTGGCAAAACTCAGAAATTCCACTTATTTTGGGGCAAAATTCAAGAAATTTCCATTATTTTGGGGCAAAATTGCAGAAATTTCACTTATTTTGGGGCAAAATTGCAGAAATTTCATTTATTTCAGGGAAAAAAGGCAGAAATTTTCCTTATTTTGGGGCAAAAAGGCAGAAATTCCTAATATTTTGTGGCAAAAATCCAGAAATTCCCCTTATTTTGAGGTAAAAAGGCTGAAATTCCCCTTATTTGGGGGCAAAAACGCAGAAATTTCCCTTATTTTGGGGCAAAATTGCAGAAATTTCACTTATTTCAGGGTAATAAGTCAGAAATTTTCTCTATTTTGGGGCTAAAAGGACAGAAATTTCCTTTGTTTTGGGGGAAAAAGACAGAAATTCTACTTATTTAGAGTCAAAAATGCAGAAATTCCTCTTATTTGGGAAAAAAAGGAAGAAATTTCCCTTTTTTATGGCAAAAAGGTATGCATTCTTCTTATTTTTGGGCAAAAAGGCAGAAATTCCCCGTATTTTGGAGCAAAATTGCAGAAATTCCCCTAATTGTGGGGCAAAAAGGCAGAAATTCCCTATATGTTGGGGCAAAAAGACAGAAATTCTCCTTATTGTGGGTCAAAACTCAGAAATTCCACTTAATTTGGGGCAAAATTCAAGAAATTTCACTTATTTTGGGGCAAAATTGTAGAAATTTTACTTATTTTGGGGCAAAATTTCAGAAATTTCATTTATTTCAGGGAAAAAAAGCAGAAATTTTCTTATTTTGTGGCAAAAAGGCAGAAATTTACCATATTATGTGGCAAAAATGCAAAAATTCCCCTTATTTTGAGGTAAAAAGGCTGAAATTTCCCTTATATGGGGGCAAAAAGGCAGAAATTCCCCGTATTTTGGAGCAAAATTGCAGAAATTCCCCTAAAGAGGGGCAAAAAGGCAGAAATTCCCTATATGTTGGGGCAAAAAGACAGAAATTCTTCTTATTTAGGGACAAAACTTAGAAATTTCACTTATTTTGGGGCAAAATTGCAGAAATTTCACTTATTTCAGAAAAAAAGCCGAAATTTTTTATTTTGGGGCAAAAAGTTTGATTTTTCTTATATTTTGGTACAAAATTGCTGAAATTTTTCTTATTTTGGGGCAAAATTGCAGAAATTTCCCATATTTTGGGGCAAAAATGCAGAACTTTCATTTATTTCAGGGAAAAATGCAGAAATTTTCCTTATTTTGGGGCAAAAAGGCAGAAATTCCTAATATTTTGTGGCAAAAATGCAGAAATTCCCCATATTTTGAGGTAAAAAGGCTGAAATTCCCCTTATTTGGGGACAAAAAGGCAGAAATTTCCCTTATTTTGTGTCAAAATTGCAGAAATTTCACTTATTTCAGGGTAATAAGTCAGAATTTTTTTTATTTTGGGGCAAAAAAGACAGAAATTCCCTTTGTTTTTTAGAAAAAAGACAGAAATTCAACTTATTTAGAGGCAAAAAAGCAGAAATTCCTCTTATTTTGGAGCAAAAATGAAGAAATTTCCCTTTTTTATGGCAAAAAGGTATGCATTCTTTTTATTTTCGGGCAAAAAGGCAGAAATTCCCTGTATTTTGGAGCAAAATTGCAGAAATTCCCCTAATTGTGGGGCAAAAAGGCAGAAATTCTCTATATGTTGGGGCAAAAAGAAATTTTTCTTATTGTGGGTCAAAACTCAGAAATTCCACTTAATTTGGGGCAAAATTCCAGAAATTTCACATATTTTGGGGCAAAATTGTAGAAATTTCACTTATTTTGTGGCAAAATTTCAGAAATTTCACTTATTTCAGAAAAAAAAATGCAGAAATTTTTTTATTTGGAAGCAAAAAGGCGGAAATATCTTTTATTTTGGTACAAAATTGCAGAAATTTCTTTTATTTTGGGGCAAAATTGCAGAAATTTCAGTTATTTTGGGGCAAAATTGCAAAAATTTCATTTATATCAGGAAAAAAGGCAGAAATTTTCTTTATTATGGGGCAAAAAGGCAGAAATTCCTAATATTTTGTGGCAAAAATGCAGAAATTCCCCTTATTTTGAGGTAAAAAGGTTGAAATTCCCTTTATTTGGGGGCAAAAAGGCAGAAATTTCACTTACTTCAGGGTAATAATTCAGAAATTTTCCTTATTTTGAAACAAAAAAGACAGAAATTCCCTTTTTTTGGGGGGAAAAAAACAGAAATTTCACTTATTTAGAGTCAAAAAGGCAGAAATTCCCCTTATTTTGGAGCAAAAATGAAGAAATTTCCCTTTTTTATGGCAAAAAGGTATGCATTCTTATTATTTTCGGGCAAAAAGGCAGAAATTCCCCGTATTTTGGAGCAAAATTGCAGAAATTCCCCTAATTGTGGGGCAAAAAGGCAGAAATTCCCTATATGTTGAGGCAAAAAGACAGAAATTCTCCTTATTTTGGGTCAAAAACTCAAAAATTCCACTTATTTTGGGGCTAAATTCAAGAAATTTCACTCTGTTTAAGTCAAAATTGTAGAAATTTCACTTATTTTGAGGCAAAATTTCAGAAATTTCACTTATTTCAGAAAAAAAAGCAGAAATTTTCTTATTTGGAAGCAAAAAGGCAGAAATTTCTTTTATTTTGGTACAAAATTGCAGAAATTTTCCTTATTTTGGGGCAAAATTGCAGAAATTTCACTTATTTTGGGGCAAAATTGCAGAAATTTCACTTATTTCGGGGAAAAAAGCAGAAATTTTCCTTATTTTGGGGCAAAAAGGCAGAAATTCGTAATATTTTGTGGCAAAAATGCAGAAATTCCCCTTATTTTGATGTAAAAAGGCTGAAATTCCCTTTATTTGGGGGCAAAAAGGTAGAAATTTCCCTTATTTTGGGTCAAAATTGCAGAAATTTCACTTATTTCAGGGTAATAAGTCACATATTTCCCTTATTTTGGGGCAAAAAGGATTGAAATTCCCTTTGTTTTGGGGGACAAAAACAGAAATTGCACATATTTAGAGGCATAAAAGCAGAAATTCCCCTTATTTTGGAGAAAAAATGAAGAAATTTTCCATTTTTATGGCAAAAAGGTATGCATTCTACTTATTTTTGAGCAAAAAGTCAGAAATTCCCCGTATTTTGGAGCAAAATTGCAGAAATTCCCCTAATTGTGAGGCAAAAAGGCAGAAATTTCCTATATGTTGGGGCAAAAAGACAGAAATCCTCCTTATTTTGTGGCAAAACTCAGAATTTCCACTTATTTTTGGGCAAAATTCCAGAAATTTCCCTTATTATGGGGCAAAATTGCAGAAATTTCACTTATTTTGGGGCAAAATTGCAGAAATTTCACTTATTTCATGGAAAAAAAGCAGAAATTTTCTTATTTTGTGGCAAAAAGGCAGAAATTTTTTTTATTTTGGTACAAAATTGCCGAAATTTTTCTTATTTTGGGCAAAAAGTAAGAAATTTTCCATATTTTGGGGCAAAAATGCAAAAATTCCCCTTATTTTGAGGTAAAAAGGCTGAAATTACCCTTATTTGGAGGAGAATAGGCAGAAATTTCTCTTATGTTGGGGCAAAATTGCAGAAATTTCACTTATTTCAGGGTAATAAGTCAGAAATTTTTTTTATTTAGGGGCAAAAAGACAGAAATTCCCTTTGTTTTGGGGGAAAAGACAGAAATTCCACTTATTTAGAGGCAAAAAAGCATAAATTTCTCTTAATTTAGAGCAAAATTGCAGAAATTTTTCTTTTTTATGTAAAAAAGGTATGCATTCTTCTTATTTTCGAGCAAAAAGGCAGAAATTCCCATGTATTTTGGACCAAAATTGCAGAAATTCCCCTAATTGTGGGGCAAAAAGGCAGAAATTTCGTATATGTTGGGGCATAAAGACAGAAATTCTCCTTATTGTGGGTCAAAACTCAGAAATTCCATTAATTTGGGGCAAAATTCAAGAAATTTCACTTATTTTGGGGCAAAATTGTAGAAATTTTACTTATTTTGGGGCAAAATTTCAAAAATTTCACTTATTTCAGGGAAAAAAAGCAGAAATTTTCTTATTTTGTGGCAAAAAAGGCAGAAATTTTCCATATTATGCGGCAAAAATGCAAAAATTCCCCTTATTTTGAGGTAAAAAGGCTGAAATTTTCCTTATTTGGGGGCAAAAAGGCAGAAATTCCTCGTATTTTAGAACAAAATTGCAGAAATTCCCCTAATTGTGGGGCAAAAAGGCAGAAATTCCCTATATGTTGGGGCAAAAAGACAGAAATTCTTCTTATTGTGGGTCAAAACTCAGAAAATCCACTTAATTTGGGGCAAAATTCCAGAAATTTCACTTATTTTGGGGCAAAATTGGAGAAATTTCACTTATTTTGTGGCAAAATTTCAGAAATTTCACTTATTTCAGAAAAAAAAGCAGAAATTTTCTTATTTGGAAGCAAAAAGGTGGAAATATCTTTTATTTTGGTACAAAATTGCAGAAATTTCCCTTATTTTGGGGCAAAATTGGAGAAATTTCACTTATTTTGGTGCAAAATTGCAAAAATTTCATTTATTTCAGGGAAAAAGGCAGAACTTTTCCTTATTTTGGTGCAAAAAGGCAGAAATTCCTAATATTTTGTGGCAAAAATGCAGAAATTCCCTTTATTTTGAGGTAAAAAGGCTGAAATTCCCCTTATTTGGGGGCAAAAAAGGCAGAAATTTCACTTACTTCAGGGTAATAATTCAGAAATTTTCCTTATTTTGAAACAAAAAAGACAGAAATTCCCTTTGTTTTGGGGGAAAAAGACAGAAATTCCACTTATTTAGAGTCAAAAAGGCAGAAATTCCCCTTATTTTGGAGCAAAAATGAAGAAATTTCCCTTTTTTATGGCAAAAAGTTATGCATTCTTATTATTTTCGGGCAAAAAGGCAGAAATTCCCCGTATTTTGGAGCAAAATTGAAGAAATTCCCCTAATTGTGGGGCAAAAAGGCAGAAATTCCCTATATGTTGAGGCAAAAAGACAGAAATTCTCCTTATATTGGGTCAAAACTCAGAAATTCCAATTATTTTGGGGAAAAATTCAAGAAATTTCACTTATTTTAAGTCAAAATTGTAGAAATTTCACTTATTTTGAGGCAAAATTTCAGAAATTTCACTTATTTCAGAAAAAAAGCAGAAATTTTCTTATTTGGAAGCAAAAAGGCAGAAATTTCTTTTATTTTGGTACAAAATTGCAGAAATTTTCCTTATTTTGGGGCAAAATTGCAGAAATTTCACTTATTTTGGGGTAAAATTGCAGAAATTTCACTTATTTCAGGGAAAAAAGGCAGAAATTTTCCTTATTTTGGGGCAAAAAGGCAGAAATTCCTAATATTTTGTGGCAAAAATGCAGAAATTCCCCTTATTTTGAGGTAAAAAGGCTGAAATTCCCCTTATTTGGGGGCAAAAAGGCAGAAATTTCCCTTATTTTGGGTCAAAATTGCAGAAATTTCACTTATTTCAGGTTAATAAGTCAGAAATTTCCCTTATTTTGGTGCAAAAATGACACAAATTCCCTTTGTTTTGGGGGACAAAGACAGAAATTCCACATATTTAGAGGCATAAAAGCAGAAATTCCCCTTATTTTGGAGCAAAAATGAAGAAATTTTCTTTTTTTATGGCAAAAAGGTATGCATTCTTCTTATTTTTGAGCAAAAAGGCAGAAATTCCCTGTATTTTGGAGCAAAATTGCAGAAATTCCCCTAATTGTGGGGCAAAAAGGCAGATATTCCCTATATGTTGGGGCAAAAAGATAGAAATTCTCCTTATTTTGTGTCAAAACTCAGAAATTCCACTAATTTTGGGGCAAAATTCCAGAAATTTCACTTATTTTGGGGCAAAATAGTAGAAATTTCCCTTAATTTGGGGCAAAATTGCAGAAATTTCACTTATTTTGTTGCAAAATTGCAGAAATTTCACTTACTTCAGGGTAATAAGTAAGAAATTTTTCTTATTTTGGAACAAAAAAGACAGAAATTCCCTATGTTTTGGGGAAGAAAGACAGAAATTCCACTTATTTAGAGTCAAAAAGGCAGAAATTCCCATTATTTTGGAGCAAAAATGAAGAAATTTCCCTTTTTTATGGCAAAAAGTTATGCATTCTTCTTATTTTCGGGCAAAAAGGCAGAAATTCCCCGTATTTTGGAGCAAAATTGCAGACATTCCCCTAACTGTGGGGCAAAAAAGCAGAAATTGCCTATATGTTGGGGCAAAAAGACAGAAATTCTCCTTATTTTAGGGCAAAATTCAGAAATTTAACTTATTTTGAGGCAAAATTGCAGAAATTTCATTTATTTCAGAAAAAAAGCAAAATTTTCTTATTTTGGGGCAAAAAGGCAGAAATTTCTTTTATTTTCGTACAAAATTTCAGAAATTTTTCTTAATTTGGGGCAAAAAGGCAGAAATTTCCCATATTTTGGGGCAAAAATGCAGAAATTCCTCTTATTTTGAGGTAAAAATGCTGAAATTCCCCTTATTTGGGGTCAAAAAGCAGAAATTTCTCTTATTTGGTGCAAAATTCCAGAAATTTTCCTTATTTTGGGGCAAAATTGTAGTAATTTCACTTATTTTGGCACAAAATTGCAGAAAATTCACTTATTTCAGGGAAAAAAGGCAGAAATTTTCCTTATTTTTGGGCAAAAAAACAGAAATTTTCCTTATTTTGGGGCAAAAAAGACAGAAATTCCCTTTGTTTTCGGGGAAAAAGACAGAAATTCCACATATTTAGAGGCAAAAAAGCAGAAATTTCCCTTACTTTGGAGCAAAATTGCAAAAATTTACCTTTTTTATGGCAAAAAGGTATGCATTCTTCTTATTATCGGGCAAAAAGGCAGAAATTCCCCGTATTTTGGAGCAAAATTGCAGAAATTCCCCTAATTGTGGGGCAAAAAGGCAGAAATTCCCTATATGTTAGGGCAAAAAGACAGAAATTCTCCTTATTGTGGGTCAAAACTCAGAAATTCCACTTAATTTGGGGCATAATTCCAGAAATTTCACTTATTTTGGGGCAAAATTTCAGAAATTTCACTTATTTCAGAAAAAAAAGCAGAAATTTTCTTATTTGGAATAAAAAAGGCAGAAATATCTTTTATTATGGTACAAAATTGCAGAAATTTCCCTTATTTTGGGGCAAAATTGCAGACATTTCACTTATTTTGGGGCAAAATTGCAGAAATTTCATTTATTTCAGGGAAAAAGGCAGAAATTTTCCTTATTTTGGGGCAAAAAGGCAGAAATTCCTAATATTTTGTGGCAAAAATGCAGAAATTCCTCTTATTTTGAGGTAAAAAGGCTGAAATTCCCCTTATTTGGGGGCAAAAAGGCATAAATTTCACTTACTTCAGGGTAATAATTCAGAAATTTTCCTTATTTTGAAACAAAAAAGACAGAAATTCCCTTTGTATTGGGGGAAAAAGACAGAAATTCCACTTTTTTAGAGTCAAAAAGGCAGAAATTCCCCTTATTTTGGAGCAAAAATGAAGAAATTTCCCTTTTTAATGGCAAAAAGGTATGCATTCTTATTATTTTCGGGCAAAAAGGCAGAAATTCCCCGTATTTTGGAGCAAAATTGCAGAAATTCCCCTAATTGTGGGGCAAAAAGGCAGAAATTCCCTATATGTTGGGTCAAAAAGACAGAAATTCTCCTTATTTTAGGGCAAAATTCAGAAATTTAACTTATTTTGAAGCAAAATTGCAGAAATTTCATTTATTTCAGAAAAAAAGCAAAATTTTCTTATTTTGGGGCAAAAAGGCAGAAATTTCTTTTATTTTCGTACAAAATTGCAGAAATTTTTCTTAATTTGGGGCAAAAAGGCAGAAATTTCCCATATTTTGGGGCAAAAATGCAGAAATTCCCCTTATTTTGAGGTAAAAAGGCTGAAATTCCCCTTATTTGGGGTCAAAAAGCAGAAATTTCTCTTATTTTGGGGCAAAATTCCAGAAATTTCCCTTATTTTGGGGCAAAATTGCAGAAATTTCACTTATTTTGGGGCAAAATTTCAGAAAATTCACAAATTTCAGGGAAAAAAGCAGAAATTTTCTTTATTTTTGGGCAAAAAAACAGAAATTCCTAATATTTTGTGGCAAAAATGCAGAAATTCCCCTTATTTTGAGGTAAAAAGTCTGATATTCCCCTTATTTGGGGGCAAAAAGGAAGAAATTTTCTTTATTTTGGGGCAAAAAAGACAGAAATTCGCTTTGGTTTCGGGAAAAAAGACAGAAATTCCACATATTTAGAGGCAAAAAAGCAGAAATTTCCCTTATTTTGGAGCAAAATTGCAAAAATTTCCCTTTTTTATGGCAAAAAGTTATGCATTCTTCTTATTATCGGGCAAAAAGTCAGAAATTCCCCGTATTTTGGAGCAAAATTGCAGAAATTTCCCTAATTGTGGGGCAAAAAGGCAGAAATTCCCTATATGTTAAGGCAAAAAGACAGAAATTCTTCTTATTTTGTGGCAAAACTCAGAAATTCCACTTATTTTGGGGCAAAATTCAAGAAATTTCCATTATTTTGGGGCAAAATTGCAGAAATTTCACTTATTTTGTGGCAAAATTGCAGAAATTTCATTTATTTCAGGGAAAAAAGGCAGAAATTTTCCTTATTTTGGGGCAAAAAGGCAGAAATTCCTAATATTTTGTGGCAAAAATCCAGAAATTCCCCTTATTTTGAGGTAAAAAGGCTGAAATTCCCCTTATTTGGGGGCAAAAACGCAGAAATTTCCCTTATTTTGGGGCAAAATTGCAGAAATTTCACTTATTTCAGGGTAATAAGTCAGAAATTTTCTTTATTTTGGGGCTAAAAGGACAGAAATTTCCTTTGTTTTGGGGGAAAAAGACAGAAATTCTACTTATTTAGAGTCAAAAATGCAGAAATTCCTCTTATTTGGGAAAAAAAGGAAGAAATTTCTTTTTTTATGGCAAAAAGGTATGCATTCTTATTATTTTTGGCACAAAGGCAGAAATTCCCCGTATTTTGGAGCAAACTTGCAGAAATTCCCCTAATTGTGGGGCAAAAAGGCAGAAATTCCCTATATGTTGGGGCAAAAAGACAGAAATTCTCCTTATTTTGGGTCAAAACTCAGAAATTCCACTTATTTTGGGGCAAAATTCCAGACTTTTCACTTATTTTGGGGCAAAATTGTAGAAATTTCACTTATTTTGGGGCAAAATTTCAGAAATTTCATTTATTTCAGAAAAAAAATAAGCAGAAATTTTCTTATTTGGAAGCAAAAAGGCAGAAATTTCTTTTATTTTGGTACAAAATTGCAGAAATTTTCCTTAATTTGGGGCAAAATTGCAGAAATTTCACTTATTTTGAGGCAAAATTGCAGAAATTTCACTTATTTCAGGGAAAAAAGGCAGAAATTTTCCTTATTTTGGGGCAAAAAGGCAGAAATTTCTTATATTTTGTGGCAAAAATGCAGAAGTTCCCTTTATTTTGAGGTAAAATGGCTGAAATTCTCCTTATTTGGGGGCAAAAAGGCAGAAATTTCTTTTATTTTGTTGCAAAATTGCAGAAATTTCACTTACTTCAGGGTAATAAGTAAGAATTTTTTCTTATTTTGGAACAAAAAAGACAGAAATTCCCTTTGTTTTGGGGGAGAAAGACAGAAATTCCACTTATTTAGAGTCAAAAATGCAGAAATTCCCCTTATTTTGGAGCAAAAATGAAGAAATTTCCCTTTTTAATGGCAAAAAGTTATGCATTCTTCTTATTTTCGGGCAAAAAGGCAGAAATTCCCCGTATTTTGGAGCAAAATTGCACATTCCATTAATTGTGGTGCAAAAAGGCAGAAATTCCCTATATGTTAGGTCAAAAAGACAGAAATTCTCCTTATTTTAGGGCAAAATTCAGAAATTTAACTTATTTTGAGGCAAAATTGCAGAAATTTCATTTATTTCAGAAAAAAAGCAAAATTTTCTTATTTTGGGGCAAAAAGGCAGAAATTTCTTTTATTTTGGTACAAAATTGCAGAAATTTTTCTTAATTTGGGGCAAAAAGGCAGAAATTTCCCATATTTTGGGGCAAAAATGCAGAAATTCCCCTTATTTTGAGGTAAAAAGGCTGAAATTCCCCTTATTTGGGGTCAAAATGCAGAAATTTCTATTATTTTGGGGCAAAATTCCAGAAATTTCCCTTATTTTGGGGCAAAATTGCAGAAATTTCACTTATTTTGGGGCAAAATTGCAGAAAATTTACTTATTTCACAGAAAAAAGGCAGAAATTTTCCTTATTTTTGGGCAAAAAAACAGAAATTCCTAATATTTTGTGGCAAAAATGCAGAAATTCCCCTTATTTTGAGGTAAAAAGGCTGATATTCCCCTTATTTGGGAGCAAAAAGGCAGAAATTTTCCTTATTTTGTGGCAAAAACGAAAGAAATTCCCTTTGTTTTCGGGGAAAAAGACAGAAATTCCACATATTTAGAGGCAAAAAAGCAGAAATTTCCCTTATTTTGGAGCAAAATTGCAAAAATTTCCCTTTTTTATGGCAAAAAGGTATGCATTCTTCTTATTATCGGGCAAAAAGGCAGAAATTCCCCGTATTTTGGAGCAAAATTGCAGAAATTCCCCTAATTGTGGGGCAAAAAGGCAGAAATTCCCTATATGTTAGGGCAAAAAGACAGACATTCTCCTTATTGTGGGTCAAAACTCAGAAATTCCACTTAATTTTTGGCATAATTCCAGAAATTTCACTTATTTTGGGGCAAAATTTCAGAAATTTCACTTATTTCAGAAAAAAAAGCAGAAATTTTCTTATTCGGAATAAAAAAGGCAGAAATATCTTTTATTATGGTACAAAATTGCAGAAATTTCCCTTATTTTGGGGCAAAATTGCAGAAATTTCACTTATTTTGGGGCAAAATTGCAGAAATTTCATTTATTTCAGGGAAAAAAGGCAGAAATTTTCCTTATTTTGGGGCAAAAATGCAGAAATTCCTAATATTTTGTGGCAAAAATGCAGAAATTCCTCTTATTTTGAGGTAAAAAGGCTGAAATTCCCCTTATTTGGGGGCAAAAAGGCAGAAATTTCACTTACTTCAGGGTAATAATTCAGAAATTTTCTTTATTTTGAAACAAAAAAGACAGAAATTCCCTTTGTTTTGGGGGAAAAAGACAGAAATTCCACTTATTTAGAGTCAAAAAGACAGAAATTCCCCTTATTTCGGAGCAAAAATGAAGAAATTTCCCTTTTTTATGGCAAAAAGGTATGCATTCTTATTATTTTCGGGCAAAAAGGCAGAAATTTTCCGTATTTTGGAGCAAAATTGCAGAAATTCCCCTAATTGTGGGGCAAAAAGGCAGAAATTCCCTATATGTTGGGGCAAAAAGACAGAAATTCTCCTTATTTTGGGTCAAAACTCAGAAATTCCACTTATTTTGGGGCAAAATTCCAGAAATTTCACTTATTTTGGGGCAAAATTGTAGAAATTTCACTTATTTTGGGGCAAAATTTCAGAAATTTTATTTATTTCAGAAAAAAAAATAAGCAGAAATTTTCTTATTTGGAAGCAAAAAGGCAGAAATTTCTTTTATTTTGGTACAAAATTGCAGAAATTTTCCTTAATTTGGGGCAAAATTGCAGAAATTTCACTTATTTTGGGGCAAAATTGCAGAAATTTCACTTATTTCAGGGAAAAAAGGCAGAAATTTTCCTTATTTTGGGGCAAAAAGGCAGAAATTTCTTATATTTTGTGGCAAAAATGCAGAAGTTCCCTTTAGTTTGAGGTAAAATGGCTGAAATTCTCCTTATTTGGGGGCAAAAAGGCAGAAATTTCCCTTATTTTGTTGCAAAATTGCAGAAATTTCACTTACTTCAGGGTAATAAGTAAGAATTTTTTCTTATTTTGGAACAAAAAAGACAGAAATTCCCTTTGTTTTGGGGGAGAAAGACAGAAATTCCACTTATTTAGAGTCAAAAACGCAGAAATTCCCCTTATTTTGGAGCAAAAATGAAGAAATTTCCCTTTTTAATGGCAAAAAGTTATGCATTCTTCTTATTTTCGGGCAAAAAGGCAGAAATTCCCCGTATTTTGGAGCAAAATTGCAGACATTCCAGTAATTGTGGTGCAAAAAGGCAGAAATTCCCTATATGTTAGGTCAAAAAGACAGAAATTCTCCTTATTTTAGGGCAAAATTCAGAAATTTAACTTATTTTGAGGCAAAATTGCAGAAATTTCATTTATTTCAGAAAAAAAGCAAAATTTTCTTATTTTGGGGCAAAAAGGCAGAAATTTCTTTTATTTTGGTACAAAATTGCAGAAATTTTTCTTAATTTGGGGCAAAAAGGCAGAAATTTCCCATATTTTGGGGCAAAAATGCAGAAATTCCCCTTATTTTGAGGTAAAAAGGCTGAAATTCCCCTTATTTGGGGTCAAAATGCAGAAATTTCTATTATTTTGGGGCAAAATTCCAGAAATTTCCCTTATTTTGGGGCAAAATTGCAGAAATTTCACTTATTTTGGGGCAAAATTGCAGAAAATTCACATATTTCACGGAAAAAAGGCAGAAATTTTCCTTATTTTTGGGCAAAAAAATAGAAATTCCTAATATTTTGTGGCAAAAATGCAGAAATTCCCCTTATTTTGAGGTAAAAAGGCTGATATTCCCCTTATTTGGGGGCAAAAAGGCAGAAATTTTCCTTATTTTGGGGCAAAAACGACAGAAATTCCCTTTATTTTTGGGGAAAAAGACAGAAATTCCACATATTTAGAGGCAAAAAAGCAGAAATTTCCCTTATTTTGGAGCAAAATTGCAAAAATTTCCCTTTTTTATGGCAAAAAGGTATGCATTTTTCTTATTATCGGGCAAAAAGGCAGAAATTCCCCGTATTTTGGAGCAAAATTGCAGAAATTCCCCTAATTGTGGGGCAAAAAGGCAGAAATTCCCTATATGTTAGGGCAAAAAGACAGACATTCTCCTTATTGTGGGTCAAAACTCAGAAATTCCACTTAATTTTTGGCATAATTCCAGAAATTTCACTTATTTTGGGGCAAAATTTCAGAAATTTCACTTATTTCAGAAAAAAAAGCAGAAATTTTCTTATTCGGAATAAAAAAGGCAGAAATATCTTTTATTATGGTACAAAATTGCAGAAATTTCCCTTATTTTGGGGCAAAATTGCAGAAATTTCACTTATTTTGGGGCAAAATTGCAGAAATTTCATTTATTTCAGGGAAAAAAGGCAGAAATTTTCCTTATTTTGGGGCAAAAAGGCAGAAATTCCTAATATTTTGTGGCAAAAATGCAGAAATTCCTCTTATTTTGAGGTAAAAAGGCTGAAATTCCCCTTATTTGGGGGCAAAAAGGCAGAAATTTCACTTACTTCAGGGTAATAATTCAGAAATTTTCTTAATTTTGAAACAAAAAAGACAGAAATTCCCTTTGTTTTGGGGGAAAAAGACAGAAATTCCACTTATTTAGAGTCAAAAAGACAGAAATTCCCCTTATTTTGGAGCAAAAATGAAGAAATTTTTCTTTTTTATGGCAAAAAGGTATGCATTCTTATTATTTTCGGGCAAAAAGGCAGAAATTTTCCGTATTTTGGAGCAAAATTGCAGAAATTCCCCTAATTGTGGGGCAAAAAGGCAGAAATTCCCTATATGTTGGGTCAAAAAGACAGAAATTCTCTTTATTTTAGGGCAAAATTCAGAAATTTAACTTATTTTGAGGCAAAATTGCAGAAATTTCATTTATTTCAGAAAAAAAGCAAAATTTTCTTATTTTGGGGCAAAAAGGCAGAAATTTCTTTTATTTTGGTACAAAACTGCAGAAATTTTTCTTAATTTGGGGCAAAAAGGCAGAAATTTCCCATATTTTGGGGCAAAAATGCAGAAATTCCCCTTATTTTGAGGTAAAAAGGCTGAAATTCCCCTTAATTGGGGTCAAAAAGCAGAAATTTCTCTTATTTTGGGGCAAAATTCCAGAAATTTCCCTTATTTTGGGGCAAAATTGCAGAAATTTCACTTATTTTGGGGCAAAATTGCAGAAAATTCACAAATTTCAGGGAAAAAAGGCAGAAATTTTCTTTATTTTTGGGCAAAAAAACAGAAATTCCTAATATTTTGTGGCAAAAATGCAGAAATTCCCCTTATTTTGAGGTAAAAAGGCTGATATTCCCTTTATTTGGGGGCAAAAAGGAAGAAGTTTTCTTTATTTTGGGGCAAAAAAGACAGAAATTCGCTTTGTTTTCGGGGAAAAAGACAGAAATTCCACATATTTAGAGGCAAAAAAGCAGATATTTCCCTTATTTTGGAGCAAAATTGCAATAATTTCCCTTTTTTATGGCAAAAAGGTATGCATTCTTCTTATTTTTGGGCAAAAAGGCAGAAATTCCCCGTATTTTGGAGCAAAATTGCAGAAATTCCCCTAATTGTGGGGCAAAAAGGCAGAAAATCCCTATATGTAGGGGCAAAAAGACAGAAATTCTCCTTATTTTGGGTCAAAACTCAGAAATTCCACTTATTTTGGGGCAAAATTTCAGAAATTTTACTTATTTTGGGGCAAAATTGTAGAAATTTCACTTATTTTGGGGCAAAATTTCAGAAATTTCATTTATTTCAGAAAAAAAAATAAGCAGAAATTTTCTTATTTGGAAGCAAAAAGGCAGAAATTTCTTTTATTTTGGTACAAAATTGCAGAAATTTTCCTTAATTTGGGGCAAAATTGCAGAAATTTCACTTATTTTGGGGCAAAATTGCAGAAATTTCACTTATTTCAGGGAAAAAAGGCAGAAATTTTCCTTATTTTGGGGCAAAAAGGCAGAAATATCTTATATTTTGTGGCAAAAATGCAGAAGTTCCCTTTATTTTGAGGTAAAATGGCTGAAATTCCCCTTATTTGAGGGAAAAAGGCAGAAATTTCCCTTATTTTGTTGCAAAATTGCAGAAATTTCACTTACTTCAGGGTAATAAGTAAGAATTTTTTCTTATTTTGGAACAAAATACAGAAATTCTCTTTGTTTTGGGGGAGAAAGACAGAAATTCCACTTATTTAGAGTCAAAAACGCAGAAATTCCCCTTATTTTGGAGCAAAAATGAAGAAATTTCTCTTTTTAATGGCAAAAAGTTATGCATTCTTCTTATTATCGGGCAAAAAGGCAGAAATTCCCCGTATTTTGGAGCAAAATTGCAGAAATTTCCCTAATTGTGGGGCAAAAAGGCAGAAATTCCCTATAAGTTAGGGCAAAAAGACAGAAATTCTTCTTATTTTGTGGCAAAACTCAGAAATTCCACTTATTTTGGGGCAAAATTCAAGAAATTTCCATTATTTTGGGGCAAAATTGCAGAAATTTCACTTATTTTGGGGCAAAATTGCAGAAATTTCACTTATTTCAGGGAAAAAAGGCAGAAATTTCCCATATTTTGGGGCAAAAATCCAGAAATTCCTCTTATTTTGAGGTAAAAAGGCTGAAATTCCCCTTATTTGGAGTCAAAAAGCAGAAATTTCTCTTATTTTGGGGCAAAATTCTAGAAATTTCCCTTATTTTGGGGCAAAATTGCAGAAATTTCACTTATTTTGGGGCAAAATTGCAGAAAATTCACTTATTTCAGGAAAAAAAGGCAGAAATTTTCCTTATTTTTGGGCAAAAAAACAGAAATTCCTAATATTTTGTGGCAAAAATGCAGAAATTCCCCTTATTTTGAGGTAAAAAGGCTGATATTCCCCTTATTTGGGGGCAAAAATGCAGAAATTTTCCTTATTTTGGGGCAAAAACGACAGAAATTCCCTTTGTTTTCGGGGAAAAAGACAGAAATTCCACATATTTAGAGGCAAGAAAGCAGAAATTTCCCTTATTTTGGAGCAAAATTGCAAAAATTTCCCTTTTTTATGGCAAAAAGGTATGCATTTTTCTTATTATCAGGCAAAAATCCAGAAATTCCCCTTATTTTGAGGTAAAAAGGCTGAAATTCCCCTTATTTGGGGGCAAATACGCAGAAATTTCCCTTATTTTGGGGCAAAATTGCAGAAATTTCACTTATTTCAGGGTAATAAGTCAGAAATTTTCTTTATTTTGGGGCTAAAAGGACAGAAATTTCCTTTGTTTTGAAAGAAAAAGACAGAAATTCTACTTATTTAGAGTCAAAAATGCAGAAATTCCTCTTATTTGGGGAAAAAATGAAGAAATTTCCCTTTTTTATGGCAAAAAGGTATGCATTCTTCTTATTTTTGGGCAAAAAGGCAGAAATTCCCCGTATTTTGGAGCAAAATTGCAGAAATTCCCCTAATTGTGGGGCAAAAAGGCAGAAATTCCCTATATGTTGGGGCAAAAAGACAGGAATTCTCCTTATTTTGGGTCAAAACTCAGAAATTCCACTTATTTTGGGGCAAAATTCCAGAAATTTCACTTATTTTGGGGCAAAATTGTAGAAATTTCACTTATTTTGGGGCAAAATTTCAGAAATTTCATTTATTTCAGAAAAAAAATAAGCAGATATTTTCTTATTTGGAAGCAAAAAGGCAGAAATTTCTTTTATTTTGGTACAAAATGGCATAAATTTTCCTTAATTTGGGGCAAAATTGCAGAAATTTCACTTATTTTGGGGCAAAATTGCAGAAATTTCACTTATTTCATGGAAAAAAGGCAGAAATATTCCTTATTTTGGGGCAAAAAAGCAGAAATTCCTTATATTTTGTGGCAAAAATGCAGAAGTTCCCTTTATTTTGAGGAAAAATGGCTGAAATTCCCCTTTTTTGGGGGCATAAAGGCATAAATTTCCCTTATTTTGTTGCAAAATTGCAGAAATTTCACTTACTTCAGGGTAATAAGTAAAAATTTTTTCTTATTTTGGAACAAAAAAGACAGAAATTCCCTTTGTTTTGGGGGAGAAAGACAGAAATTCCACTTATTTAGAGTCAAAAAGGCAGAAATTCCCCTTATTTTGGAGCAAAAATGAAGAAATTTTCCTTTTTTATGGCAAAAAGGTATGCATTCTTATTTTCGGGCAAAAAGGCAGAAATTCCCAGTATTTTGGAGCAAAATTGCAGACATTCCCCTAATTGTGGTGCAAAAAGGCATAAATTCCCTATATGCTGGGTCAAAAAGACAGAAATTCTCCTTATTTTAGGGCAAAATTCAGAAATTTAACTTATTTTGAGGCAAATTTGCAGAAATATCATTTATTTCAGAAAAAAAGCAAAATTTTCTTATTTTGGGGCAAAAAGGCAGAAATTTCTTTTATTTTGGTACAAAATTGCAGAAATTTTTCTTAATTTGGGGCAAAAAGGCAGAAATTTCCCATATTTTGGGGCAAAAATGCAGAAATTCCCCTTATTTTGAGGTAAAAAGGCTGAAATTCCCCTTATTTGGGGTCAAAAAGCAGAAATTTCTCTCATTTTGGGGCAAAATTCCAGAAATTTCCCTTATTTTGGGGCAAAATTGCAGAAATTTCACTTATTTTGGGGCAAAATTGCAGAAAATTCACTTATTTCATGGAAAAAAGGCAGAAATTTTCCTTATTTTGGGGCAAAAATCAGAAATTCCTAATATTTTGTGGCAAAAATGCAGAAATTCTCCTTATTTTGTGGTAAAAAGGCTGATATTCCCCTTATTTGGGGGCAAAAAGGCAGAAATTTTCTTTATTTTGGGGCAAAAACGACAGAAATTCCCTTTGTTTTCGGGAAAAAAGACAGAAATTCCACATATTTAGAGGCAAAAAAGCAGAAATTTCCCTTATTTTGGAGCAAAATTGCAAAAATTTCCCTTTTTTATGGCAAAAAGGTATGCATTCTTCTTATTATCGGGCAAAAAGGCAGAAATTCCCCGTATTTTGGTGCAAAATTGCAGAAATTCCCCTAATTGTGGGGCAAAAAGGCAGAAATTCCCTATATGTTAGGGCAAAAAGACAGAAATTCTCCTTATTGTGGGTCAAAACTCAGAAATGCCACTTAATTTTTGGCATAATTCCAGAAATTTCACTTATTTTGGGGAAAAATTTCAGAAATTTCACTTATTTCAGAAAAAAAAGCAGAAATTTTCTTATTTGGAAGCAAAAAGGCAGAAATTTCTTTTATTTTGGTACAAAATTGCAGAAATTTTCCTTAATTTGGGGCAAAATTGCAGAAATTTCACTTATTTTGGGGCAAAATTGCAGAAATTTCACTTATTTCAGGGAAAAAAGGCAGAAATTTTCCTTATTTTGGGGCAAAAAGGCAGAAATTTCATATATTTTGTGGCAAAAATGCAGAAGTTCCCTTTATTTTGAGGTAAAATGGCTGAAATTCCCCTTATTTGGGGGCAAAAAGGCAGAAATTTCCCTTATTTTGTTGCAAAATTGCAGAAATTTCACTTACTTCAGGGTAATAAGTAAGAATTTTTTCTTATTTTGGAACAAAAAAGACAGAAATTCCCTTTGGTTTGGGGGAGAAAGACAGAAATTCCACTTATTTAGAGTCAAAAACGCAGAAATTCCCCTTATTTTGGAGCAAAAATGAAGAAATTTCTCTTTTTAATGGCAAAAAGTTATGCATTCTTTTTATTTTCGGGCAAAAAGGCAGAAATTCCCCGTATTTTGGAGCAAAATTGCAGACATTCCCCTAATTGTGGTGCAAAAAGGCAGAAATTCCCTATATGTTGGGTCAAAAAGACAGAAATTCTCCTTATTTTTGGGCAAAAAAAAAGAAATTCCTAATATTTTGTGGCAAAAATGCAGAAATTCCCCTTATTTTAAGGTAAAAAGGCTGATATTCCCCTTATTTGGGGGAAAAAAGGCAGAAATATTCCTTATTTTGGGGCAAAAAAGCAGAAATTCCTTATATTTTGTGGCAAAAATGCAGAAGTTCCCTTTATTTTGAGGAAAAATGGCTGAAATTCCCCTTTTTTGGGGGCATAAAGGCATAAATTTCCCTTATTTTGTTGCAAAATTGCAGAAATTTCACTTACTTCAGGGTAATAAGTAAAAATTTTTTCTTATTTTGGAACAAAAAAGACAGAAATTCCCTTTGTTTTGGGGGAGAAAGACAGAAATTCCACTTATTTAGAGTCAAAAAGGCAGAAATTCCCCTTATTTTGGAGCAAAAATGAAGAAATTTTCCTTTTTTATGGCAAAAAGGTATGCATTCTTATTTTCGGGCAAAAAGGCAGAAATTCCCAGTATTTTGGAGCAAAATTGCAGACATTCCCCTAATTGTGGTGCAAAAAGGCATAAATTCCCTATATGCTGGGTCAAAAAGACAGAAATTCTCCTTATTTTAGGGCAAAATTCAGAAATTTAACTTATTTTGAGGCAAATTTGCAGAAATATCATTTATTTCAGAAAAAAAGCAAAATTTTCTTATTTTGGGGCAAAAAGGCAGAAATTTCTTTTATTTTGGTACAAAATTGCAGAAATTTTTCTTAATTTGGGGCAAAAAGGCAGAAATTTCCCATATTTTGGGGCAAAAATGCAGAAATTCCCCTTATTTTGAGGTAAAAAGGCTGAAATTCCCCTTATTTGGGGTCAAAAAGCAGAAATTTCTCTCATTTTGGGGCAAAATTCCAGAAATTTCCCTTATTTTGGGGCAAAATTGCAGAAATTTCACTTATTTTGGGGCAAAATTGCAGAAAATTCACTTATTTCATGGAAAAAAGGCAGAAATTTTCCTTATTTTGGGGCAAAAATCAGAAATTCCTAATATTTTGTGGCAAAAATGCAGAAATTCTCCTTATTTTGTGGTAAAAAGGCTGATATTCCCCTTATTTGGGGGCAAAAAGGCAGAAATTTTCTTTATTTTGGGGCAAAAACGACAGAAATTCCCTTTGTTTTCGGGAAAAAAGACAGAAATTCCACATATTTAGAGGCAAAAAAGCAGAAATTTCCCTTATTTTGGAGCAAAATTGCAAAAATTTCCCTTTTTTATGGCAAAAAGGTATGCATTCTTCTTATTATCGGGCAAAAAGGCAGAAATTCCCCGTATTTTGGTGCAAAATTGCAGAAATTCCCCTAATTGTGGGGCAAAAAGGCAGAAATTCCCTATATGTTAGGGCAAAAAGACAGAAATTCTCCTTATTGTGGGTCAAAACTCAGAAATGCCACTTAATTTTTGGCATAATTCCAGAAATTTCACTTATTTTGGGGAAAAATTTCAGAAATTTCACTTATTTCAGAAAAAAAAGCAGAAATTTTCTTATTTGGAAGCAAAAAGGCAGAAATTTCTTTTATTTTGGTACAAAATTGCAGAAATTTTCCTTAATTTGGGGCAAAATTGCAGAAATTTCACTTATTTTGGGGCAAAATTGCAGAAATTTCACTTATTTCAGGGAAAAAAGGCAGAAATTTTCCTTATTTTGGGGCAAAAAGGCAGAAATTTCATATATTTTGTGGCAAAAATGCAGAAGTTCCCTTTATTTTGAGGTAAAATGGCTGAAATTCCCCTTATTTGGGGGCAAAAAGGCAGAAATTTCCCTTATTTTGTTGCAAAATTGCAGAAATTTCACTTACTTCAGGGTAATAAGTAAGAATTTTTTCTTATTTTGGAACAAAAAAGACAGAAATTCCCTTTGGTTTGGGGGAGAAAGACAGAAATTCCACTTATTTAGAGTCAAAAACGCAGAAATTCCCCTTATTTTGGAGCAAAAATGAAGAAATTTCTCTTTTTAATGGCAAAAAGTTATGCATTCTTTTTATTTTCGGGCAAAAAGGCAGAAATTCCCCGTATTTTGGAGCAAAATTGCAGACATTCCCCTAATTGTGGTGCAAAAAGGCAGAAATTCCCTATATGTTGGGTCAAAAAGACAGAAATTCTCCTTATTTTTGGGCAAAAAAAAAGAAATTCCTAATATTTTGTGGCAAAAATGCAGAAATTCCCCTTATTTTAAGGTAAAAAGGCTGATATTCCCCTTATTTGGGGGAAAAAAGGCAGAAATTTTCCTTATTTTGGGGCAAAAACGACAGAAATTCCCTTTGTTTTCAGGGAAAAAGACAGAAATTCCACATATTTAAAGGCAAAAAAAGCAGAAATTTCCCTTATTTTGGAGCAAAATTGCAAAAATTTCCCTTTTTTATGGCAAAAAGGTATGCATTCTTCTTATTATCGGGCAAAAAGGCAGAAATTCCCCGTATTTTGGAGCAAAATTGCAGAAATTCCCCTAATTGTGGGGCAAAAAGGCAGAAATTCCCTATATGTTAGGGCAAAAAGACAGAAATTCTTCTTATTTTGGGGCAAAACTCAGAAATTCCACTTATTTTGGGGCAAAATTCCAGAAATTTCCATTATTTTGGGGCAAAATTGCAGAAATTTCACTTATTTTGGGGCAAAATTGCAGAAATTTCACTTATTTCAGGGAAAAAAGGCAGAAATTTTCCTTATTTTGGGGCAAAAAGGCAGAAATTCCTAATATTTTGTGGCAAAAATCCAGAAATTCCCCTTATTTTGAGGTAAAAAGGCTGAAATTCCACTTATTTGGGGGCAAATACGCAGAAATTTCCCTTATTTTGGGGCAAAATTGCAGAAATTTCACTTATTTCAGGGTAATAAGTCAGAAATTTTCTTTATTTTGGGGCTAAAAGGACAGAAATTTCCTTTGTTTTGAAAGAAAAAGACAGAAATTCTACTTATTTAGAGTCAAAAATGCAGAAATTCCTCTTATTTGGGGAAAAAATGAAGAAATTTCCCTTTTTTATGGCAAAAAGGTATGCATTCTTCTTATTTTTGGGCAAAAAGGCAGAAATTCCCCGTATTTTGGAGCAAAATTGCAGAAATTCCCCTAATTGTGGGGCAAAAAGGCAGAAATTCCCTATATGTTGGGGCAAAAAGACAGGAATTCTCCTTATTTTGGGTCAAAACTCAGAAATTCCACTTATTTTGGGGCAAAATTCCAGAAATTTCACTTATTTTGGGGCAAAATTGTAGAAATTTCACTTATTTTGGGGCAAAATTTCAGAAATTTCATTTATTTCAGAAAAAAAATAAGCAGAAATTTTCTTATTTGGAAGCAAAAAGGCAGAAATTTCTTTTATTTTGGTACAAAATGGCAGAAATTTCCCTTAATTTGGGGCAAAATTGCAGAAATTTCACTTATTTTGGGGCAAAATTGCAGAAATTTCACTTATTTCATGGAAAAAAGGCAGAAATTTTCCTTATTTTGGGGCAAAAAATCAGAAATTCCTAATATTTTGTGGCAAAAATGCAGAAATTCTCCTTATTTTGTGGTAAAAAGGCTGATATTCCCCTTATTTGGGGGCAAAAAGGCAGAAATTTTCTTTATTTTGGGGCAAAAACGACAGAAATTCCCTTTGTTTTCGGGGAAAAAGACAGAAATTCCACATATTTAGAGGCAAAAAAGCAGAAATTTCCCTTATTTTGGAGCAAAATTGCAAAAATTTCCCTTTTTTATGGCAAAAAGGTATGCATTCTTCTTATTATCGGGCAAAAAGTCAGAAATTCCCCGTATTTTGGTGCAAAATTGCAGAAATTCCCCTAATTGTGGGGCAAAAAGGCAGAAATTCCCTATATGTTAGGGCAAAAAGACAGAAATTCTCCTTATTGTGGGTCAAAACTCAGAAATGCCACTTAATTTTTGGCATAATTCCAGAAATTTCACTTATTTTGGGGAAAAATTTCAGAAATTTCACTTATTTCAGAAAAAAAAGCAGAAATTTTCTTATTTAAAAGCAAAAAGGCAGAAATTTCTTTTATTTTGGTACAAAATTGCAGAAATTTTCCTTAATTTGGGGCAAAATTGCAGAAATTTCACTTATTTTGGGGCAAAATTGCAGAAATTTCACTTATTTCAGGGAAAAAAGGCAGAAATTTTCCTTATTTTGGGGCAAAAAGGCAGAAATTTCATATATTTTGTGGCAAAAATGCAGAAGTTCCCTTTATTTTGAGGTAAAATGGCTGAAATTCCCCTTATTTGGGGGCAAAAAGGCAGAAATTTCCCTTATTTTGTTGCAAAATTGCAGAAATTTCACTTACTTCAGGGTAATAAGTAAGAATTTTTTCTTATTTTGGAACAAAAAAGACAGAAATTCCCTTTGGTTTGGGGGAGAAAGACAGAAATTCCACTTATTTAGAGTCAAAAACGCAGAAATTCCCCTTATTTTGGAGCAAAAATGAAGAAATTTCTCTTTTTAATGGCAAAAAGTTATGCATTCTTCTTATTTTCGGGCAAAAAGGGAGAAATTCCCCGTATTTTGGTGCAACATTGCAGACATTTCACTAATTGTGGTGCAAAAAGGCAGAAATTCCCTATATGTTAGGTCAAAAAGACAGAAATTCTCCTTATTTTAGGGCAAAATTCAGAAATTTAACTTATTTTGAGGCAAAATTTCAGAAATTTCATTTATTTCAGAAAAAAAGCAAAATTTTCTTATTTTGGGGCAAAAAGGCAGAAATTTCTTTTATTTTGGTACAAAATTTCAGAAATTTTTCTTAATTTGGGGCAAAAAGGCAGAAATTTCCCAAATTTTGGGCAAAAATGCAGAAATTCCCCTTATTTTGAGGTAAAAAGGCTGAAATTCCCCTTATTTGGGGTCAAAATGCAGAAATTTCTATTATTTTGGGGCAAAATTCCAGAAATTTCCCTTATTTTGGGGCAAAATTGCAGAAATTTCACTTATTTTGGGGCAAAATTGCAGAAAATTCACTTATTTCAGGGAAAAAAGGCAGAAATTTTCCTTATTTTTGGGCAAAAAAAAAGAAATTCCTAATATTTTGTGGCAAAAATGCAGAAATTCCCCTTATTTTAAGGTAAAAAGGCAGATATTCCCCTTATTTGGGGGAAAAAAGGCAGAAATTTTCTTATTTTGGGGCAAAAACGACAGAAATTCCCTTTGTTTTCGGGGAAAAAGACAGAAATTCCACATATTTAGAGGCAAAAAAGCAGAAATTTCCCTTATTTTGGAGCAAAATTGCAAAAATTTCCCTTTTTTATGGCAAAAAGGTATGCATTCTTCTTATTATCGGGCAAAAAGGCAGAAATTCCCCGTATTTTGGAGCAAAATTGCAGAAATTCCCCTAATTGTGGGGCAAAAAGGCAGAAATTCCCTATATGTTAGGGCAAAAAGACAGAAATTCTTCTTATTTTGGGGCAAAACTCAGAAATTCCACTTATTTTGGGGCAAAATTCCAGAAATTTCCATTATTTTGGGGCAAAATTGCAGAAATTTCACTTATTTTGGGGCAAAATTGCAGAAATTTCACTTATTTCAGGGAAAAAAGGCAGAAATTTTCCTTATTTTGGGGCAAAAAGGCAGAAATTCCTAATATTTTGTGGCAAAAATCCAGAAATTCCCCTTATTTTGAGGTAAAAAGGCTGAAATTCCACTTATTTGGGGGCAAATACGCAGAAATTTCCCTTATTTTGGGGCAAAATTGCAGAAATTTCACTTATTTCAGGGTAATAAGTCAGAAATTTTCTTTATTTTGGGGCTAAAAGGACAGAAATTTCCTTTGTTTTGAAAGAAAAAGACAGAAATTCTACTTATTTAGAGTCAAAAATGCAGAAATTCCTCTTATTTGGGGAAAAAATGAAGAAATTTCCCTTTTTTATGGCAAAAAGGTATGCATTCTTCTTATTTTTGGGCAAAAAGGCAGAAATTCCCCGTATTTTGGAGCAAAATTGCAGAAATTCCCCTAATTTTGGGGCAAAAAGGCAGAAATTCCCTATATGTTGGGGCAAAAAGACAGGAATTCTCCTTATTTTGGGTCAAAACTCAGAAATTCCACTTATTTTGGGGCAAAATTCCAGAAATTTCACTTATTTTGGGGCAAAATTGTAGAAATTTCACTTATTTTGGGGCAAAATTTCAGAAATTTCATTTATTTCAGAAAAAAAATAAGCAGAAATTTTCTTATTTGGAAGCAAAAAGGCAGAAATTTCTTTTATTTTGGTACAAAATGGCAGAAATTTCCCTTAATTTGGGGCAAAATTGCAGAAATTTCACTTATTTTGGGGCAAAATTGCAGAAATTTCACTTATTTCATGGAAAAAAGGCAGAAATTTTCCTTATTTTGGGGCAAAAAATCAGAAATTCCTAATATTTTGTGGCAAAAATGCAGAAATTCTCCTTATTTTGTGGTAAAAAGGCTGATATTCCCCTTATTTGGGGGCAAAAAGGCAGAAATTTTCTTTATTTTGGGGCAAAAACGACAGAAATTCCCTTTGTTTTCGGGGAAAAAGACAGAAATTCCACATATTTAGAGGCAAAAAAGCAGAAATTTCCCTTATTTTGGAGCAAAATTGCAAAAATTTCCCTTTTTTATGGCAAAAAGGTATGCATTCTTCTTATTATCGGGCAAAAAGGCAGAAATTCCCCGTATTTTGGTGCAAAATTGCAGAAATTCCCCTAATTGTGGGGCAAAAAGGCAGAAATTCCCTATATGTTAGGGCAAAAAGACAGAAATTCTCCTTATTGTGGGTCAAAACTCAGAAATGCCACTTAATTTTTGGCATAATTCCAGAAATTTCACTTATTTTGGGGAAAAATTTCAGAAATTTCACTTATTTCAGAAAAAAAAGCAGAAATTTTCTTATTTAAAAGCAAAAAGGCAGAAATTTCTTTTATTTTGGTACAAAATTGCAGAAATTTTCCTTAATTTGGGGCAAAATTGCAGAAATTTCACTTATTTTGGGGCAAAATTGCAGAAATTTCACTTATTTCAGGGAAAAAAGGCAGAAATTTTCCTTATTTTGGGGCAAAAAGGCAGAAATTTCATATATTTTGTGGCAAAAATGCAGAAGTTCCCTTTATTTTGAGGTAAAATGGCTGAAATTCCCCTTATTTGGGGGCAAAAAGGCAGAAATTTCCCTTATTTTGTTGCAAAATTGCAGAAATTTCACTTACTTCAGGGTAATAAGTAAGAATTTTTTCTTATTTTGGAACAAAAAAGACAGAAATTCCCTTTGGTTTGGGGGAGAAAGACAGAAATTCCACTTATTTAGAGTCAAAAACGCAGAAATTCCCCTTATTTTGGAGCAAAAATGAAGAAATTTCTCTTTTTAATGGCAAAAAGTTATGCATTCTTCTTATTTTCGGGCAAAAAGGGAGAAATTCCCCGTATTTTGGTGCAACATTGCAGACATTTCACTAATTGTGGTGCAAAAAGGCAGAAATTCCCTATATGTTAGGTCAAAAAGACAGAAATTCTCCTTATTTTAGGGCAAAATTCAGAAATTTAACTTATTTTGAGGCAAAATTTCAGAAATTTCATTTATTTCAGAAAAAAAGCAAAATTTTCTTATTTTGGGGCAAAAAGGCAGAAATTTCTTTTATTTTGGTACAAAATTTCAGAAATTTTTCTTAATTTGGGGCAAAAAGGCAGAAATTTCCCAAATTTTGGGCAAAAATGCAGAAATTCCCCTTATTTTGAGGTAAAAAGGCTGAAATTCCCCTTATTTGGGGTCAAAATGCAGAAATTTCTATTATTTTGGGGCAAAATTCCAGAAATTTCCCTTATTTTGGGGCAAAATTGCAGAAATTTCACTTATTTTGGGGCAAAATTGCAGAAAATTCACTTATTTCAGGGAAAAAAGGCAGAAATTTTCCTTATTTTTGGGCAAAAAAAAAGAAATTCCTAATATTTTGTCGCAAAAATGCAGAAATTCCCCTTATTTTAAGGTAAAAAGGCAGATATTCCCCTTATTTGGGGGAAAAAAGGCAGAAATTTTCTTATTTTGGGGCAAAAACGACAGAAATTCCCTTTGTTTTCGGGGAAAAAGACAGAAATTCCACATATTTAGAGGCAAAAAAGCAGAAATTTCCCTTATTTTGGAGCAAAATTGCAAAAATTTCCCTTTTTTATGGCAAAAAGGTATGCATTCTTCTTATTATCGGGCAAAAAGGCAGAAATTCCCCGTATTTTGGAGCAAAATTGCAGAAATTCCCCTAATTGTGGGGCAAAAAGGCAGAAATTCCCTATATGTTAGGGCAAAAAGACAGAAATTCTTCTTATTTTGGGGCAAAACTCAGAAATTCCACTTATTTTGGGGCAAAATTCCAGAAATTTCCATTATTTTGGGGCAAAATTGCAGAAATTTCACTTATTTTGGGGCAAAATTGCAGAAATTTCACTTATTTCAGGGAAAAAAGGCAGAAATTTTCCTTATTTTGGAACAAAAAGGCAGAAATTCCTAATATTTTGTGGCAAAAATCCAGAAATTCCCCTTATTTTGAGGTAAAAAGGCTGAAATTCCCCTTATTTGGGGGCAAATACGCAGAAATTTCCCTTATTTTGGGGCAAAATTGCAGAAATTTCACTTATTTCAGGGTAATAAGTCAGAAATTTTCTTTATTTTGGGGCTAAAAGGACAGAAATTTCCTTTGTTTTGAAAGAAAAAGACAGAAATTCTACTTATTTAGAGCCAAAAATGCAGAAATTCCTCTTATTTGGGGAAAAAATGAAGAAATTTCCCTTTTTTATGGCAAAAAGGTATGCATTCTTCTTATTTTTGGGCAAAAAGGCAGAAATTCCCCGTATTTTGGAGCAAAGTTGCAGAAATTCCCCTAATTGTGGGGCAAAAAGGCAGAAATTCCCTATATGTTGGGGCAAAAAGACAGGAATTCTCCTTATTTTGGGTAAAAACTCAGAAATTCCACTTATTTTGGGGCAAAATTCCAGAAATTTCACTTATTTTGGGGCAAAATTGTAGAAATTTCACTTATTTTGGGGCAAAATTTCAGAAATTTCATTTATTTCAGAAAAAAAATAAGCAGAAATTTTCTTATTTGGAAGCAAAAAGGCAGAAATTTCTTTTATTTTGGTACAATATGGCAGAAATTTCCCTTAATTTGGGGCAAAATTGCAGAAATTTCACTTATTTTGGGGCAAAATTGCAGAAATTTCACTTCTTTCATGGAAAAAAGGCAGAAATTTTCCTTATTTTGGGGCAAAAAAGCAGAAATTCCTTATATTTTGTGGCAAAAATGCAGAAATTCTCCTTATTTTGTGGTAAAAAGGCTGATATTCCCCTTATTTGGGGGCAAAAAGGCAGAAATTTTCTTTATTTTGGGGCAAAAACGACAGAAATTCCCTTTGTTTTCGGGAAAAAAGACAGAAATTCCACATATTTAGAGGCAAAAAAGCAGAAATTTCCCTTATTTTGGAGCAAAATTGCAAAAATTTCCCTTTTTTATGGCAAAAAGGTATGCATTCTTCTTATTATCGGGCAAAAAGGCAGAAATTCCCCGTATTTTGGTGCAAAATTGCAGAAATTCCCCTAATTGTGGGGCAAAAAGGCAGAAATTCCCTATATGTTGAGGCAAAAAGACAGAAATTCTCCTTATTGTGGGTCAAAACTCAGAAATGCCACTTAATTTTTGGCATAATTCCAGAAATTTCACTTATTTTGGGGAAAAATTTCAGAAATTTCACTTATTTCAGAAAAAAAAGCAGAAATTTTCTTATTTGGTAGCAAAAAGGCAGAAATTTCTTTTATTTTGGTACAAAATTGCAGAAATTTTCCTTAATTTGGGGCAAAATTGCAGAAATTTCACTTATTTTGGGGCAAAATTGCAGAAATTTCACTTATTTCAGGGAAAAAAGGCAGAAATTTTCCTTATTTTGGGGCAAAAAAGCAGAAATTTCTTATATTTTGTGGCAAAAATGCAGAAGTTCCCTTTATTTTGAGGTAAAATGGCTGAAATTCCCCTTATTTGGGGGCAAAAAGGCAGAAATTTCCCTTATTTTGTTGCAAAATTGCAGAAATTTCACTTACTTCAGGGTAATAAGTAAGAATTTTTTCTTATTTTGGAACAAAAAAGACAGAAATTCCCTTTGTTTTGGGGGAGAAATACAGAAATTCCACTTATTTAGAGTTAAAAACGCAGAAATTCCCCTTATTTTGGAGCAAAAATGAAGAAATTTCTCTTTTTAATGGCAAAAAGTTATGCATTCTTCTTATTTTCGGGCAAAAAGGCAGAAATTCCCCGTATTTTGGTGCAACATTGCAGACATTTCACTAATTGTGGTGCAAAAAGGCAGAAATTCCCTATATGTTAGGTCAAAAAGACAGAAATTCTCCTTATTTTAGGGCAAAATTCAGAAATTTAACTTATTTTGAGGCAAAATTTCAGAAATTTCATTTATTTCAGAAAAAAAGCAAAATTTTCTTATTTTGGGGCAAAAAGGCAGAAATTTCTTTTATTTTGGTACAAAATTTCAGAAATTTTTCTTAATTTGGGGCAAAAAGGCAGAAATTTCCCAAATTTTGGGCAAAAATGCAGAAATTCCGCTTATTTTGAGGTAAAAAGGCTGAAATTCCCCTTATTTGGGGTCAAAATGCAGAAATTTCTATTATTTTGGGGCAAAATTCCAGAAATTTCCCTTATTTTGGGGCAAAATTGCAGAAATTTCACTTATTTTGGGGCAAAATTGCAGAAAATTCACTTATTTCAGGGAAAAAAGGCAGAAATTTTCCTTATTTTTGGGCAAAAAAAAAAAGAAATTCCTAATATTTTGTGGCAAAAATGCAGAAATTCCCCTTATTTTGAGGTAAAAAGGCTGATATTCCCCTTATTTGGGGGAAAAAAGGCAGAAATTTTCCTTATTTTGGGGCAAAAAGGACAGAAATTCCCTTTGTTTTCGGGGAAAAAGACAGAAATTCCACATATTTAGAGGCAAAAAAGCAGAAATTTCCCTTATTTTGGAGCAAAATTGCAAAAATTTCCCTTTTTTATGGCAAAAAGGTATGCATTCTTCTTATTATCGGGCAAAAAGGCAGAAATTCCCCGTATTTTGGAGCAAAATTGCAGAAATTCCCCTAATTGTGGGGCAAAAAGGCAGAAATTCCCTATATGTTAGGGCAAAAAGACAGAAATTCTTCTTATTTTGGGGCAAAACTCAGAAATTCCACTTATTTTGGGGCAAAATTCCAGAAATTTCCATTATTTTGGGGCAAAACTCAGAAATTCCACTTATTTTGGGGCAAAATTGCAGAAATTTCACTTATTTCAGGGAAAAAAGGCAGAAATTTTCCGTATTTTGGGGCAAAAAAGCAGAAATTCCTAATATTTTGTGGTAACAATCCAGAAATTCCCCTTATTTTGAGGTAAATAGGCTGAAATTCCTTTTATTTGGGGGCAAATACGCAGAAATTTCCCTTATTTTGGGGCAAAATTGCAGAAATTTCACTTATTTCAGGGTAATAAGTCAAAAATTTTCTTTATTTTGGGGCTAAAAGGACAGAAATTTCCTTTGTTTTGGGAGAAAAAGACAGAAATTCTACTTATTTAGAGTCAAAAATGCAGAAATTCCTCTTATTTGGGGAAAAAATGAAGAAATTTCCTTTTTTTATGGCAAAAAGGTATGCATTCTTATTATTTTTGGCAAAAAGACAGAAATTCCCCGTATTTTGGAGCAAAATTGCAGAAATTCCCCTAATTGTGGGGCAAAAAGGCAGAAATTCCCTATATGTTGGGGCAAACAGACAGAAATTCTCCTTATTTTGGGTCAAAACTCAGAAATTCCACTTATTTTGGGGCAAAATTCCAGAAATTTCACTTATTTTGGGGCAAAATTGTAGAAATTTCACTTATTTTGGGGCAAAATTTCCGAAATTTCATTTATTTCAGAAAAAAAAATAAGCAGAAATTTTCTTATTTGGAAGCAAAAAGGCAGAAATTTCTTTTATTTTGGTACAAAATTGCAGAAATTTTCCTTAATTTGGGGCAAAATTTCAGACATTTCACTAATTGTGGTGCAAAAAGGCAGAAATTCCCTATATGTTAGGTCAAAAAGACAGAAATTCTCCTTATTTTTGGGCAAAATTCAGAAATTTAACTTATTTTGAGGCAAAATTTCAGAAATTTCATTTATTTCAGAAAAAAAGCAAAATTTTCTTATTTTGGGGCAAAAAGGCAGAAATTTCTTTTATTTTGGTACAAAATTTCAGAAATTTTTCTTAATTTGGGGCAAAAAGGCAGAAATTTCCCAAATTATGGGCAAAAATGCAGAAATTCCCCTTATTTTGAGGTAAAAAGGCTGAAATTCCCCTTATTTGGGGTCAAAATGCAGAAATTTCTATTATTTTGGGGCAAAATTCCAGAAAATTCCCTTATTTTGGGGCAAAATTGCAGAAATTTCACTTATTTTGGGGCAAAATTGCAGAAAATTCACTTATTTCAGGGAAAAAAGGCAGAAATTTTCCTTATTTTTGGGCAAAAAAAAAAAAGAAATTCCTTATATTTTGTGGCAAAAATGCAGAAATTCCCCTTATTTTGAGGTAAAAAGGCTGATATTCCCCTTATTTGGGGGAAAAAGGCAGAAATTTTCCTTATTTTGGGGCAAAAACGACCGAAATTCCCTTTGTTTTCGGGGAAAAAGACAGAAATTCCACATATTTAGAGGCAAAAAAGCAGAAATTTCCCTTATTTTGGAGCAAAATTGCAAAAATTTCCCTTTTTTATGGCAAAAAGGTATGCATTCTTCTTATTATCGGGCAAAAAGGCAGAAATTCCCCGTATTTTGGAGCAAAATTGCAGAAATTCCCCTAATTGTGAGGCAAAAAGGCAGAAATTCCCTATATGTTAGGGCAAAAAGACAGAAATTCTTCTTATTTTGGGGCAAAACTCAGAAATTCCACTTATTTTGGGGCAAAATTCCAGAAATTTCCATTATTTTGGGGCAAAATTGCAGAAATTTCACTTATTTTGGGGCAAAATTGCAGAAATTTCACTTATTTCAGGGAAAAAAGGCAGGAATTTTCCTTATTTTGGGGCAAAAAGGCAGAAATTCCTAATATTTTGTGGCAAAAAATCCAGAAATTCCCCTTATTTTGAGGTAAAAAGGCTGAAATTCCCCTTATTTGGGGGCAAATACGCAGAAATTTCCCTTATTTTGGGGCAAAATTGCAGAAATTTCACTTATTTCAGGGTAATAAGTCAGAAATTTTCTTTATTTTGGGGCTAAAAGGACAGAAATTTCCTTTGTTTTGAAAGAAAAAGACAGAAATTCTACTTATTTAGAGTCAAAAATGCAGAAATTCCTCTTATTTGGGGAAAAAATGAAGAAATTTCCCCTTTTTATGGCAAAAAGGTATGCATTCTTCTTATTTTTGGGCAAAAAGGCAGAAATTCCCCGTATTTTGGAGCAAAATTGCAGAAATTCCCCTAATTGTGGGGCAAAAAGGCAGAAATTCCCTATATGTTGGGGCAAAAAGACAGGAATTCTCCTTATTTTGGGTCAATACTCAGAAATTCCACTTATTTTGGGGCAAAATTCCAGAAATTTCACTTATTTTGGGGCAAAATTGTAGAAATTTCACTTATTTTGGGGCAAAATTTCAGAAATTTCATTTATTTCAGAAAAAAAATTAGCAGAAATTTTCTTATTTGGAAGCAAAAAGGCAGAAATTTCTTTTATTTTGGTACAAAATGGCAGAAATTTCCCTTAATTTGGGGAAAAATTGCAGAAATTTCACTTATTTTGGGGCAAAATTGCAGAAATTTCACTTATTTCATGGAAAAAAGGCAGATATTTTCCTTATTTTGGGGCAAAAAAGCAGAAATTCCTTATATTTTGTGGCAAAAATGCAGAAGTTCCCTTTATTTTGAGGAAAAATGGCTGAAATTCCCCTTTTTTGGGGGCATAAAGGCATAAATTTCCCTTATTTTGTTGCAAAATTGCAGAAATTTCACTTACTTCAGGGTAATAAGTAAAAATTTTTTCTTATTTTGGAACAAAAAAAGACAGAAATTCCCTTTGTTTTGGGGGAGAAAGACAGAAATTCCACTTATTTAGAGTCAAAAAGGCAGAAATTCCCCTTATTTTGGAGCAAAAATGAAGAAATTTTCCTTTTTTATGGCAAAAAGGTATGCATTCTTATTTTCGGGCAAAAAAGCAGAAATTCCCCGTATTTTGGAGCAAAATTGCAGACATTCCCCTAATTGTGGTGCAAAAAGGCATAAATTCCCTATATGTTGGGTCAAAAAGACAGAAATTCTCCTTATTTTAGGGCAAAATTCAGAAATTTAACTTATTTTGAGGCAAATTTGCAGAAATTTCATTTATTTCAGAAAAAAAGCAAAATTTTCTTATTTTGGGGCAAAAAGGCATAAATTTCTTTTATTTTGGTACAAAATTGCAGAAATTTTTCTTAATTTGGGGCAAAAAGGCAGAAATTTCCCATATTTTGGGGCAAAAATGCAGAAATTCCCCTTATTTTGAGGTAAAAAGGCTGAAATTCCCCTTATTTGGGGTCAAAAAGCAGAAATTTCTCTTATTTTGGGGCAAAATTCCAGAAATTTCCCTTATTTTGGGGCAAAATTGCAGAAATTTCACTTATTTTGGGGCAAAATTGCAGAAAATTCACAAATTTCAGGGAAAAAAGGCAGAAATTTTCCTTATTTTTGGGCAAAAATCAGAAATTCCTAATATTTTGTGGCAAAAATGCAGAAATTCCCCTTATTTTGAGGTAAAAGGCTGATATTCCCCTTATTTGGGGGCAAAAAGGCAGAAATTTTCCTTATTTTGGGGCAAAAACGACAGAAATTCCCTTTGTTTTCGGGGAAAAAGACAGAAATTCCACATATTTAGAGGCAAAAAAGCAGAAATTTCCCTTATTTTGGAGCAAAATTGCAAAAATTTCCCTTTTTATGGCAAAAAGGTATGCATTCTTCTTATTATCGGGCAAAAAGGCAGAAATTCCCCGTATTTTGGAGCAAAATTGCAGAAATTCCCCTAATTGTGGGGCAAAAAGGCAGAAATTCCCTATATGTTAGGGCAAAAAGACAGAAATTCTTATTTTGGGGCAAAACTCAGAAATTCCACTTATTTTGGGGCAAAATTGCAGAAATTTCACTTATTTCAGGGAAAAAAGGCAGAAATTTTCCGTATTTTGGGGCAAAAAAGCAGAAATTCCTAATATTTTGTGGCAAAAATCCAGAAATTTCCCTTATTTTGAGGTAAATAGGCTGAAATTCCTTTTATTTGGGGGCAAATACGCAGAAATTTCCCTTATTTTGGGGCAAAATTGAAGAAATTTCACTTATTTCAGGGTAATAAGTCAAAAATTTTCTTTATTTTGGGGCTAAAAGGACAGAAATTTCCTTTGTTTTGGGAGAAAAAGACAGAAATTCTACTTATTTAGAGTCAAAAATGCAGAAATTCCTCTTATTTGGGGAAAAAATGAAGAAATTTCCCTTTTTTATGGCAAAAAGGTATGCATTCTTATTATTTTTGGCAAAAAGGCAGAAATTCCCCGTATTTTGGAGCAAAATTGCAGAAATTCCCCTAATTGTGGGGCAAAAATGCAGAAATTCCCTATATGTTGGGGCAAAAAGACAGAAATTCTCCTTATTTTGGGTCAAAACTCAGAAATTCCACTTATTTTGGGGCAAAATTCCAGAAATTTCACTTATTTTGGGGCAAAATTGTAGAAATTTCACTTATTTTGGGGCAAAATTTCCGAAATTTCATTTATTTGAGAAAAAAAAATAAGCAGAAATTTTCTTATTTGGAAGCAAAAAGGCAGAAATTTCTTTTATTTTGGTACAAAATTGCAGAAATTTTCCTTAATTTGGGGCAAAATTGCAGACATTTCACTAATTGTGGTGCAAAAAGGCAGAAATTCCCTATATGTTAGGTCAAAAAGACAGAAATTCTCCTTATTTTAGGGCAAAATTCAGAAATTTAACTTATTTTGAGGCAAAATTTCAGAAATTTCATTTATTTCAGAAAAAAAGCAAAATTTTCTTATTTTGGGGCAAAAAGGTAGAAATTTCTTTTATTTTGGTACAAAATTTCAGAAATTTTTCTTAATTTGGGGCAAAAAGGCAGAAATTTCCCAAATTTTGGGCAAAAATGCAGAAATTCCCCTTATTTTGAGGTAAAAAGGCTGAAATTCCCCTTATTTGGGGTCAAAATGCAGAAATTTCTATTATTTTGGGGCAAAATTCCAGAAATTTCCCTTATTTTGGGGCAAAATTGCAGAAATTTCACTTATTTTGGTGCAAAATTGCAGAAAATTCACTTATTTCAGGGAAAAAAGGCAGAAATTTTCCTTATTTTTGGGCAAAAAAAAGAAATTCCTAATATTTTGTGGCAAAAATGCAGAAATTCCCCTTATTTTGAGGTAAAAAGGCTGATATTCCCCTTATTTGGGGGAAAAAAGGCAGAAATTTTCCTTATTTTGGGGCAAAAACGACAGAAATTCCCTTTGTTTTCGGGGAAAAAGACAGAAATTCCACATATTTAGAGGCAAAAAAGCAGAAATTTCCCTTATTTTGGAGCAAAATTGCAAAAATTTCCCTTTTTTATGGCAAAAAGGTATGCATTCTTCTTATATCGGGCAAAAAGGCAGAAATTCCCCGTATTTTGGAGCAAAATTGCAGAAATTCCCCTAATTGTGGGGCAAAAAGGCAGAAATTCCCTATATGTTAGGGCAAAAAGACAGAAATTCTTCTTATTTTGGGGCAAAACTCAGAAATTCCACTTATTTTGGGGCAAAATTCCAGAAATTTCCATTATTTTGGGGCAAAATTGCAGAAATTTCACTTATTTTGGGGCAAAATTGCAGAAATTTCACTTATTTCAGGGGAAAAAGGCAGAAATTTTCCTTATTTTGGGGCAAAAAGGCAGAAATTCCTAATATTTTGTGGCAAAATTGCAGAAATTCCCCTTATTTTGAGGTAAAAAGGCTGAAATTCCCCTTATTTGGGGGCAAATACACAGAAATTTCCCTTATTTTGGGGCAAAATTGCAGAAATTTCACTTATTTCAGGGTAATAAGTCAGAAATTTTCTTTATTTTGGGGCTAAAAGGACAGAAATTTCCTTTGTTTTGAAAGAAAAAGACAGAAATTCTACTTATTTAGAGTCAAAAATGCAGAAATTCCTCTTATTTGGGGAAAAAATGAAGAAATTTCCCTTTTTTATGGCAAAAAGGTATGCATTCTTCTTATTTTTGGGCAAAAAGGCAGAAATTCCCCGTATTTTGGAGCAAAATTGCAGGAATTCCCCTAATTGTGGGCCAAAAAGGCAGAAATTCCCTATATGTTGGGGCAAAAAGACAGGAATTCTCCTTATTTTGGGTCAATACTCAGAAATTCCACTTATTTTGGGGCAAAATTCCAGAAATTTCACTTATTTTGGGGCAAAATTGTAGAAATTTCACTTATTTTGGGGCAAAATTTCAGAAATTTCATTTATTTCAGAAAAAAAATAAGCAGAAATTTTCTTATTTGGAAGCAAAAAGGCAGAAATTTCTTTTATTTTGGTACAAAATGGCAGAAATTTTCCTTAATTTGGGGCAAAATTGCAGAAATTTCACTTATTTTGGGGCAAAATTGCAGAAATTTCACTTATTTCATGGAAAAAAGGCAGAAATTTTCCTTATTTTGGGGCAAAAAAGCAGAAATTCCTTATATTTTGTGGCAAAAATGCAGAAGTTCCCTTTATTTTGAGGAAAAATGGCTGAAATTCCCCTTTTTTGGGGGCATAAAGGCATAAATTTCCCTTATTTTGTTGCAAAATTGCAGAAATTTCACTTACTTCAGGGTAATAAGTAAAAATTTTTTCTTATATTGGAACAAAAAAGACAGAAATTCCCTTTGTTTTGGGGGAGAAAGACAGAAATTCCACTTATTTAGAGTCAAAAAGGCAGAAATTCCCCTTATTTTGGAGCAAAAATGAAGAAATTTTCCTTTTTTATGGCAAAAAGGTATGCATTCTTATTTTCGGGCAAAAAGGCAGAAATTCCCCGTATTTTGGAGCAAAATTGCAGACATTCCCCTAATTGTGGTGCAAAAAGGCATAAATTCCCTACATGTTGGGTCAAAAAGACAGAAATTCTCCTTATTTTAGGGCAAAATTCAGAAATTTAACTTATTTTGAGGCAAATTTGCAGAAATTTCATTTATTTCAGAAAAAAAGCAAAATTTTCTTATTTTGGGGCAAAAAGGCATAAATTTCTTTTATTTTGGTACAAAATTGCAGAAATTTTTCTTAATTTGGGGCAAAAAGGCAGAAATTTCCCATATTTTGGGGCAAAAATGCAGAAATTCCCCTTATTTTGAGGTAAAAAGGCTGAAATTCCCCTTATTTGGGGTCAAAAAGCAGAAATTTCTCTTATTTTGGGGCAAAATTCCAGAAATTTCCCTTATTTTGGGGCAAAATTGCAGAAATTTCACTTATTTTGGGGCAAAATTGCAGAAAATTCACAAATTTCAGGGAAAAAAGGCAGAAATTTTCCTTATTTTTGGGCAAAAATCAGAAATTCCTAATATTTTGTGGCAAAAATGCAGAAATTCCCCTTATTTTGAGGTAAAAGGCTGATATTCCCCTTATTTGGGGGCAAAAAGGCAGAAATTTTCCTTATCTTGGGGCAAAAACAACAGAAATTCCCTTTGTTTTCGGGGAAAAAGACAGAAATTCCACATATTTAGAGGCAAAAAAGCAGAAATTTCCCTTATTTTGGAGCAAAATTGCAAAAATTTCCCTTTTTTATGGCAAAAAGGTATGCATACTTCTTATTATCGGGCAAAAAGGCAGAAATTCCCCGTATTTTGGAGCAAAATTGCAGAAATTCCCCTAATTGTGGGGCAAAAAGGCAGAAATTCCCTATATGTTAGGGCAAAAAGACAGAAATTCTTCTTATTTTGGGGCAAAACTCAGAAATTCCACTTATTTTGGGGCAAAATTCCAGAAATTTCCATTATTTTGGGGCAAAATTGCAGAAATTTCCCTTATTTTGGAGCAAAATTGCAAAAATTTCCCTTTTTTATGGCAAAAAGGTATGCATTCTTCTTATTATCGGGCAAAAATCCAGAAATTCCCCTTATTTTGAGGTAAAAAGGCTGAAATTCCCCTTATTTGGGGGCAAATACGCAGAAATTTCCCTTATTTTGGGGCAAAATTGCAGAAATTTCACTTATTTCAGGGTAATAAGTCAAAATTTTTTTAATTTTGGGGCTAAAAGGGCAGAAATTTCCTTTGTTTTGGGAGAAAAAGACAGAAATTCTACTTATTTAGAGTCAAAAATGCAGAAATTCCTCTTATTTGGGGAAAAAATGAAGAAATTTCCCTTTTTTATGGCAAAAAGGTATGCATTCTTATTATTTTTGGCAAAAAGGCAGAAATTCCCCGTATTTTGGAGCAAAATTGCAGAAATTCCCCTAATTGTGGGGCAAAAAGGCAGAAATTCCCTATATGTTGGGGCAAAAAGACAGAAATTCTCCTTATTTTGGGTCAAAACTCAGAAATTCCACTTATTTTGGGGCAAAATTCCAGAAATTTCACTTATTTTGGGGCAAAATTGTAGAAATTTCACTTATTTTGGGGCAAAATTTCCGAAATTTCATTTATTTCAGAAAAAAAATAAGCAGAAATTTTCTTATTTGGAAGCAAAAAGGCAGAAATTTCTTTTATTTTGGTACAAAATGGCAGAAATTTCCCTTAATTTGGGGCAAAATTGCAGAAATTTCACTTATTTTGGGGCAAAATTGCAGAAATTTCACTTATTTCAGGGAAAAAAAGCAGAAATTTTCCTTATTTGGGGCAAAAAAGCAGAAATTCCTTATATTTTGTGGCAAAAATGCAGAAGTTCCCTTTATTTTGAGGAAAAATGGCTGAAATTCCCATTATTTGGGGGCATAAAGGCAGAAATTTCCCTTATTTTGTTGCAAAATTGCAGAAATTTCACTTACTTCAGGGTAATAAGTAAAAATTTTTTCTTATTTTGGAACAAAAAATACAGAAATTCCCTTTGTTTTGGGGGAGAAAGACAGAAATTCCACTTATTTAGAGTCAAAAAGGCAGAAATTCCCCTTATTTTGGAGCAAAAATGAAGAAATTTTCCTTTTTTATGGCAAAAAGGTATGCATTCTTATTTTCGGGCAAAAAGGCAGAAATTCCCCGTATTTTGGAGCAAAATTGCAGACATTCCCCTAATTGTGGTGCAAAAAGGCATAAATTCCCTACATGTTGGGTCAAAAAGACAGAAATTCTCCTTATTTTAGGGCAAAATTCAGAAATTTAACTTATTTTGAGGCAAATTTGCAGAAATTTCATTTATTTCAGAAAAAAAGCAAAATTTTCTTATTTTGGGGCAAAAAGGCATAAATTTCTTTTATTTTGGTACAAAATTGCAGAAATTTTTCTTAATTTGGGGCAAAAAGGCAGAAATTTCCCATATTTTGGGGCAAAAATGCAGAAATTCCCCTTATTTTGAGGTAAAAAGGCTGAAATTCCCCTTATTTGGGGTCAAAAAGCAGAAATTTCTCTTATTTTGGGGCAAAATTCCAGAAATTTCCCTTATTTTGGGGCAAAATTGCAGAAATTTCACTTATTTTGGGGCAAAATTGGAGAAAATTCACAAATTTCAGGGAAAAAAGGCAGAAATTTTCCTTATTTTTGGGCAAAAATCAGAAATTCCTAATATTTTGTGGCAAAAATGCAGAAATTCCCCTTATTTTGAGGTAAAAGGCTGATATTCCCCTTATTTGGGGGCAAAAAGGCAGAAATTTTCCTTATTTTGGGGCAAAAAGGACAGAAATTCCCTTTGTTTTCGGGGAAAAAGACAGAAATTCCACATATTTAGAGGCAAAAAAGCAGAAATTTCCCTTATTTTGGAGCAAAATTGCAAAAATTTCCCTTTTTTATGGCAAAACGGTATGCATTCTTCTTATTATCGGGCAAAAAGGCAGAAATTCCCCGTATTTTGGAGCAAAATTGCAGAAATTCCCCTAATTGTGGGGCAAAAAGGCAGAAATTCCCTATATGTTAGGGCAAAAAGACAGAAATTCTTATTTTGGGGCCAAACTCAGAAATTCCACTTATTTTGGGGCAAAATTGCAGAAATTTCACTTATTTCAGGGAAAAAAGGCAGAAATTTTCCGTATTTTGGGGCAAAAAAGCAGAAATTCCTAATATTTTGTGGCAAAAATACAGAAATTCCCCTTATTTTGAGGTAAATAGGCTGAAATTCCTTTTATTTGGGGGCAAATACGCAGAAATTTCCCTTATTTTGGGGCAAAATTGCAGAAATTTCACTTATTTCAGGGTAATAAGTCAAAAATTTTCTTTATTTTGGGGCTAAAAGGACAGAAATTTCCTTTGTTTTGGGAGAAAAAGACAGAAATTCTACTTATTTAGAGTCAAAAATGCAGAAATTCCTCTTATTTGGGGAAAAAATGAAGAAATTTCCCTTTTTTATGGCAAAAAGGTATGCATTCTTATTATTATTGGCAAAAAGGCAGAAATTCCCCGTATTTTGGAGCAAAATTGCAGAAATTCCCCTAATTGTGGGGCAAAAAGGCAGAAATTTCCTATATGTTGGGGCAAAAAGACAGAAATTCTCCTTATTTTGGGTCAAAACTCAGAAATTCCACTTATATTGGGGCAAAATTCCAGAAATTTCACTTATTTTGGGGCAAAATTGTAGAAATTTCACTTATTTTGGGGCAAAATTTCAGAAATTTCATTTATTTCAGAAAAAAAATAAGCAGAAATTTTCTTATTTGGAAGCAAAAAGGCAGAAATTTCTTTTATTTTGGTACAAAATTGCAGAAATTTTCCTTAATTTGGGGCAAAATTGCAGAAATTTCACTTATTTTGGGGCAAAATTGCAGAAATTTCACTTATTTCAGGGAAAAAAGGCAGAAATTTTCCTTAATTTGGGGGCAAAAAGGCAGAAATTTCTTATATTTTGTGGCAAAAATGCAGAAGTTCCCTTTATTTTGAGGTAAAATGCCTGAAATTCCCCTTATTTGTGGGCAAAAAGGCAGAAATTTCCCTTAGTTTGTTGCAAAATTGCAGAAATTTCACTTACTTCAGGGTAATAAGTAAGAATTTTTTCTTATTTTGGAACAAAAAAGACAGAAATTCCCTTTGTTTTGGGGGAGAAAGACAGAAATTCCACTTATTTAGAGTCAAAAACGCAGAAATTCCCCTTATTTTGGAGCAAAAATGAAGAAATTTCCCTTTTTAATGGCAAAAAGTTATGCATTCTTCTTATTTTCGGGCAAAAAGGCAGAAATTCCCCGTATTTTGGAGCAAAATTGCAGACATTCCACTAATTGTGGTGCAAAAAGGCAGAAATTCCCTATATGTTAGGTCAAAAAGACAGAAATTCTCCTTATTTTAGGGCAAAATTCAGAAATTTAACTTATTTTGAGGCAAATTTGCAGAAATTTCATTTATTTCAGAAAAAAAGCAAAATTTTATTATTTTGGGGCAAAAAGGCAGAAATTTCTTTTATTTTGGTACCAAATTGCAGAAATTTTTCTTAATTTGGGGCAAAAAGGCAGAAATTTCCCATATTTTGGGGCAAAAATGCAGAAATTCCCCTTATTTTGAGGTAAAAAGGCTGAAATTCCCCTTATTTGGGGTCAAAATGCAGAAATTTCTATTATTTTGGGGCAAAATTCCAGAAATTTCCCTTATTTTGGGGCAAAATTGCAGAAATTTCACTTATTTTGGAGCAAAATTGCAGAAAATTCACTTATTTCAGGGAAAAAAGGCAGAAATTTTCCTTATTTTTGGGCAAAAAATCAGAAATTCCTAATATTTTGTGGCAAAAATGCAGAAATTCCCCTTATTTTGAGGTAAAAAGGCTGATATTCCCCTTATTTGGGGGCAAAAAGGCAGAAATTTTCCTTATTTTGGGGCAAAAACGACAGAAATTCCCTTTGTTTTCGGGGAAAAAGACAGAAATTCCACATATTTAGAGGCAAAAAAGCAGAAATTTCCCTTATTTTGGAGCAAAATTGCAAAAATTTCCCTTTTTTATGGCAAAAAGGTATGCATTCTTCTTATTATCGGGCAAAAATCCAGAAATTCCCCTTATTTTGAGGTAAAAAGGCTGAAATTCCCCTTATTTGGGGGCAAATACGCAGAAATTTCCCTTATTTTGGGGCAAAATTGCAGAAATTTCACTTATTTCAGGGTAATAAGTCAGAAATTTTCTTTATTTTGGGGCTAAAAGGGCAGAAATTTCCTTTGTTTTGGGAGAAAAAGACAGAAATTCTACTTATTTAGAGTCAAAAATGCAGAAATTCCTCTTATTTGGGGAAAAAATGAAGAAATTTCCCTTTTTTATGGCAAAAAGGTATGCATTCTTATTATTTTTGGCAAAAAGGCAGAAATTCCCCGTATTTTGGAGCAAAATTGCAGAAATTCCCCTAATTGTGGGGCAAAAAGGCAGAAATTCCCTATATGTTGGGGCAAAAAGACAGAAATTCTCCTTATTTTGGGTCAAAACTCAGAAATTCCACTTATTTTGGGGCAAAATTCCAGAAATTTCACTTATTTTGGGGCAAAATTGTAGAAATTTCACTTATTTTGGGGCAAAATTTCCGAAATTTCATTTATTTCAGAAAAAAAATAAGCAGAAATTTTCTTATTTGGAAGCAAAAAGGCAGAAATTTCTTTTATTTTGGTACAAAATGGCAGAAATTTCCCTTAATTTGGGGCAAAATTGCAGAAATTTCACTTATTTTGGGGCAAAATTGCAGAAATTTCACTTATTTCAGGGAAAAAAAGCAGAAATTTTCCTTATTTGGGGCAAAAAAGCAGAAATTCCTTATATTTTGTGGCAAAAATGCAGAAGTTCCCTTTATTTTGAGGAAAAATGGCTGAAATTCCCATTATTTGGGGGCATAAAGGCAGAAATTTCCCTTATTTTGTTGCAAAATTGCAGAAATTTCACTTACTTCAGGGTAATAAGTAAAAATTTTTTCTTATTTTGGAACAAAAAAGACAGAAATCCCCTTTGTTTTGGGGGAGAAAGACAGAAATTCCACTTATTTAGAGTCAAAAACGCAAAAATTCCCCTTATTTTGGAGCAAAAATGAAGAAATTTTCCTTTTTTATGGCAAAAAGGTATGCATTCTTATTTTCGGGCAAAAAGGCAGAAATTCCCCGTATTTTGGAGCAAAATTGCAGACATTCCCCTAATTGTGGTGCAAAAAGGCATAAATTCCCTATATGTTGGGTCAAAAAGACAGAAATTCTCCTTATTTTAGGGCAAAATTCAGAAATTTAACTTATTTTGAGGCAAAATTGCAGAAATTTCATTTATTTCAGAAAAAAAGCAAAATTTTCTTATTTTGGGGCAAAAAGGCAGAAATTTTCTTTATTTTGGGGCAAAAATGCAGAAATTCCCCTTATTTTGAGGTAAAAAGGCTGAAATTCCCCTTATTTGGGGTCAAAAAGCAGAAATTTCTCTCATTTTGGGGCAAAATTCCAGAAATTTCCCTTATTTTGGGGCAAAATTGCAGAAATTTCACTTATTTTGGGGCAAAATTGCAGAAAATTCACTTATTTCAGGGAAAAAAGGCAGAAATTTTCCTTATTTTTGGGCAAAAATCAGAAATTCCTAATATTTTTTGGCAAAAATGCAGAAATTCCCCTTATTTTGAGGTAAAAAGGCTGATATTCCCCTTATTTGGGGGCAAAAAGGCAGAAATTTTTTTTATTTTGGGGCAAAAACGACAGAAATTCCCTTTGTTTTCGGGAAAAAAGACAGAAATTCCACATATTTAGAGGCAAAAAAGCAGAAATTTCCCTTATTTTGGAGCAAAATTGCAAAAATTTCTTTTTTTTATGGCAAAAAGGTATGCATTCTGCTTATTATCGGGCAAAAAGGCAGAAATTCCCCGTATTTTGGAGCAAAATTGCAGAAATTCCCCTAATTGTGGGGCAAAAAGGCAGAAATTCCCTATATGTTAGGGCAAAAAGACAGAAATTCTCCTTATTGTGGGTCAAAACTCAGAAATGCCACTTAATTTTTGACATAATTCCGGAAATTTCACTTATTTTGGGGCAAAATTTCCGAAATTTCACTTATTTCAGAAAAAAAAGCAGAAATTTTCTTATTTGGAAGCAAAAAGGCAGAATTTTCTTTTATTTTGGTACAAAATTGCAGAAATTTTTCTTAATTTGGGGCAAAATTGCAGAAATTTCCCTTATTTTGGGGCAAAATTGCAGAAATTTCACTTATTTCAGGGAAAAAAGGCAGAAATTTTCCTTATTTTGGGGCAAAAAGGCAGAAATTTCTTATATTTTGTGGCAAAAATGCAGAAGTTCCCTTTATTTTGAGGTAAAATGGCTGAAATTCCCCTTATTTGGGGGCAAAAAGGCAGAAATTTCCCTTATTTTGTTGCAAAATTGCAGAAATTTCACTTACTTCAGGGTAATAAGTAAAATTTTTTTCTTATTTTGGAACAAAAAAGACAGAAATTCCCTTTGTTTTGAAGGAGAAAGACAGAAATTCCACATATTTAGAGTCAAAAATGCAGAAATTCCCCTTATTTTGGAGCAAAAATGAAGAAATTTTCCTTTTTTATGGCAAAAAGGTATGCATTCTTATTTTCGGGCAAAAAGGCAGAAATTCCCCGTATTTTGGAGCAAAATTGCAGACATTCCCCTAATTGTGGTGCAAAAAGGCATAAATTCCCTATATGTTGGGTCAAAAAGACAGAAATTCTCCTTATTTTAGGGCAAAATTCAGAAATTTAACTTATTTTGAGGCAAATTTGCAGAAATTTAATTTATTTCAGAAAAAAAGCAAAATTTTCTTATTTTGGGGCAAAAAGGCAGAAATTTCTTTTATTTTGGTACAAAATTGCAGAAATTTTTCTTAATTTGGGGCAAAAAGGCAGAAATTTCCCATATTTTGGGGCAAAAATGCAGAAATTCCCCTTATTTTGAGGTAAAAAGGCTGAAATTCCCCTTATTTGGGGTCAAAAAGCAGAAATTTCTCTCATTTTGGGGCAAAATTCCAGAAATTTCCCTTATTTTGGGGCAAAATTGCAGAAATTTCACTTATTTTGGGGCAAAATTGCAGAAAATTCACTTATTTCAGGGAAAAAAGGCAGAAATTTTCCTTATTTTTGGGCAAAAATCAGAAATTCCTAATATTTTTTGGCAAAAATGCAGAAATTCCCCTTATTTTGAGGTAAAAAGGCTGATATTCCCCTTATTTGGGGGCAAAAAGGCAGAAATTTTTTTTATTTTGGGGCAAAAACGACAGAAATTCCCTTTGTTTTCGGGAAAAAAGACAGAAATTCCACATATTTAGAGGCAAAAAAGCAGAAATTTCCCTTATTTTGGAGCAAAATTGCAAAAATTTCTTTTTTTTATGGCAAAAAGGTATGCATTCTGCTTATTATCGGGCAAAAAGGCAGAAATTCCCCGTATTTTGGAGCAAAATTGCAGAAATTCTCCTAATTGTGGGGCAAAAAGGCAGAAATTCCCTATATGTTAGGGCAAAAAGACAGAAATTCTCCTTATTGTGGGTCAAAACTCAGAAATGCCACTTAATTTTTGGCATAATTCCGGAAATTTCACTTATTTTGGGGCAAAATTTCCGAAATTTCACTTATTTCAGAAAAAAAAGCAGAAATTTTCTTATTTGGAAGCAAAAAGGCAGAATTTTCTTTTATTTTGGTACAAAATTGCAGAAATTTTTCTTAATTTGGGGCAAAATTGCAGAAATTTCCCTTATTTTGGGGCAAAATTGCAGAAATTTCACTTATTTCAGGGAAAAAAGGCAGAAATTTTCCTTATTTTGGGGCAAAAAGGCAGAAATTTCTTATATTTTGTGGCAAAAATGCAGAAGTTCCCTTTATTTTGAGGTAAAATGGCTGAAATTCCCCTTATTTGGGGGCAAAAAGGCAGAAATTTCCCTTATTTTGTTGCAAAATTGCAGAAATTTCACTTACTTCAGGGTAATAAGTAAAATTTTTTTCTTATTTTGGAACAAAAAAGACAGAAATTCCCTTTGTTTTGAAGGAGAAAGACAGAAATTCCACATATTTAGAGTCAAAAATGCAGAAATTCCCCTTATTTTGGAGCAAAAATGAAGAAATTTTCCTTTTTTATGGCAAAAAGGTATGCATTCTTATTTTCGGGCAAAAAGGCAGAAATTCCCCGTATTTTGGAGCAAAATTGCAGACATTCCCCTAATTGTGGTGCAAAAAGGCATAAATTCCCTATATGTTGGGTCAAAAAGACAGAAATTCTCCTTATTTTAGGGCAAAATTCAGAAATTTAACTTATTTTGAGGCAAATTTGCAGAAATTTAATTTATTTCAGAAAAAAAGCAAAATTTTCTTATTTTGGGGCAAAAAGGCAGAAATTTCTTTTATTTTGGTAAAAAATTGCAGAAATTTTTCTTAATTTGGGGCAAAAAGGCAGAAATTTCCCATATTTTGGGGCAAAAATGCAGAAATTCCCCTTATTTTGAGGTAAAAAGGCTGAAATTCCCCTTATTTGGGGTCAAAAAGCAGAAATTTCTCTCATTTTGGGGCAAAATTCCAGAAATTTCCCTTATTTTGGGGCAAAATTGCAGAATTTTCACTTATTTTGGGGCAAAATTGCAGAAAATTCACAAATTTCAGGGATAAAAGGCAGAAATTTTCCTTATTTTTGGGCAAAAATCAGAAATTCCTAATATTTTGTGGCAAAAATGCAGAAATTCCCCTTATTTTGAGGTAAAAGGCTGATATTCCCCTTATTTGGGGGCAAAAAGGCAGAAATTTTCTTTATTTTGGGGCAAAAACGACAGAAATTCCCTTTGTTTTCGGGGAAAAAGACAGAAATTCCACATATTTAGAGGCAAAAAAGCAGAAATTTCCCTTATTTTGGAGCAAAATTGCAAAAATTTCCCTTTTTTATGGCAAAAAAGGTATGCATTCTTCTTATTATCGGGCAAAAAGGCAGAAATTCCCCGTATTTTGGAGCAAAATTGCAGAAATTCCCCTAATTGTGGGGCAAAAAGGCAGAAATTCCCTATATGTTAGGGCAAAAAGACAGAAATTCTTATTTTGGGGCAAAACTCAGAAATTCCACTTATTTTGGGGCAAAATTGCAGAAATTTCACTTATTTCAGGGAAAAAAGGCAGAAATTTTCCGTATTTTGGGGCAAAAAAGCAGAAATTCCCAATATTTTGTGGCAAAAATCCAGAAATTCCCCTTATTTTGAGGTAAATAGGCTGAAATTCCTTTTATTTGGGGGCAAATACGCAGAAATTTCCCTTATTTTGGGGCAAAATTGCAGAAATTTCACTTATTTCAGGGTAATAAGTCGAAAATTTTCATTATTTTGGGGCTAAAAGGACAGAAATTTCCTTTGTTTTGGGAGAAAAAGACAGAAATTCTACTTTTTAGAGTCAAAAATGCAGAAATTCCTCTTATTTGGGGAAAAAATGAAGAAATTTCCCTTTTTATGGCAAAAAGGTATGCATTCTTATTATTTTTGGCACAAAGGCAGAAATTCCCCGTATTTTGGAGCAAACTTGCAGAAATTCCCCTAATTGTGGGGCAAAAAGGCAGAAATTCCCTATATGTTGGGGCAAAAAGACAGAAATTCTCCTTATTTTGGGTCAAAACTCAGAAATTCCACTTATTTTGGGGCAAAATTCCAGAAATTTCACTTATTTTGGGGCAAAATTGTAGAAATTTCACTTATTTTGGGGCAAAATTTCAGAAATTTCATTTATTTCAAAAAAAAATAAGCAGAAATTTTCTTATTTGGAATCAAAAAGGCAGAAATTTCTTTTATTTTGGTACAAAATGGCAGAAATTTCCCTTAATTTGGGGCAAAATTGCAGAAATTTCACTTATTTTGGGGCAAAAAGGCAGAAATTCCTTATATTTTGTGGCAAAAATGCAGAAGTTCCCTTTATTTTGAGGTAAAATGGCTGAAATTCCCCTTATTTGGGGGCAAAAAGGCAGAAATTTCCCTTATTTTGTTGCAAAATTGCAGAAATTTCACTGTCTTCAGGGTAATAAGTAAGAATTTTTTCTTATTTTGGAACAAAAAAGACAGAAATTCCCTTTGTTTTTGGGGAGAAAGACAGAAATTCCACTTATTTAGAGTCAAAAACGCAGAAATTCCCCTTATTTTGGAGCAAAAATGAAGAAATTTCCCTTTTTAATGGCAAAAAGTTATGCATTCTTTTTATTTTCGGGCAAAAAGGCAGAAATTCCCCGTATTTTGGAGCAAAATTGCAGACATTCCCCTAATTGTGGTGCAAAAAGGCAGAAATTCCCTATATGTTGGGTCAAAAAGACAGAAATTCTCCTTATTTTAGGGCAAAATTCAGAAATTTAACTTATTTTAAGGCAAAATTGCAGAAATTTCATTTATTTCAGAAAAAAAGTAAAATTTTCTTATTTTGGGGCAAAAAGGCAGAAATTTCTTTTAATTTGATACAAAATTGCAGAAATTTTTCTTAATTTGGGGCAAAAAGGCAGAAATTTCCCATATTTGGGGGCAAAAATGCAGAAATTCCCCTTATTTTGAGGTAAAAAGGCTGAAATTCCCATTATTTGGGGTCAAAAAGCAGAAATTTGTCTTATTTTGGGGCAAAATTCCAGAAATTTCCCTTATTTTGGGGCAAAATTGCAGAAATTTCACTTATTTTGGGGCAAAATTGCAGAAAATTCACAAATTTCAGGGAAAAAAGCAGAAATTTTCCTTATTTTTGGGCAAAAATCAGAAATTCCTAATATTTTGTGGCAAAAATGCAGAAATTCCCCTTATTTTGAGGTAAAAAGGCTGATATTCCCCTTATTTGGGGGCAAAAAGGCAGAAATTTTCCTTATTTTGGGGCAAAAACGACAGAAATTCCCTTTGTTTTCGGGGAAAAAGACAGAAATTCCACATATTTAGAGGCAAAAAAGCAGAAATTTCCCTTATTTTGGAGCAAAATTGCAAAAATTTCCCTTTTTTATGGCAAAAAGGTATGCATTCTTCTTATTATCGGGCAAAAAGGAAGAAATTCCCCGTATTTTGGAGCAAAATTGCAGAAATTCCCCTAATTCTGGGGCAAAAAGGCAGAAATTCCCTATATGTTAGGGCAAAAAGACAGAAATTCTCCTTATTTTGGGGCAAAACTCAGAAATTCCACTTATTTTAAGGCAAAATTCCAGAAATTTCCCTTATTTTGGGGCAAAATTGCAGAAATTTCACTTATTTTGGGGCAAAATTGCAGAAATGTCACTTATTTAAGAGAAAAAAAGCAGAAATTTTCCTTATTTTGGGGCAAAAATGCAGAAATTCCTAATATTTTGTGGTAAAAATGCAGAAATTCCCCTTATTTTGAGGTAAAAAGGCTGAAATCCCCCTTATTTGGTTGCAAAAAGGCAGAAATTTCCCTTATTTGGGGCAAAATTCCCGAAATTTCTCTTATTTCATGGTAATAAGTCAGAAATTTTCCTTATTTTGGGCAAAAAAGACAGAAATTCCATTTGTTTTGGGGGAAAAATACATAAATTCCACTTATTTAGAGACAAAAAAGCAGAAATTCCCCTTATTTTAGTGCAAAATTGCATAAATTTCACTTACTTCAGAGTAATAAGTCAGAAATTTTCCTTATTTTTGGGCAAAAAAGACAGAAATTACCTTTGTTTTGGGGGAAAAAGACAGAAATTCCACTTATTTAGAGGCAGAAAAGCAAAAATTCCCCTTATTTTGGAGCATAAATGAAGAAATTTCCATTTTTTATGGCAAAAAGTTATGCATTCTACTTATTTTCGCGCAAAAAGGAAGAAATTACCCGTATTTTGGAGCAAAATTGCAGAAATTCCTCTAATTGTGGGGCAAAAAGGCAGAAATTCCCTATATGTTGGGGCAAAAAGACAGAAATTCTCCTTATTTTTGGTCAAAACTCAGAAATTCCACTTATTTTGGGGCAAAATTTCAGATATTTCACTTATTTTGGGGCAAAATTGCAGAAATTTCACTTATTTTGGGGCAAAATTGCAGAAATTTAACTTATTTCAGGGTAATAAGTCAGAAATTTTCCTTATTTTGGGGCAAAAAGACAGAAATTCTATTTGTATTGGGGGACAAAGACAGAAATTCCACATATTTTGAGGCATAAAAGCAGAAATTCCCCTTATTTTGGAGCAAAAATGAAGAAATTTTCCTTTTTTATGGCAAAAAGGTATGCATTCTTCTTATTTTCGGGCAAAAAGTCAGAAATTCCCCGTATTTTAGAGCAAAATTGCAGAAATTCCCCTAATTCTGGGGCAAAAAGGCAGAAATTCCCTATATGTTAGGGCAAAAAGACAGAAATTCACCTTATTTTGGGGCAAAACTCAGAAATTCCACTTATTTTGGGGCAAAATTCAAGAAATTTCCATTATTTTGGGGCAAAATTGAAGAAATTTCACTTATTTTGGGGCAAAATTGCAGAAATTTCACTTATTTCAGGGAAAAAAGGCAGAAATTTTCCTTATTTTGGAACAAAAAGGCAGAAATTCCTAATATTTTGTGGCAAAAATCTAGAAATTCCCCTTATTTTGAGGTAAAAAGGCTGAAATTCCCCTTATTTGGGGGCAAAAACGCAGAAATTTCCCTTATTTTGGGGCAAAATTGCAGAAATTTCACTTATTTCAGGATAATAATTCAGAAATTTTCTTTATTTTGGGGCTAAAAGGACAGAAATTTCCTTTGTTTTGGGGGAAAAAGACAGAAATTTTACTTATTTAGAGTCAAAAATGCAGAAATTCTTCTTATTTGGGGAAAAAATGAAGAAATTTCCCTTTTTTATGGCAAAAAGGTATGCATTTTTCTTATTTTTGGGCAAAAAGGCAGAAATTCCCCGTATTTTGGAGCAAAATTGCAGAAATTTTCCTAATTGTGGAACAAAAAGGCAGAAATTCCCTATATGTTGGGGCAAAAAGACAGAAATTCTCCTTATTTTCGGGCAAAACTCAGAAGTTTACTTATTTTAGGGCAAAATTCCAGAAATTTCCCTTATTTTGGGGCAAAATTGCTGAAATTTCACATATTTTGGGGCAAAATTGCAGAAATTTCACTTATTTCAGAAAAAAAAAGCAGAAATTTTCTTAATTTGAGGCAAAAAGGCAGAAATTTCTTTTATTTTGGTACAAAATTGCAGAAATTTTTCTTATTTTGGAGCAAAAATGCAGAAATTTCCCATATTTTGGGGCAAAAATGCAGAAATTCTTCGTATTTTGAGGAAAAAGTCTGAAATTCTCCTTATTTGGGGGCAAAAAGGCAGAAATTTCCCTTATTTTGGGGCAAAATTGCAGAAATTTCACTTATTTCAGGGTAATAAGTCAGAAATTTTCCTTATTTGGGCAAAAAACACAGAAATTCCCTTTGTTTTGTGGGGAAAACACAGAAATTCCACTTTTTTAGAGGCAAAAAAGCAGAAATTTCTTTTATTTTTTAGCAAAAATGAAGAAATTTCCCTTTTTTGTGGCAAAAGGTATACATTCCCCTTATTTTCCGGCTAAAAAGCAGATATTTCCCGTATTTTGGAGCAAAATTGCAGAAATTCCCCTAATTGTGGGGCAAAAAGGCAGAAATTCCCTATATGTTACTGCAAAAAGACAGAAATTCTCCTTGTTTTGGGGAAAAACTCAAAAATTCCAATTATTTTGGGGCAAAATTCCAGAAATTTCACTTATTTTGGGGAAAATTGTAGAAATTTCACTTATTTTGGGGCAAAATTCCAGAAATTTCACTTACTTATATGAAAAAAATCAGAAATTATTTTATTTTGGGGCAAAAAGGCAGAAATTTCTTATATTTTGGTAAAAAATTTCAGAAATTTTTTTTTATTTTGGGGCAAAAAGGCAGAAATTTCCCATATTTTAGGGCAAAAATGCAGAAATTCCCCTTTTTTTGAGGTAAAAAGGATGAAATTCCCATATTTGGGGGCAAAAAGGCAGACATTTCCCTTATTTTGGGGCAAAATTGCAGAAATTTCACATATTTCAGGGAAAAAAGGCAGAAATTTTCCTTATTTTGGGGCAAAATTGCAGAAATTTCACTTATTTGGGGGGAAAATTGGAGAAATTTCACTTATGTCAGGGTAATAAGTCAAAATTTTTTTTTATTTTGGGGCAAAAAAGACAGAAATTCCCTTTGTTTTGGGGGAAAAAGACAGAAATTCCACTTATTTAGAGGCAAAAAGCAGAAATTCCCCTTATTTTGGAGCAAAAATGAAGAAATTTCTTTTTTTTATGGCAAAAAGGTATGCATTCTTCTTATTTTCGGGCAAAAACCAGAAATTTCCTGTATTTTGGAGCAAAATTGCAGAAATTCCTCTAATTGTGAGGCAAAAAGGCAGAAATTCCCTATATTTTGGGACATAAAGACAGAAATTCTCCTTATTTTGGGGCAAAACTCAGAAATTCCACTTATTTTAAGGCAAAATTCCAGAAATTTCCCTTATTTTGGGGCAAAATTGCAGAAATTTCACATATTTTGGGGCAAAATTGCAGAAATTTCACTTATTTAAGGGAAAAAAAGCAGAAATTTTCTTCTTGTGGGGCAAAAAGGCAAAAATTTCTTTTATTTTGGTACAAAATTGCAGAAAATTTTTTTATTTTGGGCAAAAAGGCAGAAATTTCCCATATTTTGGGGCAAAAATGCAGAAATTCCCCTTATTTTGAGGTAAAAAGGCTGAAATACCCGTTATTTGGGGGCAAAAAGAGAGAAATTTCCCTTATTTTGGGAAAAAATTGCAGAAATTTCACTTATTTCAGGGTAATAAGTCAGAAATTTTCCTTATTTTGGGGCAAAAATACAGAAATTCCCTTTGTTTTGGGGGACAAAGACAGAAATTCCACATATTTAGAGGCATAAAAGCAGAAATTTCCCTTATTTTAGAGCAAAAATGAAGAAATTTTCCTTTTTTATGGCAAAAAGTCATGCATTCTTCTTATTTTCTGGCTAAAGGGCAAAAATTCCCTGTATTTTGGAGCAAAATTGCAGAAATTCCCATAATTGTGGGGCAAAAAGACAGAAATTCTTATTTTGGGTCAAAACTCAGAAATTCCACTTATTTTGGGGCAAAATTCCAGAAATTTCACTTATTTTGGGGCAAAATTGTAGAAATTTCACTTATTTTGTGGCAAAATTTCAGAAATTTCACTTATTTCAGAAAAAAAAGCAGAAATTTTCTTATTTGGAAGCAAAAAGGCAGAAATTTCTTTTATTTTGGTACAAAATTGCAGAAATTTCACTTATTTTGGGGCAAAATTGCAGAAAATTCACAAATTTCAGGGAAAAAAGGCAGAAATTTTCCTTATTTTTGGGCAAAAATCAGAAATTCCTAATATTTTGTGGCAAAAATGCAGAAATTCCCCTTATTTTGAGGTAAAAAGGCTGATATTCCCCTTATTTGGGGGCAAAAAGGCAGAAATTTTCCTTATTTTGGGGCAAAAACGACAGAAATTCCCTTTGTTTTTGGGGAAAAAGACAGAAATTCCACATATTTAGAGGCAAAAAAGCAGAAATTTCCCTTATTTTGGAGCAAAATTGCAAAAATTTCCCTTTTTAATGGCAAAAAGGTATGCATTCTTCTTATTATCGGGCAAAAAGGAAGAAATTCCCCGTATTTTGGAGCAAAATTGCAGAAATTCCCCTAATTCTGGGGCAAAAAGGCAGAAATTCCCTATATGTTAGGGCAAAAAGACAGAAATTCTCCTTATTTTGGGGCAAAACTCAGAAATTCCACTTATTTTAAGGCAAAATTCCAGAAATTTCACTTATTTTGGGGCAAAATTGCAGAAATTTCACTTATTTTGGGGCAAAATTGCAGAAATTTAACTTATTTCAGGGTAATAAGTCAGAAATTTTCCTTATTTTGGGGCAAAAAGACAGAAATTCTATTTGTATTGGGGGACAAAGACAGAAATTCCACATATTTTGAGGCATAAAAGCAGAAATTCCCCTTATTTTGGAGCAAAAATGAAGAAATTTTCCTTTTTTATGGCAAAAAGGTATGCATTCTTCTTATTTTCGGGCAAAAAGTCAGAAATTCCCTGCATTTTGGAGCAAAATTGCAGAAATTGCCCTAATTGTGGGGCAAAAAGTCAGAAATTCCCTATATGTTGAGGAAAAAGACAGAAATTCTTCTTATTTTGGATCAAAACTCAGAAATTCCAATTATTTTGAGGCAAAATTCCAGAAATTTCACTTATTTGGGGGCAAAATTGTAGAAATTTCACTTATTTTGGGGAAAAATTTCAGAAATTTCACTTATTTCAGAAAAAAATCAGAAATTTTCTAATTTTGAAGCAAAAAGGCAGAAATTTATTTTGGTACAAAATTGCAGAAATTTCCTTTATTTTGGAGCAAAATTGCAGAAATTTCACTTATTTTGGGGCAAAATTTCAGAAATTTCACTTATTTCAGGAAATAAAGGCAGAAATTTTCCTTATTTTGGGGCAAAAATGCAGAAATTCCTAATATTTTGTGGCAAAAATGCAGAAATGCCCCTTATTTTGAGTTAAAAAGGCTGAAATTCCCCTTATTTGGGGGCAAAAAGGCAGAAATTTCTTTTTTTGGGGGCAAAATTGTAGAAATTTCACTTATTTCAAGGTAATAAGTCAGAAATTTTCCTTATTTTGGAACAAAAAAGACAGAAATTCCCTTTGTTTTGGGGGAAAAATACAGAAATTCCACTTATTTAGAGTCAAAAAGGCAGAAATTCCCCTTATTTTGGAGCAAAAATGAAGAAATTTTTCTTTTTTATGGCAAAAAGGTATGCATTCTTATTTTCGGGCAAAAAGGCAGAAATTCCCCGTATTTTGGAGCAAAATTGCAGACATTCCCCTAATTGTGGTGCAAAAAGGCCAAAATTCCCTATATGTTGGGGCAAAAAGACAGAAATTCTCCTTATTTTAGGGCAAAATTCAGAAATTTAACTTATTTTGAGGCAAAATTGTAGAAATTTCATTTATTTCAGAAAAATAGCAAAATTTTCTTATTTTGGGGCAAAAAGGCAGAAATTTCTTTTATTTTGGTACAAAATTGCAGAAATTTTTCTTAATTTGGGGCAAAAAGGCAGAAATTTCCCATATTTTGGGGCAAAAATGCAGAAATTCCCCTTATTTTGAGGTAAAAAGGCTGAAATTCCCCTTATTTGGGGTCAAAAAGCAGAAATTTCTCTCATTTTGGGGCAAAATTCCAGAAATTTCCCTTATTTTGGGGCAAAATTGCAGAAAATTCACTTATTTTGGGGCAAAATTGCAGAAAATTCACTTATTTCAGGGAAAAAAGGCAGAAATTTTCCTTATTTTTGGGCAAAAAAACAGAAATTCCTAATATTTTGTGGCAAAAATGCAGAAATTCCCCTTATTTTGAGGTAAAAAGGCTGATATTCCCCTTCTTTGGGGGCAAAAAGGCAGAAATTTTCCTTATTTTGGGGCAAAAAAGAGAGAAATTCCCTTTGTTTTCGAGGAAAAAGACAGAAATTCCACATATTTAGAGGCAAAAAAGCAGAAATTTCCCTTATTTTGGAGCAAAATTGCAAAAATTTCCCTTTTTTATGGCAAAAAGGTATGCATTCTTCTTATTATCGGGCAAAAAGGCAGAAATTTCCCGTATTTTGGAGCAAAATTGCAGAAATTCCCCTAATTCTGGGGCAAAAAGGCAGAAATTCCCTATATGTTAGGGCAAAAAGACAGAAATTCTCCTTATTTTGGGGCAAAACTCAGAAGTTCCACTTATTTTAAGGCAAAATTCCAGAAATTTCCCTTATTTTGGGGCAAAATTGCAGAAATTTCACTTATTTTGGGGCAAAATTGCAGAAATTCCTAATATTTTGTGGTAAAAATGCAGAAATTCCCCTTATTTTGAGGTAAAAAGGCTGAAATCCCCCTTATTTGGGGGCAAAAAGGCAAAAATTTCCCTTATTTTGGGCAAAATTCCAGAAATTTCTCTTATTTCATGGTAATAAGTCAGAAATTTTCCTTATTTTGGGCAAAAAAGACAGAAATTCCCTTTGTTTTGGGGGAAAAATTTATAAATTCCACTTATTTAGAAACAAAAAAGCAGAAATTCCCCTTATTTTGGCGCAAAATTGCATAAATTTCACTTACTTCAGGGTAATAAGTCAGAAATTTTTCTTATTTTTGGGCAAAAAAGACAGAAATTACCTTTGTTTTGGGGGAAAAAGACAGAAATTCCACTTATTTAGAGGCAGAAAAGCAAAAATTCCCCTTATTTTGGAGCATAAATGAAGAAATTTCCCTTTTTTATGGCAAAAAGTTATGCATTCTACTTATTTTCGCGCAAAAAGGAAGAAATTACCCGTATTTTGGAGCAAAATTGCAGAAATTCCTCTAATTGTGGGGCAAAAAGGCAGAAATTCCCTATATGTGGGGCAAAAAGACAGAAAATCTCCTTATTTTTGGTCAAAACTCAGAAATTCCACTTATTTTGGGGCAAAATTTCAGATATTTCACTTATTTTGGGGCAAAATTGCAGAAATTTCACTTATTTTGGGGCAAAATTGCAGAAATTTTACTTATTTCAGGGTAATAAGTCAGAAATTTTCCTTATTTTGGGGCAAAAAGACAGAAATTCTATTTGTATTGGGGGACAAAGAAAGAAATTCCACATATTTTGAGGCATAAAAGCAGAAATTCCCCTTATTTTGGAGCAAAAATGAAGAAATTTTCCTTTTTTATGGCAAAAAGGTATGCATTCTTCTTATTTTCGAGCAAAAAGTCAGAAATTCCCTGTATTTTGGAGCAAAATTGCAGAAATTTCATTTATTTCAGAAAAAATAGCAAAATTTTCTTATTTTGGGGCAAAAAGGCAGAAATTTCTTTTATTTTGGTACAAAATTGCAGAAATTTTTCATATTTTGGGGCAAAAATGCAGAAATTCCCCTTATTTTGAGGTAAAAAGGCTGAAATTCCCCTTATTTGGGCTCAAAAAGCAGAAATTTCTGTCATTTTGGGGCAAAATTCCAGAAATTTCCCTTATTTTGGGACAAAATTGCAGAAAATTCACTTATTTTGGGGCAAAATTGCAGAAAATTCACTTATTTCAGGGAAAAAGGGCAGAAATTTTCCTTATTTTTGGGCAAAAAAACAGAAATTCCTAATATTTTGTGGCAAAAATGCAGAAATTCCCCTTATTTTGAGGTAAAAAGGCTGATATTCCCCTACTTTGGGGGCAAAAAAGCAGAAATTTTCCTTATTTTGGGGCAAAAAAGACAGAAATTCCCTTTGTTTTCGGGGAAAAAGAAATTCCACATATTTAGAGGCAAAAAAGCAGAAATTTCCCTTATTTTGGAGCAAAATTGCAAAAATTTCCCTTTTTTATGGCAAAAAGGTATGCATTCCTCTTATTATCGGGCAAAAAGGCAGAAATTCCCCGTATTTTAGAGCAAAATTGCAGAAATTCCCCTAATTCTGGGGCAAAAAGGCAGAAATTCCCTATATGTTAGGGCAAAAAGACAGAAATTCACCTTATTTTGGGGCAAAACTCAGAAATTCCACTTATTTTGGGGCAAAATTCAAGAAATTTCCATTATTTTGGGGCAAAATTGAAGAAATTTCACTTATTTTGGGGCAAAATTGCAGAAATTTCACTTATTTCAGGGAAAAAAGGCAGAAATTTTCCTTATTTTGGAACAAAAAGGCAGAAATTCCTAATATTTTGTGGCAAAAATCTAGAAATTCCCCTTATTTTGAGGTAAAAAGGCTGAAATTCCCCTTATTTGGGGGCAAAAACGCAGAAATTTCCCTTATTTTGGGGCAAAATTGCAGAAATTTCACTTATTTCAGGATAATAATTCAGAAATTTTCTTTATTTTGGGGCTAAAAGGACAGAAATTTCCTTTGTTTTGGGGGAAAAAGACAGAAATTTTACTTATTTAGAGTCAAAAATGCAGAAATTCTTCTTATTTGGGGAAAAAATGAAGAAATTTCCCTTTTTTATGGCAAAAAGGTATGCATTTTTCTTATTTTTGGGCAAAAAGGCAGAAATTCCCCGTATTTTGGAGCAAAATTGCAGAAATTTTCCTAATTGTGGAACAAAAAGGCAGAAATTCCCTATATGTTGGGGCAAAAAGACAGAAATTCTCCTTATTTTCGGGCAAAACTCAGAAGTTTACTTATTTTAGGGCAAAATTCCAGAAATTTCCCTTATTTTGGGGCAAAATTGCTGAAATTTCACATATTTTGGGGCAAAATTGCAGAAATTTCACTTATTTCAGAAAAAAAAGCAGAAATTTTCTTAATTTGAGGAAAAAGGCAGAAATTTCTTTTATTTTGGTACAAAATTGCAGAAATTTTTCTTATTTTGGAGCAAAAATGCAGAAATTTCCCATATTTTGGGGCAAAAATGCAGAAATTCTTCGTATTTTGAGGAAAAAGTCTGAAATTCTCCTTATTTGGGGGCAAAAAGGCAGAAATTTCCCTTATTTTGGGGCAAAATTGCAAAAATTTCACTTATTTTGGGGCAAAATTGCAGGAATTTTACTTATTTCAGTGAAAAAAGGCAGAAATTTTTTTTATTTTGGGGCAAAAATGCAGAAATTCCTAATATTTTGTGGCAAAATTGCAGAAATTCCCCTTATTTTGAGGTAAAAAGGCTGAAATCCCCCTTATTTGGGGGCAAAAATGCAGAAATTTCCCTTATTTGGGGCAAAATTTCAGAAATTTCTTTTATTTCATAGTAATAAGTCAGAAATTTTCCTTATTTTGCGCAAAAAAGACAGAAATTCCCTTTGTTTTGGGGGAAAAATACATAAATTCCACTTATTTGAGACAAAAAAGCAGAAATTCCCCTTATTTTGGGGCAAAATTGCATAAATTTCACTTACTTCAGGGTAATAAGTCAGAAATTTTCCTTATTTTTGGGCAAAAAAGACAGAAATTACCTTTGTTTTGGGAGAAAAAGACAGAAATTCCAGTTATTTAGAGGCAGAAAAGCAGAAATTCCCTTTATTTTGGAGCAAAATTGCAAAAATTTCCCTTTTTTATGGCAAAAAGTTATGCATTCTACTTATTTTCGCGCAAAAAGGAAGAAATTACCCGTATTTTGGAGCAAAATTGCAGAAATTCCCCTAATTGTGGGGCAAAAAGGCAGAAATTCCCTATATGTTGGGGCAAAAAGACAGAAATTCTCCTTATTTTTGGTCAAAACTCAGAAATTCCACTTATTTTGGGGCAAAATTTCAGATATTTCACTTATTTTGGGGCAAAATTGCAGAAATTTAACTTATTTCAGGGTAATAAGTCAGAAATTTTCCTTATTTTGGGGCAAAAAGACAGAAATTCTATTTGTATTAGGGGACAAAGACAGAAATTCTACATATTTAGAGGCATAAAAGCAGAAATTCCCCTTATTTTAGAGCAAAAATGAAGAAATTTCCCTTTTTTATGGCAAAAAGGTATGCATTCTTCTTATTTTCGGGCAAAAAGGCAGAAATTCCCCGTATTTTGGAGCAAAATTGCAGAAATTGCCCTAATTGTGGGGCAAAAAGGCAGAAATTCCCTATATGTTGAGGCAAAAAGACAGAAATTCTCCTTATTTTGGGTCAAAACTCAGAAATTCCAATTATTTTGAGGCAAAATTCCAGAAATTTCACTTATTTTGGGGCAAAATTGTAGAAATTTCACTTATTTTGGGGAAAAATTTCAGAAATTTCCCTTATTTCAGAAAAAAAGCAGAAATTTTCTAATTTTGAAGCAAAAAGGCAGAAATTTCTTTTATTTTGGTACAAAATTGCAGAAATTTCCTTTATTTTGGGGCAAAATTGCAGAAATTTCACTTATTTGGGGCAAAATTTCAGAAATTTCACTTATTTCTGAAAAAGAAGGCAGAAATTTTCTTATTTTGGGGCAAAAAGGCAGAAATTCCTAATATTTTGTGGCAAAAATGCAGAAATTCCCCTTATTTTGAGGTAAAAAGGCTGAAATTCCCCTTATTTGGGGGCAAAAAGGCAGAAATTTCCCTTTTTTTGGGGCAAAATTGTAGAAATTTCACTTACTTCAGGGTAATAAGTCAGAAATTTTCCTTATTTTGGAACAAAAAAGACAGAAATTCCCTTTGTTTTGGGGGAAAACACAGAAATTCCACTTATTTATAGTCAAAAAGGCAGAAATTCCCCTTATTTTGGAGCAAAAATGAAGAAATTTTCCTTTTTTATGGCAAAAAGGTATGCATTCTTATTTTCGGGCAAAAAGGCAGAAATTCCCCGTATTTAGTAGCAAAATTGCAGACATTCCCCTAATTGTGGTGCAAAAAGGCAGAAATTCCCTATATGTTGGGGCAAATAGACAGAAATTCTCCTTATTTTAGGGCAAAATTCAAAAATTTAAAATATTTTGAGGCAAAATTGCAGAAATTTCATTTATTTCAGAAAAATAGCAAAATTTTCTTATTTTGGGGCAAAAAGGCAGAAATTTCTTTTATTTTGGTACAAAATTGCAGAAATTTTTCTTAATTTGGGGCAAAAAGGCAGAAATTTCCCATATTTTGGGGCAAAAATGCAGAAATTCCCCTTATTTTGAGGTAAAAAGGCTGAAATTCCCCTCATTTGGGGTCAAAAAGCAGAAATTTCTCTTATTTTGGGGCAAAATTCAAGAAATTTCCCTTATTTTGGGGCAAAATTGCAGAAATTTCACTTATTTTGGGGCAAAATTGCAGAAAATTCACTTATTTCAGGGAAAAAATGCAGAAATTTTCCTTATTTTTGGGCAAAAAAACAGAAATTCCTAATATTTTGTGGCAAAAATGCAGAAATTCCCCTTATTTTGAGGTAAAAAGGCTGATATTCCCCTTCTTTGGGGGCAAAAAGGCAGAAATTTTCCTTATTTTGGGGCAAAAAAGACAGAAATTCCCTTTGTTTTCGGGGAAAAAGACAGAAATTCCACATATTTAGAGGCGAAAAAGCAGAAATTTCCCTTATTTTGGAGCAAAATTGCAAAAATTTCCCTTTTTTATGGCAAAAAGGTTTGCATTCTTCTTATTATCGAGCAAAAAGGCAGAAATTCCCCGTATTTTGGAGCAAAATTGCAGAAATTCCCCTAATTGTGGGGCAAAAAGGCGGAAATTTCCTATATGTTAGGGCAAAAAGACAGAAATTCTCTTTATTTTGGGGCAAAACTCAGAAATTCCACTTATTTTGGGGCAAAATTCAAGAAATTTCCATTATTTTGGGGCAAAATTGAAGAAATTTCACTTATTTTGGGGCAAAATTGCAGAAATTTCACTTATTTCAGGAAAAAAAGGCAGAAATTTTCCTTATTTTGGGGAAAAAGGTAGAAATTCCTAATATTTTGTGGCAAAAATCTAGAAATTCCCCTTATTTTGAGGTAAAAAGGCTGAAATTCCCCTTATTTGGGGGCAAAAAGGCAGTAATTTCCCTTATTTTGGGGCAAAATTGCAGAAATTTCACTTATTTCAGGGTAATAAGTCAGAAATTTTCCTTATTTTGAAACTAAAAGGACAGAAATTTCCTTTGTTTTGGGGGAAAAAGACAGAAATTCTAATTATTTAGAGTCAAAAATGCAGAAATTCCTCTTATTTGGGGAAAAAATGAAGAAATTTCCCTTTTTTATGGCAAAAAGGTATGCATTCTTCTTATTTTTGGGCAAAAAGGCAGAAATTCCCCGTATTTTGGAGGAAAATTGCAGAAATTCCCCTAATTGTGGAACAAAAAGGTAGAAATTCCCTATATGTTGGTGCAAAAAGACAGAAATTCTCCTTATTTTCGGGCAAAACTCAGAAGTTTACTTATTTTAGGGCAAAATTCTAGAAATTTCCCTTATTTTGAAGGAAAATTGCTGAAATTTCACCTATTTTGGGGCAAAATTGCAGAAATTTCACTTATTTCAGAAAAAAAAGCAGAAATTTTCTTATTTTGGGGCCAAAAGGCAGAAATTTCATTTATTTTGGTACAAAATTGCAGAAATTTTTCTTATTTTGGAGCAAAAATGCAGAAATTTCCCATATTTTGGGGCAAAAATGCAGAAATTCTTCTTATTTTGAGGAAAAAGGCTGAAATTCCCCTTATTTGGGGGCAAAAAGGCAGAAATTTCCCTTATTTTGGGGCAAAATTGCAGAAATTTCACTTATTTCAGGGTAATAAGTCATAAATTTTCCTTATTTTGGGCAAAAAACACAGAAATTCCCTTTGTTTTGTGGGGAAAACACAGAAATTCCACTTTTTTAGAGGCAAAAAAGCAGAAATTCCTTTTATTTTTTAGCAAAAATGAAGAAATTTCCCTTTTTTATAGCAAAAGGTATACATTCCCCTTATTTTTAGGCTAAAAAGCAGAAATTCCCCATATTTGGAGCATAATTGTAGAAATTCCCTTAATTGTGGGGCAAAAAGGAAGAAATTCCTTATATGTTTGTGCAAAAAGACAGAAATCCTCCTTATTTTCGGGCAAAACTCAGAAATTCCACTTATTTTGGGGCAAAATTGCTGAAATTTCACCTATTTTGGGGCAAAATTGCAAAAATTTCACTTATTTCAGAAAAAAAAAGCAGAAATTTTCTTATTTTGGGGCAAAAAGGCAGACATTTCATTTATTTTGGTACAAAATTGCAGAAATTTTTCTTATTTTGGAGCAAAAATGCAGAAATTTCCCATATTTTGGGGCAAAAATGCAGAAATTCTTCATATTTTGAGGAAAAAGGCTGAAATTCCCCTTATTTGGGGGCAAAAAGGCAGAAATTTCCCTTATTTTGGGGCAAAATTACAGAAATTTCACTTATTTCAGGGTAATAAGTCAGAAATTTTTCTTATTTTGGGGCAAAATTGCAGAAATTTCACTTATTTTGGGGCAAAATTGGAGAAATTTCACTTATGTCAGGGTAATAAGTCAGAAATTTTTTTTAATTTGGGGCAAAAAAGACAGAAATTCCCTTTGTTTTGGGGGAAAAAGACAGAAATTCCAATTATTTAGAGGCAAAAAAGCAGAAATTCCCCTTATTTTGGAGCAAAAATGAAGAAATTTTTCTTTTTTATGGCAAAAACGTATGCATTCTTCTTATTTTCGGGCAAAAACCAGAAATTTCCTGTATTTTGGAGCAAAATTGCAGAAATTCCTCTAATTGTGGGGTAAAAAGGCAGAAATTCCCTATATTTTATGGCATAAAGACAGAAATTCTTCTTATTTTGGGGCAAAACTCAGAAATTCCACATATTTTAAGGCAAAATTCCAGAAATTTCTCTTATTTTGGGGCAAAATTGCAGAAATTTCACTTATTTTGGGGCAAAATTGCAGAAATTTCACTTATTTAAGGGAAAAAAAGCAGAAATTTTCTTCTTCTGGGGCAAAAAGGCAAAATTTTTTTTATTTTGGTACAAAATTGCAGAAAATTTTTTTATTTTGGGCAAAAAGGCAGAAATTTCCCATATTTTGGGGCAAAATGCAGAAATTCTTCTTATTTTGAGGTAAAAAGGCTGAAATTCCCATTATTTGAGGGCAAAAAGGGAGAAATTTCCCTTATTTTGGGGAAAAATTGCAGAAATTTCACTTATTTCAGGGTAATAAGTCAAAAATTTTCCTTATTTTGAGGCAAAAATACAGAAATTTTCTTTTTTTGGGGGACAAAGACAGAAATTCCACATATTTAGAGGCATAAAAGCAAAAAAATCTTTTTATTTTGGAGCAAAAATGAAGAAATTTTCCTTTTTTATGGCAAATAGTTATGCATTCTTCTTATTTTCGGGCAAAAAGGCAGAAATTTCCCTTATTTGGGGCAAAATTCCAGAAATTTCCCTTATTTCATGGTAATAAGTCAGAAATTTTCTTTATTTTGCGCAAAAAAGACAGAAATTCCCTTTGTTTTGGGGGAAAAATACATAAATTCCACTTATTTAGAGACAAAAAAGCAGAAATTCCCCTTATTTTGGGTCAAAATTGCATAAATTTCACTTACTTCAGGGTAATAAGTCAGAAGATTTCCTTATTTTTGGGCAAAAAAGACAGAAATTACCTTTGTTTTGGGAGAAAAAGACAGAAATTCCACTTATTTAGAGGCAAAAAAGCAAAAATTCCCTTTATTTTGGAGCAAAAATGAAGAAATTTTCCTTTTTTATGGCAAAAAGTTATGCATTCTTATTTTCGGGCAAAAAGGCAGAAATTCCCCGTATTTTGGAGCAAAATTGCAGAAATTGCCCTAATTGTGGGGCAAAAAGGCAGAAATTCCATATATGTTGAGGCAAAAAGACAGAAATTCTCCTTATTTTGGGGCAAAACTCAGAAATTCCACTTATTTTGGGGCAAAATTCCAGAAATTTCACTTATTTTGGGGCAAAATTGTAGAAATTTCACTTATTTTAGGGCAAAATTGCAGAAATTTCACTTATTTTGGGGCAAAATTGCAGAAATTTAACTTATTTGGGTAATAAGTCACAAATTTTCCTTATTTTTGAGCAAAAAGACCGAAATTCTATTTGTATTGGGGGACAAAGACAGAAATTCCACATATTTAGAGGCATAAAAGCAGAAATTCCAATTATTTTGGAGCAAAAATGAAGAAATTTTCCTTTTTTATGGCAAAAAGGTATGCATTCTTCTTATTTTCGGGCAAAAAGGCAGAAATTCCCCGTATTTTGGAGCAAAATTGCAGAAATTGCCATAATTGTGGGGCAAAAAGGCAGAAATTCCCTATATGTTGAGGCAAAAAGACAGAAATTCTCCTTATTTTGGGTCAAAACTATGAAATTCCAATTATTTTGAGGCAAAATTCCAGAAATTTCACTTATTTTGCGGCAAAATTGTAGAAATTTCACTTATTTTGGGGAAAAATTTCAGAAATTTCACTTATTTCAGAAAAAAAGCAGAAATTTTCTCATTTGGAAGCAAAAAGGCAGAAATTTCTTTTATTTTGGTACAAAATTGCAGAAATTTCCCTTATTTTGGGGCAAAATTGCAGAAATTTCACTTATTTTGGGGCAAAATTTCAGAAATTTCACTTATTTCAGGAAAAAAAGGCAGAAATTTTCCTTATTTTGGGGCAAAAAGGCAGAAATTCCTAATATTTTGTGGCAAAAATGCAGAAATTCCCCTTATTTTGAGGTAAAAAGGCTGAAATTCCCCTTATTTGGGGGCAAAAACGGCAGAAATTTCCCTTTTTTGGGGGCAAAATTGTAGAAATTTCACTTACTTCAGGGTAATAAGTCAGAAATTTTCCTTATTTTGGAACAAAAAAGACAGAAATTCCCTTTGTTTTGGGGGAAAAAGACAGAAATTCCACTTATTTAGAGTCAAAAAGGCAGAAATTCCTTTTATTTTGGAGCAAAAATGAAGAAATTTTCCTTTTTTATGTCAAAAAGGTATGCATTCTTATTTTCGGGCAAAAAGGCAGAAATTCTCCGTCTTTTGGAGCAAAATTGCAGAAATTCCCCTAATTGTGGGGCAAAAAGGCAGAAATTCCCTATATGTTGGGGCAAAAAGACAGAAATTCTCCTTATTTTGGGGTAAAACTCAGAAATTCCACTTATTTTGGGGCAAAATTCCAGAAATTTCACTTATTTTGGGGCAAAATTTTAGAAATTTCACTTATTTGGGCCAAAATTTCAGAAATTTCACTTATTTACAGAAAAAAAAATAAAAAATTTTCTATTTGTAAGCAAAAATGCAGAAATTTCTTTTATTTTGGTACAAAATTGCAGAAATTTTTCTTATTTTGGGGCAAAAAGGCAGAAATTTCCCATATTTTGGGGCAAAAATTCAGAAAATCCCATTATTTTGAGGTAAAAAGGCTAAAATTCCCCTTATTTGGGGGCAAAAGGCAGAATTTCCACTTCTTTTGGGCCAAAATTGCGGAAATTTCACTTATTTCAGGGAAAAAAGGCAGAAATTTTCCTTCTTTTGTGGCAAAAAGGCAGAAATTCCTAATATTTTGTGGCAAAAATAAAGAAATTCACTTTATTTTGAGGTAAAAAGGGTGAAATTCGCCTTATTTGGGGGTAAAAAGGCCGAAATTTCCCTTATTTTGGGGAAAAATTGCAGAAATTTCACTTATTTCAGGGTAATAAGTCAGAAATTTTTTTTATTTTGGGGCAAAAAAGACAGAAATTCCCTTTGTTTTGGAGGAAAAAGACCGAAATACCACTTATTTAGAGGCAAAAAAGCAGAAATTTTCCTTATTTTGGAGCAAAAATTAAGAAATTTCCCTTTTTTATGGCAAAAAGGCAAAAATTCCTTGTATTTTGGAGCAAAATTGCAGAAATTCCCCTAATTGTCAGGCAAAAAGTTAGAAATTCCATATATGTTGGGGCAAAAAGACAGAAATTCTCTTTACTTTGGGGCGAAACTCAGAAATTCCACTTATTTGGGGCAAAATTCCAGAAATTTACCTTATTTTAGGGCAAAATTGCAGAAATTTCACTTATTTTGGGGCAAAATTGCAGAAATTTCACTTATTTCAGGGAAAAAAAGCAGAAATTTTCCTTATTTTCGGGCAAAAAACAGAAATTCCTAATATTTTGTTGTAAAAATGCAGAAATTCCTCTTATTTTGAGGTAAAAAGGCTGAAATTCCCCTTATTTGGGGGCAAAAAGGCAGTAATTTCCCTTATTTTGGGGAAAAATTGCAGAAATTTCACTTATTTCAGGGTAATAAGTAAGAAATTTTCTTTATTGTGGAACAAAAAAGACAGAAATTCCCTTTGTTTTAGGGGAAAAAGACAGATATTCCACTTATTTAGAGTCAAAAAGGCAGAAATACCCCTTATTTTGGAGCAAAAATGAAGATATTTCCCTTTTTTTATGGCAAAAAGGTATGCATTCATCTTATTTTCAGGCAAAAAGGCAGAAATTCCCTGTATTTTGAGCAACATTGCAGAAATTCCCCTAATTGTGGGGCAAAAAGGCAGAAATTCCCTATATGTTGGGGCAAAAAGACAGACATTCTTCTTATTTTGGGGCAAAACTCAGAAATTCCACTTATTTTGGGGCAAAATTCCAGAAATTTCTTATATTTTGGGGCAACATTGAAGAAATTTCACTTATTTTGGGGCAAAATTTCAGAAATTTCACTTATTTCAGGGAAAAAAAGCAGAAATTTTTTTATTTTGGGGCAAAAAGGCAGAAATTTCCCATATTTTGAAGAAAAATGCAGAAATTCCCCTTATTTTGAGGTAAAAATGCTGAAATTCCCCTTATTTGGGTGCAAAAACGCAGAAATTTCTCTTATTTTGAGGCAAAATTGCAGAAATTTCACTTATTTCAGGGTAATAAATCAGAAATTTTCTTTATTTTGGGGCAAGAAAGACAGAAATTCTATTTGTTTTCGGGGAAAAAACAGAAATTCGAATTATTTAGTGGAAAAAAAAAAGAAATTCTTCTTATTTTGGAGCAAAAATGAAAAAATTTTACTTTTTTATGGCAAAAAGGTATGCATTCTTCTTATTTTCAGACAAAAAGGCAGAAATCCCCCTATTTTGGAGCAAAATTGCAGAAATTCCTCTAATTGTGGGGCAAAAAGGAAGAAATTCCTTATATGTTGGGGCAAAAAGACAGAAATTCTCCTTATTTTGTGGCAAAACTCAGAAATTTCACTTATTTTGGGACAAAATTGCAGAAATTTCAGTTATTTCAGAAAAAAAAAGCAGAAATTTTCTTATTTTGAGCAAAAAGGCAGAAATTTCCCATATTTTGGGGCAAAAATGCAGAAATTCCCCTTATTATGGGGTAAAAAGTCTGAAATTCCCTTATTCGGGGGCAAAAAAAGCAGAAATTTCACTTATTTAAAGAAAAAAAGTCAGAAATTTTCCTTATTTTGGGGCAAAAAGACAGAAATTCCTTTTGTTTTAGAGAAAAAAGACAGAAATTCCACTTATTTAGAGGCCAAAAAGCAGAAATTCCCCTTATTTTGAGGTAAAAAGGCTGAAATTCCCCTTATTTGGAGGCAAAAAGGCAGAAATTTCCTTTATTTTGAGGCAAAATTGCAGAAATTTCACTTATTTCAAGGTAATAAGTCAAAAATTTTCCTTATTTTGGGGCAAAAAAGACAGAAATTCCCTTTGTTTTGGGGGAAAAAGACAGAAATTCCACTTATTTAGAGGCAAATGCAGAAATTCCCCTTATTTTGGAGCAAAAATGAAGAAATTTCCCTTTTTTATGGCAAAAAGGTATGCATTCTTCTTATTTTCGGACAAAAAGGCAGAAATTCCCCGTATTTTAGAGCAAAATTGCAGAAATTCCCCTAATTGTGGGGCAAAAAGGCAGAAATTCCCTATATGTTGGGGCAAAAGGACAGAAATTCTCCTTATTTTGTGGCAAAACTCAGAAATACCACTTATTTTGAGGCAAAATTCCAGAAATTTCCCTTATTTTGTGGAAAAATTGCAGAAATTTCACTTATTTTGGGCAAAATTGCAGAAATTTCACTTATTTCAAGGTAATAAGTCAGAAATTTTCCTTATTTTGGGGCAAAAAAGACAGAAATTCCCTTTGTTTTCAGGGAAAAAGACAGAAATTCCACTTATTTAGAGGCAAAAATGCAGAAATTCCCCTTATTTTGGAGCAAAAATGAAGAAATTTCCCTTTTTTATGGCAAAAAGGTATGCATTCTTCTTATTTTCGGGCAAAAAGGCAGAAATTCCCTTTGTTTTGGGGGAAAAAGGAAGAAATTCCACTTATTTAGAGGCAAAAAAGCAGAAATTTTCCTTATTATGGAGCAAAAATTAAGAAATTTCCCTTTTTTATGGCAAAAAGGCAAAAATTCCTTGTATTTTGGAGCAAAATTGCAGAAATTCCCCTAATTGTCAGGCAAAAAGTTAGAAATTCCATATATGTTGGGGCAAAAAGACAGAAATTCTCTTTACTTTGGGGCGAAACTCAGAAATTCCACTTATTTGGGGCAAAATTCCAGAAATTTACCTTATTTTAGGGCAAAATTGCAGAAATTTCACTTATTTTGGGGCAAAATTGCAGAAATTTCACTTATTTCAGGGAAAAAAAGCAGAAATTTTCCTTATTTTCGGGCAAAAAACAGAAATTCCTAATATTTTGTTGTAAAAATGCAGAAATTCCTCTTATTTTGAGGTAAAAAGGCTGAAATTCCCCTTATTTGGGGGCAAAAAGGCAGTAATTTCCCTTATTTTGGGGAAAAATTGCAGAAATTTCACTTATTTCAGGGTAATAAGTAAGAAATTTTCTTTATTTTGGAACAAAAAAGACAGAAATTCCCTTTGTTTTAGGGGAAAAAGACAGATATTCCACTTATTTAGAGTCAAAAAGGCAGAAATATCCCTTATTTTGGAGCAAAAATGAAGATATTTCCCTTTTTTTATGGCAACAAGGTATGCATTCATCTTATTTTCAGGCAAAAAGGCAGAAATTCCCTGTATTTTGAGCAACATTGCAGAAATTCCCCTAATTGTGGGGCAAAAAGGCAGAAATTCCCTATATGTTGGGGCAAAAAGACAGACATTCTTCTTATTTTGGGGCAAAACTCAGAAATTCCACTTATTTTGGGGCAAAATTCCAGAAATTTCTTATATTTTGGGGCAACATTGAAGAAATTTCACTTATTTTGGGGCAAAATTTCAGAAATTTCACTTATTTCAGGGAAAAAAAGCAGAAATTTTTTTATTTTGGGGCAAAAAGGCAGAAATTTCCCATATTTTGAAGAAAAATGCAGAAATTCCCCTTATTTTGAGGTAAAAATGCTGAAATTCCCCTTATTTGGGTGCAAAAACGCAGAAATTTCTCTTATTTTGAGGCAAAATTGCAGAAATTTCACTTATTTCAGGGTAATAAATCAGAAATTTTCTTTATTTTGGGGCAAGAAAGACAGAAATTCTATTTGTTTTCGGGGAAAAAACAGAAATTCGAATTATTTAGAGGAAAAAAAAAAAGAAATTCTTCTTATTTTGGAGCAAAAATGAAAAAATTTTACTTTTTTATGGCAAAAAGGTATGCATTCTTCTTATTTTCAGACAAAAAGGCAGAAATTCCCCGTATTTTGGAGCAAAATTGCAGAAATTCCTCTAATTGTGGGGCAAAAAGGAAGAAATTCCTTATATGTTGGGGCAAAAAGACAGAAATTCTCCTTATTTTGTGGCAAAACTCAGAAATTTCACTTATTTTGGGACAAAATTGCAGAAATTTCAGTTATTTCAGAAAAAAAAAGCAGAAATTTTCTTATTTTGAGCAAAAAGGCAGAAATTTCCCATATTTTGGGGCAAAAATGCAGAAATTCCCCTTATTATGGGGTAAAAAGTCTGAAATTCCCTTATTCGGGGGCAAAAAAAGCAGAAATTTCACTTATTTAAAGAAAAAAAGTCAGAAATTTTCCTTATTTTGGGGCAAAAAGACAGAAATTCCTTTTGTTTTAGAGAAAAAAGACAGAAATTCCACTTATTTAGAGGCCAAAAAGCAGAAATTCCCCTTATTTTGAGGTAAAAAGGCTGAAATTCCCCTTATTTGGAGGCAAAAAGGCAGAAATTTCCTTTATTTTGAGGCAAAATTGCAGAAATTTCACTTATTTCAAGGTAATAAGTCAAAAATTTTCCTTATTTTGGGGCAAAAAAGACAGAAATTCCCTTTGTTTTGGGGGAAAAAGACAGAAATTCCACTTATTTAGAGGCAAATGCAGAAATTCCCCTTATTTTGGAGCAAAAATGAAGAAATTTCCCTTTTTTATGGCAAAAAGGTATGCATTCTTCTTATTTTCGGACAAAAAGGCAGAAATTCCCCGTATTTTAGAGCAAAATTGCAGAAATTCCCCTAATTGTGGGGCAAAAAGGCAGAAATTCCCTATATGTTGGGGCAAAAGGACAGAAATTCTCCTTATTTTGTGGCAAAACTCAGAAATACCACTTATTTTGAGGCAAAATTCCAGAAATTTCCCTTATTTTGTGGAAAAATTGCAGAAATTTCACTTATTTTGGGCAAAATTGCAGAAATTTCACTTATTTCAAGGTAATAAGTCAGAAATTTTCCTTATTTTGGGGCAAAAAAGACAGAAATTCCCTTTGTTTTCAGGGAAAAAGACAGAAATTCCACTTATTTAGAGGCAAAAATGCAGAAATTCCCCTTATTTTGGAGCAAAAATGAAGAAATTTCCCTTTTTTATGGCAAAAAGGTATGCATTCTTCTTATTTTCGGGCAAAAAGGCAGAAATTCCCTTTGTTTTGGGGGAAAAAGGAAGAAATTCCACTTATTTAGAGGCAAAAAAGCAGAAATTTTCCTTATTATGGAGCAAAAATTAAGAAATTTCCCTTTTTTATGGCAAAAAGGCAAAAATTCCTTGTATTTTGGAGCAAAATTGCAGAAATTCCCCTAATTGTCAGGCAAAAAGTTAGAAATTCCATATATGTTGGGGCAAAAAGACAGAAATTCTCTTTACTTTGGGGCGAAACTCAGAAATTCCACTTATTTGGGGCAAAATTCCAGAAATTTACCTTATTTTAGGGCAAAATTGCAGAAATTTCACTTATTTTGGGGCAAAATTGCAGAAATTTCACTTATTTCAGGGAAAAAAAGCAGAAATTTTCCTTATTTTCGGGCAAAAAACAGAAATTCCTAATATTTTGTTGTAAAAATGCAGAAATTCCTCTTATTTTGAGGTAAAAAGGCTGAAATTCCCCTTATTTGGGGGCAAAAAGGCAGTAATTTCCCTTATTTTGGGGAAAAATTGCAGAAATTTCACTTATTTCAGGGTAATAAGTAAGAAATTTTCTTTATTTTGGAACAAAAAAGACAGAAATTCCCTTTGTTTTAGGGGAAAAAGACAGATATTCCACTTATTTAGAGTCAAAAAGGCAGAAATATCCCTTATTTTGGAGCAAAAATGAAGATATTTCCCTTTTTTTATGGCAACAAGGTATGCATTCATCTTATTTTCAGGCAAAAAGGCAGAAATTCCCTGTATTTTGAGCAACATTGCAGAAATTCCCCTAATTGTGGGGCAAAAAGGCAGAAATTCCCTATATGTTGGGGCAAAAAGACAGACATTCTTCTTATTTTGGGGCAAAACTCAGAAATTCCACTTATTTTGGGGCAAAATTCCAGAAATTTCTTATATTTTGGGGCAACATTGAAGAAATTTCACTTATTTTGGGGCAAAATTTCAGAAATTTCACTTATTTCAGGGAAAAAAAGCAGAAATTTTTTTATTTTGGGGCAAAAAGGCAGAAATTTCCCATATTTTGAAGAAAAATGCAGAAATTCCCCTTATTTTGAGGTAAAAATGCTGAAATTCCCCTTATTTGGGTGCAAAAACGCAGAAATTTCTCTTATTTTGAGGCAAAATTGCAGAAATTTCACTTATTTCAGGGTAATAAATCAGAAATTTTCTTTATTTTGGGGCAAGAAAGACAGAAATTCTATTTGTTTTCGGGGAAAAAACAGAAATTCGAATTATTTAGAGGAAAAAAAAAAAGAAATTCTTCTTATTTTGGAGCAAAAATGAAAAAATTTTACTTTTTTATGGCAAAAAGGTATGCATTCTTCTTATTTTCAGACAAAAAGGCAGAAATTCCCCGTATTTTGGAGCAAAATTGCAGAAATTCCTCTAATTGTGGGGCAAAAAGGAAGAAATTCCTTATATGTTGGGGCAAAAAGACAGAAATTCTCCTTATTTTGTGGCAAAACTCAGAAATTTCACTTATTTTGGGACAAAATTGCAGAAATTTCAGTTATTTCAGAAAAAAAAAGCAGAAATTTTCTTATTTTGAGCAAAAAGGCAGAAATTTCCCATATTTTGGGGCAAAAATGCAGAAATTCCCCTTATTATGGGGTAAAAAGTCTGAAATTCCCTTATTTGGGGGCAAAAAAAGCAGAAATTTCACTTATTTAAAGAAAAAAAGTCAGAAATTTTCCTTATTTTGGGGCAAAAAGACAGAAATTCCTTTTGTTTTAGAGAAAAAAGACAGAAATTCCACTTATTTAGAGGCAAAAAAGCAGAAATTCCCCTTATTTTGAGGTAAAAAGGCTGAAATTCCCCTTATTTGGAGGCAAAAAGGCAGAAATTTCCTTTATTTTGAGGCAAAATTGCAGAAATTTCACTTATTTCAAGGTAATAAGTCAAAAATTTTCCTTATTTTGGGGCAAAAAAGACAGAAATTCCCTTTGTTTTGGGGGAAAAAGACAGAAATTCCACTTATTTAGAGGCAAATGCAGAAATTCCCCTTATTTTGGAGCAAAAATGAAGAAATTTCCCTTTTTTATGGCAAAAAGGTATGCATTCTTCTTATTTTCGGACAAAAAGGCAGAAATTCCCCGTATTTTAGAGCAAAATTGCAGAAATTCCCCTAATTGTGGGGCAAAAAGGCAGAAATTCCCTATATGTTGGGGCAAAAGGACAGAAATTCTCCTTATTTTGTGGCAAAACTCAGAAATACCACTTATTTTGAGGCAAAATTCCAGAAATTTCCGTTATTTTGTGGAAAAATTGCAGAAATTTCACTTATTTTGGGCAAAATTGCAGAAATTTCACTTATTTCAAGGTAATAAGTCAGAAATTTTCCTTATTTTGGGGCAAAAAAGACAGAAATTCCCTTTGTTTTGGGGGAAAAAGACAGAAATTCTACTTATTTAGGGGCAAATGCAGAAATTCCCCTTATTTTGGAGCAAAAATGAAGAAATTTCCCTTTTTTATGGCAAAAAGGTATGCATTCTTCTTATTTTCGGACAAAAAGGCAGAAATTCCCCGTATTTTGGAGCAAAATTGCAGAAATTCCCCTAATTGTGGGGCAAAAAGGCAGAAATTCCCTATATGTTGGGGCAAAAGGACAGAAATTCTCCTTATTTTGTGGCAAAACTCAGAAATACCACTTATTTTGAGGCAAAATTCCAGAAATTTCCCTTATTTTGTGGAAAAATTGCAGAAATTTCACTTATTTTGGGCAAAATTGCAGAAATTTCACTTATTTCAGAAAAAAAGCAGAATTTTTTTATTTTGGGGCAAAAAGGCAGAAATTTCTTTTATTTTGGTACAAAATTAAAGAAATTTTTCGTATTTTGGGGCAAAAACGCAGAAATTTCCCATATTTTGGGGCAAAACTGCAGAAATTTCCCTTTTTTGACGTAAAAAGGCTGAAATTCCCCTTATTTGGGGGCAAAAAGGGAGAAATTTTTCTTATTTTGAGGCAAAATTGCAGCAATTTCACTTATTTCAGGGTAATAAGTCAGAAATTTTCCTTATCTTGTGGCAAAAAATACAGAAATTCCCTTTGTTTTGGGGGGAAAAGACAGAAATTCCACTTATTTTGGGGCAAAATTCCAGAAATTTCACTTATTTTGGGGCAAAATTGTAGAAATTTCACTTATTTTGGGGCAAAATTTCAGAAATTTCACTTTTTTCAGAAAAAGAAGTAGAAATTTTTCTATTTGGAAGCAAAAAGGCAGAAATTTCTTTTATTTTGGTACAAAATTGCAGAAATTTTTCTTATTTTGGGGCAAAAAGGCAGAAATTTCCCATATTTTGGGGCAAAAATGCAGAAATTCCCCTTATTTTGAGGTAAAAAGGCTAAAATTCCCCTTATTTGAGCACAAAAAGGCAGAAATTTCACTTATTTTGGGCCAAACTTGCGGAAATTTCACTTATTTCAGGGAAAGAAGGCAGAAATTTTCCTCATTTTGGGGCAAAAAGGCAGAAATTCCTAATATATTGTGGCAAAAATGCAGAAATTCCCTTTATTTTGAGGTAAAAAGGGTGAAATTCCCCTTATTTGGGGATAAAAAGGCCGAAATTTTGCTTATTTTGGGGCAAAATTGCAGAAATTTCACTTATTTCAGGGTAATAAGTAAGAAATTTTCCATATTTTGGGGCAAAAAAGACAGAAATTCCCTTTGTTTTGGGAAAAAAAGACAGAAATACCACTTATTAAGAGGCAAAAAAGCAGAAATTTTCCTTATTTTGGAGCAAAAATGAAGAAATTTCTCTTTTTTATGGCAAAAAGGTATGCATTCTTCTTATTTTCAGGGAAAAAGGCAGAAATTCCCCGTATTTTAGAGCAAAATTGCAGAAATTCCCCTAATTGTCGGGCAAAAAGGTAGAAATTCCCTATATGTTGGGGCAAAAAGACAGAAATTCTCCTTATTTTGGGGCGAAACTCAGAAATTCCACTTATTTGGGGCAAAATTCCAGAAATTTACCTTATTTTAGAACAAAATTGCAGAAATTTCACTTATTTTGGGGCAAAATTGCAGAAATTTCACTTATTTCAGGGAAAAAAGGCAGAAATTTTCCTTATTTTGGGGCAAAAAGCAGAAATTCCTAATATTTTGTGGCAAAAATGCAGTAATTCCCCTTATTTTGAGGTAAAAAGGCTGAAATTACCCTTATTTGGGGGCAAAAAGGCAGTAATTTCCCTTATTTTGGGGCAAAATTGAAGAAATTTCAGTTATTTCAGGGTAATAAGTAAGAAATTTTTTTTATTTTGGAAGAAAAAAGACAGAAATTCCCTTTGTTTTGGGGGAAAAAGACAGAAATTCCACTTATTTAGAGTCAAAAAGGCAGAAATTCCCCTTATTTTGAAGCAAAAATGAAGAAATTTCCCTTTTTTATGGCAAAAAGGTATGCATTCTTCTTATTTTCAGGCAAAAAGGCAGAAATTCCCTGTATTTTGAGCAACATTGCAGAAATTCCCCTAATTGTGGGCCAAAAAGGCAGAAATTCCCTATATGTTGGGACAAAAAGACAGACATTCTTCTTATTTTGGGGCAAAACTCAGAAATTTCACTTATTTTGGGGCAAAATTCCAGAAATTTCCTATATTTTGGGGCCAAATTGCAGAAATTTCACTTATTTTGGGGCAAAATTTCAGAAATTTCACTTATTTCAGGGAAAAAAAGCAGAATTTTTTTTATTTTGGGGCAAAAAGGCAGAAATTTCCCATATTTTGAAGCAAAAATGCAGAAATTCCCCTTATTTTGAGGTAAAAAGGCTGAAATTCCCCTTATTTGGGGGCAAAAAGGGAGAAATTTTTCTTATTTTGAGGCAAAATACAGCAATTTCACTTATTTCAGGGTTATAAGTCAGAAATTTTCCTTATCTTGGGGCAAAAAATACAGAAATTCCCTTTGTTTTGGGGGAAAAAGACAGAAATTCCACTTATTTAGAGGCAAAAAAGCAGAAATTCCCCTTATTTTGAGGTAAAAAGGCTGAAATTCCCCTTATTTGGGGGCAAAAACCAGAAATTTCCTTTATTTTGAGGCAAAATTGCAGAAATTTCACTTATTTCAGGGTAATAAGTCAGAAATTTTCCTTATTTTGGGGCAAAAAAGACAGAAATTCCCTTTGTTTTGTGGGAAAAAGACAGAAATTCCACTTATTTAGAGGCAAATGCAGAAATTCCCCTTATTTTGGAGCAAAAATGAAGAAATTTCCCTTTTTTATGGCAAAAAGGTATGCATTCTTCTTATTTTCGGACAAAAAGGCAGAAATTCCTTGTATTTTGGAGCAAAATTGCAGAAATTCCCCTAATTTTGGGGCAAAAAGGCAGAAATTCCCTATATGTTGGGGCAAAAGGACAGAAATTCTCCTTATTTTGTGGCAAAACTCAGAAATACCACTTATTTTGAGGCAAAATTCCAGAAATTTTTCTTATTTTGTGGAAAAATTGCAGAAATTTCACTTATTTTGGGCAAAATTGCAGAAATTTCACTTATTTCAGAAAAAAAGCAGAATTTTTTTTATTTTGGGGCAAAAAGGCAGAAATTTCTTTTATTTTGGTACAAAATTGAAGAAATTTTTCTTATTTTGGGGCAAAAACGCAGAAATTTCCCATATTTTGGGGCAAAACTGCAGAAATTTCCCTTTTTTTGACGTAAAAAGGCTGAAATTCCCCTTATTTGGGGGCAAAAAGGGAGAAATTTTTCTTATTTTGAGGCAAAATTGCAGCAATTTCACTTATTTCAGGGTAATAAGTCAGAAATTTTCCTTATCTTGGGGCAAAAAATACAGAGATTCCCTTTGTTTTGGGGGAAAAAGACAGAAATTCCACTTATTTTGGGGCAAAATTCCAGAAATTTCACTTATTTTGGGGCAAAATTGTAGAAATTTCACTTATTTTGGGGCAAAATTTCAGAAATTTCACTTTTTTCAGAAAAAAAGTAGAAATTTTTCTATTTGGAAGCAAAAAGGCAGAAATTTCTTTTATTTTGGTACAAAATTGCAGAAATTTTTCTTATTTTGGGACAAAAAGGCAGAAATTTCCCATATTTTAGGGCAAAAATGCAGAAATTCCCCTTATTTTGAGGGAAAAAGGCTAAAATTCCCCTTATTTGGGGGCAAAAAGGCAGAAATTTCACTTATTTTGGGCAAACTTGCGGAAATTTCACTTATTTCAGGAAAAAAAAGGCAGAAATTTTCCTTATTTTGGGGTAAAAAGGCAGAAATTCCTAATATTTTGTGGCAAAAATGCAGAAATTCCCTTTATTTTGAGGTAAAAAGGGTGAAATTCCCCTTATTTGGGGGTAAAAATGCCGAAATTTCGCTTATTTTGGGGCAAAATTGCAGAAATTTCCCTTATTTCAGGGTAATAAGTAAGAAATTTTCCATATTTTGGGGCAAAAAAGACAGAAATTCCCTTTGTTTTGGGGAAAAAAGACAGAAATACCACTTATTTAGAGGCAAAAAAGCAGAAATTTTCTTTATTTTGGAGCAAAAATGAAGAAATTTCCCTTTTTTATGGCAAAAAGGTATGCATTCTTCTTATTTTCGGGCAAAAAGGCAGAAATTCCCCGTATTTTGGAGCAAAATTGCAGAAATTCCCCTAATTGTCGGGCAAAAAGGTAGAAATTCCCTATATGTTGGGGCAAAAAGACAGAAATTCTCCTTATTTTGGGGCGAAACTCAGAAATTCCACTTATTTGGGGCAAAATTCCAGAAATTTACCTTATTTTAGAACAAAATTGCAGAAATTTCACTTATTTTGGGGCAAAATTGCAGAAATTTCACTTATTTCAGGGAAAAAGGCAAAAATTTTCCTTATTTTGGGGCAAAAAGCAGAAATTCCCAATATTTTGTGGCAAAAATGCAGAAATTCCCCTTATTTTGAGGTAAAAAGGCTGAAATTACCCTTATTTGGGGGCAAAAAGGCAGTAATTTCCCTTATTTTGGGGCAAAATTGAAGAGATTTCAGTTATTTCAGGGTAATAAGTAAGAAATTTTTTTTTATTTTGGAAAAAAAAAGATAGAAATTCCCTTTGTTTTGGGGGAAAAAGACAGAAATTCCACTTATTTAGAGTCAAAAAGGCAGAAATTCCCTTTATTTTGAAGCAAAAATGAAGAAATTTCCCTTTTTTATGTGAAAAAGGTATGCATTCTTCTTATTTTCAGGCAAAAAGGCAGAAATTCCCTGTATTTTGAGCAACATTACAGAAATTCCCCTAATTGTGGGGCAAAAAAGCAGAAATTCCCTATATGTTGGGGCAAAAAGACAGACATTCTTCTTATTTGGGGGCAAAACTGAGTAATTCCACTTATTTTGGGGCAAAATTCCAGAAATTTCCCATATTTTGGGGCCAAATTGCAGAAATTTCACTTATTTTGGGGCAAAATTTCAGAAATTTCACTTATTTCAGGGAAAAAAAGCAGAAATTTTTTTATTTTGGGGCAAAAAGGCAGAAATTTCCCATATTTTGAAGCAAAAATGCAGAAATTCCCCTTATTTTGAGGTAAAAAGGCTGAAATTCCCCTTATTTGGGGGCAAAAAGGGAGAAATTTTTCTTATTTTGAGGCAAAATACAGCAATTTCACTTATTTCAGGGTTATAAGTCAGAAATTTTCCTTATCTTGGGGCAAAAAATACAGAAATTCCCTTTGTTTTGGGGGAAAAAGACAGAAATTCCACTTATTTAGAGGCAAATGCAGAAATTCCCCTTATTTTGGAGCAAAAATGAAGAAATTTCCCTTTTTTCTGGCAAAAAGGTATGCATTCTTCTTATTTTAGGACAAAAAGGCAGAAATTCCCCGTATTTTGGAGCAAAATTGCAGAAATTCCCCTAATTGTGGGGCAAAAAGGCAGAAATTCCCTATATGTTGGGACAAAAGGACAGAAATTCTCTTTATTTTGTGGCAAAACTCAGAAATACCACTTATTTTGAGGCAAAATTCCAGAAATTTCCCTTATTTTGTGGAAAAATTGCAGAAATTTCACTTATTTTGGGCAAAATTGCAGAAATTTCACTTATTTCAGAAAAAAAGCAGAATTTTTTTTATTTTGGGGCAAAAAGGCAGAAATTTCTTTTATTTTGGTACAAAATTTAAGAAATTTTTCTTATTTTGGGGCAAAAACGCAGAAATTTCCCATATTTTGGGGCAAAACTGCAGAAATTTCCCTTTTTTTGACGTAAAAAGGCTGAAATTCCCCTTATTTGGGGGCAAAAAGGGAGAAATTTTTCTTATTTTGAGGCAAAATTGCAGCAATTTCACTTATTTCAGGGTAATAAGTCAGAAATTTTCCTTATCTTGGGGCAAAAAATACAGAAATTCCCTTTGTTTTGGGGGAAAAAGACAGAAATTCCACTTATTTTGGGGCAAAATTACAGAAATTTCACTTATTTTGGGGCAAAATTGTAGAAATTTCACTTATTTTGGGGCAAAATTTCAGAAATTTCACTTTTTTCAGAAAAAAAAGTAGAAATTTTTCTATTTGGAAGCAAAAAGGCAGAAATTTCTTTTATTTTGGTACAAAATTGCAGAAATTTTTCTTATTTTGGGGCAAAAAGGCAGAAATTTCCCATATTTTAGGGCAAAAATGCAGAAATTCCCCTTATTTTGAGGTAAAAAGGCTAAAATTCCGCTTATTTGCGGGCAAAAAGGCAGAAATTTCACTTATTTTGGGCCAAACTTTCGGAAATTTCACTTATTTCAGGGAAAAAAGGCAGAAATTTTCCTTATTTTGGGGTAAAAAGGCAGAAATTCCTACTATTTTGTGGCAAAAATGCAGAAATTCCCTTTATTTTGATGTAAAAAGGTGAAATTCCCCTTATTTGGGGGTAAAAATGCCAAAATTTCGCTTATTTTGGGGCAAAATTGCAGAAATTTCACTTACTTCAGGGTAATAAGTCAGAAATTTTCCATATTTTGGGGCAAAAAAGACAGAAATTCCCTTTGTTTTGGGGGAAAAAGACAGAAATACCACTTATTTAGAGGCAAAAAAGCAGAAATTTTCCTTATTTTGGAGCAAAAATGAAGAAATTTCCCTTTTTTATGGCAAAAAGGTGTGCATTCTTCTTATTTTCGGGCAAAAAGGCAGAAATTCCCCGTATTTTGGAGCAAAATTGCAGAAATTCCCCTAATTGTCGGGCAAAAATGTAGAAATTCCCTATATGTTGGGGCAAAAAGACAGAAATTCTCCTTATTTTGGGGCGAAACTCAGAAATTCCACTTATTTGGGGCAAAATTCCAGAAATTTACCTTATTTTAGAACAAAATTGCAGAAATTTCACTTATTTTGGGGCAAAATTGCAGAAATTTCACTTATTTCAGGGAAAAAAGGCAGAAATTTTCCTTATTTTGGGGCAAAAAGCAGAAATTCCTAATATTTTGTGGCAAAAATGCAGAAATTCCCCTTATTTTGAGGTAAAAAGGCTGAAATTACCCTTATTTGGGGGCAAAAAGGCAGTAATTTCCCTTATTTTGGGGCAAAATTGAAGAAATTTCAGTTATTTCAGGGTAATAAGTAAGAAATTTTTTTTTTGGAAGAAAAAAGACAGAAATTCCCTTTGTTTTGGGGGAAAAAGACAGAAATTCCACTTATTTAGAGTTAAAAAGGCAGAAATTCCCCTTATTTTGAAGCAAAAATGAAGAAATTTCCCTTTTTTATGGCAAAAAGGTATGCATTCTTCTTATTTTCAGGCAAAAAGGCAGAAATTCCCTGTATTTTGAGCAACATTGCAGAAATTCCCCTAATTGTGGGGCAAAAAGGCAGAAATTCCCTATATGTTGGGGCAAAAAGACAGACATTCTTCTTATTTTGGGGCAAAACTGAGAAATTCCACTTATTTTGGGGCAAAATTCCAGAATTTTCCCATATTTTGGGGCCAAATTGCAGAAATTTCACTTATTTTGGGGCAAAATTTCAGAAATTTCACTTATTTCAGGGAAAAAAAGCAGAAATTTTTTTTATTTTGGGGCAAAAATGCAGAAATTTCCCATATTTTGAAGCAAAAATGCAGAAATTCCCCTTATTTTGAGGTAAAAAGGCTGAAATTCCCCTTATTTGGGGGCAAAAAGGCAGAAATTTCCTTTATTTTGAGGCAAAATTGCAGAAATTTCACTTATTTCAGGGTAATAAGTCAGAAATTTTCCTTATTTTGGGGCAAAGAAGACAGAAATTCCCTTTGTTTTGGGGGAAAAAGACAGAAATTCCACTTATTTAGAGGCAAATGCAGAAATTCCCCTTATTTTGGAGCAAAAATGAAGAAATTTCCCTTTTTTATGGCAAAAAGGTATGCATTCTTCTTATTTTCGGACAAAAAGGCAGAAATTCCCCGTATTTTGGAGCAAAATTGCAGAAATTCCCCTAATTGTGGGGCAAAAAGGCAGAAATTCCCTATATGTTGGGGCAAAAGGACAGAAATTCTCCTTATTTTGTGGCAAAACTCAGAAATACCACTTATTTTGAGGCAAAATTCCAGAAATTCCCTTATTTTGTGGAAAAATTGCAGAAATTTCACTTATTTTGGGCAAAATTGCAGAAATTTCACTTATTTCAGAAAAAAAGCAGAATTTTTTTTATTTTGGGGCAAAAAGGCAGAAATTTCTTTTATTTTGGTACAAAATTGAAGAAATTTTTCTTATTTTGGGGCAAAAACGCAGAAATTTCCCATATTTTGGGGCAAAACTGCAGAAATTTCCCTTTTTTTGACGTAAAAAGGCTGAAATTCCCCTTATTTGGGGGCAAAAAGGGAGAAATTTTTCTTATTTTGAGGCAAAATTGCAGCAATTTCACTTATTTCAGGGTAATAAGTAAGAAATTTTCCTTATCTTGGGGCAAAAAATACAGAGATTCCCTTTGTTTTGGGGGAAAAAGACAGAAATTCCACTTATTTTGTGGCAAAATTCCAGAAATTTCACTTATTTTGGGGCAAATTGTAGAAATTTCACTTATTTTGGGGCAAAATTTCAGAAATTTCACTTTTTTCAGAAAAAAAAGTAGAAATTTTTCTATTTGGAAGCAAAAAGGCAGAAATTTCTTTTATTTTGGTACAAAATTGCAGAAATTTTTCTTATTTTGGGGCAAAAAGGCAGAAATTCTCCTTATTTTGTGGCAAAACTCAGAAATACCACTTATTTTGAGGCAAAATTCCAGAAATTCCCTTATTTTGTGGAAAAATTGCAGAAATTTCACTTATTTTGGGCAAAATTGCAGAAATTTCACTTATTTCAGAAAAAAAGCAGAATTTTTTTTATTTTGGGGCAAAAAGGCAGAAATTTCTTTTATTTTGGTACAAAATTGAAGAAATTTTTCTTATTTTGGGGCAAAAACGCAGAAATTTCCCATATTTTGGGGCAAAACTGCAGAAATTTCCCTTTTTTTGACGTAAAAAGGCTGAAATTCCCCTTATTTGGGGGCAAAAAGGGAGAAATTTTTCTTATTTTGAGGCAAAATTGCAGCAATTTCACTTATTTCAGGGTAATAAGTAAGAAATTTTCCTTATCTTGGGGCAAAAAATACAGAGATTCCCTTTGTTTTGGGGGAAAAAGACAGAAATTCCACTTATTTTGTGGCAAAATTCCAGAAATTTCACTTATTTTGGGGCAAATTGTAGAAATTTCACTTATTTTGGGGCAAAATTTCAGAAATTTCACTTTTTTCAGAAAAAAAAGTAGAAATTTTTCTATTTGGAAGCAAAAAGGCAGAAATTTCTTTTATTTTGGTACAAAATTGCAGAAATTTTTCTTATTTTGGGGCAAAAAGGCAGAAATTTCCCATATTTAGGGCAAAAATGCAGAAATTCCCCTTATTTTGAGGTAAAAAGGCTAAAATTCCCCTTATTTGAGCACAAAAAGGCAGAAATTTCACTTATTTTGGGCCAAACTTGCGGAAATTTCACTTATTTCAGGGAAAGAAGGCAGAAATTTTCCTCATTTTGGGGCAAAAAGGCAGAAATTCCTAATATATTGTGGCAAAAATGCAGAAATTCCCTTTATTTTGAGGTAAAAAGGGTGAAATTCCCCTTATTTGGGGATAAAAAGGCCGAAATTTTGCTTATTTTGGGGCAAAATTGCAGAAATTTCACTTATTTCAGGGTAATAAGTAAGAAATTTTCCATATTTTGGGGCAAAAAAGACAGAAATTCCCTTTGTTTTGGGAAAAAAAGACAGAAATACCACTTATTAAGAGGCAAAAAAGCAGAAATTTTCCTTATTTTGGAGCAAAAATGAAGAAATTTCTCTTTTTTATGGCAAAAAGGTATGCATTCTTCTTATTTTCAGGGAAAAAGGCAGAAATTCCCCGTATTTTAGAGCAAAATTGCAGAAATTCCCCTAATTGTCGGGCAAAAAGGTAGAAATTCCCTATATGTTGGGGCAAAAAGACAGAAATTCTCCTTATTTTGGGGCGAAACTCAGAAATTCCACTTATTTGGGGCAAAATTCCAGAAATTTACCTTATTTTAGAACAAAATTGCAGAAATTTCACTTATTTTGGGGCAAAATTGCAGAAATTTCACTTATTTCAGGGAAAAAAGGCAGAAATTTTCCTTATTTTGGGGCAAAAAGCAGAAATTCCTAATATTTTGTGGCAAAAATGCAGAAATTCCCCTTATTTTGAGGTAAAAAGGCTGAAATTACCCTTATTTGGGGGCAAAAAGGCAGTAATTTCCCTTATTTTGGGGCAAAATTGAAGAAATTTCAGTTATTTCAGGGTAATAAGTAAGAAATTTTTTTTATTTTGGAAGAAAAAAGACAGAAATTCCCTTTGTTTTGGGGGAAAAATACAGAAATTCCACTTATTTAGAGTCAAAAAGGCAGAAATTCCCCTTATTTTGAAGCAAAAATGAAGAAATTTCCCTTTTTTATGGCAAAAAGGTATGCATTCTTCTTATTTTCAGGCAAAAAGGCAGAAATTCCCTGTATTTTGAGCAACATTGCAGAAATTCCCCTAATTGTGGGCCAAAAAGGCAGAAATTCCCTATATGTTGGGACAAAAAGACAGACATTCTTTTTATTTTGGGGCAAAACTCAGAAATTTCACTTATTTTGGGGCAAAATTCCAGAAATTTCCTATATTTTGGGGCCAAATTGCAGAAATTTCACTTATTTTGGGGCAAAATTTCAGAAATTTCACTTATTTCAGGGAAAAAAAGCAGAATTTTTTTTATTTTGGGGCAAAAAGGCAGAAATTTCCCATATTTTGAAGCAAAAATGCAGAAATTCCCCTTATTTTGAGGTAAAAAGGCTGAAATTCCCCTTATTTGGGGGCAAAAAGGGAGAAATTTTTCTTATTTTGAGGCAAAATACAGCAATTTCACTTATTTCAGGGTTATAAGTCAGAAATTTTCCTTATCTTGGGGCAAAAAATACAGAAATTCCCTTTGTTTTGGGGGAAAAAGACAGAAATTCCACTTATTTAGAGGCAAAAAAGCAGAAATTCCCCTTATTTTGAGGTAAAAAGGCTGAAATTCCCCTTATTTGGGGGCAAAAACCAGAAATTTCCTTTATTTTGAGGCAAAATTGCAGAAATTTCACTTATTTCAGGGTAATAAGTCAGAAATTTTCCTTATTTTGGGGCAAAGAAGACAGAAATTCCCTTTGTTTTGGGGGAAAAAGACAGAAATTCCACTTATTTAGAGGCAAATGCAGAAATTCCCCTTATTTTGGAGCAAAAATGAAGAAATTTCCCTTTTTTATGGCAAAAAGGTATGCATTCTTCTTATTTTCGGACAAAAAGGCAGAAATTCCCCGTATTTTGGAGCAAAATTGCAGAAATTCCCCTAATTGTGGGGCAAAAAGGCAGAAATTCCCTATATGTTGGGGCAAAAGGACAGAAATTCTCCTTATTTTGTGGCAAAACTCAGAAATACCACTTATTTTGAGGCAAAATTCCAGAAATTCCCTTATTTTGTGGAAAAATTGCAGAAATTTCACTTATTTTGGGCAAAATTGCAGAAATTTCACTTATTTCAGAAAAAATGCAGAATTTTTTTTATTTTGGGGCAAAAAGGCAGAAATTTCTTTTATTTTGGTACAAAATTGAAGAAATTTTTCTTATTTTGGGGCAAAAACGCAGAAATTTCCCATATTTTGGGGCAAAACTGCAGAAATTTCCCTTTTTTTGACGTAAAAAGGCTGAAATTCCCCTTATTTGGGGGCAAAAAGGGAGAAATTTTTCTTATTTTGAGGCAAAATTGCAGCAATTTCACTTATTTCAGGGTAATAAGTCAGAAATTTTCCTTATCTTGGGGCAAAAAATACAGAGATTCCCTTTGTTTTGGGGGAAAAAGACAGAAATTCCACTTATTTTGTGGCAAAATTCCAGAAATTTCACTTATTTTGGGGCAAATTGTAGAAATTTCACTTATTTTGGGGCAAAATTTCAGAAATTTCACTTTTTTCAGAAAAAAAAGTAGAAATTTTTCTATTTGGAAGCAAAAAGGCAGAAATTTCTTTTATTTTGGTACAAAATTGCAGAAATTTTTCTTATTTTGGGGCAAAAAGGCAGTAATTTCCCATATTTTGGGGCAAAAATGCAGAAATTCCCCTTATTTTGAGGTAAAAAGGCTAAAATTCCCCTTATTTGAGCACAAAAAGGCAGAAATTTCACTTATTTTGGGCCAAACTTGCGGAAATTTCACTTATTTCAGGGAAAGAAGGCAGAAATTTTCCTCATTTTGGGGCAAAAAGGCAGAAATTCCTAATATATTGTGGCAAAAATGCAGAAATTCCCTTTATTTTGAGGTAAAAAGGGTGAAATTCCCCTTATTTGGGGATAAAAAGGCCGAAATTTTGCTTATTTTGGGGCAAAATTGCAGAAATTTCACTTATTTCAGGGTAATAAGTAAGAAATTTTCCATATTTTGGGGCAAAAAAGACAGAAATTCCCTTTGTTTTGGGGAAAAAAGACAGAAATACCACTTATTTAGAGGCAAAAAAGCAGAAATTTTCTTTATTTTGGAGCAAAAATGAAGAAATTTCCCTTTTTTATGGCAAAAAGGTATGCATTCTTCTTATTTTCGGGCAAAAAGGCAGAAATTCCCCGTATTTTGGAGCAAAATTGCAGAAATTCCCCTAATTGTCGGGCAAAAAGGTAGAAATTCCCTATATGTTGGGGCAAAAAGACAGAAATTCTCCTTATTTTGGGGCGAAACTCAGAAATTCCACTTATTTGGGGCAAAATTCCAGAAATTTACCTTATTTTAGAACAAAATTGCAGAAATTTCACTTATTTTGGGGCAAAATTGCAGAAATTTCACTTATTTCAGGGAAAAAAGGCAGAAATTTTCCTTATTTTGGGGCAAAAAGCAGAAATTCCTAATATTTTGTGGCAAAAATGCAGAAATTCCCCTTATTTTGAGGTAAAAAGGCTGAAATTACCCTTATTTGGGGGCAAAAAGGCAGTAATTTCCCTTATTTTGGGGCAAAATTGAAGAGATTTCAGTTATTTCAGGGTAATAAGTAAGAAATTTTTTTTTATTTTGGAAGAAAAAAGACAGAAATTCCCTTTGTTTTGGGGGAAAAAGACAGAAATTCCACTTATTTAGAGTCAAAAAGGCAGAAATTCCCCTTATTTTGAAGCAAATATGAAGAAATTTCCCTTTTTTATGGCAAAAAGGTATGCATTCTTCTTATTTTCAGGCAAAAATGCAGAAATTCCCTGTATTTTGAGCAACATTGCAGAAATTCCCCTAATTGTGGGGCAAAAAGGCAGAAATTCCCTATATGTTGGGGCAAAAAGACAGACATTCTTCTTATTTTGGGGCAAAACTGAGAAATTCCACTTATTTTGGGGCAAAATTCCAGAAATTTTCCATATTTTGGGGCCAAATTGCAGAAATTTCACTTATTTTGGGGCAAAATTTCAGAAATTTCACTTATTTCAGGGAAAAAAAGCAAAAATTTTTTTTATTTTGGGGCAAAAAGGCAGAAATTTCCCATATTTTGAAGCAAAAATGCAGAAATTCCCCTTATTTTGAGGTAAAAAGGCTGAAATTCCCCTTATTTGGGGGCAAAAAGGCAGAAATTTCCTTTATTTTGAGGCAAAATTGCAGAAATTTCACTTATTTCAGGGTAATAAGTCAGAAATTTTCCTTATTTTGGGGCAAAAAAGACAAAAATTCCCTTTGTTTTGGGGGAAAAAGACAGAAATTCCACTTATTTAGAGGCAAATGCAGAAATTCCCCTTATTTTGGAGCAAAAATGAAGAAATTTCCCTTTTTTATGGCAAAAAGGTATGCATTCTTCTTATTTTAGGACAAAAAGGCAGAAATTCCCCGTATTTTGGAGCAAAATTGCAGAAATTCCCCTAATTGTGGGGCAAAAAGGCAGAAATTCCCTATATGTTGGGACAAAAGGACAGAAATTCTCTTTATTTTGTGGCAAAACTCAGAAATACCACTTATTTTGAGGCAAAATTCCAGAAATTTCCCTTATTTTGTGGAAAAATTGCAGAAATTTCACTTATTTTGGGCAAAATTGCAGAAATTTCACTTATTTCAGAAAAAAAGCAGAATTTTTTTTATTTTGGGGCAAAAAGGCAGAAATTTCTTTTATTTTGGTACAAAATTGAAGAAATTTTTCTTATTTTGGGGCAAAAACGCAGAAATTTCCCATATTTTGGGGCAAAACTGCAGAAATTTCCCTTTTTTTGACGTAAAAAGGCTGAAATTCCCCTTATTTGGGGGCAAAAAGGGAGAAATTTTTCTTATTTTGAGGCAAAATTGCAGCAATTTCACTTATTTCAGGGTAATAAGTCAGAAATTTTCCTTATCTTGGGGCAAAAAATACAGAGATTCCCTTTGTTTTGGGGGAAAAAGACAGAAATTCCACTTATTTTGTGGCAAAATTCCAGAAATTTCACTTATTTTGGGGCAAATTGTAGAAATTTCACTTATTTTGGGGCAAAATTTCAGAAATTTCACTTTTTTCAGAAAAAAAAGTAGAAATTTTTCTATTTGGAAGCAAAAAGGCAGAAATTTCTTTTATTTTGGTACAAAATTGCAGAAATTTTTCTTATTTTGGGGCAAAAAGGCAGAAATTTCCCATATTTAGGGCAAAAATGCAGAAATTCCCCTTATTTTGAGGTAAAAGCTAAAATTCCACTTATTTGGGGGCAAAAAGGCAGATTTCACTTATTTTGGGCCAAACTTGCGGAAATTTCACTTATTTCAGGAAAAAAAAGGCAGAAATTTTCCTTAATTTGGGGCAAAAAGGCAGAAATTCCTAATATTTTGTGGCAAAAATGCAGAAATTCCCTTTATTTTGAGGTAAAAAGGGTGAAATTCCCCTTATTTGGGGGTAAAAATGCCGAAATTTCGCTTATTTTGGGGCAAAATTGCAGAAATTTCACTTATTTAAGGGTAATAAGTAAGAAATTTTCCTTATTTAAGGGTAAAAAAGACAGAAATTCCCTTTGTTTTGGGGGAAAAAGACAGAAATACCACTTATTTAGAGGCAAAAAAGCAGAAATTTTCCTTATTTTGGAGCAAAAATGAAGAAATTTCCCTTTTTTATGGCAAAAAGGTATGCATTCTTCTTATTTTCGGGCAAAAACGCAGAAATTCCCCGTATTTTGGAGCAAAATTGCAGAAATTCCCCTAATTGTCGGGCAAAAAGGTAGAAATTCCCTATATGTTGGGGCAAAAAGACAGAAATTCTCCTTCTTTTGGGGCGAAACTCAGAAATTCCACTTATTTGGGGCAAAATTCCAGAAATTTACCTTATTTTAGAACAAAATTGCAGAAATTTCACTTATTTTGGGGCAAAATTGCAGAAATTTCACTTATTTCAGGGAAAAAAGGCAGAAATTTTCCTTATTTTGGGGCAAAAAGCAGAAATTCCTAATATTTTGTGGCAAAAATGCAGAAATTCCCCTTATTTTGAGGTAAAAAGGCTGAAATTACCCTTATTTGGGGGCAAAAAGGCAGTAATTTCCCTTATTTTGGGGCAAAATTGAAGAAATTTCAGTTATTTCAGGGTAATAAGTAAGAAATTTTTTTTTTTGGAAGAAAAAAGACAGAAATTCCCTTTGTTTTGGGGGAAAAAGACAGAAATTCCACTTATTTAGAGTTAAAAAGGCAGAAATTCCCCTTATTTTGAAGCAAAAATGAAGAAATTTCCCTTTTTTATGGCAAAAAGGTATGCATTCTTCTTATTTTCAGGCAAAAAGGCAGAAATTCCCTGTATTTTGAGCAACATTGCAGAAATTCCCCTAATTGTGGGGCAAAAAGGCAGAAATTCCCTATATGTTGGGGCAAAAAGACAGACATTCTTCTTATTTTGGGGCAAAACTGAGAAATTCCACTTATTTTGGGGCAAAATTCCAGAATTTTCCCATATTTTGGGGCCAAATTGCAGAAATTTCACTTATTTTGGGGCAAAATTTCAGAAATTTCACTTATTTCAGGGAAAAAAAGCAGAAATTTTTTTTATTTTGGGGCAAAAATGCAGAAATTTCCCATATTTTGAAGCAAAAATGCAGAAATTCCCCTTATTTTGAGGTAAAAAGGCTGAAATTCCCCTTATTTGGGGGCAAAAAGGCAGAAATTTCCTTTATTTTGAGGCAAAATTGCAGAAATTTCACTTATTTCAGGGTAATAAGTCAGAAATTTTCCTTATTTTGGGGCAAAGAAGACAGAAATTCCCTTTGTTTTGGGGGAAAAAGACAGAAATTCCACTTATTTAGAGGCAAATGCAGAAATTCCCCTTATTTTGGAGCAAAAATGAAGAAATTTCCCTTTTTTATGGCAAAAAGGTATGCATTCTTCTTATTTTCGGACAAAAAGGCAGAAATTCCCCGTATTTTGGAGCAAAATTGCAGAAATTCCCCTAATTGTGGGGCAAAAAGGCAGAAATTCCCTATATGTTGGGGCAAAAGGACAGAAATTCTCCTTATTTTGTGGCAAAACTCAGAAATACCACTTATTTTGAGGCAAAATTCCAGAAATTCCCTTATTTTGTGGAAAAATTGCAGAAATTTCACTTATTTTGGGCAAAATTGCAGAAATTTCACTTATTTCAGAAAAAAAGCAGAATTTTTTTTATTTTGGGGCAAAAAGGCAGAAATTTCTTTTATTTTGGTACAAAATTGAAGAAATTTTTCTTATTTTGGGGCAAAAACGCAGAAATTTCCCATATTTTGGGGCAAAACTGCAGAAATTTCCCTTTTTTTGACGTAAAAAGGCTGAAATTCCCCTTATTTGGGGGCAAAAAGGGAGAAATTTTTCTTATTTTGAGGCAAAATTGCAGCAATTTCACTTATTTCAGGGTAATAAGTCAGAAATTTTCCTTATCTTGGGGCAAAAAATACAGAGATTCCCTTTGTTTTGGGGGAAAAAGACAGAAATTCCACTTATTTTGTGGCAAAATTCCAGAAATTTCACTTATTTTGGGGCAAATTGTAGAAATTTCACTTATTTTGGGGCAAAATTTCAGAAATTTCATTTTTTCAGAAAAAAAAGTAGAAATTTTTCTATTTGGAAGCAAAAAGGCAGAAATTTCTTTTATTTTGGTACAAAATTGCAGAAATTTTTCTTATTTTGGGGCAAAAAGGCAGAAATTTCCCATATTTTGGGGCAAAAATGCAGAAATTCCCCTTATTTTGAGGTAAAAAGGCTAAAATTCCCCTTATTTGAGCACAAAAAGGCAGAAATTTCACTTATTTTGGGCCAAACTTGCGGAAATTTCACTTATTTCAGGGAAAGAAGGCAGAAATTTTCCTCATTTTGGGGCAAAAAGGCAGAAATTCCTAATATATTGTGGCAAAAATGCAGAAATTCCCTTTATTTTGAGGTAAAAAGGGTGAAATTCCCCTTATTTGGGGATAAAAAGGCCGAAATTTTGCTTATTTTGGGGCAAAATTGCAGAAATTTCACTTATTTCAGGGTAATAAGTAAGAAATTTTCCATATTTTGGGGCAAAAAAGACAGAAATTCCCTTTGTTTTGGGAAAAAAAGACAGAAATACCACTTATTAAGAGGCAAAAAAGCAGAAATTTTCCTTATTTTGGAGCAAAAATGAAGAAATTTCTCTTTTTTATGGCAAAAAGGTATGCATTCTTCTTATTTTCAGGGAAAAAGGCAGAAATTCCCCGTATTTTAGAGCAAAATTGCAGAAATTCCCCTAATTGTCGGGCAAAAAGGTAGAAATTCCCTATATGTTGGGGCAAAAAGACAGAAATTCTCCTTATTTTGGGGCGAAACTCAGAAATTCCACTTATTTGGGGCAAAATTCCAGAAATTTACCTTATTTTAGAACAAAATTGCAGAAATTTCACTTATTTTGGGGCAAAATTGCAGAAATTTCACTTATTTCAGGGAAAAAAGGCAGAAATTTTCCTTATTTTGGGGCAAAAAGCAGAAATTCCTAATATTTTGTGGCAAAAATGCAGAAATTCCCCTTATTTTGAGGTAAAAAGGCTGAAATTACCCTTATTTGGGGGCAAAAAGGCAGTAATTTCCCTTATTTTGGGGCAAAATTGAAGAAATTTCAGTTATTTCAGGGTAATAAGTAAGAAATTTTTTTTATTTTGGAAGAAAAAAGACAGAAATTCCCTTTGTTTTGGGGGAAAAATACAGAAATTCCACTTATTTAGAGTCAAAAAGGCAGAAATTCCCCTTATTTTGAAGCAAAAATGAAGAAATTTCCCTTTTTTATGGCAAAAAGGTATGCATTCTTCTTATTTTCAGGCAAAAAGGCAGAAATTCCCTGTATTTTGAGCAACATTGCAGAAATTCCCCTAATTGTGGGCCAAAAAGGCAGAAATTCCCTATATGTTGGGACAAAAAGACAGACATTCTTTTTATTTTGGGGCAAAACTCAGAAATTTCACTTATTTTGGGGCAAAATTCCAGAAATTTCCTATATTTTGGGGCCAAATTGCAGAAATTTCACTTATTTTGGGGCAAAATTTCAGAAATTTCACTTATTTCAGGGAAAAAAAGCAGAATTTTTTTTATTTTGGGGCAAAAAGGCAGAAATTTCCCATATTTTGAAGCAAAAATGCAGAAATTCCCCTTATTTTGAGGTAAAAAGGCTGAAATTCCCCTTATTTGGGGGCAAAAAGGGAGAAATTTTTCTTATTTTGAGGCAAAATACAGCAATTTCACTTATTTCAGGGTTATAAGTCAGAAATTTTCCTTATCTTGGGGCAAAAAATACAGAAATTCCCTTTGTTTTGGGGGAAAAAGACAGAAATTCCACTTATTTAGAGGCAAAAAAGCAGAAATTCCCCTTATTTTGAGGTAAAAAGGCTGAAATTCCCCTTATTTGGGGGCAAAAACCAGAAATTTCCTTTATTTTGAGGCAAAATTGCAGAAATTTCACTTATTTCAGGGTAATAAGTCAGAAATTTTCCTTATTTTGGGGCAAAGAAGACAGAAATTCCCTTTGTTTTGGGGGAAAAAGACAGAAATTCCACTTATTTAGAGGCAAATGCAGAAATTCCCCTTATTTTGGAGCAAAAATGAAGAAATTTCCCTTTTTTATGGCAAAAAGGTATGCATTCTTCTTATTTTCGGACAAAAAGGCAGAAATTCCCCGTATTTTGGAGCAAAATTGCAGAAATTCCCCTAATTGTGGGGCAAAAAGGCAGAAATTCCCTATATGTTGGGGCAAAAGGACAGAAATTCTCCTTATTTTGTGGCAAAACTCAGAAATACCACTTATTTTGAGGCAAAATTCCAGAAATTCCCTTATTTTGTGGAAAAATTGCAGAAATTTCACTTATTTTGGGCAAAATTGCAGAAATTTCACTTATTTCAGAAAAAATGCAGAATTTTTTTTATTTTGGGGCAAAAAGGCAGAAATTTCTTTTATTTTGGTACAAAATTGAAGAAATTTTTCTTATTTTGGGGCAAAAACGCAGAAATTTCCCATATTTTGGGGCAAAACTGCAGAAATTTCCCTTTTTTTGACATAAAAAGGCTGAAATTCCCCTTATTTGGGGGCAAAAAGGGAGAAATTTTTCTTATTTTGAGGCAAAATTGCAGCAATTTCACTTATTTCAGGGTAATAAGTCAGAAATTTTCCTTATCTTGGGGCAAAAAATACAGAGATTCCCTTTGTTTTGGGGGAAAAAGACAGAAATTCCACTTATTTTGTGGCAAAATTCCAGAAATTTCACTTATTTTGGGGCAAATTGTAGAAATTTCACTTATTTTGGGGCAAAATTTCAGAAATTTCACTTTTTTCAGAAAAAAAAGTAGAAATTTTTCTATTTGGAAGCAAAAAGGCAGAAATTTCTTTTATTTTGGTACAAAATTGCAGAAATTTTTCTTATTTTGGGGCAAAAAGGCAGTAATTTCCCATATTTTGGGGCAAAAATGCAGAAATTCCCCTTATTTTGAGGTAAAAAGGCTAAAATTCCCCTTATTTGAGCACAAAAAGGCAGAAATTTCACTTATTTTGGGCCAAACTTGCGGAAATTTCACTTATTTCAGGGAAAGAAGGCAGAAATTTTCCTCATTTTGGGGCAAAAAGGCAGAAATTCCTAATATATTGTGGCAAAAATGCAGAAATTCCCTTTATTTTGAGGTAAAAAGGGTGAAATTCCCCTTATTTGGGGATAAAAAGGCCGAAATTTTGCTTATTTTGGGGCAAAATTGCAGAAATTTCACTTATTTCAGGGTAATAAGTAAGAAATTTTCCATATTTTGGGGCAAAAAAGACAGAAATTCCCTTTGTTTTGGGGAAAAAAGACAGAAATACCACTTATTTAGAGGCAAAAAAGCAGAAATTTTCTTTATTTTGGAGCAAAAATGAAGAAATTTCCCTTTTTTATGGCAAAAAGGTATGCATTCTTCTTATTTTCGGGCAAAAAGGCAGAAATTCCCCGTATTTTGGAGCAAAATTGCAGAAATTCCCCTAATTGTCGGGCAAAAAGGTAGAAATTCCCTATATGTTGGGGCAAAAAGACAGAAATTCTCCTTATTTTGGGGCGAAACTCAGAAATTCCACTTATTTGGGGCAAAATTCCAGAAATTTACCTTATTTTAGAACAAAATTGCAGAAATTTCACTTATTTTGGGGCAAAATTGCAGAAATTTCACTTATTTCAGGGAAAAAAGGCAGAAATTTTCCTTATTTTGGGGCAAAAAGCAGAAATTCCTAATATTTTGTGGCAAAAATGCAGAAATTCCCCTTATTTTGAGGTAAAAAGGCTGAAATTACCCTTATTTGGGGGCAAAAAGGCAGTAATTTCCCTTATTTTGGGGCAAAATTGAAGAGATTTCAGTTATTTCAGGGTAATAAGTAAGAAATTTTTTTTTATTTTGGAAGAAAAAAGACAGAAATTCCCTTTGTTTTGGGGGAAAAAGACAGAAATTCCACTTATTTAGAGTCAAAAAGGCAGAAATTCCCCTTATTTTGAAGCAAATATGAAGAAATTTCCCTTTTTTATGGCAAAAAGGTATGCATTCTTCTTATTTTCAGGCAAAAATGCAGAAATTCCCTGTATTTTGAGCAACATTGCAGAAATTCCCCTAATTGTGGGGCAAAAAGGCAGAAATTCCCTATATGTTGGGGCAAAAAGACAGACATTCTTCTTATTTTGGGGCAAAACTGAGAAATTCCACTTATTTTGGGGCAAAATTCCAGAAATTTTCCATATTTTGGGGCCAAATTGCAGAAATTTCACTTATTTTGGGGCAAAATTTCAGAAATTTCACTTATTTCAGGGAAAAAAAGCAAAAATTTTTTTTATTTTGGGGCAAAAAGGCAGAAATTTCCCATATTTTGAAGCAAAAATGCAGAAATTCCCCTTATTTTGAGGTAAAAAGGCTGAAATTCCCCTTATTTGGGGGCAAAAAGGCAGAAATTTCCTTTATTTTGAGGCAAAATTGCAGAAATTTCACTTATTTCAGGGTAATAAGTCAGAAATTTTCCTTATTTTGGGGCAAAAAAGACAAAAATTCCCTTTGTTTTGGGGGAAAAAGACAGAAATTCCACTTATTTAGAGGCAAATGCAGAAATTCCCCTTATTTTGGAGCAAAAATGAAGAAATTTCCCTTTTTTATGGCAAAAAGGTATGCATTCTTCTTATTTTAGGACAAAAAGGCAGAAATTCCCCGTATTTTGGAGCAAAATTGCAGAAATTCCCCTAATTGTGGGGCAAAAAGGCAGAAATTCCCTATATGTTGGGACAAAAGGACAGAAATTCTCTTTATTTTGTGGCAAAACTCAGAAATACCACTTATTTTGAGGCAAAATTCCAGAAATTTCCCTTATTTTGTGGAAAAATTGCAGAAATTTCACTTATTTTGGGCAAAATTGCAGAAATTTCACTTATTTCAGAAAAAAAGCAGAATTTTTTTTATTTTGGGGCAAAAAGGCAGAAATTTCTTTTATTTTGGTACAAAATTGAAGAAATTTTTCTTATTTTGGGGCAAAAACGCAGAAATTTCCCATATTTTGGGGCAAAACTGCAGAAATTTCCCTTTTTTTGACGTAAAAAGGCTGAAATTCCCCTTATTTGGGGGCAAAAAGGGAGAAATTTTTCTTATTTTGAGGCAAAATTGCAGCAATTTCACTTATTTCAGGGTAATAAGTCAGAAATTTTCCTTATCTTGGGGCAAAAAATACAGAGATTCCCTTTGTTTTGGGGGAAAAAGACAGAAATTCCACTTATTTTGTGGCAAAATTCCAGAAATTTCACTTATTTTGGGGCAAATTGTAGAAATTTCACTTATTTTGGGGCAAAATTTCAGAAATTTCACTTTTTTCAGAAAAAAAAGTAGAAATTTTTCTATTTGGAAGCAAAAAGGCAGAAATTTCTTTTATTTTGGTACAAAATTGCAGAAATTTTTCTTATTTTGGGGCAAAAAGGCAGAAATTTCCCATATTTAGGGCAAAAATGCAGAAATTCCCCTTATTTTGAGGTAAAAGCTAAAATTCCACTTATTTGGGGGCAAAAAGGCAGATTTCACTTATTTTGGGCCAAACTTGCGGAAATTTCACTTATTTCAGGAAAAAAAAGGCAGAAATTTTCCTTAATTTGGGGCAAAAAGGCAGAAATTCCTAATATTTTGTGGCAAAAATGCAGAAATTCCCTTTATTTTGAGGTAAAAAGGGTGAAATTCCCCTTATTTGGGGGTAAAAATGCCGAAATTTCGCTTATTTTGGGGCAAAATTGCAGAAATTTCACTTATTTAAGGGTAATAAGTAAGAAATTTTCCTTATTTAAGGGTAAAAAAGACAGAAATTCCCTTTGTTTTGGGGGAAAAAGACAGAAATACCACTTATTTAGAGGCAAAAAAGCAGAAATTTTCCTTATTTTGGAGCAAAAATGAAGAAATTTCCCTTTTTTATGGCAAAAAGGTATGCATTCTTCTTATTTTCGGGCAAAAACGCAGAAATTCCCCGTATTTTGGAGCAAAATTGCAGAAATTCCCCTAATTGTCGGGCAAAAAGGTAGAAATTCCCTATATGTTGGGGCAAAAAGACAGAAATTCTCCTTCTTTTGGGGCGAAACTCAGAAATTCCACTTATTTGGGGCAAAATTCCAGAAATTTACCTTATTTTAGAACAAAATTGCAGAAATTTCACTTATTTTGGGGCAAAATTGCAGAACTTTCACTTATTTCAGGGAAAAAAGGCAGAAATTTTCCTTATTTTGGGGCAAAAAGCAGAAATTCCTAATATTTTGTGGCAAAAATGCAGAAATTCCCCTTATTTTGAGGTAAAAAGGCTGAAATTACCCTTATTTGGGGGCAAAAAGGCAGTAATTTCCCTTATTTTGGGGCAAAATTGAAGAAATTTCAGTTATTTCAGGGTAATAAGTAAGAAATTTTTTTTATTTTGGAAGAAAAAAGACAGAAATTCCCTTTGTTTTGGGGGAAAAAGACAGAAATTCCACTTATTTAGAGTCAAAAAGGCAGAAATTCCCCTTATATTGAAGCAAAAATGAAAAAATTTCCCTTTTTTATGGCAAAAAGGTATGCATTCTTCTTATTTTCAGGCAAAAAGGCAGAAATTCCCTGTATTTTGAGCAACATTGTAGAAATTCCCCTAATTGTGGGGCAAAAAGGCAGAAATTCTCTATATGTTGGGGCAAAAAGACAGACATTCTTCTCATTTTGGGGCAAAACTGAGAAATTCCACTTATTTTGGGGCAAAATTACAGAAATTTCACTTATTTTGGGGCAAAATTGTAGAAATTTCACTTATTTTGGGGCAAAATTTCAGAAATTTCACTTTTTTCAGAAAAAAAAGTAGAAATTTTTCTATTTGGAAGCAAAAAGGCAGAAATTTCTTTTATTTTGGTACAAAATTGCAGAAATTTTTCTTATTTTGGGGCAAAAAGGCAGAAATTTCCCATATTTTAGGGCAAAAATGCAGAAATTCCCCTTATTTTGAGGTAAAAAGGCTAAAATTCCGCTTATTTGCGGGCAAAAAGGCAGAAATTTCACTTATTTTGGGCCAAACTTTCGGAAATTTCACTTATTTCAGGGAAAAAAGGCAGAAATTTTCCTTATTTTGGGGTAAAAAGGCAGAAATTCCTAATATTTTGTGGCAAAAATGCAGAAATTCCCTTTATTTTGATGTAAAAAGGTGAAATTCCCCTTATTTGGGGGTAAAAATGCCGAAATTTCGCTTATTTTGGGGCAAAATTGCAGAAATTTCACTTACTTCAGGGTAATAAGTCAGAAATTTTCCATATTTTGGGGCAAAAAAGACAGAAATTCCCTTTGTTTTGGGGGAAAAAGACAGAAATACCACTTATTTAGAGGCAAAAAAGCAGAAATTTTTTTTATTTTGGAGCAAAAATGAAGAAATTTCCCTTTTTTATGGCAAAAAGGTGTGCATTCTTCTTATTTTCGGGCAAAAAGGCAGAAATTCCCCGTATTTTGGAGCAAAATTGCAGAAATTCCCCTAATTGTCGGGCAAAAATGTAGAAATTCCCTATATGTTGGGGCAAAAAGACAGAAATTCTCCTTATTTTGGGGCGAAACTCAGAAATTCCACTTATTTGGGGCAAAATTCCAGAAATTTACCTTATTTTAGAACAAAATTGCAGAAATTTCACTTATTTTGGGGCAAAATTGCAGAAATTTCACTTATTTCAGGGAAAAAAGGCAGAAATTTTCCTTATTTTGGGGCAAAAAGCAGAAATTCCTAATATTTTGTGGCAAAAATGCAGAAATTCCCCTTATTTTGAGGTAAAAAGGCTGAAATTACCCTTATTTGGGGGCAAAAAGGCAGTAATTTCCCTTATTTTGGGGCAAAATTGAAGAAATTTCAGTTATTTCAGGGTAATAAGTAAGAAATTTTTTTTTGGAAGAAAAAAGACAGAAATTCCCTTTGTTTTGGGGGAAAAAGACAGAAATTCCACTTATTTAGAGTTAAAAAGGCAGAAATTCCCCTTATTTTGAAGCAAAAATGAAGAAATTTCCCTTTTTTATGGCAAAAAGGTATGCATTCTTCTTATTTTCAGGCAAAAAGGCAGAAATTCCCTGTATTTTGAGCAACATTGCAGAAATTCCCCTAATTGTGGGGCAAAAAGGCAGAAATTCCCTATATGTTGGGGCAAAAAGACAGACATTCTTCTTATTTTGGGGCAAAACTGAGAAATTCCACTTATTTTGGGGCAAAATTCCAGAATTTTCCCATATTTTGGGGCCAAATTGCAGAAATTTCACTTATTTTGGGGCAAAATTTCAGAAATTTCACTTATTTCAGGGAAAAAAAGCAGAAATTTTTTTTATTTTGGGGCAAAAATGCAGAAATTTCCCATATTTTGAAGCAAAAATGCAGAAATTCCCCTTATTTTGAGGTAAAAAGGCTGAAATTCCCCTTATTTGGGGGCAAAAAGGCAGAAATTTCCTTTATTTTGAGGCAAAATAGCAGAAATTTCACTTATTTCAGGGTAATAAGTCAGAAATTTTCCTTATTTTGGGGCAAAGAAGACAGAAATTCCCTTTGTTTTGGGGGAAAAAGACAGAAATTCCACTTATTTAGAGGCAAATGCAGAAATTCCCCTTATTTTGGAGCAAAAATGAAGAAATTTCCCTTTTTTATGGCAAAAAGGTATGCATTCTTCTTATTTTCGGACAAAAAGGCAGAAATTCCCCGTATTTTGGAGCAAAATTGCAGAAATTCCCCTAATTGTGGGGCAAAAAGGCAGAAATTCCCTATATGTTGGGGCAAAAGGACAGAAATTCTCCTTATTTTGTGGCAAAACTCAGAAATACCACTTATTTTGAGGCAAAATTCCAGAAATTCCCTTATTTTGTGGAAAAATTGCAGAAATTTCACTTATTTTGGGCAAAATTGCAGAAATTTCACTTATTTCAGAAAAAAAGCAGAATTTTTTTTATTTTGGGGCAAAAAGGCAGAAATTTCTTTTATTTTGGTACAAAATTGAAGAAATTTTTCTTATTTTGGGGCAAAAACGCAGAAATTTCCCATATTTTGGGGCAAAACTGCAGAAATTTCCCTTTTTTTGACGTAAAAAGGCTGAAATTCCCCTTATTTGGGGGCAAAAAGGGAGAAATTTTTCTTATTTTGAGGCAAAATTGCAGCAATTTCACTTATTTCAGGGTAATAAGTCAGAAATTTTCCTTATCTTGGGGCAAAAAATACAGAGATTCCCTTTGTTTTGGGGGAAAAAGACAGAAATTCCACTTATTTTGGGGCAAAATTCCAGAAATTTCACTTATTTTGGGGCAAATTTGTAGAAATTTCACTTATTTTGGGGCAAAATTTCAGAAATTTCACTTTTTTCAGAAAAAAAAGTAGAAATTTTTCTATTTGGAAGCAAAAAGGCAGAAATTTCTTTTATTTTGGTACAAAATTGCAGAAATTTTTCTTATTTTGGGGCAAAAAGGCAGAAATTTCCCATATTTTAGGGCAAAAATGCAGAAATTCCCCTTATTTTGAGGTAAAAGCTAAAATTCCACTTATTTGGGGGCAAAAAGGCAGATTTCACTTATTTTGGGCCAAACTTGCGGAATTTTCACTTATTTCAGGAAAAAAAAGGCAGAAATTTTCCTTAATTTGGGGCAAAAAAGCAGAAATTCCTAATATTTTGTGGCAAAAATGCAGAAATTCCCTTTATTTTGAGGTAAAAAGGGTGAAATTCCCCTTATTTGGGGGTAAAAATGCCGAAATTTCGCTTATTTTGGGGCAAAATTGCAGAAATTTCACTTATTTAAGGGTAATAAGTAAGAAATTTTCCTTATTTAAGGGTAAAAACACAGAAATTCCCTTTGTTTTGGGGGAAAAAGACAGAAATACCACTTATTTAGAGGCAAAAAAGCAGAAATTTTCCTTATTTTGGAGCAAAAATGAAGAAATTTCCCTTTTTTATGGCAAAAAGGTATGCATTCTTCTTATTTTCGGGCAAGAAGGCAGAAATTCCCCGTATTTTGGAGCAAAATTGCAGAAATTACCCTAATTGTCGGGCAAAAAGGTAGAAATTCCCTATATGTTGGGGCAAAAAGACAGAAATTCTCCTTCTTTTGGGGCGAAACTCAGAAATTCCACTTATTTGGGGCAAAATTCCAGAAATTTACCTTATTTTAGAACAAAATTGCAGAAATTTCACTTATTTTGGGGCAAAATTGCAGAAATTTCACTTATTTCAGGGGAAAAAGGCAGAAATTTTCCTTATTTTGGGGCAAAAAGCAGAAATTCCTAATATTTTGTGGCAAAAATGCAGAAATTCCCCTTATTTTGAGGTAAAAAGGCTGAAATTACCCTTATTTGGGGGCAAAAAGGCAGTAATTTCCCTTATTTTGGGGCAAAATTGAAGAAATTTCAGTTATTTCAGGGTAATAAGTAAGAAATTTTTTTTATTTTGGAAGAAAAAAGACAGAAATTCCCTTTGTTTTGGGGGAAAAAGACAGAAATTCCACTTATTTAGAGTCAAAAAGGCAGAAATTCCCCTTTTTTTGAAGCAAAAATGAAGAAATTTCCCTTTTTTATGGCAAAAAGGTATGCATTCTTCTTATTTTCAGGCAAAAAGGCAGAAATTCCCTGTATTTTGAGCAACATTGCAGAAATTCCCCTAATTGTGGGGCAAAAAGGCAGAAATTCTCTATATGTTGGGGCAAAAAGACAGACATTCTTCTCATTTTGGGGCAAAACTGAGAAATTCCACTTATTTTGGGGCAATATTCCAGAAATTTCCCATATTTTGGGGCCAAATTGCAGAAATTTCACTTATTTTGGGGCAAAATTTCAGAAATTTCACTTATTTCAGGGAAAAAAAGCAGAATTTTTTTTTTTATTTTGGGGCAAAAAGGCAGAAATTTCTCATATTTTGAAGCAAAAATGCAGAAATTCCCCTTATTTTGAGGTAAAAAGGCTGAAATTCCCCTTATTTGGGGGCAAAAAGGCAGAAATTTCCTTTATTTTGAGGCAAAATTGCAGAAATTTCACTTATTTCAGGGTAATAAGTCAGAAATTTTCCTTATTTTGGGGCAAAGAAGACAGAAATTCCCTTTGTTTTGGGGGAAAAAGACAGAAATTCCACTTATTTAGAGGCAAATGCAGAAATTCCCCTTATTTTGGAGCAAAAATGAAGAAATTTCCCTTTTTTATGGCAAAAAGGTATGCATTCTTCTTATTTTCGGACAAAAAGGCAGAAATTCCCCGTATTTTGGAGCAAAATTGCAGAAATTCCCCTAATTGTGGGGCAAAAAGGCAGAAATTCCCTATATGTTGGGGCAAAAGGACAGAAATTCTCCTTATTTTGTGGCAAAACTCAGAAATACCACTTATTTTGAGGCAAAATTCCAGAAATTCCCTTATTTTTTGGAAAAATTGCAGAAATTTCACTTATTTTGGGCAAAATTGCAGAAATTTCACTTATTTCAGAAAAAAAGCAGAATTTTTTTTATTTTGGGGCAAAAAGGCAGAAATTTCTTTTATTTTGGTACAAAATTGAAGAAATTTTTCTTATTTTGGGGCAAAAACGCAGAAATTTCCCATCTTTTGGGGCAAAACTGCAGAAATTTCCCTTTTTTTGACGTAAAAAGGCTGAAATTCCCCTTATTTGGGGGCAAAAAGGGAGAAATTTTTCTTATTTTGAGGCAAAATTGCAGCAATTTCACTTATTTCAGGGTAATAAGTCAGAAATTTTCCTTATCTTGGGGCAAAAAATACAGAAATTCCCTTTGTTTTGGGGGAAAAAGACAGAAATTCCACTTATTTTGGGGCAAAATTCCAGAAATTTCACTTATTTTGGGGCAAATTTGTAGAAATTTCACTTATTTTGGGGCAAAATTTCAGAAATTTCACTTCTTTCAGAAAAAAAAGTAGAAATTTTTCTATTTGGAAGCAAAAAGGCAGAAATTTCTTTTATTTTGGTACAAAATTGCAGAAATTTTTCTTATTTTGGGGCAAAAAGGCAGAAATTTCCCATATTTTAGGGCAAAAATGCAGAAATTCCCCTTATTTTGAGGTAAAAGCTAAAATTCCACTTATTTGGGGGCAAAAAGGCAGAAATTTCACTTATTTTGGGCCAAACTTGCGGAAATTTCACTTATTTCAGGGAAAAAAAGGCAGAAATTTTCCTTAATTTGGGGCAAAAAGGCAGAAATTCCTAATATTTTTTTGCAAAAATGCAGAAATTCCCTTTATTTTGAGGTAAAAAGGGTGAAATTCCCCTTATTTGGGGGTAAAAGTGCCGAAATTTCGCTTATTTTGGTGCAAAATTGCAGAAATTTCACTTATTTCAGGGTAATAAGTAAGAAATTTTCCATATTTTGGGGCAAAAAAGACAGAAAATCCCTTTGTTTTGGGGGAAAAAGACAGAAATACCACTTATTTAGAGGCAAAAAAGCAGAAATTTTCCTTATTTTGGAGCAAAAATGAAGAAATTTCCCTTTTTTATGGCAAAAAGGTATGCATTCTTCTTATTTTCGGGCAAAAAGGCAGAAATTCCCCGTATTTTGGAGCAAAATTGCTGAAATTCCCCTAATTGTCGGGCAAAAAGGTAGAAATTCCCTATATGTTGGGGCAAAAAGACAGAAATTCTCCTTATTTTGGGGCGAAACTCAGAAATTCCACTTATTTGGGGCAAAATTCCAGAAATTTACCTTATTTTAGAACAAAATTGCAGAAATTTCACTTATTTTAGGGCAAAATTGCAGAAATTTCACTTATTTCAGGGAAAAAAGGCAGAAATTTTCCTTATTTTGGGGCAAAAAGCAGAAATTCCTAATATTTTGTGGCAAAAATGCAGAAATTCCCCTTATTTTGAGGTAAAAAGGCTGAAATTACCCTTATTTGGGGGCAAAAGGCAGTAATTTCCCTTATTTTGGGGCAAAATTGAAGAAATTTCAGTTATTTCAGGGTAATAAGTAAGAAATTTTTTTTTATTTTGGAAGAAAAAAGACAGAAATTCCCTTTGTTTTGGGGGAAAAAGACAGAAATTCCACTTATTTAGAGTCAAAAAGGCAGAAATTCCCCTTATTTTGAAGCAAAAATGAAGAAATTTCCCTTTTTTATGGCAAAAAGGTATGCATTCTTCTTATTTTCAGGCAAAAAGGCAGAAATTCCCTGTATTTTGAGCAACATTGCAGAAATTCCCCTAATTGTGGGGCAAAAAGGCAGAAATTCCCTATATGTTGGGGCAAAAAGACAGACATTCTTCTTATTTGGGGGCAAAACTGAGTAATTCCACTTATTTTGGGGCAGAATTCCAGAAATTTCCCATATTTTGGGGCCAAATTGCAGAAATTTCACTTATTTTGGGGCAAAATTTCAGAAATTTCACTTATTTTAGGGAAAAAAAGCAGAAATTTTTTTATTTTGGGGCAAAAAGGCAGAAATTTCCCATATTTTGAAGCAAAAATGCAGAAATTCCCCTTATTTTGAGGTAAAAAGGCTGAAATTCCCCTTATTTGGGGGCAAAAAGGCAGAAATTTCCTTTATTTTGAGGCAAAATTGCAGAAATTTCACTTATTTCAGGGTAATAAGTCAGAAATTTTTCTTATTTTGGGGCAAAAAAGACAGAAATTCTTTTTGTTTTGGGGGAAAAAGACAGAAATTCCACTTATTTAGAGGCAAATGCAGAAATTCCCCTTATTTTGGAGCAAAAATTAAGAAATTTCCCTTTTTTATGGCAAAAAGGTATGCATTCTTCTTATTTTCGGACAAAAAGGCAGAAATTCCCCGTATTTTGGAGCAAAATTGCAGAAATTCCCCTAATTGTGGGGCAAAAAGGCAGAAATTCCCTATATGTTGGGGCAAAAGGACAAAAATTCTCCTTATTTTGTGGCTAAACTCAGAAATACCACTTATTTTGAGGCAAAATTCCAGAAATTTCCCTTATTTTGTGGAAAAATTGCAGAAATTTTACTTATTTTGAGCAAAATTGCAGAAATTTCACTTATTTCAGAAAAAAAGCAGAATTTTTTTTATTTTGGGGCAAAAAGGCAGAAATTTCTTTTATTTTGGTACAAAATTGAAGAAATTTTTCTTATTTTGGGGCAAAAACGCAGAAATTTCCAATATTTTGGGGCAAAACTGCAGAAATTTTCCTTTTTTTGACGTAAAAAGGCTGAAATTCCCCTTATTTGGGGGCAAAAAGGGAGAAATTTTTCTTATTTTGAGGCAAAATTGCAGCAATTTCACTTATTTCAGGGTAATAAGTCAGAAATTTTCCTTATCTTGGGGCAAAAAATATAGAAATTCCCTTTGTTTTGGGGAAAAAGACAGAAATTCCACTTATTTTGGGACAAAATTCCAGAAATTTCACTTATTTTGGGGCAAATATGTAGAAATTTCACTTATTTTGGGGCAAAATTTCAGAAATTTCACTTCTTTCAGAAAAAAAAGTAGAAATTTTTCTATTTGGAAGCAAAAAGGCAGAAATTTCTTTTATTTTGGTACAAAATTGCAGAAATTTTTCTTATTTTGGGGCAAAAAGGCAGAAATTTCCCATATTTTAGGGCAAAAATGCAGAAATTCCCCTTATTTTGAGGTAAAAGCTAAAATTCCACTTATTTGGGGGCAAAAAGGCAGAAATTTCACTTATTTTGGGCCAAACTTGCGGAAATTTCACTTATTTCAGGGAAAAAAAGGCAGAAATTTTCCTTAATTTGGGGCAAAAAGGCAGAAATTCCTAATATTTTGTTGCAAAAATGCAGAAATTCCCTTTATTTTGAGGTAAAAAGGGTGAAATTCCCCTTATTTGGGGGTAAAAATGCCGAAATTTCGCTTATTTTGGGGCAAAATTGCAGAAATTTCACTTATTTCAGGGTAATAAGTAAGAAATTTTCCATATTTTGGGGCAAAAAAGACAGAAATTCCCTTTGTTTTGGGGGAAAAAGACAGAAATACCACTTATTTAGAGGCAAAAAAGCAGAAATTTTCCTTATTTTGGAGCAAAAATGAAGAAATTTCCCTTTTTTATGGCAAAAAGGTATGCATTCTTCTTATTTTCAGGCAAAAGGCAGAAATTCCCCGTATTTTGGAGCAAAATTGCAGAAATTCCCCTAATTGTCGGGCAAAAAGGTAGAAATTCCCTATATGTTGGGGCAAAAAGACAGAAATTCTCCTTATTTTGGGGCGAAACTCAGAAATTCCACTTATTTGGGGCAAAATTCCAGAAATTTACCTTATTTTAGAACAAAATTGCAGAAATTTCACTTATTTTGGGGCAAAATTGCAGAAATTTCACTTATTTCAGGGAAAAAAGGCAGAAATTTTTTTTATTTTGGGGCAAAAAGCAGAAATTCCTAATATTTTGTGGCAAAAATGCAGAAATTCCCCTTATTTTGAGGTAAAAAGGCTGAAATTACCCTTATTTGGGGGCAAAAAGGCAGTAATTTCCCTTATTTTGGGGCAAAATTGAAGAAATTTCAGTTATTTCAGGGTAATAAGTAAGAAATTTTTTTTTTGGAAGAAAAAAGACAGAAATTCCCTTTGTTTTGGGGGAAAAAGACAGAAATTCCACTTATTTAGAGTCAAAAAGGCAGAAATTCCCCTTATTTTGAAGCAAAAATGAAGAAATTTCCCTTTTTTATGGCAAAAAGGTATGCATTCTTCTTATTTTCAGGCAAAAAGGCAGAAATTCCCTGTATTTTGAGCAACATTGCAGAAATTCCCCTAATTGTGGGGCAAAAAGGCAGAAATTCCCTATATGTTGGGGCAAAAAGACAGACATTCTTCTTATTTTGGGGCAAAACTGAGAAATTCCACTTATTTTGGGGCAAAATTCCAGAATTTTCCCATATTTTGGGGCCAAATTGCAGAAATTTCACTTATTTTGGGGCAAAATTTCAGAAATTTCACTTATTTCAGGGAAAAAAAGCAGAAATTTTTTTTATTTTGGGGCAAAAATGCAGAAATTTCCCATATTTTGAAGCAAAAATGCAGAAATTCCCCTTATTTTGAGGTAAAAAGGCTGAAATTCCCCTTATTTGGGGGCAAAAAGGCAGAAATTTCCTTTATTTTGAGGCAAAATTGCAGAAATTTCACTTATTTCAGGGTAATAAGTCAGAAATTTTCCTTATTTTGGGGCAAAGAAGACAGAAATTCCCTTTGTTTTGGGGGAAAAAGACAGAAATTCCACTTATTTAGAGGCAAATGCAGAAAATCCCCTTATTTTGGAGCAAAAATGAAGAAATTTCCCTTTTTTATGGCAAAAAGGTATGCATTCTTCTTATTTTCGGACAAAAAGGCAGAAATTCCCCGTATTTTGGAGCAAAATTGCAGAAATTCCCCTAATTGTGGGGCAAAAAGGCAGAAATTCCCTATATGTTGGGGCAAAAGGACAGAAATTCTCCTTATTTTGTGGCAAAACTCAGAAATACCACTTATTTTGAGGCAAAATTCCAGAAATTCCCTTATTTTGTGGAAAAATTGCAGAAATTTCACTTATTTTGGGCAAAATTGCAGAAATTTCACTTATTTCAGATAAAAAGCAGAATTTTTTTTATTTTGGGGCAAAAAGGCAGAAATTTCTTTTATTTTGGTACAAAATTGAAGAAATTTTTCTTATTTTGGGGCAAAAACGCAGAAATTTCCCATATTTTGGGGCAAAACTGCAGAAATTTCCCTTTTTTTGACGTAAAAAGGCTGAAATTCCCCTTTTTTGGGGGCAAAAAGGGAGAAATTTTTTTTATTTTGAGGCAAAATTGCAGCAATTTCACTTATTTCAGGGTAATAAGTCAGAAATTTTCCTTATCTTGGGGCAAAAAATACAGAAATTCCCTTTGTTTTGGGGGAAAAAGACAGAAATTCCACTTATTTTGGGGCAAAATTCCAGAAATTTCACTTATTTTGGGGCAAATTTGTAGAAATTTCACTTATTTTGGGGCAAAATTTCAGAAATTTCACTTCTTTCAGAAAAAAAAGTAGAAATTTTTCTATTTGGAAGCAAAAAGGCAGAAATTTCTTTTATTTTGGTACAAAATTGCAGAAATTTTTCTTATTTTGGGCAAAAAGGCAGAAATTTCCCATATTTTAGGGCAAAAATGCAGAAATTCCCCTTATTTTGAGGTAAAAGCTAAAATTCCACTTATTTGGGGGCAAAAAGGCAGAAATTTCACTTATTTTGGGCCAAACTTGCGGAAATTTCACTTATTTCAGGGAAAAAAAGGCAGAAATTTTCCTTAATTTGGGGCAAAAAGGCAGAAATTCCTAATATTTTGTTGCAAAAATGCAGAAATTCCCTTTATTTTGAGGTAAAAAGGGTGAAATTCCCCTTATTTGGGGGTAAAAATGCCGAAATTTCGCTTATTTTGGGGCAAAATTGCAGAAATTTCACTTATTTAAGGGTAATAAGTAAGAAATTTTTCTTATTTAAGGGTAAAAAAGACAGAAATTCCCTTTGTTTTGGGGGAAAAAGACAGAAATACCACTTATTTAGAGGCAAAAAAGCAGAAATTTTCCTTATTTTGGAGCAAAAATGAAGAAATTTCCCTTTTTTATGGCAAAAAGGTATGCATTCTTCTTATTTTCGGGCAAAAAGGCAGAAATTCCCCGTATTTTGGAGCAAAATTGCAGAAATTCCCCTAATTGTCGGGCAAAAAGGTAGAAATTCCCTATATGTTGGGGCAAAAAGACAGAAATTCTCCTTCTTTTGGGGCGAAACTCAGAAATTCCACTTATTTGGGGCAAAATTCCAGAAATTTACCTTATTTTAGAACAAAATTGCAGAAATTTCACTTATTTTGGGGCAAAATTGCAGAAATTTCACTTATTTCAGGGAAAAAAGGCAGAAATTTTCCTTATTTTGGGGCAAAAAGCAGAAATTCCTAATATTTTGTGGCAAAAATGCAGAAATTCCCCTTATTTTGAGGTAAAAAGGCTGAAATTACCCTTATTTGGGGGCAAAAAGGCAGTAATTTCCCTTATTTTGGGGCAAAATTGAAGAAATTTCAGTTATTTCAGAGTAATAAGTAAGAAATTTTTTTTATTTTGGAAGAAAAAAGACAGAAATTCCCTTTGTTTTGGGGGAAAAAGACAGAAATTCCACTTATTTAGAGTCAAAAAGGCAGAAATTCCCCTTATTTTGAAGCAAAAATGAAGAAATTTCCCTTTTTTATGGCAAAAAGGTATGCATTCTTCTTATTTTCAGGCAAAAAGGCAGAAATTCCCTGTATTTTGAGCAACATTGCAGAAATTCCCCTAATTGTGGGGCAAAAAGGCAGAAATTCTCTATATGTTGGGGCAAAAAGACAGACATTCTTCTCATTTTGGGGCAAAACTGAGAAATTCCACTTATTTTGGGGCAATATTCCAGAAATTTCCCATATTTTGGGGCCAAATTGCAGAAATTTCACTTATTTTGGGGCAAAATTTCAGAAATTTCACTTATTTCAGGGAAAAAAAGCAGAATTTTTTTTTATTTTGGGGCAAAAAGGCAGAAATTTCTCATATTTTGAAGCAAAAATGCAGAAATTCCCCTTATTTTGAGGTAAAAAGGCTGAAATTCCCCTTATTTGGGGGCAAAAAGGCAGAAATTTCCTTTATTTTGTGGCAAAATTGCAGAAATTTCACTTATTTCAGGGTAATAAGTCAGAAATTTTCCTTATTTTGGGGCAAAGAAGACAGAAATTCCCTTTGTTTTGGGGGAAAAAGACAGAAATTCCACTTATTTAGAGGCAAATGCAGAAATTCCCCTTATTTTGGAGCAAAAATGAAGAAATTTCCCTTTTTTATGGCAAAAAGGTATGCATTCTTCTTATTTTCGGACAAAAAGGCAGAAATTCCCCGTATTTTGGAGCAAAATTGCAGAAATTCCCCTAATTGTGGGGCAAAAAGGCAGAAATTCCCTATATGTTGGGGCAAAAGGACAGAAATTCTCCTTATTTTGTGGCAAAACTCAGAAATACCACTTATTTTGAGGCAAAATTCCAGAAATTCCTTTATTTTGTGGAAAAATTGCAGAAATTTCACTTATTTTGGGCAAAATTGCAGAAATTTCACTTATTTCAGAAAAAAAGCAGAATTTTTTTTATTTTGGGGCAAAAAGGCAGAAATTTCTTTTATTTTGGTACAAAATTGAAGAAATTTTTCTTATTTTGGGGCAAAAACGCAGAAATTTCCAATATTTTGGGGCAAAACTGCAGAAATTTCCCTTTTTTTGACGTAAAAAGGCTGAAATTCCCCTTATTTGGGGGCAAAAAGGGAGAAATTTTTCTTATTTTGAGGCAAAATTGCAGCAATTTCACTTATTTCAGGGTAATAAGTCAGAAATTTTCCTTATCTTGGGGCAAAAAATACAGAAATTCCCTTTGTTTTGGGGGAAAAAGACAGAAATTCCACTTATTTTGGGGCAAAATTCCAGAAATTTCACTTATTTTGGGGCAAATTTGTAGAAATTTCACTTATTTTGGGGCAAAATTTCAGAAATTTCACTTCTTTCAGAAAAAAAAGTAGAAATTTTTCTATTTGGAAGCAAAAAGGCAGAAATTTCTTTTATTTTGGTACAAAATTGCAGAAATTTTTCTTATTTTGGGGCAAAAAGGCAGAAATTTCCCATATTTTAGGGCAAAAATGCAGAAATTCCCCTTATTTTGAGGTAAAAGCTAAAATTCCACTTATTTGGGGGCAAAAAGGCAGAAATTTCACTTATTTTGGGCCAAACTTGCGGAAATTTCACTTATTTCAGGGAAAAAAGGCAGAAATTTTCCTTAATTTGGGGCCAAAATGCAGAAATTCCTAATATTTTGTTGCAAAAATGCAGAAATTCCCTTTATTTTGAGGTAAAAAGGGTGAAATTCCCCTTATTTGGGGGTAAAAATGCCGAAATTTCGCTTATTTTGGTGCAAAATTGCAGAAATTTCACTTATTTCAGGGTAATAAGTAAGAAATTTTCCATATTTTGGGGCAAAAAAGACAGAAAATCCCTTTGTTTTGGGGGAAAAAGACAGAAATACCACTTCTTTAGAGGCAAAAAAGCAGAAATTTTTTTTATTTTGGAGCAAAAATGAAGAAATTTCCCTTTTTTATGGCAAAAAGGTATGCATTCTTCTTATTTTCGGGCAAAAAGGCAGAAATTCCCCGTATTTTGGAGCAAAATTGCAGAAATTCCCCTAATTGTCGGGCAAAAAGGTAGAAATTCCCTATATGTTGGGGCAAAAAGACAGAAATTCTCCTTATTTTGGGGCGAAACTCAGAAATTCCACTTATTTGGGGCAAAATTCCAGAAATTTACCTTATTTTAGAACAAAATTGCAGAAATTTCACTTATTTTGGGGCAAAATTGCAGAAATTTCACTTATTTCAGGGAAAAAAGGCAGAAATTTTCCTTATTTTGGGGCAAAAAGCAGAAATTCCTAATATTTTGTGGCAAAAATGCAGAAATTCCCCTTATTTTGAGGTAAAAAGGCTGAAATTACCCTTATTTGGGGGCAAAAGGCAGTAATTTCCCTTATTTTGGGGCAAAATTGAAGAAATTTCAGTTATTTCAGGGTAATAAGTAAGAAATTTTTTTTATTTTGGAAGAAAAAAGACAGAAATTCCCTTTGTTTTGGGGGAAAAAGACAGAAATTCCACTTATTTAGAGTCAAAAAGGCAGAAATTCCCCTTATTTTGAAGCAAAAATGAAGAAATTTCCCTTTTTTATGGCAAAAAGGTATGCATTCTTCTTATTTTCAGGCAAAAAGGCAGAAATTCCCTGTATTTTGAGCAACATTGCAGAAATTCCCCTAATTGTGGGGCAAAAAGGCAGAAATTCCCTATATGTTGGGGCAAAAAGACAGACATTCTTCTTATTTGGGGGCAAAACTGAGTAATTCCACTTATTTTGGGGCAAAATTCCAGAAATTTCCCATATTTTGGGGCCAAATTGCAGAAATTTCACTTATTTTGGGGCAAAATTTCAGAAATTTCACTTATTTTAGGGAGAAAAAGCAGAAATTTTTTTATTTTGGGGCAAAAAGGCAGAAATTTCCCATATTTTGAAGCAAAAATGCAGAAATTCCCCTTATTTTGAGGTAAAAAGGCTGAAATTCCCCTTATTTGGGGGCAAAAAGGCAGAAATTTCCTTTATTTTGAGGCAAAATTGCAGAAATTTCACTTATTTCAGGGTAATAAGTCAGAAATTTTCCTTATTTTGGGGCAAAAAAGACAGAAATTCTTTTTGTTTTGGGGGAAAAAGACAGAAATTCCACTTATTTAGAGGCAAATGCAGAAATTCCCCTTATTTTGGAGCAAAAATTAAGAAATTTCCCTTTTTTATGGCAAAAAGGTATGCATTCTTCTTATTTTCGGACAAAAAGGCAGAAATTCCCGGTATTTTGGAGCAAAATTGCAGAAATTCCCCTAATTGTGGGGCAAAAAGGCAGAAATTCCCTATATGTTGGGGCAAAAGGACAGAAATTCTCCTTATTTTGTGGCTAAACTCAGAAATACCACTTATTTTGAGGCAAAATTCCAGAAATTTCCCTTATTTTGTGGAAAAATTGCAGAAATTTTACTTATTTTGGGCAAAATTGCAGAAATTTCACTTATTTCAGAAAAAAAGCAGAATTTTTTTTATTTTGGGGCAAAAAGGCAGAAATTTCTTTTATTTTGGTACAAAATTGAAGAAATTTTTCTTATTTTGGGGCAAAAACGCAGAAATTTCCCATATTTTGGGGCAAAACTGCAGAAATTTCCCTTTTTTTGACGTAAAAAGGCTGAAATTCCCCTTATTTGGGGGCAAAAAGGGAGAAATTTTTCTTATTTTGAGGCAAAATTGCAGCAATTTCACTTATTTCAGGGTAATAAGTCAGAAATTTTCCTTATCTTGGGGCAAAAAATACAGAAATTCCCTTTGTTTTGGGGGAAAAAGACAGAAATTCCACTTATTTTGGGGCAAAATTCCAGAAATTTCACTTATTTTGGGGCAAATTTGTAGAAATTTCACTTATTTTGGGGCAAAATTTCAGAAATTTCACTTCTTTCAGAAAAAAAAGTAGAAATTTTTCTATTTGGAAGCAAAAAGGCAGAAATTTCTTTTATTTTGGTACAAAATTGCAGAAATTTTTCTTATTTTGGGGCAAAAAGGCAGAAATTTCCCATATTTTAGGGCAAAAATGCAGAAATTCCCCTTATTTTGAGGTAAAAGCTAAAATTCCACTTATTTGGGGGAAAAAAGGCAGAAATTTCACTTATTTTGGGCCAAACTTGCGGAAATTTCACTTATTTCAGGGAAAAAAAGGCAGAAATTTTCCTTAATTTGGGGCAAAAAGGCAGAAATTCATAATATTTTGTTGCAAAAATGCAGAAATTCCCTTTATTTTGAGGTAAAAAGGGTGAAATTCCCCTTATTTGGGGGTAAAAATGCCGAAATTTCGCTTATTTTGGGGCAAAATTGCAGAAATTTCACTTATTTCAGGGTAATAAGTAAGAAATTTTCCATATTTTGGGGCAAAAAAGACAGAAATTCCCTTTGTTTTGGGGGAAAAAGACAGAAATACCACTTATTTAGAGGCAAAAAAGCAGAAATTTTCCTTATTTTGGAGCAAAAATGAAGAAATTTCCCTTTTTTATGGCAAAAAGGTATGCATTCTTCTTATTTTCGGGCAAAAAGGCAGAAATTCCCCGTATTTTGGAGCAAAATTGCAGAAATTCCCCTAATAGTCGGGCAAAAAGGTAGAAATTCCCTATATGTTGGGGCAAAAAGACAGAAATTCTCCTTCTTTTGGGGCGAAACTCAAAAATTCCACTTATTTGGGGCAAAATTCCAGAAATTTACCTTATTTTAGAACAAAATTGCAGAAATTTCACTTATTTTGGGGCAAAATTGCAGAAATTTCACTTATTTCAGGGAAAAAAGGCAGAAATTTTCCTTATTTTGGGGCAAAAAGCAGAAATTCCTAATATTTTGTGGCAAAAATGCAGAAATTCCCCTTATTTTGAGGTAAAAAGGCTGAAATTACCCTTATTTGGGGGCAAAAAGGCAGTAATTTCCCTCATTTTGGGGCAAAATTGAAGAAATTTCAGTTATTTCAGGGTAATAAGTAAGAAATTTTTTTATTTTGGAAGAAAAAAGAAAGAAATTCCCTTTGTTTTGGGGGAAAAATACAGAAATTCCACTAATTTAGAGTCAAAAAGGCAGAAATTCCCCTTATTTTGAAGCAAAAATGAAGAAATTTCCCTTTTTTATGGCAAAAAGTTATGCATTCTTCTTATTTTCAGGCAAAAAGGCAGAAATTCCCTGTATTTTGAGCAACATTGCAGAAATTCCCCTAATTGTGGGGCTAAAAGGCAGAAATTCCCTATATGTTGGGGCAAAAAGACAGACATTCTTCTTATTTGGGGGCAAAACTGAGTAATTCCACTTATTTTGGGGCAAAATTCCAGAAATTTCCCATATTTTGGGGCCAAATTGCAGAAATTTCACTTATTTTGGGGCAAAATTTCAGAAATTTCACTTATTTCAGGGAAAAAAAGCAGAAATTTTTTTATTTTGGGGCAAAAAGGCAGAAATTTCCCATATTTTGAAGCAAAAATGCAGAAATTCCCCTTATATTGAGGTAAAAAGGCTGAAATTCCCCTTATTTGGGGGCAAAAAGGCAGAAATTTCCTTTATTTTGAGGCAAAATTGCAGAAATTTCACTTATTTCAGGGTAATAAGTCAGAAATTTTCCTTATTTTGGGGCAAAAAAGACAGAAATTCCCTTTGTTTTGGGGGAAAAAGACAGAAATTCCACTTATTTAGAGGCAAATGCAGAAATTCCCCTTATTTTGGAGCAAAAATGAAGAAATTTCCCTTTTTTATGGCAAAAAGGTATGCATTCTTCTTATTTTCGTACAAAAAGGCAGAAAATCCCCGTATTTTGGAGCAAAATTGCAGAAATTCCCCTAATTGTTTGGCAAAAAGGCAGAAATTCCCTATATGTTGGGGCAAAAGGACAGAAATTCTCCTTATTTTGTGGCTAAATTCAGAAATACCACTTATTTTGAGGCAAAATTCCAGAAATTTCCCTTATTTTGTGGAAAAATTGCAGAAATTTTACTTATTTTGGGCAAAATTGCAGAAATTTAACTTATTTCAGAAAAAAAGCAGAATTTTTTTTATTTTGGGGCAAAAAGGCAGAAATTTCTTTTATTTTGGTACAAAATTGAAGAAATTTTTCTTATTTTGGGGCAAAAACGCAGAAATTTCCCATATTTTGGGGCAAAACTGCAGAAATTTCCCTTTTTTTGATGTAAAAAGGCTGAAATTCCCCTTATTTGGGGGCAAAAAGGGAGAAATTTTTCTTATTTTGAGGCAAAATTGCAGCAATTTCACTTATTTCAGGGTAATAAGTCAGAAATTTTCCTTATCTTGGGGCAAAAAATACAGAAATTCCCTTAGTTTTGGGGGAAAAAGACAGAAATTCCACTTATTTTGGGGCAAAATTCCAGAAATTTCACTTATTTTGGGGCAAATTTGTAGAAATTTCACTTATTTTGGGGCAAAATTTCAGAAATTTCACTTCTTTCAGAAAAAAAGTAGAAATTTTTCTATTTGGAAGCAAAAAGGCAGAAATTTCTTTTATTTTGGTACAAAATTGCAGAAATTTTTCTTATTTTGGGGCAAAAAGGCAGAAATTTCCCATATTTTATGGCAAAAATGCAGAAATTCCCCTTATTTTCAGGTAAAAAGGCTAAAATTCCCCTTATTTGGGGGGAAAGGCAGAAATTTCACTTATTTTGGGCCAAACTTGCGGAAATTTCACTTATTTCAGGGAAAAAAAGGCAGAAATTTTCCTTAATTTGGGGCAAAAAGGCAGAAATTCCTAATATTTTGTGGCAAAAATGCAGAAATTCCCTTTATTTTGAGGTAAAAAGGGTGAAATTCCCCTTATTTGGGGGTAAAAATGCCGAAATTTCGCTTATTTTGGAGCAAAATTGCAGAAATTTCACTTATTTCAGGGTAATAACTAAGAAATTTTCCATATTTTGTGGCAAAAAAGACAGAAATTCCCTTTGTTTTGGGGGAAAAAGACAGAAATACCACTTATTTAGAGGCAAAAAGCAGAAATTTTCTTTATTATGGAGCAAAAATGAAGAAATTTCCCTTTTTTATGGCAAAAAGGTATGCATTCTTCTTATTTTCGGGCAAAAAGGCAGAAATTCCCCGTATTTTGGAGCAAAATTGCAGAAATTCCCCTAATTGTCGGGCAAAAAGGTAGAAATTCCCTATATGATGGGGCAAAAAGACAGAAATTCTCCTTCTTTTGGGGCGAAACTCAGAAATTCCACTTATTTGGGGCAAAATTCCAGAAATTTACCTTATTTTAGAACAAAATTGCAGAAATTTCACTTATTTTGGGGCAAAATTGCAGAAATTTCACTTATTTCAGGGAAAAAAGGCAGAAATTTTCCTTATTTTGGGGCAAAAAGCAGAAATTCCTAATATTTGTTGGCAAAAATGCAGAAATTCCCCTTATTTTGAGGTAAAAAGGCTGAAATTACCCTTATTTGGGGGCAAAAAGGCAGTAATTTCCCTTATTTTGGGGCAAAATTGAAGAAATTTCAGTTATTTCAGGGTAATAAGTAAGAAATTTTTTTTATTTTGGAAGAAAAAAGACAGAAATTCCCTTTGTTTTGGGGGAAAAATACAGAAATTCCACTTATTTAGAGTCAAAAAGGCAGAAATTCCCCTTATTTTGAAGCAAAAATGAAGAAATTTCCCTTTTTTATGGCAAAAAGGTATGCATTCTTCTTATTTTCAGGCAAAAAGGCAGAAATTCCCTGTATTTTGAGCAACATTGCAGAAATTCCCCTAATTGTGGGGTAAAAAGGCAGAAATTCCCTATATGTTGGGGCAAAAAGACAGACATTCTTCTTATTTTGGGGCAAAACTGAGTAATTCCACTTATTTTGGGGCAAAATTCCAGAAATTTCCCATATTTGGGGCCAAATTGCAGAAATTTCACTTATTTTGGGGCAAAATTTCAGAAATTTCACTTATTTCAGGGAAAAAAAGCAGAAATTTTTTTATTTTGGGGCAAAAATTCAGAAATTTCCCATATTTTGAAGCAAAAATGCAGAAATTCCCCTTATTTTGAGGTAAAAAGGCTGAAATTCCCCTTATTTGGGGGCAAAAAGGCAGAAATTTCCTTTATTTTGAGGCAAAATTGCAGAAATTTCACTTATTTCAGGGTAATAAGTCAGAAATTTTCCTTATTTTGGGGCAAAAAAGACAGAAATTCCCTTTGTTTTGGGGGAAAAAGACAGAAATTCCACTTATTTAGAGGCAAATGCAGAAATTCCCCTTATTTTAGAGCAAAAATGAAGAAATTTCCCTTTTTTATGGCAAAAAGGTATGCATTCTTCTTATTTTCGGACAAAAAGGCAGAAATTCCCCATATTTTGGAGCAAAATTGCAGAAATTCCCCTAATTGTGGGGCAAAAAGGCAGAAATTCCCTATATGTTGGGGCAAAAGGACAGAAATTCTCCTTATTTTGTGGCAAAACTCAGAAATACCACTTATTTTGAGGCAAAATTCCAGAAATTCCCTTATTTTGTGGAAAAATTGCAGAAATTTCACTTATTTTGGGCAAAATTGCAGAAATTTCACTTATTTCAGAAAAAAAAGCAGAATTTTTTTTATTTTGGGGCAAAAAGGCAGAAATTTCTTTTATTTTGGTACAAAATTGACGAAATTTTTCTTATTTTGGGGCAAAAACGCAGAAATTTCCCATATTTTGGGGCAAAACTGCAGAAATTTCCCTTTTTTTGACGTAAAAAGGCTGAAATTCCCCTTATTTGGGGGCAAAAAGGGAGAAATTTTTCTTATTTTGAGGCAAAATTGCAGCAATTTCACTTATTTCAGGGTAATAAGTCAGAAATTTTCCTTATCTTGGGGCAAAAAATACAGAAATTCCCTTTGTTTTGGGGGAAAAAGACAGAAATTCCACTTATTTTGGGGCAAAATTCCAGAAATTTCACTTATTTTGGGGCAAATTTGTAGAAATTTCACTTATTTTGGGGCAAAATTTCAGAAATTTCACTTTTTTCAGAAAAAAAAGTAGAAATTTTTCTATTTGGAAGCAAAAAGGCAAAAATTTCTTTTATTTTGGTACAAAATTGCAGAAATTTTTCTTATTTTGGGGCAAAAAGGCAGAAATTTCCCATATTTTATGGCAAAAATGCAGAAATTCCCCTTATTTTCAGGTAAAAAGGCTAAAATTCCCCTTATTTGGGGGCAAAAAGGCAGAAATTTCACTTATTTTGGGCCAAACTTGCGGAAATTTCACTTATTTCAGGGAAAAAAAGGCAGAAATTTTCCTTAATTTGGGGCAAAAAGGCAGAAATTCCTAATATTTTGTGGCAAAAATGCAGAAATTCCCTTTATTTTGAGGTAAAAAGGGTGAAATTCCCCTTATTTGGGGGTAAAAATGCCGAAATTTCGCTTATTTTGGAGCAAAATTGCAGAAATTTCACTTATTTCAGGGTAATAACTAAGAAATTTTCCATATTTTGTGGCAAAAAAGACAGAAATTCCCTTTGTTTTGGGGGAAAAAGACAGAAATACCACTTATTTAGAGGCAAAAAGCAGAAATTTTCTTTATTATGGAGCAAAAATGAAGAAATTTCCCTTTTTTATGGCAAAAAGGTATGCATTCTTCTTATTTTCGGGCAAAAAGGCAGAAATTCCCCGTATTTTGGAGCAAAATTGCAGAAATTCCCCTAATTGTCGGGCAAAAAGGTAGAAATTCCCTATATGATGGGGCAAAAAGACAGAAATTCTCCTTCTTTTGGGGCGAAACTCAGAAATTCCACTTATTTGGGGCAAAATTCCAGAAATTTACCTTATTTTAGAACAAAATTGCAGAAATTTCACTTATTTTGGGGCAAAATTGCAGAAATTTCACTTATTTCAGGGAAAAAAGGCAGAAATTTTCCTTATTTTGGGGCAAAAAGCAGAAATTCCTAATATTTGTTGGCAAAAATGCAGAAATTCCCCTTATTTTGAGGTAAAAAGGCTGAAATTACCCTTATTTGGGGGCAAAAAGGCAGTAATTTCCCTTATTTTGGGGCAAAATTGAAGAAATTTCAGTTATTTCAGGGTAATAAGTAAGAAATTTTTTTTATTTTGGAAGAAAAAAGACAGAAATTCCCTTTGTTTTGGGGGAAAAAGACAGAAATTCCACTTATTTAGAGTCAAAAAGGCAGAAATTCCCCTTATTTTGAAGCAAAAATGAAGAAATTTCCCTTTTTTATGGCAAAAAGGTATGCATTCTTCTTATTTTCAGGCAAAAAGGCAGAAATTCCCTGTATTTTGAGCAACATTGCAGAAATTCCCCTAATTGTGGGGTAAAAAGGCAGAAATTCCCTATATGTTGGGGCAAAAAGACAGACATTCTTCTTATTTTGGGGCAAAACTGAGTAATTCCACTTATTTTGGGGCAAAATTCCAGAAATTTCCCATATTTGGGGCCAAATTGCAGAAATTTCACTTATTTTGGGGCAAAATTTCAGAAATTTCACTTATTTCAGGGAAAAAAAGCAGAAATTTTTTTATTTTGGGGCAAAAATGCAGAAATTTCCCATATTTTGAAGCAAAAATGCAGAAATTCCCCTTATTTTGAGGTAAAAAGGCTGAAATTCCCCTTATTTGGGGGCAAAAAGGCAGAAATTTCCTTTATTTTGAGGCAAAATTGCAGAAATTTCACTTATTTCAGGGTAATAAGTCAGAAATTTTCCTTATTTTGGGGCAAAAAAGACAGAAATTCCCTTTGTTTTGGGGGAAAAAGACAGAAATTCCACTTATTTAGAGGCAAAAAAGCAGAAATTCCCCTTATTTTAGAGCAAAAATGAAGAAATTTCCCTTTTTTATGGCAAAAAGGTATGCATTCTTCTTATTTTCGGACAAAAAGGCAGAAATTCCCCGTATTTTGGAGCAAAATTGCAGAAATTCCCCTAATTGTGGGGCAAAAAGGCAGAAATTCCCTATATGTTGGGGCAAAAGGACAGAAATTCTCCTTATTTTGTGGCAAAACTCAGAAATACCACTTATTTTGAGGCAAAATTCCAGAAATTCCCTTATTTTGTGGAAAAATTGCAGAAATTTCACTTATTTTGGGCAAAATTGCAGAAATTTCACTTATTTCAGAAAAAAAAGCAGAATTTTTTTTATTTTGGGGCAAAAAGGCAGAAATTTCTTTTATTTTGGTACAAAATTGACGAAATTTTTCTTATTTTGGGGCAAAAACGCAGAAATTTCCCATATTTTGGGGCAAAACTGCAGAAATTTCCCTTTTTTTGACGTAAAAAGGCTGAAATTCCCCTTATTTGGGGGCAAAAAGGGAGAAATTTTTCTTATTTTGAGGCAAAATTGCAGCAATTTCACTTATTTCAGGGTAATAAGTCAGAAATTTTCCTTATCTTGGGGCAAAAAATACAGAAATTCCCTTAGTTTTGGGGGAAAAAGACAGAAATTCCACTTATTTTGGGGCAAAATTCCAGAAATTTCACTTATTTTGGGGCAAATTTGTAGAAATTTCACTTATTTTGGGGCAAAATTTCAGAAATTTCACTTTTTTCAGAAAAAAAGTAGAAATTTTTCTATTTGGAAGCAAAAAGGCAGAAATTTCTTTTATTTTGGTACAAAATTGCAGAAATTTTTCTTATTTTGGGGCAAAAAGGCAGAAATTTCCCATATTTTATGGCAAAAATGCAGAAATTCCCCTTATTTTCAGGTAAAAAGGCTAAAATTCCCCTTATTTGGGGGCAAAAAGGCAGAAATTTCACTTATTTTGGGCCAAACTTGCGGAAATTTCACTTATTTCAGGGAAAAAAAGGCAGAAATTTTCCTTAATTTGGGGCAAAAAGGCAGAAATTCCTAATATTTTGTGGCAAAAATGCAGAAATTCCCTTTATTTTGAGGTAAAAAGGGTGAAATTCCCCTTATTTGGGGGTAAAAATGCCGAAATTTCGCTTATTTTGGAGCAAAATTGCAGAAATTTCACTTATTTCAGGGTAATAACTAAGAAATTTTCCATATTTTGTGGCAAAAAAGACAGAAATTCCCTTTGTTTTGGGGGAAAAAGACAGAAATACCACTTATTTAGAGGCAAAAAGCAGAAATTTTCTTTATTATGGAGCAAAAATGAAGAAATTTCCCTTTTTTATGGCAAAAAGGTATGCATTCTTCTTATTTTCGGGCAAAAAGGCAGAAATTCCCCGTATTTTGGAGCAAAATTGCAGAAATTCCCCTAATTGTCGGGCAAAAAGGTAGAAATTCCCTATATGATGGGGCAAAAAGACAGAAATTCTCCTTCTTTTGGGGCGAAACTCAGAAATTCCACTTATTTGGGGCAAAATTCCAGAAATTTACCTTATTTTAGAACAAAATTGCAGAAATTTCACTTATTTTGGGGCAAAATTGCAGAAATTTCACTTATTTCAGGGAAAAAAGGCAGAAATTTTCCTTATTTTGGGGCAAAAAGCAGAAATTCCTAATATTTGTTGGCAAAAATGCAGAAATTCCCCTTATTTTGAGGTAAAAAGGCTGAAATTACCCTTATTTGGGGGCAAAAAGGCAGTAATTTCCCTTATTTTGGGGCAAAATTGAAGAAATTTCAGTTATTTCAGGGTAATAAGTAAGAAATTTTTTTTATTTTGGAAGAAAAAAGACAGAAATTCCCTTTGTTTTGGGGGAAAAAGACAGAAATTCCACTTATTTAGAGTCAAAAAGGCAGAAATTCCCCTTATTTTGAAGCAAAAATGAAGAAATTTCCCTTTTTTATGGCAAAAAGGTATGCATTCTTCTTATTTTCAGGCAAAAAGGCAGAAATTCCCTGTATTTTGAGCAACATTGCAGAAATTCCCCTAATTGTGGGGTAAAAAGGCAGAAATTCCCTATATGTTGGGGCAAAAAGACAGACATTCTTCTTATTTTGGGGCAAAACTGAGTAATTCCACTTATTTTGGGGCAAAATTCCAGAAATTTCCCATATTTGGGGCCAAATTGCAGAAATTTCACTTATTTTGGGGCAAAATTTCAGAAATTTCACTTATTTCAGGGAAAAAAAGCAGAAATTTTTTTATTTTGGGGCAAAAATGCAGAAATTTCCCATATTTTGAAGCAAAAATGCAGAAATTCCCCTTATTTTGAGGTAAAAAGGCTGAAATTCCCCTTATTTGGGGGCAAAAAGGCAGAAATTTCCTTTATTTTGAGGCAAAATTGCAGAAATTTCACTTATTTCAGGGTAATAAGTCAGAAATTTTCCTTATTTTGGGGCAAAAAAGACAGAAATTCCCTTTGTTTTGGGGGAAAAAGACAGAAATTCCACTTATTTAGAGGCAAATGCAGAAATTCCCCTTATTTTAGAGCAAAAATGAAGAAATTTCCCTTTTTTATGGCAAAAAGGTATGCATTCTTCTTATTTTCGGACAAAAAGGCAGAAATTCCCCGTATTTTGGAGCAAAATTGCAGAAATTCCCCTAATTGTGGGGCAAAAAGGCAGAAATTCCCTATATGTTGGGGCTAAAGGACAGAAATTCTCCTTATTTTGTGGCAAAACTCAGAAATACCACTTATTTTGAGGCAAAATTCCAGAAATTCCCTTATTTTGTGGAAAAATTGCAGAAATTTCACTTATTTTGGGCAAAATTGCAGAAATTTCACTTATTTCAGAAAAAAAAGCAGAATTTTTTTTATTTTGGGGCAAAAAGGCAGAAATTTCTTTTATTTTGGTACAAAATTGACGAAATTTTTCTTATTTTGGGGCAAAAACGCTGAAATTTCCCATATTTTGGGGCAAAACTGCAGAAATTTCCCTTTTTTTGACGTAAAAAGGCTGAAATTCCCCTTATTTGGGGGCAAAAAGGGAGAAATTTTTCTTATTTTGAGGCAAAATTGCAGCAATTTCACTTATTTCGGGGTAATAAGTCAGAAATTTTCCTTATCTTGGGGCAAAAAATACAGAAATTCCCTTAGTTTTGGGGGAAAAAGACAGAAATTCCACTTATTTTGGGGCAAAATTCCAGAAATTTCACTTATTTTGGGGCAAATTTGTAGAAATTTCACTTATTTTGGGGCAAAATTTCAGAAATTTCACTTTTTTCAGAAAAAAAGTAGAAATTTTTCTATTTGGAAGCAAAAAGGCAGAAATTTCTTTTATTTTGGTACAAAATTGCAGAAATTTTTCTTATTTTGGGGCAAAAAGGCAGAAATTTCCCATATTTTATGGCAAAAATGCAGAAATTCCCCTTATTTTCAGGTAAAAAGGCTAAAATTCCCCTTATTTGGGGGCAAAAAGGCAGAAATTTCACTTATTTTGGGCCAAACTTGCGGAAATTTCACTTATTTCAGGGAAAAAAAGGCAGAAATTTTCCTTAATTTGGGGCAAAAAGGCAGAAATTCCTAATATTTTGTGGCAAAAATGCAGAAATTCCCTTTATTTTGAGGTAAAAAGGGTGAAATTCCCCTTATTTGGGGGTAAAAATGCCGAAATTTCGCTTATTTTGGAGCAAAATTGCAGAAATTTCACTTATTTCAGGGTAATAACTAAGAAATTTTCCATATTTTGTGGCAAAAAAGACAGAAATTCCCTTTGTTTTGGGGGAAAAAGACAGAAATACCACTTATTTAGAGGCAAAAAGCAGAAATTTTCTTTATTATGGAGCAAAAATGAAGAAATTTCCCTTTTTTATGGCAAAAAGGTATGCATTCTTCTTATTTTCGGGCAAAAAGGCAGAAATTCCCCGTATTTTGGAGCAAAATTGCAGAAATTCCCCTAATTGTCGGGCAAAAAGGTAGAAATTCCCTATATGATGGGGCAAAAAGACAGAAATTCTCCTTCTTTTGGGGCGAAACTCAGAAATTCCACTTATTTGGGGCAAAATTCCAGAAATTTACCTTATTTTAGAACAAAATTGCAGAAATTTCACTTATTTTGGGGCAAAATTGCAGAAATTTCACTTATTTCAGGGAAAAAAGGCAGAAATTTTCCTTATTTTGGGGCAAAAAGCAGAAATTCCTAATATTTGTTGGCAAAAATGCAGAAATTCCCCTTATTTTGAGGTAAAAAGGCTGAAATTACCCTTATTTGGGGGCAAAAAGGCAGTAATTTCCCTTATTTTGGGGCAAAATTGAAGAAATTTCAGTTATTTCAGGGTAATAAGTAAGAAATTTTTTTTATTTTGGAAGAAAAAAGACAGAAATTCCCTTTGTTTTGGGGGAAAAAGACAGAAATTCCACTTATTTAGAGTCAAAAAGGCAGAAATTCCCCTTATTTTGAAGCAAAAATGAAGAAATTTCCCTTTTTTATGGCAAAAAGGTATGCATTCTTCTTATTTTCAGGCAAAAAGGCAGAAATTCCCTGTATTTTGAGCAACATTGCAGAAATTCCCCTAATTGTGGGGTAAAAAGGCTGAAATTCCCTATATGTTGGGGCAAAAAGACAGACATTCTTCTTATTTTGGGGCAAAACTGAGTAATTCCACTTATTTTGGGGCAAAATTCCAGAAATTTTCCATATTTGGGGCCAAATTGCAGAAATTTCACTTATTTTGGGGCAAAATTTCAGAAATTTCACTTATTTCAGGGAAAAAAAGCAGAAATTTTTTTATTTTGGGGCAAAAATGCAGAAATTTCCCATATTTTGAAGCAAAAATGCAGAAATTCCCCTTATTTTGAGGTAAAAAGGCTGAAATTCCCCTTATTTGGGGGCAAAAAGGCAGAAATTTCCTTTATTTTGAGGCAAAATTGCAGAAATTTCACTTATTTCAGGGTAATAAGTCAGAAATTTTCCTTATTTTGGGGCAAAAAAGACAGAAATTCCCTTTGTTTTGGGGGGAAAAGACAGAAATTCCACTTATTTAGAGGCAAATGCAGAAATTCCCCTTATTTTAGAGCAAAAATGAAGAAATTTCCCTTTTTTATGGCAAAAAGGTATGCATTCTTCTTATTTTCGGACAAAAAGGCAGAAATTCCCCGTATTTTGGAGCAAAATTGCAGAAATTCCCCTAATTGTGGGGCAAAAAGGCAGAAATTCCCTATATGTTGGGGCAAAAGGACAGAAATTCTCCTTATTTTGTGGCAAAACTCAGAAATACCACTTATTTTGAGGCAAAATTCCAGAAATTCCCTTATTTTGTGGAAAAATTGCAGAAATTTCACTTATTTTGGGCAAAATTGCAGAAATTTCACTTATTTCAGAAAAAAAAGCAGAATTTTTTTTATTTTGGGGCAAAAAGGCAGAAATTTCTTTTATTTTGGTACAAAATTGACGAAATTTTTCTTATTTTGGGGCAAAAACGCAGAAATTTCCCATATTTTGGGGCAAAACTGCAGAAATTTCCCTTTTTTTGACGTAAAAAGGCTGAAATTCCCCTTATTTGGGGGCAAAAAGGGAGAAATTTTTCTTATTTTGAGGCAAAATTGCAGCAATTTCACTTATTTCAGGGTAATAAGTCAGAAATTTTCCTTATCTTGGGGCAAAAAATACAGAAATTCCCTTAGTTTTGGGGGAAAAAGACAGAAATTCCACTTATTTTGGGGCAAAATTCCAGAAATTTCACTTATTTTGGGGCAAATTTGTAGAAATTTCACTTATTTTGGGGCAAAATTTCAGAAATTTCACTTTTTTCAGAAAAAAAGTAGAAATTTTTCTATTTGGAAGCAAAAAGGCAGAAATTTCTTTTATTTTGGTACAAAATTGCAGAAATTTTTCTTATTTTGGGGCAAAAAGGCAGAAATTTCCCATATTTTATGGCAAAAATGCAGAAATTCCCCTTATTTTCAGGTAAAAAGGCTAAAATTCCCCTTATTTGGGGGCAAAAAGGCAGAAATTTCACTTATTTTGGGCCAAACTTGCGGAAATTTCACTTATTTCAGGGAAAAAAAGGCAGAAATTTTCCTTAATTTGGGGCAAAAAGGCAGAAATTCCTAATATTTTGTGGCAAAAATGCAGAAATTCCCTTTATTTTGAGGTAAAAAGGGTGAAATTCCCCTTATTTGGGGGTAAAAATGCCGAAATTTCGCTTATTTTGGAGCAAAATTGCAGAAATTTCACTTATTTCAGGGTAATAACTAAGAAATTTTCCATATTTTGTGGCAAAAAAGACAGAAATTCCCTTTGTTTTGGGGGAAAAAGACAGAAATACCACTTATTTAGAGGCAAAAAGCAGAAATTTTCTTTATTATGGAGCAAAAATGAAGAAATTTCCCTTTTTTATGGCAAAAAGGTATGCATTCTTCTTATTTTCGGGCAAAAAGGCAGAAATTCCCCGTATTTTGGAGCAAAATTGCAGAAATTCCCCTAATTGTCGGGCAAAAAGGTAGAAATTCCCTATATGATGGGGCAAAAAGACAGAAATTCTCCTTCTTTTGGGGCGAAACTCAGAAATTCCACTTATTTGGGGCAAAATTCCAGAAATTTACCTTATTTTAGAACAAAATTGCAGAAATTTCACTTATTTTGGGGCAAAATTGCAGAAATTTCACTTATTTCAGGGAAAAAAGGCAGAAATTTTCCTTATTTTGGGGCAAAAAGCAGAAATTCCTAATATTTGTTGGCAAAAATGCAGAAATTCCCCTTATTTTGAGGTAAAAAGGCTGAAATTACCCTTATTTGGGGGCAAAAAGGCAGTAATTTCCCTTATTTTGGGGCAAAATTGAAGAAATTTCAGTTATTTCAGGGTAATAAGTAAGAAATTTTTTTTATTTTGGAAGAAAAAAGACAGAAATTCCCTTTGTTTTGGGGGAAAAATACAGAAATTCCACTTATTTAGAGTCAAAAAGGCAGAAATTCCCCTTATTTTGAAGCAAAAATGAAGAAATTTCCCTTTTTTATGGCAAAAAGGTATGCATTCTTCTTATTTTCAGGCAAAAAGGCAGAAATTCCCTGTATTTTGAGCAACATTGCAGAAATTCCCCTAATTGTGGGGTAAAAAGGCAGAAATTCCCTATATGTTGGGGCAAAAAGACAGACATTCTTCTTATTTTGGGGCAAAACTGAGTAATTCCACTTATTTTGGGGCAAAATTCCAGAAATTTCCCATATTTGGGGCCAAATTGCAGAAATTTCACTTATTTTGGGGCAAAATTTCAGAAATTTCACTTATTTCAGGGAAAAAAAGCAGAAATTTTTTTATTTTGGGGCAAAAATGCAGAAATTTCCCATATTTTGAAGCAAAAATGCAGAAATTCCCCTTATTTTGAGGTAAAAAGGCTGAAATTCCCCTTATTTGGGGGCAAAAAGGCAGAAATTTCGTTTATTTTGAGGCAAAATTGCAGAAATTTCACTTATTTCAGGGTAATAAGTCAGAAATTTTCCTTATTTTGGGGCAAAAAAGACAGAAATTCCCTTTGTTTTGGGGGGAAAAGACAGAAATTCCACTTATTTAGAGGCAAATGCAGAAATTCCCCTTATTTTAGAGAAAAATGAAGAAATTTCCCTTTTTTATGGCAAAAAGGTATGCATTCTTCTTATTTTCGGACAAAAAGGCAGAAATTCCCCGTATTTTGGAGCAAAATTGCAGAAATTCCCCTAATTGTGGGGCAAAAAGGCAGAAATTCCCTATATGTTGGGGCAAAAGGACAGAAATTCTCCTTATTTTGTGGCAAAACTCAGAAATACCACTTATTTTGAGGCAAAATTCCAGAAATTCCCTTATTTTGTGGAAAAATTGCAGAAATTTCACTTATTTTGGGCAAAATTGCAGAAATTTCACTTATTTCAGAAAAAAAAGCAGAATTTTTTTTATTTTGGGGCAAAAAGGCAGAAATTTCTTTTATTTTGGTACAAAATTGACGAAATTTTTCTTATTTTGGGGCAAAAACGCAGAAATTTCCCATATTTTGGGGCAAAACTGCAGAAATTTCCCTTTTTTTGACGTAAAAAGGCTGAAATTCCCCTTATTTGGGGGCAAAAAGGGAGAAATTTTTCTTATTTTGAGGCAAAATTGCAGCAATTTCACTTATTTCAGGGTAATAAGTCAGAAATTTTCCTTATCTTGGGGCAAAAAATACAGAAATTCCCTTTGTTTTGGGGGAAAAAGACAGAAATTCCACTTATTTTGGGGCAAAATTCCAGAAATTTCACTTATTTTGGGGCAAATTTGTAGAAATTTCACTTATTTTGGGGCAAAATTTCAGAAATTTCACTTTTTTCAGAAAAAAAAGTAGAAATTTTTCTATTTGGAAGCAAAAAGGCAAAATTTTCTTTTATTTTGGTACAAAATTGCAGAAATTTTTCTTATTTTGGGGCAAAAAGGCAGAAATTTCCCATATTTTATGGCAAAAATGCAGAAATTCCCCTTATTTTCAGGTAAAAAGGCTAAAATTCCCCTTATTTGGGGGCAAAAAGGCAGAAATTTCACTTATTTTGGGCCAAACTTGCGGAAATTTCACTTATTTCAGGGAAAAAAAGGCAGAAATTTTCCTTAATTTGGGGCAAAAAGGCAGAAATTCCTAATATTTTGTGGCAAAAATGCAGAAATTCCCTTTATTTTGAGGTAAAAAGGGTGAAATTCCCCTTATTTGGGGGTAAAAATGCTGAAATTTCGCTTATTTTGGGGCAAAATTGCAGAAATTTCACTTATTTCAGGGTAATAAGTAAGAAATTTTCCATATTTTGGGGCAAAAAAGACAGAAATTCCCTTTGTTTTGGGGAAAAAGACAGAAATACCACTTATTTAGAGGCAAAAAAGCGGAAATTTTCCTTATTTTGGAGCAAAAATGAAGAAATTTCCCTTTTTTATGGCAAAAAGATATGCATTCTTCTTATTTTCGGGCAAAAAGGCAGAAATTCCCCGTATTTTGGAGCAAAATTGCAGAAATTCCCCTAATTGTCGGGCAAAAAGGTAGAAATTCCCTATATGTTGGGGCAAAAAGACAGAAATTCTCCTTCTTTTGGGGCGAAACTCAGAAATTCCACTTATTTGGGGCAAAATTCCAGAAATTTACCTTATTTTAGAACAAAATTGCAGAAATTTCACTTATTTTGGGGCAAATTTGCAGAAATTTCACTTATTTCAGGGAAAAAAGGCAGAAATTTTCCTTATTTTGGGGCAAAAAGCAGAAATTCCTAATATTTGTTGGCAAAAATGCAGAAATTCCCCTTATTTGGAGGTAAAAAGGCTGAAATTACCCTTATTTGGGGGCAAAAAGACAGTAATTTCCCTTATTTTGGGGCAAAATTTAAGAAATTTCAGTTATTTCAGGGTAATAAGTAAGAAATTTTTTTTATTTTGGAAGAAAAAAGACAGAAATTCCCTTTGTTTTGGGGGAAAAAGACAGAAATTCCACTTATTTAGAGTCAAAAAGGCAGAAATTCCCCTTATTTTGAAGCAAAAATGAAGAAATTTCCCTTTTTTATGGCAAAAAGGTATGCATTCTTCTTATTTTCAGGCAAAAAGGCAGAAATTCCCTGTATTTTTAGCAACATTGCAGAAATTCTCCTAATTGTGGGGAAAAAAGGCAGAAATTCCCTATATGTTGGGGCAAAAAGACAGACATTCTTCTTATTTTGGGGCAAAACTGAGTAATTCCACTTATTTTGGGGCAAAATTCCAGAAATTTTTCATATTTGGGGCCAAATTGCAGAAATTTCACTTATTTTGGGGCAAAATTTCAGAAATTTCACTTATTTCAGGGAAAAAAAGCAGAAATTTTTTTATTTTGGGGCAAAAAGGCAGAAATTTCCCATATTTTGAAGCAAAAATGCAGAAATTCCCCTTATTTTGAGGTAAAAAGGCTGAAATTCCCCTTATTTGGGGGCAAAAAGGCAGAAATTTCCTTTATTTTGAGGCAAAATTGCAGAAATTTCACTTATTTCAGGGTAATAAGTCAGAAATTTTCCTTATTTTGGGGCAAAAAAGACAGAAATTCCCTTTGTTTTGGGGGAAAAAGACAGAAATTCCACTTATTTAGAGGCAAATGCAGAAATTCCCCTTATTTTGGAGCAAAAATGAAGAAATTTCCCTTTTTTATGGCAAAAAGGTATGCATTCTTCTTATTTTCAGGCAAAAAGGCAGAAATTCCCTGTATTTTGGAGCAAAATTGCAGAAATTCCCCTAATTGTGGGGCAAAAAGGCAGAAATTCCCTATATGTTGGGGCAAAAGGACAGAAATTCTCCTTATTTTGTGGCAAAACTCAGAAATACCACTTATTTTGAGACAAAATTCCAGAAATTCCCTTAATTTGTGGAAAAATTGCAGAAATTTCACTTATTTTGGGCAAAATTGCAGAAATTTCACTTATTTCAGAAAAAAAGCAGAATTTTTTTTATTTTGGGGCAAAAAGGCAGAAATTTCTTTTATTTTGGTACAAAATTGATGAAATTTTTCTTACTTTGGGGCAAAAACGCAGAAATTTCCCATATTTTGGGGCAAAACTGCAGAAATTTCCCTTTTTTTGACATAAAAAGGCTGAAATTCCCCTTATTTGGGGGCAAAAAGGGAGAAATTTTAATTATTTTGAGGCAAAATTGCAGCAATTTCACTTATTTCAGGGTAATAAGTCAGAAATTTTCCTTATCTTGGGGCAAAAAATACAGAAATTCCCTTTGTTTTGGGGGAAAAAGACAGAAATTCCACTTATTTTTGGGCAAAATTACAGAAATTTCACTTATTTTGGGGCAAAATTGTAGAAATTTCACTTATTTTGGGGCAAAATTTCAGAAATTTCACTTTTTTCAGAAAAAAAAAAGGAGAAATTTTTCTATTTGGAAGCAAAAAGGCAGTAATTTCTTTTATTTTGGTACAAAATTGCAGAAATTTTTCTTATTTTGGGGCAAAAAGGCAGAAATTTCCCATATTTTATGGCAAAAATGCAGAAATTCCCCTTATTTTGAGGTAAAAAGGCTAAAATTCCCCTTATTTGGGGGCAAAAAGGCAGAAATTTCACTTATTTTGGGCCAAACTTGCGGAAATTTCACTTATTTCAGGGAAAAAAAAGCAGAAATTTTCCTTAATTTGGGGCAAAAAGGCAAAAATTCCTAATATTTTGTGGCAAAAATGCAGAAATTCCCTTTATTTTGAGGTAAAAAGGGTGAAATTCCCCTTATTTGGGGGTAAAAATGCCGAAATTTCGCTTATTTTGGGGCAAAATTGCAGAAATTTCACTTATTTCAGGGTAATAAGTAAGAAATTTTCCATATTTTGGGGCAAAAAAGACAGAAATTCCCTTTGTTTTGGGGGAAAAAGACAGAAATACCACTTCTTTAGAGGCAAAAAAGCAGAAATTTTCCTTATTTTGGAGCAAAAATGAAGAAATTTCCCTTTTTTATGGCAAAAAGGTATGCATTCTTCTTATTTTCGGGCAAAAAGGCAGAAATTCCCCGTATTTTGGAGCAAAATTGCAGAAATTCCCCTAATTGTCGGGCAAAAAGGTAAAAATTTTCTATATGTTGGGGCAAAAAGACAGAAATTCTCCTTATTTTGGGGCGAAACTCAGAAATTCCACTTAGTTGGGGCAAAATTCCAGAAATTTACCTTATTTTAGAACAAAATTGCAGAAATTTCACTACTTTTGGGGCAAAATTGCAGAAATTTCACTTATTTCAGGGAAAAAAGGCAGAAATTTTCCTTATTTTGGGGCAAAAAGCAGAGATTCCTAATATTTTGTGGCAAAAATGCAGAAATTCCCCTTATTTTGAGGTAAAAAGGCTGAAATTACCCTTATTTGGGGGCAAAAAGGCAGTAATTTCCCTTATTTTGGGGCAAAATTGAAGAAATTTCAGTTATTTCAGGGTAATAAGTAAGAAATTTTTTTTATTTTGGAAGAAAAAAGACAGAAATTCCCTTTGTTTTGGGGAAAAAGACAGAAATTCCACTTATTTAGGGTCAAAAAGGCAGAAATTCCCCTTATTTTGAAGCAAAAATGAAGAAATTTCCCTTTTTTATGGCAAAAAGGTATGCATTCTTCTTATTTTCAGGCAAAAAGGCAGAAATTTTCTGTATTTTGAGCAACATTGCAGAAATTCCCCTAATTGTGGGGTAAAAAGGCAGAAATTCCCTATATGTTTGGGCAAAAAGACAGACATTCTTCTTATTTTGGGGCAAAACTGAGAAATTCCACTTATTTTGGGGCAAAATTCCAGAAATTTCCCATATTTTGGGGCCAAATTGCAGAAATTTCACTTATTTTGGGGCAAAATTTCAGAAATTTCACTTATTTCAGGGAAAAAAAGCAGAAATTTTTTTATTTTGGGGCAAAAAGGCAGAAATTTCCCATATTTTTAAGCAAAAATGCAGAAATTCCCCTTATTTTGAGCTAAAAAGGCTGAAATTCCCCTATTTGGGGGCAAAAAGGCAGAAATTTCCTTTATTTTGAGGCAAAATTGCAGAAATTTCACTTATTTCAGGGTAATAAGTCAGAAATTTTCCTTATTTTGGGGCAAAAAAGACAGAAATTCCCTTTGTTTGGGGGGAAAAAGACAGAAATTACACTTATTTAGAGGCAAATGCAGAAATTCCCCTTATTTTGGAGCAAAAATTAAGAAATTTCCCTTTTTTATGGCAAAAAGGTATGCATTCTTCTTATTTTCGGATAAAAAGGCAGAAATTCCCCGTATTTTGGAGCAAAATTGCAGAAATTCCGCTAATTGTGGGGCAAAAAGGCAGAAATTCCCTATATGTTGGGGCAAAAGGACAGAAATTCTCCTTATTTTGTGGCAAAACTCAGAAATACCACTTATTTTGAGGCAAAATTCCAGAAATTTCCCTTATTTTGTGAAAAAATTGCAGAAATTTCACTTATTTTGGGCAAAATTGCAGAAATTTCACTTATTTCAGAAAAAAAGCAGAATTTTTTTTATTTTGGGGCAAAAAGGCAGAAATTTCTTTTATTTTGGTACAAAATTGAAGAAATTTTTCTTATTTTGGGGCAAAAACGCAGAAATTTCCCATATTTTGGGGCAAAACTGCAGAAATTTCCCTTTTTTTGACGTAAAAAGGCTGAAATTCCCCTTATTTGGGGGCAAAAAGGGAGAAATTTTTCTTATTTTGAGGCAAAATTGCAGCAATTTCACTTATTTCATGGTAATAAGTCAGAAATATTCCTTATCTTGGTGCAAAAAATACAGAAATTCCCTTTGTTTTAGGGGAAAAAGACAGAAATTCCACTTATTTTGGGGCAAAATTCCAGAAATTTCACTTATTTTGGGGCAAAATTGTAGAAATTTCACTTATTTTGGGGCAAAATTTCAGAAATTTCACTTTTTTCAGAAAAAAAAGTAGAAATTTTTCTATTTGGAAGCAAAAAGGCAGAAATTTCTTTTATTTTGGTACAAAATTGCAGAAATTTTTCTTATTTTGGGGCAAAAAGGCAGAAATTTCCCATATTTTAGGGCAAAAATGCAGAAATTCTCCTTATTTTGAGGTAAAAAGGCTAAAATTCCCCTTATTTGGGGGCAAAAAGGCAGAAATTTCACTTATTTTGGCCAAACTTGTGGAAATTTCACTTATTTCAGGGAAAAAAAGGCAGAAATTTTCCTTATTTTGGGGCAAAAAGGCAGAAATTCCTAATATTTTGTGGCAAAAATGCAGAAATTCTCTTTATTTTGAGGTAAAAAGGGTGAAATTCCCCTTATTGGGGGGTAAAAATGCCGAAATTTCGCTTATTTTGGGGCAAAATTGCAGAAATTTCACTTATTTCAGGGTAATAAGTAAGAAATTTTCCATATTTTGGGGCAAAAAAGACAGAAATTCCCTTTGTTTTGGGGGAAAAAGATAGAAATACCACTTATTTAGAGGAAAAAAGCAGAAATTTTTTTTATTTTGGAGCAAAAATGAAGAAATTTCCCTTTTTTATGACAAAAAGGTATGCATTCTTCTTATTTTCGGGCAAAAAGGCAGAAATTCCCCGTATTTTGGAGCAAAATTGCAGATATTCCCCTAATTTTCGGGCAAAAAGGTAGAAATTCCCTATATGTTGGGGCAAAAAGACAGAAATTCTCCTTATTTTGGGGCGAAACTCAGAAATTCCACTTATTTGGGGAAAAATTCCAGAAATTTACCTTATTTTAGAACAAAATTGCAGAAATTTCACTTATTTTGGGGCAAAATTGCAGAAATTTCACTTATTTCAGGGAAAAAAGGCAGAAATTTTCCTTATTTTGGGGCAAAAAGCAGAAATTCCTAATATTTTGTGGCAAAAATGCAGAAATTCCCCTTATTTTGAGGTAAAAAGGCTGAAATTACCCTTATTTGGAGGCAAAAAGGCAGTAATTTCCCTTATTTTGGGGCAAAATTGAAGAAATTTCAGTTATTTCAGGGTAATAAGTAGGAATTTTTTTTTATTTTGGAAGAAAAAAGACAGAAATTCCCTTTGTTTTGGGGGAAAAAGACAGAAATTCCACTTATTTAGAGTCAAAAAGGCAGAAATTCCCCTTATTTTGAAGCAAAAATGAAGAAATTTCCCTTTTTTATGGCAAAAAGGTATGCATTCTTCTTATTTTCAGGCAAAAAGGCAGAAATTCCCTGTATTTTGAGCAACATTGCAGAAATTCCCCTAATTGTGGGGCAAAAATGCAGAAATTCCCTATATGTTGGGGCAAAAAGACAGACATTCTTCTTATTTTGGGGCAAAACTGAGAAATTCCACTTATTTTGGGGCAAAATTCCAGAAATTTCCCATATTTTGGGGCCAAATTGCAGAAATTTCACTTATTTTGGGGCAAAATTTCAGAAATTTCACTTATTTCAGGGAAAAAAAGCAGAAATTTTTTTATTTTGGGGCAAAAAGGCAGAAATTTCCCATATTTTGAAGCAAAAATGCAGAAATTCCCCTTATTTTGAGGTAAAAAGGCTGAAATTCCCCTTATTTGGGGGTAAAAAGGCAGAAATTTCCTTTATTTTGAGGCAAAATTGCAGAAATTTCACTTATTTCAGGGTAATAAGTCAGAAATTTTCCTTATTTTGGGGCAAAAAAGACAGAAATTCCCTTTGTTTGGGGGGAAAAAGACAGAAATTACACTTATTTAGAGGCAAATGCAGAAATTCCCCTTATTTTGGAGCAAAAATTAAGAAATTTCCCTTTTTTATGGCAAAAAGGTATGCATTCTTCTTATTTTCGGATAAAAAGGCAGAAATTCCCCGTATTTTGGAGCAAAATTGCAGAAATTCCGCTAATTGTGGGGCAAAAAGGCAGAAATTCCCTATATGTTGGGGCAAAAGGACAGAAATTCTCCTTATTTTGTGGCAAAACTCAGAAATACCACTTATTTTGAGGCAAAATTCCAGAAATTTCCCTTATTTTGTGGAAAAATTGCAGAAATTTCACTTATTTTGGGCAAAATTGCAGAAATTTCACTTATTTCAGAAAAAAAGCAGAATTTTTTTTATTTTGGGGCAAAAAGGCAGAAATTTCTTTTATTTTGGTACAAAATTGAAGAAATTTTTCTTATTTTGGGGCAAAAACGCAGAAATTTCCCATATTTTGGGGCAAAACTGCAGAAATTTCCCTTTTTTTGACGTAAAAAGGCTGAAATTCCCCTTATTTGGGGGCAAAAAGCGAGAAATTTTTCTTATTTTGAGGCAAAATTGCAGCAATTTCACTTATTTCAGGGTAATAAGTCAGAAATTTTCCTTATCTTGGTGCAAAAAATACAGAAATCCCCTTTGTTTTAGGGGAAAAAGACAGAAATTCCACTTATTTTGGGGCAAAATTCCAGAAATTTCACTTATTTTGGGGCAAAATTGTAGAAATTTCACTTATTTTGGGGCAAAATTTCAGAAATTTCACTTTTTTCAGAAAAAAAAGTAGAAATTTTTCTATTTGGAAGCAAAAAGGCAGAAATTTCTTTTATTTTGGTACAAAATTGCAGAAATTTTTCTTATTTTGGGGCAAAAAGGCAGAAATTTCCCATATTTAGGGCAAAAATGCAGAAATTCTCCTTATTTTGAGGTAAAAAGGCTAATATTCCCCTTATTTGGGGGCAAAAAGGCAGAAATTTCACTTATTTTGGCCAAACTTGCGGAAATTTCACTTATTTCAGGGAAAAAAAGGCAGAAATTTTCCTTATTTTGGGGAAAAAAGGCAGAAATTCCTAATATTTTGTGGCCAAAATGCAGAAATTCTCTTTATTTTGAGGTAAAAATGGTGAAATTCCCCTTATTTGGGGGTAAAAATGCCGAAATTTCGCTTATTTTGGGGCAAATTTGCAGAAATTTCACTTATTTCAGGGTAATAAGTAAGAAATTTTCCATATTTTGGGGCAAAAAAGAAAGAAATTCCCTTTGTTTTGGGGGAAAAAGACAGAAATGCCACTTATTTAGAGGCAAAAAAGCAGAAATTTTTTTTATTTTGGAGCAAAAATGAAGAAATTTCACTTTTTTATGGCAAAAAGGTATGCATTCTTCTTATTTTCGGGCAAAAAGGCAGAAATTCCCCGTATTTTGGAGCAAAATTGCAGATATTCCCCTAATTTTCGGGCAAAAAGGTAGAAATTCCCTATATGTTGGGGCAAAAAGACAGAAATTCTCCTTATTTTGGGGCGAAACTCAGAAATTCCACTAATTTGGGGCAAAATTCCAGAAATTTACCTTATTTTAGAACAAAATTGCAGAAATTTCACTTATTTTGGGGCAAAATTGCAGAAATTTCACTTATTTCAGGGAAAAAAGGCAGAAATTTTCCTTATTTTGGGGCAAAAAGCAGAAATTCCTAATATTTTGTGGCAAAAATGCAGAAATTCCCCATATTTTGAGGTAAAAAGGCTGAAATTACCCTTATTTGGGGGCAAAAAGGCAGTAATTTCCCTTATTTTGGGGCAAAATTGAAGAAATTTCAGTTATTTCAGGGTAATAAGTCAGAATTTTTTTTTATTTTGGAAGAAAAAAGACAGAAATTCCCTTTGTTTTGGGGGAAAAAGACAGAAATTCCACTTATTTAGAGTCAAAAAGGCAGAAATTCCCCTTATTTTGAAGCAAAAATGAAGAAATTTCCCTTTTTTATGGAAAAAGGTATGCATTCTTCTTATTTTCAGGCAAAAAGGCAGAAATTCCCTGTATTTTGAGCAACATTGCAGAAATTCCCCTAATTGTGGGGCAAAAATGCAGAAATTCCCTATATGTTGGGGCAAAAAGACAGACATTCTTCTTATTTTGGGGCAAAACTGAGAAATTCTACTTATTTTGAGGCAAAATTCCAGAAATTTCCCATATTTTGGGGCCAAATTGCAGAAATTTCACTTATTTTGGGGCAAAATTTCAGAAATTTCACTTATTTCAGGAAAAAAAAGCAGAAATTTTTTTATTTTGGGGCAAAAAGGCAGAAATTTCCCATATTTTGAAGCAAAAATGCAGAAATTCCCCTTATTTTGAGGTAAAAAGGCTGAAATTCCCCTTATTTGGGGGCAAAAAGGCAGAAATTTCCTTTATTTTGGGGCAAAATTGCAGAAATTTCACTTATTTCAGGGTAATAAGTCAGAAATTTTCCTTATTTTGGGGCAAAAAAGACAGAAATTCCCTTTTTTTGGGGGGGAAAAAGACAGAAATTCCACTTATTTAGAGGCAAATGCAGAAATTCCCCTTATTTTGGAGCAAAAATGAAGAAATTTCCCCTTTTTATGGCAAAAAGGTATGCATTCTTCTTATTTTCGGACAAAAAGGCAGAAATTCCCCGTATTTTGGAGCAAAATTGCAGAAATTCCCCTAATTGTGGGGCAAAAATGCAGAAATTCCCTATATGTTGGGGCAAAAAGAGAGAAATTCTCCTTATTTTGTGGCAAAACTCAGAAATACCACTTATTTTGAGGCAAAATTCCAGAAATTTCCTTCATTTTGGGGCAAAATTGCAGAAATTTCACTTATTTTGGGCAAAATTGCAGAAATATCAATTATTTCAGAAAAAAAGCAGAATTTTTTTTTTGGGGGAAAAAGGCAGAAATTTCTTTTATTTTGGTACAAAATTGAAGAAATTTTTCTTATTTTGGGGCAAAAACGCAGAAAGTTCCCATATTTTGGGGCAAAAATGCAGAAATTTCCCTTTTTTTGACGTAAAAAGGCTGAAATTCCCCTTATTTGGGGGCAAAAAGTGAGAAATTTTTCTTATTTTGAGACAAAATACAGCAATTTCACTTATTTCAGGGTGATAAGTCAGAAATTTTCCTTATCTTGGGGCAAAAAATACAGAAATTCCCTTTGTTTTGGGGGAAAAAGACAGAAATTCCACTTATTTAGAGGCAAAAATGCAGAAATTCCCCTTATTTTGAAGCAAAAATGAAGATTTCCCTTTTTTGTGGCAAAAGGTATACATTCCCCTTATTTTCGGGCTAAAAAGCAAAAATTCCCCGTATTTTGGAGCAAAATTCTAGAAATTCCCCTAATTGTGGGGCAAAAAGGCAGAAATTCCCTATATGTTAGGGCAAAAAGACAGAAATTCTCCTTATTTTGGGGCAAAACTAAGAAATTCCACTTATTTTGGGGCAAAATTTCAGAGATGTCCCTTATTTTGGGGCAAAATTGCAGAAATTTCACTTATTTCAGGTAAAAAAGGCAGAAATTTTCCTTATTTTGGGGCAAAAAGGAAGTAATTCCTAATATTTTGTTGCAAAAATGCAGAAATTCTCCTTATTTTGAGGTAGAAGGGTGAAATTCCTCTTATTTGGGGGCAAAAGGGCAGAAATTTCCCTTATTTTGGGGAAAATTGCAGAAATTTCACTTATTTCAGGGTAATAAGTCAGAAAATTTCTTTATTTTGTTGCAAAAAAGACAGAAATTTTCTTTGTTTTGGGGGAAAAAGAAAGAAACTCCACATATTTAGAGGCAAAAAGCAGAAATTCCCCTTATTTTGGAGCAAAATTACAGAAATTTCCCTTTTTTATGGCAAAAAGGTATGCATTCTTCTTATTTTCTGGCAAAAAGGCAGAAATTCTCTGTATTTTGGAACAAAATTGCAGAAATTAACCTAATTGTGGGGCAAAAAGGCAGAAATTCCCTATATGTTGGGGCAAAAAGACAGAAATTCTCCTTATTTTGGGGCAAAACTCAGAAATTCCACATATTTTGTGGCAAAATTCCAGAAATTTCCCTTATTTTGGGGCATAATTGCAGAAATTGCACTTATTTTGGGACAAAATTGGAGAAATTTCACTTATTTCAGAGAAAAAAGGCAGAAATTTTCCTTATTTTGGGGCAAAAAGGCAGAAATTTCCCATATTTTGGTACAAAATTGCAGATATTTTTTCTTATTTTTGGCAAAAAGGCAAAAATTTCCCATATTTTGGGGAAAAAATGCAGAAATTCCCCTTATTTTGAGGTAAAATGCTGAAATTCCCCTTATTTGGGGTTAAAAAACAGAAATTTCTCTAATTTTGGGGCAAAATTGCAGAAACTTCACTTATTTCAGGGTAATAAGTCAGAAATTTTCCTTATTTTGGGGCAAAAAAGACAGAAATTCCCTTTGTTTTGGGGGAAACTGACAGAAATTCCACTTATTTAGAGGCATAAAAGCAAAAATTCCCCTAATTTTAGACAAAAATGAAGAAAATTCACTTTTTTATGGCAAAAAGGTATGCATTATTATTATTTTCGGACAAAAAAGGCAGAAATTCCCCATATTTTAGAGCAAAATTGCCAAAATTCCCCTAATTGTGGCGCAAAAATGCAGTAATTCCCTATATGTTGGGGCAAAAAGACAGAAATTCTCCTTATTTTAGGGCAAAACTCAGAAATTTAAATTATTTTGGGGCAAAATTGCAGAAATTTCACTTATTTCAGGAAAAAAAAGCAGAAATTTTCTTATTTTGGGGCCATAAGGCAGAAATTTCTTTTATTTTGTTACAAAATGCAGAATTTTTTTTATTTTGGGGCAAAAAGGCAGAAATTTCCCATATTTTGGGGTAAAAATGCAGAAATTTCTCTTATTTTGAGGTAAAAGGCTGAAATTCCCGTTATTTGGGGGCAAAAAGGCAGAAATTTCTCTTATTTTTGGGCAAAATTGCAGAAATTTCACTTATTTCAGGGTAATAAGTTAGAAATTTAACTTATTTTGTAGCCAAAAAACAGAAATAACCTTTGTTTTTGGGGGAAAAAGACAGAAATTCCACTTTTTTAGAGGCAAAAAAGCAGAAATTCCCCTTATTTTGGAGCAAAAATGAAGAAATTTCAGTTATTAAGGGCAAAAAGGTATGCATTCTTCTTATTTTTGGGCAAAAAGGCAGAAATTCCCCTTATTTTAGAGCAAAATTGCAGAAATTTCCCAAATTGTGGGGCAAAAATGCAGAAATTCCCAATATGTTGAGGCAAAAATACAGAAATTCCCTTTGTTTTGGGGAAAAAAGACAGAAATTCCACTTATTATGGGGCAAAATTCCAGAAATTTCACTTATTTTGGGGCAAAATTGTAGAAATTTCACTTATTTTGGGGCAAAATTGTAGAAATTTCACTTTTTTCAGAAAAAAAAGTAGAAATTTTTTTATTTGGAAGCAAAATGGCAGAAATTTCTTTTATTTTGGTACAAAATTGCAGAAATTTTTCTTAGTTTGGGGCAAAAAGGCAGAAATTTCCCATATTTTGGGGCAAAAATGCAGAAATTCCCCTTATTTTGAGGTAAAAAGGCTAAAATTCCCCTTATTTGGGGGCAAAAAGGAAGAAATTTCACTTATTTTGGGCCAAAATTGCAGAAATTTCACTTATTTCAGGGAAAAAAGGCAGAAATTTTCCTTATTTTGGGGCAAAAATTCAGAAATTCCTAATATTTTGTGTCAAAAATGCAGAAATTCCCTTTATTTTGAGGTAGAAACGGTGAAATTCCCCTTATTTGGGGGTAAAAAGGCCGAAATTTTCCTTATTTTGGGGCAAAATTGCAGAAATTTCACTTATTTCAGGGTAATAAGTAAGAAATTTTCCATATTTTGGGGCAAAAAAGACAGAAATTCCCTCTGTTTTGGGGGAAAAAAACAGAAATTACACTTATTTAGAGGCAAAAAAGCAGAAATTTTCCTTATTTTGGAGCAAAAATGAAGAAATTTCCCTTTTTTATGGCAAAAAGTTATGCATTCTTCTTATTTTCGGGCAAAAAGGCAGAAATTCCCCGTATTTTGGAGCAAAATTGCAGAAATTCCCCTAATTGTCAGGCAAAAAGGTAGAAATTCCCTATATGTTGGAGCAAAAAGACAGAAATTCTCCTTATTTTGGGGCAAAACTCAGAAATTCCATTTATTTGGGGCAAAATTCCAGAAATTTACCTTATTTTCGGGCAAAATTGCAGAAATTTCACTTCTTTTGGGGCAAAATTGCAAAAATTTCACTTATATCAGGGAAAAAAGGTAGAAATTTTCCTTATTTTGGAGCAAAAAACAGAAATTCCTAATATTTTGTGGCAAAAATGCAGAAATTCCCCTTATTTTGAGGTAAAAAGGCTGAAATTCCCCTTATTTGGGGGCAAAAAGGCAGTAATTTCCCTTATTTTGGGGCAAAATTGCAGAAATTTCACTTATTTCAGGGTAATAAGTAAGAAATTTTCCTTATTTTGGAACAAAAAAGACAGAAATTCCCTTTGTTTTGGGGGAAAAAGACAGAAATTCCACTTATTTGGAGTCAAAAAGGCAAAAATTCCCCTTATTTTGGAGCAAAAATGAAGAAATTTCCCTTTTTTATGGCAAAAAGGTATGCATTTTTCTTATTTTCAGGCAAAAAGGCAGAAATTCCCCGTACTTTGAGCAACATTGCAGAAATTCCCCTAATTGTGTGGCAAAAAGGCAGAAATTCCCTATATGTTTGGGCAAAAAGACAGACATTCTTCTTATTTTGTAGCAAAACTATGAAATTCCACTTATTTAGGGGCAAAATTTCAGAAATTTCCATATTTTGGGGCCAAATTGCAGAAATTTCACTTATTTTGGGCAAAATTTCAGAAATTTCACTTATTTCAGGGAAAAAAAGCAAAAATTTTCTTATTTTGGGGCAAAAAGGCAGAAATTTCCCATATTTTGAAGCAAAAATGCAGAAATTTTCCGTATTTTGAGGTAAAAAGGCTGAAATTCCCCTTATTTGGGGGCAAAAAGGCAGAAATTTCTCTTATTTTGAGGCAAAATTGCCGAAATTTCATTACTTCAGGGTAATAAATCAGAAATTTTCTTTATTTTGGGGCAAAAAATAAAGAAATTCCCTTTGTTTTGGGGGAAAAAACAGAAATTCGAATTATTTAGAGTAAGAAAGCATAAATTCTTCTTATTTTAGAGCAAAAATGAAAAAATTTCCTTTTTTTATGGCAAAAAGGTATGCATTCTTCTTATTTTCAGACAAAAAGGCAGAAATTCCTCGTATTTTGGAGCAAAATTGCAGAAATTCCCCTTATTGTGGGGCAAAAAGGCAGAAATTTATTATATGTTGGGCCAAAAAAACAGAAATTCTCCTTATTTTATGGCAAAACTCAGAAATTTCACTTATTTTCGGGTAAAATTGCAGAAATTTCAGTTATTTCAGAAAAAAAAGCAGAAATTTTCTTATTTTGGGGCAAAAAGGCAGAAATTTCTTTTATTTTGGTACAAAATTGCAGAAATTGTTCTTATTTTGGGGCAAAAAGGCAGAAATTTCTTTTATTTTGGTGCAAAAATGCAGAAATTCCTTTTATTTTGGGGTAAAAAGTCTGAAATTCCCTTATTTGGAGGCAAAAAAGCAGAAATTTCACTTATTTTGGGGCAAAATTGCAGAAATTTCACTTATTTCAGGGAAAAAAGTCAGAAATTTTCCTTATTTTGGGCCAAAGAGACAGAAATTCCTTTTGTTTTGGGGAAAAAAGACAGAAATTCCACTTATTTAGAGGCAAAAAAGCAGAAAATCTTCTCATTTTGAAGCAAAAATGAAGAAATTTCCCTTTTTTATGGCAAAAAGGTATGAATTCTACTTATTTTCGGGCAAAAAGGCAGAAATTCCCCGTATTTTGGAGCAAAATTGAAGAAATTCCCCTAATTGTGGGGCAACAAGGCAGAAATTCCCTATATGTTGGGGCAAAAAGGCAGAAATTCTCCTTATTTTGGGGCAAAACTCAGAAATACCACTTATTTTGGGGCAAAATTCCAGAAATTTCCCTTATTTTGGGGAAAAATTGCAGAAATTTCACTTATTTTGGGCAAAATTGCAGAAATTTCACTTATTTCAGAAAAAAAGCAGAAATTTTTTATTTTGGGGCAAAAGGCAGAAATTTCTTTTATTTTGGTACAAAATTGAAGAAATTTTTTTTATTTTGGGGCAAAAACGCAGAAATTTCCCATATTTTGGGGCAAAAATGCAGAAATTTCCCTTATTTTGACGTAAAAAGGATGAAATTCCCATTATTTGGGGGCAAAGAGAGAGAAACTTTTTTTATTTTGAGGCAAAATTGCAGCAATTTCACTTATTTCAGGGTAATAAGTCAGAAATTTTCCTTATCTTGGGGCAAAAAATACAGAAATTTCCTTTGTTTTGGGGGAAAAAGACAGTAATTCCACTTATTTAGAGGCAAAAAAAAAATTTTCCTTATTTTGGAGCAAAAATGAAGAAATTTCCCTTTTTTATGGCAAAAAGGTATGCATTCTTCTTATTTTCGGGCAAAAAGGCAGAAATGCCCCGTATTTTGGAGCAAAATTGCAGAAATTCCCCTAATTGTCGGGCAAAAAGGTAGAAATTCCCTATATGTTGGGGCAAAAAGACAGAAATTCTCCTTATTTTGGGGCAAAACTCAGAAATTCCACTTATTTGGGGCAAAATTCCAGAAATTTACCTTATTTTATGGCAAAATTTCAGAAATTTCACATATTTTGGGGCAAAATTGCAGAAATTTCACTTATTTCAGGGAAAAAAGGCAGAAATTTTCCTTATTTTGGGGCAAAAAACAGAAATTCCTACTACTTTGTGGCAAAAATGCAGAAATTCCCTTTATTTTGAGGTAAAAAGGCTGAAATTTCCCTTATTTGGGGGCAAAAAGGCAGTAATTTCCCTTATTTTAGGGCAAAATTGCAGAAATTTCACTTATTTCAGGGTAATAAGTAAGAAATTTTCCTTATGTTGGAACAAAAAAGACAGAAATTCCCTTTGTTTTAGGGGAAAAAGACAGAAATTCCTCTTATTTAGAGTCAAAAAGGCAGAAATTCCCTTTATTGGAGCAAAAATGAAGAAATTTCCCTTTTTTATGGCAAAAAGGTATGCATTCTTCTTATTTTCAGACAAAAAGGCAGAAATTCCCCGTATTTTGAGCAACATTGCAGAAATTCCCCTAATTGTGGGGCAAAAAGGCAGAAATTCCCTATATGTTGGGGCAAAAAGACAGACATTCTTCTTATTTTGGGGCAAAACTGAGAAATTCCACTTATTTTGGGGCAAAATTCCAGAAATTTCCCATATTTTGGGGCCAAATTGCAGAAATTTCACTTATTTCAAGGAAAAAAAGCAAAAATTTTCTTATTTTGGGGCAAAAAGGCAGAAATTTCCCATATTTTGAAGCAAAAATGCAGAAATTCCCCTTATTTTGAGGTAAAAAGGCTGAAATTCCCCTTATTTGGGGGCAAAAAGGCAGAAATTTCTCTTATTTTGAGGCAAAATTGCAGAAATTTCACTTATTTCAGGGTAAGAAATCAGAAATTTTTTTTTATTTTGTGGCAAAAAAGACAGAAATTCTCTTTGTTTTGGGGGAAAAAACAGAAATCCGAATTATTTAGAGAAAAAAAGCAGAAATTCTTCTTATTTTGGAGCAAAAATGAAAAAATTTCTCTTTTTTATGGCAAAAAGGTATGCATTCTTCTTATTTTCAGACAAAAAGGCAGAAATTCCCCGTATTTTGGTGCAAAATTGCAGAAATTTTCCTAATTGTGGGGCAAAAAAGCAGAAATTCCTTATGTTGGGGCAAAAAAACAGAAATTCTCTTTATTTTGTGGCAAAACTCAGATATTTCACTTATTTTGGGGCAAAATTGCAAAAATTTCAGTTATTTTAGAAAAAAAAAGCAGAAATTTTCTTATTTTGGGGCAAAAATGCAGAAATTTCTTTTATTTTGGTACAAAATTGCAGAAATTTTCCTTATTTTGGGGCAAAAAGGAAGAAATTTCCCATATTTTGGGGCAAAAATGCAGAAATTCCTCTTATTTTGGGGTAAAAACTCTGAAATTCCCTTATTTGGGGGCAAAAAATCAGAAATTTAACTTATTTTGGGTCAAAATTGCAAAAATTTCACTTATTTCAGGGAAAAAAGTCAGAAATTTTCCTTATATTGTGGCAAAAAGACAGAAATTCCTTTTTTTTTTGGGAAAAAAGACAGAAATTCCACTTATTTAGAGGCAAAAAAGCAGAAATTCCCATTTTGGAGCAAAAATGAAGAAATTTCCCTTTTTATGGCAAAAAGGTATGCATTTTTCTTATTTACGGGCAAAAAGGCAGAAATTCCCCGTATTTTGGAGCAAAATTGCAGAAATTCCCCTAATTGTGGGGCAAAAAGGCAGAAATTCCCTCTATGTTGGGTCAAAAAGACAGAAATTCTCCTTATTTTGGGGCAAAACTCAGAAATACCACTTATTTTGGGGCAAAATTCCAGAAATTTCCCTTATTTTGGGGCAAAATTGCAGAAATTTCACTTATTTTGGAGCAAAAATGAAGAAATTTCACTTATTTCAGAATAAAACAGAAATTTTTTTATTTTGGGGCAAAAAGGCAGAAATTTCTTGTATTTTGGTACAAAATTGAAGAAATTTTTCTTATTTTGGGGCAAAAACGCAGAAATTTCCCATATTTTGGGGCAAAAATGCAGAAATTTCCCTTATTTTGACGTAAAAAGACTGAAATGCCCCTTATTTGGCGGCAAAAAGGGAGAAATTTTTCTTATTTTGAGGCAAAATTTCAGCAATTTCACTTATTAAAGGGTAATAAATCAGAAATTTTCCTTATCTTGGGGCAAAAAATACAGAAATTCTTTTTGTTTTGGGGGAAAAAGACAGAAATTCCACTTATTTAGAGGCAAAAAAGAAGAAATTCCCTTATTTTGGAGCAAAAATGAAGAAATTTCATTTTTTTGTGGCAAAAGGTATACATTCCCCTAATTTTCGGGCTAAAAAGCAGAAATTCCCCGTATTTTGGAGCAAAATTCTAGAAATTCCCCTAATTGTGGGGCAAAAAGGCAGAAATTCCCTATATGTTAGGGCAAAAAGACAGAAATTCTCCTTATTTTGGTGCAAAACTCAGAAATTCCACTTATTTTGGGGCAAAATTCCAGAGATTTCCCTTATTTTGGGACAAAATTGCAGAAATTTCACTTATTTTGGGGCAAAATTGCAGAAATTTCATTTATTTCAGGGAAAAAAGGCAGAAATTTTCCTTATTTTGGGGCAAAAAGGCAGAAATTCCTAATATTTTGTTGCAAAAATGCAGAAATTCCCCTTATTTTGAGGTAAAAGGGAGAAATTCCCCTTATTTGGGGGCAAAAAGACTGAAATTTCCATTATTTTGTGGCAAAATTGAAGAAATTTCCCTTATTTCAGAGTAATAAGTCAGAAAATTTCCTTATTTTGTTGCAAAAAAGACAGAAATTCCTTTTGTTTTGGGGGAAAAAGAGAGATATTCGACATATGTATAGGCAAAAAGCAGAAATTCCCCTTATTTTGGAGCAAAATTACAGAAATTTCCCTTTTTTATCGCAAAAAGGTATGCATTCTTCTAATTTTCGGGCAAAAAGGCAGAAATTCCCTATATGTTGGGGCAAAAACACAGAAATTCTCCTTATTTTGGGGCAAAACTCAGAAATTCCACTTATTTTGGGGCAAAATTCCAGAAATTTCCCTTATTTTGGGGCAAAATTGCAGAAATTTCACTTATTTTGGGACAAAATTGGAGAAATTTCACTTATTTCAGGGAAAAAAGGCAGAAATTTTCCTTATTTTGGGGCAAAAAGGCAGAAATTTCCCATATTTTGGTACAAAATTGCAGAAATTTTTCTTATTTTGGGCAAAAAGTCAGAAATTTCCCATATTTTGGGGCAAAAATGCAGAAATTTCCTTTATTTTGAGGTAAAAAGGCTGAAATTCCCCTTATTTGAGGGTAAAAAAGCAGAAATTTCCCTTACTTTTGGGCAAATTTGTAGAAATTTCACTTATTTCAGGGTAATAAGTCAGAAATTTTCCTTATTTTGGGGCAAAAAAGACAGAAATACCCTTTGTTTTGGGGGAAAAAGACAGAAATTCCACTTATTTAGAGGCATAAAAGCAGAAATTCCCCTCATTTTGGACAAAAATGAAGAAATTTCCCTTTTTTATGGCAAAAAGGTATGCATTCTTATTATTTTTGGACAAAAAAGGCAGAAATTCCCCGTATTTTGGAGCAAAATTGCAGAAATTCCCCAAATTGTGGGGCAAAAATGCAGTAATTCCCTATATGTTGGGGCAAAAAGACAGAAATTCTCCTTATTTTAGGGCAAAACTCAGAAATTTAACTTATTTTGGGGCAAAATTGCAGAAATTTCACTTATTTCAGAAAAAAAAGCAGAAATTTTCTTATTTTGGGGCCAAAAGCCTGAAATTTCTTTTATTTTGTAACAAAATTGCAGAATTTTTTTTTATTTTGGGGCAAAAATGCAGAAATTTCCCATATTTTGGGGCAATAATGCAGAAATTTCTCTTATTTTGAAGTAAAAGGCTGAAATTCCCCTTATTTGGGGGCAAAAAGGCAGAAATTTCTCTTATTTGGGGCAAAATTGCAAAAATTTCACTTATTTCAGGGTAATAAGTCAGAAATTTTTCTTATTTTGGGGCCAAAAAACAGAAATAAACTTTGTTTTGGGGGAAAAAGACAGAAATTCCACTTTTTTAGAGGCAAAAAAGCAGAAATTCCCTTTATTTTGGAGCAAAAATAAAGAAATTTCACCTTTTAAAGGCAAAAAGGTATGCATTCTTCTTATTTTTGGGCAAAAAAGCAGAAATTCCCCTTATTTTGGAGCAAAATTGCAGAAATTTTCCAAATTGTGGGGCAAAAATGCAGAAATTCTCCTTATTTTGGGGGAAAACACAGAAATTCCACTTATTTTGGAGCAAAATTCCAGAAATTTCACTTATTTTTGGGCAAAAAGGCTGAAATTTCTTTCATTTTGTTACAAAATTTTAGAAATTTTTCTTATTTTGTAGCAAAAATCAGAAATTTCCCATATTATGGGGCAAAAATGCAGAAATTCCCCTTATTTTGAGATAAAAAGGCTGAAATTCCCCTTAATTGGGGGCAAACAGGCAGAAATTTCCTTATTTTGTGACAAAATTGCAAAAATTTCACTTATTTAAGGGTAATAAGTCAGAAATTTTCCTTATTTTGGGACAAAAGGCAGAAATTCCTAATATTTTGTGGCAAAAAATGCAGAAATTCCCCTTATTTTGAGATAAAAAGGCTGAAATTCCCCTTATTTGGGGGCAAAAAGGCAGAAATTTCCATTATTTTGGGGCAAAATTGCAGAAATTTCACTTATTTTAGGGTAATAAGTCAGAAATTTTCCTTAGTTTGGGCAAAATAGACAGAAATTCCCTTTTCTTTGTGAAAAAAATACAGAAATTCCACTAATTTAGAGGCAAAAAAGCAGAAATTACCCTTATTTTGGGGCAAAATTGCAGAAATTTCACTTACTTCAGGGTAATAAGTCAGAAATTTTTTTTATTTTGGGGCAAAAAATACAAAAATTACCTTTGTTTTGGGGGAAAAAGACAGAAATTCCACTTATTAAGAGGCAAAAAAGCAGAAATTCCCTTTATTTTGGAGGAAAAATGAAGAAATTTCCCTTTTTTATGGCAAAAAGTTATGTATTCTTCTTTTTTCGGGCAAAAGGCAGAAATTCCCCGTACTTTGGAGCAAATTTGCAGAAATTCCCCTAATTGTGGGGCAAAAAGGCAGAAATTCCCTATATGTTGGGGCAAAAAGACAGAAATTCTCCTTATTTTGGGGTAGAACTCAGAAATTCCACTTATTTTGGGGCAGAATTCCAGAGATTTCCCTTATTTTCAGGCAAAATTGCAGAAATTTCTTTTATTTTGGTACAAAATTTCAGAAATTTTTCTTATTTTGGAGCAAAAAGCAGAAATTTCCCATATTTTGGGGCAAAAATGCAGAAATTCCTTTTATTTTGAGGAAAAAGGCTGAAATTCCCCTAAATTGGGGGCAAAAAGTCAGAAATTTCCTTATTTTAGGGCAAAATTGCAAAAATTTCACTTATTACAGGGTAATAAGTAAGAAATTTTCCTTATTTTGGGGCAAAAAGGCAGAAATTCCTAATATTTTGTCGCAAAAATGCAGAAATTCCCCTTATTTTGAGGTAAAATGGCTGAAATTAACTTTATTTGGGGGCCAAAAGGCAGAAATTTCTTTTATTTTGTTACAAAATTGCAGAATTTTTTTTATTTTGGGGCAAAAAGGCAGAAATTTCCCATATTTTGGGGCAAAAATGCAGTAATTTCTCTTATTTTGAGGTAAAAGGCTGAAATTCCCCTTATTTGGGGGCAAAAAGGCAGAAATTTCTCTTATTTTGGGGCAAAATTGCAGAAATTTCACTTATTTTAGGGTAATAAGTCAGAAATTTTCCTTATTTTGGGGCCAAAAATCAGAAATAACCTTTGTTTTGGGGGAAAAAGACAGTAATTCCACTTTTTTAGAGGCAAAAAAGCAGAAATTCCCCTTAATTTGGAGCAAAAATGAAGAAATTTCACTTATTAAGGGCAAAAAGGTCTGCATTCTTCTTATTTTTGGGCAAAAAAGCAGAAAGTCCCCTTATTTTGGAGCAAAATTGCAGAAATTTCCCAAATTGTGGGGCAAAAATGCAGAAATTCCCAATATGTTGGGGCAAAAATACAGAAATTCTCCTTATTTTGGGGCAAAACTCAGAAATTCCACTTATTTTGGGGCATAATTCCAATAATTTCCCTTATTTTGGGGCAAAATTGCAGAAATTCACTTATTTTGGGCAAAATTGCAGAAAATTCACTTATTTCAGAAAAAAAAGCAGAAATTTTTTTATTTTGGGGCAAAATTGCAGAAATTTCACTTATTTCAGGGTAATAAGTCAGAAATTTTCCTTATTTTGGGGCAAAAAGGCAGAAATTCCTAATATTTTGTGGCACAAATGCAAAAATTCCCCTTATTTTGAAGTAAAAAGGCTGAAATTCCCCTTATTTGGGTGCAAAAAGGCAGAAATTTCCATTATTTTGGGCCACAATTGCAGAAATTTCACTTATTTCAGGGTAATAAGTCAGGAATTTTCCTTATTTTGGGGCAAAAAAGGAAGAAATTCCCTTTGTTTTGGGGGAAAAAGACAGAAATTCCACTTATTTAGATGCAAAAAAGGAGAAATTCCCCTTATTTTGGAGCAATAATGAAGAAATTTCAATTTTTTATGGCAAAAAGCTATGCATTCTTCTTATTTTTGGGCAAAAAAGCAGAAATTCTCCATATTTTGGAGCAAAATTGCAGAAATTCCCCTAATTGTGGGGCAAAAATGCAGAAATTCACTATATGTTAAGGCAAAAAGACAGAAATTCTCTTTATTTTGGGGCAAAACTCAGAAATTCCTCTTATTTTGGAGCGAAATTCCAGAAATTTCACTTATTTTGGGGCAAAAAGGCAGAAATTTCTATTATTTTGGTACAAAATTGTAGAAATTTTTCTTATTTTGTAGCAAAAAGGCAGAAATTTCCCATATTTTAGGGCAAAAATGCAGAAATTCCCCTTATTTTGAGTAAAAAGCCTGAAATTCCCCTTAATTGGGGGCAAACAGGCAGAAATTTCCTTATTTTGTGGCAAAATTGCAAAAATTTCACTTACTTCAGGGTAATAAGTCAGAAATTTTTCTTATTTTGGGGCAAAAAGGCAGAAATTCCTAATATTTTGTGGCAAAATGCAGAAATTCCCCTTATTTTGAGATAAAAAGGCTGAAATTCCCCTTATTTGGGGGCAAAAAGGCAGAAATTTCCATTATTTTGGGGCAAAATTGCAGAAATTTCACTTATTTTAGGGTAATAAGTCAGAAATTTTCCTTATTTTGGGCAAAAAAGACAGAATTTCCCTTTGTTTTGGAGGAAAATACATAAATTCCACTTATTTAGAGGCAAAAAAGCAGAAATTCTCTTTATTATGGGGCAAAATTGCAGAAATTTCACTTACTTCAGGGTAATAAGTCAGAAATTTTCCTTATTTTGTGGCAAAAAATACAGAAATTACCTTTGTTTTCGGGGAAAAAGACAGAAATTCCACTTATTTAGAGGCAAAAAAGCAGAAATTCCCCTTATTTTGGAGCAAAAATGAAGAAATTTCCCTTTTTTATGGCAAAAAGTTATGCATTCTTCTTATTTTCAGGAAAAAAGGAAGAAATTCCCCGTATTTTGGAGCAAAATTGCAGAAATTCCCCTATTGTGGGGCAAAAAGTCAGAAATTCCCTATATGTTGGGGCAAAAAGACAGAAATTCTCCTAATTTTGGGGCAGAACTCAGAAATTCCACTTATTTTGGGGCAAAATTCTAAAGATTTCCCTTATTTTTGGGCAAAATTGCAGAAATTTCACTTATTTCAAAAAAAAGCAGAAATTTTCTTATTTTGGGGCAAGAAGGCAGAAATTTCTTTTATTTTGGTAAAAAATTGCAGAAATTTTTCTTATTTTGGAGCAAAAAAGCAGAAATTTCCCATATTTTGGGGCAAAAATGCCGAAATTCCCCTTATTTTGATGAAAAAGGCTGAAATTCCCCTTAATTGGAAGCAAAAAGTCAGAAATTTCCTTATTTTGGGGCAAAATTGCAAAAATTTCACTTAATTCAGGGTAATAAGTAAGAAATTTTCCTTATTTTGGGGCAAAAAGGCAGAAATTCCTAATATTTTGTGGCACAAATGCAAAAATTCCCCTTATTTTGAGGTAAAAAGGCTGAAATTCCCATTATTTGGGGGCAAAAATGCAGAAATTTCCCTTATTTTGGGGCAAAATTGCAGAAATTTCACTTATTTCAGGATAATAAGTCAGAAATTTTCCTTATTTTGGGCAAAAAAGACAGAAATTCCCTTTGTTTTGGGGGAAAAATACATAAATTGCACTTATTTAGAGGCAAAAAAGCAGAAATTCCCCTTATTTAGGAGCAAAAATGAAGAAATTTCCCTTTTTTATGGCAAAAAGGTATGCATTCTTCTTATTTTCGGGCAAAAAGGCAGAAATTCCCCGTCTTTTGGAGCAAAATTGCAGCAATTCCCCTAATTGTGTGGCAAAAATGCAGAAATTCCCTATATGTTAAGGCAAAAAGACAGAAATTCTCTTTATTTTGGGACAAAACTCAGAAATTCCTCTTATTTTGGAGCAAAATTCCAGAAATTTCACTTATTTTGGGGCAAAACGGCAGTAATTTCTATTATTTTGGTACAAAATTGTAGAAATTTTTCTTATTTTGTAGCAAAAAGTCAGAAATTTCCCATATTTTAGGGCAAAAATGCAGAAATTCCCCTTATTTTGAGGAAAAAGCCTGAAATTCCCCTTAATTGGGGGCAAACAGGCAGAAATTTCCTTATTTTGTGGCAAAATTGCAAAAATTTCACTTACTTCAGGGTAATAAGTCAGAAATTTTTCTTATTTTGGGGCAAAAAGGCAGTAATTCCTAATATTTTGTGGCAAAATGCAGAAATTCCCCTTATTTTGAGATAAAAAGGCTGAAATTCCCCTTATTTGGGGGCAAAAAGGCAGAAATTTCCATTATTTTGGGTCAAAATTGCAGAAATTTCACTTATTTTAGGGTAATAAGTCAGAAATTTTCCTTATTTTGGGCAAAAAAGACAGAATTTCCCTTTGTTTTGTGGGAAAAATACATAAATTCCACTTATTTAGAGGCAAAAAAGCAGAAATTCTTTTTATTTTGGGGCAAAATTGCAGAAATTTCACTTACTTCAGGGTAATAAGTCAGAAATTTTCCTTATTTTGTGGCAAAAAATACAGAAATTACCTTTGTTTTCGGGGAAAAAAACAGAAATTCCACTTATTTAGAGGCAAAAAAGCAGAAATTCCCCTTATTTTGGAGCAAAAATGAAGAAATTTCCCTTTTTTATGGCAAACAGTTATGCATTCTTCTTATTTTCAGGAAAAAAGGCAGAAATTCCCCGTATTTTGGAGCAAAATTGCAGAAATTCCCCTAATTGTGGGGCAAAAAGGCAGAAATTCCCTATATGTTGGGGCAAAAAGACAGAAATTCTCCTAATTTTGGGGCAGAACTCAGAAATTCCACTTATTTTGGGGCAAAATTCTAAAGATTTCCCTTATTTTTGGGCAAAATTGCAGAAATTTCACTTATTTCAAAAAAAAGCAGAAATTTTTTTATTTTGGGGCAAGAAGGCAGAAATTTCTTTTATTTTGGTAAAAAATTGCAGAAATTTTTCTTATTTTGGAGCAAAAAAGCAGAAATTTCCCATATTTTGGGGCAAAAATGCCGAAATTCCCCTTATTTTGATTAAAAAGGCTGAAATTCCCCTTAATTGGAAGCAAAAAGTCAGAAATTTCCTTATTTTGGGGCAAAATTGCAAAAATTTCACTTAATTCAGGGTAATAAGTAAGAAATTTTCCTTATTTTGGGGCAAAAAGGCAGAAATTCCTAATATTTTGTGGCACAAATGCAAAAATTCCCCTTATTTTGAGGTAAAAAGGCTGAAATTCCCATTATTTGGGGGCAAAAAAGCAGAAATTTCCCTTATTTTGGGGCAAAATTGCAGAAATTTCACTTATTTCAGGATAATAAGTCAGAAATTTTCCTTATTTTGGGCAAAAAAGACAGAAATTCCCTTTGTTTTGGGGGAAAAATACATAAATTCCACTTATTTAGAGGCAAAAAAGCAGAAATTCCCCTTATTTAGGAGCAAAAATGAAGAAATTTCCCTTTTTTATGGCAAAAAGGTATGCATTCTTCTTATTTTCAGGCAAAAAAGCAGAAATTCCCCGTATTTTGGAGCAAAATTGCAGGAATTCCCCTAATTGTGGGGCAAAAAGGCAGAAATTCCCTATATGTTAAGGCAAAAAAACAGAAATTCTCTTTATTTTGGGACAAAACTCAGAAATTCCTCTTATTTTGGAGCAAAATTCCAGAAATTTCACTTATTTTGGGGCAAAAATGCAGTAATTTCTATTATTTTGGTACAAAATTGTAGAAATTTTTCTTATTTTGCAGGAAAAAAAGCAAAAATTTCCCATATTTTGGGGCAAAATTGCAGATATTTCACTTATTTCAGGGTAATAAGTCAGAAATTTTTCTTATTTTGGGGCAAAAAGGCAGAAATTCCTAATATTTTGTGGCAAAAATGCAGAAATGTTACTTATTTTGAGGTAAAAAGGCTGAAATTCCCCTTATTTGAAGGTAAAAAGGCAGAAATTTCCCAAATTTTGGGGCAAAATTGCAGAAATTTTACTTATTTCAGGGTAATAAATCAGAAATTTCCCTTATTTTGGGGCAAAAAAGACAGAAATTCCTTTTGTTTTGGGGGAAAAAACAGAAATTCCAATTATTTAGAGGAAAAAAGCAGAAATTCCTCTTATTTTGGAGCAAAAATGAAAAAATTTCACTTTTTTATGGCAAAAAGGTATGCATTCTTATTTTCGGACAAAAAGGCAGAAATTCCTCGTATTATAGAGCAAAATTGCATAAATTCCCCTAATTGTGGGGCAAAAAGGCAGAAATTCCTTATATGTTGGGGCAAAATAACAGAAATTCTCTTTATTTTGTAGCAAAACTCAGAAATTTCACTTATTTTGGGGCAAAATTGCAGAAATTTCAGTTATTTCAGAAAAAAAGCAGAAATTTTCTTATTTTAAGGCAAAAAGGCAGAAATTTCTTTTATTTTGGTACAAAATTGCAGAATTTTTTCAGATTTGGGGCAAAAAGGCAGAAATTTCCCATATTTTGGGGCAAAAATGCAGAAATTCCCCTTATTTTGGAGCAAAAATTAAGAAATTTCTCTTTTTTATGGCAAAAAGGTATGCATTCTACTTATTTTCGGGCAAAAAGGCAGAAATTCCCCATATTTTGGAGCAAAATTGCAGAAATTCCCCTAATTGTGGGGCAACAAGGCAGAAATTCCCTATATGTTGGGGCAAAAATACAGAAATTCTCATTATTTTGGGGCAAAACTCAAAAATTCCACATATTTGGGGGCAAAATTCCATAAATTTCCCTTATTTTGGGACAAAATTGCAGAAATTTCACTTATTTGGGGGCAAAATTTCAGAAATTTCAAATATTTCAGGGAAAAAAGGCAGTAATTTTCTTTATTTTGAAGCAAAAAGGCTGTAATTCCTAATATTTTGTGGCAAAAATGCAGAAATTCCTTTTACTTTTAGGTAAAAAGGCTGAAATTTCCCATATTTGGGGGCAAAAAAACAGAAATTTCCCTTATTTTGGGGCAAAATTGCAGAAATTTCACTTATTTCAGGGTAATAAGTCAGAAATTTTTTTAATTTTGGGGCAAAAAAGACAGAATTTCCCTTTGTTTTGGGGCAAAAAGACAGAAATTCTACTTATTTAGAGGCAAAAAAGCAGAAATTTTCCTTATTTTGGAGCAAAAATGAAGAAATTTCCCTTTTTTATGGAAAAAAGGTATGCATTCTTCTTATTTTCGGACAAAAAGTCAGAAATTCCCCATATTTTGGAGCAAAATTGCAGAAATTCCCCTAATTGTGGGTCAAAAAGGCAGAAATTTCCTATATGTTGGGGCAAAAAGACAGAAATTCTCCTTATTTTGGGGCAAAACTCAGAAATTCCACTTATTTTGGGGCAAAATTCCAGAAATTTCCCTTATTTTGGGGCAAAATTGCAGAAATTTCACTTATTTTGGGACAAAATTGGAGAAATTTCACTTATTTCAGGGAAAAAAGGCAGAAATTTTCTTTATTTTGGGGCAAAAGGGCTGAAATTCCTAATATTTTGTGGCAAAATGCAGAAATTCCCCTTACTTTTAGGTAAAAAGGCTGAAATTCCCCATATTTGGGGGAAAAGGGCAGAAATTTCCCTTATTTTGGGGCAAAATTGCAGAAATTTCACTTATTTCAGGGTAATAAGTCAGAAATTTTTTTTATTTAGGGCAAAAAAGACAAAAATTCCCTTTGTTTTGGGGGAAAAAGACAGAAATTACACTTATTTAGAGGCAAAAAAGCAGAAATTCCCTTTATTTTGAAGCAAAAATGAAGAAATTTCCATTTTTTATGGCAAAAAGTTATGCATTCTTCTTATTTTCGGACAAAAAGGCAGAAATTCCCCGTATTTTGGAGCAAAATTGCAGAAATTCCTTTAAAGGTGGGGCAAAAAGGCAGAAATTCCCTATATGTTGGGGCAAAAGGACAGAAATTCTCCTTATTTTGGGGCAAAACTCAGAAATACCACTTATTTTGGAGCAAAATTCCAGAAATTTCCCTTATTTTGGAACAAAATTGCAGAAATTTCACTTATTTTGGGCAAAATTGAAGAAATTTCACTTATTTTAGAAAAAATGCAGAAATTTTCTTATTTTGGGGCAAAAAGGCAGAATTTTTTTTTATTTTGGTACAAAATTGCCGAAATTTTTCTTATTTTGGGGCTAAAACGCAGAAATTTCCCATATTTTGGGGCAAAAATGCAGAAATTTCCCTTATTTTGAGGTAAATAGGCTGAAATTCCCCTTATTTGGGGGTAAAAAGGCAGCAAAAATTGCAGCAATTTCACTTATTTAAGGGTAATAAGTCAGAAATTTTCCTTATTTTGGGGCCAAAAAACAGAAATTCTTTTTGTTTTGGGGGAAAAGACAGAAATTCCACTTTTTTAGAGGCAAAAAAGCAGAAATTCCCCTTATTTTGGAGCAAAAATGAAGAAATATCACTTTTTAAGGGCAAAAAGGTATGCATTCTTCTTATTTTTGGGCAAAAAGGCCAAAATCCCCCTTATTTTGGAGCTAAATTGCAGAAATTTCCAAAATTGTGGGACAGAAAGGCAGAAATTCCCAATAAGTTGGGGCAAAAAGACAGAAATTCTCCTTATTTTAGGGCCAAACTCAGAAATTCCACTTATTTTGGAGCAAAGTTCCAGAAATTTCACTTATTTTGTGGCAAAATTGAAGAAATTTCACTTATTTCAAAAAAAATGAAATTTTCTTAATTTGGGGCAAAAAGGCAGAAATTTTTTTATTTTGGTACAAAATTGCAGAAATTTTTCTTATTTTGGAGTAAAAAGGCAGAAATTTCCTATATTTTGGGGCAAAAATGCAGAAATTCCCCTTATTTTGAGGAAAAAGGCTGAAATTCCCCTTAATTGGGGGCAAAAAGGCAGAAATTTCCTTATTTTGTGGCAAAATTGAAAAATTTCACTTATTTCAGGGTAATAAGTCAGAAATTTTCTTTATTTTGGGGCAAAAAGACAGAAAATTCCCTTTGTTTTTGGGGAAAAAGACAGAAATTCCACTTTTTGAGAGGCAAAAAACCAGAACTTCTTTTTATTTTGGAGCAAAAATGAAGAAATTTCTCATTTTTGTGGCAAAAGGTATACATTCCCCTTATTTTCAGGCTAAAAAGCAGAAATCCTTTGTATTTTGGAGCAAAATTGCAGAAATTCCCCTAATTGTGGGGCAAAAAGGCAGAAATTCCCTATATGTTAGGGCAAAAAACAGAAATTCTCCTTATTTTGGGGCAAAACTCAGAAATTCCACTTGTTTTGGGGCAAAATTCCAGAAATTTCCCATATTTTGGGGCAAAATTGCAGAAATTTCACTTATTTTGGGACAAAATTGGAGAAATTTCACTTATTTCAGGGAAAAAAGGCAGAAATTTTCCTTATTTTGGGGCAAAAAGAGAGAAACTTCCCATATTTTGGTACAAAATTGCAGAAATTTTTCTTATTTTGGGCAAAAAGACAGAAATTTCCCATATTTTGGGGCAAAAATGCAGAAATTCCCCTTATTTTGAGGTAAAAAGGCTGAAATTCTCTTTATTTGGGGGTAAAAAGGCAGAAATTTCCCTTATTTTGAGGCAAAATTGCAGAAATTTCACTTATTTCAGGGTAATAAGTCAGAAATTTTCCTTATTTTGAAGCAAAAAAGACAGAAAATCCTTTTGTTTTGGGGGAAAAAGACAGAAATTCCACTTATTTAGAGGCATAAAAGCAGAAATTCCCCTCATTTTGGAGCAAAAATGAAGAAATTTCCCTTTTTTATGGCAAAAAGGTATGCATTCTTATTATTTTCGGAGAAAAAAAGGCAGAAATTCCCCGTATTTTGGAGCAAAATTGCAGAAATTCCACTAATTGTGGGGCAAAAAGGCAGAAATTCCCTATATGTTGGGGCAAAAAACAGAAATTCTCCTAATTTTAGGGCAAAACGCAGAAATTAAACGTATTTTGGGGCAAAATTGCAGAAATTTCACTTATTTCAGAACAAAAAGCAGAAATTTTTTTATTTTGAGGCCAAAAGGCAGAAATTTCTTTTATTTTGTTACAAAATTGCAGAATTTTTTCTTATTTTGGGGCAAAAAGGCAGAAATTTCCCATATTTTGAGGCAAAAATGCAGAAATTTCTCTTATTTTGAGGTAAAAGGCTGAAATTCCCCTAATTTGAGGGAAAAAAGGCAGAAATTTCTCTTATTTTGGGGCAAAATTGCAAAAATTTCACTTATTTCAGGGTAATAAGTCAGAAATTTTCCTTATTTTGGGGCCAAAAAACAGAAATTCCCTTTGTTTTGGGGGGTAAAGAAAGAAATTCCACTTTTTTAGAGGCAAAAAGCAGAAATTCCCCTTATTTTGGAGCAAAAATGAAGAAATATCAATTTTAAGGACAAAAAGGTATGCATTCTTCTTATTTTTGGGCAAAAAGGCCAAAATTCCCCTTATTTTGGAGCAAAATTGGAGAAATTTCCCAAATTGTGGGACAGAAAGGCAGAAATTCCCTATATGTTGGGGCAAAAAGACAGAAATTCTCCTTATTAGGGCAAAACTCAGAAATTCCACTTATTTTGGAGCAAAATTCCAGAAATTTCACTTATTTTGGGGCAAAATTGCAGAAATTACACTTATTTTGTGGCAAAATTGCAGAAATTTCACTTATTTCAAAAAAAAAATGAAATTTTCTTATTTTGGGGCAAAAAGGCAGAAATTTTTTTATTTTGGTACAAAATTGCAGAAATTTTTCTTATTTTGGAATAAAAAGGCAGAAATTACCTATATTTTGGGGCAAAAATGCAGAAATTCTTCTTATTTTGAGGAAAAAGGCTGAAATTCCCCTTAATTGGGGGCAAAAAGGCAGAAATTTCCTTATTTTGGGACAAAATTGAAAAATTTCACTTATTTCAGGGTAATAAGTCAGAAATTTTCTTTATTTTGGGGCAAAAATACAGAAATTCCCTTTGTTTTGGGGGAACAAGACAGAAATTCCACATTTTAGAGGCAAAAAGCAGAAATTCCCCTTATTTTGGAGCAAAAATGAAGAAATTTCTCTCTTTTGTGGCAAAAGGTATACATTCCTCTTATTTTCAGGCTAAAAAGCAGAAATTCTTTGTATTTTGGAGCAAAATTGCAGAAATTCCCCTAATTGTGGGGCAAAAAGGCAGAAATTCCATATATGTTAGGGCAAAAAACAGAAATTCTCCTTATTTTGGGGCAAAACTCAGAAATTCCATTTATTTTGGGGCAAAATTCCAGAAATTTCCCATATTTTGGGGCAAAATTGCAGATATTTCACTTATTTTTGGGAAAAATTGCAGAAATTTCACTTATTTCAGGGAAAAAAGGCAGAAATTTTCCTTATTTTGGGGCAAAACACAGAAATTCCTAATATTTTGTGGCAAAAATGCAGAAATTCCCCTTATTTTGAGGTAAAAAGGCTGAAATTACCCTTATTTGGGGGCAAAAAGGCAGAAATTTCCCTTATTTTGGGGCAAAATTGCAGAAATTTCACTTATTTCAGAATATTAAGTCAGAAATTTTCCTTATTTTGGTGCAAAAAAGACAGAAATTCCCTTTGTTTTGGGGGAAAAAGACAGAAATTCCACATATTTCGAGGCAAAAAAGCAGAAATTCCTTTTATTTTGGAGCAAAATTACAGAAATTTCCCTTTTTTATGGCAAAAAGGTATGCATTCTTCTTATTTTCGGGCAAAAATGCAGAAATTCCCTGTATTCTGGAGCAAAATTGCAGAAATTAACCTAATTGTGGGGCAAAAAGGCAGAAATTCCCTATATGTTGGGGCAAAAAGACAGAAATTTTCCTTATTTTGGGGCAAAACTCAGAAATTCCACTTATTTTGGGGCAAAATTCCAGAAATTTCCTTTATTTTGGGGCAAAATTGCAGAAATTTCACTTATTTTGGGGCAAAATTGGAGAAATTTCACTTATTTCAGGGAAAAAAAGCAGAAATTTTCTTATTTTGGGGCAAAATTGCAGAAATTTCACTTATTTTAGGGCAAAAAGTCAGAAATTTGCCTTATTTTGTGGCAAAAAGCAGAAATTCCCCTAATTTTGGGGCCAAAAACAGAAATTCCCCTTATTTTGGGGTAAAATTGCAGAAATTTCAAATATTTAAGTGCAAAAAGGCAGAAATTCCACTTAATTTTAGGCAATAAGGCAGAAATTTTCTGTATTTTGGAGCAAAATCTAAGAAATTCCCTTTATATTGGTGCAAAAATGGAGAAATTCCCATTATTTTGGTGTAATAAGGAAGAAATTCCCTGTGTTTGGAAGCAAAATTGCACAAATTCCCCTAATTTTGAGGGAAAATGCAGAAATTCAAATTATTTTGGGGCAAAAAGACAGAAATTCTCCTTATTTCAGGGCATAACGTCAGAAATTCCCCTTATTTTGGGGCAAAATTGCAGAAATATCCCTTATTTTGTGGCAAAATTGCAGAAATTTTTCTTATTTTGGGCAAAATTGCAGAAATTTCACTTATTTCAGGGAAAGAAGGCAGGACTTTCTCTTATTTTGGGGCAAAAAGGCAGAAATTTCTGTTATTTTGGTACAAAATTGCAGAAATTTTCTTTATTTTGGGGCTAAAATGCAGAAATTCCCCTTATTTTGTGGCAAAAATGCAGAAATTTCCCTTATTTTGGGGCAAAATTGCAGAAATTCCCTTTATTTTGGTGCAATAAGGCAGAAATTCCCCATATTTTGAAGCAAAATTGCACAAATTCCCCAAATTTTGAGAGAAAATGCAGAAATTCACATTATTTTGGGGCAAAAAGAAAGAAATTCTCCTTATTTCACAGCAAAAAGTCAGAAATTCCCCTTATTTTGGGGCAAAATTGCAGAAATTTCCCTTATTTTGTGGAAAAATTGCAGAAATTTTTCTTATTATGGGCAAAATTGCAGAAATTTCACTTATTTCAGGGAAAGAAGGCAGGAATTTCTTTTATTTTGGGGCAAAAAGACAGAAATTTCTTTTATTTTGGTACAAAATTGAAGAAATTTTCTTTATTTTGAGGCAAAAATGCAGAAATTCCCCATATTTTGGGGCAAAAATGCAGATATTCCCCTTATTATGAGGTAAAAAGGCTGAAATTCCTTTTATTTTGGGGCAAAAAGACAGAAATTTCCCTTATTTTGTGGCTGAAAGGCAGAAATTTCTCTTATTTTGGGGCAAAATTGCAGAAATTTCCTTTATTTTCGGGCAAAATTTTAGAAATTTCTTTTATTTTGGTACAGAATTGCAGAAATTTTTCTTATTTTGTGGCAAAAAGGCTGAAATTCCTCATATTTTGGTGCAAAAAAGCTGAAATTCCCCCTATATTGAGGTAAAAAGGCTGAAATTCCTTTTATTTGAGGGTAAAAAGGCAGTAATTTCCCTTATTTTGGGGCAAAATTGCAGAAATTTCACGTATTTCAGGGTAATAAGTCAGAAGTTTTCCTTATTTTGGGGCAAAAAAGACAGAAATTCCCTTTGTTTTGGGGGAAAAAGACGGAAATTCCACTTATTTAGAGGCATAAAAGCAGAAATTCCCCTCATTTTGGAGCATAAATGAAGAAATTACCATTTTTTTTGGCAAAATGGTATGCATTCTTATTATTTTCGGACAAAAAATGCAGAAATTCCCCGTATTTTGCAGGAAAATTGCAGAAATTCCCCTAATTGTGCGGCAAAAATGCAGAATTTCCCTATATGTAGTGGCAAAAAGACAGAAATTCTCCTTATTTTAGGGCAAAACTCAGAAATTTAACTTATTTTGGGGCAAAATTGCAGAAATTTCACTTATTTCAGAAAAAAAAGCAGAAATTTTCTTATTTTGGGGCCAAAAGTCAGAAATTTCTTTTATTTTGTAACAAAATTGCAGAATTTTTTCTTATTTTGGGGCAAAAAGAAGGAAATTTCCCATATTTTGGGGCAAAAATTCAGAAATTTCTCTTATTTTGAGGTAAAAGGCTGAAATTCCCCTTATTTGAGGGCAAAATTCAGAAATTTCTCTTATTTTGGGGCAAAATTGCTGAAATTTCACTTATTTCAGGGTAATAAGTCAGAAATTTTCCTTATTTTGGGGCCAAAAAACAGAAATTCCCTTTGTTTTGGGGGAAAAAGACAGAAATTTTACTTTTTTAGAGGCAAAAAAGCAGAAATTCCCCTTATTTTAGAGCAAAAATGAAGAAATTTCACTTTTTAAGGGCATAAAGGTATGCATTCTTCTTATTTTTGGGCAAAAAGGACGAAATTCTCTTTATTTTGGAGCAAAATTGCAGAAATTTCCCAAATTGTGGGACAAAAAGGCAGAAATTCACTAAATGTTGGGGCAAAAAGACAGAAATTCCCCTTATTTTAGGGCAAAATTCAGAAATTCCACTTATTTTGGAGCAAAATTCCAGAAATTTCACTTATTTTGGGGCAAAATTGCAGAAATTACATTTATTTTGGGGCAAAATTGCAGAAATTTCACTTATTTCAAAAAAAATGAAATTTTCTTATTTTGGGGCAAAAAGGCAGAAATTTTTTTTATTTTGGTACAAAATTGCAGAACTTTTTCTTATTTTGGAGTAAAAAAGCAGAAATTTCCCATATTTTGTGGCAAAAATGCAGAAATTCCCCTTTTTGAGGAAAAAGGCTGAAATTCCCCTTAATTGGTGGCAAAAAGGCAGAAATTTCCTTATTTGGGGGCAAAATTGCAAAAATATCACTAATTTCAGGGTAATAAGTCAGAAATTTTCCTTATTTTGGGGCAAAAAGACAGAAATACCCTTTGTTTTTGGGGAAAAAAGGAAGAAATTCCACTGTTATAGAGGCAAAAAAGCAGAAATTTCTTTTATTTTGGAGCAAAAATGAAGAAATTTCTCTTTTTTGTGGCAAAAGGTATACATTCCCCTTATTTTCAGGCTAAAAAGCAGAAATTCTTTGTATTTTGGAGTAAAATTGCGGAAATTCCCCTAATTGTGGGGCAAAAAGGCAGAAATTCCCTATATGTTAGGGCAAAAAACAGAAATTCTTCTTATTTTGGGGCAAAACTCAGAAATTCCACTTATTTTGGGGCAAAATTCCAGAAATTTCCCTTATTTTGGGACAAAATTGCAGAAATATCACTTATTTTGGGGCAAAATTGCAGAAATTTCACTTATTTCAGTGAAAAAAATGCAGAAATTATCCTTATTTTGGGGCAAAAAGGCAGAAATTCCTAATATTTTGTGGCAAAAATGCAGAAATTCCTTTTATTTTGAGGTCAAAAGGGTGAAATTCCCCTTATTTGGGGGCAAAGAGGCAGAAATTTCCCTTATTTTGGGGAAAAATTGCAGAAATTTCACTTATTTCAGAATAATAAGTCAGAAATTTTCCTTATTTTCGGCAAAAAAGACAGAAATTCCCTTTGTTTTGGGGGTAAAATACATAAATTCCACTTATTTAGAGGCAAAAAAAGCAGAATTTCCCCTTATTTTGGGGCAAAATTGCAGAAATTTTACTTACTTCAGGGTAATAAGTCAGAAATTTTTTTATTTTGGGGCAAAAAAGACAGAAATTACCTTTGTTTTGGGGGAAAAGAACAGAAATTCCACTTATTTAGAGGCAAAAAGCAGAAATTCCCCTTATTTTGGAGCAAAAATGAAGAAATTTCTCTTTTTCATGGCAAAAAGTTATGCATTCTTCTTATTTTCGGGCAAAAAGGCAGAAATTCCCCTAATTGTGGGGCAAAAAGGCAGAAATTCCCTATATGTTGGGGCAAAAAGACAGAAATTCTCCTTATTTGGGGGAAAAACTCAGAAATTCCACTTATTTTGGGGCAAAATTCCAGAGATTTCCTTTATTTTGGGGCAAAATTGCAGAAATTTCACTTATTTTGGGGCAAAATTGCAGAAATTTAACTTATTTCAGGAAAAAAGGCAGAAATTTTCCTTATTTTGGGGCAAAAAGGCAGAAATTCCTATTATTTTGTGGCAAAAATGCAGAAATTCCCCTTATTTTGAGGTAAAAGTGTGAAATTCCCCTTATTTGTGGGCAAAAAGGCAGAAATTTCCCTTATGTTGGGGCAAAATTGCAGATATTTCACTTATTTCAGGGTAATAAGTCAGAAAATTTCCTTATTTTGGTGCAAAAAAGACAGAAATTCCTTTTGTTTTGGGGGAAAAAGACAGAAATTCCACATATTTAGAGGCAAAAAAGCAGAAATTCCTCTTATTTTGGAGCAAAATTACAGAAATTTGACTTTTTTATGGCAAAAAGGTATGCATTCTTCTTATTTTCGGGCAAAAATGCAGAAATTCCCCGTATTTTGGAGCAAAATTGCAGAAATTAACCTAATTGTGGGACAAAAAGGCAGAAATTCCCTATATGTTGGGGCAAAAAGACAGAAATTCTCCTTATTTTGGGGGCAAAACTCAGAAATTCCACTTATTTTGGGGCAAAATTTCAGAAATTTTTTTTATTTTGGGGCAAAATTGCAGAAATTTCATTTATTTTGGGGCAAAATTGGAGAAATTTCACTTATTTCAGGGAAAAAAGCAGAAATTTTCATATTTTGGGGCAAAAAGACAGAAAATTCCCATATTTTGGTACAAAATTGCAGAAATTTTTCTTATTTTGGGCAAAAAGGCATAAATTTCTAATATTTTGAGGCAAAAATGCAGAAATTCTCCTTATTTTGAGGTAAAAAGGCTGAAATTCCCCTTATTTGGAGGTAAAAAGGCAGAAATTTCTCTTATTTTGGGGCAAAATTGCAGAAATTTCACTTATTTTAGGGCAAAAAGTCAGAAATTTGCCTTATTTTGTGGAAAAAAGCAGAAATTCCCCTAATTTTGGGGCCAAAAACAGAAATTCCCCTTATTTTGGGGTAAAATTGCAGAAATTTCAAATATTTCAGTGCAAAAAGGCAGAAATTCCACTTAATTTTAGGCAATATGGCAGAAATTTTCTGTATTTTGGAGCAAAATCTCAGAAATTCCCCTTATATTGGTGCAAAAATGGAGAAATTCCCATTATTTTGGTGTAATAAGGAAGAAATTCCCTGTGTTTGGAAGCAAAATTGCACAAATTCCCCTAATTTTGAGGGAAAATGCAGAAATTCAAATTATTTTGGGGCAAAAAGACAGAAATTCTACTTATTTCAGGGCATAACGTCAGAAATTCCCCTTATTTTGGGGCAAAATTGCAGAAATATCCCTTATTTTGTGGCAAAATTGCAGAAATTTTTTTTATTTTGGGCAAAATTGCAGAAATTTCACTTATTTCAGGGAAAGAAGGCAAGAATTTCTCTTATTTTGGGGCAAAAAGGCAGAAATTTCTTTTATTTTGGTACAAAATTGCAGAAATTTTCTTTATTTTGGGGCAAAAATGCAGAAATTCCCCTTATTTTGCGGCAAAAATGCAGAAATTTCCCTTATTTTGGGGCAAAATTGCAGAAATTCCCTTTATTTTGGTGCAATAAGGCAGAAATTCCCCATATTTTGAAGCAAAATTGCACAAATTCCCCAAATTTTGAGAGAAAATTCAGAAATTCACATTATTTTGGGGCAAAAAAAAAGAAATTCTCCTTATTTCACGGCAAAAAGTCAGAAATTCCCCTTATTTTGGGGCAAAATTGCAGAAATTTCCCTTATTTTGTGGAAAAATTGCAGAAATTTTTCTTATTATGGGCAAAATTGCAGAAATTTCACTTATTTCAGGGAAAGAAGGCAGGAATTTCTTTTATTTTGGGGCAAAAAGGCAGAAATTTCTTTTATTTTGGTACAAAATTGAAGAAATTTTCTTTATTTTGAGGCAAAAATGCAGAAATTCCCCATATTTTGGGGCAAAAAGGCAGAGATTCCCCTTATTATGAGGTAAAAAGGCTGAAATTCCTTTTATTTTGGGGCAAAAAGACAGAAATTTCCCTTATTTTGTGGCTGAAAGGCAGAAATTTCCCTTATTTTGGGGCAAAATTGCAGAAATTTCCTTTATTTTCGGGCAAAATTTTAGAAATTTCTTTTATTTTGGTACAGAATTGCAGAAATTTTTCTTATTTTGTGGCAAAAAGGCAGAAATTCCTCATATTTTGGTGCAAAAAAGCTGAAATTCCCCTTATTTTGAGGTAAAATGCTAAAATTCCCCATATTATCGTGCAAAAAGGCAGAAATTCCCTACATTTTGGGGCAAAAAGGCACAAATTTCCCTTATTTTTGGGCAAAATTGCACAAATTTCATTTATTTCTGGGCAAAAAGTCAGAAATTCCTTTTATTTTGGGGCAAAAAGCAGAAATTTCTTTTATTTTGGTACAAAGTTGAAGAAATTTTTCTTATTTTAGAACAAAAAGGCAGAAATTCCCCATATTTTGGGGCAAAAGGCAGAAATTCCCCTTATTTTGAGGTAAAAAGGCTGAAATTCCCCTTGTTTTGGGGCAAAAAGGCAGAAATTCCCTTTGTTTTGTGGCAAAAAGGCAGAAAGTCTTTTTAATTGGGGCAGAAAAGCAGAAACTTTCCTTATTTGGGTGCAATAATGCAGAAATTCCCCATATTTTGTGGCAAAAAGGCAGAAATTCCCCTTATTTGGAGGTAAAATGCTGAAATTCCCCTTATTTTGGGCAAAAGGCAGAAATTCCCCTTATTTTGGGGCAATATTGCAGAAATTTCACTTATTTTAGGGCAAAAAGTCAGAAATTTGCCTTATTTTGTGGCAAAAAGCAGAAATTCCCCTAATTTTGGGGCCAAAAACAGAAATTCCCCTTATTTTGGGGTAAAATTGCAGAAATTTCAAATATTTCAGTGCAAAAAGGCAGAAATTCCACTTAATTTTAGGCAATAAGGCAGAAATTTTCTGTATTTTGGAGCAAAATCTCAGAAATTCCCCTTATATTCGTGCAAAAATGCAGAAATTCCCATTATTTTGGTGTAATAAGGCAGAAATTCCCCGTGTTTTGAAGCAAAATTGCACAAATTCCTCTAATTTTGAGGGAAAATGCAGAAATTCAAATTATTTTGGGGCAAAAAGACAGAAATTCTCCTTATTTCAGAGCATAACGTCAGAAATTCCCCTTATTTTGGGGCAAAATTGCAGAAATATCCCTTATTTTGTGGCAAAATTGTAGAAATTTTTCTTATTTTGGGGAAAATTGCAGAAATTTCACTTATTTCAGGGAAAGAAGTTAGGAATTTCTCTTATTTTGGGGTAAAAGGGCAGAAATTTCTTTTATTTTGGTACAAAATTGCAGAAATTTTCTTTATTTTGGGGCAAAAATGCAGAAATTCCCCTGATTTTGTGGCAAAAAGGCAAAAATTTCCCTCATTTTGTGGCAAAATTGCAGAAATTTCACTTATTTCAAGGCAAAATTCAAAAATTCCTTTTATTTTGGGGCAAAAAGACAGAAATTCCGTTTATTTTTGGGTAAAAAGGCAGAAATTTCACTTATTTTGAGGTAAAAAAGGCAGAAATTACTCTTATTTTGGAGCTAAAATGAAGAAATTTCCCTTTTTTGTGGCAAAATTGCAGAAATTTTTCTTATTTTGGGCAAAATTGTAGAAATTTCACTTAGTTCAGGGAAAGAAGGCTGGAATTTCTCTTATTTTGGGGCAAAATGCAAAAATTTCTATTATTTTGGTACAAAATTGCAGAAATTTTCTTTATTTTGGGGCAAAAATGCAGAAATTCCCCTTATTTTGGGGCAAAAAGGCAGAAATTTCCCTTATTTTGGGGCAAAATTGCAGAAATTTCACTTATTTCAAGGCAAAATTAAAAATTTTTTTTTATTTTGGGGCAAAAAGACAGAAATTCCGTTTATTTTTGGGTAAAAAGGCAGAAATTTCACTTATTTTGAGGTAAAAAGGCAGAAATTACTCTTATTTTGGGGTTAAAATGAAGAAATTTCCCCTTTTTGTGGCAAAAGGTATACATTCCCCTTATTTTCATGCCAAAAAGCAGAAATTCCCCGTATTTTGAAGTAAAGTTGCAGAAATTCTCCTAATTGTGAGGCAAAACGGCAGAAATTCCCTATATGTTGGGGCAAAAAGACAGAAATTCTCCTTATTTTGTGGCAAAACTCAGAAATTCCACTTATTTTGGGGCAAAATTCCAGAAATTTTCCTTATTTTAGGGCAAAAAGGCAGAAATTCCTAATATATTGTGGCAAAAATGCAGAAATTCCCCTTATTTTGAGGTAAAAAGGCTGAAATTCCTCTTATTTGGGGACAAAAAGGAAGAATTTTTCTTTATTTTGTGGCAAAATTTCAGAAATTTCACTTATTTCAGGGTAATAAGTCAGAAATTCCCCTTATTTTGGGGCAAAAAAGACAGAAATTCCCTTTTTGGGGGGTAAAAAAGACAGAAATTCCACTTATTTAGAGGCAAAAGGCAGAAGTTCCTCTTAATTTGGCGCAAAAATGAAGAAATTTCCATTTTTTATGGCAAAAAGGTATGCATTCCCCGTATTTTAGGGCAAAAAGGCAGAAATTCCCCTTATTTTGAAGCAAAATTGCAGAAATTCCCCTAATTTTGGGGCAAAAGGTAGACATTTCCTTTATTTTGGGGCAAAAATCAGAAATTCCCCTTATTTTGGCGCAAAATTCCAGAAATTTCCTTTAATTTGGGGCAAAATTGCAGAAATATTTCTTATTTTGGGGCAAAAAGGCAGAAATTCCTTATATTTTGGGGAAAAAAGGCAGAAATTCCCCTTATTTTGGGATAAAATTGCAGAAATTTCTCTTATTTGGGGGCAAAAAGGCAGAAAATCCTTTTAATTACGGGCAAAAAGGCAGAAATTCCCCTTATTTTGGGGCAAAATTGAAGAACTTTCCCTTATTTTGGGGCAAAATTGCAGAAATTTCCCTTATTTTAAGGCAAAATTTTAGAAAATTCTTTTATTTTGGTACAGAATTGCAGAAATTTTTCTTATATTGTGGCAAAAAGGCTAAAATTCCACATATTTTGGTGCAAAAAGGCTGAAATTCCCCTTATTTTGAGGTAAAATGCTGAAATTCCCCATATTTTGGGGCAAAAAGGGTGAAATTTCCCTCATTGGGGCAAAAAGGCACAAATTTTCCTTATTTTTGTGCAAAATTGCAGAAATTTCATTTATTTCAGGGCTAAAAGTCTGAAATTCCTTTTATTTTGGGACAAAAAGCAGAAATTTCTTTTATTTTGGTACAAAGTTGAAGAAATTTTTCATATTTTGGAATAAAAAGGAAGAAATTCCCCATATTTTGGGGTAAAAGGCAGAAATTCCCTTTATTTTGAGGTAAAAAGGATGAAATTCCCCTTATTTTAGGGCAAAAAGGCAAAATTTTCCTTTACTTTGAGGCAAAAAGGCAGAGATTCTTGTTAATTGGGGCAGAAAAACAGAAATTTTCCTTATTTGAAGGCAATAAGGCAGTAATTCCCCATATTTTGTGGCAAAAAGGCAGAAATTCCCCTTATTTGGAGGTAAAATGCTGAAATTCCCCTTATTTTGGGCAAAAAGGCAGATATTCCCCTTATTTTGGGAAAAATTGCAGAATTTTCACTTATTTTAGGGCAAAAAGTCAGAAATTTGCCTTATTTTGTGGCAAAAAGGAGAAATTCCCCTAATTTTCGGGCCAAAAATAGAAATTCCTTTTATTTTGGGTTAAATTGCAGAAATTTCAAATATTTCAGTGCAAAAAGGCAGAAATTCCACTTAATTTCGGGCAAAAAGGCAGAAATTTTCTGTATTTTGGAGCAAAATCTCAGAAATTCCCCTTATATTGGTGCAAAAATGCAGAAATTCCCTTTATTTTGGTGCAATAAGGCAGAAATTCCCCGTATTTTGAAGCAAGATTGCACAAATTCCCCTAATTTTGAGGGAAAATGCAGAAATTCACATTATTTTGGGGCATAAAGACAGAAATTCTCCTTATTTCAGGGCAAAAAGTCAGAAGTTCCCCTTATTTTGGGGCAAAATTCCAGAAATTTCCTTTATTTTGGGGCAAAATTGCAGAAATTTACCTTATTTTGGGGCAAAATTGCAGAAATTTACCTTATTTGGGGCAAAATTGCAGAAATTTAACTTATTTTCGTGTAAAAAGGCTGAAATTTCCTTTATTTTTGGGCAAAAAGGCAGAAATTCCCCTTATTTTGGGGCAAAATTGCAGAAATATTTCTTATTTTGGGGCAAAAAGGTTGAAATTCCTTATATTTTAGGGCAAAAAGGCAGAAATTCCCCTTTTTTGGGATAAAATTGCAGAAATTTCCCTTATTTGGGGGCAAAAATGCAGAAAATCTTTTTAATTTCGGGCAAAAATGCAGAAATTCCCCTTATTTTGGAGCAAAATTGGAGAAATTCCCCTAATATCGTGGCAAAAATGCAGAAATTCCCTTTATTTGGTGCAAAAGCAGAAGTTCCCCTTATTTTCGGGAAAAAAAGGCAGAAATTCCTTGTATTTTGAGGCAAAATTGCAGAAACTCCCCTAAATTTGGCGCAAAAAGGCAGAAATTCCCTTTATTTTGGGGCAAAAATACAGAAATTCTCCTTATTTCGCGGCAAAAAGTCAGAAATTCCCCTTATTTTGGGGCAAAATTGAAGAACTTTCCCTTATTTTGGGGCAAAATTGCAGAAATTTCCCTTATTTTAAGGCAAAATTTTAGAAATTTCTTTTATTTTGGTACAGAATTGCAGAAATTTTTTTTATATTGTGGCATAAAGGCTAAAATTCCCCATATTTTGGTGCAAAAAGGCTGAAATTCCCCTTATTTTGAGGTAAAATGCTGAAATTCCCCATATTTTGGGGCAAAAAGGGAGAAATTTCCCTCATTGGGGCAAAAAGGCACAAATTTTCCTTATTTTTGGGCAAAATTGCAGAAATTTCATTTATTTCAGGGCTAAAAGTCTGAAATTCCTTTTATTTTGGGACAAAAAGCAGAAATTTCTTTTATTTTGGTACAATTGAAGAAATTTTTCATATTTTGGAATAAAAAAAAAGAAATTTCCCATATTTTGGGGTAAAAGGCAGAAATTCCCCTTATTTTGAGGTAAAAAGGATGAAATTCCCCTTATTTTAGCGCAAAAAGGCAAAAATTTTCTTCACTTTGTGGCAAAAAGGCAGAAATTCTTGTTAATTGGGGCAGAAAAGCAGAAATATTTCTTATTTGAAGGCAATAAGGCAGTAATTCCCCATATTTTGTGGCAAAATGCAGAAATTCCCCTTATTTTGGGCAAAGAGGCAGAAATTCCCCTTATTTTGGGACAAAATTGCAGAAATTTCACTTATTTCAGGGCAAAAAGTCAGAAATTTGCCTTATTTTGAGGCAAAAAGCAGAAATTCCCCTAATTTTGCGGCCAAAAATAGAAATTCCCCTTATTTTGGGGTAAAATTGCAGAAATTTCAAATATTTCAGGGAAAAAAGGCAGAAATACCACTTACTTTCGGGCAATAAGGCAGAAATTTTCTGTATTTTGGAGCAAAATCTCAGAAATTCCCCTTTTATTGGTGCAAAAATGCAGAAATTCCCTTTATTTTGGTGCAATAAGGCAGAAATTTCCCATATTTTGAAGAAAAATTGCACAAATTCCCCTAATTTTGAGGGAAAATGCAGAAATTCACATTATTTTGGGGCAAAAAAACAGAAATTCTCCTTATTTCACGGCAAAAAGTCAGAAATTCCCCTTATTTTGGGGCAAAATTGCAAAAATTTCCCTTATTTTGTTGCAAAATTGCAGAAATTTTTCTTATTTTGGGCAAAATTGCAGAAATTTCACTTATTTCAGGGAAAGAAGGCAGGAATTTCTCTTATTTTGGGGCAAAAAGGCAGAAATTTCTTTTATTTTGGTACAAAATTGCAGAAATTTTCTTTATTTTGGGGCAAAAATGCAGAAATTCCCATTATATTGTGGCAAAACTCAGAAATTTCACTTATTTTGTGGCAAAATTGCAGAAATTTCACTTATTTCAGGGTAATAAGTCAGAAATTCCCCTTATTTTGGGGCAAAAAAGACAGAAATTCCCTTTTTGGGGGGTAAAAAAGACAGAAATTCCACTTATTTAGAGGCAAAAGGCAGAAGTTCCTCTTAATTTGGCGCAAAAATGAAGAAATTTCCATTTTTTTATGGCAAAAAGGTATGCATTCCCCGTATTTTAGGGCAAAAAGGCAGAAATTCCCCTTATTTTGAAGCAAAATTGCAGAAATTCCCCTAATTTTGGGGCAAAAGGTAGACATTTCCTTTATTTTGGGGCAAAAATCAGAAATTCCCCTTATTTTGGCGCAAAATTCCAGAAATTTCCTTTAATTTGGGGCAAAATTGCAGAAATATTTCTTATTTTGGGGCAAAAAGGCAGAAATTCCTTATATTTTGGGGAAAAAAGGCAGAAATTCCCCTTATTTTGGGATAAAATTGCAGAAATTTCTCTTATTTGGGGGCAAAAAGGCAGAAAATCCTTTTAATTACGGGCAAAAAGGCAGAAATTCCCCGTATTTTGGAGCAAAATTGCAGAAATTCCCCTAATATCGGGGCAAAAATGCAGAAATTCCCTTTATTTGGTGCAAAAGCAGAAGTTCCCCTTATTTTCGGGAAAAAAAGGCAGAAATTCCTTGTATTTTGAAGCAAAATTGCAGAAACTCCCCTAAATTTGGGGCAAAAAGGCAGAAATTCCCCTTATTTTGGGGCAAAATTGAAGAACTTTCCCTTATTTTGGGGCAAAATTGCAGAAATTTCCCTTATTTTAAGGCAAAATTTTAGAAATTTCTTTTATTTTGGTACAGAATTGCAGAAATTTTTTTTATATTGTGGCATAAAGGCTAAAATTCCCCATATTTTGGTGCAAAAAGGCTGAAATTCCCCTTATTTTGAGGTAAAATGCTGAAATTCCCCATATTTTGGGGCAAAAAGGGAGAAATTTCCCTCATTGGGGCAAAAAGGCACAAATTTTCCTTATTTTTGGGCAAAATTGCAGAAATTTCATTTATTTCAGGGCTAAAAGTCTGAAATTCCTTTTATTTTGGGACAAAAAGCAGAAATTTCTTTTATTTTGGTACAAAGTTGAAGAAATTTTTCATATTTTGGAATAAAAAGGAAGAAATTCCCCATATTTTGGGGTAAAAGGCAGAAATTCCCCTTATTTTGAGGTAAAAAGGATGAAATTCCCCTTATTTTAGCGCAAAAAGGCAAAAATTTCCTTTATTTGTGGCAAAAAGGCAGAAATTCTTGTTAATTGGGGCAGAAAAGCAGAAATTTTTCTTATTTGAAGGCAATAAGGCAGTAATTCCCCATATTTTGTGGCAAAATGCAGAAATTCCCCTTATTTGGAGGTAAAATGCTGAAATTCCCCTTATTTTGGGCAAAGAGGCAGAAATTCCCCTTATTTTGGGACAAAATTGCAGAAATTTCACTTATTTCAGGGCAAAAAGTCAGAAATTTGCCTTATTTTGAGGCAAAAAGCAGAAATTCCCCTAATTTTGCGGCCAAAAATAGAAATTCCCCTTATTTTGGGGTAAAATTGCAGAAATTTCAAATATTTCAGGGAAAAAAGGCAGAAATACCACTTACTTTCGGGCAATAAGGCAGAAATTTTCTGTATTTTGGAGCAAAATCTCAGAAATTCCCCTTTTATTGGTGCAAAAATGCAGAAATTCCCTTTATTTTGGTGCAATAAGGCAGAAATTCCCCATATTTTGAAGAAAAATTGCACAAATTCCTCTAATTTTGAGGGAAAATGCAGAAATTCACATTATTTTGGGGCAAAAAAACAGAAATTCTCCTTATTTCACGGCAAAAAGTCAGAAATTCCCCTTATTTTGGGGCAAAATTGCAAAAATTTCCCTTATTTTGTTGCAAAATTGCAGAAATTTTTCTTATTTTGGGCAAAATTGCAGAAATTTCACTTTTTTCAGGGAAAGTAGGCAGGAATTTCTCTTATTTTGGGGCAAAAAGGCAGAAATTTCTTTTATTTTGGTACAAAATTGCAGAAATTTTCTTTATTTTGAGGCAAAAATGCAGATATTCCCCATATTTTGGGGCAAAAAGTCAGAGATTCCCTTTATTATGAGGTAAAAAGGCTGAAATTCCTTTTATTTTGGGGCAAAAAGACAGAAATTCCCCTTATTTTGTGGCAAAAAGGCAGAAATTTCCCTTATTTTTGGGCAAAATTGCTGAAATTTCCCTTATTTTTGGGCAAAATTTTAGAAATTTCTTTTATTTTGCTACCGAATTGCAGAAATTTTTCTTATTTTGTGGCAAAAAAGCAGAAATTTCCCATATTTTGGTGCAAAAAGGCTGAAATTCCCCTTATTTTGAGGTAAAATGCTGAAATTCCCTATATTTTGGGGCAAAAAAGCAGAAATTCCCTACATTTTGGGGCAAAAAGGCACAAATTTCCCTTATTTTCGGGCAACTTGCAGAAATTTCTTTTATTTCAGGGCAAAAATTCAGAAATTCCTTTTATTTTGGGGCAAAAAGCAGAAATTTCTTTTATTTTGAAACAAAGTTGAAGAAATTTTTCTTATTTTGGAACAAAAAGGCACAAATTCCCCATATTTTGAGGTAAAAGGCAGAAATTCCCCTTATTTGAGGGAAAAAGGATGAAATTCTCCTTATTTTAGGGCAAAAAGGCAAAAATTTCCTTTACTTTGTGGCAAAAAGGCAGAAATTCTTGTTAATTGGAGCAGAAAAGCAGAAATTTTCTTTATGTGAAGGCAGTAAGGCAGTAATTCCCCATATTTTGTGGCAAAGAGGCAGAAATTCCCCTTATTTGGAGGTAAAATGCTGAAATTCCCCTTATTTTGGGCAAAAGGCAGAAATTCCCCTTATTTTGGTGCAAAATTGCAGAAATTTCACTTATTTTAGGGCAAAAAGTCAGAAATTTGTCTTATTTTGGGGCAAAAAGCAGAAATTCCCCTAATTTTGGGGCCAAAAACAGAAATTCCCCTTATTTTGGGGTAAAATTGCAGAAATTTGAAATATTTCAGTGCAAAAAGGCAGAAATTCCACTTAATTTTAGGCAATAAGGCACAAATTTTCCGTATTTTGGAGCAAAATCTCAGAAATTCCACTTATAATGGTGCAAAAATGCAGAAATTCCCTTTATTTTGGTGTAATAAGGCAGAAATTCCCCGTGTTTTGAAGCAAAATTGCACAAATTCATCTAATTTTGAGGGAAAATGCAGAAATTCAAATTATTTTGGGGCAAAAAGACAGAAATTCTCCTTATTTCAGGGCATAACGTCAGAAATTCTCATTATTTTGGGGCAAAATTGCAGAAATTTCCCTTATTTTGTGGCAAAATTTCCAAATTTTTTATTTTGGGCAAAATTGCAGAAATTTCACTTATTTCAGGGAAAGAAGGCAGGAATTTCTCTTATTTTGGGGCAAAAGGGCAGAAATTTCTTTTTTATTTGGTACAAAATTGCAGAAATTTTCTTTATTTTGGGGCAAAAATGCAGAAATTCCCATTATATTGTTGCAAAACTCAGAAATTCCACTTATTTTGGGGCAAAATTCCAGAAATTTCCCTTATTTTAGGGCAAAAAGGCAGAAATTCCTAATATATTGTGGCAAAAATGCAGAAATTCCCCTTATTTTGAGGTAAAAAGGCTGAAATTCCTCTTTTTTGGGGACAAAAAGGAAGAATTTTTCCTTATTTTGTGGCAAAATTGCAGAAATTTCACTTATTTCAGGGTAATAATTCAGAAATTCCCCATATTTTGGGGCAAAAAAGACAGAAATTCCCTTTTTTTGGGGTAAAAAAGACAGAAATTCCACTTATTTAGAGGCAAAAGGCAGAAGTTCCTCTTAATTTGGCACAAAAATAAAGAAATTTCCCTTTTTTATGGCAAAAAGGTATGCATTCTTCTTATTTTCGGGCAAAAAGGCAGAAATTCATCTTATTTTGAAGCAAAATTGCAGAAATTCTCCTAATTTTGGGGCAAAAGGCAGACATTTCCTTTATTTTGGGACAAAAATCAGAAATTCCCCTTATTTTGGGGCAAAATTCCAGAAATTTCCTTTAATTTGGGGCAAAATTGCAGAAATTTACCTTATTTTGGGGCAAAAAGGCAGAAATTCCTTATATTTTGGGGAAAAAAGGCAGAAATTCCCCTTATTTTGGGATAAAATTGCAGAAATTTCCTTTATTTGGGGGCAAAAAGGCAGAAAATCGTTTTAATTTCGGGCAAAAAGGCAAAAATTCCCCGTATTTTGGAGCAAAATTGCAGAAATTCCCCTAATATCGGGGCAAAAATGCAGAAATTCCCTTTATTTGGTGCAAAAGCAGAAGTTCCCCTTATTTTCGGGAAAAATGGCAGAAATTCCTTGTATTTTGAAGCAAAATTGCAGAAACTCCCCTAATTTTGGGGCAAAAAGGCAGAAATTCCCTTTATTTTGGGGCAAAAATACAGAAATTCTCCTTATTTCGCGGCAAAAAGTCAGAAATTCCCCTTATTTTGGGGCAAAATTGAAGAACTTTCCCTTATTTTGGGGCAAAATTGCAGAAATTTTCCTTATTTTGGGGCAAAATTTTAGAAATTTCTTTTATTTTGGTACAGAATTGCAGAAATTTTTCTTATATTGTGGCAAAAAGGCTAAAATTCCCCATATTTTGGTGCAAAAAGGCTGAAATTCCCCTTATTTTGAGGTAAAATGCTGAAATTCCCCATATTTTGGGGCAAAAAGGCAGAAATTCCCTACATTTTGGGGCAAAAAGGCACAAATTTCCCTTATTTTCGGGCAAAATTGCAGAAATTTCATTTATTTCAGGGCAAAAAGTCAGAAATTCCTTTTATTTTGGGGCAAAAAGCAGAAATTTCTTTTATCTTGGTACAAAGATGAAGAAATTGTTCTTATTTTGGAACAAAAAGGCAGAAATTCCCCATATTTTGGGGCAAAAAGGGAGAAATTCCCTTTATTTTGTGGCAAAAAGTCAGAAATTCTTGTTAATAGGGGCAGAAAAGCAGAAACTTTCCTTATTTTGGTGCAATAATGCAGAAATTCCCCATATTTTGTGGCAAAAAGGCAGAAATTCCCCTTATTTGGAAGTAAAATGCTGAAATTTCTCTTATTTATGGACAAAAAATAAAATTTTTTCCTTATTTTGTGGCAAAATTGCAGAAATTTCACTTACTTGAGGGTAATAAGTCAGAAATTCCCCTTATTTTGGGGCAAAAAAGACAGAAATTCCTTTTTTTGGGGTAAAAAATACAGAAATTCCACTTATTTAGAGGCAAAAGGCAGAAGTTCATCTTAATTTGGCGCAAAAATGAAGAAATTTCCATTTTTATGGCAAAAAGGTATGCATTCCCCTTATTTTAGGGCAAAAAGGCAGAAATTCCCCTTATTTTGAAGCCAAATTGCAGAAATTCCCCTAATTTTCGGGCAAAAGGCAGACATTTCTTTTATTTTGGGGCTAAAATCAGAAATTCCCCTTATTTTGGGGCAAAATTCCAGAAATTTTCTTTAATTTGGGGCAAAATTGCAGAAATTTACCTTATTTTAGGACAAAATTGCAGAAATTTCCTTTTGGGGCAAAATTGCAGAAATTTCACTTATTTTCAGGTAAAAAGGCTGAAATTTCCTTTATTTTTGGGCAAAAAGTGAGTAATTCCCCTTATTTTGGGGCAAAATTGCAGAAATATTTCTTATTTTGGGGCAAAATGCAGAAATTCCCCGTATTTTGGAGCAAAAATGCAGAAATTTCCTTTATTTGGTGCAAAAGTCAGAAATTCTTCTTATTTTGGGGCAAAATTGAAGAACTTTCCTATATTTTGGGGCAAAATTTCAGAAATTTCCCTTATTTTGGAACAAAATTTTAGAAATTTCTTTTATTTTGGTACAGAATTGCAGAAATTTTTCTTATATTGTGGCAAAAAGGCTAAAATTCCCCATATTTTGGTGCAAAAAGGCTGATATTCCCCTTATTTTGAGGTAAAATGCTGAAATTCCTCATATTTTGGGGCAAAAAGGCAGAAATTTCCCTCATTTTGGGGCAAAAAGGAACAAATTTTCCTTATTTTCGGGCAAAATTGCAGAAATTTCATTTATTTCAGGGCTAAAATTCAGAAATTCCTTTTATTTTGGGACAAAAAGCAGAAATTTCTTTTATTTTGGTACAAAGTTGAAGAAATTTTTCATATTTTGGAATAAAAAGGAAGAAATTCTCCATATTTTGGGGTAAAAGGCAGAAATTCCCCTTATTTTGAGGTAAAAAGGATGAAATTCCTCTTATTTTAGGGCAAAAAGGCAAAAATTTCCATTACTTTGTGGCAAAAAGGCAGAAATTCTTGTTAATTGGGGCAGAAAAGCAGAAATTTTCCTTATTTGAAGGCAATAAGGCAGTAATTCCCCATATTTTGTGGCAAAAAGGCAGAAATTCCCCTTATTTGGGGGTAAAATGCTGAAATTTTCCTTATTTTGGGCAAAAAGGCAGATATTCCCCTTATTTTGGGACAAAATTGCAGAAATTTCAAATATTTCAGTGCAAAAAGGCAGAAATTCCACTTAATTTCGGGCAATAAGGCATAAATTTTCTGTATTTTGTAGCAAAATCTCAGAAATTCCCCTTATATTGGTGCAAAAATGCAGAAATTCCCTTTATTTTGGTGCAATAAGGCAGAAATTCCCCGTATTTTGAAGGAAAATTGCACAAATTCCCCTAATTTTGAGGGAAAATGCAGAAATTCACATTATTTTGGGGCAAAAAGACAGAAATTCTCCTTATTTCAGGGCAAAAAGTCAGAAATTCCCCTTATTTTGGGGCAAAATTCCAGAAATTTCCTTTAATTTGGGGCAAAATTGCAGAAATTTACTTTATTTTGGGGCAAAATTGCAGAAATTTCCCTTATTTGGGGCAAAATTGCAGAAATTTAACTTATTTTCGTGTAAAAAGGCTGAAATTTCCTTTATTTTTGGGCAAAAAGTGAGAAATTCCCCTTATTTTGGGGCAAAATTGCAGAAATATTTCTTATTTTGGAGCAAAAAGGTAGAAATTCCTTATATTTTAGGGCAAAAAGGCAGAAATTCCCCCTTTTTGGGATAAAATTGCAGAAATTTTTCTTATTTGGGGGCAAAAAGGCAGAAAATCCTTTTAATTTCGGGCAAAAATGCAGAAATTCCCCTTATTTTGGAGCAAAATTGCAGAAATTCTCCTAATATCGTGGCAAAAATGCAGAAATTCCCTTTATTTGGTGCAAAAGCAGAAGTTCCCCTTATTTTCAGGAAAAAAGGCAGAAATTCCTTGTATTTTGAAGCAAAATTGCAGAAACTCCCCTAATTTTGGGGCAAAAATGCAGAAATTCTCTTTATTTTGGGGCAAAAATACAGAAATTCTCCTTATTTCGCGGCAAAAAGTCAGAAATTCCCCTTATTTTGGGGCAAAATTGAAGAACTTTCCCTTATTTTGGGGCAAAATTGCAGAAATTTCCCTTATTTTGGGGCAAAATTTTAGAAATTTCTTTTATTTTGGTACAGAATTGCAGAAATTTTTCTTATATTGTGGCAAAAAGGCTAAAATTCCCCATATTTTGGTGCAAAAAGGCTGAAATTCCCCTTATTTTGAGGTAAAATGCTGAAATTCCCCATATTTTGGGGCAAAAAGGCAGAAATTTCCCTCATTTTGGGGCAAAAAGGCACAAATTTTCCTTATTATCGGGCAAAATTGCAGAAATTTCATTTATTTCAGGGCAAAAAGTCAGAAATTCCTTTTATGTTGGGACAAAAATCAGAAATTTCTTTTATTTTGGTACAAAGTTGAAGAAATTTTTCATATTTTGGAATAAAAAGGCAGAAATTCCCCATATTTTGGGGTAAAGGGCAGAAATTCCCTTTATTTTGAGGTAAAAAAGATGAAATTCCCCTTATTTTAGCACAAAAAGGCAGAAATTTCCTTTACTTTGTGGCAAAAAGGCAGAAATTCTTGTTAATTGGGGCAGAAAAGCAGAAATTTTCCTTATTTGAAGGCAATAAGGCAGTAATTCCCCATATTTTGTGGCAAAGAGGCAGAAATTCCCCTTATTTGGGGGTAAAATGCTGGAATTCCCCTTATTTTGGGGAAAAAGGCAGATATTCCCCTTATTTTGGGAAAAATTGCAGAATTTTCACTTATTTCAAGGCAAAAAGTCAGAAATTTGCCTTATTTTGTGGCAAAAAGCAGAAATTCCCCTAATTTTGGGGCCAAAAATAGAAATTCCCCTTATTTTGGGGTAAAATTGCAGAAATTTCAAATATTTCAGTGCAAAAAGGCCGAAATTCCACTTAATTTCGGGCAATAAGGCAGAAATTTTCTGTATTTTGGAGCAAAATCTCAGAAATTCCCCTTATATTGGTGCAAAAATGCAGAAATTCCCTTTATTTTGGTGCAATAAGGCAGAAATTCCCCATATTTTGAAGCAAAATTGCACAAATTACCCTAATTTTGAGGGAAAATGCAGAAATTCACATTATTTTGGGGTAAAAAGACAGAAATTCTCCTTATTTCAAGGCAAAAAGTCAGAAATTCCCCTTATTTTGGGGCAAAATTGCAAAAATTTCCCTTATTTTGTGGCAAAATTGCAGAAATTTTTCTTATTTTGGGCAAAATTGCAGAAATTTCACTTATTTCAGGAAAATAAGGCAGGAATTTCTCTTATTTTGGGGCAAAAGGGCAGAAATTTCTATTATTATGGTACAAAGTTGAAGAAATTTTTCTTATTTTGGAACAAATAGGCAGAAATTCCCCATATTTTGGGGCAAAAGGCAGAAATTCCTCTTATTTTGAGGTAAAAAGGCTGAAATTCCCCTTATTTTGGGGCAAAAAGGCAGAAATTCCCTATATTTTGTGGCAAAAAGGCAGAAATTCCCATTAATTGGCGCAGAAAAGCAGAAACTTTCCTTATTTGGGGGCAATAATGCAGAAATTCCCCATATTTTGTGGCAAAAAGGCAGAAATTCCCCTTATTTGGAGGTAAAATGCTGAAATTCCCCTTATTTTGGGCAAAAGGCAGAAATTCCCCTTATTTTGGGGCAAAATTGCAGAAATTTCACTTATTTTAGGGCAAAAAGTCAGAAATTTGCCTTATTTTTGGGCAAAAAGCAGAAATTCCCCTAATTTTGGGGCCAAAAACAGAAATTCCCCTTATTTTTGGGTAAAATTGCAGAAATTTCAAATATTTCAGTGCAAAAAGGCAGAAATTCCACTTAATTTTAGGCAATAAGCCACAAATTTTCCGTATTTTGGAGCAAAATCTCAGAAATTCCCCTTATATTGGTGCAAAAATGCAGAAATTCCCATTATTTTTGTGTAATAAGGCAGAAATTCCCCATGTTTTGAAGCAAAATTGCACAAATTCATCTAATTTTGAGGGAAAATGCAGAAATTCAAATTATTTTGGGGCAGAAAGACAGAAATTCTCCTTATTTCAGAGCATAACGTGAGAAATTCCCCTTATTTTGGGGCAAAATTGCAGAAATGTCCCTAATTTTGGGGCAAAATTGCAGAAATTTCACTTATTTCAAGGCAAAATTCAAAAATTCCTTTTATTTTGGGGCAAAAAGACAGAAATTCCATTTATTTTTGGGTAAAAAGGCAGAAATTTAACTTATTTTGAGGTAAAAAGGCAGAAATTACTCTTATTTTGGGGTTAAAATGAAGAAATTTCCCTTTTTTGTGGCAAAAGGTATACATTCCCCTTATTTTCAGGCAAAAAAGCAGAAATTCCCTGTATTTTGAAGTAAAATTGCAGAAATTCCCCTAATTGTGAGGCAAAACGGCAGAAATTCCCTATATGTTGGGGCAAAAAGACAGAAATTCTCCTTATTTTGTGGCAAAACTCAGAAATTCCACTTATTTTGGGGCAAAATTCCAGAAATTTCTCTTATTTTAGGGCAAAAAGGCAGAAATTTCTAATATATTGTGGCAAAAATGCAGAAATTCCCCTTATTTTGAGGTAAAAAGGCTGAAATTCCACTTATTTGGGGGCAAAAAAGAAGAATTTTTCCTTATTTTTTGGCAAAATTGCAGAAATTTCACTTATTTCAGGGTAATAAGTCAGAAATTCCCCTTATTTTGGGGCAAAAAAGACAGAAATTTTTTTGAAGGTAAAAAAGACAGAAATTCCATTTATTTAGAGGCAAAAGGCAGAAGTTCATCTTAATTTGGCGCAAAAATGAAGAAATTTCCCTTTTTTATGGCAAAAAGGTAAGCATTCCCCTTATTTTCGGGCAAATAGGCAGAAATCCCCCTTATTTTGAAGCAAAATTGCAGAAATTCCTCTAATTTTGGGGCAAAAGGCAGACAATTCCTTTATTTTAGGGCAAAAATCAGAAATTCCCCTTATTTTGGGGCAAAATTCCAGAAATTTATTTAATTTGGGGCAAAATTGCAGAAATTTACCTTATTTTGGGGCAAAATTGCAGAAATTTCCATTTGGGGCAAAATTGCAGAAATTTCACTTATTTTCAGGTACAAAGGCTGAAATTTCCTTTATTTTTGGGCAAAAAGTGAGAAATTCCCCTTATTTTGGGGCAAAATTGCAGAAATATTTCTTATTTTGGGGCAAAAAGGCAGAAATTCCTTATATTTTTGGGAAAAAAGGCAAAAATTCTCCTTATTTTGGGATAAAATTGTAGAAATTTTCCTTATTTGGGAGCAAAAAGGCAGAAAATCCTTTTAATTACGGGCAAAAAGGCAGAAATTCCCCGTATTTTGGAGCAAAATTGCAGAAATTCCCCTAATATTGGGGCAAAAAGGCAGAAATTCCCTTTATTTGGTGCAAAAGCAGAAGTTCCCCTTATTTTGGGAAAAAAGGCAGAAATTCCTTGTATTTTGAAGCAAAATTGCAGAAACTCCCCTAATTTTGGGGCAAAAAGGCAGAAATTCCCTTTATTTTGGGGCAAAAATACAGAAATTCTCCTTATTTCGCGGCAAAAAGTCAGAAATTCCCCTTATTTTGGGGCAAAATTGAAGAACTTTCCCTTATTTTGGGGCAAAATTGCAGAAATTTCCCTTATTTTGGGGCAAAATTTTAGAAATTTCTTTTATTTTGGTACAGAATTGCAGAAATTTTTCTTATATTGTGACAAAAAGGCTAAAATTCCCCATATTTTGGTGCAAAAAGGCTGAAATTCCCCTTATTTTGAGGTAAAATTCTTAAGTTCCTCATATTTTGGGGCAAAAAGGGAGAAATTTCCCTCATTTTGGGGCAAAAAGGCACAAATTTTCTTTATTTTCGGGCAAAATTGCAGAAATTTCATTTATTTCAGGGCTAAAAGTCAGAAATACCTTTTATTTTGGGACAAAAAGCAGAAATTTCTTTTATTTTGGTAAAAAGTTGAAGAAATTTTTCATATTTTGGAATAAAAAGGAAGAAATTCCCCATATTTTGGGGTAAAAGGCAGAAATTCCCCTCATTTTGAGGTAAAAAGAATGAAATTCCCCTTATTTTAGGGCAAAAAAGCAAAAATTTCCTTTACTTTGTGGCAAAAAAGCAGAAATTCTTGTTAATTGGGGCAGAAACGCAGATTTTCCTTATTTGAAGGCAATAAGGCAGTAATTCTCCATATTTTGTGGAAAAAGGCAGAAATTCCCCTCATTTGGGGGTAAAATGCTGAAATTCCCCTTATTTTGGGCAAAAAGGCAGATATTCCCCTTATTTTGGGACAAAATTGCAGAAATTTCACTTATTTCAGGGCAAAAAGTCAGAAATTTGCCTTATTTTGGGGCAAAAAGAAGAAATTCCCCTAATTTTGGGGCCAAAAATAGAAATTCCCCTTATTTTGGGGTAAAATTGCAGAAATTTCAAATATTTCAGTGCAAAAAGGCAGAAATTCCACTTAATTTCTGGCAATAAGGCAGAAATTTTCTGTATATTGGAGCAAAATCTCAGAAATTCCCCTTATATTGGTGCAAAAATGCAGAAATTCCCTTTATTTTGGTGCAATAAGGCAGAAATTCCCCGTATTTTAAAGGAAAACTGCACAAATTCCCCTAATTTTGAGGGAAAATGCAGAAATTCACATTATTTTGGGGCAAAAAGACAGAAATTCTCCTTATTTCATCGCAAAAAGTCAGAAATTCCCTTTATTTTGGGGCAAAATTGCAAAAATTTCCCTTATATTGTGGCAAAATTGCAGAAATTTTTCTTATTTTGGGCAAAATTGCAGAAATTTCACTTATTTCAGGGCAAAAAGTCAGAAATTCCTTTTATTTTGGGGCAAAAAGGCAAAAATTTCCTTTACTTTGTGGCAAAAAGGCAGAAATTCTTGTTAATTGGGGCAGAAAAGCAGAAATTTTCTTTATTTGAAGGCAATAAGGCAGTAATTCCCCATATTTTGTGGCAAAAAGGCAGAAATTCCCCTTATTTGGAGGTAAAATGCTGAAATTCCCCTTATTTTGGGCAAAAGGCAGAAATTCCCCTTATTTTGGTGCAAAATTGCAGAAATTTCACTTATTTTAGGGCAAAAAGTCAGAAATTTGCCTTATTTTGGGGCAAAAAGCAGAAATTCCCCTAATTTTGGGGCCAAAAACAGAAATTCCCCTTATTTTGGGGTAAAATTGCAGAAATTTCAAATATTTCAGTGCAAAAAGGCAGAAATTCCACTTAATTTTAGGCAATAAGGCACAAATTTTCCGTATTTTAAAGCAAAATCTCAGAAATTCCCCTTATAATGGTGCAAAAATGCAGAAATTCCCTTTATTTTGGTGTAATAAGGCAGAAATTCCCCGTGTTTTGAAGCAAAATTGCACAAATTCATCTAATTTTGAGGGAAAATGCAGAAATTCAAATTATTTTGGGGCAAAAAGACAGAAATTCTCCTTATTTCAGGGCATAACGTCAGAAATTCCCCTTATTTTGGGGCAAAATTGCAGAAATTTCCCTTATTTTGTGGCAAAATTGCCAAATTTTTTATTTTGGGCAAAATTGCAGAAATTTCACTTATTTCAGGGAAAGAAGGCAGGAATTTCTCTTATTTTGGAGCAAAAATGCAGAATTTTTTTTATTTGGTACAAAATTGCAGAAATTTTCTTTATTTTGAGGCAAAAATGCAGAAATTCCCAATATTTTGGGTCAAAAAGGCAGAGATTCCCCCTATTATGAGGTAAAAAGGCTGAAATTCCTTTAATTTTGGGGCATAAAGACAGAAATTCCCCTTATTTTGTGGCATAAAGGCAGAAATTTCCCTTATTTTGGGGCAAAATTCCAGAAATTTCCCTTATTTGCAGGCAAAATTTTAGAAATTTCTTTTATTTTGGTATAGAATTGCAGAAATTTTTCTTATTTTGTGGCAAAAAGGCAGAAATTCCCCATATTTTGGTGCAAAAAGGCTGAAAATCCTCTTATTTTGAGGTAAAATGCTGAAATTCCCCATAATTTGGGGCAAAAAGGCAAAAATTCCCATTATTTTGTGGCAAAAAGGCAGAAATTCCCATTAGTTGGGGCAGAAAAGCAGAAACTTTCCTTATTTGGGGGCAATAATGCAGAAATTCCCCATATTTTGTGGCAAAAAGGCAGAAATTCCCCTTATTTGGAGGTAAAATTCTGAAATTCCCCTTATTTTGGGCAAAAGGCAGAAATTCCCCTTATTTTGGGGCAAAATTGCAGAAATTTCACTTATTTAGGGCAAAAAGTCAGAAATTTGCCTTATTTTGGGGCAAAAAGCAGAAATTCCCCAAATTTTGGGGCCAAAAACAGAAATTCCCCTTATTTTGGGGTATAATTGCAGAAATTTCAAATATTTCAGTGCAAAAAGGCAGAAATTCCACTTAATTTTAGGCAATAAGGCACAAATTTTCTGTATTTAAAGCAAAATCTCAGAAATTCTCCTTATAATTGTGCGAAAAGGAAATTGCCTTTATTTTGGTGTAATAAGGCAGAAATTCCCCGTGTTTTGAAGCAAAATTGCACAAATTCATCTAATTTTGAGGGAAAATGCAGAAATTCAAATTATTTTGGGGCAAAAAGACAGAAATTTTCCTTATTTCAGGGCATAACGTCAGAAATTCCCCTTGTTTTGGGGCAAAATTGCAGAAATTTCCCTTATTTTGTGGCAAAATTGCAGAAATTTTTCTTATTTTGGGCAAAATTGCAGAAATTTCACTTATTTCAAGGCAAAATTCAAAAATTCCTTTTATTTTGGGGCAAAAAGACAGAAATTCCGTTTATTTTTGGGTAAAATGCAGAAATTTCACTTATTTTGAGGTAAAAAGGCAGAAATTACTCTTATTTTGGGGCTAAAATGAAGAAATTTCTCTTTTTTGTGGCAAAATGGCAGAAATTTTTCTTATTTTGGGCAAAATTGCAGAAATTTCACTTATTTCAGGGAAAGAAGGCAGGAATTTCTCTCATTTTGGGGCAAAAAGGCAGAAATTTCTTTTATTTTGGTACAAAATTGCAGAAATTTTCTTTATTTTGTGGCAAAAATGCAGAAATTCCCCTTATTTTGTGGCAAAAAGGGAAAATTTTCCCTTATTTTGGGGCAAAATTGCAGAAATTTCACTTATTTCAAGGCAAAATTCAAAAATTCCTTTTATTTTGGGGCAAAAAGACAGAAATTCCGTTTATTTTTGGGTAAAAATGCAGAAATTTCACTTATTTTGAGGTAAAAAGGCAGAAATTACTCTTATTTTGGGGCTAAAATGAAGAAATTTCCTTTTTTGTGGCAAAATTGCAGAAATTTTTCTTATTTTGGGCAAAATTGCAGAAATTTCACTTATTTCAGGGAAAGAAGGCAGGAATTTCTCTCATTTTGGGGCAAAAAGGCAGAAATTTCTTTTATTTTGGTACAAAATTGCAGAAATTTTCTTTATTTTGTGGCAAAAATACAGAAATTCCCCTTATTTTGTGGCAAAAAGGGAAAAATTTCCCTTATTTTGGGGCAAAATTGCAGAAATTTCACTTATTTCAAGGCAAAATTCAAAAATTCCTTTTATTTTGGGGCAAAAAGACAGAAATTCCGTTTATTTTTGGGTAAAAAGGCAGAAATTTCACTTATTTTGAGGTAAAAAGGCAGAAATTACTCTTATTTTGGGGCTAAAATGAAGAAATTTCCCTTTTTTGTGGCAAAATTGCAGAAATTTTTCTTATTTTGGGCAAAATTGCAGAAATTTCACTTATTTCAGGGAAAGAAGGCAGGAATTTCTCTCATTTTTGGGCAAAAAGGCAGAAATTTCTTTTATTTTGGTACAAAATTGCAGAAATTTTCTTTATTTTGGGGCAAAAATGGAGAAATTCCCCTTATTTTGTGGCAAAAAGGCTGAAATTCCCCTTATTTTGAGGTAAAATGCTTACATTCCTCATATTTTGGGGCAAAAAGGGAGAAATTTCCCTCATTTTGGGGCAAAAAAGCACAAATTTTCCTTATTTTCGGGCAAAATTGCAGAAATTTCATTTATTTCAGGGCTAAAAGTCAGAAATTCCTTTTATTTTGGGACAAAAAGCAGAAATTTCTTTTATTTTGGTAAAAAGTTAAAGAAATTTTTCATATTTTGGAATAAAAAGGAAGAAATTCCCCATATTTTGGGGTAAAGGCAGAAATTCCCCTCATTTTGAGGTAAAAAGAATGAAATTCCCCTTATTTTAGGGCAAAAAAGCAAAAATTTCCTTTACTTTGTGGCAAAAAAGCAGAAATTCTTGTTAATTGGGGCAGAAACTCAGAAATTTTCCTTATTTGAAGGCAATAAGGCAGTAATTCTCCATATTTTGTGGCAAAAAGGCAGAAATTCCTCTCATTTGGGGGTAAAATGCTGAAATTCCCCTTATTTTGGGCAAAAAGGCAGATATTCCCCTTATTTTGGGACAAAATTGCAGAAATTTCACTTATTTCAGGGCAAAAAGTCAGAAATTTGCCTTATTTGGGGGCAAAAAGCAGAAATTTCCCTAATTTTGGGGCCAAAAATAGAAATTCCCCTTATTTTGGGGTATAATTGCAGAAATTTCAAATATTTCAGTGCAAAAAGGCAGAAATTCCACTTAATTTCTGGCAATAAGGCAGAAATTTTCTGTATATTGGAGTAAAATCACAGAAATTCCCCTTATATTGGTGCAAAAATGCAGAAATTCCCTTTATTTTGGTGCAATAAGGCAGAAATTCCCCGTATTTTGAAGCAAAATTGCACAAATTCCCCTAATTTTGAGGGAAAATGCAAAAATTCACATTATTTTGGGGCAAAAAGACAGAAATTCTCATTATTTCATCGCAAAAAGTCAGAAATTCCCTTTATTTTGGGGCAAAATTGCAAAAATTTCCCTTATATTGTGGCAAAATTGCAGAAATTTTTCTTATTTTGGGCAAAATTGCAGAAATTTCACTTATTTGAGGGCAAAAAGTCAGAAATTCCTTTTATTTTGGGGCAAAAGCAGAAATTTTTTTTATTTTGGTACAAAGTTGAAGAAATTTTTCTTATTTTGGAACAAAAAGGCACAAATTCCCCATATTTTGGGGTAAAATGCAGAAATTCCCCGTATTTTGAGTGAAAAAGGATGAAATTCCCCTTATTTTGGGGCAAAAAGTCAAAAATTTCCTTTACTTTGTGGCAAAAAGGAAGAAATTCTTGTTAATATGGGCAGAAAAGCAGAAATTTTCTTTATTTGAAGGCAATAAGGCAGTAATTCCCCATATTTTGTGGCAAAAAGGCAGAAATTCCCCTTTTTTGGAGGTAAAATGCTGACATTCCCCTTATTTTGGGCAAAAGGCAGAAATTCCCCTTATTTTGGTGCAAAATTGCAGAAATTTCACTTATTTTAGGGCAAAAAGTCAGAAATTTGCCTTATTTTGGGGCAAAAAGCAGAAATTCCCCTAATTTTGGGGCCAAAAACAGAAATTCCCCTTATTTTGGGGTAAAATTGCAGAAATTTCAAATATTTCAGTGCAAAAAGGCAGAAATTCCACTTAATTTTAGGCAATAAGGCACAAATTTTCCGTATTTTAAAGCAAAATCTCAGAAATTCCCCTTATAATGGTGCAAAAATGCAGAAATTCCCTTTATTTTGGTGTAATAAGGCAGAAATTCCCCGTGTTTTGAAGCAAAATTGCACAAATTCATCTAATTTTGAGGGAAAATGCAGAAATTCAAATTATTTTGGGGCAAAAAGACAGAAATTCTCCTTATTTCAGGGCATAACGTCAGAAATTCCCCTTATTTTGGGGCAAAATTGCAGAAATTTCCCTTATTTTGTGGCAAAATTGCCAAATTTTTTATTTTGGGCAAAATTGCAGAAATTTCACTTATTTCAGGGAAAGAAGGCAGGAATTTCTCTTATTTTGGAGCAAAAATGCAGAATTTTTTTTATTTGGTACAAAATTGCAGAAATTTTCTTTATTTTGAGGCAAAAATGCAGAAATTCCCAATATTTTGGGTCAAAAAGGCAGAGATTCCCCCTATTATGAGGTAAAAAGGCTGAAATTCCTTTAATTTTGGGGCATAAAGACAGAAATTCCCCTTATTTTGTGGCATAAAGGCAGAAATTTCCCTTATTTTGGGGCAAAATTCCAGAAATTTCCCTTATTTGCAGGCAAAATTTTAGAAATTTCTTTTATTTTGGTATAGAATTGCAGAAATTTTTCTTATTTTGTGGCAAAAAGGCAGAAATTCCCCATATTTTGGTGCAAAAAGGCTGAAAATCCTCTTATTTTGAGGTAAAATGCTGAAATTCCCCATAATTTGGGGCAAAAAGGCAAAAATTCCCATTATTTTGTGGCAAAAAGGCAGAAATTCCCATTAGTTGGGGCAGAAAAGCAGAAACTTTCCTTATTTGGGGGCAATAATGCAGAAATTCCCCATATTTTGTGGCAAAAAGGCAGAAATTCCCCTTATTTGGAGGTAAAATTCTGAAATTCCCCTTATTTTGGGCAAAAGGCAGAAATTCCCCTTATTTTGGGGCAAAATTGCAGAAATTTCACTTATTTAGGGCAAAAAGTCAGAAATTTGCCTTATTTTGGGGCAAAAAGCAGAAATTCCCCAAATTTTGGGGCCAAAAACAGAAATTCCCCTTATTTTGGGGTATAATTGCAGAAATTTCAAATATTTCAGTGCAAAAAGGCAGAAATTCCACTTAATTTTAGGCAATAAGGCACAAATTTTCTGTATTTAAAGCAAAATCTCAGAAATTCTCCTTATAATTGTGCGAAAAGGAAATTGCCTTTATTTTGGTGTAATAAGGCAGAAATTCCCCGTGTTTTGAAGCAAAATTGCACAAATTCATCTAATTTTGAGGGAAAATGCAGAAATTCAAATTATTTTGGGGCAAAAAGACAGAAATTTTCCTTATTTCAGGGCATAACGTCAGAAATTCCCCTTGTTTTGGGGCAAAATTGCAGAAATTTCCCTTATTTTGTGGCAAAATTGCAGAAATTTTTCTTATTTTGGGCAAAATTGCAGAAATTTCACTTATTTCAAGGCAAATTTCAAAAATTCCTTTTATTTTGGGGCAAAAAGACAGAAATTCCGTTTATTTTTGGGTAAAATGCAGAAATTTCACTTATTTTGAGGTAAAAAGGCAGAAATTACTCTTATTTTGGGGCTAAAATGAAGAAATTTCTCTTTTTTGTGGCAAAATGGCAGAAATTTTTCTTATTTTGGGCAAAATTGCAGAAATTTCACTTATTTCAGGGAAAGAAGGCAGGAATTTCTCTCATTTTGGGGCAAAAAGGCAGAAATTTCTTTTATTTTGGTACAAAATTGCAGAAATTTTCTTTATTTTGTGGCAAAAATGCAGAAATTCCCCTTATTTTGTGGCAAAAGGGGAAAATTTTCCCTTATTTTGGGGCAAAATTGCAGAAATTTCACTTATTTCAAGGCAAAATTCAAAAATTCCTTTTATTTTGGGGCAAAAAGACAGCAATTCCGTTTATTTTTGGGTAAAAATGCAGAAATTTCACTTATTTTGAGGTAAAAAGGCAGAAATTACTCTTATTTTGGGGCTAAAATGAAGAAATTTCCTTTTTTTGTGGCAAAAAGTCAGAAATTCTTCTTATTTTGGGGCAAAAAGCAGAAATTTCTTTTATTTTGGTACAAAGTTGAAGAAATTTTTCTTATTTTGGAACATAAAGGCAGAAATTCCCCATATTTTGGGGCAAAAGGCAGAAATTCTCCTTATTTTGAGGTAAAAAGGCTGAAATTCTCCTTATTTTGCGGCAAAAAGGCAGAAATTCCCTTTATTTTGTAGTAAAAAGGCAGAAATTCCCATTAATTGGGGCAGAAAAGCAGAAACTTTCCTTATTTGGGGGAAATAATGCAGAAATGCCCCATATTTTGTGGCAAAAAGGCAGAAATTCCCCTTATTTTGAGGTAAAATGCTGAAATTCCCCTTATTTTGGGCAAAAGGCAGATATTCCCCTTATTTTGGGGCAAAATTGCAGAAATTCCACTTATTTTAGGGCAAAAAGTCAGAAATTTGCCTTATTTTGGGGCAAAAAGCAAAAATTCCCCTAATTTTGGGGCCAAAAATAGAAATTCTTCTTATTTTGGGGTAAAATTGCAGAAATTTCAAATATTTCAGGGCAAAAAGGCAGAAATTCCACTTAATTTCGGGCAATAAGGCAGAAATTATCTGTATTTTGGAGCAAAACCTCAGAAATTCCCCTTATATTGGTGCAAAAATGCAGAAATTCCCTTTATTTTGGTGCAATAAGGCAGAAATTCCCCGTATTTTGAAGCAAAATTGCACTAATTCCCCTAATTTTTAGGGAAAATGCAGAAATTCACATTATTTTGGGGCAAAAAGACAGAAATTCTCCTTATTACACAGCAAAAAGTAAGAAATTCCCCTTATTTGGGGCAAAATTGCATAAATTTCCCTTATTTTGTGGCAAAATTGCAGAAATTTTTCTTATTTTTGGCAAAATTGCAGAAATTTCACTTATTTCAGGGAAAGAAGCCAGGAATTTCTCTTATATGGGGCAAAAAGGCAGAAATTTCTTTTATTTTGGTACAAAATTGCAAAAATTTTCTTTATTTTGAGGCAAAAATGCAGAAATTTCCTATATTTTGGGGCAAAAGGCAGATAATCCCTTTATTATGAGGTAAAAAGGCTGAAATTCCTTTTATTTTGGGGCAAAAAGACAGAAATCCCCCTTATTTTGTGGCAAAAAGGCAGAAATTTCCCTTATTTTTGGGCAAAATTGCAGAAATTTCCCTTATTTTGGGGTAAAATTTTAGAAATTTCTTTTATTTTGGTACAGAATTGCAGAAATTTTTCTTCGTTTGTGGCAAAAAGGCAGAAATTCACCATATTTTGGTGCAAAAAGGCTGAAATTCCCCTTATTTTGAGGTAAAATGCTGAAATTCCCCATATTTTGGGGCAAAAAGGCAGAAATTCCCTATATTTGGGGGCAAAAAGGCACAAATTTCCTTTATTTTCGGGCATAATTGCAGAAATTTCATTTATTTCAGGGCAAAAATTCAGAAATTCCTTTTATTTTGGGGCAAAAAGCAGAAATTTCTTTTATTTTGGTACAAAGTTGAAGAAATTTTTTTTATTTTGGAAAAAAAAGGCAGAAATTCCCCATATTTTGGGGCAAAAGGCAGAAATTCCCCTTATTTTGAAGTAAAAAGGCTGAAATTCCCCTTATTTTGGGGCAAAAAGGCAGAAATTCCCTTTATTTTGTGGCAAAAAGGCAGAAATTCCCATTAATTGGGGCAGAAAAGCAGAAACTTTCCTTATTTGGGGGCAATAATGCAGAAATTCCCCATATTTTGTGGCAAAAAGGCAGAAATTCCCCTTATTTGGAGGTAAAATGCTGAAATTCCCCTTATTTTGGGCAAAAGGAAGAAATTCCCCTTATTTTGGGGCAAAATTGCAAAAATTTCACTTATTTTAGGCCAAAAAGTCAGAAATTTCCCTTATTTTGGGGCAAAAAGCAGAAATTCCCCTAATTTTGGGGCCAAAACAGAAATTTCCCTTATTTTGGGGTAAAATTGCAGAAATTTCAAATATTTCAGTGCAAAAGGCAGAAATTCCACTTAATTTTAGGCAATAAGGCACAAATTTTCCGTATTTTGGAGCAAAATCTCAGAAATTCCTCTTATAATGGTGCAAAAATGCAGAAATTCTCTTTATTTTGGTGTAATAAGGCAGAAATTCCCCGTGTTTTGAAGCAAAATTGCACAAATTAATCTAATTTTGAGGGAAAATGCATAAATTCAAATTATTTTGAGGCAAAAATACAGAAATTTTCTTTATTTCATGGCATAAGGTCAGAAATTCTCGTTATTGTGGGGCAAAATTGCAGAAATTTCCCTTATTTTGTGGCAAAATTGCAGAAATTTTTCTTATTTTGGGCAAAATTGCAGAAATTTCACATATTTCAGAGAAAGAAGGCAGGAATTTCTCTTATTTTGGGGCAAAAGGGCAGAAATTTTTTTTATTTTGGTACAAAATTGCAGAAATTTTCTATATTTTGGGGCAAAAATGTAGAAATTCCCCTTATTTTGTGGCAAAAAGGCAGAAATTTCTTTTATTTTGGGGCAAAATTGCAGAAATTTCACTTATTTCAAGGCAATATTCATAAATTCCTTTTATTTTGGGGCAAAAAGACAGAAATTCTGTTTATTTTTGGGTAAAAAGGCAGAAATTTCACTTATTTTGAGGTAAAAAGACAGAAATTACTCTTATTTTGGGGCTAAAATAAAGAAATTTCCCTTTTTGTGGCAAAATTGCAGAAATTTTTTTTATTTTGGGCAAAATTGCCGAAACTTAACTTATTTCAGGGAAAGAAGGCAGGAATTTCTCTTATTTTGGGGCAAAAAGGCAGAAATTTCTTTTATTTTGGTACAAAATTGCAGAAATTTTCTTTATTTTAGGGCAAAAATGCAGAAATTCCCCTTATTTTGTGGCAAAAAAGGCAGAAATTTCCCTTATTTTGGGGAAAAATTGCAGAAATTCCCTTTATTTTGTTGCAATAAGGCAGAAATTCCAAATATTTTGAAGCAAATTGCACAAATTCCCCTAATTTTGAGGGAAAATGCAGAAATTCAAATTATTTTGGGGCAAAAAGACAGAAATTCTCCTTATTTCAGGGCATAACGTCAGAAATTCCACTTATTTTGGGGCAAAATTGCAGAAATTTTTCTTATTTTGGGCAAAATTTAAGAAATTTCACTTATTTAAGGGAAAGAAGTCAGGAATTTCTCTTATTTTGGGGCAAAAGGGCAGAAATTTCTTTTATTTTGGTACAAAATTGCAGATATTTTCTTTATTTTGGGGCAAAAATGAAGAAATTCCCCTTATTTTGTAGCAAAAGCAGAAATTTTCCTTATTTTGGGGCAAAATTGCAGAAATTTCACTTATTTCAAGGCAAAATTCAAAAATTCCTTTTATTTTGGGGCAAACAGACAAAAATTCCGTTTATTTTTGGGTAAAAAGGCACAAATTTCACTTATTTTGAGGTAAAAAGGCAGAAATTACTCTTACTTTGGGTCTAAAATGAAGAAAATTTCCGTTTTTGTGGCCAAATTGCAGAAATTTTTCTTATTTTGGGCAAAATTGCAGAAATTTCACTTATTTCAGGGAAAGAAGGCAGGAATTTCTCTTATTTTGGGGAAAAAGGCAGAAATTTCGTTTATTTTGGTACAAAATTGCAGATATTTTTTTATTTTGGGGCAAAAATGAAGAAATTCCCCTTATTTTGTGGCAAAAAGGCAGAAATTTCCCTTATTTTGGGGCAAAATTGCAGTAATTCCCTTTATTTTGGTGCAATAAGGCAGAAATTCCCCATATTTTGAAGCAAAATTGCACAAATTCCCCTAATTTTGAGGGAAAATGCAGAAATTCACATTATTTTGCGGAAAAAGAAAGAAATTCTCCTTATTTCACGGCAAAAAGTCAGAAATTCGCCTTATTTTGGGGCAAAATTGCAGAAATTTCCCTTATTTTGTGGCAAAATTGCAGAAATTTTTCTTATTTTGGGCAAAATTGCAGAAATTTCACTTATTTCAGGGAAAGAAGGCAGGAATTTCTCTTATTTTGGGGCAAAAAGGCAGAAATTTCTTTTATTTTGGTACAAAATTGCAGAAATTTTCTTTCTTTTGGGGCAAAAATGCAAAAATTCCCCTTATTTTGTGGGAAAAAGGCAGAAATTTCCCTTATTTTGGGGAAAAATTGCAGAAATTCCCTTTATTTTGTTCCAATAAGGTGGAAATTCCCAATGTTTTGAAGCAAATTGCACAAATTCCCCTAATTTTGAGGGAAAATGCAGAAATTCACATTATTTTGGGGCAAAAAGACAGAAATTCTCTTTATTTCACGGCAAAAAGTCAGAAATTCCCCTTATTTTGGGGCAAAATTGCAGAAATTTTTATTTTGGGCAAAATTGCAGAAATTTCACTTATTTCAGAAAAAGAAGGCAGGAATTTTTTTTATTTTGGGGCAAAAAGGCAGAAATTTCTTTTATTTTGGTACAAAATTGCAGAAATTTTCTTTATTTTGAGGCAAAAATGCAGAAATTTCCCATATTTTGAGGCAAAAAGGCTGAGATACCCCTTATTATGACGTAAAAAGGCTGAAATTGCTTTTATTTTGGGGCAAAAAGACAGAAATTCCCCTTATTTTGTGGCAAAAAAACAGAAATTTCCCTTATTTTGGGGCAAAATTGCAGAAATTTCCCTTATTTTCTGGCAAAATTTTAGAAATTTATTTTATTTTGGTACAGAATTGCAGAAATTTTTCTTAATTTGTGGCAAAAAGGCAGAAATTCCCCATATTTTGGTGCAAAAATGCTGAAATTCTCCTTATTTTGAGGTAAAATGTTGAAATTCCCCATATTTTGGGGCAAAAAGGCAGAAATTTCCTGCATTTTGGGGCAAAAAGGCACAAATTTCCCTTATTTTCAGGCAAAATTGCAGAAATTTCATTTATTTCAGGGCAAAAAGTCAGAAATTCCTTTTATTTTGGGGCAAAATGCAGAAATTCCCTTTATTTTGTGGAAAAAAGGCAGAAATTCCTGTTAATTGGGGCAGAAAAGCAGAAACTTTTCTTATTTGGGGGCAATAATGCAGAAATTCCCCATATTTTGTGGCAAAAAGGCATAAATTCCCCTTATTTTGGGTAAAAAGGATGAAATTCCCCTTATTTTAGGGCAAAAAGGCAAAAATTTCCTTTACTTTGTGACAAAATGGCAGAAATTCTTGTTAATTGGGGCAGAAAAGCAGAAATTTTCCTTATTTGAAGGCAAAAAGGCAGTAATTCCCCATATTTTGTGGCAAAAAGGCAGAAATTCCCCTCATTTGGAGGTAAAATGCTGAAATTCCCCTTATTTTGGGCAAAAAGGCAGAAATTCCCCTTATTTTTGGACAAAATTGCAGAAATTTCAATTATTTCAGGGCAAAAAGTCAGAAATTTGCCTTATTTTGGGGCAAAAAAAAGATATTCCCCTAATTATGGGGCCAAAAATAGAAATTCCCCTTATTTTGGGGTAAAATGGCAGAAATTTCAAATATTTCAGGGCAAAAAGGCAGAAATTCCACTTAATTTCGGGCAATAAGGCAGAAATTTTCTGTATTTTGGAGCAAAATCTCAGAAATTCCCCTTATATTGGTGCAAAAATGCAGAAATTCCCTTTATTTTGGTGCAATAAGGCAGAAATTCCCCGTATTTTGAAGGAAAATTGCACTGATTCCCCTAATTTTGAGGGAAAATGCAGAAATTCACATTATTTTGGGGCAAAAAGACAGAAATTCTCCTTATTTCATGGCAAAAAGTCAGAAATTCCCCTTATTTTGGGGCAAAATTGCAAAAATTTCCCTTATTTTGTGGCAAAATTGCAGAAATTTTTCTTATTTTGGGCAAAATTGCAGAAATTTCACTTATTTCATGGAAAGAAGGCAGGAATTTCTCTTATTTTGGGGCAAAAAGGCAGAAATTTCTTTTATTTTGGTACAAAATTGCAAAAATTTTCTTTATTTTGAGGCACAAATGCAGAAATTCCCCATATTTTGGGGCAAAAAAGCAGAGATTCCCCTTATTATGAGGTAAAAAGACTGAAATTCTTTTTATTTTGGGGCAAAAAGACAGAAATCCCCCTTATTTTTTGGCAAAAAGGCAGAAATTTCCCTTATTTTGGGGCACAATTGCAGAAATTTCCCTTATTTTGGGGCAAAATTTTAGAAATTTCTTTTATTTTGGTACAGAATTGCAGAAATTTTTCTTCTTTTGTGACAAAAAGGCAGAAATTCCCCATATTTTGGTGCAAAAAGGCTGAAATTCCCCTTATTTTGAGGTAAAATGCTTAAATTCCCCATATTTTGGAAGAAAAATGCAGAAATTCCCTACATTTTGAGGCAAAAAGGCACAAATTTCCCTTATTTTCAGGCAAAATTGCAGAAATTTCATTTATTTCAGGGCAAAAAGCCAGAAATTCCTTTTATTTTGGGGCAAAAAGCAGAAATTTCTTTTATTTTGGTACAAAGTTGAAGAAATTTTTCTTATTATGGAACAAAAAGGCAGAAATTCCCCATATTTTGGGGCAAAAGGCAGAAATTCTCCTTATTTTGAGGTAAAAAGGCTGAAATGCCCCTTGTTTTGGGGCAAAAAGGCAGAAATTCCCTTTATTTTCTGGCAAAAAGGCAGAAATTCCTGTTAATTGGGGCAGTAAAGCAGAAACTTTCCTTATTTGGGGGCAATAATGCAGAAATTCCCCATATTTTGTGGCAAATAGGCATAAATTCCCCTTATTTTGAGGTAAAAAGAATGAAATTCCCCTTATTTTAGGGCAAAAAGGCAAAAATTTCCATTACTTTGTGGCAAAATGGCAGAAATTCTTGTTAATTGGGGCAGAAAAGCTGAAATTTTCCTTATTTGAAGGCAATAAGGCAGTAATTCCCCATATTTTGTGGCAAAAAGGCAGAAATTCCCCTCATTTGGAGGTAAAATGCTGAAATTCCCCTTATTTTGTGCAAAAAGGCAGAAATTCCCCTTATTTTTGGACAAAATTGCAGAAATTTCACTTATTTCAGGGCAAAAAGTCAGAAATTTGCCTTATTTTGGGGCAAAAAGAAGAAATTCCACTAATTTTGGGGCCAAAAATAGAAATTCCCCTTATTTTGGGGTAAAATTGCAGAAATTTCAAATATTTCAGGGCAAAAAGGCAGAAATTCCACTTAATTTCGGGCAATAAGGCAGAAATTTTCTGTATTTTGGAGCAAAATCTCAGAAATTCCCCTTATATTGGTGCAAAAATGCAGAAATTCCCTTTATTTTGGTGCAATAAGGCAGAAATTCCCCGTATTTTGAAGCAAAATTGCACTAATTCCCCTAATTTTTAGGGAAAATGCAGAAATTCACATTATTTTGGGGCAAAAAGACAGAAATTCTCCTTATTTCACGGTAAAAAGTCAGAAATTCCCCTTATTTTGGGGCAAAATTGCAAAAATTTTCCTTATTTTGTGGCAAAATTGCAGAAATTTTTCTTATTTTGGGCAAAATTGCAGAAATTTCACTTATTTCAGGGAAAGAAGGCAGGAATTTCTTATATTTTGGGGAAAAAAGCAGAAATTTCTTTTATTTTGGTACAAAATTGCAAAAATTTTCTTTATTTTGAGGCAAAAATGCAGAAATTCCCCATATTTTGGGGCAAAAAAGCAGAGATTTCCCTTATTATGAGGTAAAAAGGCTGAAATTCCTTTTATTTTGGGGCAAAAAGACAGAAATCCCCCTTATTTTGTGGCAAAAAGGCAGAAATTTCCCTTATTTTGGGGCAAAATTGCAGAAATTTCCCTTATTTTGGGGCAAAATTTTAGAAATTGCTTATATTTTGGTACAGAATTGCAGAAATTTTTCTTCTTTTGTGGCAAAAACGCAGAAATTCCCCATATTTTGGTGCAAAAAGGCTGAAATTCCCCTTATTTTGAGGTAAAATGCTTAAATTCCCAATATTTTGGAACAAAAATGCAGAAATTCCCTACATTTTGAGGCAAAAAGGCACAAATTTCCCTTATTTTCAGGCAAAATTGCAGAAATTTCATTTATTTCAGGGCAAAAAGTCAGAAATTACTTTTATTTTGGGGCAAAAAGCAGAAATTTCTTTTATTTTGGTACAAAGTTGAAGAAATTTTTCTTATTTTGAAACAAAAAGGCAGAAATTCCCCATATTTTGGGGCAAAAGGCAGAAATTCCCCTTATTTTGAGGTAAAAAGGCTGAAATGCCCCTTGTTTTGGGGCAATAAGGCAGAAATTCCCTTTATTTTCTGGCAAAAAGGCAGAAATTCCCATTTATTGGTGCAGAAAAGCAGAAACTTTCCTTATTTGGGGGCAATAATGCAGAGATTCCCCATATTTTGAAGCAAAAAGTCAGAAATTCCCGTTATTTGAAGGTAAAATGCTGAAATTCTCCTTATTTTGGGCAAAAGGCAGAAATTCCCATTATTTTGGGGCAAAATTTCAGAAATTTCACATATTTTAGGGCAAAAAGTCAGAAATTTGCCTTATTTTGGGGCAAAAAGCAGAAATTCCCCTAATTTTGGGGCCAAAAACAGAAATTCCGCTTATTTTGGGGTAAAATTGCAGAAATTTCAAATATTTCAGTGCAAAAAGGCAGAATTTCCGCTTAATTTTAGACAATAAGGCACAAATTTTCCGTATTTTGGAGCAAAATCTCAGAAATTCCCCTTATAATGGTGCAAAAATGCAGAAATTCCTTTTATTTTGGTGTAATAAGGCAGAAATTCCCCGTGTTTTGAAGCAAAATTGCACAAATTCATCTAATTTTGAGGGAAAATGCAGAAATTCAAATTATTTTGGGGCAAAAAGACAGAAATTCTCCTTATTTCAGGGCATAACGTCAGAAATTCCCCTTATTTTGGGGCAAAATTGCAAAAATTTTTCTTATTTTGGGCAAAATTGCAGAAATTTCACTTATTTAAGGGAAAGAAGGCAGGAATTTCTCTTATTTTGGGGCAAAAGAGCAGAAATTTCTTTTATTTTGGTACAAAATTGCAGATATTTTCTTTATTTTGGGGCAAAAATGAAGAAATTCCCCTTATTTTGTGGCAAAAAGGCAGAAATTTTCCTTATTTTGGGGCAAAATTGCAGAAATTTCACTTATTTCAAGGCAAAATTCAAAAATTCCTTTTATTTTGGGGCAAAAAAACAAAAATTCCGTTTATTTTTGGGTAAAAAGGCACAAATTTCACTTATTTTGAGGTAAAAAGGCAGAAATTACTCTTACTTTGGGGCTAAAATGAAGAAATTTCACTTTTTTGTGGCAAAATTACAGAAATTTTTCTTATTTTGGGCAAAATTGCAGAAATTTCACTTATTTCAGGGAAAGAAGGCAGGAATTTCTCTCATTTTGGGGCAAAAAGGCAGAAATTTCTTTTATTTTGGTACAAAATTGCAGAGATTTTTTTATTTTGGGGCAAAAATGAAGAAATTCCCCCTTATTTTGTGGCAAAAAGGCAGAAATTTCCCTTATTTTGGGGCAAAATTGCAGAAATTCCCTTTATTTTGATGCAATAAGGCAGAAATTCCCCGTATTTTGAAGCAAAATTGCACAAATTCCCCTAATTTTGAGGGAAAATGCAGAAATTCACATTATTTTTGGGCAAAAAGACAGAAATTCTCCTTATTTCACGGCAAAAAGTCAGAAATTCCCCTTATTTTTGGGCAAAATTGCAGAAATTTCCTTTATTTTGTGGCAAAATTGCAGAAATTTTTCTTATTTTGGGCAAAATTGCAGAAATTTCACTTATTTCATCGAAAGAAGGCAGGAATTTCTCTTATTTTGGGGCAAAAAGGCAGAAATTTCTTTTATTTTGGTACAAAATTGCAGAAATTTTCTTTATTTTGGGGCAAAAATGCAAAAATTCCCCTTATTTTGTGGCAAAAAGGCAGAAATTTCCCTTATTTTGAGGCAAAATTGCAGAAATTCCTTTTATTTTGGTGCAATAAGGAAGAAATTCCCAATATTTTGAAGCAAAATTGCACAAATTCCCCTAATTTTGAGGGAAAATGCAGAAGTTCACATTATTTTGGGGCAAAAAGGCAGAAATTCTCCTTATTTCACGGCAAAAAGTCAGAAATTCCCCTTATTTTGGGCAAAGTTGCAGAAATTTCCCTTATTTTGTGGCAAAATTGCAGAAATTTTTCTTATTTTGGGCAAAATTGCAGAAATTTCACTTATTTCAGGGAAAGAAGGCAGGAATTTCTCTTATTTTGAGGCAAAAAGGAAGAAATTTCTTTTATTTTGGTACAAAATTGCAGAAATTTTCTTTATTTTTAGGCAAAAATGCAGAAATTCCCCATATTTTGGGTCAAAAAGGCAGAGATTTCCCTTATTATGAGGTAAAAAGGCTGAAATTCCTTTTATTTTGGGGCAAAAAGACAGAAATTCCCCTTATTTTGTGGCAAAAAGGCAGAAATTTTTCTTATTTTGGGGCAAAATTGCAGAAATTTTCTTTATTTTGTGGCAAAATTGCAGAAATTTTTCTTATTTTGGGCAAAATTGCAGAAATTTCACTTATTTCAGGGAAAGAAGGCAGGAATTTCTCTTATTTTGGGGCAAAAAGGCAGAAATTTCTTATATTTTGGTACAAAATTGCAGAAATTTTCTATATTTTGGGACAAAAATGCAGAAATTCCCCTTATTTTGTGGCAAAATGGCAGAAATTTCCCTTATTTTGGGGCAAAATTGCAGAAATTTTCCTTATTTTGTGGCAAAATTGCAGAAATTTTTCTTATTTTGGGCAAAATTGCAGAAATTTCACTTATTTCAGGGAAAGAAGGCAGGAATTTCTCTTATTTTGGGGCAAAAAGGCAGAAATTTCTTATATTTTGGTACAAAATTGCAGAAATTTTCTATATTTTGGGACAAAAATGCAGAAATTCCCCTTATTTTGTGGCAAAAAGGCAGAAATTTCCTTTATTTTGGGGCAAAATTGCAGAAATTTCACTTATTTCAAGGCAAAATTCCAAAAGTCCTTTTGTTTTGGGGCAAAAAGACAGAAATTCAGTTTAGTTTTGGGTTAAAAGGCAGAAATTTCACTTAATTTGAGGTAAAAAGGCAGAAATTACTCTTATTTTGGGGCTAAAATGAAGAAATTTCCCTTTTTTGTGGCAAAAGGTATACATTCCCCTTATTTTCAGGCAAAAAAGCAGAAATTCCCAGTATTTTGAAGCAAAATTGCAGAAATTCCTCTAATTGTGAGGCAAAACGGCAGAAATTCCCTATATGTTGGGGCAAGAAGACAGAAATTCTCCTTATTTTGTGGCAAAACTCAGAAATTCCACTTATTTTGGGGCAAAATTCCAGAAATTTCCCTTATTTTAGGGCAAAAAAGCAGAAATTCCTAATATATTGTGGCAAAAATGCAGAAATTCCCCTTATTTGTGGTAAAAAGGCTGAAATTCCTCTTATTTGGGGGCAAAAAGGAAGAATTTTTCTTTATTTTGGGGCAAAGTTGCAGAAATTTCACTTATTTCAGGGTAATAAGTCAGAAATTTTCCTTATTTTGTGGCAAAAAAAACAGAAATTTCTTTTGTTTTGGGGTAAAAAAGACAGAAATTCCACTTGTTTAGAGGCAAAAGGCAGAAGTTCCTCTTAATTTTGCGCAAAAATGAAGAAATTTTCCTTTTTTATGGCAAAAAAATATGCATTCCCCTTATTTTTGGGCAAAAAGGCAGAAATTCCCCTTATTTTGAAGCAAAATTGCAGAAATTCCCCTAATTTTGGGGTAAAAGTCAGACATTCCCTTTATTTTGGGGCAAAAATCAGAAATTCCCATTATTTTGGGGAAAAATTCCAGAAATTTCCTTAATTTGGGGCAAAATTGCAGAAATTTACCTTATTTTGGTGCAAAATTGCAGAAATTTCTGATATTTGGGGCAAAATTGCAGAAATTTCACTTATTTTCAGGTAAAAAGGCTGAAATTTCCTTTATTTTTGGGCAAAAAGTGAGAAATTCCCCTTATTTTGGGGCAAAATTGCAGAAATATTTCTTATTTTGGGGCAAAAAGGCAGAAACTCCTTATATTTTGGGGCAAAAAGGAAGAAATTCCCCTTATTTTGGGATAAATTTGCAGAAATTTCCCTTAATTGGAAGCAAAAAGGCAGAAAATCCTTTTAATTTCGGGCAAAAAGGCAGAAATTCCCCGTATTTTGGAGTAAAATTGCAGAATTTCCCCTAATATCGGGGCAAAAATGCAGAAATTCCCTTTATTTGGGGCAAAAGCAGAACTTCCCCTTATTTTCGGGAAAAAAGGCAGAAATTTCTTGTATTTTGAAGCAAAATTGCAGAAACTCCCTAATTTTGGGGCAAAAAGGCAGAAATTCCCTTTATTTTGGGGCAAAAATACAGAAATTCTCCTTATTTCGCGGCAAAAATCAGAAATTCCCCTTATTTTGGGGCAAAATTGAAGAACTTTCCCTTATTTTGGGGCAAAATTGCAGAAATTTCCCTTATTTTGGGGCAAAATTTTAGAAATTTCGTTTATTTTGGTACATAATTGCAGAAATTTTTCTTATATTGTGGCAAAAAGGCTAAAATTTCCCATATTTTGTTGCAAAAATGCTGAAATTCCCCTTATTTTGAGGTAAAATGCTGAAATTCCCCTTATTTTGGGGCAAAAAGGCCGAAATTTCCCTCATTTTGGGGCAAAAAGGCACAAATTTTCCTTATATTCGGGCAAAATTGCAGAAATTTCATTTATTTCAGGGCAAAAAGTCAGAAATTCCATTTATTTTGGGACAAAAAACAGAAATTTCTTTTATTTTGGTACAAAGTTGAAGAAATTTTTCTAATTTTGGAAAAAAAAAGGCAGAAATTCATCATATTTTGGGGTAAAAGGCAGAAATTCCCCTTATTTTGAGGTAAAAAGGATTAAATTCCTCTTATTTTAGGGCAAAAAGGCAAAAATTTCCTTTATTTTGTGGCAAAAAGGCAGAAATTCTTGTTAATTGGGGCAGAAAAGCAGAAATTTTCCTTATTTGAAGGCAATAAGGCAGTAATTCCCCATATTTTGTGGCAAAAAGGCAGAAATTCCCCTCATTTGGAGGTAAAATGCTGAAATTCCACTTATTTTGGGCAAAAAGGCAGAAATTCCCCTTATTTTTGGACAAAATTGCAGAAATTTCACTTATTTCAGGGCAAAAACTAAGAAATTTGCCTTATTTTGGGGCAAAAAGCAAAAATTCCCCTAATTTTGGGGCCAAAAATTGAAATTCCTTTTATTTTGGGGTAAAATTGCAGAAATTTCAAATATTTCAGGGCAAAAAGGCAGAAATTCCACTTAATTTCGGGCAATAAGGCAGAAATTTTCTGTATTTTGGAGCAAAATCTCAGAAATTCCCCTTATATTGGTGCAAAAATTTGAAATTCCCTTTATTTTGGTGCAATAAGGCAGAAATTCCCCGTATTTTGAAGCAAAATTGCACTAATTCCTCTAATTTTGAGGGAAAATGGAGAAATTCACATTATTTTGGGGCAAAAAGACAGAAATTCTCCTTATTACACAGCAAAAAGTCAGAAATTCCCCTTATTTGGGGGCAAAATTGCATAAATTTCCCTTATTTTGTGGCATAATTGCAGAAATTTTTCTTATTTTGGGCAAAATTGCAGAAATTTCACTTATTTCAGGGAAAGAAGGCAGGAATTTCTCTTATTTGGGGCAAAAAGGCAGAAATTTCTTTTATTTTGGTACAAAATTGCAAAAATTTTCTTTATTTTGAGGCAAAAATGCAGAAATTCCCCATATTTTGGGGCAAAAAGGCAGATATTCCCTTTATTATGAGGTAAAAAGGTTGAAATTCCTTTTATTTTGGGGCAAAAAGACAGAAATTCCCCTTATTTTGTGGCAAAAAGGCAGAAATTTCCCTTATTTTGGAGCAAAATTGCAGAAATTTCCCTTATTTTGTGGCAAAATTGCAGAAATTTTTCTTATTTTGGGCAAAATTGCAGAAATTTCACTTATTTCAGGAATAGAAGGCAGGAATTTCTCTTATTTTGGGGCAAAAAGGCAGAAATTTCTTATATTTTGGTACAAAATTGCAGAAATTTTCTATATTTTGGGACAAAAATGCAGAAATTCCCCTTATTTTGTGGCAAAAAGGCAGAAATTTCCCTTATTTTGGGGCAAAATTGCAGAAATTTTCTTTATTTTGTGGCAAAATTGGAGAAATTTTTCTTATTTTGGTCAAAATTGCAGAAATTTCACTCATTTCAGGGAAAGAAGGCAGGAATTTCTCTTATTTTGGGGCAAAAAGGCAGAAATTTCTTATATTTTGGTACAAAATTGCAGAAATTATCTATATTTTGGAACAAAAATGCAGAAATTCTTCTTATTTTGTGGCAAAAAGGCAGAAATTTCCCTTATTTGGGGCAAAATTGCAGAAATTTTCCTTATTTTGTGGCAAAATTGCAGAAATTTTTCTTATTTTGGGCAAAATTGCCGAAATTTCACTTATTTCAGAAAAAGAAGGCAGGAATTTCTCTTACTTTGGGGCAAAAAGGAAGAAATTTCTTATATTTTGGTACAAAATTGCAGAAATTTTCTATATTTTGGGACAAAAATGCAGAAATTCCCCTTATTTTGTGGCAAAAAGGCAGAAATTTCCCCTATTTTGGGGCAAAATTGCAGAAATTTCACTTATTTCAAGGCAAAATTCCAAAAGTCCTTTTGTTTTGGGGCAAAAAGACAGAAATTCAGTTTATTTTTGGGTTAAAAAGCAGAAATTTCACTTAATTTGAGGTAAAAATGCAGAAATTACTTATTTTGGGGCTAAAATGAAGAAATTTCCCTTTTTTGTGGCAAAAGGTATACATTCCCCTTATTTTCAGGCAAAAAAGCAGAAATTCTTCGTATTTTGAAGCAAAATTGCAGAAATTCCCCTAATTGTGAGGCAAAACGGCAGAAATTCCCTATATGTTGGGGCAAAAATACAGAAATTCTCCTTATTTTGTGGCAAAACTCAGAAATTCCACTTATTTTGGGGCAAAATTCCAGAAATTTCCCTTATTTTAGGGCAAAAAAGCAGAAATTCCTAATATATTGTGGCAAAAATGCAGAAATTCCCCTTATTTTGAGGTAAAAAGGCTGAAATTCCTCTTATTTGGGGGCAAAAAGGAAGAATTTTTCTTTATTTTGGGGCAAAGTTGCAGAAATTTCACTTATTTCAGGGTAATAAGTCAGAAATTTTTCTTATTTTGGGGCAAAAAAAACAGAAATTTCTTTTGTTTTGGGGTAAAAAAGACAGAAATCCCACTTATTTAGAGGCAAAAGGCAGAAGTTCCTCTTAATTTTGCGCAAAAATGAAGAAATTTTCCTTTTTTATGGCAAAAAAATATGCATTCCCCTTATTTTCGGGCAAAAAGGCAGAAATTCCCCTTATTTTGAAGCAAAATTGCAGAAATTCCCCTAATTTTGGGGTAAAAGTCAGACATTCCCTTTATTTTGGGGCAAAAATCAGAAATTTCCCTTATTTTGGGGAAAAATTCCAGAAATTTCCTTTAATTTGGGACAAAATTGCAGAAATTTACCTTATTTTGGTGCAAAATTGCAGAAATTTCTGATATTTGGGGCAAAATTGCAGAAATTTCACTTATTTTCAGGTAAAAAGGCTGAAATTTCCTTTATTTTTGGGCAAAAAGTGAGAAATTCCCCTTATTTTGGGGCAAAATTGCAGAAATATTTCTTATTTTGGGGCAAAAAGGCAGAAACTCCTTATATTTTGGGGCAAAAAGGAAGAAATTCCCCTTATTTTGGGATAAATTTGCAGAAATTTCCCTTATTTGGAAGCAAAAAAGGCAGAAAATCCTTTTAATTTCGGGCAAAAAGGCAGGAATACCCGTATTTTGGAGCAAAATTGCAGAATTTCCCCTAATATCGGGGCAAAAATGCAGAAATTCCCTTTATTTGGGGCAAAAGCAGAAGTTCCCCTTATTTTCGGGAAAAAAGGCAGAAATTCTTTGTATTTTGAAGCAAAATTGCAGAAACTCCCCTAATTTTGGGGCAAAAAGGCAGAAATTTCCTTTATTTTGGGGCAAAAATACAGAAATTCTCCTTATTTCGCGGCAAAAAGTCAGAAATTCCCCTTATTTTGGGGCAAAATTGAAGAACTTTCGCTTATTTTGGGGCAAAATTGCAGAAATTTCCCTTATTTTGGGGCAAAATTTTAGAAATTTCTTTTATTTTGGTACATAATTGCAGAAATTTTTCTTATATTGTGGCAAAAAGGCTAAAATTCCCCATATTTTGGTGCAAAAATGCTGAAATTCCCCTTATTTTGAGGTAAAATGCTGAAATTCCCCTTATTTTGGGGCAAAAAGGCCGAAATTTCCCTCATTTTGGGGCAAAAAGGCACAAATTTTTCTTATATTCGGGCAAAATTGCAGAAATTTCATTTATTTCAGGGCAAAAAGTCAGAAATTCCATTTATTTTGGGACAAAAAACAGAAATTTCTTTTATTTTGGTACAAAGTTGAAGAAATTTTTCTTATTTTGGAACAAAAAGGCAGAAATTCATCATATTTTGTGGTAAAAGGCAGAAATTCCCCTTATTTTGAGGTAAAAAGGATTAAATTCCTCTTATTTTAGGGCAAAAAGGCAAAAATTTTTTTTACTTTGTGGCAAAAAGGCAGAAATTCTTGTTAATTGGGGCAGAAAAGCAGAAATTTTCCTTATTTGAAGGCAATAAGGCAGTAATTCCCCATATTTTGTGGCAAAAAGGGAGAAATTCCCCTCATTTGGAGGTAAAATGCTGAAATTCCCCTTATTTTGGGCAAAAAGGCAGAAATTCCCCTTATTTTTGGACAAAATTGCAGAAATTTCACTTATTTCAGGGCAAAAAGTAAGAAATTTGCCTTATTTTGGGGCAAAAAGAAAAAATTCCCCTAATTTTGGGGCCAAAAATTGAAATTCCCTTTATTTTGGGGTAAAATTGCAGAAATATCAAATATTTCAGGGCAAAAAGGCAGAAATTCCACTTAATTTCGGGCAATAAGGCAGAAATTTTCTGTATTTTGGAGCAAAATCTCAGAAATTCCCCTTATATTGGTGCAAAAATTCAGAAATTCCCTTTATTTTGGTGCAATAAGGCGGAAATTCCCCATATTTTGAAGCAAAATTGCACTAATTCCCCTAATTTTGAGGGAAAATGCAGAAATTCACATTATTTTGGGGCAAAAAGACAGAAATTCTCCTTATTACACAGCAAAAAGTCAGAAATTCCCCTTATTTTGGGGCAAAATTGCGTAAATTTCCCTTATTTTGTGGCAAAATTGCAGAAATTTTTCTTATTTTGGGAAAAAATTGCAGAAATTTCACTTATTTCAGGTAAAGAAGGCAGGAATTTCGCTTATTTGGGGCAAAAAGGCAGAAATTTCTTTTATTTTGGTACAAAATTGCAAAAATTTTCTTTATTTTGAGGCAAAAATGCAGAAATTCCCCATATTTTGGGGCAAAAAGGCAGATATTCCCTTTATTATGAGGTAAAAAGGCTGAAATTCCTTTTATTTTGGGGCAAAAATACAGAAATCCCCTTATTTTGTGGCAAAAAAGTAGAAATTTCCCTTATTTTCGGCAAAATAGCAGAAATTTCCCTTATTTTGGGGCAAAATTTTAGAAATTTCTTTTATTTTGGTACAGAATTGCAGAAATTTTTCTTCGTTTGTGGCAAAAAGGCAGAAATTCCCCATATTTTGGTGCAAAAAGTCTGAAATTCCCCTTATTTTGAGGTAAAATGCTGAAATTCCCCATATTTTGGGGCAAAAAGGCAGAAATTCCCTACATTTTGGGGCAAAAAGGCACAAATTTCCCTTATTTTCGGGCAAAATTGCAGAAATTTCATTTATTTCAGAGCAAAGAGTCAGAAATTCCTTTTATTTTGGGTAAAAAGCAGAAATTTCTTTTATTTTGGTACAAAGTTGAAGAAATTTTTCTTATTTTGGAACAAAAAGGCAGAAATTCCCCATATTTTGGGGCAAAAGACAGAAATTCCCCTTATTTTGAGGTAAAAAGGCTGAAATTCCCCTTGTTTTGGGGCAAAAAGGCAGAAATTCCCTTTATTTTCTGGCAAAAAGGCAGAAATTCCCATTAGTTGGGGCAGAAAAGCAGAAACTTTTCTTATTTAGGGCTATAATGCAGAGATTCCCCATATTTTGTGGCAAAAAGGCAGAAATTCCCCTTATTTGGAGGTAAAATGCTTAAATTCGCCTTATTTGGGGCAATAGGCAGAAATTCCCCTTATTTTGGGGCAAAATTGCAGAAATTTCCCTTATTTTGGGGCAAAAAGAAGAAATTCCACCAATTTGGGGGCCAAAAACAGAAATTCCCCTTATTTTGTGTAAAATTGCAGAAATTTCAAATATTTCAGTGCAAAAAGGCAGAAATTCCACTTAATTTTAGACAATAAGGCACAAATTTTCCGTATTTTGGAGCAAAATCTCAGAAATTCCTCTTATAATGATGCAAAAATGCAGAAATTCCCTTTATTTTGGTGTAAAAAGGCAGAAATTCCCCGTGTTTTGAAGCAAAATTGCAAATTCATCTAATTTTGAGTGAAAATACAGAAATTCAAATTATTTTTGGGCAAAAATATAGAAATTCTCCTTATTTCAGGGCATAACTTCAGAAATTCCCCTTATTTTGGGGCATAATTGCAGAAATTTTCCTTATTTTGTGGCAAAATTGCAGAAATTTTTCTTATTTTGGGCAAAATTGCAGAAATTTCACTTATTTCAGGGAAAGAAGTCAGGAATTTCTCTTATTTTGGGGCAAAAGGGCAGAAATTTCTTTTATTTTGGTACACAATTGCAGAAATTTTCTTTATTTTGGGGCAAAAATGAAGAAATTCCTCTTATTTTGTGGCAAAAAAACAGAAATTTCCCTTATTTTGGGGCAAAATTGCAGAAATTTCACTTATTTCAAGGCAAAATTCAGAAATTCCTTTTATTTTGGGGCAAAAAGGCAGAAATTTCTTTTATTTTGGTACAAAATTGCAGAAATTTTCTTTATTTTGGGGCAAAAATGCAGAAAATCCCCTTATTTTGTGGCAAAAAGGCAGAAATTTCCCTTATTTTGGGGCAAAATTGCAGAAATTTCCTTTATTTTTGTGCAATAAGGCAGAAATTCCTCATATTTTGAAGGAAAATTGCACAAATTCCCCTAATTTTGAGGGAAAATGCAGAAATTCACATTATTTTGGGGCAAAAAGACAGAAATTCTCCTTATTTCACGGCAAAAAGTCAGAAATTCCCCTTATTTTGGGGAAAAATTGCAGAAATTTCCCTTATTTTGTGGCAAAATTGCAGAAATTTTTCTTATTTTGGGAAAAATTGCAGAAATTTCACTTATTTCAGGCAAAGAAGGCAGGATTTCTCCTATTTTGGGACAAAAAGGCAGAAATTTCTAATATTTTGGTACAAAATTGCAGAAATTTTCTATATTTTGGGACAAAAATGCAGAAATTCTCCTTATTTTGTGGCAAAACTCAGAAATTCCACTTATTTTGGGGCAAAATTCCAGAAATTTCTTTTATTTCAGGGAAAAAAGCAGAAATTCCTAATATATTGTGGCAACAATGCAGAAATTCCCCTTATTTTGGGGTAAAAAGGCTGAAATTCCTCTTATTTGGGGGCAAAAAAGAAGAATTTTTCCTTATTTTGGGGCAAAGTTGCAGAAATTTCACTTATGTCAGGGTAATAAGTCAGAAATTTTCCTTATTTTGAGGCAAAAAAGACAGAAATTTTTTTTTGTTTTGGGGTAAAAAAGACAGAAATTCCACTTATTTAGAGGCAAAAGGCAGAAGTTCCTCTTAATTTGTAGCAAAAATGAAGAAATTTCCCTTTTTTATGGCAAAAAGTTATGCATTCCCCTTATTTCCAGGCAAAAAGGCAGAAATTCCCCTTATTTTGAAGCAAAATTGCAGAAATTCCCCTAATTTTGGGGTAAAATGCAGACATTCCCTTTATTTTGGGGCAAAAATCAGCAATTCCCCTTATTTTGGGGAAAAATTCCAGAAATTTCCTTTAAATTTGGGGCAAAATCGGAGAAATTTCACTTACTTTCAGGTAAAAAGGCTGATATTTCCTTTATTTTTGGGCAAAACGTGAGAAATTCCCCTTATTTTGCGGCAAAATTGCAGAAATATTTCTTATTTTGGGGCAAAAAGGCAGAAATTCCTTATATTTGGGGCAAAAAGGCAGAAATTCTCCTTATTTTGGGATAAAATTGCAGAAATTTCCCTTATTTGGGGGCAAAAAGGCAGAAAATCCTTTTAATTTCGGGCATAAAGGCAGAAATTCCCCGTATTTTGGAGCAAAATTGCAGAAATTCCCCTAATATCGGGGCAAAAATGCAGAAATTCCCTTTATTTGGGGCAAAAGCAGAAGTTCCCCTTATTTTCGGGAAAAAAGGCAGAAATTCCTTGTATTTTGAAGCAAAATTGCAGAAACTCCCTTAATTTTGGGGCAAAAAGGCAGAAATTTCCTTTATTTTGGGGCAAAAATACAGAAATTCTCCTTATTTCACGGCAAAAATTCAGAAATTCCCCTTATTTTGGGGCAAAATTGAAGAACTTTCCCTTATTTTCGGGAAAAATTGCAGAAATTTCCCTTATTTTGGGGCAAAATTGCAGAAATTTCACTTATTTTAGGGCTAAAAGTCAGAAATTTCCCTTATTTTGGGGAAAAAGAAGAAATTCCACCAATTTGGGGGCCAAAAACAGAAATTCCCCTTATTTTGTGTAAAATTGCAGAAATTTCAAATATTTCAGTGCAAAAAGGCAGAAATTCCACTTAATTTTAGACAACAAGGCACAAATTTTTCGTATTTTGGAGCAAAATCTCAGAAATTCCTCTTATAATGATGCAAAAATGCAGAAATTCCCTTTATTTTGGTGTAAAAGGGCAGAAATTCCCCGTGTTTTGAAGCAAAATTGCAAATTCATCTAATTTTGAGTGAAAATACAAAAATTCAAATTATTTTGGGGCAAAAATACAGAAATTCTCCTTATTTCAGGGCATAACTTCAGAAATTCCCCTTATTTTGGGGCAAAATTGCAGAAATTTTCCTTATTTTGTGGCAAAATTGCAGAAATTTTTCTTATTTTGGGCAAAATTGCAGAAATTTCACTTATTTCAGGGAAAGAAGTCAGGAATTTCTCTTATTTTGGGGCAAAAGGGCAGAAATTTCTTTTATTTTGGTACACAATTGCAGAAATTTTCTTTATTTTGGGGCAAAAATGAAGAAATTCCTCTTATTTTGTGGCAAAAAAACAGAAATTTCCCTTATTTTGGGGCAAAATTGCAGAAATTTCACTTATTTCAAGGCCAAATTCAGAAATTCCTTATATTTTGGGGCAAAAAGACAGAAATTCCGTTTATTTTTTGGTAAAAAGGAAGAAATTTCACTTATTTTGAGGTAAAAAGGCAGAAATTACTCTTATTTTTGGGCTAAAATGAAGTAATTTCCCTTTTTTGTGGCAAAATTGCAGAAATTTTTCTTATTTTGGGCAAAATTGCAGAAATTTCACTTATTTCAGGGAAAGAAGGCAGGAATTTCTCTTATTTTGGGGCAAAAAGGCAGAAATTTCTTTTATTTTGGTACAAAATTGCAGAAATTTTCTTTATTTTGGGGCAAAAATGCAGAAATTCCCCTTATTTTGTGGCAAAAAGGCAGAAATTTCCCTTATTTTGGGGCAAAATTGCAGAAATTTCCTTTATTTTGGTGCAATAAGGCAGAAATTCCTCATATTTTGAAGGAAAATTGCACAAATTCCCCTAATTTTGAGGGAAAATGCAGAAATTCACATTATTTTGGGGCAAAAAGACAGAAATTCTCCTTATTTCACGGCAAAAAGTCAGAAATTCCGCTTATTTTGGGGAAAAATTGCAGAAATTTCCCTTATTTTGTGGCAAAATTGCAGAAATTTTTCTTATTTTGGGCAAAATTGCAGAAATTTCACTTATTTCAGGCAAAGAAGGCAGGAATTTCTCTTATTTTGGGACAAAAAGGCAGAAATTTCTTTTATTTTGGTACAAAATTGCAGAAATTTTTTATATTTTGGGACAAAAATGCAGAAATTCCCCTTATTTTGTGGCAAAAAGGCAGAAATTTCCCTTTTTTGGGGGAAAAATTGCAGAAATTTCACTTATTTCAAGGAAAAATTCAAAAAGTCCTCTAATTTTGGGGCAAAAAGACAGAAATTCAGTTCATTTTTGGGTTAAAAGGCAGAAATTTCACTTAATTTGAGGTAAAAAGGCAGAAATTACTCTTATTTTGGGGCTAAAATGAAGAAATTTCTTTTTTTTGTGGCAAAAGGTATACATTCCCCTTATTTTCAGGCAAAAAAGCAGAAATTCCCCGTATTTTGAAGCAAAATTGCAGAAATTCCCCTAATTGTGAGGCAAAACGGCAGAAATTCCCTATATGTTGGGGCAAAAAGACAGAAATTCTCCTTATTTTGTGGCATAACTCAGAAATTCCACTTATTTTGGGAAAAAATTCCAGAAATTTCTTTTATTTTAGGGCAAAAAAGCAGAAATTCCTAATATATTGTGGCAACAATGCAGAAATTCCCCTTATTTTGAGGTAAAAAGGCTGAAAATCCTCTTATTTGGGGGCAAAAAGGCAGAATTTTTCCTTATTTTGGGGCAAAGTTGCAGAAATTTCACTTATGTCAGGGTAATAAGACAGAAATTTTCCTTATTTTGAGGCAAAAAAGACAGAAATTTTTTTTTGTTTTGGGGTAAAAAAGACAGAAATTCCACTTATTTAGAGGCAAAAGGCAGAAGTTCCTCTTAATTTGTGGCAAAAATGAAGAAATTTCCCTTTTTTATGGCAAAAAGGTATGCATTCCCCTTATTTTCAGGCAAAAAGGCAGAAATTCCCCTTATTTTGAAGCAAAATTGCAGAAATTCCCCTAATTTTGGGGTAAAAGGCAGACATTCCTTTTATTTTGGGGCAAAAATCAGCAATTCCCCTTATTTTGGGGAAAAATTCCAGAAATTTCCTTTAATTTGGGGCAAAATTGGAGAAATTTCACTTACTTTCAGGTAAAAAGGCTGATATTTCCTTTATTTTTGGGCAAAACGTGAGAAATTCCCCTTATTTTGCGGCAAAATTGCAGAAATATTTCTTATTTTGGGGCAAAAAGGCAGAAATTCCTTATATTTGGGGCAAAAAGGCAGAAATTCTCCTTATTTTGGGATAAAATTGCAGAAATTTCCCTTATTTGGGGGCAAAAAGGCAGAAAATCCTTTTAATTTCGGGCATAAAGGCAGAAATTCCCCGTATTTTGGAGCAAAATTGCAGAAATTCCCCTAATATCGGGGCAAAAATGCAGAAATTCCCTTTATTTGGGGCAAAAGCAGAAGTTCCCCTTATTTTCGGGAAAAAAGGCAGAAATTCCTTGTATTTTGAAGCAAAATTGCAGAAACTCCCTTAATTTTGGAGCAAAAAGGCAGAAATTTCCTTTATTTTGGGGCAAAAATACAGAAATTCTCCTTATTTCGCGGCAAAAATTCAGAAATTCCCCTTATTTTGGGGCAAAATTGAAGAACTTTCCCTTATTTTCGGGAAAAATTGCAGAAATTTCCTTTATTTTGGGGCAAAATTTTAGAAATTTCTTTTATTTTGGTACTGAATTGCATAAATTTTTTTTATATTGTGGCAAAAAGGCTAAAATTCCCCATATTTTGGTGCAAAAATGCTGAAATTCCCCTTATTTTGAGGTAAAATGCTGAAATTCCCCATATTTTGGGGCAAAAAGGCAGAAATTTCCCTCATTTTGGGGCAAAAAGGCACAAATTTTTCTTATTTTCGGGCAAAATTAAAGAAATTTCATTTATTTCAAGGCAAAAAGTCAGAAATTCCTTTTATTTTGGAACAAAAAACAGAAATTTCTTTTATTTTGTTACAAAGTGGAAGAAATTTTTCTGATTTTGGAACAAAAAGGCAGAAATTCCTCATATTTTGGAGTAAAAGGCAAAAATTCCCCTTATGATGAGGTAAAAAGGATGAAATTCCCCTTATTTTAGGGCAAAAAGGCAAAAATTTCCTTTACTTTGTGGCAAAAAAGGAGAAATTCTTGTTAATTGGGGCAGAAAAGCAGAAATTTTCCTTATTTGAAGGCAAAAAGGCAGTAATTCCCCATATTTTGTGGCAAAAGGCAGAAATTCCCCTCATTTGGAGGTAAAATGCTGAAATTCCCCTTATTTTGGGCAAAAAGGCAGAAATTCCCCTTATTTTTGGACAAAATTGCAGAAATTTCACTTATTTCAGGGCAAAAAGTCAGAAATTTGCCTTATTTTGGGGGAGAAAACAGAAATTCCCCTAATTTTAGGGACAAAAATAGAAATTCCCCTTTTTTTTGGGTAAAATTGCAGAAATTTCAAATATTTCAGGGCAAAAAGGCAGAAATTCCACTTAATATCGGGCAATAAGGCAGAAATTTTCTGTATTTTGGAGCAAAATCTCAGAAAATCCCCTTATATTGGTGCAAAAATGCAGAAATTCCCTTTATTTTGGTGCAATAAGGCAGAAATTCCCCGTATTTTGAAGCAAAATTGCACTAATTCCCCTAATTTTGAGGGAAAATGCAGAAATTCACATTATTTTGGGGCAAAAAGACAGAAATTCTCCATATTTCACGTCAAAAAGTCAGAAATTCCCCTTACTTTGGGGCAAAATTGCATAAATTTCCCTTATTTTGTGGCAAAATTGCAGAAATTTTTCTTATTTTGGGCAAAATTGCAGAAATTTCACTTATTTCAGAAAAAGAAGGCAGGAATTTCTCTTATTTTGGGGCAAAAAGGCAGAAATTTCTTTTATTTTGGTACAAAATTGCAAAAATTTTCTTTATTTTGAGGCAAAAATGCAGAAATTCCCCATATTTTGGGGCAAAAAGGCAGAGATTCCCCTTATTATGAGGTAAAAAGGCTGAAATTCCTTTTATTTTGGGGCAAAAAGACAGAAATACTCCTTATTTTGTGGCAAAAAGGCAGAAATTTCCCTTATTTTGGGGCAAAACTGCAGAAATTTCCCTTATTTTGGGGCAAAATTCTAGAAATTTCTTTTATTTTGGTACAGAATTGCAGAAATTTTTCTTCTTTTGTGGCAAAAAGGCAGAAATTCCCCTTATTTGGAGGTAAAATGCTGAAATTCCCCTTATTTTGGGCAAAAGGAAGAAATTCCCCTTATTTTTGAGCAAAATTTCAGAAATTTCACTTATTTTAGTGCAAAAAGTCAGAAATTTGCCTTATTTTGAGGCAAAAAGCAGAAATTCCCCTAATTTTGGCGCCAAAAACAGAAATTCCCCTTATTTTGGGGTAAAATTGCAGAAATTTCAAATATTTCAGTGCAAAAAGGCAGAAATTCCATTTAATTTTAGACAATAAGGCACAAATTTTCCGTATTTTGGAGCAAAATCTAAGAAATTCCCCTTATAATGGTGCAAAAATGCAGAAATTTCATTTATTTTGGTCTAATAAGGCAGAAATTCCCCGTGTTTTGAAGCAAAATTGCACAAATTCATCTAATTTTTAGGGAAAATACAGAAATTCAAATTATTTTGGGGCAAAAAGACAGAAATTCTCCTTATTTCAGGGCATAACGTCAGAAATTCCCCTTATTTTGGGGCAAAATTGCAGAAATTTACCTTATTTTGTGGCAAAATTGCAGAAATTTTTCTTATTTTGGGCAAAATTGCAGAAATTTCACTTATTTCAAGGCAAAATTCAAAAATTCCTTTTATTTTGGGGCAAAAAGAAAGAAATTCCGTTTATTTTTGGGTAAAAAGGCAGAAATTTCACTTATTTTGAGGTAAAAAGGCAGAAATTACTCTTATTTTGGGGCTAAAATGAAGAAATTTCCCTTTTTTGTGGCAAAATTGCAAAAATTTTTCTTATTTTTGGCAAAATTGCAGAAATTTCACTTATTTCAGGGAAAGAAGGCAGGAATTTCTCTTATTATGGGGCAAAAAGGCAGAAATTTCTTTTATTTTGGTACAAAATTGCAGAAATTTTCTTTATTTTGGGGCAAAAATGCAGAAATTCCCCTTATTTTGTGGCAAAAAAGCAGAAATTTCCCTTATTTTGGGGCAAAATTGCAGAAATTTCACTTATTTCAAGGAAAAATTCAAAAAGTCCTCTTATTTTGGGGCAAAAAGACAGAAATTCAGTTTATTTTTGGGTTAAAAGTCAGAAATTTCACTTAATTTGAGGTAAAAAGGCAGAAATTACTCTTATTTTGGGGCTAAAATGAAGAAATTTCTTTTTTTTCTGGCAAAAGGTATACATTCCCCTTATTTTCAGGCAAAAAAGCAGAAATTCCCCGTATTTTGAAGCAAAATTGCAGAAATTCCCCTAATTGTGAGGCAAAACGGCAGAAATTCCCTATATGTTGGGGCAAAAAGACAGAAATTCTCCTTATTTTGTGGCAAAACTCAGAAATTCCACTTATTTTGGGGCAAAATTCCAGAAATTTCTTTTATTTTAGGTCAAAAAAGCAGAAATTCCTAATATATTGTGGCAAAAATGCAGAAATTCCCCTTATTTTGAGGTAAAAAGGCTGAAATTCCTCTTATTTGGGGGCAAAAAGTAAGAATTTTTCCTTATTTTGGGGCAAAGTTGCAGAAATTTCACTTATGTCAGGGTAATAAGTCAGAAATTTTCCTTATTTTGAGGCAAAAGAGACAGAAATTTTTTTTTGTTTTGGGGTAAAAAAGACAGAAATTCCACTTATTTAGAGGCAAAAGGCAGAAGTTCCTCTTAATTTGTGGCAAAAATGAAGAAATTTCCCTTTTTTATGGCAAAAAGGTATGCATTCCCCTTATTTTCAGGCAAAAAGGCAGAAATTCCTCTTATTTTGAAGCAAAATTGCAGAAATTCCCCTAATTTTGGGGTAAAAGGCAGACATTCCCTTTATTTTGGGGCAAAAATCAGCAATTCCCCTTATTTTGGGGAAAAATTCCAGAAATTTCCTTTAATTTGGGGCAAAATTGGAGAAATTTCACTTACTTTCAGGTAAAAAGGCTGATATTTCCTTTATTTTTGGGCAAAAAGTGAGAAATTCCCCTTATTTTGCGGCAAAATTGCAGAAATATTTCTTATTTTGGGGCAAAAAGGCAGAAATTCCTTATATTTGGGGCAAAAAGGCAGAAATTCTCCTTATTTTGGGATAAAATTGCAGAAATTTCCCTTATTTGGGGGCAAAAAGGCAGAAAATCCTTTTAATTTCGGGCATAAAGGCAGAAATTCCCTGTATTTTGGAGCAAAATTGCAGAAATTCCCCTAATATCGGGGCAAAAATGCAGAAATTCCCTTTATTTGGGGCAAAAGCAGAAGTTCCCCTTATTTTCGGGAAAAAAAGGCAGAAATTCCTTGTATTTTGAAGCAAAATTGCAGAAACTCCCTTAATTTTTGGGCAAAAAGGCAGAAATTTCCTTTATTTTGGGGCAAAAATACAGAAATTCTCCTTATTTCGCGGCAAAAATTCAGAAATTCCCCTTATTTTGGGGCAAAATTGAAGAACTTTCCCTTATTTTCGGGAAAAATTGCAGAAATTTCCCTTATTTTGGGGCAAAATTTTAGAAATTTCTTTTATTTTGGTACAGAATTGCAGAAATTTTTTTTATATTGTGGCAAAAAGGCTAAAATTTCCCATATTTTGGTGCAAAAATGCTGAAATTCCCCTTATTTTGAGGTAAAATGCTAAAATTCCCCATATTTTGGGGCAAAAAGGCAGAAATTTCCCTCATTTTGGGGCAAAAAGGCACAAACTTTTCTTATTTTCGGGCAAAATTGAAGAAATTTCATTTATTTCAAGGCAAAAAGTCAGAAATTCCTTTTATTTTGGAACAAAAAACAGAAATTTCTTTTATTTTGTTACAAAGTAGAAGAAATTTTTCTTATTTTGGAACAAAAAGGCAGAAATTCCTCATATTTTGGAGTAAAAGGCAAAAATTCCCCTTATGTTGAGGTAAAAAGGATGAAATTCCCCTTATTTTAGGGCAAAAAGGCAAAAATTTCCTTTACTTTGTGGCAAAAAAGAAGAAATTCTTGTTAATTGGGGCAGAAAAGCAGAAATTTTCCTTATTTGAAGGCAAAAAGGCAGTAATTTCCCATATTTTGTGGCAAAAAGGCAGAAATTCCCCTCATTTGGAGGTAAAATGCTGAAATTCCCCTTATTTTGGGCAAAAAGGCAGAAATTCCCCTTATTTTTGGACAAAATTGCAGAAATTTCACTTATTTCAGGGCAAAAAGTCAGAAATTTGCCTTATCTTGGGGGAGAAAACAGAAATTCCCCTAATTTTAGGGACAAAAATAGAAATTCCCCTTTTTTTTGGGTAAAATTGCAGAAATTTCAAATATTTCAGGGCAAAAAGGCAGAAATTCCACTTAATATCGGGCAATAAGGCAGAAATTTTCTGTATTTTGGAGCAAAATCTCAGAAATTCCCCTTATATTGGTGCAAAAATGCAGAAATTCCCTTTATTTTGGTGCAATAAGGCAGAAATTCCCCGTATTTTGAAGCAAAATTGCACTAATTCCCCTAATTTTGAGGGAAAATGCAGAAATTCACATTATTTTGGGGCAAAAAGACAGAAATTCTCCATATTTCACGTCAAAAAGTCAGAAATTCCCCTTACTTTGGGGCAAAATTGCATAAATTTCCCTTATTTTGTGGCAAAATTGCAGAAATTTTTCTTATTTTGGGCAAAATTGCAGAAATTTCACTTATTTCAGAAAAAGAAGGCAGGAATTTCTCTTATTTTGGGGCAAAAAGGCAGAAATTTCTTTTATTTTGGTACAAAATTGCAAAAATTTTCTTTATTTTGTGGCAAAAATGCAGAAATTCCCCATATTTTGGGGCAAAAAGGCAGAGATTCCCCTTATTATGAGGTAAAAATGCTGAAATTCCTTTTATTTTGGGGCAAAAAGACAGAAATCCTCCTTATTTTGTGGCAAAAAGGCAGAAATTTCCCTTATTTTGGGGCAAAATTGCAGAAATTTCCCTTATTTTGGGGCAAAATTTTAGAAATTTCTTTTATTTTGGTACAGAATTGCAGAAATTTTTCTTCTTTTGTGGCAAAAAGGCAGAAATTCCCCTTATTTTGGGATAAAATTGCAGAAATTTCCCTTATTTGGGGGCAAAAAGGCAGAAAATCCTTTTAATTTCGGGCATAAAGGCAGAAATTCCCTGTATTTTGGAGCAAAATTGCAGAAATTCCCCTAATATCGGGGCAAAAATGCAGAAATTCCCTTTATTTGGGGCAAAAGCAGAAGTTCCCCTTATTTTCGGGAAAAAAAGGCAGAAATTCCTTGTATTTTGAAGCAAAATTGCAGAAACTCCCTTAATTTTTGGGCAAAAAGGCAGAAATTTCCTTTATTTTGGGGCAAAAATACAGAAATTCTCCTTATTTCGCGGCAAAAATTCAGAAATTCCCCTTATTTTGGGGCAAAATTGAAGAACTTTCCCTTATTTTCGGGAAAAATTGCAGAAATTTCCCTTATTTTGGGGCAAAATTTTAGAAATTTCTTTTATTTTGGTACAGAATTGCAGAAATTTTTTTTATATTGTGGCAAAAAGGCTAAAATTCCCCATATTTTGGTGCAAAAATGCTGAAATTCCCCTTATTTTGAGGTAAAATGCTAAAATTCCCCATATTTTGGGGCAAAAAGGCAGAAATTTCCCTCATTTTGGGGCAAAAAGGCACAAACTTTTCTTATTTTCGGGCAAAATTGAAGAAATTTCATTTATTTCAAGGCAAAAAGTCAGAAATTCCTTTTATTTTGGAACAAAAAACAGAAATTTCTTTTATTTTGTTACAAAGTAGAAGAAATTTTTCTTATTTTGGAACAAAAAGGCAGAAATTCCTCATATTTTGGAGTAAAAGGCAAAAATTCCCCTTATGTTGAGGTAAAAAGGATGAAATTCCCCTTATTTTAGGGCAAAAAGGCAAAAATTTCCTTTACTTTGTGGCAAAAAAGAAGAAATTCTTGTTAATTGGGGCAGAAAAGCAGAAATTTTCCTTATTTGAAGGCAAAAAGGCAGTAATTCCCCATATTTTGTGGCAAAAAGGCAGAAATTCCCCTCATTTGGAGGTAAAATGCTGAAATTCCCCTTATTTTGGGCAAAAAGGCAGAAATTCCCCTTATTTGGAGGTAAAATGCTGAAATTCCCCTTATTTTGGGCAAAAGGAAGAAATTCCCCTTATTTTTGAGCAAAATTTCAGAAATTTCACTTATTTTAGTGCAAAAAGTCAGAAATTTGCCTTATTTTGAGGCAAAAAGCAGAAATTCCCCTAATTTTGGCACCAAAAACAGAAATTCCCCTTATTTTGGGGTAAAATTGCAGAAATTTCAAATATTTCAGTGCAAAAAGGCAGAAATTCCATTTAATTTTAGACAATAAGGCAAAAATTTTCCGTATTTTGGAGCAAAATCTAAGAAATTCCCCTTGTAATGGTGCAAAAATGCAGAAATTTCCTTTATTTTGGTGTAATAAGGCAGAAATTCCCCGTGTTTTGAAGCAAAATTGCACAAATTCATCGAATTTTTAGGGAAAATAGAGAAATTCAAATTATTTTGGGGCAAAAAGACAGAAATTCTCCTTATTTCAGGGCATAACGTCAGAAATTCCCCTTATTTTGGGGCAAAATTGCAGAAATTTCCCTTATTTTGTGGCAAAATTGCAGAAATTTTTCTTATTTTGGGCAAAATTGCAGAAATTTCACTTATTTCAAGGCAAAATTCAAAAATTCCTTTTATTTTGGGGCAAAAAGAAAGAAATTCCGTTTATTTTTGGGTAAAAAGGCAGAAATTTCACTTATTTTGAGGTAAAAAGGCAGAAATTACTCTTATTTTGGGGCTAAAATGAAGAAATTTCCCTTTTTTGTGGCAAAATTGCAGAAATTTTTCTTATTTTGGGCAAAATTGCAGAAATTTCACTTATTTCAGGGAAAGAAGGCAGGAATTTCTCTTATTATGGGGCAAAAAGGCAGAAATTTCTTTTATTTTGGTACAAAATTGCAGAAATTTTCTTTATTTTGGGGCAAAAATGCAGAAATTCCCCTTATTTTGTGCCAAAAAGGCAGAAATTTCCCTTATTTTGGGGCAAAATTGCAGAAATTCCTTTTATTTTGGTGCAATAAGGCAGAAATTCCCCATATTTTGAAGCAAAATTGCACAAATTTCCCTAATTTTGAGGGAAAATGCAGAAATTCACATTATTTTGGGGCAAAAAGTCAGAAATTCTCCTTATTACACAGCAAAAAGTCAGAAATTCCCCTTATTTTGGGGCAAAATTGCAGAAATTTCCTTTATTTTGTGGCAAAATTTCAGAAATTTTTCTTATTTTGTGCAAAATTGCAGAAATTTCACTTATTTCAGGGAAAGAAGGCAGGAATTTCTCTTATTTTAGGGCAAAAAGGCAGAAATTTCTTTTATTTTGGTACAAAATTACAGAAATTTTCTTTATTTTGAGGCAAAAATGCAGAAATTCCCCATATTTTGGGGCAAAAAGGCATAGATTCCCTTTATTATGAGGTAAAAAGGCTGAAATTCCTTTTATTTTGAGGCAAAAAAACAGAAATTCCCCTTATTTTGTGGCAAAAGCAGAAATTTCCCTTATTTTCGGGCAAAATTATAGAAATTTATTTTATTTTGGTACAGAATTGCAAAAAATTTTCTTATTTTGTGGAAAAAAGGCAGAAATTCCCCATATTTTGGTGCAAAAAGTCTGAAATTCCCCTTATTTTGGGGTAAAATAATGAAACTCCCCATATTTTGGGGCAAAAAGTCAGAAATTCCCTACATTTTGGGGCAAAAAGGCACAAATTACCATTATTTTCGGGCAAAATTGCAGAAATTTCATTTATTTCATGGCAAAAAGTCAGAAATTCTTTTTATTTTGGGGCAAAAACCAGAAATTTCTTTTATTTTGGTACAAAGTTGGAGAAATTTTTCTTATTTTGAAACAAAAAAAACAGAAATTCCCCTTATTTTGGGGCAAAAGGCAGAAAATCCCCTTATTTTGAGGTAAAAAGGATGAAATTCCCCTTATTTTAGGGCAAAAAGGCAAAAATTTCCTTTACATTGTGGCAAAAAGGCAGAAATTCTTGTTTATTGGGGCAGAATAGCAGAAATTTTCCTAATTTGAAGGCAATAAGGCACTAATTCCCCATATTTTGTGGCAAAAAGGAAGAAATTCCATTTATTTGGAGGTAAAATGCTGAAATTACCCTTTTTTTGGGCAAAAGGCAGAAATTCCCCTTATTTTGGTGCAAAATTGCAGAAATTTCACTTATTTTAGGGCAAAAAGTCAGAAATTTGCCTTATTTTGGGGCAAAAAACAGAAATTCCCCTTATTATGGGGTAAAATTGCAGAAATTTAAAATTATTCAGTGCAAAGAGGAAGAAATTCCACTTAATTTTAGGCAATAAGGAACAAATTTTTTGTATTTTGGAGCAAAATCTCAGAAATTCTCCTTATAATGGTGCAAAAATGCAGAAATTCCCTTTATTTTGGTGTAATAAGGCAGAAATTCCCCGTGTTTTGAAGCAACATTGCACAAATTCATCTAATTTTGAGGGAAAATGCAGAAATTCAAATTATTTTGGGGCAAAAAGACAGAAATTCTCATTCTTTCAGGGCATAACATCAGAAATTCCCCTTATTTTGGGGCAAAATTGCAGAAATTCCCTTTATTTTGTGGCAAAAAGGCAGAAATTTCCCTTATTTTGGGGCAAAATTGCAGAAATTTCACTTATTTCAAGGCAAAATTCAAAAATTCCTTTTATTTTGGGGCAAAAAGACAGAAATTCCTTTTATTTTTGGGTAAAAAGGCAGAAATTTCACTTATTTTGAGGTAAAAAGGCAGAAATAACTCTTATTTAGGGGCTAAAATGAAGAAATTTCCCTTTTTTTGGCAAAATTAAAGAAATTTTTCTTATTTTGGCAAAATTGCAGAAATTTCACTTATTTCAGGGAAAGAAGGCAGGAATTTCTCTTATTTTGGGGCAAAAAGGCAGAAATTTCTTTTATTTTGGTACAAAATTGCAGAAATTTTCTTTATTTTGAGGCCAAAATGCAGAAATTCCCCATATTTTGGGGCAAAACGGCAGAGATTCCCCTTATTATGACGTAAAAAGGCTGAAATCCCTTTTATTTTAGGGCAAAAAGACAGAAATTCCCCTTATTTTGTGGCAAAAAATCAGAAATTTCCCTTATTTTGGGGCAAAATTGCAGAAATTTTCCTTATTTTAGGGCAAAATTTTAGAAATTTCTTTTATTTTGGTACAGAATTGCAGAAATTTTTCTTCTCTTGTGGCAAAAAGGCAGAAATTCCCCATATTTTGGTGCAAAAAGGCAGAAATTCCCCTTATTTTGAGGTAAAATGCTGAAATTCCCCATATTTTGGGGCAAAAAGGCTGAAATTCCCTACATTTTGGGGCAAAAAGGCACAAATTTCCCTTATTTTTGGGCAAAATTGCAGAAATTTCATTTATTTCAGGGCAAAAAGTCAGAAATTCTTCTTATTTTGGGGCAAAAAGCAGAAATTTCTTTTATTTTGGTACAAAGTTGAAGAAATTTTTCTTATTTTGGAACAAAAATGCAGAAATTCCCCATATTTTGGGGCAAAAGGCAGAAATTCCCCTTATTTTGTGGTAAAAAGGCTGAAATTCCCCTTATTTTGGGGCAAAAAGGCAGAAATTCCCTTTATTTTGTGGCAAAAAGGCAGAAATTCCCATTAATTGGCGCAGAAAAGCAGAAACTTTCCTTATTTGGGGGCAATAATGCAGAAATTCCCCATATTTTGTGGCAAAAAGGCAGAAATTCCCCTTATTTGGAGGTAAAATGCTAAAATTCCCCTTATTTTGGGCAAAAGGCAGAAATTCCCATTATTTTGGGGCAAAATTGCAGAAATTTCACTTATTTTAGGGCAAAAAGTCAGAAATTTGCCTTATTTTGGGGCAAAAAGAAGAAATTCCCCTAATTTTGGGGCGAAAAACAGAAATTCCCTTTATTTTGGGGTAAAATCGCAGAAATTTCAAATATTTCAGTGCAAAAAGGCAGAAATTCCACTTAATTTTAGGCAATAAGGCACAAATTTTCCATATTTTGGAGCAAAATCTCAGAAATTCCCCTTATAATGGTGCAAAAATGCAGAAATTCCCTTTTTTTGGTGTAATAAGGCAGAAATTCCCCGTGTTTTGAAGCAAAATTGCACAAATTCATCTAATTTTGAGGGAAAATGCAGAAATTCAAATTATTTTGGGGCAAAAAGACAGAAATTCTCCTTATTTCAGGGCATAACGTCAGAAATTCCCCTTATTTTGGGGCAAAATTGCAGAAAATTCCCTTATTTTGTGGCAAAATTGCAGAAATTTTTCTTATTTTGGGCGAAATTGCAGAAATTTCACTTATTTCAGGGAAAGAAGGCAGGAATTTCTCTTATTTTGGGGCAAAAGGGCAGAAATTTCTTTTTTTTCGTAAAAAAATGCAGAACTTTTCTTTATTTTGGGCAAAAATGCAGAAATTCCCCTTATTTTGTGGCAAAAAGGCAGAAATTACCCTTATATTGGGGCAAAATTTCAGAAATTTCACTTATTTCAAGGCAAAATTCAAAAATTCCTTTTATTTTGGGGCAAAAAGACAGAAAATCCGTTTATTTTTGGGTAAAAAGGCAGAAATTTCACTTATTTTGAGGTAAAAAGGCAGAAATTACTTTTATTTTGGGGCTAAAATGAAGAAATTTCCTTTTTTGGTGGCAAAATTGCAGAAATTTTTCTTATTTTGGGCAAAATTGCAGAAATTTCACTTATTTCAGGGAAAGAAGGCAGGAATTTCTCTTATTTTGGGGCAAAAAGGCAGAAATTTCTTTTTTTTTGGTACAAAATTGCAGAAATTTTCTTTATTTTAGGGCAAAAATGCAGAAATTCCCCTTATTTTGTGGCAAAAAGGCAGAAATTTCCTTATTTTGGGGCAAAATTGCAGAAATTTCACTTATTTCAAGGCAAAATTCAAAAATTCCTTTTATTTTAGGGCAAAAAGACAGAAATTCCGTTTATTTTTGGGTAAAAAGGCAGAAATTTCACTTATTTTGAGGTAAAAAAACAGAAATTACTCTTATTTTGCGGCTAAAATGAAGAAATTTCTCTTTTTTGTGGCAAAATTGCAGAAATTTTTCTTATTTTGGGCAAAATTGCAGAATTTCCACTTATTTCAGGGAAAGAAGGCAGAAATTTCTCTTATTTTGGGGCAAAAAGGCAGAAATTTCTTTTATTTTGCTACAAAATTGCAGAAATTTTCTTAATTTTGGGGCAAAAATGCAGAAATTCCTTTTATTTTGTGGCAAAAAGGCAGAAATTTCCCTTATTTTGGGGCAAAATTGCAGAAATTCCCTTTATTTTGGTGCAATAAGGCAGAAATTCCCCATATTTTGAAGCAAAATTGCACAAATTCCCCTAATTTTGAGGGAAAATGCAGAAATCCCATTATTTTGGTGCAGAAAGACAGAAATTCTCCTTATTTCACGGCAAAAAGTAAGAAATTCCCCTTATTTTGGAGCAAAATTGCAGAAATTTCCCTTATTTTGTGGCAAAATTGCAGAAATTTTTCTTATTTTGGGCAAAATTGCAGAAATTTCACTTATTTCAGGCAAAGAAGGCAGGAATTTCTCTTATTTTGGAACAAAAAGGAAGAAATTTCTTTTATTTTGGTACAAAATTGCAGAAATTTTCTTTATATTGAGGCAAAAATGCAGAAATTCCCCATTTTTGGGGGCAAAAAGACAGAGATTCCCCTTATTATGAGGTAAAAAGGCTGAAATTCTTTTTATTTTGGGGCAAAAAGACAGAAATTCCTCTTACTTTGTGCCAAAAAGGCAGAAATTGCCCCTATTTTGGGGCAAAATTGCAGAAATTTCCCTTATTTTTGGGCAAAATTTTAGAAATTTCTTTTATTTTGGTACAGAATTGCAGAATTTTTTTTATTTTGTGGAAAAAATGCAGAAATTCCACATATTTTGGTGCAAAAAGGCTGAAATTCCCCTTATTTTGAGGTAAAATGCTGAATTTCCCATATTTTGGGGCAAAAAGGCAGAAATTCCCTACATTTTAGGGCAAAAAGGCACAAATTTCCCTTATTTTCGGGCAAAATTGCAGAAATTTCATTTATTTCAGGGAAAAAAGTCAGAAATTCCTTTTATTTTGGGGCAAATAGCAGAAATTTCTTTTATTTTGGTACAAAGTTGAAGAAATTTTTTTTATTTTGGAACAAAAGAGAACAATTTCCCCATATTCTGGGGTAAAAGGATGAAATTCCCCTTACTTTGAGGTAAAAAGAATGAAATACCCCTTATTTTAGGGCATAAAGGCAAAAATTTCCTTTACTTTGTGGCAAAAAGGCAGAAATTCTTGTTAATTGGGGCAGAAAACCAGAAATTTTCCTTATTTGAAGGCAATAAGGCAATAATTCCCCATATTTTTGTGGCAAAAAGGCAGAAATTCCCCTTATTTTGAGGTAAAATGCTGAAATCCCCCTTATTTTGGGCAAAAGGCAGAAATTCCCCTTATTTTGGTGCAAAATTGCAGAAATTTCACTTATTTTAGGGCAAAAAGTCAGAAATTTCCCTTATTTTGAGGCAAAACCGAAATTTCCCTAATTTTGGGGCCAAAAACAGAAATTCCCCTTATTTTGGGGTAAAACTGCAGAAATTTCAAATATTTCAGTGCAAAAAGGCAGAAATTCCACTTAATTTTAGGCAATGAGGCACAAATTTTCTGTATTTTGGAGCAAAATCTCAGAAATTCCCCTTATAATGGTGCAAAAATGCAGAAATTCCCTTTATTTTGGTGTAATAAGGCAGAAATTCCCAGTGTTTTGAAGCAAAATTGCACAAATTCACCTAATTTTGAGGGAAAATGCAGAAATTCAAATTATTTTGGGGCAAAAAGACAGAAATTCTCCTTATTTCAGGGCAAAAAAGACAGATATTCCCTTTGTTTTTGGGTAAAAATGACAGAAATTCCACTTATTTAGACGCAAAAGGCAGAAGTTCCTCTTAATTTGGCGCAAAAATGAAGAAATTTCCCTTTTTTATGGCAAAAAGGTATGCATTCCCCTTATTTTCGGGCAAAAAAGCAGAAATTCCTTTTATTTTGAAGCAAAATTGCAGAAATTTCCCTAATTTTGTGGCAAAAGGCAGACATTCCCTTTATTTTGGGGCAAAAATCAGAAATTCCCCTTATTTTGAGGCGAAATTCCAGAAATTTCCTTTAATTTGGGGCAAAATTGCAGAAATTTACCTCATTTTGGGGCAAAATTGCAAAAATTTCCCTTATTTGGGGCAAAATTGCAGAAATTTCCTTATTTTCAGGTAAAAAGTCTGAAATTTCCTTTATTTTGGGGCAAAAAGTGAGAAATTCCCCTTATTTTGTGGCAAAATTGCAGAAATATTTATTTTGGGGCAAAATTTAGAAATTCCCCTTATTTTGGGGTAAAATTGCAGAAATTTCTTTTATTTGGGGGCAAAAAGGCAGAAAATCCTTTTAATTTCGGGCAAAAATGCATAAATTTCCCGTATTTTGCAGCAAAATTGTAGAATTTCCCCTATTATCGGGGCAAAAATGCAGAAATTCCCTTTATTTGGGGCAAAGCAGAAGTTCTCCTTATTTTCGGAAAAAAAGGCAGAAATTCCTTGTATTTTGAAGCAAAATTGCAGAAACTCCCCTAATTTTGGGGCAAAAAGGCAGAGATTCCCTTTATTTTGGGGCAAAAATACAGAAATTCTCCTTATTTCGTGGCAAAAAGTCAGAAATTCCCATTATTTTGGGGCAAAATTGAAGAACTTTCCCTTATTTTGGGGAATAATTGCAGAAATTTCCCTTATTTTGGGGCAAAATTTTAGAAATTTCTTTTATTTTGGTACAGAATTGCAAAAATTTTTCTTATATTGTGGCAAAAGGCTAAAATTCCACATATTTTGGTGCAAAAAGGCTGAAATTACCCTTATTTTGAGGTAAAATGCTGAAATTCCCCATATTTTGGCGCAAAAAAGCAGAAATTTCCCTCATTTTGGGACAAAAAGGCACAAATTTTCCTTATTTTCAGGCAAAATTGAAGAAATTTCATTTATTTCAGGGCAAAAAGTCAAAAATTCCTTTTATTTTGGGACAAAAAGCAGAAATTTCTTTTATTTTGTTACAAAGTTAAAGAAATTTTTCTTATTTTGGAACAAAAAGGCAGAAATTCCCCATATTTTGGGGTAAAAGGCAGAAATTCCCCTTATTTTGAGGTAAAAAGAATGAAATTCCCCTTATTTTAGGGCAAAAAGGCAAAAATTTCCTTTACTTTGTGGCAAAAAGGAAGAAATTCTTGTTAATTGGGGCAGAAAAGCAGAAATTTTCCTCATTTGAAGGCAATACGGCAGTAATTCCCCATATTTAGTGGCAAAAAGGCAGAAATTCCCCTTATTTGGAGGTAAAATGCTGAAATTCCCCTTATTTTGGGCAAAAAGGCAGAAATTCCCCTTATTTTGGGACAAAATTGCAGAAATTTCACTTATTTCAGGGCAAAAAGTCAGAAATTTGCCTTATTTTGGGGCAAAAAGCAGAAATTCCCTTAATTTTGGGGCCAAAAATAGAAATTCCCCTTATTTTTGGGTAAAATTGCAGAAATTTAAAATATTTCAGGGCAAAAAGGCAGAAATTCCACTTAATTTCAGGCAATAAGGCAGAAATTTTCTGTATTTTGGAGCAAAATCTCAGAAATTCCCCTTATATTGGTGCAAAAATGCAGAAATTCCCTTTATTTTTGGTGCAATAAGGCAGAAATTCCCCGTATTTTGAAGCAAAATTGCACAAATTCCCCTAATTTTGAGGGAAAATGGAGAAATTCACATTATTTTTGGGCAAAAAGACAGAAATTCTCCTTATTACACTGCAAAAAGTAAGAAATTCCCCTTATTTTGGGGCAAAAAGCAGAAATTTCTTCTATTTTGGTACAAAGTTGAAGAAATTTTTCTTATTTTGGAACAAAAAGGCAGAAATTTCTCCATATTTTGGGGCAAAAGGCAGAAATTCCCCTTATTTTGAGGTAAAAAGGCTGAAATTCCCCTTATTTTGGGGCAAAAAGGCAGAAATTCCCTATATTTTGTGGCAAAAAGGCAGAAATTCCCATTAATTGGCGCAGAAAAGCAGAAACTTTCCTTATTTGGGGGCAATAATGCAGAAATTCCCCATATTTTGTGGCAAAAAGGCAGAAATTCCTCTTATTTGGAGGTAAAATGCTGAAATTCCCCTTATTTTGGGCAAAAGGCAGAAATTCCCCTTATTTTGCGGCAAAATTGCAGAAATTTCACTTATTTTAGGGCAAAAAGTCAGAAATTTGCCTTATTTTGGGGCAAAAAGCAGAAATTCCCCTAATTTGGGGGCCAAAAACAGAAATTTCCTTTATTTTGGGGCAAAATTGCAGAAATTTTCCTTATTTTAGGGCAAAATTTTAGAAATTTCTTTTATTTTGGTACAGAATTGCAGAAATTTTTCTTCTCTTGTGGCAAAAAGGCAGAAATTCCCCATATTTTGGTGCAAAAAGGCAGAAATTCCCCTTATTTTGAGGTAAAATGCTGAAATTCCCCATATTTTGGGGCAAAAAGGCTGAAATTCCCTACATTTTGGGGCAAAAAGGCACAAATTTCCCTTATTTTTGGGCAAAATTGCAGAAATTTCATTTATTTCAGGGCAAAAAGTCAGAAATTCTTCTTATTTTGGGGCAAAAAGCAGAAATTTCTTTTATTTTGGTACAAAGTTGAAGAAATTTTTCTTATTTTGGAACAAAAATGCAGAAATTCCCCATATTTTGGGGCAAAAGGCAGAAATTCCCCTTATTTTGTGGTAAAAAGGCTGAAATTCCCCTTATTTTGGGGCAAAAAGGCAGAAATTCCCTTTATTTTGTGGCAAAAAGGCAGAAATTCCCATTAATTGGCGCAGAAAAGCAGAAACTTTCCTTATTTGGGGGCAATAATGCAGAAATTTCCCATATTTTGTGGCAAAAAGGCAGAAATTCCCCTTATTTGGAGGTAAAATGCTAAAATTCCCCTTATTTTGGGCAAAAGGCAGAAATTCCCATTATTTTGGGGCAAAATTGCAGAAATTTCACTTATTTTAGGGCAAAAAGTCAGAAATTTGCCTTATTTTGGGGCAAAAAGAAGAAATTCCCCTAATTTTGGGGCGAAAAACAGAAATTCCCTTTATTTTGGGGTAAAATCGCAGAAATTTCAAATATTTCAGTGCAAAAAGGCAGAAATTCCACTTAATTTTAGGCAATAAGGCACAAATTTTCCATATTTTGGAGCAAAATCTCAGAAATTCCCCTTATAATGGTGCAAAAATGCAGAAATTCCCTTTTTTTGGTGTAATAAGGCAGAAATTCCCCGTGTTTTGAAGCAAAATTGCACAAATTCATCTAATTTTGAGGGAAAATGCAGAAATTCAAATTATTTTGGGGCAAAAAGACAGAAATTCTCCTTATTTCAGGGCATAACGTCAGAAATTCCCCTTATTTTGGGGCAAAATTGCAGAAAATTCCCTTATTTTGTGGCAAAATTGCAGAAATTTTTCTTATTTTGGGCGAAATTGCAGAAATTTCACTTATTTCAGGGAAAGAAGGCAGGAATTTCTCTTATTTTGGGGCAAAAGGGCAGAAATTTCTTTTTTTTCGTAAAAAAATGCAGAACTTTTCTTTATTTTGGGCAAAAATGCAGAAATTCCCCTTATTTTGTGGCAAAAAGGCAGAAATTACCCTTATATTGGGGCAAAATTTCAGAAATTTCACTTATTTCAAGGCAAAATTCAAAAATTCCTTTTATTTTGGGGCAAAAAGACAGAAAATCCGTTTATTTTTGGGTAAAAAGGCAGAAATTTCACTTATTTTGAGGTAAAAAGGCAGAAATTACTTTTATTTTGGGGCTAAAATGAAGAAATTTCCTTTTTTGGTGGCAAAATTGCAGAAATTTTTCTTATTTTGGGCAAAATTGCAGAAATTTCACTTATTTCAGGGAAAGAAGGCAGGAATTTCTCTTATTTTGGGGCAAAAAGGCAGAAATTTCTTTTTTTTTGGTACAAAATTGCAGAAATTTTCTTTATTTTAGGGCAAAAATGCAGAAATTCCCCTTATTTTGTGGCAAAAAGGCAGAAATTTCCTTATTTTGGGGCAAAATTGCAGAAATTTCACTTATTTCAAGGCAAAATTCAAAAATTCCTTTTATTTTAGGGCAAAAAGACAGAAATTCCGTTTATTTTTGGGTAAAAAGGCAGAAATTTCACTTATTTTGAGGTAAAAAAACAGAAATTACTCTTATTTTGCGGCTAAAATGAAGAAATTTCTCTTTTTTGTGGCAAAATTGCAGAAATTTTTCTTATTTTGGGCAAAATTGCAGAATTTCCACTTATTTCAGGGAAAGAAGGCAGAAATTTCTCTTATTTTGGGGCAAAAAGGCAGAAATTTCTTTTATTTTGCTACAAAATTGCAGAAATTTTCTTAATTTTGGGGCAAAAATGCAGAAATTCCTTTTATTTTGTGGCAAAAAGGCAGAAATTTCCCTTATTTTGGGGCAAAATTGCAGAAATTCCCTTTATTTTGGTGCAATAAGGCAGAAATTCCCCATATTTTGAAGCAAAATTGCACAAATTCCCCTAATTTTGAGGGAAAATGCAGAAATCCCATTATTTTGGTGCAGAAAGACAGAAATTCTCCTTATTTCACGGCAAAAAGTAAGAAATTCCCCTTATTTTGGAGCAAAATTGCAGAAATTTCCCTTATTTTGTGGCAAAATTGCAGAAATTTTTCTTATTTTGGGCAAAATTGCAGAAATTTCACTTATTTCAGGCAAAGAAGGCAGGAATTTCTCTTATTTTGGAACAAAAAGGAAGAAATTTCTTTTATTTTGGTACAAAATTGCAGAAATTTTCTTTATATTGAGGCAAAAATGCAGAAATTCCCCATTTTTGGGGGCAAAAAGACAGAGATTCCCCTTATTATGAGGTAAAAAGGCTGAAATTCTTTTTATTTTGGGGCAAAAAGACAGAAATTCCTCTTACTTTGTGCCAAAAAGGCAGAAATTGCCCCTATTTTGGGGCAAAATTGCAGAAATTTCCCTTATTTTTGGGCAAAATTTTAGAAATTTCTTTTATTTTGGTACAGAATTGCAGAATTTTTTTTATTTTGTGGAAAAAATGCAGAAATTCCACATATTTTGGTGCAAAAAGGCTGAAATTCCCCTTATTTTGAGGTAAAATGCTGAAATTCCCCATATTTTGGGGCAAAAAGGCAGAAATTCCCTACATTTTGGGGCAAAAAGGCACAAATTTCCCTTATTTTCGGGCAAAATTGCAGAAATTTCATTTATTTCAGGGAAAAAAGTCAGAAATTCCTTTTATTTTGGGGCAAATAGCAGAAATTTCTTTTATTTTGGTACAAAGTTGAAGAAATTTTTTTTATTTTGGAACAAAAGAGAACAATTTCCCCATATTCTGGGGTAAAAGGATGAAATTCCCCTTACTTTGAGGTAAAAAGAATGAAATACCCCTTATTTTAGGGCATAAAGGCAAAAATTTCCTTTACTTTGTGGCAAAAAGGCAGAAATTCTTGTTAATTGGGGCAGAAAACCAGAAATTTTCCTTATTTGAAGGCAATAAGGCAATAATTCCCCATATTTTTGTGGCAAAAAGGCAGAAATTCCCCTTATTTTGAGGTAAAATGCTGAAATCCCCCTTATTTTGGGCAAAAGGCAGAAATTCCCCTTATTTTGGTGCAAAATTGCAGAAATTTCACTTATTTTAGGGCAAAAAGTCAGAAATTTCCCTTATTTTGAGGCAAAACCGAAATTTCCCTAATTTTGGGGCCAAAAACAGAAATTCCCCTTATTTTGGGGTAAAACTGCAGAAATTTCAAATATTTCAGTGCAAAAAGGCAGAAATTCCACTTAATTTTAGGCAATGAGGCACAAATTTTCCGTATTTTGGAGCAAAATCTCAGAAATTCCCCTTATAATGGTGCAAAAATGCAGAAATTCCCTTTATTTTGGTGTAATAAGGCAGAAATTCCCAGTGTTTTGAAGCAAAATTGCACAAATTCACCTAATTTTGAGGGAAAATGCAGAAATTCAAATTATTTTGGGGCAAAAAGACAGAAATTCTCCTTATTTCAGGGCAAAAAAGACAGATATTCCCTTTGTTTTTGGGTAAAAAAGACAGAAATTCCACTTATTTAGACGCAAAAGGCAGAAGTTCCTCTTAATTTGGCGCAAAAATGAAGAAATTTCCCTTTTTTATGGCAAAAAGGTATGCATTCCCCTTATTTTCGGGCAAAAAAGCAGAAATTCCTTTTATTTTGAAGCAAAATTGCAGAAATTTCCCTAATTTTGTGGCAAAAGGCAGACATTCCCTTTATTTTGGGGCAAAAATCAGAAATTCCCCTTATTTTGAGGCGAAATTCCAGAAATTTCCTTTAATTTGGGGCAAAATTGCAGAAATTTACCTCATTTTGGGGCAAAATTGCAAAAATTTCCCTTATTTGGGGCAAAATTGCAGAAATTTCCTTATTTTCAGGTAAAAAGTCTGAAATTTCCTTTATTTTGGGGCAAAAAGTGAGAAATTCCCCTTATTTTGTGGCAAAATTGCAGAAATATTTATTTTGGGGCAAAATTTAGAAATTCCCCTTATTTTGGGGTAAAATTGCAGAAATTTCTTTTATTTGGGGGCAAAAAGGCAGAAAATCCTTTTAATTTCGGGCAAAAATGCATAAATTTCCCGTATTTTGCAGCAAAATTGTAGAATTTCCCCTATTATCGGGGCAAAAATGCAGAAATTCCCTTTATTTGGGGCAAAGCAGAAGTTCTCCTTATTTTCGGAAAAAAAGGCAGAAATTCCTTGTATTTTGAAGCAAAATTGCAGAAACTCCCCTAATTTTGGGGCAAAAAGGCAGAGATTCCCTTTATTTTGGGGCAAAAATACAGAAATTCTCCTTATTTCGTGGCAAAAAGTCAGAAATTCCCCTTATTTTGGGGCAAAATTGAAGAACTTTCCCTTATTTTGGGGAATAATTGCAGAAATTTCCCTTATTTTGGGGCAAAATTTTAGAAATTTCTTTTATTTTGGTACAGAATTGCAAAAATTTTTCTTATATTGTGGCAAAAGGCTAAAATTCCACATATTTTGGTGCAAAAAGGCTGAAATTACCCTTATTTTGAGGTAAAATGCTGAAATTCCCCATATTTTGGCGCAAAAAAGCAGAAATTTCCCTCATTTTGGGACAAAAAGGCACAAATTTTCCTTATTTTCAGGCAAAATTGAAGAAATTTCATTTATTTCAGGGCAAAAAGTCAAAAATTCCTTTTATTTTGGGACAAAAAGCAGAAATTTCTTTTATTTTGGTACAAAGTTAAAGAAATTTTTCTTATTTTGGAACAAAAAGGCAGAAATTCCCCATATTTTGGGGTAAAAGGCAGAAATTCCCCTTATTTTGAGGTAAAAAGAATGAAATTCCCCTTATTTTAGGGCAAAAAGGCAAAAATTTCCTTTACTTTGTGGCAAAAAGGAAGAAATTCTTGTTAATTGGGGCAGAAAAGCAGAAATTTTCCTCATTTGAAGGCAATACGGCAGTAATTCCCCATATTTAGTGGCAAAAAGGCAGAAATTCCCCTTATTTGGAGGTAAAATGCTGAAATTCCCCTTATTTTGGGCAAAAAGGCAGAAATTCCCCTTATTTTGGGACAAAATTGCAGAAATTTCACTTATTTCAGGGCAAAAAGTCAGAAATTTGCCTTATTTTGGGGCAAAAAGCAGAAATTCCCTTAATTTTGGGGCCAAAAATAGAAATTCCCCTTATTTTTGGGTAAAATTGCAGAAATTTAAAATATTTCAGGGCAAAAAGGCAGAAATTCCACTTAATTTCAGGCAATAAGGCAGAAATTTTCTGTATTTTGGAGCAAAATCTCAGAAATTCCCCTTATATTGGTGCAAAAATGCAGAAATTCCCTTTATTTTGGTGCAATAAGGCAGAAATTCCCCGTATTTTGAAGCAAAATTGCACAAATTCCCCTAATTTTGAGGGAAAATGGAGAAATTCACATTATTTTTGGGCAAAAAGACAGAAATTCTCCTTATTACACTGCAAAAAGTAAGAAATTCCCCTTATTTTGGGGCAAAAAGCAGAAATTTCTTTTATTTTGGTACAAAGTTGAAGAAATTTTTCTTATTTTGGAACAAAAAGGCAGAAATTTCTCCATATTTTGGGGCAAAAGGCAGAAATTCCCCTTATTTTGAGGTAAAAAGGATGAAATTCCCCTTATTTTGGGGCAAAAAGGCAGAAATTCCCTATATTTTGTGGCAAAAAGGCAGAAATTCCCATTAATTGGCGCAGAAAAGCAGAAACTTTCCTTATTTGGGGGCAATAATGCAGAAATTCCCCATATTTTGTGGCAAAAAGGCAGAAATTCCTCTTATTTGGAGGTAAAATGCTGAAATTCCCCTTATTTTGGGCAAAAGGCAGAAATTCCCCTTATTTTGCGGCAAAATTGCAGAAATTTCACTTATTTTAGGGCAAAAAGTCAGAAATTTGCCTTATTTTGGGGCAAAAAGCAGAAATTCCCCTAATTTGGGGGCCAAAAACAGAAATTTCCTTTATTTTGGGGTAAAATTGCAGAAATTTCAAATATTTCAGTACAAAAAGGCAGAAATTCCACTTAATTTTAAGCAATAAGGCAGAAATTTTCCGTATTTTGGAGCAATATCTCAGAAATTCCCCTTATATTGGTGCAAAAATGCAGAAATTCCCTTTCTTTTGGTGTAATAAGGCAGAAATTCCCCGTGTTTTGAAGCAAAATTGCACAAATTCATCTAATTTTGAGGGAAAATGCAAAAATTCAAATTAGTTTGGGGCAAAAAGACAGAAATTCTCTTTATTTCAGGGCAAAACGTCAGAAATTCCCCTTATTTTGGGGCAAAATTGCAGAAATATCCCTTATTTTGTTGCAAAATTGCAGAAATTTTTTTATTTTGGGCAAAATGCAGAAATTTCACTTATTTCAGGGAAAGAAGGTAGGAATTTCTTTTATTTTGGGGCAAAAGGGTAGAAATTTCTTTTATTTTGGTACAAAATTGCAGAAATTTTCTTTATTTTGGGGTTAAAATGCAGAAATTCCCCTGATTTTGTGGCAAAAACGCAGACATTTCCCTTATTTTAGGGCAAAATTGCAGAAATTGCACTTATTTCAAGGCAAATTTCAAAAATTCCTTTTATTTTGGGGCAAAAAGACAGAAATTTTGTTTATTTTTGGGTAAAAGGCAGAAATTTCACTTATTTTGAGGTAAAAAGGCAGAAATTACTCTTTTTTTGGGGCTAAAATGAAGAAATTTCTCTTTTTTGTGGCAAAATTGAAGAAATTTTTCTTATTTTGGGCAAAATTGCAGAAATTTCACTTATTTCAGGGAAAGAAGGCAGGAATTTCTCTTATTTTGGGGCAAAAATGCAGAAATTTCTTTTATTTTGGTACAAAATTGCAGAAATTTTCTTTTTTTGGGGCAAAAATGCAGAAATTCCCCTTATTTTGTGGCAAAAAAACAGAAATTTCCCTTATTTTGGGGCAAAATTGCAGAAATTTCACTTATTTCAAGGCAAAATTCAAAAATTTCTTTTATTTTGGGGCAAAAAGACAGAAATTCCATTTATTTTCGGTAAAAAGGCAGAAATTTCACTTATTTTGAGGTAAAAAGGCAGAATTACTCTTATTTTGGAGCTAAAATGAAGAAATTTCTCTTTTTTGTGGCAAAAGGTATACATTCCCCTTATTTTTAGGCAAAAAAGCAGAAATTCCCCGTATTTTGAAGCAAAATTGCAGAAATTCCCCTAATTGTGAGGCAAAACGGCTGAAATTCCCTATATGTTGGGGCAAAAAGACAGAAATTCTCCTTATTTTGTGGCAAAACTCAGACATTCCCCTTATTTTGAGGTAAAAAGGCTGAAATTCCTCTTATTTGGGGGCAAAAAAGAAGAATTTTTCCTTATTTTGGGGCAAAATTGCCGAAATTTCACTTATTTCCGGGTAATAAGTCAGAAATTCCACTTATTTTGGGGCAAAAAAGACAGAAATTCCCTTTGTTTTTGGGTAAAAAAGACAGAAATTCCACTTATTTAGACGCAAAAGGCAGAAGTTCCACTTAATTTGGCGCAAAAATGAAGAAATTTCCCTTTTTTATGGCAAAAAGGTATGCATTCCCCTTATTTTCGGGCAAAAAGGCAGAAATTCCTCTTATTTTGAAGCAAAATTGCAGAAATTCCCCTAATTTTGGGGCAAAAGGCAGACATTTCTTTTTTTTTTGGGCAAAAATCAGAAATTCCCCTTATTTTGAGGCAAAATTCCAGAAATTTCCTTTAATGTGGGGCAAAATTGCAGAAATTTACCTCATTTTGGGGCAAAATTGCAGAAATTTCCCTTAATTGGGGCAAAATTGCAGAAATTTCACTTATTTTCAGGTAAAAAGGCTGAAATTTCCTTTATTTTGGGCAAAAAGTGAGAAATTCCCCTTATTTTGGGGCAAAATTGCAGAAATATTTCTTATTTTGGGGCAAAAAGGCAGAAATTCCCCTTTATTTTGGGGTAAAATTTCAATAATTTTTCTTACTTGGAGGCAAAAAGGCAGAAAATCATTTTAATTTCGGGCAATAATGCACAAATTCCCCGTATTTTGCAGCAAAATTGCAGAAATTCCGCTAATATCGGGGCAAAAATGCAGAAATTCCCTTTATTTGGGGCAAACGCAGAAGTTCCCCTTATTTTCGGGAAAAAAGGCAGAAATTCCTTGTATTTTGAAGCAAAATTGAAGAAACTCCCCTAATTTTGGGGCAAAAAGGCAGAAATTCCCTTTATTTTGGGGCAAAAATACAGAAATCTCCTTATTTCGCGGCAAAAAGTCAGAAATTCCCCTTATTTTGAGGCAAAATTGCAGAAATTTTTCTTATTTTGGGGCATAATTTTAGAAATTTCTTTTATTTTGGTACAAAATTGCAGAAATTTTTTTTATATTGTGGCAAAAAAGCTAAAATTCCCCATATTTTGGTGCAAAAAGGCTGAAATTTTTCTTATTTTGAGGTAAAATGCTGAAATTCCCCATATTTTGGCGCAAAAAGGCAGAAATTTCCCTCATTTTGGGGCAAAAAGGCACAAATTTTCCTTATTTTCGGGCAAAATTGAAGAAATTTCATTTATTTCAGGGCAAAAATTCAAAAATTCCTTTTATTTTGGGACAAAAAGCAGAAATTTCTTTTATTTTGGTACAAAGTTGAAGAAATTTTTCTTATTTTGGAACAAAAAAGCAGAAATTCCCCATATTTTGGGGTAAAAGGCAGAAATTCCCCTTATTTTGAGGTAAAAAGGATGAAATTCCCCTTATTTTAGGGCAAAAAAGCAAAAATTTCCTTTACTTTGTGGCAAAAAGGCAGAAATTCTTGTTAATTGTGGCAGAAAAGCAGAAATTTTCTTTATTTGAAGGCAATAAGGCAGTAATTCCCCATATTTAGTGGCAAAAAGGCAGAAATTCTCCTTATTTAAAGGTAAAATGCTGAAATTCCCCTTATTTTGGGCAAAAAGGCAGAAATTCCCCTTATTTAGGGACAAAATTGCAGAAATTTCACTTATTTCAGGGCAAAAAGTCAGAAATTTGCCTTATTTTGGGGCAAAAATCAGAAATTCCCCTAATTTTGTGGCCAAAAATAGAAATTCGCCTTATTTTGGGGTAAAATTGCAGAAATTTCAAATATTTCAGGGCAAAAAGGCAGAAATTCCACTTAATTTCGGGCAATAAGGCAGAATTTTCTGTATTTTGGAGCAAAATCTCAGAAATTCCCCTTATATTGGTGCAAAAATGCAGAAATTCCCTTTATTTTGGTGCAATAAGGCAGAAATTCCCCGTATTTTGAAGCAAAATTGCACAAATTCCCCTAATTTTGAGGGAAAATGCAGAAATTCACAATTTTTTGGGGCAAAAAGACAGAAATTCTACTTATTTCACGGCAAAAAGTCAGAAATTCCCCTTATTTTGGGGCAAAATTGCAAAAATTTTCCTTATTTTGTGGCAAAATTGCAGAAATTTTTCTTATTTTGGGCAAAATTGCAGAAATTTCACTTATTTCAGGGAAAGAAGGCAGGAATTTGTCTTATTTTGGGGCAAAAAGGCAGAAATTTCTTTTATTTTGGATCAAAATTGCAAAAATATTCTTTATTTTGAGGCAAAAATGCAGAAATTCCCTATATTTTGGGGCAAAAAGGCAGTGATTCCCCTTATTATGAGGTAAAAAGGCTGAAATTTCTTTTATTTTGGGGCAAAAAGAGAGAATTTCCCCTTATTTTTTGGCAAAAAGGCAGAAATTTCCCTTATTTTGGGGCAAAATTGGAGAAATTTCCCTTATTTTGGGGCAAAATTTTAGAAATTTCTTTTATTTTGGTAAAGACTTGCAGAAATTTTTTTTATTTTGTGGCAAAAATGCAGAAATTCCCAATATTTTGGTGCAAAAAGGCTGAAATTCTCCTTATTTTGCGGTAAAATGCTGAAATTCCCCATATTTTGGGGCAAAAAGGCTGAAATTTCCCTTATTTTGAGGTAAAATGCTGAAATTCCTTATATTTTGGGGCAAAAAGGCAGAAATTCCCTACATTTTGGGGCAAAAAGGCACAAATTTCCCTTATTTTCGGGCAAAATTGCAGAAATTTCATTTATTTCAGTGCAAAAAGTCAGAAATTCCTTTTATTTTGGGGCAAAAAGCAGAAATTTCTTTTATTTTGGTACAAAGTTGAAGAAATTTTTCTTATTTTGGAACAAAAAGGCAGGAATTCCCAATATTTTGGGGCAAAAGGCAGAAATTCCTTTTATTTTGAGGTAAACATGCTGAAATTCCCCTTATTTTGGGGCAAAAAGGCAGAAATTCCCTTTATTTTGTGGCAAAAAGGCAGAATTCCCATTAATTGGGGCAGAAAAGTAGAAACGTTCCTTATTTGGGGGCAATAATGCAGAAATTCCCCATATTTTGTGGCAAAAAGGAAGAAATTCCCCTTATTTGGAGGTAAAATGCTGAAATTCTTCTTATTTTAGCAAAAGGCAGAAATTCCCCTTATTTTGGGGCAAAATTGCAAAAATTTTACTTATTTTAGTGCAAAAAGTCAGAAATTTCCCTTATTTTGGGGCAAAAAGCAGAAATTCCCCTAATTTTGGGGCCAAAAAGAGAAATTCCCCTTATTTTGGGGTAAAATTGGAGAAATTTCAAATATTTCAGGGCAAAAAGGCAGAAATTCCACTTAATTTTAGGCAATAAGTCAGAAATTTTCCGTATTTTGGAGCAAAATTTCAGAAATTCCCCTTATAATGGTGCAAAAATGCAGAAATTCCCTTTATATTTGTGTAATAAGGCAGAAATTCCCCGTGTTTTGAAGCAAAATTGCACAAATTCATCTAATTTTGAGGGAAAATGCAGAAAATCAAATTATTCTGGGGCAAAAAGGCAGAAATTCTCCTTATTTCAGGGAATAACGTCAGAAATTCCCCTTATTTTGGAACAAAATTGCAGAAATTTCCCTTATTTTGTGGCAAAATTGCAGAAATTTTTCTTATTTTTGGCAAAATTGCAGAAATTTCACGTATTTCAGGGAGAGAAGGCAGGAATTTCTCTTATTTTAGAGCAAAAGTGCAGAAATTTCTTTTTTTTGGTACAAAATTGCAGAAATTTTCTTTATTTTGGGGCAAAAATGCAGAAATTCTTCTTATTTTGTGGCAAAAAGGCAGAAATTTCCCTTATTTTGGGGAAAAATTGCATAAATTTCAATTATTTCAAGGAAAAATTCTAAAATTTTTTTTATTTTGAGGCAAAAAGAAAGAAATTTTGTTTATTTTTGGGTAAAAAGGCAGAAATTTCACTTATTTTGAGGTAAAAAAGGCAGAAATTTCTCTTATTTTGGGGCTAAAATGAAGAAATTTCCCTTTTTGGTGGCAAAATTGCAGAAATTTTCCTTATTTTGGGCAAAATTGCAGAAATTATACTTATTTCAGGGAAAGAAGGCAGGAATTTCTCTTACTTTGGGGCAAAAAGGCAGAAATTTCTTTTATTTTGGTACAAAATTGAAGAAATTTTCTTTATTTTGGGGCAAAAATGCAGAAATTCCTCTTATTTTGTGGGAAAAAGGCAGAAATTTCCCTTATTTTGGGGCAAAATTGCAGAAATTCCCTTTATTTTGGTGCAATAAGGCAGAAATTCCCCATATTTTGAAGCAAAATTGCACAAATTCCCCTAATTTTGAGGGAAAATGCAGAAATTCACATTATTTTTAGGCAAAAAGACAGAAATTCTCCTTATTTCACGGCAAAAAGTCAGAACTTCCGCTTATTTTGGGGCAAAATTGCAGAAATTTCCCTTATTTTGTGGCAAAATTGCAGAATTTTTTTTTATTTTGGGCAAAATTGCAGAAATTTCACTTATTTCAGGGAAAGAAGGCAGGAATTTCTCTTATTTTGGGGCAAAAAGGCAGAAATTTCTTTTATTTTGGTACAAAATTTCAGAAATTTTCTTTATTTTGAGGCAAAAATGCAAAAATTCTTCATATTTTGGGGCAAAAAGGCAGAGATTCCCCTTATTATGAGGTAAAAATGTTGAAATTCCTTTTATTTTCGGGCAAAAAGACAGAAATTCCCCTTATTTTGTGGCAAAAAGGCAGAAATTTCCCTTATTTTGGTACAGAATTGCAGAAATTTTTCTTATTTTGTGGCAAGAAGGCAGAAATTCTCCATATTTTGGTGCAAAAAGTCTGAAATTCCCCTTAATTTGAGTTAAAATGCTGAAATTCCCCATATTTTGGGGCAAAAAGGCAGAAACTCCCTACATTTTGAGGCAAAAAGGCACAAATTTCCCTTATTTTCAGGCAAAATTGCAGAAATTTCATTTATTTCAGGGCAAAAAGTCAGAAATTACTTTTATTTTGGGGCAAAAAGCAGAAATTTCTTTTATTTTGGTACAAAGTTGAAGAAATTTTTCTTATTTTGGAACAAAAAGGCAGAAATTCCCCATATTTTGGGGCAAAAGGCAGAAATTCCCCTTATTTTGAGGTAAAAAGGCTGAAATGCCCCTTGTTTTGGGGCAAAAAGGCAGAAATTCCCTTTATTTTCTGGCAATAAAGGCAGAAATTCCCATTTATTGGTGCAGAAAAGCAGAAACTTTCCTTATTTGGGGGCAATAATGCAGAGATTCCCCATATTTTGAGGCAAAAAGTCAGAAATTCCCGTTATTTGAAGGTAAAATGCTGAAATTCCCCTTATTTTGGGCAAAAGGCAGAAATTCCCATTATTTTGGGGCAAAATTTCAGAAATTTCACTTATTTTAGGGCAAAAAGTCAGAAATTTGCCTTATTTTGGGGCAAAAAGCAGAAATTCCCCTAATTTTGGGGCCAAAAACAGAAATTCCGCTTATTTTGGGGTAAAATTGCAGAAATTTCAAATATTTCAGTGAAAAAAGGCAGAATTTCCGCTTAATTTTAGACAATAAGGCACAAATTTTCCGTATTTTGGAGCAAAATCTCAGAAATTCCCCTTATAATGGTGCAAAAATGCAGAAATTCCTTTTATTTTGGTGTAATAAGGCAGAAATTCCCCGTGTTTTGAAGCAAAATTGCACAAATTCATCTAATTTTGAGGGAAAATGCAGAAATTCAAATTATTTTGGGGCAAAAAGACAGTAATTCTCCTTATTTCAGGGCATAACGTCAGAAATTCCCCTTATTTTGGGGCAAAATTGCAGAAATTTTTCTTATTTTGGGCAAAATTGCAGAAATTTCACTTATTTCAGGGAAACAAGGCAGGAATTTCTCTTATTTTGAGGCAAAAAGGCAGAAATTTCTTTTATTTTGGTACAAAATTGCAGAAATTTTCTTTATTTTTAGGCAAAAATGCAGAAATTCCCCATATTTTGGTTCAAAAAGGCAGAGATTCCCCTTATTATGAGGTAAAAAGGCTGAAATTCCTTTTATTTTGGGGCAAAAAGACAGAAATTCCCCTTATTTTGTGGCAAAAAGGCAGAAATTTTTCTTATTTTGGGGCAAAATTGCAGAAATTCTCTTTATTTTGTGGCAAAATTGCAGAAAATTTTCTTATTTTTTGCAAAATTGCAGAAATTTCACTTATTTCAGGGAAAGAAGGCAGGAATTTCTCTTATTTTGGGGCAAAAAGGCAGAAATTTCTTATATTTTGGTACAAAATTGCAGAAATTTTCTATATTTTGGGACAAAAATGCAGAAATTCCCCTTATTTTGTGGCAAAATGGCAGAAATTTCCCTTATTTTGGGGCAAAATTGCAGAAATTTTCCTTATTTTGTGGCAAAATTGCAGAAATTTTTCTTATTTTGGGCAAAATTGCAGAAATTTCACTTATTTCAGGGAAAGAAGGCAGGAATTTCTCTTATTTTGGGGCAAAAAGGCAGAAATTTCTTATATTTTGGTACAAAATTGCAGAAATTTTCTATATTTTGGGACAAAAATGCAGAAATTCCTCTTATTTTGTGGCAAAAAGGCAGAAATTTCCCTTATTTTGGGGCAAAATTGCAGAAATTTCACTTATTTCAAGGCAAAATTCCAAAAGTCCTTTTGTTTTGGGGCAAAAAGACAGAAATTCAGGTTAGTTTTGGGTTAAAAAGCAGAAATTTCACTTAATTTGAGGTAAAAAGGCAGAAATTACTCTTATTTTGGGGCTAAAATGAAGAAATTTCCCTTTTTTGTGGCAAAAGGTATACATTCCCCTTATTTTCTGGCAAAAAAGCAGAAATTCCCAGTATTTTGAAGCAAAATTGCAGAAATTCCCCTAATTGTGAGGCAAAACGGCAGAAATTCCCTATATGTTGGGGCAAAAAGACAGAAATTCTCCTTATTTTGTGGCAAAACTCAGAAATTCCACTTATTTTGGGGCAAAATTCCAGAAATTTCCCTTATTTTAGGGCAAAAAAGCAGAAATTCCTAATATATTGTGGCAAAAATGCAGAAATTCCCCTTATTTTGAGGTAAAAAGGCTGAAATTCCTCTTATTTGGGGGCAAAAAGGAAGAATTTTTCTTTATTTTGGGGCAAAGTTGCAGAAATTTCACTTATTTCAGGGTAATAAGTCAGAAATTTTCCTTATTTTGTGGCAAAAAAAACAGAAATTTCTTTTGTTTTGGGGTAAAAAAGACAGAAATTCCACTTGTTTAGAGGCAAAAGGCAGAAGTTCCTCTTAATTTTGTGCAAAAATGAAGAAATTTTCCTTTTTTATGGCAAAAAAATATGCATTCCCCTTATTTTTGGGCAAAAAGGCAGAAATTCCCCTTATTTTGAAGCAAAATTGCAGAAATTCCCCTAATTTTGGGGTAAAAGTCAGACATTCCCTTTATTTTGGGGCAAAAATCAGAAATTCCCATTATTTTGGGGAAAAATTCCAGAAATTTCCTTTAATTTGGGGCAAAATTGCAGAAATTTACCTTATTTTGGTGCAAAATTGCAGAAATTTCTGATATTTGGGGCAAAATTGCAGAAATTTCACTTATTTTCAGGTAAAAAGCCTGAAATTTCCTTTATTTTTGGGCAAAAAGTGAGAAATTCCCCTTATTTTGGGGCAAAATTGCAGAAATATTTCTTATTTTGGGGCAAAAAGGCAGAAACTCCTTATATTTTGGGGCAAAAAGGAAGAAATTCCCCTTATTTTGGGATAAATTTGCAGAAATTTCCCTTAATTGGAAGCAAAAAGGCAGAAAATCCTTTTAATTTCGGGCAAAAAGGCAGAAATTCCCCGTATTTTGGAGCAAAATTGCAGAATTTCCCCTAATATCGGGGCAAAAATGCAGAAATTCCCTTTATTTGGGGCAAAAGCAGAAGTTCCCCTTATTTTCGGGAAAAAAGGCAGAAATTTCTTGTATTTTGAAGCAAAATTGCAGAAACTCCCCTAATTTTGGGGCAAAAAGGCAGAATTTCCCTTTATTTTGGGGCAAAAATACAGAAATTCTCCTTATTTCGCAGCAAAAAGTCAGAAATTCCCCTTATTTTGGGGCAAAATTGAAGAACTTTCCCTTATTTTGGGGCAAAATTGCAGAAATTTCCCTTATTTTGGGGCAAAATTTTAGAAATTTCGTTTATTTTGGTACATAATTGCAGAAATTTTTCTTATATTGTGGCAAAAAGGCTAAAATTTCCCATATTTTGGTGCAAAAATGCTGAAATTCCCCTTATTTTGAGGTAAAATGCTGAAATTCCCCTTATTTTGGGGCAAAAAGGCCGAAATTTCCCTCATTTTGGGGCAAAAAGGCACAATTTTCCTTATATTCGGGCAAAATTGCAGAAATTTCATTTATTTCAGGGCAAAAAGTCAGAAATTCCATTTATTTTGGGACAAAAAACAGAAATTTCTTTTATTTTGGTACAAAGTTGAAGAAATTTTTCTTATTTTGGAACAAAAAGGCAGAAATTCATCATATTTTGGGGTAAAAGGCAGAAATTCCCCTTATTTTGAGGTAAAAAGGATTAAATTCCTCTTATTTTAGGGCAAAAAGGCAAAAATTTCCTTTACTTTGTGGCAAAAAGGCAGAAATTCTTGTTAATTGGGGCAGAAAAGCAGAAATTTTCCTTATTTGAAGGCAATAAGGCAGTAATTCCCCATATTTTGTGGCAAAAAGGGAGAAATTCCCCTCATTTGGAGGTAAAATGCTGAAATTCCCCTTATTTTGGGCAAAAAGGCAGAAATTCCCCTTATTTTTGGACAAAATTGCAGAAATTTCACTTATTTCAGGGCAAAAAGTCAGAAATTTGCCTTATTTTGGGGCAAAAAGCAGAAATTCCCTTAATTTTGGGGCCAAAAATAGAAATTCCCCTTATTTTTGGGTAAAATTGCAGAAATTTAAAATATTTCAGGGCAAAAAGGCAGAAATTCCACTTAATTTCAGGCAATAAGGCAGAAATTTTCTGTATTTTGGAGCAAAATCTCAGAAATTTCCCTTATATTGGTGCAAAAATTCAGAAATTCCCTTTATTTTGGTGCAATAAGGCAGAAATTCCCCGTATTTTGAAGCAAAATTGCACTAATTCCCCTAATTTTGAGGGAAAATGCAGAAATTCACATTATTTTGGGGCAAAAAGACAGAAATTCTCCTTATTACACAGCAAAAAGTCAGAAATTCCCCTTATTTTGGGGCAAAATTGCATAAATTTCCCTTATTTTGTGGCAAAATTGCAGAAATTTTTCTTATTTTGGGCAAAATTGCAGAAATTTCACTTATTTCAGGGAAAGAAGGCAGGAATTTCTCTTATTTGGGGCAAAAAGGCAGAAATTTCTTTTATTTTGGTACAAAATTGCAAAAATTTTCTTTATTTTGAGGCAAAAATGCAGAAATTCCCCATATTTTGGGGCAAAAAGGCAGATATTCCCTTTATTATGAGGTAAAAAGGTTGAAATTCCTTTTATTTTGGGGCAAAACGACAGAAATTCCCCTTATTTTGTGGCAAAAAGGCAGAAATTTCCCTTATTTTGGAGCAAAATTGCAGAAATTTCCCTTATTTTGTGGCAAAATTGCAGAAATTTTTTTTATTTTGGGCAAAATTGCAGAAATTTCACTTATTTCAGGAAAAGAAGGCAGGAATTTCTCTTATTTTGGGGCAAAAAGGCAGAAATTTCTTATATTTTGGTACAAAATTGCAGAAATTTTCTATATTTTGGGACAAAAATGCAGAAATTCCCCTTATTTTGTGGCAAAAAGGCAGAAATTTCCCTTATTTTGGGGCAAAATTGCAGAAATTTTCTTTATTTTGTGGCAAAATTGGAGAAATTTTTCTTATTTTGGTCAAAATTGCAGAAATTTCACTCATTTCAGGGAAAGAAGGCAGGAATTTCTCTTATTTTGGGGCAAAAAGGCAGAAATTTCTTATATTTTGGTACAAAATTGCAGAAATTTTCTATATTTTGGGACAAAAATGCAGAAATTCCCCTTATTTTGTGGCAAAAAGGCAGAAATTTCCCTTATTTTGGGGCAAAATTGCAGAAATTTTCCTTATTTTGTGGCAAAATTGCAGAAATTTTTCTTATTTTGGGCAAAATTGCTGAAATTTCACTTATTTCAGAAAAAGAAGGCAGGAATTTCTCTTACTTTGGGGCAAAAAGGAAGAAATTTCTTATATTTTGGTACAAAATTGCAGAAATTTTCTATATTTTGGGACAAAAATGCAGAAACTCCCCTTATTTTGTGGCAAAAAGGCAGAAATTTCCCTTATTTTGGGGAAAAACTGCAGAAATTTCACTTATTTCAAGGAAAAATTCAAAAAGTCCTCTTATTTTGGGGCAAAAAGACAGAAATTCAGGTTAGTTTTGGGTTAAAAAGCAGAAATTTCACTTAATTTGAGGTAAAAAGGCAGAAATTACTTATTTTGGGGCTAAAATGAAGAAATTTCCCTTTTTTGTGGCAAAAGGTATACATTCCCCTTATTTTCAGGCAAAAAAGCAGAAATTCTTCGTATTTTGAAGCAAAATTGCAGAAATTCCCCTAATTGTGAGGCAAAACGGCAGAAATTCCCTATATGTTGGGGCAAAAAGACAGAAATTCTCCTTATTTTGTGGCAAAACTCAGAAATTCCACTTATTTTGGGGCAAAATTCCAGAAATTTCCCTTATTTTAGGGCAAAAAAGCAGAAATTCCTAATATATTGTGGCAAAAATGCAGAAATTCCCCTTATTTTGAGGTAAAAAGGCTGAAATTCCTCTTATTTGGGGGCAAAAAGGAAGAATTTTTCTTTATTTTGGGGCAAAGTTGCAGAAATTTCACTTATTTCAGGGTAATAAGTCAGAAATTTTCCTTATTTTGTGGCAAAAAAAACAGAAATTTCTTTTGTTTTGGGGTAAAAAAGACAGAAATTCCACTTGTTTAGAGGCAAAAGGCAGAAGTTCCTCTTAATTTTGTGCAAAAATGAAGAAATTTTCCTTTTTTATGGCAAAAAAATATGCATTCCCCTTATTTTTGGGCAAAAAGGCAGAAATTCCCCTTATTTTGAAGCAAAATTGCAGAAATTCCCCTAATTTTGGGGTAAAAGTCAGACATTCCCTTTATTTTGGGGCAAAAATCAGAAATTCCCATTATTTTGGGGAAAAATTCCAGAAATTTCCTTTAATTTGGGGCAAAATTGCAGAAATTTACCTTATTTTGGTGCAAAATTGCAGAAATTTCTGATATTTGGGGCAAAATTGCAGAAATTTCACTTATTTTCAGGTAAAAAGCCTGAAATTTCCTTTATTTTTGGGCAAAAAGTGAGAAATTCCCCTTATTTTGGGGCAAAATTGCAGAAATATTTCTTATTTTGGGGCAAAAAGGCAGAAACTCCTTATATTTTGGGGCAAAAAGGAAGAAATTCCCCTTATTTTGGGATAAATTTGCAGAAATTTCCCTTAATTGGAAGCAAAAAGGCAGAAAATCCTTTTAATTTCGGGCAAAAAGGCAGAAATTCCCCGTATTTTGGAGCAAAATTGCAGAATTTCCCCTAATATCGGGGCAAAAATGCAGAAATTCCCTTTATTTGGGGCAAAAGCAGAAGTTCCCCTTATTTTCGGGAAAAAAGGCAGAAATTTCTTGTATTTTGAAGCAAAATTGCAGAAACTCCCCTAATTTTGGGGCAAAAAGGCAGAATTTCCCTTTATTTTGGGGCAAAAATACAGAAATTCTCCTTATTTCGCGGCAAAAAGTCAGAAATTCCCCTTATTTTGGGGCAAAATTGAAGAACGTTCCCTTATTTTGGGGCAAAATTGCAGAAATTTCCCTTATTTTGGGGCAAAATTTTAGAAATTTCGTTTATTTTGGTACATAATTGCAGAAATTTTTCTTATATTGTGGCAAAAAGGCTAAAATTTCCCATATTTTGGTGCAAAAATGCTGAAATTCCCCTTATTTTGAGGTAAAATGCTGAAATTCCCCTTATTTTGGGGCAAAAAGGCCGAAATTTCCCTCATTTTGGGGCAAAAAGGCACAAATTTTCCTTATATTCGGGCAAAATTGCAGAAATTTCATTTATTTCAGGGCAAAAAGTCAGAAATTCCATTTATTTTGGGACAAAAAACAGAAATTTCTTTTATTTTGGTACAAAGTTGAAGAAATTTTTCTTATTTTGGAACAAAAAGGCAGAAATTCATCATATTTTGGGGTAAAAGGCAGAAATTCCCCTTATTTTGAGGTAAAAAGGATTAAATTCCTCTTATTTTAGGGCAAAAAGGCAAAAATTTCCTTTACTTTGTGGCAAAAAGGCAGAAATTCTTGTTAATTGGGGCAGAAAAGCAGAAATTTTCCTTATTTGAAGGCAATAAGGCAGTAATTCCCCATATTTTGTGGCAAAAAGGCAGAAATTCCCCTCATTTGGAGGTAAAATGCTGAAATTCCCCTTATTTTGGGCAAAAAGGCAGAAATTCCCCTTATTTTTACACAAAATTGCAGAAATTTCACTTATTTCAGGGCAAAAAGTCAGAAATTTGCCTTATTTTGGGGCAAAAAGCAGAAATTCCCTTAATTTTGGGGCCAAAAATAGAAATTCCCCTTATTTTTGGGTAAAATTGCAGAAATTTAAAATATTTCAGGGCAAAAAGGCAGAAATTCCACTTAATTTCAGGCAATAAGGCAGAAATTTTCTGTATTTTGGAGCAAAATCTCAGAAATTTCCCTTATATTGGTGCAAAAATTCAGAAATTCCCTTTATTTTGGTGCAATAAGGCAGAAATTCCCCGTATTTTGAAGCAAAATTGCACTAATTCCCCTAATTTTGAGGGAAAATGCAGAAATTCACATTATTTTGGGGCAAAAAGATAGAAATTCTCCTTATTACACAGCAAAAAGTCAGAAATTCCCCTTATTTTGGGGCAAAATTGCATAAATTTCCCTTATTTTGTGGCAAAATTGCAGAAATTTTTCTTATTTTGGGCAAAATTGCAGAAATTTCACTTATTTCAGGGAAAGAAGGCAGGAATTTCTCTTATTTGGGGCAAAAAGGCAGAAATTTCTTTTATTTTGGTACAAAATTGCAAAAATTTTCTTTATTTTGAGGCAAAAATGCAGAAATTCCCCATATTTTGGGGCAAAAAGGCAGATATTCCCTTTATTATGAGGTAAAAAGGTTGAAATTCCTTTTATTTTGGGGCAAAACGACAGAAATTCCCCTTATTTTGTGGCAAAAAGGCAGAAATTTCCCTTATTTTGGAGCAAAATTGCAGAAATTTCCCTTATTTTGTGGCAAAATTGCAGAAATTTTTTTCATTTTGGGCAAAATTGCAGAAATTTCACTTATTTCAGGAAAAGAAGGCAGGAATTTCTCTTATTTTGGGGCAAAAAGGCAGAAATTTCTTATATTTTGGTACAAAATTGCAGAAATTTTCTATATTTTGGGACAAAAATGCAGAAATTCCCCTTATTTTGTGGCAAAAAGGCAGAAATTTCCCTTATTTTGGGGCAAAATTGCAGAAATTTTCTTTATTTTGTGGCAAAATTGGAGAAATTTTTCTTATTTTGGTCAAAATTGCAGAAATTTCACTCATTTCAGGGAAAGAAGGCAGGAATTTCTCTTATTTTGGGGCAAAAAGGCAGAAATTTCTTATATTTTGGTACAAAATTGCAGAAATTTTCTATATTTTGGGACAAAAATGCAGAAATTCCCCTTATTTTGTGGCAAAAAGGCAGAAATTTCCCTTATTTTGGGGCAAAATTGCAGAAATTTTCCTTATTTTGTGGCAAAATTGCAGAAATTTTTCTTATTTTGGGCAAAATTGCTGAAATTTCACTTATTTCAGAAAAAGAAGGCAGGAATTTCTCTTACTTTGGGGCAAAAAGGAAGAAATTTCTTATATTTTGGTACAAAATTGCAGAAATTTTCTATATTTTGGGACAAAAATGCAGAAACTCCCCTTATTTTGTGGCAAAAAGGCAGAAATTTCCCTTATTTTGGGGAAAAACTGCAGAAATTTCACTTATTTCAAGGAAAAATTCAAAAAGTCCTCTTATTTTGGGGCAAAAAGACAGAAATTCAGTTTATTTTTGGGTTAAAAAGCAGAAATTTCACTTAATTTGAGGTAAAAAGGCAGAAATTACTTATTTTGGGGCTAAAATGAAGAAATTTCCCTTTTTTGTGGCAAAAGGTATACATTCCCCTTATTTTCAGGCAAAAAAGCAGAAATTCTTCGTATTTTGAAGCAAAATTGCAGAAATTCCCCTAATTGTGAGGCAAAACGGCAGAAATTCCCTATATGTTGGGGCAAAAAGACAGAAATTCTCCTTATTTTGTGGCAAAACTCAGAAATTCCACTTATTTTGGGGCAAAATTCCAGAAATTTCCCTTATTTTAGGGCAAAAAAGCAGAAATTCCTAATATATTGTGGCAAAAATGCAGAAATTCCCCTTATTTTGAGGTAAAAAGGCTGAAATTCCTCTTATTTGGGTGCAAAAAGGAAGAATTTTTCTTTATTTTGGGGCAAAGTTGCAGAAATTTCACTTATTTCAGGGTAATAAGTCAGAAATTTTCCTTATTTTGGGGCAAAAAAAACAGAAATTTCTTTTGTTTTGGGGTAAAAAAGACAGAAATTCCACTTATTTAGAGGCAAAAGGCAGAAGTTCCTCTTAATTTTGCGCAAAAATGAAGAAATTTTCCTTTTTTATGGCAAAAAAATATGCATTCCCCTTATTTTCGGGCAAAAAGGCAGAAATTCTTTTTATTTTGAAGCAAAATTGCAGAAATTCCCCTAATTTTGGGGTAAAAGTCAGACATTCCCTTTATTTTGGGGCAAAAATCAGAAATTCCCCTTATTTTGGGGAAAAATTGCAGAAATTTCCTTTAATTTGGGGCAAAATTGCAGAAATTTACCTTATTTTGGTGCAAAATTGCAGAAATTTCTGATATTTGGGGCAAAATTGCAGAAATTTCACTTATTTTCAGGTAAAAAGGCTGAAATTTCCTTTATTTTTGGGCAAAAAGTGAGAAATTCCCCTTATTTTGGGGCAAAATTGCAGAAATATTTCTTATTTTGGGGCAAAAAGGCAGAAACTCCTTATATTTTGGGGCAAAAAGGAAGAAATTCCCCTTATTTTGGGATAAATTTGCAGAAATTTCCCTTATTTGGAATCAAAAAGGCAGAAAATCCTTTTAATTTCGGGCAAAAAGGCAGGAATACCCGTATTTTGGAGCAAAATTGCAGAATTTCCCCTAATATCGGGGCAAAAATGCAGAAATTCCCTTTATTTGGGGCAAAAGCAGAAGTTCCCCTTATTTTTGGGAAAAAAGGCAGAAATTCCTTGTATTTTGAAGCAAAATTGCAGAAACTCCCCTAATTTTGGGGCAAAAAGGCAGAAATTTCCTTTATTTTGGGGCAAAAATACAGAAATTCTCCTTATTTCGCGGCAAAAAGTCAGAAATTCCCCTTATTTTGGGGCAAAATTGAAGAACTTTCTCTTATTTTGGGGCAAAATTGCAGTAATTTCCCTTATTTTGGGGCAAAATTTTAGAAATTTCTTTTATTTTGGTACATAATTGCAGAAATTTTTCTTATATTGTGGCAAAAAGGCTAAAATTCCCCATATTTTGGTGCAAAAATGCTGAAATTCCCCTTATTTTGAGGTAAAATGCTGAAATTCCCCTTATTTTGGGGCAAAAAGGCCGAAATTTCCCTCATTTTGGGGCAAAAAGGCACAAATTTTCCTTATATTCGGGCAAAATTGCAGAAATTTCATTTATTTCAGGGCAAAAAGTCAGAAATTCCATTTATTTTGGGACAAAAAACAGAAATTTCTTTTATTTTGGTACAAAGTTGAAGAAATTTTTCTAATTTTGGAAAAAAAAAGGTAGAAATTCATCATATTTTGGGGTAAAAGGCAGAAATTCCCCTTATTTTGAGGTAAAAAGGATTAAATTCCTCTTATTTTAGGGCAAAAAGGCAAAAATTTCCTTTACTTTGTGGCAAAAAGGCAGAAATTCTTGTTAATTGGGGCAGAAAAGCAGAAATTTTCCTTATTTGAAGGCAATAAGGCAGTAATTCCCCATATTTTGTGGCAAAAAGGCAGAAATTCCCCTCATTTGGAGGTAAAATGCTGAAATTCCCCTTATTTTGGGCAAAAAGGCAGAAATTCCCCTTATTTTTGGACAAAATTGCAGAAATTTCACTTATTTCAGGGCAAAAAGTCAGAAATTTGCCTTATTTTGGGGCAAAAAGCAGAAATTCCCTTAATTTTGGGGCCAAAAATAGAAATTCCCCTTATTTTTGGGTAAAATTGCAGAAATTTAAAATATTTCAGGGCAAAAAGGCAGAAATTCCACTTAATTTCAGGCAATAAGGCAGAAATTTTCTGTATTTTGGAGCAAAATCTCAGAAATTTCCCTTATATTGGTGCAAAAATTCAGAAATTCCCTTTATTTTGGTGCAATAAGGCAGAAATTCCCCGTATTTTGAAGCAAAATTGCACTAATTCCCCTAATTTTGAGGGAAAATGCAGAAATTCACATTATTTTGGGGCAAAAAGACAGAAATTCTCCTTATTACACAGCAAAAAGTCAGAAATTCCCCTTATTTTGGGGCAAAATTGCATAAATTTCCCTTATTTTGTGGCAAAATTGCAGAAATTTTTCTTATTTTGGGCAAAATTGCAGAAATTTCACTTATTTCAGGGAAAGAAGGCAGGAATTTCTCTTATTTGGGGCAAAAAGGCAGAAATTTCTTTTATTTTGGTACAAAATTGCAAAAATTTTCTTTATTTTGAGGCAAAAATGCAGAAATTCCCCATATTTTGGGGCAAAAAGGCAGATATTCCCTTTATTATGAGGTAAAAAGGTTGAAATTCCTTTTATTTTGGGGCAAAACGACAGAAATTCCCCTTATTTTGTGGCAAAAAGGCAGAAATTTCCCTTATTTTGGAGCAAAATTGCAGAAATTTCCCTTATTTTGTGGCAAAATTGCAGAAATTTTTTTTATTTTGGGCAAAATTGCAGAAATTTCACTTATTTCAGGAAAAGAAGGCAGGAATTTCTCTTATTTTGGGGCAAAAAGGCAGAAATTTCTTATATTTTGGTACAAAATTGCAGAAATTTTCTATATTTTGGGACAAAAATGCAGAAATTCCCCTTATTTTGTGGCAAAAAGGCAGAAATTTCCCTTATTTTGGGGCAAAATTGCAGAAATTTTCTTTATTTTGTGGCAAAATTGGAGAAATTTTTCTTATTTTGGTCAAAATTGCAGAAATTTCACTCATTTCAGGGAAAGAAGGCAGGAATTTCTCTTATTTTGGGGCAAAAAGGCAGAAATTTCTTATATTTTGGTACAAAATTGCAGAAATTTTCTATATTTTGGGACAAAAATGCAGAAATTCCCCTTATTTTGTGGCAAAAAGGCAGAAATTTCCCTTATTTTGGGGCAAAATTGCAGAAATTTTCCTTATTTTGTGGCAAAATTGCAGAAATTTTTCTTATTTTGGGCAAAATTGCTGAAATTTCACTTATTTCAGAAAAAGAAGGCAGGAATTTCTCTTACTTTGGGGCAAAAAGGAAGAAATTTCTTATATTTTGGTACAAAATTGCAGAAATTTTCTATATTTTGGGACAAAAATGCAGAAACTCCCCTTATTTTGTGGCAAAAAGGCAGAAATTTCCCTTATTTTGGGGAAAAACTGCAGAAATTTCACTTATTTCAAGGAAAAATTCAAAAAGTCCTCTTATTTTGGGGCAAAAAGACAGAAATTCAGTTTTTTTTTGGGTTAAAAAGCAGAAATTTCACTTAATTTGAGGTAAAAAGGCAGAAATTACTTATTTTGGGGCTAAAATGAAGAAATTTCCCTTTTTTGTGGCAAAAGGTATACATTCCCCTTATTTTCAGGCAAAAAAGCAGAAATTCTTCGTATTTTGAAGCAAAATTGCAGAAATTCCCCTAATTGTGAGGCAAAACGGCAGAAATTCCCTATATGTTGGGGCAAAAAGACAGAAATTCTCCTTATTTTGTGGCAAAACTCAGAAATTCCACTTATTTTGGGGCAAAATTCCAGAAATTTCCCTTATTTTAGGGCAAAAAAGCAGAAATTCCTAATATATTGTGGCAAAAATGCAGAAATTCCCCTTATTTTGAGGTAAAAAGGCTGAAATTCCTCTTATTTGGGGGCAAAAAGGAAGAATTTTTCTTTATTTTGGGGCAAAGTTGCAGAAATTTCACTTATTTCAGGGTAATAAGTCAGAAATTTTCCTTATTTTGTGGCAAAAAAAACAGAAATTTCTTTTGTTTTGGGGTAAAAAAGACAGAAATTCCACTTGTTTAGAGGCAAAAGGCAGAAGTTCCTCTTAATTTTGTGCAAAAATGAAGAAATTTTCCTTTTTTATGGCAAAAAAATATGCATTCCCCTTATTTTTGGGCAAAAAGGCAGAAATTCCCCTTATTTTGAAGCAAAATTGCAGAAATTCCCCTAATTTTGGGGTAAAAGTCAGACATTCCCTTTATTTTGGGGCAAAAATCAGAAATTCCCATTATTTTGGGGAAAAATTCCAGAAATTTCCTTTAATTTGGGGCAAAATTGCAGAAATTTACCTTATTTTGGTGCAAAATTGCAGAAATTTCTGATATTTGGGGCAAAATTGCAGAAATTTCACTTATTTTCAGGTAAAAAGCCTGAAATTTCCTTTATTTTTGGGCAAAAAGTGAGAAATTCCCCTTATTTTGGGGCAAAATTGCAGAAATATTTCTTATTTTGGGGCAAAAAGGCAGAAACTCCTTATATTTTGGGGCAAAAAGGAAGAAATTCCCCTTATTTTGGGATAAATTTGCAGAAATTTCCCTTAATTGGAAGCAAAAAGGCAGAAAATCCTTTTAATTTCGGGCAAAAAGGCAGAAATTCCCCGTATTTTGGAGCAAAATTGCAGAATTTCCCCTAATATCGGGGCAAAAATGCAGAAATTCCCTTTATTTGGGGCAAAAGCAGAAGTTCCCCTTATTTTCGGGAAAAAAGGCAGAAATTTCTTGTATTTTGAAGCAAAATTGCAGAAACTCCCCTAATTTTGGGGCAAAAAGGCAGAATTTCCCTTTATTTTGGGGCAAAAATACAGAAATTCTCCTTATTTCGCGGCAAAAAGTCAGAAATTCCCCTTATTTTGGGGCAAAATTGAAGAACTTTCCCTTATTTTGGGGCAAAATTGCAGAAATTTCCCTTATTTTGGGGCAAAATTTTAGAAATTTCGTTTATTTTGGTACATAATTGCAGAAATTTTTCTTATATTGTGGCAAAAAGGCTAAAATTTCCCATATTTTGGTGCAAAAATGCTGAAATTCCCCTTATTTTGAGGTAAAATGCTGAAATTCCCCTTATTTTGGGGCAAAAAGGCCGAAATTTCCCTCATTTTGGGGCAAAAAGGCACAAATTTTCCTTATATTCGGGCAAAATTGCAGAAATTTCATTTATTTCAGGGCAAAAAGTCAGAAATTCCATTTATTTTGGGACAAAAAACAGAAATTTCTTTTATTTTGGTACAAAGTTGAAGAAATTTTTCTTATTTTGGAACAAAAAGGCAGAAATTCATCATATTTTGGGGTAAAAGGCAGAAATTCCCCTTATTTTGAGGTAAAAAGGATTAAATTCCTCTTATTTTAGGGCAAAAAGGCAAAAATTTCCTTTACTTTGTGGCAAAAAGGCAGAAATTCTTGTTAATTGGGGCAGAAAAGCAGAAATTTTCCTTATTTGAAGGCAATAAGGCAGTAATTCCCCATATTTTGTGGCAAAAAGGCAGAAATTCCCCTCATTTGGAGGTAAAATGCTGAAATTCCCCTTATTTTGGGCAAAAAGGCAGAAATTCCCCTTATTTTTGGACAAAATTGCAGAAATTTCACTTATTTCAGGGCAAAAAGTCAGAAATTTGCCTTATTTTGGGGCAAAAAGCAGAAATTCCCTTAATTTTGGGGCCAAAAATAGAAATTCCCCTTATTTTTGGGTAAAATTGCAGAAATTTAAAATATTTCAGGGCAAAAAGGCAGAAATTCCACTTAATTTCAGGCAATAAGGCAGAAATTTTCTGTATTTTGGAGCAAAATCTCAGAAATTTCCCTTATATTGGTGCAAAAATTCAGAAATTCCCTTTATTTTGGTGCAATAAGGCAGAAATTCCCCGTATTTTGAAGCAAAATTGCACTAATTCCCCTAATTTTGAGGGAAAATGCAGAAATTCACATTATTTTGGGGCAAAAAGACAGAAATTCTCCTTATTACACAGCAAAAAGTCAGAAATTCCCCTTATTTTGGGGCAAAATTGCATAAATTTCCCTTATTTTGTGGCAAAATTGCAGAAATTTTTCTTATTTTGGGCAAAATTGCAGAAATTTCACTTATTTCAGGGAAAGAAGGCAGGAATTTCTCTTATTTGGGGCAAAAAGGCAGAAATTTCTTTTATTTTGGTACAAAATTGCAAAAATTTTCTTTATTTTGAGGCAAAAATGCAGAAATTCCCCATATTTTGGGGCAAAAAGGCAGATATTCCCTTTATTATGAGGTAAAAAGGTTGAAATTCCTTTTATTTTGGGGCAAAACGACAGAAATTCCCCTTATTTTGTGGCAAAAAGGCAGAAATTTCCCTTATTTTGGAGCAAAATTGCAGAAATTTCCCTTATTTTGTGGCAAAATTGCAGAAATTTTTTTCATTTTGGGCAAAATTGCAGAAATTTCACTTATTTCAGGAAAAGAAGGCAGGAATTTCTCTTATTTTGGGGCAAAAAGGCAGAAATTTCTTATATTTTGGTACAAAATTGCAGAAATTTTCTATATTTTGGGACAAAAATGCAGAAATTCCCCTTATTTTGTGGCAAAAAGGCAGAAATTTCCCTTATTTTGGGGCAAAATTGCAGAAATTTTCTTTATTTTGTGGCAAAATTGGAGAAATTTTTCTTATTTTGGTCAAAATTGCAGAAATTTCACTCATTTCAGGGAAAGAAGGCAGGAATTTCTCTTATTTTGGGGCAAAAAGGCAGAAATTTCTTATATTTTGGTACAAAATTGCAGAAATTTTCTATATTTTGGGACAAAAATGCAGAAATTCCCCTTATTTTGTGGCAAAAAGGCAGAAATTTCCCTTATTTTGGGGCAAAATTGCAGAAATTTTCCTTATTTTGTGGCAAAATTGCAGAAATTTTTCTTATTTTGGGCAAAATTGCTGAAATTTCACTTATTTCAGAAAAAGAAGGCAGGAATTTCTCTTACTTTGGGGCAAAAAGGAAGAAATTTCTTATATTTTGGTACAAAATTGCAGAAATTTTCTATATTTTGGGACAAAAATGCAGAAACTCCCCTTATTTTGTGGCAAAAAGGCAGAAATTTCCCTTATTTTGGGGAAAAACTGCAGAAATTTCACTTATTTCAAGGAAAAATTCAAAAAGTCCTCTTATTTTGGGGCAAAAAGACAGAAATTCAGTTTATTTTTGGGTTAAAAAGCAGAAATTTCACTTAATTTGAGGTAAAAAGGCAGAAATTACTTATTTTGGGGCTAAAATGAAGAAATTTCCCTTTTTTGTGGCAAAAGGTATACATTCCCCTTATTTTCAGGCAAAAAAGCAGAAATTCTTCGTATTTTGAAGCAAAATTGCAGAAATTCCCCTAATTGTGAGGCAAAACGGCAGAAATTCCCTATATGTTGGGGCAAAAAGACAGAAATTCTCCTTATTTTGTGGCAAAACTCAGAAATTCCACTTATTTTGGGGCAAAATTCCAGAAATTTCCCTTATTTTAGGGCAAAAAAGCAGAAATTCCTAATATATTGTGGCAAAAATGCAGAAATTCCCCTTATTTTGAGGTAAAAAGGCTGAAATTCCTCTTATTTGGGTGCAAAAAGGAAGAATTTTTCTTTATTTTGGGGCAAAGTTGCAGAAATTTCACTTATTTCAGGGTAATAAGTCAGAAATTTTCCTTATTTTGGGGCAAAAAAAACAGAAATTTCTTTTGTTTTGGGGTAAAAAAGACAGAAATTCCACTTATTTAGAGGCAAAAGGCAGAAGTTCCTCTTAATTTTGCGCAAAAATGAAGAAATTTTCCTTTTTTATGGCAAAAAAATATGCATTCCCCTTATTTTCGGGCAAAAAGGCAGAAATTCTTTTTATTTTGAAGCAAAATTGCAGAAATTCCCCTAATTTTGGGGTAAAAGTCAGACATTCCCTTTATTTTGGGGCAAAAATCAGAAATTCCCCTTATTTTGGGGAAAAATTGCAGAAATTTCCTTTAATTTGGGGCAAAATTGCAGAAATTTACCTTATTTTGGTGCAAAATTGCAGAAATTTCTGATATTTGGGGCAAAATTGCAGAAATTTCACTTATTTTCAGGTAAAAAGGCTGAAATTTCCTTTATTTTTGGGCAAAAAGTGAGAAATTCCCCTTATTTTGGGGCAAAATTGCAGAAATATTTCTTATTTTGGGGCAAAAAGGCAGAAACTCCTTATATTTTGGGGCAAAAAGGAAGAAATTCCCCTTATTTTGGGATAAATTTGCAGAAATTTCCCTTATTTGGAATCAAAAAGGCAGAAAATCCTTTTAATTTCGGGCAAAAAGGCAGGAATACCCGTATTTTGGAGCAAAATTGCAGAATTTCCCCTAATATCGGGGCAAAAATGCAGAAATTCCCTTTATTTGGGGCAAAAGCAGAAGTTCCCCTTATTTTTGGGAAAAAAGGCAGAAATTCCTTGTATTTTGAAGCAAAATTGCAGAAACTCCCCTAATTTTGGGGCAAAAAGGCAGAAATTTCCTTTATTTTGGGGCAAAAATACAGAAATTCTCCTTATTTCGCGGCAAAAAGTCAGAAATTCCCCTTATTTTGGGGCAAAATTGAAGAACTTTCTCTTATTTTGGGGCAAAATTGCAGTAATTTCCCTTATTTTGGGGCAAAATTTTAGAAATTTCTTTTATTTTAGTACATAATTGCAGAAATTTTTCTTATATTGTGGCAAAAAGGCTAAAATTCCCCATATTTTGGTGCAAAAATGCTGAAATTCCCCTTATTTTGAGGTAAAATGCTGAAATTCCCCTTATTTTGGGGCAAAAAGGCCGAAATTTCCCTCATTTTGGGGCAAAAAGGCACAAATTTTCCTTATATTCGGGCAAAATTGCAGAAATTTCATTTATTTCAGGGCAAAAAGTCAGAAATTCCATTTATTTTGGGACAAAAAACAGAAATTTCTTTTATTTTGGTACAAAGTTGAAGAAATTTTTCTAATTTTGGAAAAAAAAAGGTAGAAATTCATCATATTTTGTGGTAAAAGGCAGAAATTCCCCTTATTTTGAGGTAAAAAGGATTAAATTCCTCTTATTTTAGGGCAAAAAGGCAAAAATTTTTTTTACTTTGTGGCAAAAAGGCAGAAATTCTTGTTAATTGGGGCAGAAAAGCAGAAATTTTCCTTATTTGAAGGCAATAAGGCAGTAATTCCCCATATTTTGTGGCAAAAAGGCAGAAATTCCCCTCATTTGAAGGTAAAATGCTGAAATTCCCCTTATTTTGGGCAAAAAGGCAGAAATTCCCCTTATTTTTGGACAAAATTCCAGAAATTTCACTTATTTCAGGGCAAAAAGTAAGAAATTTGCCTTATTTTGGGGCAAAAAGAAAAAATTCCCCTAATTTTGGGGCCAAAAATTGAAATTCCCTTTATTTTGGGGTAAAATTGCAGAAATTTCAAATATTTCAGGGCAAAAAGGCAGAAATTCCACTTAATTTCGGGCAATAAGGCAGAAATTTTCTGTATTTTGGAGCAAAATCTCAGAAATTCCCCTTATATTGGTGCAAAAATTCAGAAATTCCCTTTATTTTGGTGCAATAAGGCAGAAATTCCCCATATTTTGAAGCAAAATTGCACTAATTCCCCTAATTTTGAGGGAAAATGCAGAAATTCACATTATTTTGGGGCAAAAAGACAGAAATTTTCCTTATTACACAGCAAAAAGTCAGAAATTCCCCTTATTTTGGGGCAAAATTGCATAAATTTCCCTTATTTTGTGGCAAAATTGCAGAAATTTTTCTTATTTTGGGCAAAATTGCAGAAATTTCACTTATTTCAGGTAAAGAAGGCAGGAATTTCGCTTATTTGGGGCAAAAAGGCAGAAATTTCTTTTATTTTGGTACAAAATTGCAAAAATTTTCTTTATTTTGAGGCAAAAATGCAGAAATTCCCCATATTTTGGGGCAAAAAGGCAGATATTCCCTTTATTATGAGGTAAAAAGGGTGAAATTCCTTTTATTTTGGGGCAAAAATACAGAAATCCCCTTATTTTGTGGCAAAAAAGCAGAAATTTCCCTTATTTTCGGCAAAATAGCAGAAATTTCCCTTATTTTGGGGCAAAATTTTAGAAATTTCTTTTATTTTGGTACAGAATTGCAGAAATTTTTCTTCGTTTGTGGCAAAAAGGCAGAAATTCCCCATATTTTAGTGCAAAAAGTCTGAAATTCCCCTTATTTTGAGGTAAAATGCTGAAATTCCCCATATTTTGGGGCAAAAAGGCAGAAATTCCCTACATTTTGGGGCAAAAAGGCACAAATTTCCCTTATTTTCGGGCAAAATTGCAGAAATTTTATTTATTTCAGGGCAAAGAGTCAGAAATTCCTTTTATTTTGGGTCAAAAAGCAGAAATTTCTTTTATTTTGGTACAAAGTTGAAGAAATTTTTCTTATTTTGGAACAAAAAGGCAGAAATTCCCCATATTTTGGGGCAAAAGGCAGAAATTCCCCTTATTTTGAGGTAAAAAGGCTGAAATTCCCCTTGTTTTGGGGCAAAAAGGCAGAAATTCCCTTTATTTTCTGGCAAAAAGGCAGAAATTCCCATTAGTTGGGGCAGAAAAGCAGAAACTTTTCTTATATGGGGCAATAATGCAGAGATTCCCCATATTTTGTTTCAAAAAGGCAGAAATTCCCCTTATTTGGAGGTAAAATGCTGAAATTCCCCTTATTTGGGGCAATAGGCAGAAATTCCCCTTATTTTGGGGCAAAATTGCAGAAATTTCACTTATTTTAGGGCAAAAAGTCAGAAATTTCCCTTATTTTGGGGCAAAAAGAAGAAATTCCACCAATTTTGGGGCCAAAAACAGAAATTCCCCTTATTTTGTGTAAAATTGCAGAAATTTCAAATATTTCAGTGCAAAAAGGCAGAAATTCCACTTAATTTTAGACAATAAGGCACAAATTTTCCATATTTTGGAGCAAAATCTCAGAAATTCCTCTTATAATGATGCAAAAATGCAGAAATTCCCTTTATTTTGGTGTAAAAAGGCAGAAATTCCCCGTGTTTTGAAGCAAAATTGCAAATTCATCTAATTTTGAGTGAAAATATAGAAATTCAAATTATTTTGGGGCAAAAATACAGAAATTCTCCTTATTTCAGGGCATAACTTCAGAAATTCCCCTTATTTTGGGGCAAAATTGCAGAAATTTTCCTTATTTTGTGGCAAAATTGCAGAAATTTTTCTTATTTTGGGCAAAATTGCAGAAATTTCACTTATTTCAGGGAAAGAAGTCAGGAATTTCTCTTATTTTGGGGCAAAAGGGCAGAAATTTCTTTTATTTTGGTACACAATTGCAGAAATTTTCTTTATTTTGGGGCAAAAATGAAGAAATTCCTCTTATTTTGTGGCAAAAAAACAGAAATTTCCCTTATTTTGGGGCAAAATTGCAGAAATTTCACTTATTTCAAGGCAAAATTCAGAAATTCCTTTTATTTTGGGGCAAAAAGGCAGAAATTTCTTTTATTTTGGTACAAAATTGCAGAAATTTTCTTTATTTTGGGGCAAAAATGCAGAAATTCCCCTTATTTTGTGGCAAAAAGGCAGAAATTTCCCTTATTTTGGGGCAAAATTGCAGAAATTTCCTTTATTTTGGTGCAATAAGGCAGAAATTCCTCATATTTTGAAGGAAAGTTGCACAAATTCCCCTAATTTTGAGGGAAAATACAGAAATTCACATTATTTTGGGGCAAAAAGACAGAAATTCTCCTTATTTCACGGCAAAAAGTCAGAAATTCCCCTTATTTTGGGGAAAAATTGCAGAAATTTCCCTTATTTTGTGGCAAAATTGCAGAAATTTTTCTTATTTTGGGCAAAATTGCAGAAATTTCACTTATTTCAGGAAAAGAAGGAAGGAATTTCTCTTACTTTGGGGCAAAAAGGAAGAAATTTCTTATATTTTGGTACAAAATTGCAGAAATTTTCTATATTTTGGGACAAAAATGCAGAAATTCCCCTTATTTTGTGGCAAAAAAGCAGAAATTTCCCTTATTTTGGGGAAAAACTGCAGAAATTTTACTTATTTCAAGGAAAAATTCAAAAAGTCCTCTTATTTTGGGGCAAAAAGACAGAAATTCAGTTCATTTTTGGGTTAAAAGGCAGAAATTTCACTTAATTTGAGGTAAAAAAGCAGAAATTACTCTTATTTTGGGGCTAAAATGAAGAAATTTCTTTTTTTTGTGGCAAAAGGTATACATTCCCCTTATTTTCAGGCAAAAAAGCAGAAATTCCCCGTATTTTGAAGCAAAATTGCAGAAATTCCCCTAATTGTGAGGCAAAACGGCAGAAATTCCCTATATGTTGGGGCAAAAATACAGAAATTCTCCTTATTTTGTGGCAAAACTCAGAAATTCCACTTATTTTGGGGCAAAATTCCAGAAATTTCTTTTATTTCATGGCAAAAAAGCAGAAATTCCTAATATATTGTGGCAAAAATGCAGAAATTCCCCTTATTTTGAGGTAAAAAGGCTGAAATTCCTCTTATTTGGGGGCAAAAAGGAAGAATTTTTCCTTATTTTGGGGCAAAGTTGCAGAAATTTCACTTATGTCAGGGTAATAAGTCAGAAATTTTCCTTATTTTGAGGCAAAAAAGACAGAAATTTTTTTTTGTTTTGTGGTAAAAAAGACAGAAATTCCACTTGTTTAGAGGCAAAAGGCAGAAGTTCCTCTTAATTTGTGGCAAAAATGAAGAAATTTCCCTTTTTTATGGCAAAAAGGTATGCATTCACTTATTTTCAGGCTAAAAGGCAAAAATTCCCCTTATTTTGAAGCAAAATTGCAGAAATTCCCCTAATTTTGGGGTAAAAGGCAGACATTCCCTTTATTTTGGGGCAAAAATCAGCAATTCCCCTTATTTTGGGGAAAAATTCTAGAAATTTCCTTTAATTTGGGCAAAATTGGAGAAATTTCACTTACTTTCAGGTAAAAAGGCTGATATTTCCTTTATTTTTGGGCAAAACGTGAGAAATTCCCCATATTTTACGGCAAAATTGCAGAAATATTTCTTATTTTGGGGCAAAAAGGCAGAAATTCCTTATATTTGGGGCAAAAAGGCAGAAATTCTCCTTATTTTGGGATAAAATTGCAGAAATTTCCCTTATTTGGGGGCAAAAAGGCAGAAAATCCTTTTAATTTCGGGCATAAAGGCAGAAATTCCCCGTATTTTGGAGCAAAATTGCAGAAATTCCCCTAATATTGGGGCAAAAATGCAGAAATTCCCTTTATTTGGGGCAAAAGCAGAAGTTCCCCTTATTTTCGGGAAAAAAGGCAGAAATTCCTTGTATTTTGAAGCAAAATTGCATTAATTTTGCATTAATTAATTTTGGGGCAAAAAGGCAGATATTTCCTTTATTTTGGGGCAAAAATACAGAAATTCTCCTTATTTCACGGCAAAAATTCAGAAATTCCCCTTATTTTGGGGCAAAATTGAAGAACTTTCCCTTATTTTCGGGAAAAATTGCAGAAATTTCCCTTATTTTGGGGCAAAATTGCAGAAATTTCACTTATTTTAGGGCAAAAAGTCAGAAATTTCCCTTATTTTGGGGCAAAAAGAAGAAATTCCACCAATTTGGGGGCCAAAAACAGAAATTCCCCTTATTTTGTGTAAAATTGCAGAAATTTCAAATATTTCAGTGCAAAAAGGCAGAAATTCCACTTAATTTTAGACAATAAGGCACAAATTTTCCGTATTTTGGAGCAAAATCTCAGAAATTCCTCTTATAATGATGCAAAAATGCAGAAATTCCCTTTATTTTGGTGTAAAAAGGCAGAAATTCCCCGTGTTTTGAAGCAAAATTGCAAATTCATCTAATTTTGAGTGAAAATACAGAAATTCAAATTATTTTGGGGCAAAAATACAGAAATTCTCCTTATTTCAGGGCATAACTTCAGAAATTCCCCTTATTTTGGGGCAAAATTGCAGAAATTTTCCTTATTTTGTGGCAAAATTGCAGAAATTTTTCTTATTTTGGGCAAAATTGTAGAAATTTCACTTATTTCAGGGAAAGAAGTCAGGAATTTCTCGTATTTTGGGGCAAAAGGGCAGAAATTTCTTTTATTTTGGTACACAAATGCAGAAATTTTCTTTATTTTGGGGCAAAAATGAAGAAATTCCTCTTATTTTGTGGCAAAAAAACAGAAATTTCCCTTATTTAGGGGCAAAATTGCAGAAATTTCACTTGTTTCAAGGCAAAATTCAGAAATTCCTTTTATTTTGGGGCAAAAAGACAGAAATTCCGTTAATTTTTGGGTAAAAAGGCAGAAATTTCACTTATTTTGAGGTAAAAAGGCAGAAATTACTCTTATTTTTGGGCTAAAATGAAGAAATTTCCCTTTTTTGTGGCAAAATAGCAGAAATTTTTATTATTTTAGGCAAAATTGCAGAAATTTCACTTATTTCAGGGAAAGAAGGCAGGAATTTCTCTTATTTTGGGGCAAAAAGGCAGAAATTTCTTTTATTTTGGTACAAAATTGCAGAAATTTTCTTTATTTTGGGGCAAAAATGCAGAAATTCCCCTTATTTTGTGGCAAAAAGGCAGAAATTTCCCTTATTTTGGGGCAAAATTGCAGAAATTTCCTTTATTTTGGTGCAATAAGGCAGAAATTCCTCATATTTTGAAGGAAAATTGCACAAATTCCCCTAATTTTGAGGGAAAATGCAGAAATTCACATTATTTTGGGGCAAAAAGACAGAAATTCTCCTTATTTCACGGCAAAAAGTCAGAAATTCCCCTTATTTTGGGGAAAAATTGCAGAAATTTCCCTTATTTTGTGGCAAAATTGCAGAAATTTTTCTTATTTTGGGCAAAATTGCAGAAATTTCACTTATTTCAGGCAAAGAAGGCAGGAATTTCTCTTATTTTGGGACAAAAAGGCAGAAATTTCTTATATTTTGGTACAAAATTGCAGAAATTTTCTATATTTTGGGACAAAAATGCAGAAATTCCCCTTATTTTGTGGCAAAAAGGCAGAAATTTCCCTTATTTTGGGGAAAAATTGCAGAAATTTCACTTATTTCAAGGAAAAATTCAAAAAGTCCTCTTATTTTTGGGCAAAAAGACAGAAATTCAGTTCATTTTTGGGTTAAAAGGCAGAAATTTCACTTAATTTGAGGTAAAAAGGCAGAAATTACTCTTATTTTGGGGCTAAAATGAAGAAATTTCTTTTTTTTGTGGCAAAAGGTATACATTCCCCTTATTTTCAGGCAAAAAAGCAGAAATTCCATGTATTTTGAAGCAAAATTGCAGAAATTCCCCTAATTGTGAGGCAAAACGGCAGAAATTCCCTATATGTTAGGGCAAAAAGACAGAAATTCTCCTTATTTTGTGGCATAACTCAGAAATTCCACTTATTTTGGGGCAAAATTCCAGAAATTTCTTTTATTTTAGGGCAAAAAAGCAGAAATTCCTAATATATTGTGGCAACAATGCAGAAATTCCCCTTATTTTGAGGTAAAAAGGCTGAAATTCCTCTTATTTGGGGGCAAAAAGGAAGAATTTTTCCTTATTTTGGGGCAAAGTTGCAGAAATTTCACTTATGTCAGGGTAATAAGTCAGAAATTTTCTTTATTTTGAGGCAAAAAAGACAGAAATTTTTTTTTGTTTTGGGGTAAAAGACAGAAATTTCACTTATTTAGAGGCAAAAGGCAGAAGTTCCTCTTAATTTGTGGCAAAAATGAAGAAATTTCCCTTTTTTATGTCAAAAAGGTATGCATTCCCCTTATTTTCAGGCAAAAAGGCAGAAATTCCCCTTATTTTGAAGCAAAATTGCAGAAATTCCCCTAATTTTGGGGTAAAAGGCAGACATTCCCTTTATTTTGGGGCAAAAATCAGCAATTCCCCTTATTTTGGGGAAAAATTCCAGAAATTTCCTTTAATTTGGGGCAAAATTGGAGAAATTTCACTTACTTTCAGGTAAAAAGGCTGATATTTCCTTTATTTTTGGGCAAAACGTGAGAAATTCCCCTTATTTTGCGGCAAAATTGCAGAAATATTTCTTATTTTGGGGCAAAAAGGCAGAAATTCCTTATATTTGGGGCAAAAAGGCAGAAATTCTCCTTATTTTGGGATAAAATTGCAGAAATTTCCCTTATTTGGGGGCAAAAAGGCAGAAAATCCTTTTAATTTCGGGCATAAAGGCAGAAATTCCCCGTATTTTGGAGCAAAATTGCAGAAATTCCCCTAATATCGGGGCAAAAATGCAGAAATTCCCTTTATTTGGGGCAAAAGCAGAAGTTCCCCTTATTTTCGGGAAAAAAGGCAGAAATTCCTTGTATTTTGAAGCAAAATTGCAGAAACTCCCTTAATTTTGGGGCAAAAAGGCAGAAATTTCCTTTATTTTGGGGCAAAAATACAGAAATTCTCCTTATTTCGCGGCAAAAATTCAGAAATTCCCCTTATTTTGGGGCAAAATTGAAGAACTTTCCCTTATTTTCGGGAAAAATTGCAGAAATTTCCCTTATTTTGGGGCAAAATTTTAGAAATTTCTTTTATTTTGGTACAGAATTGCAGAAATTTTTTTTATATTGTGGCAAAAAGGCTAAAATTCCCCATATTTTGGTGCAAAAATGCTGAAATTCCCCTTATTTTGAGGTAAAATGCTGAAATTCCCCATATTTTGTGGCAAAAAGGCAGAAATTTCCCTCATTTTGGGGCAAAAAGGCACAAATTTTTCTTATTTTCTGGCAAAATTGAAGAAATTTCATTTATTTCAAGGCAAAAAGTCAGAAATTCCTTTTATTTTGGAACAAAAAACAGAAATTTCTTTTATTATGTTACAAAGTGGAAGAAATTTTTCTGATTTTGGAACAAAAAGGCAGAAATTCCTCATATTTTGGAGTAAAAGGCAAAAATTACCCTTATGATGAGGTAAAAAGGATGAAATTCCCCTTATTTTAGGGCAAAAAGGCAAAAATTTCCTTTACTTTGTGGCAAAAAAGGAGAAATTCTTGTTAATTGGGGCAGAAAAGCAGAAATTTTCCTTATTTGAAGGCAAAAAGGCAGTAATTCCCCATATTTTGTGGCAAAAAGGCAGAAATTCCCCTCATCTGGAGGTAAAATGCTGAAATTCCCCTTATTTTGGGCAAAAAGGCAGAAATTCCCCTTATTTTTGGACAAAATTGCAGAAATTTCACTTATTTCAGGGCAAAAAGTCAGAAATTTGCCTTATTTTGGGGGAAAATCAGAAATTCCCCTAATTTTAGGGACAAAAATAGAAATTCCCCTTTTTTTTGGGTAAAATTGCAGAAATTTCAAATATTTCAGGGCAAAAAGGCAGAAATTCCACTTAATATCGGGCAATAAGGCAGAAATGTTTTGTATTTTGGAGCAAAATCTCAGAAATTCCCCTTATATTGGTGCAAAAATGAAGAAATTCCCTTTATTTTGGTGCAATAAGGCAGAAATTCCCCGTATTTTGAAGCAAAATTGCACTAATTCCCCTAATTTTGAGGGAAAATGCAGAAATTCACATTATTTTGGGGCAAAAAGACAGAAATTCTCCATATTTCACGTCAAAAAGTCAGAAATTCCCCTTACTTTGGGGCAAAATTGCATAAATTTCCCTTATTTTGTGGCAAAATTGCAGAAATTTTTCTTATTTTGGGCAAAATTGCAGAAATTTCACTTATTTCAGAAAAAGAAGGCAGGAATTTCTCTTATTTTGGGGCAAAAAGGCAGAAATTTCTTTTATTTTGGTACAAAATTGCAAAAATTTTCTTTATTTTGAGGCAAAAATGCAGAAATTCCCCATATTTTGGGGCAAAAAGGCAGAGATTCCCCTTATTATGAGGTAAAAAGGCTGAAATTCCTTTTATTTTGGGGCAAAAAGACAGAAATCCTCCTTATTTTGTGGCAAAAAGGTAGAAATTTCCCTTATTTTGGGGCAAAACTGCAGAAATTTCCCTTATTTTGGGGCAAAATTCTAGAAATTTCTTTTATTTTGGTACAGAATTGCAGAAATTTTTCTTCTTTTGTGGCAAAAAGGCAGAAATTCCCCTTATTTGGAGGTAAAATGCTGAAATTCCCCTTATTTTGGGCAAAAGGAAGAAATTCCCCTTATTTTTGAGCAAAATTTCAGAAATTTCACTTATTTTAGTGCAAAAAGTCAGAAATTTGCCGTATTTTGAGGCAAAAAGCAGAAATTCCCCTAATTTTGGCGCCAAAAACAGAAATTCCCCTTATTTTGGGGTAAAATTGCAGAAATTTCAAATATTTCAGTGCAAAAAGGCAGAAATTCCATTTAATTTTAGACAATAAGGCAAAAATTTTCCGTATTTTGGAGCAAAATCTAAGAAATTCCCCTTATAATGGTGCAAAAATGCAGAAATTTCCTTTATTTTGGTGTAATAAGGCAGAAATTCCCCGTGTTTTGAAGCAAAATTGCACAAATTCATCTAATTTTTAGGGAAAATACAGAAATTCAAATTATTTTGGGGCAAAAAGACAGAAATTCTCCTTATTTCAGGGCATAACGTCAGAAATTCCCCTTATTTTGGGGCAAAATTGCAGAAATTTCCCTTATTTTGAGGCAAAATTGCAGAAATTTTTCTTATTTTGGGCAAAATTGCAGAAATTTCACTTATTTCAAGGCAAAATTCAAAAATTCCTTTTATTTTGGGGCAAAAAGAAAGAAATTCCGTTTATTTTTGGGTAAAAAGGCAGAAATTTCACTTATTTTTAGGTAAAAAGGCAGAAATTACTCTTATTTTGGGGCTAAAATGAAGAAATTTTCCTTTTTTGTGGCAAAATTGCAGAAATTTTTCTTATTTTGGGCAAAATTGCAGAAATTTCACTTATTTCAGGGAAAGAAGGCAGGAATTTCTCTTATTATGGGGCAAAAAGGCAGAAATTTCTTTTATTTTGGTACAAAATTGCAGAAATTTTCTTTATTTTGGGGCAAAAATGCAGAAATTCCCCTTATTTTGTGGCAAAAAGGCAGAAATTTCCCTTATTTTGGGGCAAAATTGCAGAAATTTCACTTATTTCAAGGAAAAATTCAAAAAGTCCTCTTATTTTGGGGCAAAAAGACAGAAATTCAGTTTATTTTTGGGTTAAAAGGCAGAAATTTCACTTAATTTGAGGTAAAAAGGCAGAAATTACTCTTATTTTGTGGCTAAAATGAAGAAATTTCTTTTTTTTTGTGGCAAAAGGTATACATTCCCCTTATTTTCAGGCAAAAAAGCAGAAATTCCCCGTATTTTGAAGCAAAATTGCAGAAATTCCCCTAATTGTGAGGCAAAACGGCAGAAATTCCCTATATGTTGGGGCAAAAAGACAGAAATTCTCCTTATTTTGTGGCAAAACTCAGAAATTCCACTTATTTTGGGGCAAAATTTCAGAAATTTCTTTTATTTTAGGGCAAAAAAGCAGAAATTCCTAATATATTGTGGCAAAAATGCAGAAATTCCCCTTATTTTGAGGTAAAAAGGCTGAAATTCCTCTTATTTGGGGGCAAAAAGTAAGAATTTTTCCTTATTTTGGGGCAAAGTTGCAGAAATTTCACTTATGTCAGGGTAATAAGTCAGAAATTTTCCTTATTTTGAGGCAAAAAAGACAGAAATTTTTTTTGTTTTGGGGTAAAAAAGACAGAAATTCCACTTATTTATAGGCAAAAGGCAGAAGTTCCTCTTAATTTGTGGCAAAAATGAAGAAATTTCCCTTTTTTATGGCAAAAAGGTATGCATTCCCCTTATTTTCAGGCAAAAAGGCAGAAATTCCTCTTATTTTGAAGCAAAATTGCAGAAATTCCCCTAATTTTGGGGTAAAAGGCAGACATTCCCTTTATTTTGGGGCAAAAATCAGCAATTCCCCTTATTTTGGGGAAAAATTCCAGAAATTTCCTTTAATTTGGGGCAAAATTGGAGAAATTTCACTTACTTTCAGGTACAAAGGCTGATATTTCCTTTATTTTTGGGCAAAACGTGAGAAATTCCCCTTATTTTGCGGCAAAATTGCAGAAATATTTCTTATTTTGGGGCATAAAGGCAGAAATTCCTTATATTTGGGGCAAAAAGGCAGAAATTCTCCTTATTTTGGGATAAAATTGCAGAAATTTCTCTTATTTGGGGGCAAAAACGCAGAAAATCCTTTTAATTTCGGGCATAAATGCAGAAATTCCCCGTATTTTGGAGCAAAATTGCAGAAATTCCCCTAATATCGGGGCAAAAATGCAGAAATTCCCTTTATTTGGGGCAAAAGCAGAAGTTCCCCTTATTTTCGGGAAAAAAAGGCAGAAATTCCTTGTATTTTGAAGCAAAATTGCAGAAACTCCCTTAATTTTGGGGCAAAAAGGCAGAAATTTCCTTTATTTTGGGGCAAAAATACAGAAATTCTCCTTATTTCGCGGCAAAAATTCAGAAATTCCCCTTATTTTGGGGCAAAATTGAAGAACTTTCCCTTATTTTCGGGAAAAATTGCAGAAATTTCCCTTATTTTGGGGCAAAATTTTAGAAATTTCTTTTATTTTGGTACAGAATTGCAGAAATTTTTTTTATATTGTGGCAAAAAGGCTTAAATTCCCCATATTTTGGTGCAAAAATGCTGAAATTCCCCTTATTTTGAGGTAAAATGCTGAAATTCCCCATATTTTGGGGCAAAAAGGCAGAAATTTCCCTCATTTTGGGGCAAAAAGGCACAAATTTTTCTTATTTTCGGGCAAAATTGAAGAAATTTCATTTATTTCAAGGCAAAAAGTCAGAAATTCCTTTTATTTTGGAACAAAAAACAGAAATTTCTTTTATTTTGTTACAAAGTGGAAGAAATTTTTATATTTTGGAACAAAAAGGCAGAAATTCCTCATATTTTGGAGTAAAAGGAAAAATTCACCTTATGTTGAGGTAAAAAGGATGAAATTCCCCTTATTTTAGGGCAAAAAGGCAAAAAATTCCTTTACTTTGTGGCAAAAAAGGAGAAATTCTTGTTAATTGGGGCAGAAAAGCAGAAATTTTCCTTATTTGAAGGCAAAAAGGCAGTAATTCCCCATATTTTGTGGCAAAAAGGCAGAAATTCCCCTCATTTGGAGGTAAAATGCTGAAATTCCCCTTATTTTGGGCAAAAAGGCAGAAATTCCCCTTATTTTTGGACAAAATTGCAGAAATTTCACTTATTTCAGGGCAAAAAGTCAGAAATTTGCCTTATTTTGGGAGAGAAAACAGAAATTCCCCTAATTTTAGGGACAAAAATAGAAATTCCCCTTTTTTTTGGGTAAAATTGCAGAAATTTCAAATATTTCAGGGCAAAAATGCAGAAATTCCACTTAATATCGGGCAAGAAGGCAGAAATTTTCTGTATTTTGGAGCAAAATCTCAGAAATTCCCCTTATATTGGTGCAAAAATGCAGAAATTCCCTTTATTTTGGTGCAATAAGGCAGAAATTCCCCGTATTTTGAAGCAAAATTGCACTGATTCCCCTAATTTTGAGGGAAAATGCAGAAATTCACATTATTTTTGGGCAAAAAGACAGAAATTCTCCATATTTCACGTCAAAAAGTCAGAAATTCCCCTTACTTTGGGGCAAAATTGCATAAATTTCCCTTATTTTGTGGCAAAATTGCAGAAATTTTTCTTATTTTGGGCAAAATTGCAGAAATTTCACTTATTTCAGAAAAAGAAGGCAGGAATTTCTCTTATTTTGGGGCAAAAAGGCAGAAATTTCTTTTATTTTGGTACAAAATTGCAAAAATTTTCTTTATTTTGAGGCAAAAATGCAGAAATTCCCCATATTTTGGGGCAAAAAGGCAGAGATTCCCCTTATTATGAGGTAAGAAGGCTGAAATTCCTTTTATTTTGGGACAAAAAGACAGAAATCCTCCTTATTTTGTGGCAAAAAGGCAGAAATTTCCCTTAATTGGGGCAAAATTGCAGAAATTTCCCTTATTTTGGGGCAAAATTTTAGAAATTTCTTTTATTTTGGTACAGAATTGCAGAAATTTTTCTTCTTTTGTGGGAAAAAGGCAGATATTCCCCTTATTTGGAGGTAAAATGCTGAAATTCCCCTTATTTTGGGCAAAAGGAAGAAATTCCCCTTATTTTTGAGCAAAATTGAAATTTCACTTATTTTAGTGCAAAAAGTCAGAAATTTGCCTTATTTTGAGGCAAAAAGCAGAAATTCCCCTAATTTTGGCACCAAAAACAGAAATTCCCCTTATTTTGGGGTAAAATTGCAGAAATTTCAAATATGTCAGTGCAAAAAGGCAGAAATTCCATTTAATTTTAGACAATAAGGCAAAAATTTTCCGTATTTTGGAGCAAAATCTAAGAAATTCCCCTTGTAATGGTACAAAAATGCAGAAATTTCCTTTATTTTGGTGTAATAAGGCAGAAATTCCCCGTGTTTTGAAGCAAAATTGCACAAATTCATCTAATTTTTAGGGAAAATACAGAAATTCAAATTATTTTGGGACAAAAAGACAGAAATTCTCCTTATTTCAGGACATAACGTCAGAAATTCCCCTTATTTTGGGGCAAAATTGCAGAAATTTCCCTTATTTTGTGGCAAAATTGCAGAAATTTTTCTTATTTTGGGCAAAATTGCAGAAATTTCACTTATTTCAAGGCAAAATTCAAAAATTCCTTTTATTTTGGGGCAAAAAGAAAGAAATTCCGTTTATTTTTGGGTAAAAAGGCAGAAATTTCACTTATTTTGAGGTAAAAAGGCAGAAATTACTCTTATTTTGGGGCTAAATGAAGAAATTTCCCTTTTTTGTGGCAAAATTGCAGAAATTTTTCTTATTTTGGGCAAAATTGCAGAAATTTCACTTATTTCAGGGAAAGAAGGCAGGAATTTCTCTTATTATGGGGCAAAAAGGCAGAAATTTCTTTTATTTTGGTACAAAATTGCAGAAATTTTCTTTATTTTGGGGCAAAAATGCAGAAATTCCCCTTATTTTGTGCCAAAAAGGCAGAAATTCCCCTTATTTTGGGGCAAATTTGCAGAAAATCCCCTTATTTTGAGGTAAAAAGGATGAAATTCCTATTATTTTAGGGCAAAAAGGCAAAAATTTCCTTTAAATTGTGGCAAAAAGGCAGAAAATCTTGTTTATTGGGGCAGAATAGCAGAAATTTTCCTAATTTGAAGGCAATAAGGCACTAATTCCCCATATTTTGTGGCAAAAAGGCAGAAATTCCATTTATTTGGAGGTAAAATGCTCAAATTCCCCTTATTTTGGGCAAAAGGCAGAAATTCCCCTTATTTTGGTGCAAAATTGCAGAAATTTCACTTATTTTAGGGCAAAAAGTCAGAAATTTGCCTTATTTTGGGGCAAAAAACAGAAATTCCCCTTATTTTGGGGTAAAATTGCAGAAATTTAAAATAATTCAGTGCAAAAAGGAAGAAATTCCACTTAATTTTAGGCAATAAGGAACAAATTTTTTGTATTTTGGAGCAAAATCTCAGAAATTCTCCTTATAATGGTGCAAAAATGCAGAAATTCCCTTTATTTTGGTGTAATAAGGCAGAAATTCCCCGTGTTTTGAAGCAACATTGCACAAATTCATCTAATTTTGAGGGAAAATGCAGAAATTCAAATTATTTTGGGGCAAAAAGACAGAAATTCTCCTTCTTTCAGAGCATAACATCAGAAATTCCCCTTATTTTGGGGCAAAATTGCAGAAATTCCCTTTATTTTGTGGCAAAAAGGCAGAAATTTCCCTTATTTTGGGGCAAAATTGCAGAAATTTCACTTATTTCAAGGCAAAATTCAAAAATTCCTTTTATTTTGGGGCAAAAAGACAGAAATTCCTTTTATTTTTGGGTAAAAAGGCAGAAATTTCACTTATTTTGAGGTAAAAAGGCAGAAATAACTCTTATTTAGGGGCTAAAATGAAGAAATTTCCCTTTTTTGTGGCAAAATTAAAGAAATTTTTCTTATTTTGGCAAAATTGCAGAAATTTCACTTATTTCAGGGAAAGAAGGCAGGAATTTCTCTTATTTTGGGGCAAAAAGGCAGAAATTTCTTTTATTTTGGTACAAAATTGCAGAAATTTTCTTTATTTTGAGGCCAAAATGCAGAAATTCCCCATATTTTGGGGCAAAACGGCAGAGATTCCCCTTATTATGACGTAAAAAGGCTGAAATCCCTTTTATTTTGGGGCAAAAAGACAGAAATTCCCCTTATTTTGTGGCAAAAAATCAGAAATTTCCCTTATTTTGGGGCAAAATTGCAGAAATTTTCCTTATTTTAGGGCAAAATTTTAGAAATTTCTTTTATTTTGGTACAGAATTGCAGAAATTTTTCTTCTCTTGTGGCAAAAAGGCAGAAATTCCCCATATTTTGGTGCAAAAAGGCAGAAATTCCCCTTATTTTGAGGTAAAATGCTGAAATTCCCCATATTTTGGGGCAAAAAGGCTGAAATTCCCTACATTTTGAGGCAAAAAGGCACAAATTTCCCTTATTTTCGGGCAAAATTGCAGAAATTTCATTTATTTCAGGGCAAAAAGTCAGAAATTCTTCTTATTTTGGGGCAAAAAGCAGAAATTTCTTTTATTTTGGTACAAAGTTGAAGAAATTTTTCTTATTTTGGAACAAAAAGGCAGAAATTCCCCATATTTTGGGGCAAAAGGCAGAAATTCCCCTTATTTTGAGGTAAAAAGGCTGAAATTCCCCTTATTTTGGGGCAAAAAGGCAGAAATTCCCTTTATTTTGTTGCAAAAAGGCAGAAATTCCCATTAATTGGCGCAGAAAAGCAGAAACTTTCCTTATTTGGGGGCAATAATGCAGAAATTCCCCATATTTTGTGGCAAAAAGGCAGAAATTCCCCTTATTTGGAGGTAAAATACTAAAATTCCCCTTATTTTGGGCAAAAGGCAGAAATTCCCATTATTTTGGGGCAAAATTGCAGAAATTTCACTTATTTTAGGGCAAAAAGTCAGAAATTTGCCTTATTTTGGGGCAAAAAGAAGAAATTCCCCTAATTTTGGGGCGAAAAACAGAAATTCCCTTTATTTTGGGGTAAAATTGCAGAAATTTCAAATATTTCAGTGCAAAAAGGCAGAAATTCCACTTAATTTTAGGCAATAAGGCACAAATTTTCCATATTTTGGAGCAAAATCTCAGAAATTCCCCTTATAATGGTGCAAAAATGCAGAAATTCCCTTTTTTTGGTGTAATAAGGCAGAAATTCCCCGTGTTTTGAAGCAAAATTGCACAAATTCATCTAATTTTGAGGGAAAATGCAGAAATTCAAATTATTTTGGGGCAAAAAGACAGAAATTCTCCTTATTACACAGCAAAAAGTAAGAAATTCCCCTTATTTTGGGGCAAAATTGCAGAAAATTCCCTTATTTTGTGGCAAAATTGCAGAAATTTTTCTTATTTTGGGCGAAATTGCAGAAATTTCACTTATTTCAGGGAAAGAAGGCAGGAATTTCTCTTATTTTGGGGCAAAAGTGCAGAAATTTCTTTTTTTTTCGTAAAAAAATGCAGAACTTTTCTTTATTTTGGGCAAAAATGCAGAAATTCCCCTTATTTTGTGGCAAAAAGGCAGAAATTTCACTTATTTTGAGGTAAAAAGGCAGAAATTACTTTTATTTTGGGGCTAAAATGAAGAAATTTCCTTTTTTGGTGGCAAAATTGCAGAAATTTTTCTTATTTTGGGCAAAATTGCAGAAATTTCACTTATTTCAGGGAAAGAAGGCAGGAATTTCTCTTATTTTGGGGCAAAAAAGCAGAAATTTCTTTTTTTTTTTTGGTACAAAATTGCAGAAATTTTCTTTATTTTAGGGCAAAAATGCAGAAATTCCCCTTATTTTGTGGCAAAAAGGCAGAAATTTCCTTATTTTGGGGCAAAATTGCAGAAATTTCACTTATTTCAAGGCAAAATTCAAAAATTCCTTTTATTTTAGGGCAAAAAGACAGAAATTCCGTTTATTTTTGGGTAAAAAGGCAGAAATTTCACTTATTTTGAGGTAAAAAAACAGAAATTACTCTTATTTTGCGGCTAAAATGAAGAAATTTCTCTTTTTTGTGGCAAAATTGCAGAAATTTTTCTTATTTTGGGCAAAATTGCAGAATTTTCACTTATTTCAGGGAAAGAAGGCAGAAATTTCTTATTTTGGGGCAAAAAGGCAGAAATTTCTTTTATTTTGCTACAAAATTGCAGAAATTTTTTTAATTTTGGGGCAAAAATGCAGAAATTCCTTTTATTTTGTGGCAAAAAGGCAGAAATTTCCCTTATTTTGGGGCAAAATTGCAGAAATTCCCTTTATTTTGGTGCAATAAGGCAGAAATTCCCCATATTTTGAAGCAAAATTGCACAAATTCCCCTAATTTTGAGGGAAAATGCAGAAATCCCATTATTTTGGTGCAGAAAGACAGAAATTCTCCTTATTTCACGGCAAAAAGTAAGAAATTCCCCTTATTTTGGAGCAAAATTGCAGAAATTTCCCTTATTTTGTGGCAAAATTGCAGAAATTTTTCTTATTTTGGGCAAAATTGCAGAAATTTCACTTATTTCAGGCAAAGAAGGCAGGAATTTCTCTTATTTTGGAACAAAAAGGAAGAAATTTCTTTTATTTTGGTACAAAATTGCAGAAATTTTCTTTATATTGAGGCAAAAATGCAGAAATTCCCCATTTTTGGGGGCAAAAAGACAGAGATTCCCCTTACTATGAGGTAAAAAGGCTGAAATTCCTTTTATTTTGGGGCAAAAAGACAGAAATTCCTCTTACTTTGTGCCAAAAAGGCAGAAATTGCCCCTATTTTGGGGCAAAATTGCAGAAATTTCCCTTATTTTTGGGCAAAATTTTAGAAATTTCTTTTATTTTGGTACAGAATTGCAGAAATTTTTTTATTTTGTGGAAAAAAGGCAGAAATTCCACATATTTTGGTGCAAAAAGGCTGAAATTCCCCTTATTTTGAGGTAAAATGCTGAAATTCCCCTTATTTTGGGCAAAAGGCAGAAATTCCCCTTATTTTGCTGCAAAATTGCAGAAATTTCACTTATTTTAGGGCAAAAAGTCAGAAATTTCCCTTATTTTGAGGCAAAACCAGAAATTTCCATAATTTTGGGGCCAAAAACAGAAATTCCCCTTATTTTGGGGTAAAACTGCAGAAATTTCAAATATTTCAGTGCAAAAAGGCAGAAATTCCACTTAATTTTAGGCAATGAGGCACAAATTTTCCGTATTTTGGAGCAAAATCTCAGAAATTCCCCTTATAATGGTGCAAAAATGCAGAAATTCCCTTTATTTTGGTGTAATAAGGCAGAAATTCCCAGTGTTTTGAAGCAAAATTGCACAAATTCAACTAATTTTGAGGGAAAATGCAGAAATTCAAATTATTTTGGGGCAAAAAGACAGAAATTCTCCTTATTTCAGGGCAAAAAAGACAGACATTCCCTTTGTTTTTGGGTAAAAAAGACAGAAATTCCACTTATTTAGATGCAAAAGGCAGAAGTTCCACTTAATTTGGCGCAAAAATGAAGAAATTTCCCTTTTTTATGGCAAAAAGGTATGCATTCCCCTTATTTTCGGGCAAAAAAGCAGAAATTCTTTTTATTTTGAAGCAAAATTGCAGAAATTTCCCTAATTTTGTGGCAAAAGGCAGACATTCCCTTTATTTTGGGGCAAAAATCAGAAATTCCCCTTATTTTGAGGCGAAATTCCAGAAATTTCCTTTAATTTGGGGCAAAATTGCAGAAATTTACCTCATTTTGGGGCAAAATTGCAAAAATTTCCCTTATTTGGGGCAAAATTGCAGAAATTTCCTTATTTTCAGGTAAAAAGTCTGAAATTTCCTTTATTTTGGGGCAAAAAGTGAGAAATTCCCCTTATTTTGTGGCAAAATTGCAGAAATATTTCTTATTTTGGGGCAAAATTTAGAAATTCCCCTTATTTTGGGGTAAAATTGCAGAAATTTCTTTTATTTGGGGGCAAAAAGGCAGAAAATCCTTTTAATTTCGGGCAAAAATGCATAAATTTCCCGTATTTTGCAGCAAAATTGTAGAATTTCCCCTATTTTCGGGGCAAAAATGCAGAAATTCCCTTTATTTGGGGCAAAGCAGAAGTTCTCCTTATTTTCGGAAAAAAAGGCAGAAATTCCTTGTATTTTGAAGCAAAATTGCAGAAACTCCCCTAATTTTGGGGCAAAAAGGCAGAGATTCCCTTTATTTTGGGGCAAAAATACAGAAATTCTCCTTATTTCGTGGCAAAAAGTCAGAAATTCCCCTTATTTTGGAGCAAAATTGAAGAACTTTCCCTTATTTTGGGGAATAATTGCAGAAATTTCCCTTATTTTGGGGCAAAATTTTAGAAATTTCTTTTATTTTGGTACAGAATTGCAGAAAATTTTCTTATATTGTGGCAAAAGGCTAAAATTCCACATATTTTGGTGCAAAAAGGCTGAAATTACCCTTATTTTGAGGTAAAATGCTGAAATTCCCCATATTTTGGTGCAAAAAAGCAGAAATTTCCCTCATTTTGGGACAAAAAGGCACAAATTTTCCTTATTTTCAGGCAAAATTGAAGAAATTTCATTTATTTCAGGGCAAAAAGTCAAAAATTCCTTTTATTTTGGGACAAAAAGCAGAAATTTCTTTTATTTTGGTACAAAGTTAAAGAAATTTTTCTTATTTTGGAACAAAAAGGCAGAAATTCCCCATATTTTGGGGTAAAAGGCAGAAATTCCCCTTATTTTGAGGTAAAAAGAATGAAATTCCCCTTATTTTAGGGCAAAAAGGCAAAAATTTCCTTTACTTTGTGGCAAAAAGGAAGAAATTCTTGTTAATTGGGGCAGAAAAGCAGAAATTTTCCTCATTTGAAGGCAATACGGCAGTAACTCCCCATATTTAGTGGCAAAAAGGCAGAAATTCCCCTTATTTGGAGGTAAAATGCTGAAATTCCCATTATTTTGGGCAAAAAGGCAGAAATTCCCCTTATTTTGGGACAAAATTGCAGAAATTTCACTTATTTCAGGGCAAAAAGTCAGAAATTTGCCTTATTTTGGGGCAAAAGGCAGAAATTCCCTTAATTTTGGGGCCAAAAATAGAAATTCCCCTTATTTTTGGGTAAAATTGCAGAAATTTAAAATATTTCAGGGCAAAAAGGCAGAAATTCCACTTAATTTCAGGCAATAAGGCAGAAATTTTCTGTATTTTGGAGCAAAATCTCAGAAATTCCCCTTATATTGGTGCAAAAATGCAGAAATTCCCTTTATTTTGGTGCAATAAGGCAGAAATTCCCCGTATTTTGAAGCAAAATTGCACAAATTCCCCTAATTTTGAGGGAAAATGGAGAAATTCACATTATTTTTGGGCAAAAAGACAGAAATTCTCCTTATTACACTGCAAAAAGTCAGAAATTCCCTTTATTTTGGGGCAAAAAGCAGAAATTTCTTTTATTTTGGTACAAAGTTGAAGAAATTTTTCTTATTTTGGAACAAAAAGGCAGAAATTCTCCATATTTTGGGGCAAAAGGCAGAAATTCCCCTTATTTTGAGGTAAAAAGGCTGAAATTCCCCTTATTTTGGGGCAAAAAGGCAGAAATTCCCTATATTTTGTGGCAAAAAGGCAGAAATTCCCATTAATTGGCGCAGAAAAGCAGAAACTTTCCTTATTTGGGGGCAATAATGCAGAAATTCCCCATATTTTGTGGCAAAAAGGCAGAAATTCCTCTTATTTGGAGGTAAAATGCTGAAATTCCCCTTATTTTGGGCAAAAGGCAGAAATTCCCCTTATTTTGCGGCAAAATTGCAGAAATTTCACTTATTTTAGGGCAAAAAGTCAGAAATTTGCCTTATTTTGGGGCAAAAAGCAGAAATTCCCCTAATTTGGGGGCCAAAAACAGAAATTTCCTTTATTTTGGGGTAAAATTGCAGAAATTTCAAATATTTCAGTACAAAAAGGCAGAAATTCCAATTAATTTTAAGCAATAAGGCAGAAATTTTCCGTATTTTGGAGCAATATCTCAGAAATTCCCCTTATATTGGTGCAAAAATGCAGAAATTCCATTTCTTTTGGTGTAATAAGGCAGAAATTCCCCGTGTTTTGAAGCAAAATTGCACAAATTCATCTAATTTTGAGGGAAAATGCAAAAATTCAAATTATTTTGGGGCAAAAAGACAGAAATTCTCTTTATTTCAGGGCAAAACGTCAGAAATTCCCCTTATTTTGGGGCAAAATTGCAGAAATATCCCTTATTTTGTTGCAAAATTGCAGAAATTTTTTTTATTTTGGGCAAAATGCAGAAATTTCACTTATTTCAGGGAAAGAAGGTAGGAATTTCTTTTATTTTGGGGCAAAAGGGTAGAAATTTCTTTTATTTTGGTACAAAATTGCAGAAATTTTCTTTATTTTGGGGTTAAAATGCAGAAATTCCCCTGATTTTGTGGCAAAAACGCAGACATTTCCCTTATTTTAGGGCAAAATTGCAGAAATTGCACTTATTTCAAGGCAAATTTCAAAAATTCCATTTATTTTGGGGCAAAAAGACAGAAATTTTGTTTATTTTTGGGTAAAAGGCAGAAATTTCACTTATTTTGAGGTAAAAAGGCAGAAATTACTCTTATTTTGGGGCTAAAATGAAGAAATTTCTCTTTTTTGTGGCAAAATTGAAGAAATTTTTCTTATTTTGGGCAAAATTGCAGAAATTTCACTTATTTCAGGGAAAGAAGGCAGGAATTTCTCTTATTTTGGGGCAAAAAGGCAGAAATTTCTTTTATTTTGGTACAAAATTGCAGAAATTTTCTTTATTTTGGGGCAAAAATGCAGAAATTCCCCTTATTTTGTGGCAAAAAAACAGAAATTTCCCTTATTTTGGGGCAAAATTGCAGAAATTTCACTTATTTCAAGGCAAAATTCAAAAATTTCTTTTATTTTGGGGCAAAAAGACAGAAATTCCATTTATTTTCGGTAAAAAGGCAGAAATTTCACTTATTTTGAGGTAAAAAGGCAGAAATTACTCTTATTTTAAAGATAAAATGAAGAAATTTCTCTTTTTTGTGGCAAAAGGTATACATTCCCCTTATTTTTAGGCAAAAAAGCAGAAATTCCCCGTATTTTGAAGCAAAATTGCAGAAATTCCCCTAATTGTGAGGCATAACGGCTGAAATTCCCTATATGTTGGGGCAAAAAGACAGAAATTCTCCTTATTTTGTGGCAAAACTCAGACATTCCCCTTATTTTGAGGTAAAAAGGCTGAAATTCCTCTTATTTGGGGGCAAAAAAGAAGAATTTTTCCTTATTTTGGGGCAAAATTGCCGAAATTTCACTTATTTCCGGGTAATAAGTCAGAAATTCCACTTATTTTGGGGCAAAAAAGACAGAAATTCCCTTTGTTTTTGGGTAAAAAAGACAGAAATTCCACTTATTTAGACGCAAAAGGCAGAAGTTCCACTTAATTTGGCGCAAAAATGAAGAAATTTCTTTTTTTTATGGCAAAAAGGTATGCATTCCCCTTATTTTCGGGCAAAAAGGCAGAAATTCCTCTTATTTTGAAGCAAAATTGCAGAAATTCCCCTAATTTTGGGGCAAAAGGCAGACATTTCCTTTATTTTTGGGCAAAAATCAGAAATTCCCCTTATTTTGAGGCGAAATTCCAGAAATTTCCTTTAATGTGGGGCAAAATTGCAGAAATTTACCTCATTTTGGGGCAAAATTGCAGAAATTTCCCTTATTTGGGGCAAAATTGCAGAAATTTCACTTATTTTCAGGTAAAAAGGCTGAAATTTCCTTTATTTTGGGCAAAAAGTGAGAAATTCCCCTTATTTTGGGGCAAAATTGCAGAAATATTTCTTATTTTGGGGCAAAAAGGCAGAAATTCCCCTTTATTTTGGGGTAAAATTTCAATAATTTTTCTTATTTGGAGGCAAAAAGGCAGAAAATCATTTTAATCTCGGGCAAAAATGCACAAATTCCCCGTATTTTGCAGCAAAATTGCAGAAATTCCGCTAATATCGGGGCAAAAATGCAGAAATTCCCTTTATTTGGGGCAAACGCAGAAGTTCCCCTTATTTTCGGGAAAAAAGGCAGAAATTCCTTGTATTTTGAAGCAAAATTGAAGAAACTCCCCTAATTTTGGGGCAAAAAGGCAGAAATTCCCTTTATTTTGGGGCAAAAATACAGAAATCTCCTTATTTCGCGGCAAAAAGTCAGAAATTCTCCTTATTTTGAGGCAAAATTGCAGAAATTTTTCTTATTTTGGGGCATAATTTTAGAAATTTCTTTTATTTTGGTACAAAATTGCAGAAATTTTTTTTTATATTGTGGCAAAAAGGCTAAAATTCCCCATATTTTGGTGCAAAAAGGCTGAAATTCTTCTTATTTTGAGGTAAAATGCTGAAATTCCCCATATTTTGGCGCAAAAAGGCAGAAATTTCCCTCATTTTGGGGCAAAAAGGCACAAATTTTCCTTATTTTCGGGCAAAATTGAAGAAATTTCATTTATTTCAGGGCAAAAATTCAAAAATTCCTTTTATTTTGGGACAAAAAGCAGAAATTTCTTTTATTTTGGTACAAAGTTGAAGAAATTTTTCTTATTTTGGAACAAAAAAGCAGAAATTCGCAATATTTTGGGGTAAAAGGCAGAAATTCCCCTTATTTTGAGGTAAAAAGCATGAAATTCCCCTTATTTTAGGGCAAAAAAGCAAAAATTTCCTTTACTTTGTGGCAAAAAGGCAGAAATTCTTGTTAATTGTGGCAGAAAAGCAGAAATTTTCTTTATTTGAAGGCAATAAGGCAGCAATTCCCCATATTTAGTGGCAAAAAGGCAGAAATTCTCCTTATTTGGAGGTAAAATGCTGAAATTCCCCTTATTTTGGGCAAAAAGGCAGAAATTCCCCTTATTTAGGGACAAAATTGCAGAAATTTCACTTATTTCAGGGCAAAAAGTCAGAAATTTGCCTTATTTTGGGGCAAAAATCAGAAATTCCCCTAATTTTGTGGCCAAAAATAGAAATTCGCCTTATTTTGGGGTAAAATTGCAGAAATTTCAAATATTTCAGGGCAAAAAGGCAGAAATTCCACTTAATTTCGGGCAATAAGGCAGAATTTTCTGTATTTTGGAGCAAAATCTCAGAAATTCCCCTTATATTGGTGCAAAAATGCAGAAATTCCCTTTATTTTGGTGCAATAAGGCAGAAATTCCCCGTATTTTGAAGCAAAATTGCACAAATTCCCCTAATTTTGAGGGAAAATGCAGAAATTCACAATTTTTTGGGGCAAAAAGACAGAAATTCTCCTTATTTCACGGCAAAAAGTCAGAAATTCCCCTTATTTTGGGGCAAAATTGCAAAAATTTTCCTTATTTTGTGGCAAAATTGCAGAAATTTTTCTTATTTTGGGCAAAATTGCAGAAATTTCACTTATTTCAGGGAAAGAAGGCAGGAATTTCTCTTATTTTGGGGCAAAAAGGCAGAAATTTCTTTTATTTTGGATCAAAATTGTAAAAATTTTCTTTATTTTGAGGCAAAAATGCAGAAATTCCCCATATTTTGGGGCAAAAAGGCAGTGATTCCCCTTATTATGAGGTAAAAAGGCTGAAATTTCTTTTATTTTGGGGCAAAAAGAGAGAATTTCCCCATATTTTTTGGCAAAAAGGCAGAAATTTCCCTTATTTTGGGGCAAAATTGGAGAAATTTCCCTTATTTTGGGGCAAAATTTTAGAAATTTCTTTTATTTTGGTAAAGACTTGCAGAATTTTTTTTTATTTTGTGGCAAAAAGGCAGAAATTCCCAATATTTTGGTGCAAAAAGGCTGAAATTCCCCTTATTTTGCGGTAAAATGCTGAAATTCCCCATATTTTGGGGCAAAAAGGCTGTAATTTCCCTTATTTTGAGGTAAAATGCTGAAATTCCTTATATTTTGGGGCAAAAAGGCAGAAATTCCCTACATTTTGGGGCAAAAAGGCACAAATTTCCCTTATTTTCGGGCATAATTGCAGAAATTTCATTTATTTCAGGGCAAAAAGTCAGAAATTCCTTTTATTTTGGGGCAAAAAGCAGAAATTTCTTTTATTTTGGAACAAAGTTGAAGAAATTTTTCTTATTTTGGAACAAAAAGGCAGGAATTCCCAATATTTTGGGGCAAAAGGCAGAAATTCCTTTTATTTTGAGGTAAACAGGCTGAAATTCCCCTTATTTTGGGGCAAAAAGGCAGAAATTCCCTTTATTTTGTGGCAAAAAGGCAGAATTCCCATTAATTGGGGCAGAAAAGTAGAAACGTTCCTTATTTAGGGGCAATAATGCAGAAATTCCCCATATTTTGTGGCAAAAAGGAAGAAATTCCACTTATTTGGAGGTAAAATGCTGAAATTCTTCTTATTTTAGCAAAAGGCAGAAATTCCCCTTATTTTGGGGCAAAATTGCAAAAATTTTACTTATTTTAGTGCAAAAAGTCAGAAATTTCCCTTATTTTGGGGCAAAAAGCAGAAATTCCCCTAATTTTGGGGCCAAAAACAGAAATTCCCCTTATTTTGGGGTAAAATTGGAGAAATTTCAAATATTTCAGGGCAAAAAGGCAGAAATTCCACTTAATTTTAGGCAATAATTCAGAAATTTTCCGTATTTTGGAGCAAAATTTCAGAAATTCCCCTTATAATGGTGCAAAAATGCAGAAATTCCCTTTATATTTGTGTAATAAGGCAGAAATTCCCCGTGTTTTGAAGCAAAATTGCACAAATTCATCTAATTTTGAGGGAAAATGCAGAAAATCAAATTATTCTTGGGCAAAAAGGCAGAAATTCTCCTTATTTCAGGGAATAACGTCAAAAATTCCCCTTATTTTGGAACAAAATTGCAGAAATTTCCCTTATTTTGTGGCAAAATTGCAGAAATTTTTCTTATTTTTGGCAAAATTGCAGAAATTTCACGTATTTCAGGGAGAGAAGGCAGGAATTTCTCTTATTTTAGAGCAAAAGTGCAGAAATTTCTTTTTTTTTTTTGGTACAAAATTGCAGAAATTTTCTTTATTTTGGGGCAAAAATGCAGAAATTCTTCTTATTTTGTGGCAAAAAGGCAGAAATTTCCCTTATTTTGGGGAAAAATTGCATAAATTTCAATTATTTCAAGGAAAAATTCTAAAATTTTTTTTATTTTGAGGCAAAAAGAAAGAAATTTCGTTTATTTTTGGGTAAAAAGGCAGAAATTTCACTTATTTTGAGGTAAAAAAGGCAGAAATTTCTCTTATTTTGGGGCTAAAATGAAAAAATTTCCCTTTTTTGTGGCAAAATTGCAGAAATTTTCCTTATTTTGGGCAAAATTGCAGAAATTATACTTATTTCAGGGAAAGAAGGCAGGAATTTCTCTTACTTTGGGGCAAAAAGGCAGAAATTTCTTTTATTTTGGTACAAAATTGAAGAAATTTTCTTTATTTGGGGGCAAAAATGCAGAAATTCCTCTTATTTTGTGGGAAAAAGGCAGAAATTTCCCTTATTTTGGGGCAAAATTGCAGAAATTCCCTTTATTTTGGTGCAATAAGGCAGAAATTCCCCATATTTTGAACCAAAATTGCACAAATTCCCCTAATTTTGAGGGAAAATGCAGAAATTCACATTATTTTGGAGCAAAAAGACAGAAATTCTCCTTATTTCACGGCAAAAAGTCAGAACTTCCGCTTATTTTGGGGCAAAATTGCAGAAATTTCCCTTATTTTGTGGCAAAATTGCAGAATTTTTTTTTTATTTTGGGCAAAATTGCAGAAATTTCACTTATTTCAGGGAAAGAAGGCAGGAATTTCTCTTATTTTGGGGCAAAAAGGCAGAAATTTCTTTTATTTTGGTACAAAATTTCAGAAATTTTCTTTATTTTGAGGCAAAAATGCAAAAATTCCCCATATTTTGGGGCAAAAAGGCAGAGATTCCCCTTATGATGAGGTAAAAATGTTGAAATTCCTTTTATTGTGGGGCAAAAAGACAGAAATTCCCCTTATTTTGTGGCAAAAAGGCAGAAATTTCCCTTATTTTGGTACAGAATTGCAGAAATTTTTCTTATTTTGTGGCAAGAAGGCAGAAATTCTCCATATTTTGGTGCAAAAAGTCTGAAATTCCCCTTAATTTGAGTTAAAATGCTGAAATTCCCCATATTTTGGGGCAAATAGGCAGAAACTCCCTACATTTTGGGGCAAAAAGGCACAAATTTCCCTTATTTTCGGGCAAAATTGCAGAAATTTCATTTATTTCAGGGCAAAAAGTCAGAAATTCCTTTTATTTTGGGGCAAAAAGCAGAAATTTCTTTTATTTTGGTACAAAGTTGAAGAAATTTTTCTTATTTTAGAACAAAAGGCAGAAATTCCCCATATTTTGGGGTAAAAGGCAGAAATTCCCCTTATTTTGAGGTAAAAAGGATGAAATTCCCCTTAATTTAGGGCAAAAAGGCAAAAATTTCCTTTACTTTATGGCAAAAAGGCAGAAATTCCCCTTATTTGGAGGTAAAATGCTGAAATTCTCCTTATTTTGGGCAAAAAGGCAGAAATTCCCCTTATTTTGGGACAAAATTGCAGAAATTTCACTTATTTCAGGGCAAAAAATCAGAAATTTCCCTTATTTTGTGGCAAAATTGCAGAAATTTTTCTTATTTTGGGCAAAATTGCAGAAATTTCACTTATTTCAGGTAAAGAAGGCAGGAATTTCTCTTATTTTGAGGGAAAAGGGCAGAAATTTCTTTTATTTTGGTACAAAATTGCAGAAATTTTCTTTATTTTGGGGCAAAAATGAAGAAATTCCCCTTATTTTGTGGCAAAAAGGCAGAAATTTCCCTTATTTTGGGGCAAAATTGCAGAAATTTTACTAATTTCAAGGCAAAATTCAAAAATTCCTTTTATTTTGGAGCAAAAAGACAGAAATTCCGTTTATTTTTGGGTAAAAAAGCAGAAATTTCACTTATTTTGAGGTAAAAAGGCAGAAATTACTCTTATTTTGGGGCTAAAATGAAGAAATTTCCCTGTTTTGTGGCAAAATTGCAGAAATTTTTCTTATTTTGGGCAAAATTGCAGAAATTTTTCTTATTTTGGGCAAAATTGCAGAAATTTCACTTATTTCAGGGAAAGAAGGCAGGAATTTCCCTTATTTTGGGGCAAAATTGCAGAAATTCCCTTTATTTTGGAGCAATAAGGCAGAAATTCCCAATATTTTGAAGCAAAATTGCACTAATTTCCCTAATTTTGAGGGAAAATGCAGAAATTCACATTATTTTGGGCAAAAAGACAGAAATTCTCCTTATTTCACGGCAAAAAGTCAGAAATTCCCCTTATTTTGGGGCAAAATTGCAGAAATTTCCCTTATTTTGTGGCAAAATTGCAGAAATTTTTCTTATTTTGTGCAAAATTGCAGAAATTTCACTTATTTCAGGGAAAGAAGGCAGGAATTTCTCTTATTTTGGGGCAAAAAGGCAGAAATTTCTTTTATTTTGGTACAAAATTGCAGAAATTTTCTTTATTTTGGAACAAAAATGCAGAAATTCACCTTATTTTGTGGCAAAAAGGCAGAAATTTTTCTTATTTTGGGCAAAATTGCAGAAATTTCACTTATTTCAGGGAAAGAAGGCAGAAATTTCTCTTATTTTGGGGCAAAAGGGCAGAAATTTCTTTTATTTTGGTACAAAATTGCAGAAATTTTCTTTATTTTGGGGCAATAATGCAGAAATTCACCTTATTTTGTGGCAAAAAGGCAGAAATTATTCTTATTTTAGGGCAAAATTGCAGAAATTTCACTTATTTCAAGGCAAAATTCAAAAATTCCTTTTATTTTGGGGCAAAAAGACAGAAATTCCATTTATTTTTAGGTAAAAAGGCAGAAATTTCACTTATTTTGAGGTAAAGAGGGAGAAATTACTCTTATTTTGGGGCTAAAATGAAGAAATTTCCCTTTTTGTGGGAAAATTGCAGAAATTTTTCTTATTTTGGGCAAAATTGCAGAAATTTCACTTATTTCAGGGAAAGAAGGCAGGAATTTGTCTTATGTTGGGGCAAAAAGGCAGAAATTTTTTTTATTTTGGTACAAAATTTCAGAAATTTTCTTTATTTTGGGCAAAAATGCAGAAATTCCCATTATTTTGTGGCAAAAATGCAGAAATTTCCCTAATTTTGGGGCAAAATTGCAGAAATTTAACTTATTTCAAGGCCAAATTCAAAATTCCTTTTATTTTTGGGCAAAAAGACAGAAATTCCGTTTATTTTTGGGTAAAAAGGCAGAAATTTCACTTATTTTGAGGTAAAAAGGCAAAAATTACTCTTATTTTGGGGCTAAAATTAAGAAATTTCCCTTTTTTGTGGCAAAATTGCAGAAATTTTTCTTATTTTGGGCAAAATTGCAGAAATTTCACTTATTTCAGGGAAAGAAAGCAGGAATTTCTCTTATTTTTGGGCAAAAAGGCAGAAATTTTTTTTATTTTGCTACAAAATTGCAGAAATTTTCTTTATTTTGGGGCAAAAATGCAGAAATTCCCCTTATTTTGGGGCAAAAAGGCAGAGATTCCCCTTATTATGAGGTAAAAAGGCTGAAATTCCTTTTATTTTGGGGCAAAAATACTGAAATTCCCCTTATTTTGTGGCAAAAAGGCAGAAACTTCCCTTATTTTGGAGCAAAATTGTAGAAATTTCCATTATTTTCGAGCAAAATTTTAGAAATTTATTTTATTTTGGTACAGAATTGCAGAAATTTTTTTTATTTTGTGGCAAAAAGGCAGAAATTCCCCATATTTTGGTGCAAAAAGGCTGAAATTCCCCTTATTTTGAAGTAAAATGCTGAAATTCCTCATATTTTGGGGCAAAAAGGCAGAAATTACCTACATTTTGGGGCAAAAAGACAGAAATTTCCCTTATTTTGCGGCAAAATTGCAGAAATTTCATTTATTTCAGGGCAAAAAGTCAGAAATTCCTTTTATTTTGGGGCAAAAAGGCAGAAATTCCCTTTATTTTGCGGCAAAAATGCAGAAATTCCCATTAATTGGGGCAGAAAAGCAGAAACTTTCCTTATTTGGGGGCAATAATGCAGAAATTCCCTATATTTTGTGGCAAAAAGGCAGAAATTCCCCTTATTTGGAGGTAAAATGCTGAAAATCCCCTTATTTTGGGCAAAAGGCAGAAATTCCCCTTATTTTGGGGCAAAATTGCAGAAATTTCACTTATTTTAGGGCAAAAAGTCAGAAATTTGCCTTATTTTGGGGCAAAAAGCAGAAATTCCCCTAATTTTGGGGCCAAAAACAGAAATTCCACTTATTTTGGGGTAAAATTGCAGAAATTTCAAACATTTCAGTGCAAAAAGCCAGAAATTCCACTTAATTTTAGGCAATAAGGCAGAAATTTTCCGTATTTTGGAGCAATATCTCAGAAATTCCCCTTATATTGGTGCAAAAATGCAGAAATTCCCTTTATTTTGGTGTAATAAGGCAGAAATTCCCCGTGTTTTGAAGCAAAATTGCACAAATTCATCTAATTTTGAGGGAAAATGCAGAAATTCAAATTATTTTGGGGCAAAAAGACAGAAATTCTCTGTATTTCAGGGCAAAACGTCAGAAATTCCTCTTATTTTGGGGCAAAATTGCAGAAATATCCCTTATTTTGTTGCAAAATTGCAGAAATTTTTCTTATTTTGGGCAAAATTGCAAAAATTTCACTTATTTCAGGGAAAGAAGGTAGGAATTTCTTTTATTTTGGGGCAAAAAGGCAGAAATTTCTTTTATTTTGGTACAAAATTGTAGAAATTTCCTTTATTTTTGGGCAAAAATGCAGAAATTCCCCATATTTTGTGGGAAAAAGGCAGAAATTTCCCTTATTTTGGGGTAAAATTGCAGAAAGTCCCTTTATTTTGGTGCAATAAGGCAGAAATTCCCAATATTTTGAAGCAAAATTGCACAAATTCCCCTAATTTTGAGGGAAAATGCAGAAATTCACATTATTTTGGGGCAAAAAAGACAGAAATTCTCCTTATTTCACGTCAAAAAGTCAGAAATTCCCCTTATTTTGGGGCAAAATTGCAGAAATTTCTCTTATTTTGTGGCAAAATTGCAGAAATTTTTCTTATTTTGGGCAAAATTGCAGAAATTTCACTTATTTCAGGGAAAGAAGGCAGGAATTTCTCTTATTTTGGGGCAAAAAGGTAGAAATTTCTTTTATTTTGATACAAAATTGCAGAAATTTTCTTTATTTTGAGGCAAAAATGCAGAAAGTTCCTATATTTTGGGGCAAAAAGGCAGAGATTCCCCTTATTATGAGGTAAAAAGGCTGAAATTCCTTTTATTTTGGGGCAAAAAGACAGAAATTCCCCTTATTTTGTGGCAAAAAGGCAGAAATTTCCCTTATTTTGTGGCAAAAAGGCAGAAATTTTCTTTATTTTGGGGCAAAATTGCAGAAATTCCCTTTATTTTGGTGCAATAAGGCAGAAATTCCCCATATTGTGAAGCATAATTGCACAAATTCCCCTAATTTTGAGACAAAATACAGAAATTCACATTATTTTGGGGCAAAAAGACAGAAATTCTCTTTATTTCAAGGCAAAAAGTCAGAAATTCCCCTTATTTTGGGGCAAAATTGCAGAAATTTCCCTTATTTTGTGGCAAAATTGCAGAAATTTTTCTTATTTTGGGCAAAATTGCAGAAATTTCACTTATTTCAGGGAAAGAAGGCAGGAATTTCTCTTATTTTGGGGGAAAAAGGCAGTAATTTCTTTTATTTTGGTACAAAATTGCAGAAATTTTCTTTATTTTGAGGCCAAAATGCAGAAATTCCCCATATTTTAGGGCAAAAAGGCAGAGATTCTACTTATTATGAGGTAAGAAGGCTGAAATTCCTTTTATTTTGGGGCAAAAATACTGAAATTCCCCTTATTTTGTGGCAAAAAGGCAGAAACTTCCCTTATTTTGGGGCAAAATTGTAGAAATATCCCTTATTTTCGAGCAGAATTTTAGAAATTTATTTTATTTTCGTACAGAATTGCAGAAATTTTTTTTATTTTGTGGCAAAAAGGCAGAAATTCCCCATATTTTGGTGCAAAAAGGATGAAATTCCCCATATTTTGGTGCAAAAAGGCTGAAATTCCCCTTATTTTGAAGTAAAATGCTGAAATTCCTCATATTTTGGGGCAAAAGGCAGAAATTACCTACATTTTGGGGCAAAAAGGCAGAAATTTCCCTTATTTTGCGGCAAAATTGCAGAAATTTCATTTATTTCAGGGCAAAAAGTCAGAAATTCCTTTTATTTTGAGGCAAAAATGCAGAAATTCCCTTTATTTTGTGGCAAAAAGGCAGAAATTCCCATTAATTGGGGCAGAAAAGCAGAAACTTCTTTTTATTTGGGGGCAATAATGCAGAAATTCCCCATATTTTGTGGCAAAAAGGCAGAAATTCCCCTTATTTGGAGGTAAAATGCTGAAAATCCCCTTATTTTGGGCAAAAGTCAGAAATTCCCCTTATTTTGGGGCAAAATTGCAGAAATTTCACTTATTTTAGGGCAAAAAGTCAGAAATTTGCCTTATTTTGGGGCAAAAAGCAGAAATTCCCCTAATTTTGGGGCCAAAAACAGAAATTCCCCATTATTTTGGGGTAAAATTGCAGAAATTTCAAACATTTCAGTGCAAAAAGGCAGAAATTCCACTTAATTTTAGGCAATAAGGCAGAAATTTTCCGTATTTTGGAGCAATATCTCAGAAATTCCCCTTATATTGGTGCAAAAATGCAGAAATTCCCTTTACTTTGGTGTAATAAGGCAGAAATTCCTTGTGTTTTGAAGCAAAATTGCACAAATTCATCTAATTTTGAGGGAAAATGCAAAAATTCAAATTATTTTGGGGCAAAAAGACAGAAATTCTCCGTATTTCAGGGCAAAACGTCAGAAATTCCTCTTATTTTGTGGCAAAATTGCAGAAATATCCCTTATTTTGTTGCAAAATTGCAGAAATTTTTTTATTTTGGGCAAAATTGCAGAAATTTTACTTATTTCAGGGAAAGAAGGTAGGAATTTCTTTTATTTTGGGGCAAAAAGGCAGAAATTTCTTTTATTTTGGTACAAAATTATAGAAATTTTCTTTATTTTGGGGCAAAAATGCAGAAATTCCCCATATTTTGTGGGAAAAAGGCAGAAATTTCCCTTATTTTGGGGTAAAATTGCAGAAAATCCCTTTATTTTGGTGCAATAAGGCAGAAATTCCCAATATTTTGAAGCAAAATTGCACAAATTCCCCTAATTTTGAGGGAAAATGCTGAAATTCACATTATTTTGGGGCAAAAAAACAGAAATTCTCCTTATTTCACGGAAAAAAGTCAGAAATTCCCCTTATTTTGGGCAAAATTGCAGAAATTTCACTTATTTCAGAGAAAGAAGGCAGGAATTTCTCTTATTTTGGGCAAAAACGTAGAAATTTGTTTTATTTTGGTACAAAATTGCAGAAATATTCTTTATTTTGAGGAAAAAATGCAGAAATTTCCCATATTTTGGGGCAAAAAGCAGAGATTCCCCTTATTATGAGGTAAAAAGGCTGAAATTCCTTTTATTTTGGGGCAAAAAGACAGAAATTCCCCTTATTTTGTGGCAAAAAGGCAGAAATTTCCCTTATTTTGGGGCAAAATTGCAGAAATTTCCCTTATTTTCGGGCGAAATTTAGAAATTTATTTTATTTTGGTACAGAATTGCAGAAATTTTTCTTATTTTGTGGCAAAAAGGCAGAAATTCCCCATATTTTGGTGCAAAAAGGCTGAAATTCCCCTTATTTCGAGGTAAAATGTTGAAATTCCCCATATTTTGGGGAAAAAAGGCAGAAATTACCTACATTTTGGGGCAAAAAGGCACAAATTTCCCTTATTTTCAGGCAAAATTGCAGAAATTTCTTTTATTTCAGGGCAAAAAGGCTGAAATTCCTTTTATTTTGGGGCAAAAAGGCAGAAATCCCCTTTATTTTGTGGCAAAAAGGCAGAAATTCCCATTAATTGGGGCAGAAAGCAGAAACTTTCCTTATTTGGGGGCAATAATGCAGAAATTCCCCATATTTTGTACCAAAAGGCAGAAATTCCCTTTATTTGGAGGTAAAATGCTGAAATTCCCCTTATTTTGGGCAAAAGGCAGAAATTCCCCTTATTTTGCCGCAAAATTGCAGAAATTTCACTTATTTTATGGCAAAAAGTCAGAAATTTGCCTTATTTTGGGGCAAAAAGCAGAAATTACCCTAATTTTGGGGCCAAAAACAGAAATTCCTATTATTTTGGGGTAAAATTGCAGAAATTTCAAATATTTCAGTGCAAAAAGGCAGAAATTCCACTTAATTTTAGGCAATAAGGCACAAATTTTCCGTATTTTGGAGAAAAATCTCAGAAATTCCCTTTATAATGGTGCAAAAATGCAGAAATTCCCTTTATTTTGGTGTAATAAGGTAGAAATTCCCTGTGTTTTGAAGCAAAATTGCACAAGTTCATCTAATTTTGAGGAAAAATGCAGAAATTCAAATTATTTTGGGACAAAAAGACAGAAATTCTCTTTATTTCAGGGCATAACGTCAGAAATTCCTTTTATTTTGGGGCAAAATTGCAGAAATTTCCCTTATTTTGTGACAAAAAGGCAGACATTTCCCTTATTTTAGGGCAAAATTGCAGAAATTTCACTTATTTCAAGGCAAAATTCAAAAATTCCTTTAATTTTGGGGCAAAAATACAGAAATTCCGTTTATTTTTAGGTAAAAAGGCAGAAAATTCACTTATTTTGAGGTAAAAAGGCAGAAATTACTCTTATTTTGGGGCTAAAATGAAGAAGTTTCCCTTTTTTGTGGCAAAATTGCAGAAATTTTTCTTATTTTGGGCAAAATTGCAGAAATTTCACTTATTTCAGAGAAAGAAGGCAGGAATTTCTCTTATTTTGGGGCAAAAAGGCAGAAATTTCTTTTATTTTGGAACAAAATTGCAGAAATTTTATTTATTTTGGGGCAAAAATGCAGAAATTCCCTTTATTCGTGGCAAAAAGGCAGAAATTTCCCTTATTTTGGGCAAAATTGCAGAAATTCCCTTTATTTTGGTGCAATAAGGCAGAAATTCCCTATATCTTGAAGCAAAATTGCACAAATTCCCCTAATTTTGAGGGAAAATGCAGAAATTCACATTATTTTGGGGCAAAAAGACAGAAATTCTTTTTATTTCACGGCAAAAAGTCAGAAATTCCCCTTATTTTTGGGGTAAAATTGCAGAAATTTCCCTTATTTTGTGGCAAAATTGCAGAAATTTTTCTTATTTTGGGCAAAATTGCAGAAATTTCACTTATTTCAGGGAAAGAAGGCAGTAATTTCTCTTATTTTGGGGCAAAAATGCAGAAATTTCTTTTATTTTGGTACAAAATTGCAGAAATTTTCTTCATTTTGAGGCAAAAATGCAGAAATTCCCCATATTTTGGGACAAAAAGGCAGAGATTCCCCTTATTATGAGGTAAAAAGGCTGAAATTCTTTTGATTTTGGGGCAAAAAGACAGAAATTCCCCTTATTTTGTGGCAAAAAGGCAGAAATTTCCCTTATTTTGGGGCAAAATTGCAGAAATTTCCTTTATTTTTAGGCAAAATATTAGAAATTTCTTTTATTTTGGTACAGAATTGCAGAAATTTTTCTTATTTTGTGGCAAAAAGGCAGAAATTCCCCATATTTTAGTTCAAAAAGGCTGAAATTCCCCTCATTTTGAGGTAAAATGCTGAAATTCCCCATATTTTGGGGCAAAAAGGCAGAAATTCCCCTCATTTTGTGGCAAAAAGGCACAAATTTCCCTTATTTTCGGGCAAAATTGCAGAAATTTCATTTATTCCAGGGCAAAATGTCAGAAATTCCTTTTATTTTGGGGCAAAAAGCAGAAATTTCTTTTATTTTGGTACAACGATGAAAAAATTTATCTTATTTTGGAACAAATGCAGAAATTCCCCATATTTTGGGGCAAAAGGCAGAAATTCCCCATATTTTGAGGTAAAAAGGCTGAAATTCCTCTTATTTTGGGGCAAAAAGGCAGAAATTCCCTTTATTTTGTGGCAAAAATGCAGAAATTCCGATTAATTGGGGCAGAAAAGCAGAAACTTTCTTTATTTTGGGGCAATAATGCAGAAATTCCCCATATTTTGTGGCAAAATTCAGAAATTCCCCTTATTTGGAGGTAAAATGCTGAAATTCCCCTTATTTTGGGCAAAAGGCAGAAATTCCCCTTGTTTTGGGGCAAAATGCAGAAATTTCACTTATTTTAGGGCAAAAAGACAGAAATTTGCCTTATTTTGTGGCAAAAAGCAGAAATTCCCCTAATTGTGAGGCAAAACGGAAGAAATTCTCTATATGTTGGGGCAAAAAGACAGAAATTCTTTTTATTTTGTGGCAAAACTCAGAAATTCCACATATTTTGGGGCAAAATTCCAGAAATTTCCTTTATTTTAGGGCAATAAGGCAGAAATTCCTAATATATTGTGGCAAAAATGCAGAAATTCCCCTTATTTTGAGGTAAAAAGGCTGAAATTCCTCTTATTTGGGGGCAAAAAGGAAGAATTTTTCTTTATTTTGGGGAAAAATTGCAGAAATTTCACTTATTTCAGGGTAATAAATCAGAAATTCCCCTTATTTTGGGCCAAAATTACAGAAATTCCCTTTGTTTTGTGGTAAAAAAGACAGAAATTCCACTTATTTAGAGGCAAAAGGCAGAAGTTCCTCTTAATTTGGCGCAAAAATGAAGAAATTTTCCTTTTTTATGGAAAAAAGGTATGCATTTTCCTTATTTTCGGGCAAAAAGGCAGAAATTCCCCTGATTTTGAAGCAAAATTGCAGAAATTCCCCTAATTTTGGGGCAAAAGGCAGACATTCCCTTTATTTTGGGGCAAAAATCAGAAATTCCCCTTATTTTGGGGAAAAATTCCAGAAATTTCCTTTAATTTGGGGCAAAATTGCAGAAATTTACCTTATTTTGGGGCAAAATTGCAGAAATTTCCCTTATTTGGGGCAAAATTGCAGAAATTTCACTTATTTTCAGGTAAAAAGGCTGAAATTTCCTTTATTTTTGGGAAAAAAGTTAGAAATTTCTTTTATTTTGGGGCAAAATTGCAGAAATATTTCTTATTATGGGGAAAAAAGGCAGAAATTCCTTATATTTTGAAGCAAAAAGGCAGAAATTCCCCTTATTTTGGGATAAAATTGCAGAAATTTCCCTTATTTGGGGGCAAAAAGGCAGAAAATCCTTTATTTTCGGGCAAAAAGGCAGAAATTCCCCGTATTTTAGAGTAAAATTGCAGAAATTCCCCTAATATCGTGGCAAAAATGCAGAAATTCCCTTTATTTGGGGCAAAAGCAAAAGTTCCCCTTATTTTCGGGAAAAAAGGCAGAAATTCCTTGTATTTTGAAGCAAAATTGCAGAAACTCCCCTAATTTTGGGGCAAAAAGGCAGAAATTCCCTTTATTTTGGGGCAAAAATACAGAAATTCTCCTTATTTCGCGGCAAAAAGTCAGAAATTCCCCTTAATTTGGGGCAAAATTGAAGAACTTTCCCTTATTTTGGGGCAAAATTGCAGAAATTTCCCTTATTTTGGGGCAAAATTTTAGAAATTTCTTTTATTTTGGTACAGAATTGCAGGAATTTTTTCTTATATTGTGGCAAAAGGCTAAAATTCCACATATTTTGGTGCAAAAAGGCTGAAATTACCCTTATTTTGAGGTAAAATGCTGAAATTCCCCTTATTTTGAGGTAAAATGCTGAAATTCCACATATTTTGGGGCAAAAAGGCAGAAATTTCCCTCATTTTGGGGCAAAAAGGCAGAGATTCCCCTTATTATGAGGTAAAAATGTTGAAATTCCTTTTATTTTGGGGCAAAAAGAAAGAAATTCCCCTTATTTTGTGGCAAAAAGGCAGAAATTTCCCTTATTTTGGTACAGAATTGCAGAAATTTTTCTTATTTTGTGGCAAGAAGGCAGAAATTCTCCATATTTTGGTGCAAAAAGTCTGAAATTCCCCTTAATTTGAGTTAAAATGCTGAAATTCCCCATATTTTGGGGCAAAAAGGCACAAATTTCCCTTATTTTCGGGCAAAATTGCAGAAATTTCATTTATTTCAGGGCAAAAAGTCAGAAATTCCTTTTATTTTGGGACAAAAAGCAGAAATTTCTTTTATTTTGGTACAAAGTTGAAGAAATTTTTCTTATTTTAGAACAAAAGGCAGAAATTCCCCATATTTTGGGGTAAAAGGCAGAAATTCCCCTTATTTTGAGGTAAAAAGGATGAAATTCCCCTTAATTTAGGGCAAAAAGGCAAAAATTTCCTTTACTTTATGGCAAAAAAGGGAGAAATTCCCCTTATTTGGAGGTAAAATGCTGAAATTCCCCTTATTTTGGGCAAAAAGGCAGAAATTCCCCTTATTTTGGGACAAAATTGCAGAAATTTCACTTATTTCAGGGCAAAAAATTAGAAATTTCCCTTATTTTGTGGCAAAATTGCAGAAATTTTTCTTATTTTGGGCAAAATTGCAGAAATTTCACTTATTTCAGGTAAAGAAGGCAGGAATTTCTCTTATTTTGTGGGAAAAAGGCAGAAATTTTTTTTTATTTTGGTACAAAATTGCAGAAATTTTCTTTATTTTGGGCAAAAATGCAGAAATTCCCATTATTTTGTGGCAAAAAGGCAGAAATTTCCCTAATTTTGGGGCAAAATTGCAGGAATTTAACTTATTTCAAGGCCAAATTCAAAATTCCTTTTATTTTTGGGCAAAAAGACAGAAATTCCGTTTATTTTTGGGTAAAAAAGCAGAAATTTCACTTATTTTGAGGTAAAAAGGCAAAAATTACTCTTATTTTGGGGCTAAAATTAAGAAATTTCCCTTTTTTGTGGCAAAATTGCAGAAATTTTTCTTATTTTGGGCAAAATTGCAGAAATTTCACTTATTTCAGGGAAAGAAAGCAGGAATTTCTCTTATTTTTGGGCAAAAAGGCAGAAATTTTTTTTATTTTGCTACAAAATTGCAGAAATTTTCTTTATTTTGGGGCAAAAATGCAGAAATTCCCCTTATTTTGGGGCAAAAAGGCAGAGATTCCCCTTATTATGAGGTAAAAAGGCTGAAATTCCTTTTATTTTGGGGCAAAAATACTGAAATTCCCCTTATTTTGTGGCAAAAAGGCAGAAACTTCCCTTATTTTGGAGCAAAATTGTAGAAATTTCCATTATTTTCGAGCAAAATTTTAGAAATTTATTTTATTTTGGTACAGAATTGCAGAAATTTTTTTTATTTTGTGGCAAAAAGGCAGAAATTCCCCATATTTTGGTGCAAAAAGGCTGAAATTCCCCTTATTTTGAAGTAAAATGCTGAAATTCCTCATATTTGGGGCAAAAAGGCAGAAATTACCTACATTTTGGGGCAAAAAGGCAAAAATTTCCCTTATTTTGCGGCAAAATTGCAGAAATTTCATTTATTTCAGGGCAAAAAGTCAGAAATTCCTTTTATTTTGTGGCAAAAAAGCAGAAATTCCCTTTATTTTGTGGCAAAAAGGCAGAAATTCCCATTAATTGGGGCAGAAAAGCAGAAACTTTCCTTATTTGGAGGCAATAATGCAGAAATTCCCCATATTTTGTGGCAAAAAGGCAGAAATTCCCCTTATTTGGAGGTAAAATGCTGAAAATCCCCTTATTTTGGGCAAAAGGCAGAAATTCCCCTTATTTTGGGGCAAAATTGCAGAAATTTCACTTATTTTAGGGCAAAAAGTCAGAAATTTGCCTTATTTTGGGGCAAAAAGCAGAAATTCCCCTAATTTTGGGGCCAAAAACAGAAATTCCACTTATTTTGGGGTAAAATTGCAGAAATTTCAAACATTTCAGTGCAAAAAGCCAGAAATTCCACTTAATTTTAGGCAATAAGGCAGAAATTTTCCGTATTTTGGAGCAATATCTCAGAAATTCCCCTTATATTGGTGCAAAAATGCAGAAATTCCCTTTATTTTGGTGTAATAAGGCAGAAATTCCCCGTGTTTTGAAGCAAAATTGCACAAATTCATCTAATTTTGAGGGAAAATGCAAAAATTCAAATTATTTTGGGGCAAAAAGACAGAAATTCTCTGTATTTCAGGGCAAAACGTCAGAAATTCCTCTTATTTTGGGGCAAAATTGCAGAAATATCCCTTATTTTGTTGCAAAATTGCAGAAATTTTTCTTATTTTGGGCAAAATTGCAAAAATTTCACTTATTTCAGGGAAAGAAGGTAGGAATTTCTTTTATTTTGGGGCAAAAAGGCAGAAATTTCTTTTATTTTGGTACAAAATTGTAGAAATTTCCTTTATTTTGGGGCAAAAATGCAGAAATTCCCCATATTTTGTGGGAAAAAGGCAGAAATTTCCCTTATTTTGGGGTAAAATTGCAGAAAGTCCCTTTATTTTGGTGCAATAAGGCAGAAATTCCCAATATTTTGAAGCAAAATTGCACAAATTCCCCTAATTTTGAGGGAAAATGCAGAAATTCACATTATTTTGGGGCAAAAAAGACAGAAATTCTCCTTATTTCACATCAAAAAGTCAGAAATTCCCCTTATTTTGGGGCAAAATTGCAGAAATTTCTCTTATTTTGTGGCAAAATTGCAGAAATTTTTCTTATTTTGGGCAAAATTGCAGAAATTTTTCTTATTTTGGGAAAAATTGCAGAAATTTCACTTATTTCAGGGAAAGAAGGCAGGAATTTCTCTTATTTTGGGCAAAAAGGTAGAAATTTCTTTTATTTTGATACAAAATTGCAGAAATTTTCTTTATTTTGAGGCAAAAATGCAGAAAGTTCCTATATTTTGGGGCAAAAAGGCAGAGATTCCCCTTATTATGAGGTAAAAAGGCTGAAATTCCTTTTATTTTGGGGCAAAAAGACAGAAATTCCCCTTATTTTGTGGCAAAAAGGCAGAAATTTCCCTTATTTTGTGGCAAAAAGGCAGAAATTTTCTTTATTTTGGGGCAAAATTGCAGAAATTCCCTTTATTTTGGTGCAATAAGGCAGAAATTCCCCATATTGTGAAGCATAATTGCACAAATTCCCCTAATTTTGAGACAAAATACAGAAATTCACATTATTTTGGGGCAAAAAGACAGAAATTCTCTTTATTTCAAGGCAAAAAGTCAGAAATTCCCCTTATTTTGGGGCAAAATTGCAGAAATTTCCCTTATTTTGTGGCAAAATTGCAGAAATTTTTCTTATTTTGGGCAAAATTGCAGAAATTTCACTTATTTCAGGGAAAGAAGGCAGGAATTTCTCTTATTTTGGGGGAAAAAGGCAGTAATTTCTTTTATTTTGGTACAAAATTGCAGAAATTTTCTTTATTTTGAGGCCAAAATGCAGAAATTCCCCATATTTTAGGGCAAAAAGGCAGAGATTCTACTTATTATGAGGTAAGAAGGCTGAAATTCCTTTTATTTTGGGGCAAAAATACTGAAATTCCCCTTATTTTGTGGCAAAAAGGCAGAAACTTCCCTTATTTTGGGGCAAAATTGTAGAAATATCCCTTATTTTCGAGCAGAATTTTAGAAATTTATTTTATTTTGGTACAGAATTGCAGAAATTTTTTTTATTTTGTGGCAAAAAGGCAGAAATTCCCCATATTTTGGTGCAAAAAGGCTGAAATTCCCCTTATTTTGAAGTAAAATGCTGAAATTCCTCATATTTTGGGGCAAAAAGGCAGAAATTACCTACATTTTGGGGCAAAAAGGCAGAAATTTCCCTTATTTTGCGGCAAAATTGCAGAAATTTCATTTATTTCAGGGCAAAAAGTCAGAAATTCCTTTTATTTTGGAGCAAAAAGGCAAAAATTCCCTTTATTTTGTGGCAAAAAGGCAGAAATTCCCATTAATTGGGGCAGAAAAGTAGAAACTTTCCTTATTTGGGGGCAATAATGCAGAAATTCCCCATATTTTGTGGCAAAAAGGCAGAAATTCCCCTTATTTGGAGGTAAAATGCTGAAAATCCCCTTATTTTGGGCAAAAGTCAGAAATTCCCCTTATTTTGGGGCAAAATTGCAGAAATTTCACTTATTTTAAGGCAAAAAGTCAGAAATTTGCCTTATTTTGGGGCAAAAAGCAGAAATTCCCCTAATTTTGGGGCCAAAAACAGAAATTCCCCTTATTTTGGGGTAAAATTGCAGAAATTTCAAACATTTCAGTGCAAAAAGGCAGAAATTCCACTTAATTTTAGGCAATAAGGCAGAAATTTTCCGTATTTTGGAGCAATATCTCAGAAATTCCCCTTATATTGGTGCAAAAATGCAGAAATTCCCTTTACTTTGGTGTAATAAGGCAGAAATTCCCCGTGTTTTGAAGCAAAATTGCACAAATTCATCTAATTTTGAGGGAAAATGCAGAAATTCAAATTATTTTGGGGCAAAAAGACAGAAATTCTCCGTATTTCAGGGCAAAACGTCAGAAATTCCTCTTATTTTGTGGCAAAATTGCAGAAATATCCCTTATTTTGTTGCAAAATTGCAGAAATTTATTTTGGGCAAAATTGCAGAAATTTTACTTATTTCAGAGAAAGAAGGTAGGAATTTCTTTTATTTTGGGGCAAAAAGGCAGAAATTTCTTTTATTTTGGTACAAAATTATAGAAATTTTCTTTATTTTGGGGCAAAAATGCAGAAATTCCCCATATTTTGTGGGAAAAAGGCAGAAATTTCCCTTATTTTGGGGTAAAATTGCAGAAAGTCCCTTTATTTTGGTGCAATAAGGCAGAAATTCCCAATATTTTGAAGCAAAATTGCACAAATTCCCCTAATTTTGAGGGAAAATGCAGAAATTCACATTATTTTGGGGCAAAAAAACAGAAATTCTCCTTATTTCACGGAAAAAAGTCAGAAATTCCCCTTATTTGGGGCAAAATTGCAGAAATTTCACTTATTTCAGAGAAAGAAGACAGGAATTTCTCTTATTTTGGGCAAAAAGTTAGAAATTTCTCTTATTTTGGTACAAAATTGCAGAAATTTTCTTTATTTTGAGGCAAAAATGCAGAAATTTCCCATATTTTGGGGCAAAAAGGCAGAGATTCCCCTTATTATGAGGTAAAAAGGCTGAAATTCCTTTTATTTTGGGGCAAAAAGACAGAAATTCCCCTTATTTTGTGGCAAAAAGGCAGAAACTTCCCTTATTTTGGGGCAAAATTGTAGAAATATCCCTTATTTTCGAGCAGAATTTTAGAAATTTATTTTATTTTGGTACAGAATTGCAGAAATTTTTTTTATTTTGTGGCAAAAAGGCAGAAATTCCCCATATTTTGGTGCAAAAAGGCTGAAATTCCCCTTATTTTGAAGTAAAATGCTGAAATTCCTCATATTTTTTTTGGGCAAAAAGGCAGAAATTACCTACATTTTGGGCCAAAAAGGCAGAAATTTCCTTTATTTGCGGCAAAATTGCAGAAATTTCATTTATTTCAGGGCAAAAAGTCAGAAATTCCTTTTATTTTGGGGCAAAAAGGCAAAAATTCCCTTTATTTTGTGGCAAAAAGGCAGAAATTCCCATTAATTGGGGCAGAAAAGTAGAAACTTTCCTTATTTGGGGGCAATAATGCAGAAATTCCCCATATTTTGTGGCAAAAAGGCAGAAATTCCCCTTATTTGGAGGTAAAATGCTGAAAATCCCCTTATTTTGGGCAAAAGTCAGAAATTCCCCTTATTTTGGGGCAAAATTGCAGAAATTTCACTTATTTTAGGGCAAAAAGTCAGAAATTTGCCTTATTTTGGGGCAAAAAGCAGAAATTCCCCTAATATTGGGGCCAAAAACAGAAATTCCCCTTATTTTGGGGTAAAATTGCAGAAATTTCAAACATTTCAGTGCAAAAAGGCAGAAATTCCACTTAATTTTAGGCAATAAGGCAGAAATTTTCCGTATTTTGGAGCAATATCTCAGAAATTCCCCTTATATTGGTGCAAAAATGCAGAAATTCCCTTTACTTTGGTGTAATAAGGCAGAAATTCCCCGTGTTTTGAAGCAAAATTGCACAAATTCATCTAATTTTGAGGGAAAATGCAGAAATTCAAATTATTTTGGGGCAAAAAGACAGAAATTCTCCGTATTTCAGGGCAAAACGTCAGAAATTCCTCTTATTTTGTGGCAAAATTGCAGAAATATCCCTTATTTTGTTGCAAAATTGCAGAAATTTTTTTATTTTGGGCAAAATTGCAGAAATTTTACTTATTTCAGAGAAAGAAGGTAGGAATTTCTTTTATTTTGGGGCAAAAAGGCAGAAATTTCTTTTATTTTGGTACAAAATTATAGAAATTTTCTTTATTTTGGGGCAAAAATGCAGAAATTCCCCATATTTTGTGGGAAAAAGGCAGAAATTTCCCTTATTTTGGGGTAAAATTGCAGAAAGTCCCTTTATTTTGGTGCAATAAGGCAGAAATTCCCAATATTTTGAAGCAAAATTGCACAAATTCCCCTAATTTTGAGGGAAAATGCTGAAATTCACATTATTTTGGGGCAAAAAAACAGAAATTCTCCTTATTTCACGGAAAAAAGTCAGAAATTCCCCTTATTTTGGGCAAAATTGCAGAAATTTCACTTATTTCAGAGAAAGAAGGCAGGAATTTCTCTTATTTTGGGCAAAAAGGTAGAAATTTCTTTTATTTTGGTACAAAATTGCAGAAATATTCTTTATTTTGAGGAAAAAATGCAGAAATTTCCCATATTTTGGGGCAAAAAGCAGAGATTCCCCTTATTATGAGGTAAAAAGGCTGAAATTCCTTTTATTTTGGGGCAAAAAGACAGAAATTCCCCTTATTTTGTGGCAAAAAGGCAGAAATTTCCCTTATTTTGGGGCAAAATTGCAGAAATTTCCCTTATTTTCGGGCGAAATTTAGAAATTTATTTTATTTTGGTACAGAATTGCAGAAATTTTTCTTATTTTGTGGCAAAAAGGCAGAAATTCCCCATATTTTGGTGCAAAAAGGCTGAAATTCCCCTTATTTCGAGGTAAAATGTTGAAATTCCCCATATTTTGGGGAAAAAAGGCAGAAATTACCTACATTTTGGGGCAAAAAGGCACAAATTTCCCTTATTTTCAGGCAAAATTGCAGAAATTTCTTTTATTTCAGGGCAAAAAGGCTGAAATTCCTTTTATTTTGGGGCAAAAAGGCAGAAATCCCCTTTATTTTGTGGCAAAAAGGCAGAAATTCCCATTAATTGGGGCAGAAAGCAGAAACTTTCCTTATTTGGGGGCAATAATGCAGAAATTCCCCATATTTTGTACCAAAAGGCAGAAATTCCCTTTATTTGGAGGTAAAATGCTGAAATTCCCCTTATTTTGGGCAAAAGGCAGAAATTCCCCTTATTTTGCCGCAAAATTGCAGAAATTTCACTTATTTTATGGCAAAAAGTCAGAAATTTGCCTTATTTTGGGGCAAAAAGCAGAAATTACCCTAATTTTGGGGCCAAAAACAGAAATTCCTATTATTTTGGGGTAAAATTGCAGAAATTTCAAATATTTCAGTGCAAAAAGGCAGAAATTCCACTTAATTTTAGGCAATAAGGCACAAATTTTCCGTATTTTGGAGAAAAATCTCAGAAATTCCCTTTATAATGGTGCAAAAATGCAGAAATTCCCTTTATTTTGGTGTAATAAGGTAGAAATTCCCTGTGTTTTGAAGCAAAATTGCACAAGTTCATCTAATTTTGAGGAAAAATGCAGAAATTCAAATTATTTTGGGACAAAAAGACAGAAATTCTCTTTATTTCAGGGCATAACGTCAGAAATTCCTTTTATTTTGGGGCAAAATTGCAGAAATTTCCCTTATTTTGTGACAAAAAGGCAGACATTTCCCTTATTTTAGGGCAAAATTGCAGAAATTTCACTTATTTCAAGGCAAAATTCAAAAATTCCTTTAATTTTGGGGCAAAAATACAGAAATTCCGTTTATTTTTAGGTAAAAAGGCAGAAAATTCACTTATTTTGAGGTAAAAAGGCAGAAATTACTCTTATTTTGGGGCTAAAATGAAGAAGTTTCCCTTTTTTGTGGCAAAATTGCAGAAATTTTTCTTATTTTGGGCAAAATTGCAGAAATTTCACTTATTTCAGAGAAAGAAGGCAGGAATTTCTCTTATTTTGGGGCAAAAAGGCAGAAATTTCTTTTATTTTGGAACAAAATTGCAGAAATTTTATTTATTTTGGGGCAAAAATGCAGAAATTCCCTTTATTCGTGGCAAAAAGGCAGAAATTTCCCTTATTTTGGGCAAAATTGCAGAAATTCCCTTTATTTTGGTGCAATAAGGCAGAAATTCCCTATATCTTGAAGCAAAATTGCACAAATTCCCCTAATTTTGAGGGAAAATGCAGAAATTCACATTATTTTGGGGCAAAAAGACAGAAATTCTTTTTATTTCACGGCAAAAAGTCAGAAATTCCCCTTATTTTTGGGGTAAAATTGCAGAAATTTCCCTTATTTTGTGGCAAAATTGCAGAAATTTTTCTTATTTTGGGCAAAATTGCAGAAATTTCACTTATTTCAGGGAAAGAAGGCAGTAATTTCTCTTATTTTGGGGCAAAAATGCAGAAATTTCTTTTATTTTGGTACAAAATTGCAGAAATTTTCTTCATTTTGAGGCAAAAATGCAGAAATTCCCCATATTTTGGGACAAAAAGGCAGAGATTCCCCTTATTATGAGGTAAAAAGGCTGAAATTCTTTTGATTTTGGGGCAAAAAGACAGAAATTCCCCTTATTTTGTGGCAAAAAGGCAGAAATTTCCCTTATTTTGGGGCAAAATTGCAGAAATTTCCTTTATTTTTAGGCAAAATATTAGAAATTTCTTTTATTTTGGTACAGAATTGCAGAAATTTTTCTTATTTTGTGGCAAAAAGGCAGAAATTCCCCATATTTTAGTTCAAAAAGGCTGAAATTCCCCTCATTTTGAGGTAAAATGCTGAAATTCCCCATATTTTGGGGCAAAAAGGCAGAAATTCCCCTCATTTTGTGGCAAAAAGGCACAAATTTCCCTTATTTTCGGGCAAAATTGCAGAAATTTCATTTATTCCAGGGCAAAATGTCAGAAATTCCTTTTATTTTGGGGCAAAAAGCAGAAATTTCTTTTATTTTGGTACAACGATGAAAAAATTTATCTTATTTTGGAACAAAAAGGCAGAAATTCCCCATATTTTGGGGCAAAAGGCAGAAATTCCCCATATTTTGAGGTAAAAAGGCTGAAATTCCTCTTATTTTGGGGCAAAAAGGCAGAAATTCCCTTTATTTTGTGGCAAAAATGCAGAAATTCCGATTAATTGGGGCAGAAAAGCAGAAACTTTCTTTATTTTGGGGCAATAATGCAGAAATTCCCCATATTTTGTGGCAAAATTCAGAAATTCCCCTTATTTGGAGGTAAAATGCTGAAATTCCCCTTATTTTGGGCAAAAGGCAGAAATTCCCCTTGTTTTGGGGCAAAATGCAGAAATTTCACTTATTTTAGGGCAAAAAGACAGAAATTTGCCTTATTTTGTGGCAAAAAGCAGAAATTCCCCTAATTGTGAGGCAAAACGGAAGAAATTCTCTATATGTTGGGGCAAAAAGACAGAAATTCTTTTTATTTTGTGGCAAAACTCAGAAATTCCACATATTTTGGGGCAAAATTCCAGAAATTTCCTTTATTTTAGGGCAATAAGGCAGAAATTCCTAATATATTGTGGCAAAAATGCAGAAATTCCCCTTATTTTGAGGTAAAAAGGCTGAAATTCCTCTTATTTGGGGGCAAAAAGGAAGAATTTTTCTTTATTTTGGGGAAAAATTGCAGAAATTTCACTTATTTCAGGGTAATAAATCAGAAATTCCCCTTATTTTGGGCCAAAATTACAGAAATTCCCTTTGTTTTGGGGTAAAAAAGACAGAAATTCCACTTATTTAGAGGCAAAAGGCAGAAGTTCCTCTTAATTTGGCGCAAAAATGAAGAAATTTTCCTTTTTTATGGAAAAAAGGTATGCATTTTCCTTATTTTCGGGCAAAAAGGCAGAAATTCCCCTGATTTTGAAGCAAAATTGCAGAAATTCCCCTAATTTTGGGGCAAAAGGCAGACATTCCCTTTATTTTGGGGCAAAAATCAGAAATTCCCCTTATTTTGGGGAAAAATTCCAGAAATTTCCTTTAATTTGGGGCAAAATTGCAGAAATTTACCTTATTTTGGGGCAAAATTGCAGAAATTTCCCTTATTTGGGGCAAAATTGCAGAAATTTCACTTATTTTCAGGTAAAAAGGCTGAAATTTCCTTTATTTTTGGGAAAAAAGTTAGAAATTTCTTTTATTTTGGGGCAAAATTGCAGAAATATTTCTTATTATGGGGAAAAAAGGCAGAAATTCCTTATATTTTGAAGCAAAAAGGCAGAAATTCCCCTTATTTTGGGATAAAATTGCAGAAATTTCCCTTATTTGGGGGCAAAAAGGCAGAAAATCCTTTATTTTCGGGCAAAAAGGCAGAAATTCCCCGTATTTTAGAGTAAAATTGCAGAAATTCCCCTAATATCGTGGCAAAAATGCAGAAATTCCCTTTATTTGGGGCAAAAGCAAAAGTTCCCCTTATTTTCGGGAAAAAAGGCAGAAATTCCTTGTATTTTGAAGCAAAATTGCAGAAACTCCCCTAATTTTGGGGCAAAAAGGCAGAAATTCCCTTTATTTTGGGGCAAAAATACAGAAATTCTCCTTATTTCGCGGCAAAAAGTCAGAAATTCCCCTTAATTTGGGGCAAAATTGAAGAACTTTCCCTTATTTTGGGGCAAAATTGCAGAAATTTCCCTTATTTTGGGGCAAAATTTTAGAAATTTCTTTTATTTTGGTACAGAATTGCAGGAATTTTTTCTTATATTGTGGCAAAAGGCTAAAATTCCACATATTTTGGTGCAAAAAGGCTGAAATTACCCTTATTTTGAGGTAAAATGCTGAAATTCCCCTTATTTTGAGGTAAAATGCTGAAATTCCACATATTTTGGGGCAAAAAGGCAGAAATTTCCCTCATTTTGGGGCAAAAAGGCAGAGATTCCCCTTATTATGAGGTAAAAATGTTGAAATTCCTTTTATTTTGGGGCAAAAAGAAAGAAATTCCCCTTATTTTGTGGCAAAAAGGCAGAAATTTCCCTTATTTTGGTACAGAATTGCAGAAATTTTTCTTATTTTGTGGCAAGAAGGCAGAAATTCTCCATATTTTGGTGCAAAAAGTCTGAAATTCCCCTTAATTTGAGTTAAAATGCTGAAATTCCCCATATTTTGGGGCAAAAAGGCACAAATTTCCCTTATTTTCGGGCAAAATTGCAGAAATTTCATTTATTTCAGGGCAAAAAGTCAGAAATTCCTTTTATTTTGGGACAAAAAGCAGAAATTTCTTTTATTTTGGTACAAAGTTGAAGAAATTTTTCTTATTTTAGAACAAAAGGCAGAAATTCCCCATATTTTGGGGTAAAAGGCAGAAATTCCCCTTATTTTGAGGTAAAAAGGATGAAATTCCCCTTAATTTAGGGCAAAAAGGCAAAAATTTCCTTTACTTTATGGCAAAAAAGGGAGAAATTCCCCTTATTTGGAGGTAAAATGCTGAAATTCCCCTTATTTTGGGCAAAAAGGCAGAAATTCCCCTTATTTTGGGACAAAATTGCAGAAATTTCACTTATTTCAGGGCAAAAAATTAGAAATTTCCCTTATTTTGTGGCAAAATTGCAGAAATTTTTCTTATTTTGGGCAAAATTGCAGAAATTTCACTTATTTCAGGTAAAGAAGGCAGGAATTTCTCTTATTTTGTGGGAAAAAGGCAGAAATTTTTTTTTATTTTGGTACAAAATTGCAGAAATTTTCTTTATTTTGGGCAAAAATGCAGAAATTCCCATTATTTTGTGGCAAAAAGGCAGAAATTTCCCTAATTTTGGGGCAAAATTGCAGGAATTTAACTTATTTCAAGGCCAAATTCAAAATTCCTTTTATTTTTGGGCAAAAAGACAGAAATTCCGTTTATTTTTGGGTAAAAAAGCAGAAATTTCACTTATTTTGAGGTAAAAAGGCAAAAATTACTCTTATTTTGGGGCTAAAATTAAGAAATTTCCCTTTTTTGTGGCAAAATTGCAGAAATTTTTCTTATTTTGGGCAAAATTGCAGAAATTTCACTTATTTCAGGGAAAGAAAGCAGGAATTTCTCTTATTTTTGGGCAAAAAGGCAGAAATTTTTTTTATTTTGCTACAAAATTGCAGAAATTTTCTTTATTTTGGGGCAAAAATGCAGAAATTCCCCTTATTTTGGGGCAAAAAGGCAGAGATTCCCCTTATTATGAGGTAAAAAGGCTGAAATTCCTTTTATTTTGGGGCAAAAATACTGAAATTCCCCTTATTTTGTGGCAAAAAGGCAGAAACTTCCCTTATTTTGGAGCAAAATTGTAGAAATTTCCATTATTTTCGAGCAAAATTTTAGAAATTTATTTTATTTTGGTACAGAATTGCAGAAATTTTTTTTATTTTGTGGCAAAAAGGCAGAAATTCCCCATATTTTGGTGCAAAAAGGCTGAAATTCCCCTTATTTTGAAGTAAAATGCTGAAATTCCTCATATTTGGGGCAAAAAGGCAGAAATTACCTACATTTTGGGGCAAAAAGGCAAAAATTTCCCTTATTTTGCGGCAAAATTGCAGAAATTTCATTTATTTCAGGGCAAAAAGTCAGAAATTCCTTTTATTTTGTGGCAAAAAAGCAGAAATTCCCTTTATTTTGTGGCAAAAAGGCAGAAATTCCCATTAATTGGGGCAGAAAAGCAGAAACTTTCCTTATTTGGAGGCAATAATGCAGAAATTCCCCATATTTTGTGGCAAAAAGGCAGAAATTCCCCTTATTTGGAGGTAAAATGCTGAAAATCCCCTTATTTTGGGCAAAAGGCAGAAATTCCCCTTATTTTGGGGCAAAATTGCAGAAATTTCACTTATTTTAGGGCAAAAAGTCAGAAATTTGCCTTATTTTGGGGCAAAAAGCAGAAATTCCCCTAATTTTGGGGCCAAAAACAGAAATTCCACTTATTTTGGGGTAAAATTGCAGAAATTTCAAACATTTCAGTGCAAAAAGCCAGAAATTCCACTTAATTTTAGGCAATAAGGCAGAAATTTTCCGTATTTTGGAGCAATATCTCAGAAATTCCCCTTATATTGGTGCAAAAATGCAGAAATTCCCTTTATTTTGGTGTAATAAGGCAGAAATTCCCCGTGTTTTGAAGCAAAATTGCACAAATTCATCTAATTTTGAGGGAAAATGCAGAAATTCAAATTATTTTGGGGCAAAAAGACAGAAATTCTCTGTATTTCAGGGCAAAACGTCAGAAATTCCTCTTATTTTGGGGCAAAATTGCAATAATATCCCTTATTTTGTTGCAAAATTGCAGAAATTTTTCTTATTTTGGGCAAAATTGCAAAAATTTCACTTATTTCAGGGAAAGAAGGTAGGAATTTCTTTTATTTTGGGGCAAAAAGGCAGAAATTTCTTTTATTTTGGTACAAAATTGTAGAAATTTCCTTTATTTTGGGGCAAAAATGCAGAAATTCCCCATATTTTGTGGGAAAAAGGCAGAAATTTCCCTTATTTTGGGGTAAAATTGCAGAAAGTCCCTTTATTTTGGTGCAATAAGGCAGAAATTCCCAATATTTTGAAGCAAAATTGCACAAATTCCCCTAATTTTGAGGGAAAATGCAGAAATTCACATTATTTTGGGGCAAAAAAGACAGAAATTCTCCTTATTTCACATCAAAAAGTCAGAAATTCCCCTTATTTTGGGGCAAAATTGCAGAAATTTCTCTTATTTTGTGGCAAAATTGCAGAAATTTTTCTTATTTTGGGCAAAATTGCAGAAATTTTTCTTATTTTGGGAAAAATTGCAGAAATTTCACTTATTTCAGGGAAAGAAGGCAGGAATTTCTCTTATTTTGGGCAAAAAGGTAGAAATTTCTTTTATTTTGATACAAAATTGCAGAAATTTTCTTTATTTTGAGGCAAAAATGCAGAAAGTTCCTATATTTTGGGGCAAAAAGGCAGAGATTCCCCTTATTATGAGGTAAAAAGGCTGAAATTCCTTTTATTTTGGGGCAAAAAGACAGAAATTCCCCTTATTTTGTGGCAAAAAGGCAGAAATTTCCCTTATTTTGTGGCAAAAAGGCAGAAATTTTCTTTATTTTGGGGCAAAATTGCAGAAATTCCCTTTATTTTGGTGCAATAAGGCAGAAATTCCCCATATTGTGAAGCATAATTGCACAAATTCCCCTAATTTTGAGACAAAATACAGAAATTCACATTATTTTGGGGCAAAAAGACAGAAATTCTCTTTATTTCAAGGCAAAAAGTCAGAAATTCCCCTTATTTTGGGGCAAAATTGCAGAAATTTCCCTTATTTTGTGGCAAAATTGCAGAAATTTTTCTTATTTTGGGCAAAATTGCAGAAATTTCACTTATTTCAGGGAAAGAAGGCAGGAATTTCTCTTATTTTGGGGGAAAAAGGCAGTAATTTCTTTTATTTTGGTACAAAATTGCAGAAATTTTCTTTATTTTGAGGCCAAAATGCAGAAATTCCCCATATTTTAGGGCAAAAAGGCAGAGATTCTACTTATTATGAGGTAAGAAGGCTGAAATTCCTTTTATTTTGGGGCAAAAATACTGAAATTCCCCTTATTTTGTGGCAAAAAGGCAGAAACTTCCCTTATTTTGGGGCAAAATTGTAGAAATATCCCTTATTTTCGAGCAGAATTTTAGAAATTTATTTTATTTTGGTACAGAATTGCAGAAATTTTTTTTATTTTGTGGCAAAAAGGCAGAAATTCCCCATATTTTGGTGCAAAAAGGCTGAAATTCCCCTTATTTTGAAGTAAAATGCTGAAATTCCTCATATTTTGGGGCAAAAAGGCAGAAATTACCTACATTTTGGGGCAAAAAGGCAGAAATTTCCCTTATTTTGCGGCAAAATTGCAGAAATTTCATTTATTTCAGGGCAAAAAGTCAGAAATTCCTTTTATTTTGGAGCAAAAAGGCAAAAATTCCCTTTATTTTGTGGCAAAAAGGCAGAAATTCCCATTAATTGGGGCAGAAAAGTAGAAACTTTCCTTATTTGGGGGCAATAATGCAGAAATTCCCCATATTTTGTGGCAAAAAGGCAGAAATTCCCCTTATTTGGAGGTAAAATGCTGAAAATCCCCTTATTTTGGGCAAAAGTCAGAAATTCCCCTTATTTTGGGGCAAAATTGCAGAAATTTCACTTATTTTAAGGCAAAAAGTCAGAAATTTGCCTTATTTTGGGGCAAAAAGCAGAAATTCCCCTAATTTTGGGGCCAAAAACAGAAATTCCCCTTATTTTGGGGTAAAATTGCAGAAATTTCAAACATTTCAGTGCAAAAAGGCAGAAATTCCACTTAATTTTAGGCAATAAGGCAGAAATTTTCCGTATTTTGGAGCAATATCTCAGAAATTCCCCTTATATTGGTGCAAAAATGCAGAAATTCCCTTTACTTTGGTGTAATAAGGCAGAAATTCCCCGTGTTTTGAAGCAAAATTGCACAAATTCATCTAATTTTGAGGGAAAATGCAGAAATTCAAATTATTTTGGGGCAAAAAGACAGAAATTCTCCGTATTTCAGGGCAAAACGTCAGAAATTCCTCTTATTTTGTGGCAAAATTGCAGAAATATCCCTTATTTTGTTGCAAAATTGCAGAAATTTTTTTATTTTGGGCAAAATTGCAGAAATTTTACTTATTTCAGAGAAAGAAGGTAGGAATTTCTTTTATTTTGGGGCAAAAAGGCAGAAATTTCTTTTATTTTGGTACAAAATTATAGAAATTTTCTTTATTTTGGGGCAAAAATGCAGAAATTCCCCATATTTTGTGGGAAAAAGGCAGAAATTTCCCTTATTTTGGGGTAAAATTGCAGAAAGTCCCTTTATTTTGGTGCAATAAGGCAGAAATTCCCAATATTTTGAAGCAAAATTGCACAAATTCCCCTAATTTTGAGGGAAAATGCAGAAATTCACATTATTTTGGGGCAAAAAAACAGAAATTCTCCTTATTTCACGGAAAAAAGTCAGAAATTCCCCTTATTTGGGGCAAAATTGCAGAAATTTCACTTATTTCAGAGAAAGAAGACAGGAATTTCTCTTATTTTGGGCAAAAAGTTAGAAATTTCTCTTATTTTGGTACAAAATTGCAGAAATTTTCTTTATTTTGAGGCAAAAATGCAGAAATTTCCCATATTTTGGGGCAAAAAGGCAGAGATTCCCCTTATTATGAGGTAAAAAGGCTGAAATTCCTTTTATTTTGGGGCAAAAAGACAGAAATTCCCCTTATTTTGTGGCAAAAAGGCAGAAACTTCCCTTATTTTGGGGCAAAATTGTAGAAATATCCCTTATTTTCGAGCAGAATTTTAGAAATTTATTTTATTTTGGTACAGAATTGCAGAAATTTTTTTTATTTTGTGGCAAAAAGGCAGAAATTCCCCATATTTTGGTGCAAAAAGGCTGAAATTCCCCTTATTTTGAAGTAAAATGCTGAAATTCCTCATATTTTTTTTGGGCAAAAAGGCAGAAATTACCTACATTTTGGGCCAAAAAGGCAGAAATTTCCTTTATTTGCGGCAAAATTGCAGAGATTTCATTTATTTCAGGGCAAAAAGTCAGAAATTCCTTTTATTTTGGGGCAAAAAGGCAAAAATTCCCTTTATTTTGTGGCAAAAAGGCAGAAATTCCCATTAATTGGGGCAGAAAAGTAGAAACTTTCCTTATTTGGGGGCAATAATGCAGAAATTCCCCATATTTTGTGGCAAAAAGGCAGAAATTCCCCTTATTTGGAGGTAAAATGCTGAAAATCCCTTTATTTTGGGCAAAAGTCAGAAATTCCCCTTATTTTGGGGCAAAATTGCAGAAATTTCACTTATTTTAAGGCAAAAAGTCAGAAATTTGCCTTATTTTGGGGCAAAAAGCAGAAATTCCCCTAATTTTGGGGCCAAAAACAGAAATTCCCCTTATTTTGGGGTAAAATTGCAGAAATTTCAAACATTTCAGTGCAAAAAGGCAGAAATTCCACTTAATTTTAGGCAATAAGGCAGAAATTTTCCGTATTTTGGAGCAATATCTCAGAAATTCCCCTTATATTGGTGCAAAAATGCAGAAATTCCCTTTACTTTGGTGTAATAAGGCAGAAATTCCGCGTGTTTTGAAGCAAAATTGCACAAATTCATCTAATTTTGAGGGAAAATGCAGAAATTCAAATTATTTTGGGGCAAAAAGACAGAAATTCTCCGTATTTCAGGGCAAAACGTCAGAAATTCCTCTTATTTTGTGGCAAAATTGCAGAAATATCCCTTATTTTGTTGCAAAATTGCAGAAATTTTTTTATTTTGGGCAAAATTGCAGAAATTTCACTTATTTCAGGGAAAGAAGGCAGGAATTTCTTTTATTTTGGGGCAAAAAGGCAGAAATATCATTTATTTTGGTACAAAATTGCAGAAATTTTCTTTATTTTGGGACAAAAATGCAGAAATTACTCTTATTTTGTGGCAAAAAGGCAGAAATTTCCCTTATTTTGGGGCAAATTTGCAGAAATTTCTGTAATTTCAAGGAAAAATTCAAAAATTCTTTTTATTTTGGGGCAAAAAGACAGAAATTCCGTTTCTTTTTGGGTAAAAAGGAAGAAATTTCACTTATTTTGAGGTAAAAAGGCAGAAATTACTCTTATTTTGGGGCTAAAATTAAGAAATTTCCCTTTTTTTGTGGCAAAAGGTATACATTCCCCTTATTTTCAGGCGAAAAAGCAGAAATTCCCCGTATTTTGAAGCAAAATTGCAGAAATTCCCCTAATTGTGAGGCAAAACGGCAGAAATTCCCTATATGTTGGGGCAAAAATACAGAAATTCTCCTTATTTTGTGTCAAAACTCAGAAATTCCACTTATTTTGGGGTAAAATTCCAGAAATTTCCCTTATTTTAGGGCAAAAAGGCAGAAATTCCTAATATATTGTGGCAAAAATGCAGAAATTCCCCTTATTTTGAGGTAAAAAGGCTGAAATTACTCTTATTTGGGGGCAAAAAGGAAGAATTTTTCCTTATTTTGGGGCAAAATTGCAGAAATTTCACTTATTTCAGGGTAATAAGTCAGAAATTCCCCTTATTTTGGGGCAAAAAAGACAGAAATTTCCTTTGTTTTGGGGTAAAAAAGACAGAAATTCCACTTATTTAGAGGCAAAAGGCAGAAGTTCCTCTTAATTTGGCGCAAAAATGAAGAAATTTTCCTTTTTTATGGCAAAAAGGTATGCATTCCCCTTATTTTCGGGCAAAAATGCAGAAATTCCCCTTATTTTGAAGCAAAATTGCAGAAATTTTCCTATTTTGGGGCAAAAGGCAGACATTCCCTTTATTTTGGGGCAAAAATCAGAAATTCCCCTTATTTTGGGGCAAAATTTCAGAAATTTCCTTTAATTTGGGGCAAAATTGCAGAAATTTACCTTGTTTTGGTGCAAAATTGCAGAAATTTCCCTTATTTTGGGAAAAATTGCAGAAATTTGACTTATTTTCAGGTAAAAAGGCTGAAATTTCCTTTATTTTTGGTCTAAAAGTGAGAAATTCCCCTTATTTTGGGGCAAAATTGCAGAAATATTTCTTATTTTGGGGCAAAAAGGCAGAAATTCCTTATATTTTGGGGAAAAAAGGCAGAAATTCCCCTTATTTTGGGATAAAATTGCAGAAATTTCTCTTATTTGGGGGCAAAAACGCAGAAAATCCTTTTAATTTCGGGAAAAAAGGCAGAAATTCCCCGTATTTTAGAGCAAAATTGCAGAAATTCCCCTAATATTGGGGCAAAAATGCATAAATTCCCTTTATTTGAGGCGAAAGCAGAAATTCCTTTTATTTTCGGGAAAAAAGGCAGAAATTCCTTGTATTTTGAAGCAAAATTGCAGAAACTCCCCTAATTTTGGGGCAAAAAGGCTGAAATTCCCTTTATTTTGGGGCAAAAATACAGAAATTCTTCTTATTTCGCGGCAAAAAGTCAGAAATTCCCCTTATTTTGGGGCAAAATTGAAGAACTTTCCCTTATTTTGGGGCAAAATTGCAGAATTTTCCCTTAATTTGGAGCAAAATTTTAGAAATTTTTTTTATTTTGGTACAGAATTGCAGAAATTTTTCTTATATTGTGGCAAAAATGCTAAAATTCCCCATATTTTGGTGCAAAAAGGCTGAAATTCCCCTTATTTTGAGTTAAAATGCTGAAATTTCCCATATTTTGGGGCAAAAAGGCAGAAATTTCCCTCATTTTAAGGCAAAAAGGCACAAATTTTCCTTATTTTCGGGCAAAATTGCAGAAATTTCATTTATTTCAAGGCAAAAAGTCAGAAATTCCTTATATTTAGGGACAAAAAGCAGAAATTTCTTTTATTTTGGTACAAAGTTGAAGAAATTTTTCTTATTTTGGAACAAAAAGGCAGAAATTCCCCATATTTTGGGGTAAAAGGCAGAAATTCCCATTATTTTGAGGTAAAAAGGATGAAATTTCCCTTAATTTAGGGCAACAAGGCAAAAATTTCCTTTACTTTGTTGCAAAAAGGCAGAAATTCTTGTTAATTGGGGCAGAATAGCAGAAATTTTCCTTATTTAAGGGCAATAGGGCAGAAATTCCACATATTTTGTGGCAAAAAGGCAGAAATTCCACTTATTTGGAGGTAAAATGCTGAAATTCTTCTCATTTTGGGCAAAAAGACAGAAATTCCCCTTATTTTGGGACAAAATTGCAGAAATTTCACTTATTTCAGGGCATAAAGTCAGAAAATTGCCTTATTTTGGGGCAAAAAGCAGAAATTCCCCTAATTTTGGGGCCAAAAATAGAAATTCCCCTTCTTTTGGGGTAAAATTGCAGAAATTTCAAATATTTCAGGGCAAAAAGGCAGAAATTCCACATAATTTCGGGCAATAAGGCAGAAATTTTCTGTATTTTGGAGCAAAATCTCAGAAAATCTCCTTATATTGGTGCAAAAATGCAGAAATTCCCTGTATTTTGGTGGAATAAGGCAGAAATTCCCTGTATTTTGAAGCAAATTACACAAATTCCCCTAATTTTGAGGGAACATGCAGAAATTCACATTATTTTGGGGCAAAAAGAAAGAAATTCTCCTTATTTTATGGCAAAAGTCAGAAATTCCCTTTATTTTCGACAAAATTGCAAAAATTTCCTTTATTTTTTGGCAAAATTGCAGAAATTTTTCTTATTTTGGGCAAAATTGCAGAAATTTCACTTATTTCAGGGAAAGAAGGCAGGAATTTCTCTTATTTTGGGGCAAAAAGGCAGAAATTTCTTTTATTTTGGTACAAAATTGCAGAAATTTTTTTATTTTGAGGCAAAAATGCAGAAATTCCCCATATTTTGGGGCAAAAAAAACAGAGATTCCCCTTATTATAAGGTAAAAAGGCTGAAATTTCTTTTATTTTGGGGCAAAAAGACAGAAATTCCCCTTATTTTATGGCAAAAAGGCAGAATTTTCCCTTATTTTGGGGCAAAATTGCAGAAATTTCCCTTATTTTCAGGCAAAATTTTAGAAATTTCTTTTATTTTGGTAGAGAATTGGAGAAATTTTTCTTATTTTGTGCCTAAAAGGCAGAAATTCCCCATATTTTGGTGCAAAAATGCTGAAATTTTCCTTATTTTGAGGTAAAATGCTGAAATTCCCCATATTTTGGGGCAAAAAGGCAGAAATTCCCTACATTTTGGGGCAAAAATGCACAAATTTCCCTTATTTTCAGGCAAAATTGCAGAAATTTCATTTATTTCAGGGCTAAAAGTCAGAAATTCCTTTTATTTTGTGGCAAAAAGCAGAAATTTCTTTTATTTTGGTACGAAGTTGAAGACATTTTACTTATTTTGGAACAAAGAGGCAGAAATTCCCCATATTTTGGGGCAAAAGGCAGAAATTCCTCTTATTTTGAGGTAAAAAGAGTGAAATTCCCCTTATTTTAGGGCAAAAAGGCAAAAATTTCCTTTACTTTGTGGCAGAAAGGAAGAAATTCTTGTTAATTGGGGTAGAAAGCAGAAAGTTTCCTTATTTGAAGGCAATAATGCAGTAATTCCCCATATTTTGTGGCAAAAAGGCAGAAATTCCCTTTATTTGGAGGTAAAATGGTGAAATTCCCCTTATTTTGGGCAAAAAGGCAGAAATTCCCTTTGTTTTGGGACTAAATTGCAGAAATTTCACTTATTTCAGGGCAAAAAGTCAGAAATTTGACTTATTTTGGGGCAAAAAGCAGAAATTCTTTTAATTTTGAGGCTAAAAATAGAAATTTCCCTTATTTTGGGATAAAATTGCAGAAATCTCAAATATTTCAGGGCCAAAAGGCAGAAATTCCACTTAATTTCAGGCAATAAGGCAGAAATTTTCTGTATTTTGGAGCAAAATCTCAGAAATTCCCCTTATATTGGTGCAAAAATGCAGAAATTCCCTTTATTTTGGTGTAATAAAGCAGAAGTTCCCCTTGTTTTGAAGCAAAATTGCACAAATTCATCTAATTTTGAGGAAAAATGCAGAAATTCAAATTATTTTGGGGCAAAAAGACAGAAATTCTCCTTATTTTAGGGCATAACGTCAGAAATTCCTCTTATTTTGGGGCAAAATTGCAGAAATATCCCTTATTTTGTTGCAAAATTGCAGAAATTTTTCTTATTTTGGGCAAAATTGCAGAAATTTCAATTATTTCAGGGAAAGAACTTAGGAATTTCTCTTATTTTGGGGCAAAAGGGCAGAAATTTCTTTTATTTTGGTACAAAATTGCAGAAATTTTCTTTATTTTGGGGCAAAAATGCAGAAATTCCCCTGATTTTGTGGCAAAAAGGCAGAAATTTCTCTTATTTTGGGGCAAAATTGCAGAAATTTCACTTATTTCAAGGCAAAATTCAAAAATTCCTTTTATTTTGGGGCAAAAAAAGAAATTCCGTTTATTTTTGGGTAAAAAGGCTGAAATTTCACATATTTTGAGATAAAAAGGCAGAAATTACTCTTATTTTGGGGCTAAAATGAAGAAATTTCCCTTTTTTGTGGCAAAATTGCAGAAATTTTTCTTATTTTGGGCAAAATTGCAGAAATTTCACTTTTTTCATGGAAAGAAGGCATGAATTTCTCTTATTTTGGGGCAAAAAGGCAGAAATATCTTTTATTTTGGTACAAAATTGCAGAAATTTTCTTTATTTTGGGGCAAAAATGCAGAAATTCCTTTTATTTTGTGGCAAAAAGGCAGAATTTACCCTTATTTTGGGGCAAAATTGCAGAAATTTCACTTATTTCAAGGCAAAATTCAAAAATTCCTTTTATTTTGGGGCAAAAAGACAGAAATTCCCTTTATTTTTGGGTAAAAAGGCAGAAATTTCACTTATTTTGAGGTAAAAAGACAGAAATTACTCTTATTTTGGGGCTAAAATGAAAAAATTTCCTTTTTTTGTTGCAAAAGTTATACATTCCCCTTATTTTCAGGCAAAAAAGCAGAAATTCCCCGCATTTTGGAACAAAATTGCAGAAATTCCCCTAATTGTGAGGCAAAACGGCTGAAATTCCCTATATGTTGGGGCAAAAAGACAGAAATTCTCCTTATTTTGTGGCAAAACTCAGAAATTCCACTTATTTTGGGGCAAAATTCCAGAAATTTCCCTTATTTTAGGGCACAAAGGCAGAAATTCCTAATATATTGTGGCAAAAACGCAGAAATTCCCCTTATTTTGAGGTAAAAAGGCTGAAATACCTCTTATTTGGGAGCAAAAAGGAAGAATTTTTCTTTATTTTGGGGCAAAATTGCAGAAATTTCACTTATTTCAGGGTAATAAGTCAGAAATTCCCCTTATTTTGGGGCAAAAAAGACAGAAATTCCCTTTGTTTTGGCGTATAAAAGAAAGAAATTCCACTTATTTAGAGGCAAAAGGCAGAAGTTCCTTTTAATTTGGCGGAAAAATGAAGAAATTTCCCTTTTTTATGGCAAAAAGATATGCATTTTCCTAATTTCCGGGAAAAAATGCAGAAATTCCCCTTATTTTGAAGCAAAATTGCAGAAATTCCCCTAATTTTGGGGCAAAAGGCAGACATTCCCTATATTTTGTGGCAAAAATCAGAAATTCCCCTTATTTTGGGGCAAAATTGCAGAAATTTCCTTTAATTTGGGGCAAAATTGCAGAAATTTACCTTATTTTGTGGCAAAATTGCAGAAATTTCCCTTATTTGAAGCAAAATTGCAGATTTGACTTATTTTCAGGTAAAAAGGCTGAAATTTCCTTTATTTTTGGGCAAAAAGTGAGAAATTCCTTTTATTTTGGGGCAAAATTGCAGAAATGTTTCTTATTTTGGGGCAAAAAGGCAGAAATTCCTTATATTTTGGGTCAAAAAGGCAGAAATTCCCCTTATTTTGGGATAAAATTGCAGAAATTTCCCTTATTTGGGGGCAAAAAGGCAGAAAATCCTTTTAATTTCGGGCAAAAAGGCAGAAATTCCCCGTATTTTGGAGCAAAATTGCAGAAATTCCCCTAATATCGGGTCAAAAATGCAGAAATTCCCTTTATTTGGGGCAAAAGCAGAAGTTCCCCTTATTTTTGGGAAAAGAGGCAGAAATTCCTTGTATTTTGAAGCAAAATTGCAGAAACTCCCCTAATTTTGGGGCAAAAAGGCAGAAATTCCCTTTATTTTGGGGCAAAAATACAGAAATTCTCCTTATTTTGCGGCAAAAAGTCAGAAATTCCCCTTATTTTGGGGCAAAATTGAAGAACTTTCCCTTATTTGGGGCAAAATTGTAGAAATTTCCCTTATTTTGGGGCAAAATTTTAGAAATTTCTTTTATTTTGGTACAGAATTGCAAAATTTTTTTTTATATTGTGGCAAAAAGGCTAAAATTCCCCATATTTTGGTGCAAAAAAACTGAAATTCCCCTTATTTTGAGGTTAAAGGCTGAAATTCCCCTTATTTTGGGCAAAAAGGCAGAAATTCCCCTTGTTTTGGGACTAAATTGCAGAAATTTCACTTATTTCAGGGCAAAAAGTCAGAAATTTGACTTATTTTGGGGCAAAAAGCAGAAATTCTTTTAATTTTGAGGCTAAAAATAGAAATTTCCCTTATTTTGGGATAAAATTGCAGAAATCTCAAATATTTCAGGGCCAAAAGGCAGAAATTCCACTTAATTTCAGGCAATAAGGCAGAAATTTTCTGTATTTTGGAGCAAAATCTCAGAAATTCCCCTTATATTGGTGCAAAAATGCAGAAATTCCCTTTATTTTGGTGTAATAAAGCAGAAGTTCCCCTTGTTTTGAAGCAAAATTGCACAAATTCATCTAATTTTGAGGAAAAATGCAGAAATTCAAATTATTTTGGGGCAAAAAGACAGAAATTCTCCTTATTTTAGGGCATAACGTCAGAAATTCCTCTTATTTTGGGGCAAAATTGCAGAAATATCCCTTATTTTGTTGCAAAATTGCAGAAATTTTTCTTATTTTGGGCAAAATTGCAGAAATTTCAATTATTTCAGGGAAAGAACTTAGGAATTTCTCTTATTTTGGGGCAAAAGGGCAGAAATTTCTTTTATTTTGGTACAAAATTGCAGAAATTTTCTTTATTTTGGGGCAAAAATGCAGAAATTCCCCTGATTTTGTGGCAAAAAGGCAGAAATTTCTCTTATTTTGGGGCAAAATTGCAGAAATTTCACTTATTTCAGGGCAAAAAGTCAGAAATTTGACTTATTTTGGGGCAAAAAGCAGAAATTCTTTTAATTTTGAGGCTAAAAATAGAAATTTCCCTTATTTTGGGATAAAATTGCAGAAATCTCAAATATTTCAGGGCCAAAAGGCAGAAATTCCACTTAATTTCAGGCAATAAGGCAGAAATTTTCTGTATTTTGGAGCAAAATCTCAGAAATTCCCCTTATATTGGTGCAAAAATGCAGAAATTCCCTTTATTTTGGTGTAATAAAGCAGAAGTTCCCCTTGTTTTGAAGCAAAATTGCACAAATTCATCTAATTTTGAGGAAAAATGCAGAAATTCAAATTATTTTGGGGCAAAAAGACAGAAATTCTCCTTATTTTAGGGCATAACGTCAGAAATTCCTCTTATTTTGGGGCAAAATTGCAGAAATATCCCTTATTTTGTTGCAAAATTGCAGAAATTTTTCTTATTTTGGGCAAAATTGCAGAAATTTCAATTATTTCAGGGAAAGAACTTAGGAATTTCTCTTATTTTGGGGCAAAAGGGCAGAAATTTCTTTTATTTTGGTACAAAATTGCAGAAATTTTCTTTATTTTGGGGCAAAAATGCAGAAATTCCCCTGATTTTGTGGCAAAAAGGCAGAAATTTCTCTTATTTTGGGGCAAAATTGCAGAAATTTCACTTATTTCAAGGCAAAATTCAAAAATTCCTTTTATTTTGGGGCAAAAAAAAGAAATTCCGTTTATTTTTTGGTAAAAAGGCTGAAATTTCACTTATTTTGAGATAAAAAGGCAGAAATTACTCTTATTTTGGGGCTAAAATGAAGAAATTTCCCTTTTTTGTGGCAAAATTGCAGAAATTTTTCTTATTTTGGGCAAAATTGCAGAAATTTCACTTTTTTCATGGAAAGAAGGCATGAATTTCTCTTATTTTGGGGCAAAAAGGCAGAAATATCTTTTATTTTGGTACAAAATTGCAGAAATTTTCTTTATTTTGGGGCAAAAATGCAGAAATTCCCCTTATTTTGTGGCAAAAAGGCAGAATTTACCCTTATTTTGGGGCAAAATTGCAGAAATTTCACTTATTTCAAGGCAAAATTCAAAAATTCCTTTTATTTTGGGGCAAAAAGACAGAAATTCCCTTTATTTTTGGGTAAAAAGGCAGAAATTTCACTTATTTTGAGGTAAAAAGGCAGAAATTACTCTTATTTTGGGGCTAAAATGAAAAAATTTCCTTTTTTTGTTGCAAAAGTTATACATTCCCCTTATTTTCAGGCAAAAAAGCAGAAATTCCCCGCATTTTGGAACAAAATTGCAGAAATTCCCCTAATTGTGAGGCAAAACGGCTGAAATTCCCTATATGTTGGGGCAAAAAGACAGAAATTCTCCTTATTTTGTGGCAAAACTCAGAAATTCCACTTATTTTGGGGCAAAATTCCAGAAATTTCCCTTATTTTAGGGCACAAAGGCAGAAATTCCTAATATATTGTGGCAAAAACGCAGAAATTCCCCTTATTTTGAGGTAAAAAGGCTGAAATACCTCTTATTTGGGAGCAAAAAGGAAGAATTTTTCTTTATTTTGGGGCAAAATTGCAGAAATTTCACTTATTTCAGGGTAATAAGTCAGAAATTCCCCTTATTTTGGGGCAAAAAAGACAGAAATTCCCTTTGTTTTGGCGTATAAAAGAAAGAAATTCCACTTATTTAGAGGCAAAAGGCAGAAGTTCCTTTTAATTTGGCGCAAAAATGAAGAAATTTCCCTTTTTTATGGCAAAAAGATATGCATTTTCCTAATTTCCGGGAAAAAAGGCAGAAATTCCCCTTATTTTGAAGCAAAATTGCAGAAATTCCCCTAATTTTGGGGCAAAAGGCAGACATTCCCTATATTTTGTGGCAAAAATCAGAAATTCCCCTTATTTTGGGGCAAAATTGCAGAAATTCCCTTTAATTTGGGGCAAAATTGCAGAAATTTACCTTATTTTGTGGCAAAATTGCAGAAATTTCCCTTATTTGAAGCAAAATTGCAGATTTGACTTATTTTCAGGTAAAAAGGCTGAAATTTCCTTTATTTTTGGACAAAAAGTGAGAAATTCCTTTTATTTTGGGGCAAAATTGCAGAAATGTTTCTTATTTTGGGGCAAAAAGGCAGAAATTCCTTATATTTTGGGTCAAAAAGGCAGAAATTCCCCTTATTTTGGGATAAAATTGCAGAAATTTCCCTTATTTGGGGGCAAAAAGGCAGAAAATCCTTATATTTTGGGTCAAAAAGGCAGAAATTCCCCTTATTTTGGGATAAAATTGCAGAAATTTCCCTTATTTGGGGGCAAAAAGGCAGAAAATCCTTTTAATTTCGGGCAAAAAGGCAGAAATTCCCCGTATTTTGGAGCAAAATTGCAGAAATTCCCCTAATATCGGGTCAAAAATGCAGAAATTCCCTTTATTTGGGGCAAAAGCAGAAGTTCCCCTTATTTTTGGGAAAAGAGGCAGAAATTCCTTGTATTTTGAAGCAAAATTGCAGAAACTCCCCTAATTTTGGGGCAAAAAGGCAGAAATTCCCTTTATTTTGGGGCAAAAATACAGAAATTCTCCTTATTTTGCGGCAAAAAGTCAGAAATTCCCCTTATTTTGGGGCAAAATTGAAGAACTTTCCCTTATTTGGGGCAAAATTGTAGAAATTTCCCTTATTTTGGGGCAAAATTTTAGAAATTTCTTTTATTTTGGTACAGAATTGCAAAATTTTTTTTATATTGTGGCAAAAAGGCTAAAATTCCCCATATTTTGGTGCAAAAAAACTGAAATTCCCCTTATTTTGAGGTTAAAGGCTGAAATTCCCCATATTTTGGGACTAAAAGGCAGAAATTTCCCTCATTTTGGGGCAAAAAGGCACAAATTTTACTTATTTTCGGGCAAAATTGCAGAAATTTCATTTATTTCAGGGCAAAAAGTCAGAAATTCCTTTTATTTTGGGACAAAAAGCAGAAATTTCTTTTATTTTGGTACAAAGTTGAAGAAATTTTTCTTATTTTGGAACAAAAAGGCAGAAATTCCCCATATTTTGGAGTAAAAGGTAGAAATTCCTCTTATTTTGAGGTAAAAATGATGAAATTCCCCATATTTTAGGGCAAAAAGGTAAAAATTTCCTTTACTTTGTGGCAAAAAGGCAGAAATTCTTGTTAATTGGGGCACAAAAGCAGAAATTTTCCTTATTTGAAGGCAATAAGGCAGTAATTTCACATATTTTGTGGCAAAAAGGCAGAAATTCCCCTTATTTGGAGGTAAAATGCTGAAATTCTCTTTATTTTGGGCAAAAAGGCAGAAATTCCCCTTATTTTGGGACAAAATTGCAGAAATTTCACTTATTTCAGGGCAAAAAGTCAGAAATTTGCCTTATTTTGGGGCAAAAAGCAGAAATTCCCCTAATTTTGGGGCTAAAAATAGAATTTTCCCTTATTTTGGGGTAAAATTGGAGAAATTTCAAATATTTCAGGGCAAAAAGGCAGAAATTCCACTTAATTTCGGGCAATAAGGCAGAATTTTTCTGTATTTTGGAACAAAATCTCAGGAAATCCCCTTTTATTGGTGCAAAAATGCAGAAATTCCCTTTATTTTGGTGCAATAAGACAGAAATTCCCCGTATTTTGAAGCAAAATTGCACAAATTCCCCTAATTTTGAGGGAAAATGCAGAAATTCACATAATTTTGGGGCAAAAAGACAGAAATTCTCCTTATTTCACGGCAAAAAGTCAGAAATTCCCCTTATTTTGGGGCAAAATTGCAAAAATTTCCCTTATTTTGTGGCAAAATTGCAGAAATTTTTCTTATTTTGGGCAAAATTGCAGAAATTTCACTTATTTCAGGGAAAGAAGGCAGGAATTTTTCTTATTTTGGGGTAAAAAGGCAGAAATTTCATTTATTTTGGTACAAAATTGCAAAAATTTTCTTTATTTTGAGATAAAAATGCAGAAATTCCCCATATTTTGGGGCAAAAAGGCAGAGATTCCCCTTATTATGAGGTAAAAAGGCTGTAATTCCTTTTATTTTGGGGCAAAAAGACAGAAATTCCCCTTATTTTGTGGCAAAAAGGCAGAAGTTTCCCTTATTTTGGGGCAAAAATCCAGATATTTCCCTTATTTTGGGGCAAAATTGCAGAAATTTCCCTTATTTTCGGGCAAAATTTTAGTAATTTCTTTTATTTTGGTACAGAATTGCAGAAATTTTTCTTATCTTGTGGCAAAAGGCAGAAATTCCCCATATTTTGTTGCAAAAAGGCTGAAATTCCTCTTTTGGAGGTAAAATGCTGAAATTCCCCATATTTTGGGGCAAAAAGGCAGAAATTCCCTATTTTGGGGCAAAAGGTCACAAATTTCCCTTATTTTCGGGCAAAATTGCAGAAATTTCAATTATTTCAGGGCAAAAAGTCAGAAATTCTTTTTATTTTGGGGCAAAAAGCAGAAATTTCTTTTATTTTGGTACAAAGGTGAAGAAATTTTTCTTATTTTAGAACAAAAAGGCAGAAATTCCCCATATTTTGGGGCAAAAGGCAGAAATTCCCCTTATTTTGAGGTAAAAAGGATGAAATTCTCCTTATTTTGTGGCAAAAAGGCAGAAATTCCCTTTATTTTTTGGCAAAAAGGTAGAAATTCCCATTAATTTGGGCAGAAAAGTAGAAACTTTCCTTATTTGGGGGCAATAATGCAGAAATTCCCCATATTTTGTGGCAAAAAAGCAGAAATTCCCCTTAATTGAAGGTAAAATGCTGAAATTCCCCTTATTTTGGGCAAAAGGCAGAAATTCCCCTTATTTTGGGGCAAAATTGCAGAAATTTCACTTATTTTAGGGAAAAAAGTCAGAAATTTGCCTTATTTTGTGGCAAAAAGCAGAAATTCCCCTAATTTTGGGGCCAAACACAGAAATTACCCTTATTTTAGGGTAAAATTGCAGAAATTTCAAATATTTCAGTGCAAAAAGGCAGAAATTCCACTTAATTTTCGGCAATAAGGCACAAATTTCCTGTATTTTGGAGCAAAATCTCAGAAATTCCCCTTATATTGGTGCAAAAATGCAGAAATTCCTTTTATTTTGGTGTAATAAGGCAGAAATTCCCCGTGTTTTGAAGCAAAATTGCACAAATTCATCTAATTTTGAGGGAAAATGCAGAAATTCAAATTATTTTGGGGCAAAAAGACAGAAATTCTCCTTATTTCAGGGCATAACGTCAGAAATTCCCCTTATTTTGGGGCAAAATTGCAGAAATTTCCCTTATTTTGTGGCAAAATTGCAGACATTTTTCTTATTTTGGGCAAAATTGCAGAAATTTCACTTATTTCAGGGAAAGAAGGCAGGAATTTCTCGTTTTTTGTGGCAAAAGGGCAGAAATTTCTTTTTTTTTTCGTACAAAATTCCAGAAATTTTCTTTATTTTGGGGCAAAAATGCAGAAATTCCCCTTATTTTGTGGCAAAAAGGCAGAAATTTCTCTTATTTTGGGGCAAAATTGCAGAAATTTCACTTATTTCAAAGAAAAATTCAAAAATTTCTTTTATTTTGGGGCAAAAAGACAGAAATTGTGTTTATTTTTGGGTAAAAAGAAAGAAATTTCACTTATTTTGAGGTAAAAAGGCAGAAATTACTCTTATTTTGGGGCTAAAATGAAGAAATTTTCCTTTTTGTGGCAAAATTGCAAAAATTTTTCTTATTTTGGGCAAAATCGCAGAAATTTCACTTATTTCAGGGAAAGAAAGAAGGAATTTCTCTTATTTTGGGGCAAAAAGGCAGAAATTTCTTTTATTTTGGTACAACATTGCAGAAATTTTCTTTATTTTGGGGCAAAAATGCAGAAATTCCCCTTATTTTGTGGCAAAAAGGCAGAAATTTCCCTTATTTTGGGGCAAAATTTCAGAAATTTTTCTTAATTTGGGCAAAATTGCAGAAAATTCACTTATTTCAGGGAAAGAAGGCAGGAATTTCTCTTATTTTGGGGCAAAAAGGCAGAAATTTCTTTTATTTTGGTACAAAATTGCAAAAATTTTCTTTATTTTGAGGCAAAAATGCAGAAATTCCCTATATTTTGGGGCAAAAAGGCAGAGATTCCCCTTATTATGAGGTAAAAAGGCTGAAATTCCTTTTATTTTGGGGCAAAAAGACAGAAATTCCCCTTATTTTGTGGCAAAAAGGAAGAAATTTCCCGTATTTTGGGGCAAAATTGCAGAAATTTCCCATATTTTCGGGCAAAATTTTAGAAATTTCTTTTATTTTGGTACAGAATTGCAGAAATTTTTCTTATTTTGTGGCAAAAAGTCAGAAATTCCCCATATTTTGGTGCAAAAAGGCTGAAATTCCCCTTATTTTGAGGTAAAATGATGAAATTCCCCATATTTTTGGGCAAAAAGGCAGAAATTCCCTACATTTTGTGGCAAAAAAGCACAAATTTCCCTTTTTTTGGGCAAAATTGCAGAAATTTCATTTATTTCAGGGCAAAAAGTCAGAAATTCCTTTTATTTTGGGGCAAAAAGCAGAAATTTCTTTTATTTTGGTACAAAGGTGAAGAAATTTTTCTTATTTTGGAACAAAAAGGCAGAAATTCCCTATATTTTGGGGCAAAAGGCAGAAATTCCCCTTATTTTGAGATAAAAAGGCTGAAATTCTTCTTATTTTGGGGCAAAAAGGCAGAAATTCCCTTTATTTTGTGGCAAAAAGGCAGAAATTCCCATTAATTGGGGCAGAAAAGCAGAAACTTTCCTTATTTGGGGGCAATAATGCAGAAATTCCCCATATTTTGTGGCAAAAAGGCAGAAATTCTTCTTATTTGGAGGTAAAATGCTGAAATTCCCCTTATTTTGGGCAAAAGGCAGAAATTCCTTTTATTTTAAGGCAAAATTGCAGAAATTTCACTTATTTTAGGGCAAAAAGTCAGAAATTTGCCTTATTTTTGGGCAAAAAACTGAAATTCCCCTTATTTTAGAGTATAATTGCAGAAATTTCAAATATTTCAGTGCAAAATGGCAGAAATTCCACTTAATTTTAGGCAATAAGGCACAAATTTTCTGTATTTTAGAGCAAAATCTCAGAAATTCCCCTTATATTGGTGCAAAAATGCAGAAATTCCCTTTATTTTGGTGTAATAAGGCAGAAATTCCCCGTGTTTTGAAGCAAAATTGCACAAATTCATCTAATTTTGAGGAATAATGCAGAAATTCAAATTATTTTGGGGCAAAAAGACAGAAATTCTCTTTATTTCAGGGCATAACGTCAGAAATTCCCCTTATTTTGGGGTAAAATTGCAGAAATTTCCCTTATTTTGTAGCAAAATTGCAGAAATTTTTCTTATTTTGGGGAAAATTGCAGAAATTTCACTTTTCAGGAAAAGAAGGCAGGAATTTCTCTTATTATTTTGCAAAAAGGCAGAAATTTCTTTTTTTTCGTACAAAATTGGAGAAATTTTCTTTATTTTGGGGCAAAAATGCAGAAATTCCCCTTATTTTGTGGCAAAAAGGCAAAAATTTCCCTTATTTTGGGGCAAAATTGCAGAAATTTCACTTATTTCAAGGCAAAATTCAAAAATTCCTTTTATTTTGGGACAAAAAGACAGAAAGTCCGTTTATTTTTGGGTAAAAAGGCAGAAATTTCACTTATTTTAAGGTAAAAAGAAAGAAATTACTCTTATTTTGGGGCTAAAATGAAGAAATTTTCCTTTTTTGTGGCAAAATTGCAAAAATTTTTCTTATTTTGGGCAAAATTGCAGAAATTTCACTTATTTCAGGGAAAGAAGGCAGGAATTTCTTTTATTTTGTGGCAAAAAAGAAGAAATTCCCCTTAATTGAAGGTAAAATGCAGAAATTCCCCTTATTTTGTGGCAAAAAGGCAAAAATTTCCCTTATTTTGGGGCAAAATTGCAGGAATTTCACTTATTTCAAGGCAAAATTCAAAAATTCCTTTTATTTTGGGGCAAAAAGACAGAAATTCCGTTTATTTTTGGGTAAAAAGGCAGAAATTTCACTTATTTTAAGGTAAAAAGAAAGAAATTACTCTTATTTTGGGGCTAAAATGAAGAAATTTTCCTTTTTTGTGGCAAAATTGCAAAAATTTTTCTTATTTTGGGCAAAATTGCAGAAATTTCACTTATTTCAGGGAAAGAAGGAAGGAATTTCTCTTATTTTGGGGCAAAAAGGCAGAAATTTCTTTACTTTTGGTACAACATTGCAGAAATTTTCTCTATTTTGGGGCAAAAATGCAGAAATTCTTCTTATTTTGTGGTAAAAAGGCAGAAATTTCCCTTATTTTGGGGCAAAATTTCAGAAATTTTTCTTATTTTGGGCAAAATTGCAGAAATTTCACTTATTTCAGGGAAAGAAAACAGGAATTTCTCTTACTTTGGGGCAAAAAAGCAGAAATTTCTTTTATTTTGGTACAAAATTACAAAAATTTTCTTTATTTTGAGGCAAAAATGCAGAAATTCCCCTTATTTTGGGGCAAAATTGCAGAAATTCCCTTTAATTTGGGGCAAAATTGCAGAAATTTACCTTATTTTGTGGCAAAATTGCAGAAATTTCCCTTATTTGAAGCAAAATTGCAGATTTGACTTATTTTCAGGTAAAAAGGCTGAAATTTCCTTTATTTTTGGACAAAAAGTGAGAAATTCCTTTTATTTTGGGGCAAAATTGCAGAAATGTTTCTTATTTTGGGGCAAAAAGGCAGAAATTCCTTATATTTTGGGTCAAAAAGGCAGAAATTCCCCTTATTTTGGGATAAAATTGCAGAAATTTCCCTTATTTGGGGGCAAAAAGGCAGAAAATCCTTATATTTTGGGTCAAAAAGGCAGAAATTCCCCTTATTTTGGGATAAAATTGCAGAAATTTCCCTTATTTGGGGGCAAAAAGGCAGAAAATCCTTTTAATTTCGGGCAAAAAGGCAGAAATTCCCCGTATTTTGGAGCAAAATTGCAGAAATTCCCCTAATATCGGGTCAAAAATGCAGAAATTCCCTTTATTTGGGGCAAAAGCAGAAGTTCCCCTTATTTTTGGGAAAAGAGGCAGAAATTCCTTGTATTTTGAAGCAAAATTGCAGAAACTCCCCTAATTTTGGGGCAAAAAGGCAGAAATTCCCTTTATTTTGGGGCAAAAATACAGAAATTCTCCTTATTTTGCGGCAAAAAGTCAGAAATTCCCCTTATTTTGGGGCAAAATTGAAGAACTTTCCCTTATTTGGGGCAAAATTGTAGAAATTTCCCTTATTTTGGGGCAAAATTTTAGAAATTTCTTTTATTTTGGTACAGAATTGCAAAATTTTTTTTATATTGTGGCAAAAAGGCTAAAATTCCCCATATTTTGGTGCAAAAAAACTGAAATTCCCCTTATTTTGAGGTTAAAGGCTGAAATTCCCCATATTTTGGGACTAAAAGGCAGAAATTTCCCTCATTTTGGGGCAAAAAGGCACAAATTTTACTTATTTTCGGGCAAAATTGCAGAAATTTCATTTATTTCAGGGCAAAAAGTCAGAAATTCCTTTTATTTTGGGACAAAAAGCAGAAATTTCTTTTATTTTGGTACAAAGTTGAAGAAATTTTTCTTATTTTGGAACAAAAAGGCAGAAATTCCCCATATTTTGGAGTAAAAGGTAGAAATTCCTCTTATTTTGAGGTAAAAATGATGAAATTCCCCATATTTTAGGGCAAAAAGGTAAAAATTTCCTTTACTTTGTGGCAAAAAGGCAGAAATTCTTGTTAATTGGGGCACAAAAGCAGAAATTTTCCTTATTTGAAGGCAATAAGGCAGTAATTTCACATATTTTGTGGCAAAAAGGCAGAAATTCCCCTTATTTGGAGGTAAAATGCTGAAATTCTCTTTATTTTGGGCAAAAAGGCAGAAATTCCCCTTATTTTGGGACAAAATTGCAGAAATTTCACTTATTTCAGGGCAAAAAGTCAGAAATTTGCCTTATTTTGGGGCAAAAAGCAGAAATTCCCCTAATTTTGGGGCTAAAAATAGAATTTTCCCTTATTTTGGGGTAAAATTGGAGAAATTTCAAATATTTCAGGGCAAAAAGGCAGAAATTCCACTTAATTTCGGGCAATAAGGCAGAATTTTTCTGTATTTTGGAACAAAATCTCAGGAAATCCCCTTTTATTGGTGCAAAAATGCAGAAATTCCCTTTATTTTGGTGCAATAAGACAGAAATTCCCCGTATTTTGAAGCAAAATTGCACAAATTCCCCTAATTTTGAGGGAAAATGCAGAAATTCACATAATTTTGGGGCAAAAAGACAGAAATTCTCCTTATTTCACGGCAAAAAGTCAGAAATTCCCCTTATTTTGGGGCAAAATTGCAAAAATTTCCCTTATTTTGTGGCAAAATTGCAGAAATTTTTCTTATTTTGGGCAAAATTGCAGAAATTTCACTTATTTCAGGGAAAGAAGGCAGGAATTTTTCTTATTTTGGGGTAAAAAGGCAGAAATTTCATTTATTTTGGTACAAAATTGCAAAAATTTTCTTTATTTTGAGATAAAAATGCAGAAATTCCCCATATTTTGGGGCAAAAAGGCAGAGATTCCCCTTATTATGAGGTAAAAAGGCTGTAATTCCTTTTATTTTGGGGCAAAAAGACAGAAATTCCCCTTATTTTGTGGCAAAAAGGCAGAAGTTTCCCTTATTTTGGGGCAAAAATCCAGATATTTCCCTTATTTTGGGGCAAAATTGCAGAAATTTCCCTTATTTTCGGGCAAAATTTTAGTAATTTCTTTTATTTTGGTACAGAATTGCAGAAATTTTTCTTATCTTGTGGCAAAAGGCAGAAATTCCCCATATTTTGTTGCAAAAAGGCTGAAATTCCTCTTTTGGAGGTAAAATGCTGAAATTCCCCATATTTTGGGGCAAAAAGGCAGAAATTCCCTATTTTGGGGCAAAAGGTCACAAATTTCCCTTATTTTCGGGCAAAATTGCAGAAATTTCAATTATTTCAGGGCAAAAAGTCAGAAATTCTTTTTATTTTGGGGCAAAAAGCAGAAATTTCTTTTATTTTGGTACAAAGGTGAAGAAATTTTTCTTATTTTAGAACAAAAAGGCAGAAATTCCCCATATTTTGGGGCAAAAGGCAGAAATTCCCCTTATTTTGAGGTAAAAAGGATGAAATTCTCCTTATTTTGTGGCAAAAAGGCAGAAATTCCCTTTATTTTTTGGCAAAAAGGTAGAAATTCCCATTAATTTGGGCAGAAAAGTAGAAACTTTCCTTATTTGGGGGCAATAATGCAGAAATTCCCCATATTTTGTGGCAAAAAAGCAGAAATTCCCCTTAATTGAAGGTAAAATGCTGAAATTCCCCTTATTTTGGGCAAAAGGCAGAAATTCCCCTTATTTTGGGGCAAAATTGCAGAAATTTCACTTATTTTAGGGAAAAAAGTCAGAAATTTGCCTTATTTTGTGGCAAAAAGCAGAAATTCCCCTAATTTTGGGGCCAAACACAGAAATTACCCTTATTTTAGGGTAAAATTGCAGAAATTTCAAATATTTCAGTGCAAAAAGGCAGAAATTCCACTTAATTTTCGGCAATAAGGCACAAATTTCCTGTATTTTGGAGCAAAATCTCAGAAATTCCCCTTATATTGGTGCAAAAATGCAGAAATTCCTTTTATTTTGGTGTAATAAGGCAGAAATTCCCCGTGTTTTGAAGCAAAATTGCACAAATTCATCTAATTTTGAGGGAAAATGCAGAAATTCAAATTATTTTGGGGCAAAAAGACAGAAATTCTCCTTATTTCAGGGCATAACGTCAGAAATTCCCCTTATTTTGGGGCAAAATTGCAGAAATTTCCCTTATTTTGTGGCAAAATTGCAGACATTTTTCTTATTTTGGGCAAAATTGCAGAAATTTCACTTATTTCAGGGAAAGAAGGCAGGAATTTCTCGTTTTTTGTGGCAAAAGGGCAGAAATTTCTTTTTTTTTTCGTACAAAATTCCAGAAATTTTCTTTATTTTGGGGCAAAAATGCAGAAATTCCCCTTATTTTGTGGCAAAAAGGCAGAAATTTCTCTTATTTTGGGGCAAAATTGCAGAAATTTCACTTATTTCAAAGAAAATTCAAAAATTTCTTTTATTTTGGGGCAAAAAGACAGAAATTGTGTTTATTTTTGGGTAAAAAGAAAGAAATTTCACTTATTTTGAGGTAAAAAGGCAGAAATTACTCTTATTTTGGGGCTAAAATGAAGAAATTTTCCTTTTTGTGGCAAAATTGCAAAAATTTTTCTTATTTTGGGCAAAATCGCAGAAATTTCACTTATTTCAGGGAAAGAAAGAAGGAATTTCTCTTATTTTGGGGCAAAAAGGCAGAAATTTCTTTTATTTTGGTACAACATTGCAGAAATTTTCTTTATTTTGGGGCAAAAATGCAGAAATTCCCCTTATTTTGTGGCAAAAAGGCAGAAATTTCCCTTATTTTGGGGCAAAATTTCAGAAATTTTTCTTAATTTGGGCAAAATTGCAGAAAATTCACTTATTTCAGGGAAAGAAGGCAGGAATTTCTCTTATTTTGGGGCAAAAAGGCAGAAATTTCTTTTATTTTGGTACAAAATTGCAAAAATTTTCTTTATTTTGAGGCAAAAATGCAGAAATTCCCTATATTTTGGGGCAAAAAGGCAGAGATTCCCCTTATTATGAGGTAAAAAGGCTGAAATTCCTTTTATTTTGGGGCAAAAAGACAGAAATTCCCCTTATTTTGTGGCAAAAAGGAAGAAATTTCCCGTATTTTGGGGCAAAATTGCAGAAATTTCCCATATTTTCGGGCAAAATTTTAGAAATTTCTTTTATTTTGGTACAGAATTGCAGAAATTTTTCTTATTTTGTGGCAAAAAGTCAGAAATTCCCCATATTTTGGTGCAAAAAGGCTGAAATTCCCCTTATTTTGAGGTAAAATGATGAAATTCCCCATATTTTTGGGCAAAAAGGCAGAAATTCCCTACATTTTGTGGCAAAAAAGCACAAATTTCCCTTTTTTTGGGCAAAATTGCAGAAATTTCATTTATTTCAGGGCAAAAAGTCAGAAATTCCTTTTATTTTGGGGCAAAAAGCAGAAATTTCTTTTATTTTGGTACAAAGGTGAAGAAATTTTTCTTATTTTGGAACAAAAAGGCAGAAATTCCCTATATTTTGGGGCAAAAGGCAGAAATTCCCCTTATTTTGAGATAAAAAGGCTGAAATTCTTCTTATTTTGGGGCAAAAAGGCAGAAATTCCCTTTATTTTGTGGCAAAAAGGCAGAAATTCCCATTAATTGGGGCAGAAAAGCAGAAACTTTCCTTATTTGGGGGCAATAATGCAGAAATTCCCCATATTTTGTGGCAAAAAGGCAGAAATTCTTCTTATTTGGAGGTAAAATGCTGAAATTCCCCTTATTTTGGGCAAAAGGCAGAAATTCCTTTTATTTTAAGGCAAAATTGCAGAAATTTCACTTATTTTAGGGCAAAAAGTCAGAAATTTGCCTTATTTTTGGGCAAAAAACTGAAATTCCCCTTATTTTAGAGTATAATTGCAGAAATTTCAAATATTTCAGTGCAAAATGGCAGAAATTCCACTTAATTTTAGGCAATAAGGCACAAATTTTCTGTATTTTAGAGCAAAATCTCAGAAATTCCCCTTATATTGGTGCAAAAATGCAGAAATTCCCTTTATTTTGGTGTAATAAGGCAGAAATTCCCCGTGTTTTGAAGCAAAATTGCACAAATTCATCTAATTTTGAGGAATAATGCAGAAATTCAAATTATTTTGGGGCAAAAAGACAGAAATTCTCTTTATTTCAGGGCATAACGTCAGAAATTCCCCTTATTTTGGGGTAAAATTGCAGAAATTTCCCTTATTTTGTAGCAAAATTGCAGAAATTTTTCTTATTTTGGGGAAAATTGCAGAAATTTCACTTTTCAGGAAAAGAAGGCAGGAATTTCTCTTATTATTTTGCAAAAAGGCAGAAATTTCTTTTTTTTCGTACAAAATTGGAGAAATTTTCTTTATTTTGGGGCAAAAATGCAGAAATTCCCCTTATTTTGTGGCAAAAAGGCAAAAATTTCCCTTATTTTGGGGCAAAATTGCAGAAATTTCACTTATTTCAAGGCAAAATTCAAAAATTCCTTTTATTTTGGGACAAAAAGACAGAAAGTCCGTTTATTTTTGGGTAAAAAGGCAGAAATTTCACTTATTTTAAGGTAAAAAGAAAGAAATTACTCTTATTTTGGGGCTAAAATGAAGAAATTTTCCTTTTTTGTGGCAAAATTGCAAAAATTTTTCTTATTTTGGGCAAAATTGCAGAAATTTCACTTATTTCAGGGAAAGAAGGCAGGAATTTCTTTTATTTTGTGGCAAAAAAGAAGAAATTCCCCTTAATTGAAGGTAAAATGCAGAAATTCCCCTTATTTTGTGGCAAAAAGGCAAAAATTTCCCTTATTTTGGGGCAAAATTGCAGGAATTTCACTTATTTCAAGGCAAAATTCAAAAATTCCTTTTATTTTGGGGCAAAAAGACAGAAATTCCGTTTATTTTTGGGTAAAAAGGCAGAAATTTCACTTATTTTAAGGTAAAAAGAAAGAAATTACTCTTATTTTGGGGCTAAAATGAAGAAATTTTCCTTTTTTGTGGCAAAATTGCAAAAATTTTTCTTATTTTGGGCAAAATTGCAGAAATTTCACTTATTTCAGGGAAAGAAGGAAGGAATTTCTCTTATTTTGGGGCAAAAAGGCAGAAATTTCTTTACTTTTGGTACAACATTGCAGAAATTTTCTCTATTTTGGGGCAAAAATGCAGAAATTCTTCTTATTTTGTGGTAAAAAGGCAGAAATTTCCCTTATTTTGGGGCAAAATTTCAGAAATTTTTCTTATTTTGGGCAAAATTGCAGAAATTTCACTTATTTCAGGGAAAGAAAACAGGAATTTCTCTTACTTTGGGGCAAAAAAGCAGAAATTTCTTTTATTTTGGTACAAAATTACAAAAATTTTCTTTATTTTGAGGCAAAAATGCAGAAATTCCCCTTATTTTGGGGCAAAATTGCAGAAATTCCCTTTAATTTGGGGCAAAATTGCAGAAATTTACCTTATTTTGTGGCAAAATTGCAGAAATTTCCCTTATTTGAAGCAAAATTGCAGATTTGACTTATTTTCAGGTAAAAAGGCTGAAATTTCCTTTATTTTTGGACAAAAAGTGAGAAATTCCTTTTATTTTGGGGCAAAATTGCAGAAATGTTTCTTATTTTGGGGCAAAAAGGCAGAAATTCCTTATATTTTGGGTCAAAAAGGCAGAAATTCCCCTTATTTTGGGATAAAATTGCAGAAATTTCCCTTATTTGGGGGCAAAAAGGCAGAAAATCCTTATATTTTGGGTCAAAAAGGCAGAAATTCCCCTTATTTTGGGATAAAATTGCAGAAATTTCCCTTATTTGGGGGCAAAAAGGCAGAAAATCCTTTTAATTTCGGGCAAAAAGGCAGAAATTCCCCGTATTTTGGAGCAAAATTGCAGAAATTCCCCTAATATCGGGTCAAAAATGCAGAAATTCCCTTTATTTGGGGCAAAAGCAGAAGTTCCCCTTATTTTTGGGAAAAGAGGCAGAAATTCCTTGTATTTTGAAGCAAAATTGCAGAAACTCCCCTAATTTTGGGGCAAAAAGGCAGAAATTCCCTTTATTTTGGGGCAAAAATACAGAAATTCTCCTTATTTTGCGGCAAAAAGTCAGAAATTCCCCTTATTTTGGGGCAAAATTGAAGAACTTTCCCTTATTTGGGGCAAAATTGTAGAAATTTCCCTTATTTTGGGGCAAAATTTTAGAAATTTCTTTTATTTTGGTACAGAATTGCAAAATTTTTTTTATATTGTGGCAAAAAGGCTAAAATTCCCCATATTTTGGTGCAAAAAAACTGAAATTCCCCTTATTTTGAGGTTAAAGGCTGAAATTCCCCATATTTTGGGACTAAAAGGCAGAAATTTCCCTCATTTTGGGGCAAAAAGGCACAAATTTTACTTATTTTCGGGCAAAATTGCAGAAATTTCATTTATTTCAGGGCAAAAAGTCAGAAATTCCTTTTATTTTGGGACAAAAAGCAGAAATTTCTTTTATTTTGGTACAAAGTTGAAGAAATTTTTCTTATTTTGGAACAAAAAGGCAGAAATTCCCCATATTTTGGAGTAAAAGGTAGAAATTCCTCTTATTTTGAGGTAAAAATGATGAAATTCCCCATATTTTAGGGCAAAAAGGTAAAAATTTCCTTTACTTTGTGGCAAAAAGGCAGAAATTCTTGTTAATTGGGGCACAAAAGCAGAAATTTTCCTTATTTGAAGGCAATAAGGCAGTAATTTCACATATTTTGTGGCAAAAAGGCAGAAATTCCCCTTATTTGGAGGTAAAATGCTGAAATTCTCTTTATTTTGGGCAAAAAGGCAGAAATTCCCCTTATTTTGGGACAAAATTGCAGAAATTTCACTTATTTCAGGGCAAAAAGTCAGAAATTTGCCTTATTTTGGGGCAAAAAGCAGAAATTCCCCTAATTTTGGGGCTAAAAATAGAATTTTCCCTTATTTTGGGGTAAAATTGGAGAAATTTCAAATATTTCAGGGCAAAAAGGCAGAAATTCCACTTAATTTCGGGCAATAAGGCAGAATTTTTCTGTATTTTGGAACAAAATCTCAGGAAATCCCCTTTTATTGGTGCAAAAATGCAGAAATTCCCTTTATTTTGGTGCAATAAGACAGAAATTCCCCGTATTTTGAAGCAAAATTGCACAAATTCCCCTAATTTTGAGGGAAAATGCAGAAATTCACATAATTTTGGGGCAAAAAGACAGAAATTCTCCTTATTTCACGGCAAAAAGTCAGAAATTCCCCTTATTTTGGGGCAAAATTGCAAAAATTTCCCTTATTTTGTGGCAAAATTGCAGAAATTTTTCTTATTTTGGGCAAAATTGCAGAAATTTCACTTATTTCAGGGAAAGAAGGCAGGAATTTTTCTTATTTTGGGGTAAAAAGGCAGAAATTTCATTTATTTTGGTACAAAATTGCAAAAATTTTCTTTATTTTGAGATAAAAATGCAGAAATTCCCCATATTTTGGGGCAAAAAGGCAGAGATTCCCCTTATTATGAGGTAAAAAGGCTGTAATTCCTTTTATTTTGGGGCAAAAAGACAGAAATTCCCCTTATTTTGTGGCAAAAAGGCAGAAGTTTCCCTTATTTTGGGGCAAAAATCCAGATATTTCCCTTATTTTGGGGCAAAATTGCAGAAATTTCCCTTATTTTCGGGCAAAATTTTAGTAATTTCTTTTATTTTGGTACAGAATTGCAGAAATTTTTCTTATCTTGTGGCAAAAGGCAGAAATTCCCCATATTTTGTTGCAAAAAGGCTGAAATTCCTCTTTTGGAGGTAAAATGCTGAAATTCCCCATATTTTGGGGCAAAAAGGCAGAAATTCCCTATTTTGGGGCAAAAGGTCACAAATTTCCCTTATTTTCGGGCAAAATTGCAGAAATTTCAATTATTTCAGGGCAAAAAGTCAGAAATTCTTTTTATTTTGGGGCAAAAAGCAGAAATTTCTTTTATTTTGGTACAAAGGTGAAGAAATTTTTCTTATTTTAGAACAAAAAGGCAGAAATTCCCCATATTTTGGGGCAAAAGGCAGAAATTCCCCTTATTTTGAGGTAAAAAGGATGAAATTCTCCTTATTTTGTGGCAAAAAGGCAGAAATTCCCTTTATTTTTTGGCAAAAAGGTAGAAATTCCCATTAATTTGGGCAGAAAAGTAGAAACTTTCCTTATTTGGGGGCAATAATGCAGAAATTCCCCATATTTTGTGGCAAAAAAGCAGAAATTCCCCTTAATTGAAGGTAAAATGCTGAAATTCCCCTTATTTTGGGCAAAAGGCAGAAATTCCCCTTATTTTGGGGCAAAATTGCAGAAATTTCACTTATTTTAGGGAAAAAAGTCAGAAATTTGCCTTATTTTGTGGCAAAAAGCAGAAATTCCCCTAATTTTGGGGCCAAACACAGAAATTACCCTTATTTTAGGGTAAAATTGCAGAAATTTCAAATATTTCAGTGCAAAAAGGCAGAAATTCCACTTAATTTTCGGCAATAAGGCACAAATTTCCTGTATTTTGGAGCAAAATCTCAGAAATTCCCCTTATATTGGTGCAAAAATGCAGAAATTCCTTTTATTTTGGTGTAATAAGGCAGAAATTCCCCGTGTTTTGAAGCAAAATTGCACAAATTCATCTAATTTTGAGGGAAAATGCAGAAATTCAAATTATTTTGGGGCAAAAAGACAGAAATTCTCCTTATTTCAGGGCATAACGTCAGAAATTCCCCTTATTTTGGGGCAAAATTGCAGAAATTTCCCTTATTTTGTGGCAAAATTGCAGACATTTTTCTTATTTTGGGCAAAATTGCAGAAATTTCACTTATTTCAGGGAAAGAAGGCAGGAATTTCTCGTTTTTTGTGGCAAAAGGGCAGAAATTTCTTTTTTTTTTCGTACAAAATTCCAGAAATTTTCTTTATTTTGGGGCAAAAATGCAGAAATTCCCCTTATTTTGTGGCAAAAAGGCAGAAATTTCTCTTATTTTGGGGCAAAATTGCAGAAATTTCACTTATTTCAAAGAAAATTCAAAAATTTCTTTTATTTTGGGGCAAAAAGACAGAAATTGTGTTTATTTTTGGGTAAAAAGAAAGAAATTTCACTTATTTTGAGGTAAAAAGGCAGAAATTACTCTTATTTTGGGGCTAAAATGAAGAAATTTTCCTTTTTGTGGCAAAATTGCAAAAATTTTTCTTATTTTGGGCAAAATCGCAGAAATTTCACTTATTTCAGGGAAAGAAAGAAGGAATTTCTCTTATTTTGGGGCAAAAAGGCAGAAATTTCTTTTATTTTGGTACAACATTGCAGAAATTTTCTTTATTTTGGGGCAAAAATGCAGAAATTCCCCTTATTTTGTGGCAAAAAGGCAGAAATTTCCCTTATTTTGGGGCAAAATTTCAGAAATTTTTCTTAATTTGGGCAAAATTGCAGAAAATTCACTTATTTCAGGGAAAGAAGGCAGGAATTTCTCTTATTTTGGGGCAAAAAGGCAGAAATTTCTTTTATTTTGGTACAAAATTGCAAAAATTTTCTTTATTTTGAGGCAAAAATGCAGAAATTCCCTATATTTTGGGGCAAAAAGGCAGAGATTCCCCTTATTATGAGGTAAAAAGGCTGAAATTCCTTTTATTTTGGGGCAAAAAGACAGAAATTCCCCTTATTTTGTGGCAAAAAGGAAGAAATTTCCCGTATTTTGGGGCAAAATTGCAGAAATTTCCCATATTTTCGGGCAAAATTTTAGAAATTTCTTTTATTTTGGTACAGAATTGCAGAAATTTTTCTTATTTTGTGGCAAAAAGTCAGAAATTCCCCATATTTTGGTGCAAAAAGGCTGAAATTCCCCTTATTTTGAGGTAAAATGATGAAATTCCCCATATTTTTGGGCAAAAAGGCAGAAATTCCCTACATTTTGTGGCAAAAAAGCACAAATTTCCCTTTTTTTGGGCAAAATTGCAGAAATTTCATTTATTTCAGGGCAAAAAGTCAGAAATTCCTTTTATTTTGGGGCAAAAAGCAGAAATTTCTTTTATTTTGGTACAAAGGTGAAGAAATTTTTCTTATTTTGGAACAAAAAGGCAGAAATTCCCTATATTTTGGGGCAAAAGGCAGAAATTCCCCTTATTTTGAGATAAAAAGGCTGAAATTCTTCTTATTTTGGGGCAAAAAGGCAGAAATTCCCTTTATTTTGTGGCAAAAAGGCAGAAATTCCCATTAATTGGGGCAGAAAAGCAGAAACTTTCCTTATTTGGGGGCAATAATGCAGAAATTCCCCATATTTTGTGGCAAAAAGGCAGAAATTCTTCTTATTTGGAGGTAAAATGCTGAAATTCCCCTTATTTTGGGCAAAAGGCAGAAATTCCTTTTATTTTAAGGCAAAATTGCAGAAATTTCACTTATTTTAGGGCAAAAAGTCAGAAATTTGCCTTATTTTTGGGCAAAAAACTGAAATTCCCCTTATTTTAGAGTATAATTGCAGAAATTTCAAATATTTCAGTGCAAAATGGCAGAAATTCCACTTAATTTTAGGCAATAAGGCACAAATTTTCTGTATTTTAGAGCAAAATCTCAGAAATTCCCCTTATATTGGTGCAAAAATGCAGAAATTCCCTTTATTTTGGTGTAATAAGGCAGAAATTCCCCGTGTTTTGAAGCAAAATTGCACAAATTCATCTAATTTTGAGGAATAATGCAGAAATTCAAATTATTTTGGGGCAAAAAGACAGAAATTCTCTTTATTTCAGGGCATAACGTCAGAAATTCCCCTTATTTTGGGGTAAAATTGCAGAAATTTCCCTTATTTTGTAGCAAAATTGCAGAAATTTTTCTTATTTTGGGGAAAATTGCAGAAATTTCACTTTTCAGGAAAAGAAGGCAGGAATTTCTCTTATTATTTTGCAAAAAGGCAGAAATTTCTTTTTTTTCGTACAAAATTGGAGAAATTTTCTTTATTTTGGGGCAAAAATGCAGAAATTCCCCTTATTTTGTGGCAAAAAGGCAAAAATTTCCCTTATTTTGGGGCAAAATTGCAGAAATTTCACTTATTTCAAGGCAAAATTCAAAAATTCCTTTTATTTTGGGACAAAAAGACAGAAAGTCCGTTTATTTTTGGGTAAAAAGGCAGAAATTTCACTTATTTTAAGGTAAAAAGAAAGAAATTACTCTTATTTTGGGGCTAAAATGAAGAAATTTTCCTTTTTTGTGGCAAAATTGCAAAAATTTTTCTTATTTTGGGCAAAATTGCAGAAATTTCACTTATTTCAGGGAAAGAAGGCAGGAATTTCTTTTATTTTGTGGCAAAAAAGAAGAAATTCCCCTTAATTGAAGGTAAAATGCAGAAATTCCCCTTATTTTGTGGCAAAAAGGCAAAAATTTCCCTTATTTTGGGGCAAAATTGCAGGAATTTCACTTATTTCAAGGCAAAATTCAAAAATTCCTTTTATTTTGGGGCAAAAAGACAGAAATTCCGTTTATTTTTGGGTAAAAAGGCAGAAATTTCACTTATTTTAAGGTAAAAAGAAAGAAATTACTCTTATTTTGGGGCTAAAATGAAGAAATTTTCCTTTTTTGTGGCAAAATTGCAAAAATTTTTCTTATTTTGGGCAAAATTGCAGAAATTTCACTTATTTCAGGGAAAGAAGGAAGGAATTTCTCTTATTTTGGGGCAAAAAGGCAGAAATTTCTTTACTTTTGGTACAACATTGCAGAAATTTTCTCTATTTTGGGGCAAAAATGCAGAAATTCTTCTTATTTTGTGGTAAAAAGGCAGAAATTTCCCTTATTTTGGGGCAAAATTTCAGAAATTTTTCTTATTTTGGGCAAAATTGCAGAAATTTCACTTATTTCAGGGAAAGAAAACAGGAATTTCTCTTACTTTGGGGCAAAAAAGCAGAAATTTCTTTTATTTTGGTACAAAATTACAAAAATTTTCTTTATTTTGAGGCAAAAATGCAGAAATTCCCCATATTTTGGGGCAAAAAGGCAGAGATTCCCCATATTATGAGGAAAAAAGGCTGACATTCCTTTTATTTTGGGGCAAAAAGACAGAAATTCCCCTTATTTTGTGGCAAAAAGGCAGAAATTTCCCTTATTTTGAGGCAAAATTGCAGAAATTTCCCTTATTTTGGGGCAAAATTGCAGAAATTCTTTTTATTTTGGTGCAATAAGGCAGAAATTCCCCATAATTTGAAGCAAAATTGAAAAAATTCCCCTAATTTTGAGGGATAATGCAGAAATTCACATTATTTTAAGGCAAAAAGTCGGAAATTCTCCTTATTTCATGGCAAAAAGTCAGAAATTCCCCTTATTTTGGGGCAAAATTGCAGAAATTTCCCTTATTTTGTGGCAAAATTGCAGAAATTTTTCTTAATTTGGGCAAAATTGCAGAAATTTCACTTATTTCAGGGAAAGAAGGCAGGAATTTCTCTTATTTTGGGGCAAAAAGGCAGAAATTTCTTTTATTTTGGTACAAAATTGCAGAATTTTTTTTTTGAGGCAAAAATGCAGAAATTCCCCATATTTTGGGGCAAAAAAAAACAGAGATTCCCCTTATTATGAGGTAAAAAGGCTGAAATTTCTTTTATTTTGGGGCAAAAAGACAGAAATTCCCCTTATTTTATGGCAAAAAGGCAGAAATTTCCCTTATTTTGGGGCAAAATTGCAGAAATTTCCCTTATTTTCAGGCAAAATTTTAGAAATTTCTTTTATTTTGGTACAGAATTGCAGAAATTTTTCTTATTTTGTGGCAAAAAGTCAGAAATTCCCCATATTTTGGTGCAAAAAGGCTGAAATTCCCCTTATTTTGAGGTAAAATGCTGAAATTCCCCATATTTTGGGGCAAAAAGGCAGAAATTCCCTACATTTTGGGGCAAAAAGGCACAAATTTCCCTTATTTTCGGTCAAAATTGCAGAAATTTCATTTATTTCAGGGCAAAAAATCAGATATTCCTTTTATTTTGGGGCAAAAAGCAGAAATTTCTTTTATATTGGTACAAAATTGAAAAAATTTTCCTTATTTTGAAACAAAAAAGCAGAAATTCCCCATATTTTGGGGTAAAAGGCAGAAATTCCCCTTATTTTGAGGTTAAAAGGTTGAAATTCCCTTTATTTTAGGGCAAAAAGGCAAAAATTTTCTTTACTTTGTGGCAAAAATGCAGAAATTCTTGTTAATTCGGGCAGAAAAGTAGAAATTTTCCTTATTTGAAAGCAATAAGGCAGAAATACCAAATATTTTGCGGCAAAAAGGCAGAAATTCCCCTTATTTGGAGGTAAAATGATGAAATTCCCCTTATTTTGGGCAAAAAGGCAGAAATTTCCCTTAATTTGGGGCAAAATTGCACAAATTTCACTTATTTTAGGGCAAAAAGTCAGAAATTTGCTTTATTTTGGGGCAAAAAGCAGAAATTCTCCTAATTTTGGGGCCAAAAACAGAAATTCCCTCTATTTTGGGGTAAAATTGCAGAAATTTCAAATATTTCAGGGCAAAAAGGCAGAAATTCCACTTAATTTCAGGCAATAAGGCAGAAATTTTCTGTATTTTAAGGAAAATCTAAGAAATTCCTTTTATATTGGTGCAAAAATGCAGAAATTCCCTTTATTTTGGTGCAATAAGGCTAAAATTACCCATATTTTGAAGCAAAATTGCACAAATTCCCCTAATTTTGAGAGAAAATGCAGAAATTCACATTAATTTTGGGCAAAAAGACAGAAATTCTTTTTATTTCACGGCAAAAATTTAGAAATTCCCCTTATTTTGGGGCAAAATTGCAGAAATTTTCCTTATTTTGTCGCAAAATTGCAGAAATTTTTCTTATTTTGGTACAAAATTGCAGAAATTTTCTTTATTTTGAGGCAAAAATGCAGAAATTCCCCATATTTTGGGGCAAAAATGCAGAGATTCCCCTTATTATGAGGTAAAAAGGCTGAAATTCCTTTTATTTTGGGGCAAAAAGACAGAAATTTCCCTTATTTTGTGGCAAAATTGCAGAAATTCCCCTTATTTTGTGGCAAAAAGGCAGAAATTTCCCTTATTTTGGGGCAAAATTGCAGAAATTTCACTTATTTCAAGGCAAAATTCAAAAATTCCTTTTATTTTGGAGCAAAAAGACAGAAATTCCGTTTATTTTTGGGTAAAAAGGCAGAAATTTCACTTATTTTGAGGTAAAAAGGCAGAAATTACTCTTATTTTGGGGCTAAAATGAAGAAATGTCCCTTTTTTGTGGCAAAATTGCAGAAATTTCTCTTATTTCAGAAAATGAAGGCAGGAATTTCTCTTATTTTGGTGCAAGAAGGCAGAAATTTCTTTTATTTTGGTACAACATTGCAGAAATTTTCTTTATTTTGGGGCAAAAATGCAGAAATTCCCTTTGTTTTGTGGCAAAAAGACAGAACTTTCCCTTATTTGGGGGAAAAATTGCAGAAATTCCCTTTATTTTGGTGCAAGAAGGCAGAAATTTCCCATATTTTGAAGCAAAATTGCACAAATTCCCTTAATTTTGAGGGAATGTGAAGAAATTCACATTATTTTGGGGCAAAAAGACAGAAATTCTCCTTATTTCACGGCAAAAAGTCAGAAATTCCCCTTATTTTTGGGCAAAATTGCAGAAATTTCCCTTATTTTGTGGCAAAATTGCAGAAATTTTTTTATTTTGGGCAAAATTGCAGAAATTTCACTTATTTCAGGGAAAGAAGGCAGGAATTTCTCTTATTTTGGGGCAAAAAGTCAAAAATTTCTTTTATTTTGTTACAAAATTGCAGAAATTTTCTTTATTTTGAGGCAAAAATGCAGAAATTCCCCATATTTTTGGGCAAAAAGGCAGAGATTCCCCTTATTATGAGGTAAAAAGGCTTAAAATCCTTTTATTTTGAGGCAAAAAGACAGAAATTCCCCTTAATTTGTGGCAAAAAGGCAGAAATTTTCCTTTTTTTGGGGAAAAATTGCAGAAATTTCCCTTATTTTGGGGAAAAATTTTAGAAATTTCTTTTATTTTGGTACAGAATTGCAGAAATTTTTCTTATTTTGTGACAAAAAGGCAGAAATTCCCTATATTTTGGTGCAAAAAGGCTGAAATTCCCCTTATTTTGAGGTAAAATGCTGAAATTCCCCATATTTTGGAGCACAAAGGCAGAAATTTCTCTTATTTTGAGGCAAAATTGCAGAAATTTCACTTATTTCAGGGTAATAAGTCAGAATTTTTTGTTATTTTCGCGAAAAAAGACAGAAATTCCCTTTGATTTGGGGCAAAACTCAGAAATTCCACTTATTTTGAAGCAAAATTCCAGAAATTCCCCTTATTTTGGGGCAAAATTGCAATAATTTCACTTATTTTGGGGCAAAATTGCAGAAATTTCACTTATTTCAGGGGAAAAAAGCAGAAATTTTTTATTTTGGGGCAAAAAGGCAGAAATTTCTTTTATTTTGGTACAAAATTGCAGAAATTATTCTTTTTTTGGCAAAAATAAGCAATTTCCCATATTTTGGGGCAAAAATGCAGAAATTCCCCTTATTTTGAGATAAAAAGCCTGAAATTCCTTTTATTTGGGGGCAAAAATTAAGAAATTCCCATTATTTTGGGGCAAAAAGCAGACATTTCCCTTATTTTGGGAAAAAATTTTAGAAATTTAACTTATTTCAGGGCAAAAATTAAGAAATTTTCCTTATTTTGGGGCAAAAAGGCAGAAATTCCCCTTATTTACAGGTAAAAAAGCTGAAATTCCCCTTATTTGGGGGCAAAAATGCAGAAATTTACCATTTTTTGGGGCAAAATTGCAAAAATATCACTTACTTCAGGGTAAAAAGTCAGAAATTTTCCTTATTTTGGGGCAAAAAAGACAGAAATTCCCTTTGTTTTGGGGGAGAAAGACAGAAATTCCACTTATTTAGAGGCAAAAAAGCAGAAATTCCCCTTATTTTGGAGCAAAAATGAAGAAATTTTCCTTTTTATGTCAAAAATGTATGCATTCTTCTTATTTTCGGGCAAAAAGGCAGAAATTCCCCGTATTTTGCAGCAAAATTGCAGAAATTCCCCTAATTGTGGGGCAAAAAAGTAGAAATTCCCTATATGTTGGGGCAAAACGACAGAAATTCTCCTTATTTTGGGGCAAAATACAGAAATTCCACTTATTTTGGGGCAAAATTCCAGAAATTTCCCTTATTTTTGGGCAAAATTACAGAAATTTAACTTATTTTGGGGCAAAATTGAAGAAATTTCACTTATTTCAGGGAAAAAAGGCAGAAATTTTCCTTATTTTGTGGCAAAAAGGCAGAAATTCCAAATATTTTTTGGCAAAAATGCAGAAATTCCTGTTATTGTGAGGTAAAAAGGCTGAAATTTTCCTTATTTGGGGGCAAAAAGGCAGAAATTTCCCTTATTATGGGGCAAAATTGCAGAAATTTCACTTATTTCAGGGTAATAAGTCAGAAATTTTCCTTATTTTGGGGCAAAAAAATACAGAAATTCCCATTGTTTTGGGGGAAAAAGACAGCAATTCCACTTATTTAGAGGCAAAAAAGCAGAAACTCCCCTTATTTTAAAGCAAAATTGCCGAAATTTTCCTTTTTTATGGCAAAAAGTTATGCATTCCCCTTATTTTCGGGCTAAAAAGCAGAAATTCCCCGTATTTTGGAGCAAAATTGCAGAAATTCCCCTAATTGTTGGGCAAAAAGGCAGAAATTCCATATATGTTAGGGCAAAAAGACAGAAATTCTCCTTATTTTGAGGCAAAACTCAGAAATTCCACTTATTTTGGAGCAAAATTTCAGAAATTTCCCTTATTTTGGGGCTAAATTACAGAAATTTAACTTATTTTGGGGCAAAATTGCAGAAATTTCACTTATTTCAGGGAAAAAAAGCAGAAATTTTCCTTATTTTGTGGCAAAAAGGCAGAAATTCCTAATATTTTTGGCAAAAATGCAGAAATTCCCCTTATTTTGAGGTAAAAAGGCTGAAATTCCTCTTATTTGGGGGCAAAAAGGCAGAAATTTCCCTTATTTTGGGGCAAAATTGCAGAAATTTCACTTATTTCAGGGTAATAAGTCAGAAATTTTCCTTATTTTGGGGCAAAAAATACAGAAATTCCCTTTGTTTGGGGGGAAAAAACAGAAATTCCACTTATTTAGAGACAAAACAGCAGAAATTCCCCTTATTTTGGAGCAAAATTGCAGAAATTTCCCTTTTTTATGGCAAAAAGGTATGCATTCTTCTTATTTTCGGGCAAAAAAACAGAAATTCCCCATATTTTGGAGCAAAATTACAGAAATTCCCCTAATTGTGGGGCAAAAAGACAGAAATTCCCTATATGTTGGGGCAAAAAGACAGAAATTATCCTTATTTTAGGGCAAAACACAGAAATTCCACTTATTTTGGGGGAAATTCCAGAAATTTCCCTTATTTTGGGGCAAAATTGCAGAAATTTCACTCATTTTGGGGCAAAATTGCAGAAATTTCAATTATTTCAGGAAAAAATATAAGAAATTTTCTTATTTTGGGGCAAATACAGAAATTTTTTTTATTATGGTACAAAATAGCAGAAATTTTTCTTATTTTGAACAAAAAGGCAGAAATTTCCCATATTTTGTGTCAAAAATGCAGAAATTCCCCTTATTTTGAGGTAAAAAGGCTGAAATTCCCCTTATTTGGGGGCAAAAAGTAAGAAATTCCCCTTGTTTTGGAACAAAAAGCAGACAATTCCATTATTTTGTGGAAAAAATTTAGAAATTTAACTAATTTCAGTGCAAAAAGTCAGAAATTTTCCTTAATTTGGGGTAAAAAGGCAGAAATTCTTAATATTTTGTGGCTAAAATACAGATATTCCTATTATTTTGAGGTAAAAAGGCTGAAATTCCCCTTATGGGGGCCAAAAGGCAGAAATTTCCCTTATTTTGGTGTAAAATTGCAGATATATTACTTACTTCAGGGTAATAAGTCAGAAATTTTCACTATTTTGGGGCAAAAAATACAGAAATTCCTATTATTTTGAGGTAAAAAGGCTGAAATTCCCCTTATTTGGGGGCCAAAAGGCAGAAATTTTCCTTATTTTGGGCCAAAATTGCAGAAATTTCACTTATTTCAGGGTAATAAGTCAGAAATTTTCCTTATTTTTGGGCAAAAAAGACAGAAATTCCCTTTGTTTTGGGGGAGAAAGACAGAAATTCCACTTATTTAGAGACAAAAAAGCAAAAATTCTTCTTATTTTGGAGCAAAAATAAAGAAATTTCACTTTCTATGGCAAAAAGGTATGCATTCTTTTTATTTTCGGGCAAAAAGGCAGAAATTCTCTGTATTTTGGAACAAAATTGCAGAAATTCCCCTAATTGTGGGGCAAAAAGGCAGAAATTCCCTATATGTTGGGGCAAAAAGACAGAAGTTCTCTTTATTTTGGGTCAAAACTCAGAAATTCCACTTATTTTGGGGGAAAATTCCAGAAATTTCCCTTATTTTGGGGCAAAATTGCAGAAATTTCACTCATTTTGGGGCAAAATTGCAGAAATTTCAATTATTTCAGAGAAAAAAAGAAGAAATTTTCTTATTTTGGGGCGAAAAAACAGAAATTTATTTTATTATGGTACAAAATAGCAGAAATTTTTCTTATTTTGGGCAAAAAGGCAGAAATTTCCCATATTTTGAGTCAAAAATGCAGAAATTCCCCTTAATTTGAGGTAAAAAGGCTGAAATTCCTTTTATTTGGGGGCAAAAAGTAAGAAATTCCCCTTATTTTGAAACAAAAAGCAGACATTTACATTATTTTGGGGAAAAAATTTAGAAATTTAACTTATTTCAGGGCAAAAAGTCAGAAATTTTCCTTATTTTGGGGCAAAAAGGCAGAAATTCTTAATATTTTGTGGCAAAAATACAGAAATTCCTATTATTTTGAGGTAAAAAGGCTGAAATTCTTCATATTTGAGTGCCAAAAGGCAGAAATTTCCCTTAATTTGGGGCAAAATTGCAGAAATTTCACTTATTTTGGGGCAAAATTGCACAAATTTCACTTATCAGAAAAAAAGCAGAAATTTTCTTATTTTGGGGCAAAAAGGCAGTAATTTCTTTTATTTTGTACAAAAGTGCAGAAATATTTCTTATTTTGGGACAAAAAGGCAGAAATTCCCCTTATTTGGGGGCAAAAAAGCAGAAATTTCCCTTATTTTGAGGCAAAATTGCAGAAATTTCACTTATTTCAGGGTATTAAGTCAGAAATTTTCCTTATTTTGGGGCAAAAAAGACAGAAATTCCCTTTGTTTTGGGGGAAAAAGACAGAAATTCCACTTATTTAGAGGCAAAAAAGCAGAAATCCTCCTTATTTTGGAGCAAAATTGCAGATTGTTCCCTTTTTTATGGCAAAAAGGTATGCATTCTTCTTATTTTCGGGCAAAATGAAGAAATTTCCTGTATTTTGGAGCAAAATTGCAGAAATTCCCCTAATTGTGGGGCAAAAAGGCAGAAATTCCCTATATTTTTGGCAAAAAAGAGAAATTCTCCTTATTTTGGGGCAAAACTCGAAAATTCCTCTTATTTTGGGGCTAAATTCCAGAAATTTCTTTTATTTTGGCGCAAAATTGCTGAAATTTCACTTATTTTGTGGCAAATTGCAGAAATTTCACTTATTTCAGAAAAAAAAGCAGAAATTTTCTTATTTTGTGGCAAAAAAGCAGAAATTTATTTTATTTTGATACAAAATTGCAGAAAATTTTCTTATTTTGGGACCAAAAGGCAGAAATTTCCCATATTGTGGGGCAAAATGCAGAAATTCCCCTTATTTTGAGTTAAAAAGACTGAAATTCCCCTTATTTGGGGGCAAAAAGGCAGAAATTTCCCTTATTTTGAGGCAAAATTGCAGAAATTTCACTTATTTCAGGGTAATAAGTCAGAAATTTTCCTTATTTTGGGGCAAAAAAGACAGAAATTCCCTTTGTTTTGGGGGAAAAAAAGAGAAATTCCACTTATTTAGAGGCAAAAAAGCAGAAATTCCCCTTATTTTGGAGCAAAAATGAAGAAATTTTCCTTTTTTGTGGCAAAAGTTATACATTCCCCTTATTTTCGGGCTAAAAAGCAGAAATTCCACGTATTTTGGAGCAAAATTGCAGAAATTCCCCTAATTGTTGGGCAAAAATGCAGAAATTCCTTATATGTTAGGGCAAAAAGACAGAAATTCTCCTTATTTTGAGGCAAAACTCAGAAATTCCACTTATTTTGGAGCAAAATTTCAGAAATTTCCCTTATTTTGGGGCTAAATTACAGAAATTTAACTTATTTTGGGGCAAAATTGCAGAAATTTCACTTATTTCAGGGAAAAAAAGCAGAAATTTTCCTTATTTTGTGGCAAAAAGGCAGAAATTCCTAATATTTTTGGCAAAAATGCAGAAATTCCCCATATTTTGAGGTAAAAAGGCTGAAATTCCTCTTATTTGGGGGCAAAAAGGCAGAAATTTCCCTTATTTTGGGGCAAAATTGCAGAAATTTCACTTATTTCAGGGTAATAAGTCAGAAATTTTCCTTATTTTGGGGCAAAAAATACAGAAATTCCCTTTGTTTGGGGGGAAAAAACAGAAATTCCACTTATTTAGAGACAAAACAGCAGAAATTTCCCTTATTTTGGAGCAAAATTGCAGAAATTTCCCTTTTTTATGGCAAAAAGGTATGCATTCTTCTTATTTTCGGGCAAAAAAACAGAAATTCCCCATATTTTGGAGCAAAATTACAGAAATTCCCCTAATTGTGGGGCAAAAAGACAGAAATTCCCTATATGCTGGGGCAAAAAGACAGAAATTCTCCTTATTTTAGGGCAAAACACAGAAATTCCACTTATTTTGGGGGAAATTCCAGAAATTTCCCTTATTTTGGGGCAAAATTGCAGAAATTTCACTCATTTTGGGGCAAAATTGCAGAAATTTCAATTATTTCAGGAAAAAATATAAGAAATTTTCTTATTTTGGGGCAAATACAGAAATTTTTTTTATTATGGTACAAAATAGCAGAAATTTTTCTTATTTTGAACAAAAAGGCAGAAATTTCCCATATTTTGGGTCAAAAATGCAGAAATTCTCCTTATTTTGAGGTAAAAAGGCTGAAATTCCTTTTATTTGGGGGCAAAAAGTAAGAAATTCCCCTTATTTTGGAACAAAAAGCAGACATTTCCATTATTTTGTGGAAAAAATTAAGAAATATAACTTATGTCAGGGCAAAAAGTCAGAAATTTTCTTTATTTTCGGGCAAAAAGGCAGAAATTCTTAATCGTTTGTGGCAAAAATACAGAAATTCCCATTATTTTGAGGTAAAAAGCCTGAAATTCCCTTATTTGGGCCCCAAAAGACAGAAATTTCCCTTACTTTGGGGCAAAATTCCAGAAAATTCCCTTATTTTCGGGCAAAATTGCAGAAATTTCACTTATTATGGGGCAAAATTGCAGAAATTTCACTTATTTCAGAAAAAAAAGCAGAAATTTTCTTATTTTGGGGCAAAAAGGCAGAAATTTCTTTTATTTTGGTACAAAATTGCAGAAATTTTTCTTCTTTTCGTACAAAAAGGCAGAAATTTTCCTTATTTTGGGGCAAAAATGCAGAAATTTCCCTTATTTTGAGGTAAAAAGACTGAAATTCCCCTTATTTGGCAGCAAAAAGGCAGAAATTTCTCTTATTTTGGGGCAAAATTGCAGAAATTTCACTTATTTCAGGGAAATAAGTCAGAAATTTTCCTTATTTTGTGGCAAAAAAGACTGAAATTCCCTTTGTTTTGGGGGAAAAAGACAGAAATTCCACTTATTTAGAGGCAAAAAAGCAGAAATTCCCCTTATTTTGGAGCAAAATTGCAGAAATTTCCCTTTTTTATGGCAAAAAGTTATGCATTCTTCTTATTTACGGGCAAAAAGGCAGAAATTCCCTGTATTTTGCAGCAAAATTGCAGAAATTTCTTTAATTGTGGGGCAAAAAGACAGAAATTCCCTATATGTTGGGGCAAAAAGACAGAAATTCTCCTTATTTTGGTTCAAAACTCAGAAATTCCACTTATTTTGGGGGAAAATTCCAGAAATTTCCCTTATTTTGGGGCAAAATTGCAGAAATTTCACTCATTTTGGGGCAAAATTGCAGAAATTTCAATTATTTCAGGAAAAAATATAAGAAATTTTCTTATTTTGGGGCGAAAAAACAGAAATTTCTTTTATTATGGTACAAAATAGCAGAAATTTTTCTTATTTTGGGCAAAAAGGCAGAAATTTCTTATATTTTGGGTCAAAAATGCAGAAATTCTCCTTATTTTGGAGCAAAAATGAAGAAATTTCCTTTATTTATGGCAAAAAGGTATTCATTCTTCTTATTTTCGTACAAAAAGGAAGAAAATCCCCGTATTTTGGATCAAAATTGCAAAATTCCCCTAATTGTTGGGCAAAAAAGCAGAAATTCCGTATATGTTGGGGCAAAAAGACAGAAATTCTCCTTATTTTGGGGCAAAACTCAGAAATTCCACTTATTTTGAAGCAAAATTCCAGAAATTTCCCTCATTTTGGGGCAAAATTGCAATAATGTCAATTATTTTGGAGCAAAATTGCAGAAATTTCACTTATTTCAGGGGGAAAAAGCAGAAATTTTCTTATTTTGTGGCAAAAAGGCAGAAATTTCTTTTATTTTGGTACAAAATTGCAGAAATTTTTCTTATTTTGGGGCAAAAAGGCAGAAATTTCCCATATTTTGGGGCAAAAATGCAGAAATTCCCCTTATTTTGAGGTAAAAAGGCTGAAATTCCCCTTATTTGGGGGCAAAACTTAAGAAATTCTCATTATTTTGGGGCAAAAAGCAGACATTTCTCTTATTTTGGGAAAAAATTTTAGAAATTTAACTTATTTCAGGGCAAAAATTTAGAAATTTTCCTTATTTTGGGGCAAAAAGGCAGAAATTCCTAATATTTTTGGCAAAAATGCAGAAATTCCCTTTATTTAGAAGTAAAAAGGCTGAAATTCCCCTTATTTGGGGGCAAAAAAGCAGAAATTTCCCTTATTTTGCGGCAAAATTGCAGAAATTTCACTTACTTCAGGGTAATAAGTCATTAATTTTCCTTATTTTGGGGCAAAAAAGACAGAAAATCCCTTTGTTTTGGGGGAGAAAGACAGAAATTCCACTTATTTAGAGGCAAAAAAGCAGAAATTCTTCTTATTTTGGAGCATAAATGAAGAAATTTCCCTTTTTATGACATAAAGGTATGCATTCTTCTTATTTTCAGGCAAAAAGGCAGAAATTCCCTGTATTTTGCATAAAAATGCAGAAATTCCCCTAACTGTCGGGCAAAAAGGAAGAAATTCCCTATATGTTGGGGCAAATAGACAGAAATTCTCCTTATTTTGGGGCAAAACTCAAAAATTCCACTTATTTTGGAGCAAAATTTCAGAAATTTCCCTTATTTTGGGGCTAAATTACAGAAATTTAACTTATTTTGGGGCAAAATTGCAGAAATTTCACTTATTTCAGGGAAAAAAAAGCAGAAATTTTCCTTATTTTGTGGCAAAAAGGCAGAAATTCCTAATATTTTTGGCAAAAATGCAGAAATTCCCCTTATTTTGAGGTAAAAAGGCTGAAATTCCTCTTATTTGGGGGCAAAAAGGCAGAAATTTCCCTTATTTTGGGGCAAAATTGCAGAAATTTCACTTATTTCAGGGTAATAAGTCAGAAATTTTCCTTATTTTGGGGCAAAAAAGACTGAAATTCCCTTTGTTTTTGGGGAAAAAGACAGAAATTCCACTTATTTAGAGACAAAACAGCAGAAATTCCTCTTATTTTGGAGCAAAAATGAAGAAATTTCCTTTTTTTATGGAAAAAAGGTATGCATTCTTCTTATTTTCATGCAAAAAGGCAGAAATTCCCTGTATTTTAAAGCAAAATTGCAGAAATTCCTATAATTGTGAGGCAAAAAGGCAGAAATTCCCAATATGTTGGGGAAAAAAGACAGAAATTCTCCTTATTTTGGGGCAAAACTCAGAAATTCCACTTATTTTGGTGCAAAATTCCAGAAATTTTCCATATTTTGGGGTAAAATTGCAGAAATTTCACTTATTTTGAGGCAAAATTGCAGAAATTTTAATTATTTCAGGGATAAAAAGCAGAAATTTTCTTATTTTGGGGCAAAGAAAAGAAATTTCTTTTATTTCGGTACAAAATTGCAGACATTTTTCTTATTTTGGGCAAAAAGGCAGAAATTTCCCATATTTTGGGTCAAAAATGCAGAAATTTCCCTTATTTTGTGGTAAAAGGCTTAAATTCCCCTTATTTGGAGGCAAAAAGTAGGAAATTCCCCTTTTTTGGGGCAAAAAGCAGACATTTCCCTTATTTTGGGAAAAAAATTTAGAAATTTAACTTATTTCAGAGCAAAAAGTCAGAATTTTTTTTTATTTTGGTGCAAAAAGGCAGATATTCCTAATATTTTGTGGCAAAAATGCAGAAATTCCTTTTATTTTGAGGTAAAAAGGCTGAAATTCCCCTTATTTGGGGGCAAAAAGGCAGAAATTTCCCTTATTTTGGGGTAAAATTGCAGAAATTTCACTTACTTCAGGGTAATAAGTAAGAAATTTTCCTTATTTTGTGGCAAAAAAGAAAGAAATTCCCTTTGTTTTGGGGGAGAAAGACAGAAATTCCACTTATTTAGAGGCAAAAAGCAGAAATTCCCCTTATTTTGGAGCAAAAATGAAGAAATTTCCCTTTTTTATGGCAAAAAGGTATGCAGTCTTCTTATTTTGGACAAAAAAACTGAAAATCCCCGTATTTTGGAGCAAAATTACAGAAATTCCTCTAATTGTGGGGCAAAAAGGCAGAAATTTCTTATATGTTAGGGCAAAAAGACAGAAATTCTTTTTATTTTGGGGCAAAACTCAGAAATTCCACGTATTTTGGGGCAAAATTCCAGAAAATTCCATTATTTTCGGGCAAAATTGCAGAAATTTCACTTATTTTGGGGCAAAATTGCAGAAATTTTACTTATTTCAGAAAAAAAAGCAGAAATTTTATTATTTTGGGGCAAAAAGGGAGAAATTTCTTTTATTTTGGTACAAAATTGCAGAAATTTTTTTTCTTTTGGGACAAAAAGGCAGAAATTTTCCTTATTTTGGGGCAAAAATGCAGAAATTCCCCTTATTTTGAGGTAAAAAGACTGAAATTCCCCTTATTTGGCAGCAAAAAAGCAGAAATTTTCCTTATTGTGGGGCAAAAAAGACTGAAATTCCCTTTGTTTTGGGGGAAAAAGACAGAAATTCCACATATTTAGAGGCAAAAAAGCAGAAATTCCTCTTATTTTGGAGCAAAAATGAAGAAATTTCCCTTTTTTATGGAAAAAAGGTATGCATTCTTCTTATTTTGGTGCAAAAAGGCAGAAATTCCCCGTATTTTAAAGCAAAATTGCAGAAATTCCTATAATTGTGAGGCAAAAAGGCAGAAATTTCCAATATGTTGGGGGAAAAAGACAGAAATTCTCCTTATTTTGGGGCAAAACTCAGAAATTCCACTTATTTTGGTGCAAAATTCCAGAAATTTTCCATATTTTGGGGTAAAATTGCAGAAATTTCACTTATTTTGGGGTAAAATTGCAGAAATTTTAATTATTTCAGGGATAAAAAGCAGAAATTTTCTTATTTTGGGGCAAAAAAAAAGAAATTTCTTTTATTTTGGTACAAAATTGCAGCCATTTTTCTTATTTTGGGCAAAAAGGCAGAAATTTCCCATATTTTGGGTCAAAAATGCAGAAATTCCCCTTATTTTGTGGTAAAAAGGCTGAAATTCCCCTTATTTGGGGCCAAAAAGTAAGAAATTCCCCTTTTTTGGGGCAAAAAGCAGACATTTCCCTTATTTTGGGAAAAAATTTTAGAAATTTAACTTATTTCAGAGCAAAAAGTCAGAATTTTCTTTTATTTTGGGGCAAAAAAGCAGATATTCCTAATATTTTGTGGCAAAAATGCAGAAATTCCTTTTATTTTGAGGTAAAAAGGCTGAAATTCCCCTTATTTGGGGGCAAAAGGCAGAAATTTCCCTTATTTTGGGGTAAAATTGCAGAAATTTCACTTACTTCAGGGTAATAAGTAAGAAATTTTCCTTATTTTGTGGCAAAAAAGACAGAAATTCCCTTTGTTTTGGGGGAGAAAGACAGAAATTCCACTTATTTAGAGGCAAAAAGCAGAAATTCCCCTTATTTTGGAGCAAAAATGAAGAAATTTCCCTTTTTTATGGCAAAAAGGTATGCAGTCTTCTTATTTTGGACAAAAAAACTGAAAATCCCCGTATTTTGGAGCAAAATTACAGAAATTCCTCTAATTGTGGGGCAAAAAGGCAGAAATTTCTTATATGTTAGGGCAAAAAGACAGAAATTCTCCTTATTTTGGGGCAAAACTCAGAAATTCCACGTATTTTGGGGCAAAATTCCAGAAAATTCCATTATTTTCGGGCAAAATTGCAGAAATTTCACTTATTTTGGGGCAAAATTGCAGAAATTTTACTTATTTCAGAAAAAAAAGCAGAAATTTTATTATTTTGGGGCAAAAAGGGAAAAATTTCTTTTATTTTGGTACAAAATTGCAGAAATTTTTTTTCTTTTGGGACAAAAAGGCAGAAATTTTCCTTATTTTGGGGCAAAAATGCAGAAATTCCCCTTATTTTGAGGTAAAAAGACTGAAATTCCCCTTATTTGGCAGCAAAAAAGCAGAAATTTTCCTTATTGTGGGGCAAAAAAGACTGAAATTCCCTTTGTTTTGGGGGAAAAAGACAGAAATTCCACATATTTAGAGGCAAAAAAGCAGAAATTCCTCTTATTTTGGAGCAAAAATGAAGAAATTTCCCTTTTTTATGGAAAAAAGGTATGCATTCTTCTTATTTTGGTGCAAAAAGGCAGAAATTCCCCGTATTTTAAAGCAAAATTGCAGAAATTCCTATAATTGTGAGGCAAAAAGGCAGAAATTTCCAATATGTTGGGGGAAAAAGACAGAAATTCTCCTTATTTTGGGGCAAAACTCAGAAATTCCACTTATTTTGGTGCAAAATTCCAGAAATTTTCCATATTTTGGGGTAAAATTGCAGAAATTTCACTTATTTTGGGGTAAAATTGCAGAAATTTTAATTATTTCAGGGATAAAAAGCAGAAATTTTCTTATTTTGGGGCAAAAAAAAGAAATTTCTTTTATTTTGGTACAAAATTGCAGCCATTTTTCTTATTTTGGGCAAAAAGGCAGAAATTTCCCATATTTTGGGTCAAAAATGCAGAAATTCCCCTTATTTTGTGGTAAAAAGGCTGAAATTCCCCTTATTTGGGGCCAAAAAGTAAGAAATTCCCTTTTTTGGGGCAAAAAGCAGACATTTCCCTTATTTTGGGAAAAAATTTTAGAAATTTAACTTATTTCAGAGCAAAAAGTCAGAATTTTTTTTTATTTTGGGGCAAAAAAGCAGATATTCCTAATATTTTGTGGCAAAAATGCAGAAATTCCTTTTATTTTGAGGTAAAAAGGCTGAAATTCCCCTTATTTGGGGGCAAAAAGGCAGAAATTTCCCTTATTTTGGGGTAAAATTGCAGAAATTTCACTTACTTCAGGGTAATAAGTAAGAAATTTTCCTTATTTTGTGGCAAAAAAGACAGAAATTCCCTTTGTTTTGGGGGAGAAAGACAGAAATTCCACTTATTTAGAGGCAAAAAGCAGAAATTCCCCTTATTTTGGAGCAAAATTCCAGAAATTTCCCTTATTTTGGGGCAAAATTGCAGAAATTTCACTTATTTTGTGGCAAAATTGCAGAAATTTCACTTATTTCAGAAAAAAAAGCAGAAAATTTCTTATTTTGTTGCAAAAAGGCAGAACTTTTTTTTATTTTGGTACAAAATTGCAGTAATTTTTCTTATTTTGAGACAAAAAGGCAGAAATTTTCCATATTTTGGGGCAAATATGCAGAAATTCCCATTATTTTGAGTTAAAGAGACTGAAATTCCCCTTTTTTGAGGGCAAAAAGGCAGAAATTTCCCTTATTTTGAGGCAAAATTGCAGAAATTTCACTTATTTCAGGGTAATAAGTCAGAAATTTTCTTTATTTTGGGGCAAAAAAGACAGAAATTCTCTTTGTTTTGGGGGAAAAAGACAGAAATTCCACTTATTTAGAGGCAAAAAAGCAGAAATTCCCCTTATTTTGGAGCAAAAATGAAGAAATTTTTCTTTTTTGTGGCAAAAGGTATACATTCCCCTTATTTTCGGGCTAAAAGCAGAAATTCCCTTTATTTTGCAGCAAAATTGCAGAAATTCCCCTAATTGTGGGGCAAAAAGGCAGAAATTCCCTATATGTTGGGGCAAAAAGACAGAAATTCTCCTTATTTTGGGGCAAAACTCAGAAATTCCACTTATTTTGGGGCAAAATTCCAGAAATTTCTCTTATTTGGGGAAAAATTACAGAAATTTAACTTTTTTTGGGGCAAAATTGCAGAAATTTCACTTATTTCAGGGAAAAAAGGCAGAAATTTTCCTTATTTTGAGGCAAAAAGTACAGAAATTTCCTTTGTTTTGGGGGAAAAAGACAGAAATTCCACTTATTTAGAGGCAAAAAAGCAGAAATTCCCCTTATTTTGGAGAAAAATTGCAGAAATTTTTCTTTTTTATGGCAAAAAGGTATGCATTCTTCTTATTTTCAGGCAAAAAGGCAGAAATTCCCTGTATTTTGCAGCAAAATTGCAGAAATTTCCCTAATTGTGGGGCAAAAAGGCAGAAATTCCCTATATGTTGGGGCAAAAAGACAGAAATTCTTCTTATTTTGGGTCAAAACTCAGAAATTCCACTTATTTTGGGGGAAAATTCAAGAAATTTCCCTTATTTTGGTGCAAAATTGCAGAAATTTCACTCATTTTGGGGCAAAATTGCAGAAATTTCAATTATTTCAGGTAAAAAAAGAAGAAATTTTCTTATTTTGGGGCGAAAAAACAGAAATTTCTTTTATTATGGTACAAAATAACAGAAATTTTTCTTATTTTGGGCAAAAAGGCAGAAATTTCCCATATTTTGGGTCAAAAATGCAGAAATTCCCCTTATTTTGAGGTAAAAATGTTGAAATTCCTTTTATTTGGGGGCAAAAAGTAAGAAAGTCCCCTTATTTTGGAACAAAAAGCAGACATTTACATTATTTTGGGGAAAAAATTTAGAAATTTAACTTATTTCAGGGCAAAAAGTCAGAAATTTTCCTTATTTTGGGGCAAAAAGGCAAAAATTCTTAATATTTTGTGGCAAAAATACAGAAATTCCTATTATTTTGAAGTAAAAAGGCTGAAATTCTTCATATTTGGGTGCCAAAAGGCAGAAATTTCCCTTATTTTGGGGCAAAATTGCAGAAATTTCACTTATTTTGGGAAAAAATTGCACAAATTTCACTTATTTCAGAAAAAAAAGCAGAAATTTTCTTATTTTGGGGCAAAAAGGCAGAAATTTTTTTTATTTGGTACAAAATTGCAGAAATATTTCTTATTTTGGGACAAAAAGGCAGAAATTCCCATTATTTGGGGGCAAAAAGGCAGAAATTTCCCTTATTTTGAGGCAAAATTGCAGAAATTTCACTTATTTCAGGGTATTAAGTCAGAAATTTTCCTTATTTTGGGGCAAAAAAGACAGAAATTCGCTTTGTTTTGGGGGAAAAAGACAGAAATTCCACTTATTTAGGGGTAAAAAGCAGAAATTCCCCTTATTTTGGAGCAAAAATGAACAAATTTCTATTTTTTGTGGCAAAAGGTATACATTCCCCTTATTTTCGGGCTAAAAAGCAGAAATTCCCTGTATTTTGGAGCAAAATTGCAGAAATTTCCCTAATTGTGGGGCAAAAAGGCAGAAATTCCTTTTATGTTAGGGCAAAAAGACAGAAATTCTTCTTATTTTGAGGCAAAACTCAGAAATTCCATTTATTTTGGGGCATAATTCCAGAAATTTCCCTTATTTTGGGGCAAAATTGCAGAAATTTCACTTATTATGGGGCAAAATTGCAGAAATTTCACATATTTCAGAGACAAAAGGCAGAAATTTTCTTTATTTTGGGGCAAAAACGCAGAAATTCCCCTTATTTTAAGGTAAAATGCTGAAATTCCTCTTATTTGGGGGCAAAAAGGCTGAAATTTCTCTTATTTTGGGGCAAAATTGCAGAAATTTCACATATTTCAGGGTAATAAGTCAGAAATTTTCCTTATTTTGGGGCAAAAAAGACAGAAATTCCCTTTGTTTTGGGGGAAAAAGAAATTCCACTTATTTAGAGGCAAAAAAGCAGAAATCCTTCTTATTTTGGAGCAAAATTGCAGATTGTTCCCTTTTTTATGGCAAAGAGGTATGCATTCTTCTTATTTTCGGGCAAAATGAAGAAATTTCCTGTATTTTGGAGCAAAATTGCAGAAATTCCCCAAATTGTGGGGCAAAAAGGCAGAAATTCCCTATATTTTTTGGCAAAAAGACAGAAATTCTCCTTATTTTGGGGAAAAACTCGAAAATTCCTCTTATTTGGGGCAAAATTCCAGAAATTTCTTTTATTTTGGGGCAAAATTGCAGAAATTTTACTTATTTTGTGGCAAATTGCAGAAATTTCACTTATTTCAAAAAAAAGCAGAAATTTTCTTATTTTGTAGCAAAAAGGCAGAAATTTATTTTATTTTGATACAAAATTGCAGAAAATTTTTTTATTTTGGGACAAAAAAGCAGAAATTTCCCATATTTTGGGGCAAAAATGCAGAAATTCCCCTTATTTTGAGTTAAATAGACTGAAATTTCCCTTATTTGGGGGCAAAAAGGCAGAAATTTCCCTTATTTTGATGCTAAATTGCAGAAATTTCACTTATTTCAGGGTAATAAGTCAGAAATTTTCCTTATTTTGGGGCAAAAATGACAGAAATTCCCTTTGTTTTGGTGCAAAAAGAGATAAATTCCACTTATTTAGAGGCAAAAAAGCAGAAATTCCCCTTATTTCGGAGCAAAAATGAAGAAATTTCCCTTTTTTGTGGCAAAAGGTATACATTCCTTTTATTTTCGGGCTAAAAAGAAGAAATTCCTTGTATTTTGGAGCAAAATTGCAAAAATTCCCCTAATTGTGGGGCAAAAAGGCAGAAATTCTTTATATGTTAGGGCAAAAAGAAAGAAATTCTCCTTATTTTGAGGCAAAACTCAGAAATTCCACTTATTTTGAGGCAAAATTCCAGAAATTTCCCTTATTTTGGGGCAAAATTGCAGAAATTTCACATATTTTGGAGAAAAATTGCAGAAATTACACTTATTTCATGGAAAAAAGCAGAAATTTCCTTATTCTGGGGAAAAACTTAGAAATTTCCTATATTTTGGAGCAAAAATGCTAAAATTCCCCTTATTTTGAGGTAAAAAGGCTGAAATTCCCCGTATTTGGTGGCAAAAAGGCAGAAATTTCCCTTATTTTGGAGCAAAATTGCAGAAATTTTACTTATGTCAGGGTAATAAGTCAGAAATTTTCCTTATTTTGGAGCAAAAAAGACAGAAATACCCTTTGTTTTGGGGGAAAAAGACAGAAATTCCACTTATTTAAAGGCAAAATTGCAGAAATTCCCCTTATTTTGGAGCAAAAATGAAGAAATTTCCTTTATTTATGGCAAAAAGTTATGCATTCTTCTTATTTTCGTACAAAAAGGAAAAATTCCCCGTATTTTGGAGCAAAATTGCAAAATTCCCCTAATTGTTGGGCAAAAAAGCAGAAATTCCCTATATGTTGGGGCAAAAAGACAGAAATTCTCCTTATTTTGGGGCAAAACTCAGAAATTCCACTTATTTTGAAGCAAAATTCGAGAAATTTCCCTCATTTTGGGGCAAAATTGCAAAAATGTCAATTATTTTGGAGCAAAATTGCAGAAATTTCACTTTTTTCAGGGGAAAAAAGCAGAAATTTTTATATTTTGTGGCAAAAAGGCAGAAATTTCTTTTATTTTGGTACAAAATTGCAGAAGTTTTTCTTATTTTGGGGCAAAAATGCAGAAATTCCCCTTATTTTGAGGTAAAAAGGCTGAAATTCCTTTTATTTGGGGGCAAAAATTAAGAAATTCCCATTATTTTAGGGCAAAAAGCAGACATTTCTATTATTTTGGGAAAAAATTTTAGAAATTTAACTTATTTCAGGGCAAAAATTCAGAAATTTTCTTTATTTTGGGACAAAAATGCAGAAATTTTTAATATATTTGACAAAAATGCAGAAATTCCCCTTATTTAGAGGTAAAAAGGCTGAAATTCCTCTTATTTGGGGGCAAAAAAGCAGAAATTTCCCTTATTTTGCGGCAAAATTGCAGAAATTTCACTTACTTCAGGGTAAAGTCAGAAATTTTCCTCATTTTGGGGCAAAAAAGACAGAAATTCCCTTTGTTTTGGGGGAGAAAGACAGAAATTCCACTTATTTAGAGGCAAAAAAGCAGAAATTCTCCTTATTTTGGAGCATAAATGAAGAAATTTCCTTTTTTATGACATAAAGGTAGGCATTCTTCTTATTTTCAGGCAAAAAGGCAGAAATTCCCCGTATTTTGCAGCAAAAATGCAGAAATTCCCCTAATTGTGGGGCAAAAAGTCAGAAATTCCCTATGTGTTGGGGCAAATAGACAGAAATTCTCCTTATTTTGGGGCAAAACTCAGAAATTCCACTTATTTTGGGGCAAAATTCCGGAAATTTCCCTTATTTTGGGGCAAAATTACAGAAATTTAACTTATTTTGTGGCAAAATTGCAGAAATTTCACTTATTTCAGGGAAAAAAGGCAGAAATTTTCCTTATTTTGTGGCAAAAAGGCAGAAATTCCTAATATTTTGTGGCAAAAATGTAGAAATTCCCCTTATTTTGAGGTAAAAAGGCTGAAATTCCTCTTATTTGGGGGCAAAAAGGCAGAAATTTTCCTTATTTTGGGGCAAAATTGCAGAAATTTCACTTATTTCAGGGTAATAAGTCAGAAATTTTCCTTATTTTGGGGCAAAAAATACAGAAATTCCCTTTTTTTGGGGGAAAAAACAGAAATTCCACTTATTTAGAGGCAAAAAAGCAGAAATTCCCCTTATTTTGGAGCAAAATTGCAGAAATTTCCCTTTTTTATGGCAAAAAGGTATGCATTCTTCTTATTTTCGGGCAAAAAAACAGAAATTCCCCGTATTTTGGAGCAAAATTGCAGAAATTCTTCTAATTGTGGGGCAAAAAGGCAGAAATTCCCTATATGTTGGGGCAAAAAGTCAGAAATTCTCCTTATTTTAGGGTAAAACACAGAAATTCCACTTATTTTGGGGGAAAATTCCAGAAATTTCCCTTATTTTGGGGCAAAATTGCAGAAATTTCACTCATTTTGGGGCAAAACTGCAGAAATTTCAATTATTTCAGGGAAAAAAAGCAGAATTTTTTTTATTTTGTGGCAAATACAGAAATTTCTTTTATTATGGTACAAAATAGCAGAATTTTTTCTTATTTTGGGCAAAAAGGCAGAAATTTCTCATATTTTGGATCAAAAATGCAGAAATTCCTCTTATTTTGAGGTAAAAAGGCTGAAATTCCCCTTATTTGAGGGCAAAAAGTAAGAAATTCCTTTTATTATTGAACAAAAAGCAGACATTTCCATTATTTTGGGGAAAAATTAAGAAATATAACTTATTTCAGGGCAAAAAGTCAGAAATTTTTCTTATTTTCGGGCAAAAAGGCAGAAATTCTTAATCGTTTGTGGCAAAAATACAGAAATTCCTATTATTTTGAGGTAAAAAGCCTGAAATTCCCTTATTTGGGGGCCAAAAGGCAGAAATTTCCCTTACTTTGGGGCAAAATTGCAGAAATTTCACTTACTTCAGGGTAATAAGTCAGAAATTTTTTTTATTTTGGGGCAAAAAAGACAGAAATTCCCTTTGTTTTGGGGGAAAAAGACAGAAATTCCACTTATTTATAGGCAAAAAAGTAGAAATTCCCCTTATTTTGGAGCAAAAATGAGGAAATTTCCCTTTTTTTTGGCAAAAGGTATACATTTCACTTTTTTTCGGGCTAAAAAGCAAAAATTCCCTGTATTTTGGAGCAAAATTGCAGAAATTCCCCTAATTGTGGGGCAAAAAGGCAGAAATTCCCTATATGTTAGGGCAAAAAGACAGAAATTCTCCTTATTTCGGGGCAAAACTCAGAAATTCCACTTATTTTGGGACAAAATTCCAGAAAATTCCCTTATTTTCGGGCAAAATTGCAGAAATTTCACTTATTTTGGGGCAAAATTGCAGAAATTTCACTTATTTCACAAAAAAAAGCAGAAATTTTCTTATTTTGGGGCAAAAAGGCAGAAATTTCTTTTATTTTGGTACAAAATTGCAGAATTTTTCTTATTTTGGGACAAAAAGGCAGAAATATCCCTTATTTTGGGGCAAAAATGCAGAAATTCCCCTTATTTTGAGGTAAAAAGACTGAAATTCCCCTTATTTGGCGGCAAAAAGGCAGAAATTTTTCTTATTTTGGGGCAAAATTGCAGAAATTTCACTTATTTCAGGGTAATAAGTCAGAAATTTTCCTTATTTTGGGGCAAAAAAGACAGAAATTCCCTTTGTTTTGGAGGAAAAAGACAGAAATTCCACTAATTTAGAGGCAAAAAAGCAGAAATTCCCCTTATTTTGGAGCAAAATTGCAGAAATTTACCTTTTTTATGGCAATAAGGTAGGCATTCTTCTCATTTTCTGAAAAAGGCAGAAATTCCCCGTATTTTGGAGCAAAATTGCAGAAATTCCCCTAAATGTGGGGCAAAAAGGCAGAAATTCCCTATATGTTGGGGCAAAAAGGCAGAAATTCTCCTTATTTTGTGGCAAAACTCAGAAATTCCACTTATTCTGGGGCAAAATTCCAGAAATTTCTGTTATTTTGGGGCAAAATTGCAGAAATTTCATTAATTTTGGGGCAAAATTGCAGAAATTTCACTTATTTCATGGAAAAAAGCAGAAATTTTCTTATTTTGAGGAAAGAAAGGCAGAAATTTCCTATATTTTGGTGCAAAAATGCAGAAATTCCCCTTATTTTGAAATAAAAAGTCTGAAATTCCCCGTATTTGGGTGCAAAAAGGCAGAAATTTCCCTTATTTTGGGGCAAAATTGCAGAAATTTCACTTATTTCAGGGTAATAAGTCAGAAATTGTTTTTATTTTGGAGCAAAAATGACAGAAATTCCCTTTGTCTTGGGGGAAAAAGACAGAAATTCCACTTATTTAGAGGAAAAAAAGCAGAAATTCCCCTTATTTTGGAGCAAAAATGAAGAAATTTCCCTTTTTTATGGCAAAAAGGTATGCATTCTTCTTTTTTCGTACAAAAAGGCAGAAATTCCCAGTATTTTGGAGCAAAATTGCAGAAATTCCTCTAATTGTTAGGCAAAAAAGTAGAAATTCCCTATATGTTGGGGCAAAAAGACAGAAATTCTCCTCATTTTGGGTCAAAACTCAGAAATTACACTTATTTTGGGGCAAAATTCCAGAAATTTCCCTTATTTTGGGGCAAAATTGCAGAAATTTCACTTATTTCAGGAGAAAAAAGGAGAAATTTTTTTATTTTAGGGCAAGAAGTCAGAAATTTCCCATATTTTGGGGCAAAAATGCAGAAATTCCCCTTATTTTGGAGCAAAAATGAAGAAATTTCCCTTTTTATGGCAAAAGGTAGGCATTCTTCTTATTTTCGGGAAAGAAAGGCCGAAATTCCTCGTATTTTGGAGCAAAATTACAGAAATTCCCCTAATTGTGGGGCAAAAAGGCAGAAATTCCCTATATGTTGGGGCAAAAATACAGAAATTCTCCTTATTTTGAGGCAAAACTGAGAAATTCCACTTATTTTGGGACAAAATTCCAGAAATTTCCCTTATTTTGAGGCAAAATTGCAGAAATTTCACTTATTTTGGGGCAAAATTGCAGAAATTTCACGTATTTCATGGAAAAAAAGCAGAATTTTTCTTATTTTTGTCAAAAAGGCAGAAATTTTTCATATTTTGGGGCAAGAATGCAGAAATTCCCCTTATTTTGAGGTAAAAAGGCTGAAATTCCCATTATTTGGGGGCAAAAAATAAGAAATTCCCATTATTTTGGGGCAAAAAGCAGACATTTCCCTTAATTTGTAGAAAAATTTTAGAAATTTAACTAATTTCAGTGCAAAAAGTCAGAAATTTTCATTATTTTGGGGCAAAAAGGCAGAAATTCCCAATATTTTGTGGCAAGAATGCAGAAATTCCCCTTATTTTGAGGTAAAAAGGCTGAAATTCCCCTTATTTGGGGGCAAAAAGGCAGAAATTTCCCTTATTTTGGGGCAAAATTGTAGAAACTTCACTTACTTCAGGATAATAAGTCAGAAATTTTCCTTGTTTTGGGGCAAAAAAGACAGAAATTCCCTTTGTTTTGGGAGAAAAATACAGAAATTCCACTTATTTCGAGGCAAAAAAGCAGAAATTCCCCTTATATTGGAGCAAAATTGCAGAAATTTCCCTTTTTTATGGCAAAAATGTATGCATTCTTCTTATTTTTAGGCAAAAAGTCAGAAATTCCTCGTATTTTGGAGCAAAATTGCAGAAATTCCCCTAATTGTGAAGTCAAAAGGCAGAAATTCCCTATATGTTGGGGCAAAAAGACAGAAATTCTCCTTGTTTTAAGGCAAAACTCAGAAATTTCACTTATTTTGGGTCAAAATTGCAGAAATTTCACTTATTTCAGGGAAAAAAATGTGAAATTTTCTTAATTTGCGGCAAAAAGTCAGAAATTTCTCATATTGTGGGGCAAAAATGCAGAAATTCCCCTTATTTTGAGGTAAAAAGGCTGAAATTCCCCTTATTTGGGGGCAAAAAGTAAGAAATTCGAATTATTTGGGGGCAAAAAGCAGACATTTCCCTTATTTTGTGGAAAATTTTAGAAATTTAACTTATTTCAGGGCAAAAATTCAGTAATTTTCCTTATTTTAGGGCAAAAAGGCAGAAATTCCCAATATTTTGTGGCAAGAATGCAGAAATTCCCCTTATTTTGAGGTAAAAAGGCTGAAATTCCCCTTATTTGGGGGCAAAAAGGCAAAAATTTCCCTTATTTTGGAGCAAAATTGCAGAAATTTCACATACTTCAGGGTAATAAGTCAGAAATTTTCCTTATTTTGGGGCAAAAAAGACAGAAATTCCCTTTGTTTTTGGGGAAAAAGACAGAAATTCCACTTATTTAAAGACAAAAAAGCAGAAATTCCCCTTATTTTGGAGCAAAAATGAAGAAATTTCCTTTTTATATGGCAAAAATGTATGCATTCTTCTTATTTTCGTACAAAAAGGCAGAAATTCCCCGTATTTTGGAGCAAAATTGCAAAAATTCCCCTAATTGTTGGGCAAAAAAGCAGAAATTCCTTATATGTTGGGGCAAAAAGACAAAAATTCTCCTTATTTTGGGGCAAAACTCAGAAATTCCACTTATTTTGATGCAAAATTCCAGAAATTTCCCTTATTTTGGGGCAAAATTGCAATAATTTCCCTTATTTTGGGGCAAAATTGCAGAAATTTCACTTATTTCAGTGTAATAAGGCAGAAATTTCCTTATTTTGGGAATAAAAAGAAAGAAATTCTTTTTGTTTTGGGGGAAAAGGAAAGAAATTCCACTTATTGGGAGGCAAAAAAGCAGAAATTCCCCATATTTAGAGGTAATAAGGCTGAAATTTTCCTTATTTGGGGGCAAAAGGCAGAAATTTCCCCTTATTTTGGGGCAAAATTGCAGAAATTTCACTTATTTCAGGGTAATAAGTCAGAAATTTTCTTTATTTTGGGGCAAAAAAGACAGAAATTCCCTTTGTTTTGGGGGAAAAATACAGAAATTCCACTAATTTAGAGGCAAAAAAGCAGAAATTCCCCTTAATTTGGAGCAAAAATGAAGAAATTTCCCTATTTATGGCAATAAGGTAGGCATTCTTTTTATTTTCGGGCAAAAAGGCAGAAATTCCCCGTATTTTGGAGCAAAATTGCAGAAATTCCCCTAATTGTGGGGCAAAAAGGCAGAAATTCCCTATATGTTGGGGCAAAAAGGCAGAAATTCTCCTTATTTTAAGGCAAAACTCAGAAATTCCACTTATTTTGGGGGAAAATTTCAGAAATTTCGCTTATTTTGGGGCAAAATTGCAGAAATTTCCATTATTTGGGGGCAAAATTGCAGAAATTTCATTAATTTTGGGGCAAAATTGCAGAAATTTCACTTATTTCATGGAAAAAAGCAGAAATTTTCTTAATTTGGGGCAAAAAGGCAGAAATTTCCAATATTTTGGTGCAAAAATGCAGAAATTCCCTTATTTTGAAATAAAAAGTCTGAAATTCCCCGTATTTGGGGGCAAAAAGGCAGAAATTTCCCTTATTTTGGGGCAAAATTGCAGAAATTTCACTTATTTCAAGGTAATAAGTCAGAGATTGTTTATATTTTGGAGCAAAAAAGACAGAAATTCCCTTTGTTTTGGGGGAAAAAGACAGAAATTCCACTTATTATAGGAAAAAAGCAGAAATTCCCCTTATTTTGGAGCAAAAATGAAGAAATTTCCCTTTTTTATGGCAAAAAGGTATGCATTCTTCTTATTTTCGTACAAAAAGACAGAAATTCCCTGTATTTTGGAGCAAAATTGCAGAAATTCCCCTAATTGTTAGGCAAAAAAGCAGAAATTTCCTATATGTTGGGGCAAAAAGACAGAAATTCTCCTCATCTTGGGTCAAAACTCAGAAATTCCACTTATTTTGGGGCAAAATTCCAGAAATTTCCCTTATTTTGGGGCAAAATTGCAGAAATTTCACTTATTTCAGGGGAAAAAAGGAGAAATTTTCTTAATTTGCGGCAAAAAGTCAGAAATTTCTCATATTTTGGGGCAAAAATGCAGAAATTCCCCTTATTTTGAGGTAAAAAGGCTGAAATTCCCCTTATTTGGGGGCAAAAAGTAAGAAATTCGCATTATTTGGGGGCAAAAAGCAGACATTTCCCTTATTTTGTGGAAAATTTTAGAAATTTAACTTATTTCAGGGCAAAAAGTCAGTAATTTTCCTTATTTTGAAACAAAAGGCTGAAATTCCCCTTATTTTGGGGAAAAAAGGCAAAAATTTCCCTTATTTTGGAGCAAAATTGCAGAAATTTCACTTACCTCAGGGTAATAAGTCAGAAATTTTCCTTATTTTGGGGCAAAAAAGACAGAAATTCCCTTTGTTTTTGGGGAAAAAGACAGAAATTCCACTTATTTAAAGGCAAAAAAGCAGAAATTCCCCTTATTTTGGAGCAAAAATGAAGAAATTTCCTTTTTATATGGCAAAAATGTATGCATTCTTCTTATTTTCGTACAAAAAGGCAGAAATTCCCCGTATTTTGGAGCAAAATTGCAAAAATTCCCCTAATTGTTGGGCAAATAAGCAGAAATTCCTTATATGTTGGGGCAAAAAGACAAAAATTCTCCTTATTTTGGGGCAAAACTCAGAAATTCCACTTATTTTGAAGCAAAATTCCAGAAATTTCCCTTATTTTGGGGCAAAATTGCAATAATTTCACTCGTTTTGTGGCAAAATTGCAGAAATTTCAATTATTTCAGGAAAAAAAAGCAGAAATTTTCTTTTTTGTGGCAAAAAGGCAGAAATTTCTTTTATTTTGGTACAAAATTGCAGAAATTTTTTCTTATTTGGGGGCAAAAAGGCAGAAATTTCCCATATTTTGGGGCAAAAATGCAGAAATTCCCTTTATTTTGAGGTAAAAAGAATGAAATTCCCCTTATTAGGGGGCAAAAAGTAAGAAATTCCCATTATTTTGGGGCAAAAAGCAGACATTTCTCTTATTTTGGGTAAAAAATTTAGAAATTTAACTTATTTCAGGGCAAAAATTCAGAAATTTTCCTTATTTTGGGGCACAAATGCAGAAATTCCTAATATTTTGTGGCAAAAATACAGAAATTCTTCTTATTTAGAGGTAAAAAGGCTGAAATTCCCCTTATTTGGGGGCAAAAAGGCAGAAATTTCCCTTATTTTGGGGCAAAATTGCAGAAATTTCACTTACTTCAGGGTAACAAGTCAGAAATTTTCCTTATTATGGGGCAAAAACGACAGAAATTCCCTTTGTTTTAGGGAAAAAAGACAGAAATTCCACTAATTTAGAGGCAAAAAAGCAGAAATTCCCCTTATTTTGGAGCAAAAATGAAGAAATTTCCCTTTTTATGGCAAAAAGGTATGCATTCTTCTTATTTTCGGAAAAAAAAGGCAGAAATTCCCCGTATTTTCGAGCAAAATTACAGAAATTCCCCTAATTGTGGGGCAAAAGGGCAGAAATTCCCTATATGTTGGGGCAAAAATACAGAAATTCTCCTTATTTTGAGGCAAAACTCAGAAATTCCAATTATTTTGGGGCAAAATTCCAGAAATTTCCCTTATTTTGGGGCAAAATTGTAGAAATTTCACTTATTTTGGGGCAAAATTGCAGAAATTTCACTTATTTCATGGAAAAACAGAAATTTTCTTATTTTGGGCAAAAAGGCAGGAATTTCCCATATTTTGGGGCAAGAATGCAGAAATTCCCTTTATTTTGAGGTAAAAAGGCTGAAATTCCCATTATTTGGGGGCAAAAAGTAAGAAATTCCCATTATTTTGGGGCAAAAAGCAGACATTTCCCTTATTTTGGAGAAAAATTTTAGAAATTTAACTTATTTCAGTGCAAAAAGTCAGAAAATTTCCTTATTTTGGAGCAAAAAGGCAGAAATTCCCAATATTTTGTGGCAAGAATGCAGAAATTCCCCTTATTTTGAGGTAAAAAGGCTGAAATTCCCCTTATTTGGGGGCAAAAAGGCAGAAATTTCCCTTATTTTGGGGCAAAATTGCAGAAACTTCACTTACTTCAGGGTAATAAGTCAGAAATTTTCCTTGTTTTGGGGCATAAAAGACAGAAATCCCCTTTGTTTTTGGGGAAAAAGACAGAAATTCCACTTATTTAGAGGCAAAAAAGCAGAAATTCCCCTTATATTGGTACAAAATTGCAGAAATTTTCCTTTTTTATGGCAAAAATGTATGCATTCTTCTTATTTTCGGGCAAAAAGGCAGAAATTTCCCGTATTTTGGAGCAAAATTGCAGAAATTCCCCTAATTGTGAAGCAAAAAGGCAGAAATTCCCTATATGTTGGGGCAAAAAGACAGAAATTCTCCTTATTTTGGGGCAAAAGTCAGAAATTCCACTTATTTTGGGGCAAAATTCCAGAAATTTCAGTTATTTTGGCGCAAAATTGCAGAAATTTCACTTATTTTGGGGCAAAATTGCAGAGATTTCACTCATTTCATGGAAAAAAGCAGAAATCTTATTTTGGGGCAAAATTGCAGAAATTTCACTTATTTCAGTGTAATAAGTCAGAAATTTTCCTTATTTTGGGAATAAAAAGACAGAAATTCTTTTTGTTTTGGGGGAAAAGGAAAGAAATTCCACTTATTGGGAGGCAAAAAAGCAGAAATTCCCCATATTTAGAGGTAATAAGGCTAAAATTTTCAATATTTGGGGGCAAAAGGCAGAAATTTCCCCTTATTTTGGGGCAAAATTGCAGAAATTTCACTTATTTCAGGGTAATAAGTCAGAAATTTTCCTTATTTTGGGCCAAAAAAGACAGAAATTCTTTTTGTTTTGGGGGAAAAAGACAGAAATTCCACTAATTTAGAGGCAAAAAAGCAGAAATTCCCCTTATTTTGGAGGAAAAATGAAGAAATTTCCCTTTTTATGGCAAAAAGGTATGCATTCTTTTATTTTCGGGCAAAAAGGCAGAAATTCCCCATATTTTGGAGCAAAATTACAGAAATTCCCCTAATTGTGGGGCAAAAAGGCAGTAATTCCCTATATGTTGGGGCAAAAATACAGAAATTCTCCTTATTTTGAGGCAAAACTCAGAAATTCCAATTATTTTGGGGCAAAATTCAAGAAATTTCCTTTATTTTGGGGCAAAATTGCAGAAATTTCACTTATTTTAGGGCAAAATTGCAGAAATTTCACTTATCTCATGGAAAAAAGCAGAATTTTTCTTATTTTGGGCAAAAAGGCAGAAATTTCCCATATTTTGGGGCAAGAATGCAGAAATTCCCCTTATTTTGAGGTAAAAAGGCTTAAATTCCCATTATTTGGGGGCAAAAAGTAAGAAATTCCCATTATTTTTGGGCAAAAAGCAGACATTTCCCTTATTTTGGAGAAAAATTTTAGAAATTTAACTTATTTCAGGGCAAAAAGTCAGAAATTTCCCTTATTTTGGGGCAAAAAGGCAGAAATTCCCAATATTTTGTGGCAAGAATGCAGAAATTCCCCTTATTTTGAGGTAAAAAGGCTGAAATTCCCCTTATTTGGGGGCAAAAAGGCAGAAATTTCCCTTATTTTGGGGCAAAATTGCAGAAACTTCACTAACTTCAGGGTAATAAGTCAGAAATTTTCCTTTTTTTGGGGCAAAAAAGACAGAAATTCCCTTTGTTTTGGGGGAAAAAGACAGAAATTCCACTTATTTAGAGGCAAAAAGGCAGAAATACCCTTATATAGGAGCAAAATTGCAGAAATTTTCCTTTTTTATGGCAAAAAGGTATGCATTCTTCTTATTTTCGGGCAAAAAGGCAGAAGTTCCACGTATTTTGGAGCAAAATTGCAGAAATTCCCCTAATTGTGAAGCAAAAAGGCAAAATTCCCTATATGTTGGGGCAAAAAGACAGAAATTCTCCTTATTTTGGGGCAAAACTCAGAAATTCCACTAATTTTGGGGGAAAATTCCTGAAATTTCCCTTATTTTGGCGCAAAATTGCAGAAATTTCACTCATTTCATGGAAAAAAGCAGAAATTTTCTTATTTTGGGGCAAAAAGGCAGAAATTTCCCATATTTTGGGGAAAAATGCAGAAATTCCCCTTATTTTGTGGTAAAAAGGCTGAAGTTCCCCGTATTTGGGGGCAAAAAGGCAGAAATTTCCCTTATTTTAGGGCAAAATTGCAGAAATTTCACTTATTTCAGTGTAATAAGTCAGAAATTTTCCTTATTTTGGGAATAAAAAGACAGAAATTCTTTTTGTTTTGGGGGAAAAGGAAAGAAATTCCACTTATTGGGAGGCAAAAAAGCAAAAATTCCCCATATTTAGAGGTAATAAGGCTGAAATTTTCTTTATTTGAGGGCAAAAGGCAGAAATTTCCCCTTATTTTTGGGCAAAATTGCAGAAATTTCACTTATTTCAGGGTAATAAGTCAGAAATTTTCCTTATTTTGGGGCAAAAAAGACAGAAATTCCCTTTGTTTTGGGGGGAAAAGACAGAAATTCCACTTATTTAGAGCCAAAAAAGCAGAAATTCCTTTTATTTAGGAGCAAAATTGCAGAAATTTCCTTTTTATGACAAAAAGGTATGCATTCTTCTTATTTTCGGGCAAAAAGGCAGAAATTCCCCATATTTTGGAGCAAAATTGCAGAAATTCCCCTAATTGTGGGGCAAAAAGGCAGAAATTCCCTATATGTTGGGGCAAAAAGACAGAAATTCTCCTTATTTTGGGGCAAAACACAGAAATTCCACTTATTTTGGGGGAAAATTCCAGAAATTTCCCTTATTTTGGGGCAAAATTGCAGAAATTTCACTCATTTTGGGGCAAAATTGCAGAAATTTCAATTATTTCAGGGCAAAGAAGCAGAAATTTCTTTTATTATGGTACAAAATAGCAGAAATTTTTCTTATTTTGTGCAAAAAGGCAGAAATTTCACATATTTTGGGTCAAAAATGCAGAAATTCTCCTTATTTTGAGGTAAAAAGGCTGAAATTCCCCTTATTAGGGGGCCAAAAGTAAGAAATTCCCCTTATTTTGGGGCAAAAAGCAGACATTTCCATTATTTTGGGGAAAAAATTTAGAAATTTAACTTATTTCAGGGCAAAAAGTCAGAAATTTTCCTTATTTTGGGGCAAAAAGGCAGAAATTCTTAATCGTTTGTGGCAAAAATACAGAAATTCCTATTATTTTGAGGTAAAAAGGCTGAAATTCCCCCTATTTGAGGGCAAAAATGCAGAAATTCTCCTTATTTTGATGTAAAAAGGCTGAAATTCCCCCTATTTGAGGGCAAAAAACCAGAAATTTCCCTTATTTTGAGGAAAAATTGCAGAAATTTCACTTATTTCAGGGTAATAATTCATAAATTTTCCTTATTTTGGGGCAAAAAAGAGAGAAATTCCCTTTGTTTTGGGGGAAAAAGACAGAAATTCCACTTATTTATAGGCAAAAAAGCAGAAATTCCCCCTTATTTTGGAGCAAAAATGAAGAAATTTCCCTTTTTTGTGGCAAAAGGTATACATTCCACTTATTTTGGGCTAAAAAGCAGAAATTCCCCGTATTTTGGAGCAAAATTGCAGAAATTCCGCTAATTGTGGGGCAAAAAGGCAGAAATTCCCCATATGTTAGGGCAAAAAGACAGAAATTCTCCTTATTTTGGGGCAAAACTCAGAAATTCCACTTATTTTGGGGCAAAATTCCAGAAAATTCCCTTATTTTCGGGCAAAATTGCAGAAATTTCACTTATTTTGGGGCAAAATTGCAGAAATTTCACTTATTTCAGAAAAAAAAGCAGAAATTTTCTTATTTTGGGGCAAAAAGGCAGAAATTTCTTTTAATTGGTACAAAATTGCAGAAATTTTTCTTATTTTGGGACAAAAAGGCAGAAATTTCCCTTATTTTGGGGCAAAAATGCAGAAATTCCCCTTATTTTGAGGTAACAAGACTGAAATTCCCCTTATTTGGTGGCAAAAAGGCAGAAATTTCTCTTATTTTGGGGCAAAATTGCAGAAATTTCACTTATTTCAGGGTAATAAGTCAGAAATTTTCCTTATTTTGGGGCAAAAAAGACAGAAATTCCCTTTGTTTTGGGGGAAAAAGACAGAAATTCCACTAATTTAGAGTCAAAAAAGCAGAAATTCCCCTCATTTTGGAGCAAAATTGCAGAAATTTACCTTTTTTATGGCAAAAGGGTAGGCATTCTTCTTATTTTCGGGCAAAAAGGCAGAAATTCCCCGTATTTTGGAGCAAAATTGCAGAAATTCCCCTAATTGTGGGCAAAAAGGCAGAAATTCCCTATATGATGGGCCAAAAAGGCAGAAATTTTCCTTATTTTGAGGCAAAACTCAGAAATTCCACATATTTTGGGGCAAAATTCCAGAAATTTCCCTTACTTTGGGGCAAAAATGCAGAAATATCATTAATTTTGGGGCAAAATTGCAGATATTTAAGTTATTTCATGGAAAAAAGGAGAAATTTTCTTATTTTGGGGCAAAAAGGCAGAAATTTCCAATATTTTAGTGCAAAAATGCAGAAATTCCTCTTATTTTGAAATAAAAAGTCTGAAATTCCCCGTATTTGGGGGCAAAAAGGCAGAAATTTTCCTTATTTATGGGCAAAATTGCAAAAATTTCACTTATTTCAGGGTAATAAGTCAGAAATTGTTTTTATTTTTGATCAAAAAAGACAGAAATTCCCTTTGTTTTGGGGGAAAAAGACAGAAATTCCACTTATTTAGAGGAAAAAAAGCAAAAATTTCCCTTATTTTGGAGCAAAAATGAAGAAATTTCCCTTTTTTATAGCAAAAAGGTATGCATTCTTCTTATTTTCGTACAAAAAGAAAGAAATTCCCCGTATTTTGGAGCAAAATTGCAGAAATTCCCCTAATTGTTAGGCAAAAAAGCAGAAATTCCCTATATGTTGGGGCAAAAAGACAGAAATTCCCCTTATTTTGGAGCAAAACTCAGAAATTCCACTTATTTTGGGGCAAAATTCCAGAAATTTCCCTTATTTTGGGGCAAAATTGCAGAAATTTCACTTATTTCAGGGGAAAAAAGGAGAAATTTTCTTATTTTGGGGCAAAAAGTAAGAAATTTCCCATATTTTGTGGCAAAAATGCAGAAATTCCCCTTATTTTGAGGTAAAAAGGCTGAAATTCCCCTTATTTGGGGGCAAAAAGTAAAAAATTCCCATTATTTGGGGCAAAAAGCAGACATTTCCCTTTTTTGGGGAAAAATTTTAGAAATTTAACTTATTTCAGGGCAAAAAGTCAGAAATTTTCCTTATTTTGGGGCAAAAAGGCAGAAATTCCCAATATTTTGTGGCAAGAATGCAGAAATTCCCCTTATTTTGAGGTAAAAAGGCTGAAATTCCCCTTATTTGGGGGCAAAAAGGCAGAAATTTCCCTTATTTTGGGGCAAAATTGCAGAAATTTAACTTACTTCAGGGTAATAAGTCAGAAATTTTCCTTATTTTGGGCCAAAAAAGACAGAAATTTCCTTTCTTTTGAGGGGAAAAGACAGAAATTCGACTTATTTAGAGGCAAAAAGGCAGAAATTACCCTTATATTGGAGCAAAATTGCAGAAATTTTCCTTTTTTATGGCAAAAAGGTATGCATTCTTCTTATTTTCGGGCAAAAAGGCAGAAGTTTCCCGTATTTTGGAGCAAAATTGCAGAAATTCCCCTAATTGTGAAGCAAAAAGTCAAAATTCCCTATATGTTGGGGCAAAAAGACAGAAATTCTCCTTATTTTGGGGCAAAACTCAGAAATTCCACTTATTTTGGGGCAAAATTCCAGAAATTTCCCTTATTTTGGCGCAAAATTGCAGAAATTTCACTTATTTTGGGGCAAAATTGCAGAAATTTCACTCATTTCATGGAAAAAAGCAGAAATTTTCTTATTTTGGGGCAAAAAGGCAGAAATTTCCCATATTTTGGGGAAAAAATGCAGAAATTCCCCTTATTTTGAGGTAAAAAGGCTGAAGTTCCCCATATTTGGGGGCAAAAAGGCAGAAATTTCCCTTATTTTGGGGCAAAATTGCAGAAATTTCACTTATTTCAGTGTAATAAGTCAGAAATTTTCCTTATTTTGGGAATAAAAAGACAGAAATTCTTTTTGTTTTGGGGGAAAAGGAAAGAAATTCCACTTATTGGGAGGCAAAAAAGCAAAAATTCCCCATATTTAGAGGTAATAAGGCTGAAATTTTCTTTATTTGAGGGCAAAAGGCAGAAATTTCCCCTTATTTTTGGGCAAAATTGCAGAAATTTCACTTATTTCAGGGTAATAAGTCAGAAATTTTCCTTATTTTGGGGCAAAAAAGACAGAAATTCCCTTTGTTTTGGGGGGAAAAGACAGAAATTACACTTATTTAGAGCCAAAAAAGCAGAAATTCCCCTTATTTTGGAGCAAAATTGCAGAAATTTCCTTTTTATGGCAAAAAGGTATGCATTCTTCTTATTGTCGGGCAAAAAGGCAGAAATTCCCCATATTTTGGAGCAAAATTGCAGAAATTCCCCTAATTGTGGGGCAAAAAGGCAGAAATTCCCTATATGTTGGGGCAAAAAGACAGAAATTCTCCTTATTTTGGGGCAAAACACAGAAATTCCACTTATTTTGGGGGAAATTTCCAGAAATTACTGTTATTTTGGGGCAAAATTGCAGAAATTTCACTCATTTTGGGGCAAAATTGCAGAAATTTCAATTATTTCAGGGCAAAGAAGCAGAAATTTCTTTTATTATGGTACAAAATAGCAGAAATTTTTCTTATTTTGTGCAAAAAGGCAGAAATTTCACATATTTTGGGTCAAAAATGCAGAAATTCTCCTTATTTTGAGGTAAAAAGGCTGAAATTCCCCTTATTAGGGGGCCAAAAGTAAGAAATTCCCCTTATTTTGGGGCAAAAAGCAGACATTTCCATTATTTTGGGGAAAAAATTTAGAAATTTAACTTATTTCAGGGCAAAAAGTCAGAAATTTTCCTTATTTTGGGGCAAAAAGGCAGAAATTCTTAATCGTTTGTGGCAAAAATACAGAAATTCCTATTATTTTGAAGTAAAAAGGCTGAAATTCCCCCTATTTGAGGGCAAAAATGCAGAAATTCCCCTTATTTTGAGGTAAAAAGGCTGAAATTCCCCCTATTTGAGGGCAAAAAGGCAAAAATTTCCCTTATTTTGAGGAAAAATTGCAGAAATTTCACTTATTTCAGGGTAATAATTCATAAATTTTCCTTATTTTGGAGCAAAAAAGACAGAAATTCCCTTTGTTTTGGGGGAAAAAGACAGAAATTCCACTTATTTATAGGCAAAAAAGCAGAAATTCCCCCTTATTTTGGAGCAAAAATGAAGAAATTTCTCTTTTTTGTGGCAAAAGGTATACATTCCACTTATTTTGGGCTAAAAAGCAGAAATTCCCCGTATTTTGGAGCAAAATTGCAGAAATTCCGCTAATTGTGGGGCAAAAAGGCAGAAATTCCCTATATGTTAGGGCAAAAAGACAGAAATTCTCCTTATTTTGGGGCAAAACTCAGAAATTCCACTTATTTTGGGGCAAAATTCCAGAAAATTCCCTTATTTTCGGGCAAAATTGCAGAAATTTCACTTATTTTGGGGCAAAATTGCAGAAATTTCACTTATTTCAGAAAAAAAAGCAGAAATTTTCTTATTTTGGGGCAATAAGGCAGAAATTTCTTTTATTTTGGAATAAAATTGCAGAAATTTTTCTTATTTTGGGACAAAAAGGCAGAAATTTCCCTTATTTTGGGGCAAAATTGCAGAAATTTCAATTACTTCAGGGTAAAGTCAGAAATTTTCCTTATTTTGGGGCAAAAAAGACAGAAATTCCCTTTGTTTTGGGGGAAAAAAGACAGAAATTCCACTAATTTAGAGGCCAAAAAGCAGAAATTCCCCTTATTTTGGAGCAAAAATGAAGAAATTTTCCTTTTTATGGGAAAAAGGTATGCATTCTTCTTATTTTCGGGCAAAAAGGCAGAAATTCCCTATATTTTGGAGCAAAATTACAGAAATTCTTCTAATTGTGGGGCAAAAAGGCAGAAATTCCCTATATGTTGGGGCAAAAAGGCAGAAATTCTCCTTATTTTGGGTCAAAACTCAGAAATTCCACTTATTTTGGGGCAAAATTCCAATAATTTCACTTATTTTGAGGCAAAATTGCAGAAATTTCACTTATTTCAGGGTAATAAGACAGAAATTTTCCTTATTTTGGGGCAAAAAAGACAGATATTCCATTTGTTTTGGGGGAAAAAGACAGAAATTCCACTTATTTAGAGGCATAAAAGCAGAAATTCCCCTCATTTTGGAGCAAAAATGAAGAAATTTTCCTTTTTTATGGCAAAAAAGTATGCATTCTTATTATTTTCGGGCAAAAAGGCAGAAATTCCTTGTATTTTGGGGCAAAAATGCAGAAATTCCCCTTATTTTGAGGTAAAAAGGCTGAAATTCCCCCTATTTGAGGGCAAAAAGGCAGAAATTTCCCTTATTTTGAGGAAAAATAGCAGAAATTTAACTTATTTCAGGGTAATAATTCAGAAATTTTCCTTATTTTGGGGCAAAAAAGACAGAAATTCCCTTTGTTTTGGGGGAAAAAGACAGAAATTCCACTTATTTATAGGCAAAAAAGCAGAAATTCTCCCTTATTTTGGAGAAAAAATGAAGAAATTTCCCTTTTTTGTGGCAAAAGGTATACATTCCACTTATTTTGGGCTAAAAAGCAGAAATTCCCTGTATTTTGGAGCAAAATTGCAGAAATTCCGCTAATTGTGGGGCAAAAAGGCAGAAATTCCCTATATGTTAGGGCAAAAAGACAGAAATTCTCCTTATTTTGGGGCAAAAGTCAGAAATTCCACTTATTTTGGGGCAAAATTCCAGAAAATTCCTTTATTTTCGGGCAAAATTGCAGAAATTTCACTTATTTTGGGGCAAAATTGCAGAAATTTCACTTATTTCAGAAAAAAAAGCAGAAATTTTCTTATTTTGGGGCAATAAGGCAGAAATTTCTTTTATTTTGGAACAAAATTGCAGAAATTTTTCTTATTTTGGGACAAAAAGGCAGAAATTTCCCTTATTTTGGGGCAAAAATGCAGAAATTCCCCTTATTTTGAGGTAACAAGACTGAAATTCCCCTTATTTGGTGGCAAAAAGGCAGAAATTTCTCTTATTTTGGGGCAAAATTGCAGAAATTTCACTTATTTCAGGGTAATAAGTCAGAAATTTTCCTTATTTTGGGGCAAAAAAGACAGAAATTCCCTTTGTTTTGGGGGAAAAAGACAGAAATTCCACTAATTTAGAGTCAAAAAAGCAGAAATTCCCCTTATTTTGGAGCAAAATTTCAGAAATTTACCTTTTTTATGGCAATAAGGTAGGCATTCTTCTTATTTTCGGGCAAAAAGGCAGAAATTCCCCGTATTTTCGAGCAAAATTGCAGAAATTCCCCTAATTGTGGGCAAAAAGGCAGAAATTCCCTATATGATGGGCCAAAAAGGCAGAAATTCTCCTTATTTTGAGGCAAAACTCAGAAATTCCACTTATTTTGGGGCAAAATTCCAGAAATTTCCCTTATTTTGGGGCAAAATTGCAGAAATTTCATTAATTTTGTGGCAAAATTGCAGATATTTCACTTATTTCATGGAAAAAAGGAGAAATTTTCTTATTTTGGGGCAAAAAGGCAGAAATTTCCAATATTTTAGTGCAAAAATGCAGAAATTCCTCTTATTTTGTAATAAAAAGTCTGAAATTCCCCTGTATTTGGGGGCAAAAAGGCAGAAATTTCCCTTATTTATGGGCAAAATTGCAGAAATTTCACTTATTTCAGGGTAATAAGTCAGAAATTGTTTTTATTTTGTATCAAAAAAGACAGAAATTCCCTTTGTTTTGGGGGAAAAAGACAGAAATTCCACTTATTTAGAGGAAAAAAAGCAGAAATTCCCCTTATTTTGGAGCAAAAATGAAGAAATTTCCATTTTTTATAGCAAAAAGGTATGCATTCTTCTTATTTTCATACAAAAAGAAAGAAATTCCCCGTATTTTGGAGCAAAATTGCAGAAATTCCCCTAATTGTTAGGCAAAAAAGCAGAAATTCCCTATATGTTGGGGCAAAAAGACAGAAATTCCCCTTATTTTGGAGCAAAACTCAGAAATTCCACTTATTTTGGGGAAAAAATCCAGAAATTTCCCTTATTTTGGGGCAAAATTGCAGAAATTTCACTTATTTCAGGGGAAAAAAGGAGAAATTTTCTTATTTTGGGGCAAAAAGTCAGAAATTTCCCATATTTTGTGGCAAAAATGCAGAAATTCCCCTTATTTTGAGGTAAAAAGGCTGAAATTCCCCTTATTTGGGGGCAAAAAGTAAAAAATTCCCATTTTTTGGGGGCAGAAAGCAGACATTTCCCTTATTTTGGGGAAAAATTTTAGAAATTTAACTTATTTCAGGGCAAAAAGTCAGAAATTTTCTTATTTTGGGGCAAAAAAACAGAAATTTCTTTTATTATGGTACAAAATAGCAGAAATTTTTCTTATTTTGGGCGAAAAGGCAGAAATTTCCTATATTTTGGTCAAAAATGCAGAAATTCCCCTTATTTTGAGGTAAAAAGGCTGAAATTCCCCTTATTTGGGGGCAAAAAGTAAGAAATTCCCCTTATTTTGGGGCAAAAAGCAGACATTTCCATTATTTTGGGGAAAAAATTTAGAAATCTAACTTATTTCAGAACAAAAATCAGAAATTTTCCTTATTTTGGGGCAAAAAGGCAGAAACTCTTAATCGTTTGTGGCAAAAATACAGAAATTCCTATTAATTTGACGTAAAAAGCCTGAAATTCCCCTTATTTGGGGGCCAAAAGGCAAAAATTTCCCTTATTTTGGGGAAAAATTGCAGAAATTTCACTTACTTCAGCGTAATAAGTCAGAAATTTTCCTTATTTTGGGGCAAAAAAGACAGAAATTCCCTTTGTTTTGGGGGAGAAAGACAGAAATTCCACTTATTTAGAGGCAAAAAAGCAGAAATTCCCCTTATTTTGGAGCAAAAATGAAGAAATTTCCCTTTTTTATAGCAAAAAGGTATGCATTCTTCTTATTTTCGTACAAAAAGAAAGAAATTTTCCGTATTTTAGAGCAAAATTGCAGAAATTCCCCTAATTGTTAGGCAAAAAAGCAGAAATTCTCTATATGTTGGAACAAAAAGACAGAAATTCCCCTTATTTTGGAGCAAAACTCAGAAATTCCACTTATTTTGGGGCAAAATTCCAGAAATTTCCCTTATTTTGGGGCAAAATTGCAGAAATTTCACTTATTTCATGGGAAAAAAGGAGAAATTTTCTTATTTTGGGGCAAAAAGTCAGAAATTTCCCATATTTTGTGGCAAAAATGCAGAAATTCCCCTTATTTTGAGGTAAAAAGGCTGAAATTCCCCTTATTTGGGGGCAAAAAGTAAAAAATTCCCATTTTTGGGGGGCAAAAAGCAGACATTTCCCTTATTTTGGGGAAAAATTTTAGAAATTTAACTTATTTCAGGGCAAAAAGTCAGAAATTTTCTTATTTTGGGGCAAAAAAACAGAAATATCTTTTATTATGGTACAAAATAGCAGAAATTTTTCTTATTTTGGGCAAAAAGGCAGAAATTTCCTATATTTTGGTCAAAAATGCAGAAATTCCCCTTATTTTGAGGTAAAAATGCTGAAATTCCCCTTATTTGGGGGCAAAAAGTAAGAAATTCCCCTTATTTTGGGGCAAAAAGCAGACATTTCCATTATTTTGGGGAAAAAATTAGAAATCTAACTTATTTCAGGGCAAAAATCAGAAATTTTCCTTATTTTGGGGCAAAAAGGCAGAAACTCTTAATCGTTTGTGGCAAAAATACAGAAATTCCTATTAATTTGAGGTAAAAAGCCTGAAATTCCCCTTATTTGGGGGCCAAAAGGCAGAAATTTCCCTTATTTTGGGGAAAAATTGCAGAAATTTCACTTACTTCAGCGTAATAAGTCAGAAATTTTCCATATTTTGGGGCAAAAAAGACAGAAATTCCCTTTGTTTTGGGGGAGAAAGACAGAAATTCCACTTATTTAGAGGCAAAAAAGCAGAAATTCCCCTTATTTTGGAGCAAAAATGAAGAAATTTCCCTTTTTTATAGCAAAAAGGTATGCATTCTTCTTATTTTCGTACAAAAAAAAAGAAATTCCCAGTATTTTGGAGCAAAATTGCAGAAATTCCCCTAATTGTTAGGCAAAAAAGCAGAAATTCCCTATATGTTGGGGCAAAAAGACAGAAATTCCCTTTATTTTGGAGCAAAACTCAGAAATTCCACTTATTTTGGGGCAAAATTCCAGAAATTTCCCTTATTTTGGGGCAAAATTGCAGAAATTTCACTTATTTCAGGGGAAAAAAGGAGAAATTTTCTTATTTTGGGGCAAAAAGTCAGAAATTTCTCATATTTTGTGGCAAAAATGCAGAAATTCCCCTTATTTTGCGGTAAAAAGGCTGAAATTCCCCTTATTTGGGGGCAAAAAGTAAAAAATTCCCATTATTTGGGGGCAAAAAGCAGACATTTCCCTTATTTTGGGGAAAAATTTTAAGAATTTAACTTATTTCAGGGCAAAAAGTCAGAAATTTTCCTTATTTTGGGGAAGAAAGGCAGAAATTCCTAGTATTTTGTGGCAAAAATGCAGGAATTCCCCTTATTTTGAGGTAAAAAGGCTGAAATTCCCCTTATTTGGGGGCAAAAAGGCAGAAATTTCCCTTATTTTGGGGCAAAATTGCAGAAACTTCACTTACTTCAGGGTAATAAGTCAGAAATTTTCCTTATTTTGTGCCAAAAAAGACAGAAATTCCCTTTGTTTTGGGGGAAAAAGACAGAAATTCAACTTATTTAAAGGCAAAAAAGCAGAAATTCCCCTTATTTTGGAGCAAAAATGAAGATATTTCCTTTTTTTATGGCAAAAATGTATGCATTCTTCTTATTTTAGTACAAAAAGGCAGAAATTCCCCGTATTTTGGAGCAAAATTGCAAAAATTCCCCTGATTCTTGGGCAAAAAAGCAGAAATTCCCTATATGTTGGGGCAAAAAGACAAAAATTCTCCTTATTTTGGGGCAAAACTCAGAAATTCCACTTATTTTGAAGCAAATTCCAGAAATTTCCCTTATTTGGGGGCAAAATTGCAATAATTTCACTCATTTTGGAGCAAAATTGCAGAAATTTCAATTATTTCAGGAAAAAAAAGCAGAAATTTTCTTATTTTGTGGCAAAAAGGCAGAAATTTCTTTTATTTTGGTACAAAATTGCAGAAATTTTTCTTATTTGGGGGCAAAAAGGCAGAAATTTCTCATATTTTGGGGCAAAAAGGCAGAAATTTCACTTATTTCAGGGTAATAAGTCAGAAATTTTCCTTATTTTGGGTCAAAAAAGACAGAAATTCCCTTTGTTTTTGGGGAAAATGAAAGAAATTCCACTTATTTAGAGGCAAAAAAGCAAAAATTCCCAATATTTAGAGGTAATAAGGCTGAAATTTTCCTTATTTGGAGGCAAAAGGCAGAAATTTTCCTTATTTTGGGACAAAATTGCAGAAATTTCACTTATTTCATGGTAATAAGTAAGAAATTTTCCTTATTTTGGGGCAAAAAAACAGAAATTCCCTTTGTTTTGGGGTAAAAAGACAGAAATTCCACTTATTTAGAGGCAAAAAAGAGGAAATTCCCTTTATTTTGGAGCAAAAATGAGGAAATTTCCATTTTTTATGGCAAAAAGTTATGCATTCTTCTTATTTTCGGGTAAAAAGGAAGAAATTCACTTTATTTTGGAGCAAAATTTCAGAAATTCACCTAATTGTGGGGCAAAAAGGCAGAAATTCCCTATATGTTGTGGCAAAAAGACAAAAATTCTCATATTTTGGGGCAAAACTCAGAAATTCCACTTATTTTGGGGCAAAATTCCCGAAATTTCCCTTATTTTGAGGCATAATTAAAGAAATTTCACTTATTTTGGGGCAAAATTGCAGAAATTTTTCTTATTTTGGGCAAAAAGGCAGAAATTTCCCATATTTTGGGGCAAAAATGCAGAAATTTCTTTTATTTTGAAGTAAAAAAGCTGAAATTCCACTTATTAGGGGCAAAAAGTAAGAAATTCCCATTATTTTGGGGCCAAGCAGATATTTCCCTTATTTTTGGGAAAAATTTTAGAAATTTAACTTATTTCAGTGCAAAAAATCAGAAATTTTTTTTATTTTGGGGCAAAAAGGCAGAAATTCCCCTTATTTTGAGGTAAAAGGCTTAAATTCCCCTTATTTGGCGGCAAAAAGGCAGAAATTTCTCTTATTTTGGAACAAAATTGCAGAAATTTCACTTATTTCAGGGTAATAAGTCAGAAATTTTCCTTATTTTGGGGCTAAAAGGACAGAAATTCTATTTGTTTTGGGGGAAAAAGACAGAAATTCCACTTATTCAGAGGCAAAAAAGCAAAAATTCCCCTTGTTTTGGAGCAAAATTGCAGAAATTTCCCTTTTTTATGGCAATAACGTATGCATTCTTCTTATTTTCGGGCAAAAAGGCAGAAATTCCCTGTATTTTTGAGCAAAATTGCAGAAATTCCCCTAATTGTGGGGCATAAAGGCAGAAATTCCCTATATAATGGGGCAAAAAGACAGAAATTCTCCTTATTTTGAGGCAAAACTGAGAAATTCCACTTATTTTGGGGAAAAAAATTTCAGAAATTTCCCTTATTTTGGGGCAAAATTGCAGAAATTTCACTTATTTTGGGGCAAAATTTCAGAAATTTCACTCATTTCATGGAAAAAAGCAGAATTTTTATTATTTTGGGCAAAAAGGCAGAAATTTCCCATATTTTGGGGCAAGAATGCAGAAATTCCCTTTATTTTGAGGTAAAAAGGCTGAAATTCCCCTTATTTGGGGGCAAAAAGTAAGAAATTCACATTATTTTGGCGCAAAAAGCAGACATTTCTCTTATTTTGGGGAAAAATTTTAGAAATTTAACTTATTTCAGTGCAAAAAGTCAGAAATTTTCCTTTTTTTGGGGCAAAAAGGCAGAAATTCCCAATATTTTTTGGGGCAAAAAGGCAGAAATTCCCAATATTTTTTGGCAAGAATGCAGAAATTCCCCTTATTTTGAGGTAAAAAGGCTGAAAATCTCCTCTTTTGGGGGCAAAAAGGCAGAAATTCCCTTATTTTGGGGCAAAATTGCAGAAATTTCACTTACTTCAGGGTAATAAGTCAGAAATTTTCCTTATTTTGGGGCAAAAAAGACAGAAATTCCTTTTGTTTTGGGGGAAAAAAACAGAAATTCCACTTATTTAGAGGCAAAAAAGAAGAAATTCCCATTACATTGGATCAAAATTACAGAAATTTCCCTTTTTTATGGCAAAAATGTATGCATTCTTTATATTTTCGGGCAAAAAAGATTTAATTCCCCGTATTTTGGAGCAAAATTGCAGAAATTCCCCTAATTGTGGGGCAAAAAGGCAGAAATTCCCTATATGTTGGGGCAAAAAGACAAAAATTATCCTTATTTTGGGGCAAAACTCAGAAATTCCACTTATTTTGGGGCAAAATTCCAGAAATTTCCCTTATTATGGGGCTAAATTGCAGAAATTTCACTTATTTTGGGGCAAAATTGCAGAAATTTCACTTATTTCATGGAAAAAAGCAGAAATTTTCTTATTTTGGAGCAAAAAGGCAGAAATTTCCCATATTTTGGGGAAAAAATACAGAAATTCCCCTTATTTTGAGGTAAAAAGGCTGAAATTCCCCATATTTGGGGGCAAAAAGGCAGAAATTTCCCTTGTTTTGGGGCAAAATTGTAGAAATTTCACTTATTTCAGGGTAATAAGTAAGAAATTTTCCTTATTTTAGGGATAAAAAGACAGAAATTCCCTTTGTTTTGGGGGAAAAGGAAAGAAATTCCACTTATTTAGAGGCAAAAAAGCAGAAATTCCCCATATTTAGAGGTAATACGGCTTAAATTTTCCTTATTTGGGGGCAAAAGGCAGAAATTTCCCTTATTTTGGGGCAAAATTGCAGAAATTTCACTTCCTTCAGGGTAATAAGTCCGAAATTTTCCTTATTTTGGGGCAAAAAATACAGAAATTCCCTTTGTTTTGGGGGAAAAAGACAGAAATTCCACTTATTTAGAGGCAAAAAAGCAGAAATTCCCCTTATTTTGGAGCAAAAATGAAGAAATTTCCCTTTTTTTATGGCAAAAAGTTATGCATTCTTCTTATTTTCGGGTAAAAAGAAAGAAATTCCCTGTATTTTGGAGCAAAATTGCAGAAATTCCCCTAATTGTGGGGCAAAAAGGCAGAAATTTCCTATATGTTGGGGCAAAAAGATAGAAATTCTCCTTATTTTGGGGCAAAACTCAGAAATTTCACTTATTTTGGGGCAAAATTCCCGAAATTTCCCTTATTTTGGGGCAAAATTGCAGAAATTTCACTTATTTTGGGGCAAAATTGCAGAAATTTCACTTATTTCCAGGAAAAAATGCAGAAATTTTCTTATTTTGAGGCAAAAAGGCAGAAATATCTTTTATTTTGGTACAAAATTGCAAAAATTTTTCTTATGTTGGGCAAAAAAGCAGAAATTTCTCATATTTTGGGGCAACAATGCAAACATTTCTTTTATTTTGAGGTAAAAAATCTGAAATTTCCCTTATGTGGGGGCAAAAAGCAAGAATTCCCCTTTATTTTGCAGCCAAAAGCAGACATTTCCCTTATTTTTGGGAAAAATTTTAGAAATTTAACTTATTTCAGGGCAAAAAGTCAGAAATTTTCCTTATTTTAGGGCAAAAAGGGAGAAATTCCTAATATTTTGCGGCAAAAATGCAGAAATTCCCCTTATTTTGAGGTAAAAAGGCTGAAATTCCTTTTATTTGGGGGCAAAAAGGCAGAAATTTCCCTTATTTTGTGGCAAAATTGCCAAAATTTCACTTACTTAAGGGTAGTAAGTCAGAAATTTTCCTTTTTTTGGGGCAAAAAAGACAGAAATTCCCTTTGTTTTGGGGGAAAAGGACAGAAATTCCACTTATTTAGAGGCAAAAAAGCAGAAATTCCCCTTATTTTAATGCAAAAATTAAGAAATTTCTTTTTTTCATGGCAATAAGGTAAGCATTCTTCTTATTTTAGGACAAAAAGGCAGAAATTCCTCGTATTTTAAAGCAAAATTGCTGAAATTCCTCTAATTGTTAGGGAAAAAGAAGAAATTCCCTATATGTTGGGGCAAAAAGACAGAAATTCTCCTTATTTTATGGCAAAAAGGCAGAAATTCCTAATATTTTGTGGCAAAAATGCAGAAATTCCCTTTATTTTGAGGTAAAAAGTCTGAAATTCCCCTTATTTGGGGGCAAAAAGGCAGAAATTTCCCTTATATTGGGGCAAAATTGCAGAAATTTCACTTCTTTCAGGGTAGTAAGTCAGAAATTTTCCTTATTTTGGGGCAAAAAAGACAGAAATTTCCTTTGTTTTGGGGGAGAAAGACAGAAATACCACATATTTAGAGGCAAAAAAAGCAGAAATTCCCCTTATTTTGGAGAAAAAATGAAGAAATTTCCCTTTTTATGGCAAAAAGGTATGCATTCTTCTCATTTTCAGACAAAAAAAAAAGAAATTCCCCGTATTTTAAAGCAAAATTGCTGAAATTCCCCTAATTGTTGAGCAAAAAAGCAGAAATTCCCTATATGTTGGGGCAAAAAGACAGAAATTCTCCTTATTTTGGGGCAAAACTCAGAAATTTCACTTATTTTGTGGCAAAATTGCAGAAATTTCACTTATTTCAGAAAAATGCAGAAATTTTCTTATTTTGGGGAAAAAGGCAGAAATTTTTTTTTATTTTGGTACAAAATTGCAGAAATTTTTTTTTTGGGGGCCAAGAGGCAGAAATTTCCCATATTTTGGGGCAAAAATGCAGAAATTCCCTTTATTTTGAGGGAAAAAGGCTCAAATTCCCCTAATTTGGAGGCAAAAAGGCAGAAATTTCTCTTATTTTGGGGCAAAATTGCAGAAACATCATTTATTTCAGGGTAATAAGTAAGAAATTTTCCTTATTTTTGGGCAAAAAAGACAGAAATTCTCTTTGTTTTGGGGGAAAAAGACAGAAATTCCACTTATTTAGAGGCAAAACAGCAGAAATTCCCCTTATTTTGGAGCAAAAATGAAGAAATTTCCCTTTATTATGGCAAAAAGTTATGCATTCTTTTTATTATCGGGCAAAAAGGCAGAAATTCCCCGTATTTTGGAGCAAAATTTCAGAAATTCCCCTAATTGTGGGGCAAAAAGGCAGAAATTTTCTATATGTTGGGGCAAAAAGACAGAAATTCTCCTTATTTTGGGGCAAAACTCAGAAATTTCACTTATTTTGGGGCAAAATTCCAGAAATTTCCCTTATTTTGGGGCAAAATTGCAGAAATTTCAATTATTTTGGGGCGAAATTGCAGAAATTTCACGTATTTCAGGGAAAAAATGCAGAAATTTTTTATTTTGAGGCAAAAAGGCAGAAATTTCTTTTATTTTGGTACAAAATTGCAGAAATTTTTCTTATTTTGGGCAAAAAGGCAGAAATTTCCCATAATTTGGGGCAAAAATGCAAAACTTCCTTTTATTTTGAGGTAAAAAGGCTGAAATTCCTCTTATTTGGGGGCAAAAAGTAAGAAATTCCCATTATTTTGGTGCCAAAAGGAGACATTTCCCTTATTTTCAGGAAAAATTTTAGAAATTTAACTTATTTCAGGGCAAAAAGTCAGAAATTTTCCTTATTTTGGGGCAGAAAGGCAGAAATTCCTAATATTTTGTGGCAAAAATGCAGAAATTCCCCTTATTTTGAGGTAAAAAGGCTGAAATTCCCCTTATTTGGGGGCAAAAATGCAGAAATTGCCCTTATTTTGGGGCAAAATTGCAAAAATTTCACTTACGTCAATGTAATAAGTCAGAAATTTTCCTTATTTTGGGGTAAAAAAAACAGAAATTCCCTTTGTTTTGGGGGAGAAAGAGAGAAATTCCACTAATTTAGAGTCAAAAAAGCAGAAATTCCCCTTATTTTGGAGCAAAAATGAAGAAATTTCCCTTTTTATGCCAAAAACGTATGCATTCTTCTTATTTTCGGCAAAAAGGCAGAAATTCCTCGTATTTTAGAGCAAAATTGCAGAAATTCCCCTAATTGTGGGGCAAAAAGGCAGAAATTCCCTATATGTTGGGGCAAAAAGGCAGAAATTCTCCTTATTTTGGGGCAAAACTCAGAAATTCCACTTATTTTGGGGCAAAATTCCAGAAATTTCCCTTATTTTGGGGCAAAAAGTCAGAAATTCCTAATATTTTGTGGCAAAAATGCAGAAATTCCCCTTATTTTGAGGTAAAAAGGCTGAAATTCCCCTCATTTGGGGGCAAAAAAGCATAAATTTTTTCTTATTTTGGGGCAAATTTGCAGAAATTTCACTTATTTCAGGGTAATAATCAGAAATATTCCTTATTTTGGGCCAAAAAGGACAGATTCCCTTTGTTTTGGGGGAAAAAGACAGAAATTCTACTTATTTAGAAGCAAAAAACAGAAATTCCCCTTATTTTGGAGCAAAAATGAAGAAGTTCAATTTTTTATAGCAAAAAGTTATGCATTCTTTATATTTTCCAGCAAAAAGGTAGAAATTTTCTGTATTTTGGAGCAAAATTGCAGAAATTCCTCTAATTGTGGGGCAAAAAGGCAGAAATTCCCTATATGTTGGGGCAAAATGAAAGAAATTCTCCTTATTTTGGGGCAAAACTCAGAAATTCCACATATTTTGGGGCAAAATTCCAGAAATTTCCCATATTTTGTGGCAAAATTGCAGAAATTTCATTTATTTTGAAGCAAAATTGTAGAAATTTCACTTATTTCAGAAAAAAAAAAGCAGAAATTTTCTTATTTTGGGGCAAAAAGGCAGAAATGTCTTTTATCTTGGTACAAAATTTCAGAAATTTTTCTTATTTTGGGGCAAAATGCAGAAATTTCCGATATTTTAGGGAAAAATGCAGAAATTCCCATTATCTTGAGGTAAAAAGGCTGAAATTCCCCTTATTTGGGGGCAAAAAGGCAGAAATTTCCCTTATTTTGGAGCAAAATTTCAGAAATTTCACTTATTTCAGGGTAATAAGTAAGAAATTTTCCTTATTTTGGGGCAAAAAAGACAGAAATTTCCTTAGTTTTTAGGGGAAAAAGACAGAAATTCCACATTTTTGGAGGCAAAAAAGCAGAAATTCCTTTTATTTTGGAGCAAAAATGAAGAAATTTCCCTTTTTTGTGGCAAAAGGTATACATTCCCCTTATTTTCAGGCTAAAAAGCAGAAATTCCCTTTATTTTGGAGCAAAATTGCAGAAATTCCCCTAATTGTGGGGCAAAAAGGCAGAAATTCCCTATATGTTAGGGCAAAAAGACAGAAATTCTCCTTATTTTGGGGCAAAACTCGGAAATTCCACTTATTTTGGGGCAAAATTCCAGAAATTTACCTTATTTTGGGGCAAAATTGCAGAAATTTCACTTATATTGGGGCAAAATTGCAGAAATTTCACTTATTTCAGGGAAAAAAGGCAGAAATTTTCCTTATTTTTGGGCAAAATGCAGAAATTCCTAATATTTTGTGATTAAAATGCAGAAATTCGCCTTATTTTGAGGTAAAATGGCTGAAATTTCCCTTATTTGGGAGCAAAAAGGCAGAAATTTCTTTTATTTTGGGGCAAAATTTCAGAAATTTCACTTATTAAAGGGTAATAAGTCAGAAATTTTCCTTAATTTGGGGCAAAAAAGACAGAAATTCTCTTTGTTTTGGGGGAATAAGACAAAAATTCCACTTATTTAGAGGCAAAAAAGCAGCAATTCCCCTTATTTTGGAGCAAAATTGCAGAAATTTCCCTTTTTTATGGCAAAAACGTATGCATTCTTCTTATTTTCGGGCAAAAGGCAGAAATTCCTCGTATTTTGGAGCAAAATTGCAGAAATTCCCCTAATTTTGGGGCAAAAAGGCAGAAATTCCCTAAATGTTGGGGCAAAAAGACAAAAAGTCTCCTTATTTTAGGGCAAAACTCAGAATTTCCACTTATTTTGGGGCAAAATTCCAGAAATTTCCCTTATTTTGGGGCAAAATTGCAGAAATTTCACTTATTTTGGGGCAAAATATCAGAAATTTCACTTATTTCATGGAAAAAAGCAGAAATTTTCTTATTTTGGCGCAAAAGGCAGAAATTTCCCATTATTTGGGGCAAAAATGCAGAAATTCCTTTTATTTTGAGGTAAAAAGGCTGAAATTCCCCGTATTTGGTGGCAAAAAGGAAGAAATTTCCCTTATTTTGGGGCAAAATTGCAGAAATTTCACTTATTTCAGGGTAATAAGTCAGAAATTTTCCTTATTTTGGGGCAAAAAAGACAGAAATTTCCTTAGTATTGGGGGAAAAGGACAGAAATTCCACTTATTTAGAGGCAAAAGATCAGAAATTCCCCTTATTTTGGAGCAAAAATGAAGAAATTTCCCTTTTTTATGGCAAAAATTATGCATTCTTTTTATTTTCGGGCAAAAAGGCAGAAATTCCCCGTATTTTGGAGCAAAATTTCAGAAATTACCCTAATTGTGGGGCAAAAAGGCAGAAATTCCCTATATGTTGGGGCAAAAAGACAGAAATTCTCCTTATTTTGGGGAAAACTCGGAAATTACACTTATTTTGGGGCAAAATTGCAGAAATTTCACTTATTTTGGGGCGAAATTGCAGAAATTTCACTTATTTCAGGGAAAAAATGCAGAAATTTTCTTATTTTGAGACAAAAAGGCAGAAATTTCTTTTATTTTGGTACAAAATTGCAGAAATTTTTCTTATTTTGGGCAAAAAGGCAGAAATTTCCCATATTTTGGGGCAAAAATGCAAAAATTCCTTTTATTTTGAGGTAAAAAGGCTGAAATTCCTCTTATTTGGTGGCAAAAAGTAAGAAATTCCCATTATTTTGGTGCCAAAAGCAGACATTTCTCTTATTTTCGGGAAAAATTTTAGGAATTTAACTTATTTCAGGGCAAAAAGTCAGAAATTTTCCTTATTTTGGGGCAGAAAGGCAGAAATTCCTAATATTTTGTGGCAAAAATGCAGGAATTCCCCTTATTTTGAGGTAAAAAGGCTGAAATTCCCCTTATTTGGGGGCAAAAAGGCAGAAATTTCCCTTATTTTGGGGCAAAATTGCAGAAACTTCACTTACTTCAAAGTAATAAGTCAGAAATTTTCCTTATTTTGGGGTAAAAAAGACAGAAATTCCCTTTGTTTTCGGGGAGAAAAAGAGAAATTCCACTAATTTAGAGGCAAAAAAGCAGAAATTCCTCTTATTTTGGAGCAAAAATGAAGAAATTTCCCTTTTTATGGCAAAAAGGTATGCATTCTTCTTATTTTCGGGCAAAAAGACAGAAATTCCTCGTATTATAGAGCAAAATTGCAGAAATTCTCCTAATTGTGGGGCAAAAAGGCAGAAATTCCCTATATGTTGGGGCAAAAAGGCAGAAATTCTCTTTATTTTGGGGCAAAACTCAGAAATTCCACTTATTTTGGGGCAAAATAGAAATTTTCATTATTTTGGGGCAAAAAGGCAGAAATTCCTAATATTTTGTGGCAAAAATGCAGAAATTCCCCTTATTTCAAGGTAAAAAGGCTAAAATTCCTTTTACTTGGAGGCAAAAAAGCAGAAATTTTTTCTTATTTTGGGGAAAAATTGCAGAAATTTCACTTATTTCAGGGTAATAATCAGAAATATTCCTTATTTTGGGGCAAAAAGACAGAAATTCCCTTTGTTTTGGGGGAAAAAGACAGAAATTCTACTTATTTAGAAGCAAAAAAGCAGAAATTCCCCTTATTTTGGAGCAAAAATGAAGAAATTTCCCTTTTTTATAGCAAAAAGTTATGCATTCTTCTTATTTTCCAGCAAAAAGACAGAAATTTTCCGTATTTTGGAGCAAAATTGAAGAAATTCCCCTAATTGTGGGGCAAAAAGGCAGAAATTCCCTATATGTTGGGGCAAAAAGACAGAAATTCTCCTTATTTTGGGGCAAAACTCAGAAATTCCACTTATTTTGGGGCAAAATTCCAGAAATTTCCTTTATTTTGGGGCAAAATTGCAGAAATTTCACTTATTTTGGGGCAAAATTGTAGAAATTTCACTTATTTCAGAAAAAAAAGCAGAAGTTTTCTTATTTTGGGGCAAAAAGGCAGAAATTTCTTTTATCTTGGTACAAAATTGCAGAAATTTTTTTATTTTGGGTCAAAAAGTCAGAAATTTCCGATATTTTGGGGCAAAAATGCAGAAATTCCCATTATCTTGAGGTAAAAAGGCTGAAATTCCCCTTATTTGGGGGCAAAAAGGCAGAAATTTCTCTTATTTTGAAGGAAAATTTCAGAAATTTCACTTACTTCAGGGTAATAAGTCAGAAATTTTCCTTATTTTGGGGCAAAAAAGACAGAAATTTCCTTTGTTTTTAGGGGATAAAGACAGAAATTCCACATTTTTGGAGGCAAAAAAGCAGAAATTTCTATTATTTTGGAGCAAAAATGAAGAAATTTCCCTTTTTTTTGTGGCAAAAGGTATACATTCCCCTTATTTTCAGGCTAAAAAGCAGATATTCCCTTTATTTTGGAGCAAAATTGCAGAAATTCCCCTAATTGTCTGGCAAAAAGGCAGAAATTCCCTATATGTTAGCGCAAAAAGACAACAATTCTCCTTATTTTGGGGCAAAACTCTGAAATTCCACTTATTTTGGGGCAAAATTCCAGAAATTTCCCTTATTTTGGGTCAAAATTGCAGAATTTTTCACTTATTTTGGGGCAAAATTGCAGAAATTTCACTAATTTTGGGGCAAAATTGCAGAAATTTCACTTATTTCAGGGAAAATAGGCAGAAATTTTCCTTATTTTTGGGCAAAATGCAGAAATTCCTAATATTTTGTGACAAAAATGCAGAAATTCCCCTTATTTTGAGGTAGAAAGGCTGAAATTCCCCTTATTTGGGGGCAAAAAGGCAGAAATTTCTATTATTTTGGGGCAAAATTGCAGAAATTTCACTTATTTCAGGGTAATAAGTCAGAAATTTTCCTTATTTTGGGGCAAAAAAGACAGAAATTCTCTTTGTTTTGACGGAATAAGACAGAAATTCCACTTATTTGGAGGCAAAAAAGCAGCAATTCCCCTTATTTTGGAGCAAAATTGCAGAAATTCCCCTAATTTTGGGGCAAAAAGGCAGAAATTCCCTATATGTTGGGGCAAAAAGACAGAAAGTCTCCTTATTTTGGGGCAAAACTCAGAAATTCCACTTATTTTGGGGCAAAATTCCAGAAATTTCCCTTATTTTGGGGCAAAATTGCAGAAATTTCACTTATTTTGGGGCAAAATTGCAGAAATTTCACTTATTTCATGGAAAAAAGCAGAAATTTTCTTATTTTGGGGCAAAATCAGAAATTTCCCATATTTTGGCGCAAAATTGCAGAAATTTCACTTATTTAAGGGTAAAAAGTCAGAAATTTTCCTTATTTTGGGGCAAAAAAGACAGAAATTCCCTTTGTTTTGCGAAAAAGGACAGAAATTTCCCTTATTTAGAGGCAAAAAAGCAGAAATTCCCCTTATTTTGGAGCAAAAATGAAGAAATTTCCATTTTTATGGCAAAAAGGTATGCATTCTTCTCATTTTCGGACAAAAAGGCAGAAATTCCCCGTATTTTAAAGCAAAATTGCTGAAATTCCCCTAATTGTTGGGGCAAAAAGACAGAAATTCTCCTTATTTTGGGGCAAAACTCAGAAATTACACTTATTTTGGGGCAAAATTGCAGAAATTTCAATTATTTCAAAAAAAAGCAGAAATTTTCTTATTTTGGGGCAAAAAGGCAGAAATTTTTTTTTTATTTTTGTACAAAATTGCAGTTATTTTTCTTATTTTGGGGCCAAAAGGCAGAAATTTCCCATATTTTGGGGCAAAAATGAAGAAATTCCCTTTATTTTGAGGTAAAAAGGCTCAAATTCCCCTTATTTGGAGGCAAAAAGGCAGAAATTTCTCTTATTTTGGGGCAAAATTTCAGAAACTTCATCTATTTCAGGGTAATAAGTCAGAAATTTTCCTTATTTTGGGGCCAAAAAATAGAAATTCTCTTTGTTTTGGGGGAAAAAGACAGAAATTCCACTTATTTAGAGGCAAAAAAGCAGAAATTCCCCTTATTTTGGAGCAAAAATGAAGAAATTTCCCTTTTTTTATGGCAAAAAATTATGCATTCTTTTATTTTCGGGCAAAAAGGCAGAAATTCCTCGTATTTTGGAGCAAAATTTCAGGAATCCCCTAATTGTGGGGCAAAAAGGCAGAAATTCCCTATATGTTGGGGCAAAAAGACAGAAATTCTCCTATTTTAAGGCAAAACTCAGAAATTCCACTTATTTTGGGGCAAAATTCCAGAAATTTCCCTTATTTTGGGACAAAATAGCAGAAATTTCACTTATTTTGGGGCAAAATTGCAGAAATTTCAATTATTTCAGGGAAAAAATGCAGAAATTTTCTTATTTTGAGGCAAAAAGGCAGAAATTTCTTTTATTTTGGTACAAAATTGCAGAAATTTTTCTTATTTTGGGCAAAAAGGCAGAAATTCACCATATTTTTGGGCAAAAATGCAGAAATTTTTTTTTATTTTGAGGTAAAAAGGCTGAAATTCCTATTATTTGGGGGCAAAAAGTAAGAAATTCCCATTATTTTGGTGCCAAAAACAGACATTTCCCTTATTTTCGGGAAAAATTTTAGAAATTTAACTTATTTCAGAGCAAAAAGTCAGATATTTTCCTTATTTTGGGGCAGAAAGGTAGAAATTCCTAATATTTTGTGGCAAAAATGCTGAAATCCCCCATATTTTGAGGTAAAAAGGCTGAAATTCCCCTTATTTCGGGGCAAAAAGGCAGAAATTTCCCTTATTTTGGGGCAAAATTGCAGAAATTTCACTTACTTCAAAGTAATAAGTCAGAAATTTTCCTTATTTTGGGGTAAAAAAGACAGAAATTCCTTTTGTTTTAGGGAAAAAGACAGAAATTCCACTTATTTAGAGGAAAAAAGCAGAAATTCCCCTTATTTTGGAGCAAAAATGAAGAAATTTCCCTTTTTATGGCAAAAAGGTATGCATTCTTCTTATTTTCGGGCAAAAAGGGAGAAATTCACCGTATTTTATAGCAAAATTGCAGAAATTCCCCTAATTGTGAGGGAAAAAGGCAGAAATTCCCTATATGTTGGGTCAAAAAGACAGAAATTCTCTTTATTTTGGGGCAAAACTCAGAAATTCCACTTATTTTGGGCAAAATTCCAGAAATTTCCCTTCTTTTTGGGCAAAAAGGCAGAAATAACTAATATTTTGTAGCAAAAATGCCGAAATTCTCCTTATTTTGAGGTAAAAAGGCGGAAATTCCCTTTATTTGGGGGCAAAAAAGGAGAAATTTCCATTATTTTGGGGCAAAATTGCAGAAATTTCACTTACTTCAAAGTAATAAGTCAGAATTTTATTTATTTTGGGGCAAAAAAGACAGAAATTCTTTTTGTTTTGGGGGAGAAAGACAGAAATTCCACTTATTTAGAGGCAAAAAGCAGAAATTCCCCTTATTTTGGAGCAAAAATGAAGAAATTTCCCTTTTTATGGCAAAAAGGTATGCATTCTTCTTATTTTCGGGCAAAAAGGCAGAAATTCCTTGTATTTTAGAGCAAAATTGCAGAAATTGCCCTAATTGTCGGGCAAAGGCAGAAATTCCCTATATGTTGGGGCAAAAAGGCAGAAATTCTCCTTATTTTGGGGCAAAACTCAGAAATTCCACTTATTTTGGGGCAAAATACAGAAATTTCCCTTATTTTGGGGCAAAAATTCAGAAATTCCTAATATTTTGTGGCAAAAATGCAGAAATTCCCTTTATTTTGAGGTAAAAAGGCTGAAATTCCTTTTATTTGGGGGCCAAAAAGACCGAAATTCTCCTTATTTTAGGCCAAAACTTAGAAATTCCACTTATTTTGAGGCAAAATTCCAGAAATTTCCCTTATTTTGGGGCAAAATTGCAGAAATTTCACTTATTTTGGGGCAAAATTGCAGAAATTTCACTTATTTAATGGAAAAAAGCAGAAATTTTCTTATTTTGGGGCAAAAAGGCAGAAATTTCCCATATTTGGGGCAAAAATGCAGAAATTCCCCTTGTTTTGATTTAAAAAGGCTGAAATTCCCCGTATTTGTGGGCAAAAATGCAGAAATTCCCATTATCTGGAGGTAAAAAGGCTGAAATTCCCCTTATTTGGGGGCAAAAAGGCAGAAATTTCCTTTATTTTGGGGCAAAATTTCAGAAATTTCACTTATTTCAGGGTAATAAGTCAGAAATTTTCCTTATTTGGGGCAAAAAAGACAGAAATTCCCTTTGTTTTTAGGGGAAAAAGACAGAAATTCCACATTTTTAGAGGCAAAAAAGCAGAAATTCCTTTTATTTTGGAGCAAAAATGAAGAAATTTCTCTTTTTTGTGGCAAAGGTATACATTCCCCTTATTTTCAGGCTAAAAAGTAGATATTCCCTTTATTTTGGAGCAAAATTGCAGAAAATCTTCTAATTGTGGGGCAAAAAAGCAGAAATTCCCTATTTGTTAGGGCAAAAAGACAGAAATTCTCCTTATTTTGAGGCAAAACTCTGAAATTCCACTTATTTTGGGGCAAAATTCCAGAAAATTCCCTTATTTTGGGGCAAAATTGCAGAAATTTCACTTATTTTAAGGCAAAATTGCAGAAATTTCACTTATTTCAGGGAAAAAAGCAGAAAATTTTTTTATTTTGGGGCAAAAAGCCAGAAATTCTTAATATTATGTGGCAAAAATGCAGAAATTCCCCTTATTTTGAGGTAAAAAGGATGAAATTCCCCTTATTTGGGGGCAAAAAGGCAGAAATTTCCTTTATTTTGGGGCAAAATTGCAGAAATTTCACTTATTACAGGGTAATAATTCAGAAATTTTCCTTATTTTGGGGCAAAAAATACAGAAATTCCCTCTGTTTTGGGGGAAAAAGATAGAAATTCCACTTATTTAGAGGCAAAAAAGAAGAAATTCCCCTTATTTTGGAGCAAAAATGAAGAAATTTCCCTTTTTTATGGCAAAAAGGTATGCATTCTTACTTTCGGGCAAAAAGGCAGAAATTCCCCTTATTTTGGAGCAAAATTGCAGAAATTCCCCTAATTGTGGGGAAAAAGGCAGAAATTCCCTATATGTTGGGGCAAAAAGACAGAAATTCTCCTTATTGTGGGGCAAAACTCAGAAATTTCACTTATTTTTGGGCAAAATTGCAGAAATTTCAATTATTTCAGTAAAAAAAAGCAGAAATTTTCTTATTTTGGGGCAAAAAGGCAGAAATTACTTTTATTTTAGTACAAAATTGCAGAATTTTTTCTTATTTTGGGGCAAAAAGGCAGAAATTTCCCATATTTTTGGGCAAAAATGCAGAAATTCCCCTTATTTTGAGGTAAAAAGGCTGAAATTCCCCTTATTTGGGGGCAAAAAAGCAGAAATTTCCCTTATTTTGAGGCAAAATTGCAGAAATTTCACTTATTTCAGGGTAATAAGTCAGAAATTTTTTTTATTTTGGGACAAAAAAGACAGAAATTCCCTTTGTTTTGGGGGGAAAAGAGAGTAATTCCACTTTTAGAGGCAAAAAAGCAGAAATTCACCTTATTTTGGAGCAAAATTGCAGAAATTTCCCTTTTTTGTGGCAAAAAGGTATGAATTCTTCTTATTTTGAACAAAAAGGCAGAAGTTCCCTGTATTTTGGAGCAAAATTGCAGAAATTTCCCTAATTGTGGGGAAAAAAGGCAGAAATTCCCTATATGTTGGGGCAAAAAGACAGAAATTCTCCTTATTTTGAGGCAAAACTCTGAAATTCCACTTATTTTGGGGCAAAATTCCAGAAAATTCCCTTATTTTGGGGCAAAATTGCAGAAATTTCACTTATTTTAAGGCAAAATTGCAGAAATTTCACTTATTTCAGGGAAAAAAGCAGAAAATTTTTTTATTTTGGGGCAAAAAGCCAGAAATTCTTAATATTATGTGGCAAAAATGCAGAAATTCCCCTTATTTTGAGGTAAAAAGGATGAAATTCCCCTTATTTGGGGGCAAAAAGGCAGAAATTTCCTTTATTTTGGGGCAAAATTGCACAAATTTCACTTATTACAGGGTAATAATTCAGAAATTTTCCTTATTTTGGGGCAAAAAATACAGAAATTCCCTCTGTTTTGGGGGAAAAAGATAGAAATTCCACTTATTTAGAGGCAAAAAAGAAGAAATTCCCCTTATTTTGGAGCAAAAATGAAGAAATTTCCCTTTTTTATGGCAAAAAGGTATGCATTCTTATTTTCGGGCAAAAAGGCAGAAATTCCCCGTATTTTGGAGCAAAATTGCAGAAATTCCCCTAATTGTGGGGAAAAAGGCAGAAATTCCCTATATGTTGGGGCAAAAAGACAGAAATTCTCCTTATTGTGGGGCAAAACTCAGAAATTTCACTTATTTTTGGGCAAAATTGCAGAAATTTCACTTATTTCAGTAAAAAAAAGCAGAAATTTTCTTATTTTGGGGCAAAAAGGCAGAAATTACTTTTATTTTAGTACAAAATTGCAGAATTTTTTCTTATTTTGGGGCAAAAAGGCAGAAATTTCCCATATTTTTGGGCAAAAATGCAGAAATTCCCCTTATTTTGAGGTAAAAAGGCTGAAATTCCCCTTATTTGGGGGCAAAAAAGCAGAAATTTCCCTTATTTTGAGGCAAAATTGCCGAAATTTCACTTATTTCAGGGTAATAAGTCAGAAATTTTTTTTATTTTGGGACAAAAAAGACAGAAATTCCCTTTGTTTTGGGGGGAAAAAAGAGTAATTCCACTTTTAGAGGCAAAAAAGCAGAAATTCACCTTATTTTGGAGCAAAATTGAAGAAATTTCCCTTTTTTTTGGCAAAAAGGTATGAATTCTTCTTATTTTGAACAAAAAGGCAGAAGTTCCCTGTATTTTGGAGCAAAATTGCAGAAATTTCCCTAATTGTGGGGAAAAAAGGCAGAAATTCCCTATATGTTGGGGCAAAAAGACAGAAATTCTCCTTATTTTGGGGCAAAACTCAGAAATTCCACTTATTTTGGGGCAAAATTGCAAAAATTTCACTTATTTTGGGGCAAAAGTGCAGAAATTTCACTTAATTCAGGGAAAAAAAGCAGAAATTTTCTTATTTTGGGGCAAAAAGGCAGAAATTTCTCATATTTTGTGGCAAAAATGCAGAAATTTCCCTTATTTTGAGGTAAAAAGGCTGAAATTCACCTTATTTGGGGGCAAAAAGGCAGAAATTTCCCTTATTTTGGGGCAAAATTGCAGAAATTTCACTTATTTCAGGGTAATAAGTCAAAAATTTTTCTTATTTTGCGGCAAAAAAGACAGAAATTTTCTTTGTTTTGTGGGAAAAAGACAGAAATTTTACTTATTTAGAGGCAAAAAAGCAGAAATTCCTCTTATTTTGGAGCAAAAATGAGGAAATTTCCCTTTTTTATAGCAAAAAGTAATGCATTCTTCTTATTTTCAGGCAAAAAGGCAAAAATTCCCCGTATTTTGTGGCAAAATTCCAGAAATTTCCTTTATTTTGGGGCAAAATTGCAGAAATTTCACTTATTTCTGGGAAAAAAAGCAGAATTTGTCTCATTTTGGGGCAAAAGGCAGTAATTTCTCATATTTTGTGGCAAAAAAGCAGATATTCCCCTTATTTTGGAGCAAAAATAAAGAAATTTACCTTTTTTATGCCAAAAAAAATGCATTCTTCTTATTTTCGGGCAAAAAGGCAGAAAGTCAGCGTATTTTATAGCAAAATTGCAGAAATTCCCCTAATTGTGGGGCAAAAAGGCAGAAATTCCCTATATGTTGGGTCAAAAAGACTGAAATTCTCCTTATTTTGGGGCAAAACTCAGAAATTCCACTTATTTTGGGGCAAAATTCCAGAAATTTCTTTTCTTTTGGGGCAAAAAGGCACAAATTCCTAATATTTTGTAGCAAAAATGCCGAAATTCCCTATATTTTGAGGTAAAAAGGCTGACATTCCCCTTATTTGGGGGCAAAAAAGCAGAAATTTTCTCTCATTTTGGGGCCAAATTGCAGAAATTTCACTTATTTCAGGGTAATAATCAGAAATATTCCTTATTTGGGGGCAAAAAGGACAGATATTCCCTTTGTTTTGGGGGAAAAAGATAGAAATTCTACTTATTTAGAAGCAAAAAAGCAGAAATTCCCTTTATTTTGGAGCAAAAATGAAAAAATTTCCCTTTTTTATGGCAAAAAGTTATGCATTCTTCTTATTTTCCAGCAAAAAGGCAGAAATTTTCCGTATTTTGGAGCAAAATTGCAGAAATTCCCCTAATTGTGGGGCAAAAAGGCAGAAATTCCCTATATGTTGGGGCAAAAAGACAGAAATACTCCTTATTTTGGGGCAAAACTCAGAAATCCACTTATTTTGGGGCAAAATTCCAGAAATTTCCCTTATTTTGGGGCAAAATTGCAGAAATTTCACTTATTTCAGAAAAAAAAAGCAGAAAATTTCTTATTTTGGGGCAAAAAGGCAGAAATTTCTTTTCTCTTGGTAGAAAATTGCAGACATTTTTCTTATTTTGGGGCAAAAAGGCAGAAATATCCCATATTTTGGGGCAAAAATGCAGAAATTATCATTATCTTGAGGTAAAAAGGCTGAAATTCCCCTTATTTGGGGGGAAAAAGGCAGAAATTTCCCTTATTTTGGGGCAAAATTTCAGAAATTTCACTTATTTCAGGGTAATAAGTCAGAAATTTTCTTAATTTTGGGGCAAAAAAGACAGAAATTCCCTTTGTTTTTAGGGGAAAAAGACAGAAATTCCACATTTTTGAAGGCAAAAAAGCAGAAATTCCTTTTATTTTGGAGCAAAAATGAAGAAATTTCCCTTTTTTGTGGCAAAAGGTATACATTCCCCTTATTTTCAGGCTAAAAAGCAGAAATTCCCTTTATTTTGGAGCAAAATTGCAGAAATTCCCCTAATTGTGGGGCAAAAAGGCAGAAATTCTCCTTATTTTGGGACAAAACTCTGAAATTCCACTTATTTTGGAGCAAAATTCCAGAAATTTCCCTTATTTTCGGGCAAAATTGCAGAAATTTCACTTATTTTGGGGCAAAATTGCAGAAATTTCATTTATTTCAGGGAAAAAAGGCAGAAAATTTTTTTATTTTTGGGCAAAATGCAGAAATTCCTAATATTTTGTGGCAAAAATGCAGAAATTCCTTTTATTTTGAGGTAAAAAAGGCTGAAATTCCCCTTATTCTGGGGCAAAAAGGCAGAAATTTCTCATATTTTGGGGCAAAATTGCAGAAATTTCACTTATTTCAGGGTAATAAGTCAGAAATTTTCCTTATTTTGGTGCAAAAAAGACAGAAATTCTCTTTGTTTTGGGGGAAAAAGACTGAAATTCCACTTATTTAGAGGCAAAAAAGCAGTAATTCCCATTATTTTGGAGCAAAATTGCAGAAATTTCTCTTTTTTATTGCAAAAAGGTATGCATTCTTTTTATTTTCGGGCAAAAAGGCAGAAATTCCACACTATTTTGGAGCAAAATTGCAGAAATTCCCCTAATTGTGGGGCAAAAAGGCAGAAATTCCCTATATGTTGGGGCAAAAAGACAGAAATTCTCCTTATTTTGGAGCAAAACTAAGAAATTCCACTTATTTTGGGGCAAAATTCCAGAAATTTCCCTTATTTTGGGGCAAAATTGCAGAAATTTCACTTATTTCAGAAAAAAAAAAGCAGAAATTTTCTTATTTTGGGCAAAAAGGCAGAAATTTCTTTTATCTTGGTACAAAATTGCAGAAATTTTTCTTATTTTGGGGCAAAAAGGCAGAAATATCTCATATTTTGGGGAAAAAATGCAGAAATTATCATTATCTTGAGGTAAAAAGGCTGAAATTCCCCTTATTTGGGGGCAAAAAGGCAGAAATTTCCCTTATTTTGGGGCAAAATTTCAGAAATTTCACTTATTTCAGGGTAATAAGTCAGAAATTTTCTTTATTTTGGGGCAAAAAGACGGAAATTCCCTTTGTTTTTAGGGGAAAAAGACAGAAATTCCACATATTTGAAGATAAAAAAGCAGAAATTCCTTTTATTTTAAAGCAAAAATGAAGAAATTTCCCTTTTTTGTGGCAAAAGGTATACATTCCCCTTATTTTCAGGCTAAAAAGCAGAAATTCCCTTTATTTTGGAGCAAAATTGCAGAAATTCCGTTAATTGTGTGGCAAAAAGGCAGAAATTCCCTATATGTTAGGGCAAAAATACAGAAATTCTCCTTATTTTGGGGCAAAACAATGAAATTCCACTTATTTTAAGGAAAAATTCCAGAAATTTCCCTTATTTTGGGGCAAAATTGCAGAAATTTCACTTATTTTGGGGCAAAATTGCAGAAATTTCACTTATTTCAGGGAAAAAAAGCAGAAATTTTTTTTATTTTTTGGCAAAATCCAGAAATTCCTAATATTTTGTGGCAAAAATGCAGAAATTCCCTTTATTTTGAGGTAAAAAGGCTGAAATTCCCCTTATTCGGGGGCAAAAAGGCAGAAATTTCTCTTATTTTGGGGCAAAATTGCAGAAATTTCACTTATTTCAGGGTAATAAGTCAGAAATTTTCCTTATTTTGGGGCAAAAAGACAGAAATTCTCCTTATTTTGGAGCAAAACTCAGAAATTCCACTTATTTTGGGGCAAAATTCCAGAAATTTCTTTTATTTTGTGGCAAAATTGCAGAAATTTCACTTATTTTTTGGCAAAATTGCAGAAATTTCACTTATTTCATGGAAAAAAGCAGAAATTTTCTTATTTTGGGGCAAAAAGGCAGAAATTTCCTATATTTTGGGGCAAAAATGCAGAAATTCCCCTTATTTTGAGGTAAAAAGGCTTAAATTCCCCGTATTTGGGGGCATAAAGGCAGAAATTTTCCTTATTTTGGGGCAAAATTGCAGAAATTTCACTTATTTCAGAAAAAAATGCAGAAAATTTTTTATTTTGGGGCAAAAAGGCACAAATTTCTTTTATTTTGGTACAAAATTGCAGAAATTTTTCTTATTTTGGGGCCAAAAGGCAGAAATTTCCCATATTTTGGGGCAAAAATGCAGAAATTCCTTTTATTTTGAGGTAAAAAGGCTGAAATTCCTTTTATTTGGGGGCAAAAAGGAAGAAATTTCCCATATTTTGGGACAAAAATGCAAAAATTTCCATTATTTTGGGCAAAAAGGCAGAAATTTCCTATATTTTGGGGCAAAAATGCAGAAATTTCCATTATTTTGAGGTAAAAAGGCTGAAATTCCCCTTATTTGGGGGCAAAATAAGAAATTCCCTTTATTTTGGGGCGAAAAGCAGACATTTCCCATATTTTGGGGAAAAATTTAAAAATTTAACTTATTTCAGGGCAAAAAGTCAGAAATTTTCCTTATTTTGTGGCAAAAATGCAGAAATTCCTAATATTTTGTGGTAAAAAGGCTGAAATTCCCCTTATTTGGGGGCAAAAAGGCAGAAAATTCCCTTATTTTGAGGCAAAATTGAAGAAATTTCACTTATTTCAGGGTAATAAGTCAGAAATTTTTCTTATTTTGAAGCAAAAAGACAGAAATTCCCTTAGTTTTGTGGGAAAAAGACAGAAATTTTACTTATATAAAGGCAAAAAAGCAGAAATTCCCCTTATTTTGGAGCAAAAGTGCAGAAATTTCTCTTTTTTGTGGCAAAAAGGTATGCATTCTTCTTATTTTGGACACAAAGGCAGAAATTTCCTGTATTTTGGAGCAAAATTGCAGAAATTCCCCTAATTGTGGGGCAAAAAGGCTGAAATTCCCTATATGTTGGGGCAAAAAGACAGAAATTTTTTTTATTTTGGGGCAAAACTCAGAAATTCCACTTATTTTGGGGCAAAATTGCAGAAATTTCCCTTATTTTGGGGGCAGAATTGCAAAAATTTTACTTATTTTGGGGCAAAATTGCAGAAATTTCACTTATTTCAGGGAAAAAAGCAGAAATTTTCTTATTTTGGGGCAAAAGAGAAGAAATTTCTCATATTTTGTGGCAAAAATGCAGAAATTCCCCTTATTTTGAGGTAAAAAAGCTGAAATTCCCCTTATTTGGGTGCAAAAAGGCAGAATTTTCTTTTATTTTGGGAAAAAATTACAGAATTTCACTTATTTCAGGGTTATAAGTCAGAAATTTTCCTTATTTTGGGGCCAAAAACAGAAAATCCCTTTGTTTTGTGGGAAAAAGACAGAAATTTTACTTATTTAGAGGCAACAAAGCAGAAATTCTCCTTATTTTGAAGCAAAAATGAAGAAATTCTCCTTTTTGATGGAAAAAAAGGAATGCATTCTTCTTATTTTCAGGCAAAAAGGCAGAAATTCCCCGTATTTTGGAGCAAAATTGCAGAAATTCCCCTATTTGTGAGGCAAAAAGGCAGAAATTCCCTATATGTTGGGGCAAAAAGACAGAATTTCTTTTTATTTTGGGGCAAAACTCAGAAATTCCACTTATTTTGGGGCAAAATTACAGAAATTCACCTTATTTTGGGGCAAAACTCAGAAATTCCACTTATTTTGGGGCAAAATTTCAGAAATTTCCCTTATTTTGGGGCAAAATTGCAGAATGTTCACTTATTTTGGGGCAAAATTGCATAAATTTCACTTATTTCAGAAAAAAAAGCAGAATTTATCTTATTTCGGGGCAAAATGGCAGAAATTTCTCATATTTTGTGGCAAAAAAGCAGAAATTCCCCTTATTTTGAAGCAAAAATGAAGAAATTTCCCTTTTTTATTCCAAATAGGAGTGCATTCTTCTTATTTTCGGGCAAAAAGGCAGAAATTCACCGTATTTTATAGCAAAATTGCAGAAATTCCCCGAATTGTGGGGCAAAAATGCAGAAATTCCCTATATGTTGGGTCAAAAAGACAGAAATTCTCCTTATTTTGGGGCAAAACTCAGAAATTCCACTTATTTTGGGGCAAAATTCCAGAAATTTCCTTTCTTTTGGGGCAAAAAGGCAGAAATTCCTAATATTTTGTAGCAAAAATGCAGAAATTCCCCTTATTTTGAGGTAAAAAGGCTGAAATTCCCTTTATTTGGGAGCAAAAAGTCAGAAATTTCCATTATTTTGGGGCAAGATTGCATAAATTTCACTTACTTCAAAGTAATATGTCAGAAATTTTATTTATTTTGGGGCAAAAAAGACAGAAATTCTTTTTGTTTTGGGAGAGAAATACAGAAATTCCAATTATTTAGTGGCAAAAAGCAGAAATTCCCCTTATTTTGGAGCAAAAATTAAGAAATTTCCCTTTTTATGGGAAAAAGGTATGCATTTTTCTTATTTTCGGGCCAAAAGGCAGAAATTCCTCGTATTTTAGAGCAAAATTGCAGAAATTCCCCTAATTGTGGGGCAAAAAGTCAGAAATTCCCTATATGTTGGGGCAAAAAGGCAGAAATTCTCCTTACTTTGGGGCAAAACTCAGAAATTCCACTTATTTTGGGGGCAAAATTCCAGAAATTTCCCTTTATTTTGGAGCAAAAAGGCAGAAATTCCTAATATTTTGTGGCAAAAATGCAGAAATTCCCCTTATTTTGAGGTAAAAAGGCTGAAATTCCCCTTATTTGGGGGCAAAAAAGCAGAAATTTTCTCTTATTTTGGGGCAAAATTGCAGAAATTTCACTTATTTCAGGGTAATAATCAGAAATATTCTTTATTATGGGGCAAAATGGACAGAAATTCCCTTTGTTTTTGGGGAAAAAGACAGAAATTCTGCTTATTTAGAAGCAAAAAAGCAGAAATTCCCCTTATTTTGGAACAAAAATGAAGAAATTTCCCTTTTTTATTCCAAAAAGGAGTGCATTCTTTTTATTTTCAGGCAAAAAGGCAGAAATTCACCGTATTACATAGTAAAATTGCAGAAATTCCCCGAATTGTGGGCCAAAAATGCAGAAATTCCCTATAAGTTGGGTCAAAAAGACAGAAATTCTCCTTATTTTGGGGCAAAACTCTGAAATTCCACTTATTTTGGGACAAAATTCCAGAAATTTCCATTCTTTTGGGGCAAAAAGGCAGAAATTCCTAATATTTTGTAGCAAAAATGCCAAAATTCCCCTTATTTTGAGGTAAAAATGCTGAAATTCCCTTTATTTGGGGGCAAAAAGTCAGAAATTTCCATTATTTTGGGGCAAAATTGCATAAGTTTCACTTACTTCAAAGTAATATGTCAGAAATTTTATTTATTTTGGGGCAAAAAAGACAGAAATTCTTGTTGTATTGGGAGAGAAATACAGAAATTCCAATTATTTAGTGGCAAAAAGCAGAAATTCCCCTTATTTTGGAGCAAAAATTAAGAAATTTCCCTTTTTATGGCAAAAAGGTATGCATTTTTCTTATTTTCGGGCAAAAAGGCAGAAATTCCTCGTATTTTAGAGCAAAGTTGCAGAAATTCCCCTAATTGTGGGGCAAAAAGTCAGAAATTCCCTATATGTTGGGGCAAAAAGGCAGAAATTCTCCTTACTTTGGGGCAAAACTCAGAAATTCCACTTATTTTGGGGGCAAAATTCCAGAAATTTCCCTTTATTTTGGAGCAAAAAGGCAGAAATTCCTAATATTTTTTGGCAAAAATGCAGAAATTCCCCTTATTTTGAGGTAAAAAGGCTGAAATTCCCCTAATTTGGGGGCAAAAAAGCAGAAATTTTCTCTTATTTTGGGGCAAAATTGCAGAAATTTCACTTATTTCAGGGTAATAATCAGAAATATTCTTTATTATGGGGCAAAATGGACAGAAATTCCCTTTGTTTTGGGGGAAAAAGACAGAAATTCTGCTTATTTAGAAGCAAAAAAGCAGAAATTCCCCTTATTTTGGAACAAAAATGAAGAAATTTACCTTTTTTATGGCAAAAAGTTATGCATTCTTCTTATTTTCCAGCCAAAAGGCAGAAATTTTCCGTATTTTGGAGCAAAATTGCAGTAATTCCCCTAATTGTGGGGCAAAAAGGCAGAAATTCCCTATATGTTGCGGCAAAAAGACAGAAATTCTCCTTATTTTGGGGCAAAACTCAGAAATTCCACTTATTTTGGGGCAAAATTCCAGAAATTTCTTTTATTTTGTGGCAACATTGCAGAAATTTCACTTATTTTGGGGCAAAATTGCAGAAATTTCACTTATTTCAGAAAAAAAAAAGCAGAAATTTTCTTATTTTGGGGCAAAAAGGCAGAAATTTCTTTTATCATGGTACAAAATTGCAGAAATTTTTCTTATTTTGGGTCAAAAAGGCAGAAATTTCTCATATTTTGGGGGAAAAATGCAGAAATTCCCATTATCTTGAGGTAAAAAGGCTGAAATTCCCCTTATTTGGGGGCAAAAAGGCAGAAATTTCCCTTATTTGGGGGCAAAATTTCAGAAATTTCACTTATTTCAGGGTAATAAGTCAGAAATTTTCCTTATTTTGGGGCAAAAAAGACAGAAATTCCCTTTGTTTTTAGGGGAAAAAGACAGAAATTCCACATTTTTGGAGGCAAAAAAGCAGAAATTCCTTTTATTTTGGAGCAAAAATGAATTTTTCTTTTTTGTGTCAAAAGGTATACATTCTCCTTATTTTCAGGCTAAAAAGCAGAAATTCCCTTTATTTTTGAGCAAAATTGCAGAAATTCCCTTAATTGTGGGGCAAAAAGGCAGAAATTGCCTATATGTTGGGGCAAAAAGACAGAAATTCTCCTTATTTGGGGGCAAAACTCAGAAATTGCACTTATTTTGGGGCAAAATTCCAGAAATTTCCCTAATTTTGGGGCAAAATTGCAGAAATTTCAGTTATTTTGGGGCAAAATTGCAGAAATTTCACTTATTTCAGAGAAAAAAAACAGAAATTTTCCTTATTTTGTGCAAAATACAGAAATTCCTAATATTTTGTGGCAAAAATGCAGAAATTCCCCTTATTTTGAGGTAAAAAGGCTGAAATTTCCCTTATTTGGGGGCAAAAAGGCAGAAATTTCTCTTATTTTGGGGCAAAATTGCAGAAATTTCACTTATTTCAGGGTAATAAGTCAGAAATTTTCCTTATTTTGGAGCAAAAATGACAGAAATTCTCTTTGTTTTGCGGGAAAAAGACAGAAATTCCACTTATTTAGAGGCAAAAAAGCAGAAATTCCCCTTATTTTGGAGCAAAATTGCAGAAATTTCCCTTTTTTATGGCAAAAAGGTATGCATTCTTTTTATTTTTGGGCAAAAAGGCAGAAATTCCCTGTATTTTGGAGCAAAATTTCAGAAATTCCCATAATTGTGTGGCAAAAAGGCAGAAATTCCCTATATTTTGAGGCAAAAATCAGAAATTCTCTTTATTTTGGGGCAAAACTCAGAAATTCCACTTATTTTGGAGCACAATTCCAGAAATTTCTTTTATTTTGTCGCAAAATTTCAGAAATTTCACTTATTTTGGGGCAAAATTGCAGAAATTTCACTTATTTCATGGAAAAAAGAAGAAATTTTCTTTTTTTTTGAGGCAAAAAGTCAGAAATTTCCCATATTTTGGTGCAAAAATGCAGAAATTCCCCTTATTTTGAGGTAAAAAGGCTGAAATTCCCCGTATTTGGGGGCAAAAAGGTAGAAATTTCCCTTATTTTGGGGCAAAATTGCAGAAATTTCACTTATTTCAGAAAAAAAGCAGAAATTTTCTTATTTTGGGGCAAAAAGGCAGAAATTTTTTTATTTTGGTACAAAATTGCAGAAATTTTTCTTATTTTGGGGCCAAAAGGCAGAAATTTCCCATATTTTGGGGCAAAAATGCAGAAATTCCCCTTATTTTGAGGGAAATAGGCTAAAGTTTCCCTTACTTGGAGGCAAAAAGGCAGAAATTTCTCTTATTTTGGGGAAAAATTGCAGAAACATCACTTATTTCCGGATAATATTTCAGAAATTTTCCTTATTTTGGGGCAAAAAAGACAGAAATTCCCTTTGTTTTGGGGAAAAAAGACATAAATTCCACTTATTTAGAGGCAAAAAAGCAGAAATTGCCCTTATTTTGGAGCAAAATTTCAGAAATTTCCCTTTTTTATGGCAAAAAGGTATGCATTCTTTTTATTTTCGGGCAAAAAGGCAGAAATTCCTCGTATTTTGGAGCAAAATTTCAGAAATTCCCCTAATTGTGGGGCAAAAAGGCAGAAATTCCCTATATGTTGGGGCAAAAAGACAGAAATTCTCATTATTTTGGGGCAAAACTCAGAAATTCCACTTATTTTGGAGCAAAATTTCAGAAATTTCCCTTATTTTGGGGCAAAATTGCAGAATGTTCACTTATTTTGGGGCAAAATTGCATAAATTTCACTTATTTCAGAAAAAAAAGCAGAATTTATCTTATTTCGGGGCAAAATGGCAGAAATTTCTCATATTTTGTGGTAAAAAAGCAGAAATTCCCCTTATTTTGAAGCAAAAATGAAGAAATTTCCCATTTTTATTCCAAAAAGGAGTGCATTCTTCTTATTTTCGGGCAAAAAGGCAGAAATTCACCGTATTTTATAGCAAAATTGCAGAAATTTCTCTTTTTTGTGGCAAAAAGGTATGCATTCTTCTTATTTTGGACACAAAGGCAGAAATTTCCTGTATTTTGGAGCAAAATTGCAGAAATTCCCCTAATTGTGGGGCAAAAAGGCTGAAATTCCCTATATGTTGGGGCAAAAAGACAGAATTTTTTTTATTTGGGGCAAAACTCAGAAATTCCACTTATTTTGGGGCAAAATTGCAGAAATTTCCCTTATTTTGGGGGCAGAATTGCAAAAATTTTACTTATTTTGGGGCAAAATTGCAGAAATTTCACTTATTTCAGGGAAAAAAAGCAGAAATTTTCTTATTTTGGGGCAAAAGAGAAGAAATTTCTCATATTTTGTGGCAAAAATGCAGAAATTCCCCTTATTTTGAGGTAAAAAAGCTGAAATTCCCCTTATTTGGGTGCAAAAAGGCAGAATTTTCTTTTATTTTGGGAAAAAATTGCAGAAATTTCACTTATTTCAGGGTAATAAGTCAGAAATTTTCCTTATTTTGGGGCCAAAATACAGAAAATCCCTTTGTTTTGGGGGGAAAAGACAGAAATTCCACTTATTTAGAGGCAAAAAGCAGAAATTCTTCTTATTTTGGAACAAAAATGAAGAAATTTCACTTTTTTATGGCAAAAAGGTATGCATTCTTCTTATTTACAAACAAAAAGGAAGAAATTTCCTGTATTTTGCAGCAAAATTGCAGAAATTCCTCTAATTGTGGCTAGAAAACGCAGAAATTCCCTATATGTTGGGGCAAAAAGACAGAAATTCTCCTTATTTTGGGGCAAAACTAAGAAATTTCACTTATTTTGGTGCAAAATTGCAGAAATTTCACTTATTTCAGAAAAAAAGCAGAAATTTTCTTATTTTGGATCAAAAAGGCAGAAATTGCTTTTATTTTGGTATAAAATTGAAGAAATTTTTCTTATTTTGGGGCAAAAGGCAGAAATTCTTAATATTTTGTGGCAAAAATGCAGAAATTCCCCTTATTTTGAGGTAAAAAGGCTGAAATTCCCCTTATTTGGGGGCAAAAAGGCAGAAATTTCTTTTATTTTGGTACAAAATTGCAAAAATTTTTCTTATTTTGGGCAAAATCAGAAATTTCCCATATTTTGGGTCAAAAATGCAGAAATTCCCCTTATTTTGAGGTAAAAATGCTGAAATTCCCCTTTTTTGGGGGCAAAAAGTAAGAAATTCCTCTTATTTTTGGGCAAAAAGCAGACATTTCACTTATTTTGGGGAAAATTTTAGAAATTTAACTTATTTCAGGGCAAAAAGTCAGAAATTTTCCTCATTTTGGGGCAGAAAGGCAGAAATTCCTAATATTTTGTGGCAAAAATGCAGAAATTCCCCTTATTTTGAGGTAAAAAGGCTGAAATTCCCCTTATTTGGGGGCAATAAGGCAGAAATTTCTCTTATTTTGAAGCAAAATTGCAGAAATTTAACTTATTTCAGGGTAATAAGTCAAAAATTTTTCTTTTTTTGCGGCAAAAAAGACAGAAATTCCCTTTGTTTTGTGGGAAAAAGACAGAAATTTTACTTATTTAGAGGCAAAAAAGCAGAAATTCTCCTTATTTTGAAGCAAAAATGAAGAAATTCTCCTTTTTTATGGAAAAAAAGGAATGCATTCTTCTTATTTTCAGGCAAAAAGGCAGAAATTCCCCGTATTTTGGAGCAAAATTGCAGAAATTCCCCTATTTGTGAGGCAAAAAGGCAGAAATTCCCTATATGTTGGGGCAAAAAGACAGAATTTCTTTTTATTTTGGGGCAAAACTCAGAAATTCCACTTATTTGGGGGCAAAATTCCAGAAATTTCCCTTATTTTGGGGCAAAATTGCAGAAATTTCCCTTATTTTGGGGCAAAATTGCAGAAATTTCACTTATTTTAGGGTAATAAGTAAGAAATTTTCCTTATTTTGGGACATAGAAGACAGAAATTCCCTTTGTTTTGGGGGGAAAAGACAGAAATTTTACTTATTTAGATGCAAAAAAGCAGAAATTCCCCTTATTTTGGAGTAAAAATGAAGAAATTTCCCTTTTTTATGGCAAAAAGAAATGCATTCTTCTTATTTTCAGGCAAAAAGGTTGGAATTCCTCGTATTTTGGAGCAAAATTGCAGAAATTCCCCTATTTGTGGGGAAAAAAGGCAGAAATTTCCTATATATTGGGGCAAAATTACAGAAATTCACCTTATTTTGGGGCAAAACTCAGAAATTCCACTTATTTTGGGGCAAAATTTCAGAAATTTCCCTTATTTTGGGGCAAAATTGCAGAATGTTCACTTATTTTGGGGCAAAATTGCATAAATTTCACTTATTTCAGAAAAAAAAGCAGAATTTATCTTATTTCGGGGCAAAATGGCAGAAATTTCTCATATTTTGTGGCAAAAAAGAAGAAATTCCCCTTATTTTGAAGCAAAAATGAAGAAATTTCCCTTTTTTATTCCAAAAAGGAGTGCATTCTTCTTATTTTCGGGCAAAAAGGCAGAAATTCACCGTATTTTATAGCAAAATTGCAGAAATTCCCCGAATTGTGGGGCAAAAATGCAGAAGTTCCCTATATGTTGGGTCAAAAAGACAGAAATTCTCCTAATTTTGGGGCAAAACTCAGAAATTCCACTTATTTTGGGGCAAAATTCCAGAAATTTCCTTTCTTTTGGGGCAAAAAGGCAGAAATTCCTAATATTTTGTAGCAAAAATGCCAAAATTCCCCTTATTTTGAGGTAAAAATGCTGAAATTTCCTTTATTTGGGGGCAAAAAGTCAGAAATTTCCATTATTTTGGGGCAAAATTGCATAAATTTCACTTACTTCAAAGTAATATGTCAGAAATTTTATTTTTTTGGGGCAAAAAAGACAGAAATTCTTGTATTGGGAGAGAAATACAGAAATTCCAATTATTTAGTGGCAAAAAGCAGAAATTCCCCTTATTTTGGAGCAAAAATTAAGAAATTTCCCTTTTTATGGCAAAAAGGTATGCATTTTTCTTATTTTCGGGCAAAAAGGCAGAAATTCCTCGTATTTTAGAGCAAAGTTGCAGAAATTCCCCTAATTGTGGGGCAAAAAGTCAGAAATTCCCTATATGTTGGGGCAAAAAGGCAGAAATTCTCCTTACTTTGGGGCAAAACTCAGAAATTCCACTTATTTTGGGGGCAAAATTCCAGAAATTTCCCTTTATTTTGGAGCAAAAAGGCAGAAATTCCTAATATTTTTTGGCAAAAATGCAGAAATTCCCCTTATTTTGAGGTAAAAAGGCTGAAATTCCCCTAATTTGGGGGCAAAAAAGCAGAAATTTTCTCTTATTTTGGGGCAAAATTGCAGAAATTTCACTTATTTCAGGGTAATAATCAGAAATATTCTTTATTATGGGGCAAAATGGACAGAAATTCCCTTTGTTTTGGGGGAAAAAGACAGAAATTCTGCTTATTTAGAAGCAAAAAAGCAGAAATTCCCCTTATTTTGGAACAAAAATGAAGAAATTTACCTTTTTTATGGCAAAAAGTTATGCATTCTTCTTATTTTCCAGCCAAAAGGCAGAAATTTTCCGTATTTTGGAGCAAAATCGCAGTAATTCCCCTAATTGTGGGGCAAAAAGGCAGAGATTCCCTATATGTTGCGGCAAAAAGACAGAAATTCTCCTTATTTTGGGGCAAAACTCAGAAATTCCACTTATTTTGGGGCAAAATTCCAGAAATTTCTTTTATTTTGTGGCAAAATTGCAGAAATTTCACTTATTTTGGGGCAAAATTGCAGAAATTTCACTTATTTCAGAAAAAAAAAAGCAGAAATTTTCTTATTTTGGGGCAAAAAGGCAGAAATTTCTTTTATCTTGGTACAAAATTGCAGAAATTTTTCTTATTTTGGGTCAAAAAGGCAGAAATTTCTCATATTTTGGGGAAAAAATGCAGAAATTCCCATTATCTTGAGGTAAAAAGGCTGAAATTCCCCTTATTTGGGGGCAAAAAGGCAGAAATTTCCCTTATTTTGGGGCAAAATTTCAGAAATTTCACTTATTTCAGGGTAATAAGTCAGAAATTTTCCTTATTTTGGGGCAAAAAAGACAGAAATTCCCTTTGTTTTTAGGGGAAAAAGACAGAAATTCCACATTTTTGGAGGCAAAAAAGCAGAAATTCCTTTTATTTTGGAGCAAAAATGAATTTTTCTTTTTTGTGGCAAAAGGTATACATTCTCCTTATTTTCAGGCTAAAAAGCAGAAATTCCCTTTATTTTTGAGCAAAATTGCAGAAATTCCCTTAATTGTGGGGCAAAAAGGCAGAAATTGCCTATATGTTGGGGCAAAAAGACAGAAATTCTCCTTATTTTGGGGCAAAACTCAGAAATTGCACTTATTTTGGGGCAAAATTCCAGAAATTTCCCTAATTTTGGGGCAAAATTGCAGAAATTTCAGTTATTTTGGGGCAAAATTGCAGAAATTTCACTTATTTCAGAGAAAAAAAACAGAAATTTTCCTTATTTTGTGCAAAATACAGAAATTCCTAATATTTTGTGGCAAAAATGCAGAAATTCCCCTTATTTTGAGGTAAAAAGGCTGAAATTTCCCTTATTTGGGGGCAAAAAGGCAGAAATTTCTCTTATTTTGGGGAAAATTGCAGAAATTTCAATTATTTCAGGGTAATAAGTCAGAAATTTTCCTTATTTTGGAGCAAAAATGACAGAAATTCTCTTTGTTTTGCGGGAAAAAGACAGAAATTCCACTTATTTAGAGGCAAAAAAGCAGAAATTCCCCTTATTTTGGAGCAAAATTGCAGAAATTTCCCTTTTTTATGGCAAAAAGGTATGCATTCTTTTTATTTTTGGGCAAAAAGGCAGAAATTCCCTGTATTTTGGAGCAAAATTTCAGAAATTCCCATAATTGTGGGGCAAAAAGGCAGAAATTCCCTATATTTTGAGGCAAAAATCAGAAATTCTCTTTATTTTGGGGCAAAACTCAGAAATTCCACTTATTTTGGAGCACAATTCCAGAAATTTCTTTTATTTTGTAGCAAAATTTCAGAAATTTCACTTATTTTGGGGAAAAATTGCAGAAATTTCACTTATTTCATGGAAAAAAGAAGAAATTTTCTTTTTTTTTGAGGTAAAAAGTCAGAAATTTCCCATATTTTGGTGCAAAAATGCAGAAATTCCCCTTATTTTGAGGTAAAAAGGCTGAAATTCCCCGTATTTGGGGGCAAAAAGGTAGAAATTTCCCTTATTTTGGGGCAAAATTGCAGAAATTGCACTTATTTCAGAAAAAAAGCAGAAATTTTCTTATTTTGGGGCAAAAAGGCAGAAATTTTTTTATTTTGGTACAAAATTGCAGAAATTTTTCTTATTTTGGGGCCAAAAGGCAGAAATTTCCCATATTTTGGGGCAAAAATGCAGAAATTCCCCTTATTTTGAGGGAAATAGGCTAAAGTTTCCCTTACTTGGAGGCAAAAAGGCAGAAATTTCTCTTATTTTGGGGAAAAATTGCAGAAACATCACTTATTTCAGGATAATATTTCAGAAATTTTCCTTATTTTGGGGCAAAAAAGACAGAAATTCCCTTTGTTTTGGGGAAAAAAGACATAAATTCCACTTATTTAGAGGCAAAAAAGCAGAAATTGCCCTTATTTTGGAGCAAAATTTCAGAAATTTCCCTTTTTTATGGCAAAAAGGTATGCATTCTTTTTATTTTCGGGCAAAAAGGCAGAAATTCCTCGTATTTTGGAGCAAAATTTCAGAAATTCCCCTAATTGTGGGGCAAAAAGGTAGAAATTCCCTATATGTTGGGGCAAAAAGACAGAAATTCTCATTATTTTGGGGCAAAACTCAGAAATTCCACTTATTTTGGGGCAAAATTTCAGAAATTTTTCTTATTTTGGGGCAAAATTGCAGAATGTTCACTTATTTTGGGGCAAAATTGCATAAATTTCACTTATTTCAGAAAAAAAAAAGCAGAATTTATCTTATTTCGGGGCAAAATGGCAGAAATTTCTCATATTTTGTGGTAAAAAAGCAGAAATTCCCCTTATTTTGAAGCAAAAATGAAGAAATTTCCCTTTTTTATTCCAAAAAGGAGTGCATTCTTCTTATTTTCGGGCAAAAAGGCAGAAATTCACCGTATTTTATAGCAAAATTGCAGAAATTTCTCTTTTTTGTGGCAAAAAGGTATGCATTCTTCTTATTTTGGACACAAAGGCAGAAATTTCCTGTATTTTGGAGCAAAATTGCAGAAATTCCCCTAATTGTGGGGCAAAAAGGCTGAAATTCCCTATATGTCGGGGCAAAAAGACAGAATTTTTTTTATTTGGGGCAAAACTCAGAAATTCCACTTATTTTGGGGCAAAATTGCAGAAATTTCCCTTATTTTGGGGGCAGAATTGCAAAAATTTTACTTATTTTGGGGCAAAATTGCAGAAATTTCACTTATTTCAGGGAAAAAAAGCAGAAATTTTCTTATTTTGGGGCAAAAGAGAAGAAATTTCTCATATTTTGTGGCAAAAATGCAGAAATTCCCCTTATTTTGAGGTAAAAAAGCTGAAATTCCCCTTATTTGGGTGCAAAAAGGCAAAATTTTTTTTTATTTTGGGAAAAAATTGCAGAAATTTCACGTATTTCAGGGTAATAAGTCAGAAATTTTCCTTATTTTGGGGCCAAAATACAGAAAATCCCTTTGTTTTGGGGGAAAAAGACAGAAATTCCACTTATTTAGAGGCAAAAAGCAGAAATTCTTCTTATTTTGGAACAAAAATGAAGAAATTTCACTTTTTTATGGCAAAAAGGTATGCATTCTTCTTATTTACGGACAAAAAGGAAGAAATTTCCTGTATTTTGCAGCAAAATTGCAGAGATTCCTCTAATTGTGGCTAGAAAACGCAGAAATTCCCTATATGTTGGGGCAAAAAGACAGAAATTCTCCTTATTTTGGGGCAAAACTAAGAAATTTCACTTATTTTGGGGCAAAATTGCAGAAATTTCACTTATTTCAGAAAAAAAGCAGAAATTTTCTTATTTTGGATCAAAAAGGCAGAAATTGCTTTTATTTTGGTACAAAATTGAAGAAATTTTTCTTATTTTGGGGCAAAAGGCAGAAATTCTTAATATTTTGTGGCAAAAATGCAGAAATTCCCCTTATTTTGAGGTAAAAAGGCTGAAATTCCCCTTATTTGGGGGCAAAAAGGCAGAAATTTCTTTTATTTTGGTACAAAATTGCAAAAATTTTTCTTATTTTGGGCAAAATCAGAAATTTCCCATATTTTGGGGCAAAAATGCAGAAATTCCCCTTATTTTGAGGTAAAAAGGCTGAAATTCCCCTTATTTGGGGGCAAAAAGTAAGAAATTCCTCTTATTTTTGGGCAAAAAGCAGACATTTCACTTATTTTGGGGAAAATTTTAGAAATTTAACTTATTTCAGGGCAAAAAGTCAGAAATTTTCCTCATTTTGGGGCAGAAAGGCAGAAATTCCTAATATTTTGTGGCAAAAATGCAGAAATTCCCCTTATTTTGAGGTAAAAAGGCTGAAATTCCCCTTATTTGGGGGCAATAAGGCAGAAATTTCCCTTATTTTGAAGCAAAATTGCAGAAATTTAACTTATTTCAGGGTAATAAGTCAAAAATTTTTCTTTTTTTGCGGCAAAAAAGACAGAAATTCCCTTTGTTTTGTGGGAAAAAGACAGAAATTTTACTTATTTAGAGGCAAAAAAGCAGAAATTCTCCTTATTTTGAAGCAAAAATGAAGAAATTCTCCTTTTTTATGGAAAAAAAGGAATGCATTCTTCTTATTTTCAGGCAAAAAGGCAGAAATTCCCCGTATTTTGGAGCAAAATTGCAGAAATTCCCCTATTTGTGAGGCAAAAAGGCAGAAATTCCCTATATGTTGGGGCAAAAAGACAGAATTTCTTTTTATTTTGGGGCAAAACTCAGAAATTCCACTTATTTGGGGGCAAAATTCCAGAAATTTCCCTTATTTTGGGGCAAAATTGCAGAAATTTCCCTTATTTTGGGGCAAAATTGCAGAAATTTCACTTATTTTAGGGTAATAAGTAAGAAATTTTCCTTATTTTGGGGCATAAAAGACAGAAATTCCCTTTGTTTTGGGGGGAAAAGACAGAAATTTTACTTATTTAGATGCAAAAAAGCAGAAATTCCCCTTATTTTGGAGTAAAAATGAAGAAATTTCCCTTTTTTATGGCAAAAAGAAATGCATTCTTCTTATTTTCAGGCAAAAAAATTGAAATTCCTCGTATTTTAGAGCAAAATTGCAGAAATTCCCCTATTTGTGGGGAAAAAAGGCAGAAATTTCCTATATATTGGGGCAAAATTACAGAAATTCACCTTATTTTGGGGCAAAACTCAGAAATTCCACTTATTTTGGGGCAAAATTTCAGAAATTTCCCTTATTTTGGGGCAAAATTGCAGAATGTTCACTTATTTTGGGGCAAAATTGCATAAATTTCACTTATTTCAGAAAAAAAAGCAGAATTTATCTTATTTCGGGGCAAAATGGCAGAAATTTCTCATATTTTGTGGCAAAAAAGCAGAAATTCCCCTTTTTTTGAAGCAAAAATGAAGAAATTTCCCTTTTTTATTCCAAAAAGGAGTGCATTCTTCTTATTTTCGGGCAAAAAGGCAGAAATTCACCGTATTTTATAGCAAAATTGCAGAAATTCCCCGAATTGTGGGGCAAAAATGCAGAAATTCCCTATATGTTGGGTCAAAAAGACAGAAATTCTCCTTATTTTGGGGCAAAACTCAGAAATTCCACTTATTTTGGGACAAAATTCCAGAAATTTCCTTTCTTTTGGGGCAAAAAGGCAGAAATTCCTAATATTTTGTAGCAAAAATGCCAAAATTCCCCTTATTTTGAGGTAAAAATGCTGAAATTCCCTTTATTTGGGGGCAAAAAGTCAGAAATTTCCATTATTTTGGGGCAAAATTGCATAAATTTCACTTACTTCTAAGTAATATGTCAGAAATTTTATTTATTTTGGGGCAAAAAAACAGAAATTCTTTTTGTTTTGGGAGAGAAATACAGAAATTCCAATTATTTAGTGGCAAAAAGCAGAAATTCCCCTTATTTTGGAGCAAAAATTAAGAAATTTCCCTTTTTATGGCAAAAAGGTATGCATTTTTCTTATTTTCGGGCAAAAAGGCAGAAATTCCTCGTATTTTAGAGCAAAATTGCAGAAATTCCCCTAATTGTGGGGCAAAAAGTCAGAAATTCCCTATATGTTGGGGCAAAAAGGCAGAAATTCTCCTTACTTTGGGGCAAAACTCAGAAATTCCACTTATTTTGGGGGCAAAATTCCAGAAATTTCCCTTTATTTTGGAGCAAAAAGGCAGAAATTCCTAATATTTTGTGGCAAAAATGCAGAAATTCCCCTTATTTTGAGGTAAAAAGGCTGAAATTCCCCTTATTTGGGGGCAAAAAAGCAGAAATTTTCTCTTATTTTGGGGCAAAATTGCAGAAATTTCACTTATTTCAGGGTAATAATCAGAAATATTCTTTATTATGGGGCAAAATGGACAGAAATTCCCTTTGTTTTGGGGGAAAAAGACAGAAATTCTGCTTATTTAGAAGCAAAAAAGCAGAAATTCCCCTTATTTTGGAACAAAAATGAAGAAATTTACCTTTTTTATGGCAAAAAGTTATGCATTCTTCTTATTTTCCAGCCAAAAGGCAGAAATTTTCCGTATTTTGGAGCAAAATCGCAGTAATTCCCCTAATTGTGGGGCAAAAAGGCAGAAATTCCCTATATGTTGCGGCAAAAAGACAGAAATTCTCCTTATTTTGGGGCAAAACTCAGAAATTCCACTTATTTTGGGGCAAAATTCCAGAAATTTCTTTTATTTTGTGGCAAAATTGCAGAAATTTCACTTATTTTGGGGCAAAATTGCAGAAATTTCACTTATTTCAGAAAAAAAAAGCAGAAATTTTCTTATTTGGGGGCAAAAAGGCAGAAATTTCTTTTATCTTGGTACAAAATTGCAGAAATTTTTTTTATTTTGGGTCAAAAAGGCAGAAATTTCTCATATTTTGGGGAAAAAATAAAGAAATTCCCATTATCTTGAGGTAAAAAGGCTGAAATTCCCCTTATTTGGGGGCAAAAAGGCAGAAATTTCCCTTATTTTGGGGCAAAATTTCAGAAATTTCACTTATTTCAGGGTAATAAGTCAGAAATTTTCCTTATTTTGGGGCAAAAAAGACAGAAATTCCCTTTGTTTTTAGGGGAAAAAGACAGAAATTCCACATTTTTGGAGGCAAAAAAGCAGAAATTCCTTTTATTTTGGAGCAAAAATGAATTTTTCTTTTTTGTGGCAAAAGGTATACATTCTCCTTATTTTCAGGCTAAAAAGCAGAAATTCCCTTTATTTTTGAGCAAAATTGCAGAAATTCCCTTAATTGTGGGGCAAAAAGGCAGAAATTGCCTATATGTTGGGGCAAAAAGACAGAAATTCTCCTTATTTTGGGGCAAAACTCAGAAATTGCACTTATTTTGGGGCAAAATTCCAGAAATTTCCCTAATTTTGGGGCAAAATTGCAGAAATTTCAGTTATTTTGGGGCAAAATTGCAGAAATTTCACTTATTTCAGAGAAAAAAAAAATTTTCCTTATTTTGTGCAAAATACAGAAATTCCTAATATTTTGTGGCAAAAATGCAGAAATTCCCCTTATTTTGAGGTAAAAAGGCTGAAATTTCCCATATTTGGGGGCAAAAAGGCAGAAATTTCTCTTATTTTGGGGAAAATTGCAGAAATTTCAATTATTTCAGGGTAATAAGTCAGAAATTTTCCTTATTTTGGAGCAAAAATGACAGAAATTCTCTTTGTTTTGCGGGAAAAAGACAGAAATTCCACTTATTTAGAGGCAAAAAAGCAGAAATTCCCCTTATTTTGGAGCAAAATTGCAGAAATTTCCCTTTTTTATGGCAAAAAGGTATGCATTCTTTTTATTTTTGGGCAAAAAGGCAGAAATTCCCTGTATTTTGGAGCAAAATTTCAGAAATTCCCATAATTGTGGGGCAAAAAGGCAGAAATTCCCTATATTTTGAGGCAAAAATCAGAAATTCTCTTTATTTTGGGGCAAAACTCAGAAATTTCACTTATTTTGGAGCACAATTCCAGAAATTTCTTTTATTTTGTCGCAAAATTTCAGAAATTTCACTTATTTTGGGGCAAAATTGCAGAAATTTCACTTATTTCATGGAAAAAAGAAGAAATTTTCTTTTTTTGAGGCAAAAAGTCAGAAATTTCCCATATTTTGGTGCAAAAATGCAGAAATTCCCCTTATTTTGAGGTAAAAAGGCTGAAATTCCCCGTATTTGGGGGCAAAAAGGTAGAAATTTCCCTTATTTTGGGGCAAAATTGCAGAAATTTCACTTATTTCAGAAAAAAAGCAGAAATTTTCTTATTTTGGGGCAAAAAGGCAGAAATTTTTTTATTTTGGTACAAAATTGCAGAAATTTTTCTTATTTTGGGGCCAAAAGGCAGAAATTTCCCATATTTTGGGGCAAAAATGCAGAAATTCCCCTTATTTTGAGGGAAATAGGCTAAAGTTTCCCTTACTTGGAGGCAAAAAGGCAGAAATTTCTCTTATTTTGGGGAAAAATTGCAGAAACATCACTTATTTCCGGATAATATTTCAGAAATTTTCCTTATTTTGGGGCAAAAAAGACAGAAATTCCCTTTGTTTTGGGGAAAAAAGACATAAATTCCACTTATTTAGAGGCAAAAAAGCAGAAATTGCCCTTATTTTGGAGCAAAATTTCAGAAATTTCCCTTTTTTATGGCAAAAAGGTATGCATTCTTTTTATTTTCGGGCAAAAAGGCAGAAATTCCTCGTATTTTGGAGCAAAATTTCAGAAATTTCCCTAATTGTGGGGCAAAAAGGTAGAAATTCCCTATATGTTGGGGCAAAAAGACAGAAATTCTCATTATTTTGGGGCAAAACTCAGAAATTCCACTTATTTTGGGGCAAAATTTCAGAAATTTCCCTTATTTTGGGGCAAAATTGCAGAATGTTCACTTATTTTGGGGCAAAATTGCATAAATTTCACTTATTTCAGAAAAAAAAAGCAGAATTTATCTTATTTCGGGGCAAAATGGCAGAAATTTCTAATATTTTGTGGTAAAAAAGCAGAAATTCCCCTTATTTTGAAGCAAAAATGAAGAAATTTCCCTTTTTTATTCCAAAAAGGAGTGCATTCTTCTTATTTTCGGGCAAAAAGGCAGAAATTCACCGTATTTTATAGCAAAATTGCAGAAATTTCTCTTTTTTGTGGCAAAAAGGTATGCATTCTTCTTATTTTGGACACAAAGGCAGAAATTTCCTGTATTTTGGAGCAAAATTGCAGAAATTCCCCTAATTGTGGGGCAAAAAGGCTGAAATTCCCTATATGTCGGGGCAAAAAGACAGAATTTTTTTTATTTGGGGCAAAACTCAGAAATTCCACTTATTTTGGGGCAAAATTGCAGAAATTTCCCTTATTTTGGGGGCAGAATTGCAAAAATTTTACTTATTTTGGGGCAAAATTGCAGAAATTTCACTTATTTCAGGGAAAAAAAGCAGAAATTTTCTTATTTTGGGGCAAAAGAGAAGAAATTTCTCATATTTTGTGGCAAAAATGCAGAAATTCCCCTTATTTTGAGGTAAAAAAGCTGAAATTCCCCTTATTTGGGTGCAAAAAGGCAAAATTTTTTTTTATTTTGGGAAAAAATTGCAGAAATTTCACTTATTTCAGGGTAATAAGTCAGAAATTTTCCTTATTTTGGGGCCAAAATACAGAAAATCCCTTTGTTTTGGGGGGAAAAGACAGAAATTCCACTTATTTAGAGGCAAAAAGCAGAAATTCTTCTTATTTTGGAACAAAAATGAAGAAATTTCACTTTTTTATGGCAAAAAGGTATGCATTCTTCTTATTTACGGACAAAAAGGAAGAAATTTCCTGTATTTTGCAGCAAAATTGCAGAGATTCCTCTAATTGTGGCTAGAAAATGCAGAAATTCCCTATATGTTGGGGCAAAAAGACAGAAATTCTCCTTATTTTGGGGCAAAACTAAGAAATTTCACTTATTTTGGGGCAAAATTGCAGAAATTTCACTTATTTCAGAAAAAAAGCAGAAATTTTCTTATTTTGGATCAAAAAGGCAGAAATTGCTTTTATTTTGGTACAAAATTGAAGAAATTTTTCTTATTTTGGGGCAAAAGGCAGAAATTCTTAATATTTTGTGGCAAAAATGCAGAAATTCCCCTTATTTTGAGGTAAAAAGGCTGAAATTCCCCTTATTTGGGGGCAAAAAGGCAGAAATTTCTTTTATTTTGGTACAAAATTGCAAAAATTTTTCTTATTTTGGGCAAAATCAGAAATTTCCCATATTTTGGGGCAAAAATGCAGAAATTCCCCTTATTTTGAGGTAAAAAGGCTGAAATTACCCTTATTTGGGGGCAAAAAGTAAGAAATTCCTCTTATTTTTGGGCAAAAAGCAGACATTTCACTTATTTTGGGGAAAATTTTAGAAATTTAACTTATTTCAGGGCAAAAAGTCAGAAATTTTCCTCATTTTGGGGCAGAAAGGCAGAAATTCCTAATATTTTGTGGCAAAAATGCAGAAATTCCCCTTATTTTGAGGTAAAAAGGCTGAAATTCCCCTTATTTGGGGGCAATAAGGCAGAAATTTCCCTTATTTTGAAGCAAAATTGCAGAAATTTAACTTATTTCAGGGTAATAAGTCAAAAATTTTTCTTTTTTTGCGGCAAAAAAGACAGAAATTCCCTTTGTTTTGTGGGAAAAAGACAGAAATTTTACTTATTTAGAGGCAAAAAAGCAGAAATTCTCCTTATTTTGAAGCAAAAATGAAGAAATTCTCCTTTTTTATGGAAAAAAAGGAATGCATTCTTCTTATTTTCAGGCAAAAAGGCAGAAATTCCCCGTATTTTGGAGCAAAATTGCAGAAATTCCCCTATTTGTGAGGCAAAAAGGCAGAAATTCCCTATATGTTGGGGCAAAAAGACAGAATTTCTTTTTATTTTGGGGCAAAACTCAGAAATTCCACTTATTTGGGGGCAAAATTCCAGAAATTTCCCTTATTTTGGGGCAAAATTGCAGAAATTTCCCTTATTTTGGGGCAAAATTGCAGAAATTTCACTTATTTTAGGGTAATAAGTAAGAAATTTTCCTTATTTTGGGACATAGAAGACAGAAATTCCCTTTGTTTTGGGGGGAAAAGACAGAAATTTTACTTATTTAGATGCAAAAAAGCAGAAATTCCCCTTATTTTGGAGTAAAAATGAAGAAATTTCCCTTTTTTATGGCAAAAAGAAATGCATTCTTCTTATTTTCAGGCAAAAAGGTTGGAATTCCTCGTATTTTGGAGCAAAATTGCAGAAATTCCCCTATTTGTGGGGAAAAAAGGCAGAAATTTCCTATATATTGGGGCAAAATTACAGAAATTCACCTTATTTTGGGGCAAAACTCAGAAATTCCACTTATTTTGGGGCAAAATTTCAGAAATTTCCCTTATTTTGGGGCAAAATTGCAGAATGTTCACTTATTTTGGGGCAAAATTGCATAAATTTCACTTATTTCAGAAAAAAAAGCAGAATTTATCTTATTTCGGGGCAAAATGGCAGAAATTTCTCATATTTTGTGGCAAAAAAGAAGAAATTCCCCTTATTTTGAAGCAAAAATGAAGAAATTTCCCTTTTTTATTCCAAAAAGGAGTGCATTCTTCTTATTTTCGGGCAAAAAGGCAGAAATTCACCGTATTTTATAGCAAAATTGCAGAAATTCCCCGAATTGTGGGGCAAAAATGCAGAAGTTCCCTATATGTTGGGTGAAAAAGACAGAAATTCTCCTAATTTTGGGGCAAAACTCAGAAATTCCACTTATTTTGGGGCAAAATTCCAGAAATTTCCTTTCTTTTGGGGCAAAAAGGCAGAAATTCCTAATATTTTGTAGCAAAAATGCCAAAATTCCCCTAATTTTGAGGTAAAAATGCTGAAATTTCCTTTATTTGGGGGCAAAAAGTCAGAAATTTCCATTATTTTGGGGCAAAATTGCATAAATTTCACTTACTTCAAAGTAATATGTCAGAAATTTTATTTATTTGGGGCAAAAAAGACAGAAATTCTTTTTGTTTTGGGAGAGAAATACAGAAATTCCAATTATTTAGTGGCAAAAAGCAGAAATTCCCCTTATTTTGGAGCAAAAATTAAGAAATTTCCCTTTTTATGGCAAAAAGGTATGCATTTTTCTTATTTTCGGGCAAAAAGGCAGAAATTCCTCGTATTTTAGAGCAAAGTTGCAGAAATTCCCCTAATTGTGGGGCAAAAAGTCAGAAATTCCCTATATGTTGGGGCAAAAAGGCAGAAATTCTCCTTACTTTGGGGCAAAACTCAGAAATTCCACTTATTTTGGGGGCAAAATTCCAGAAATTTCCCTTTATTTTGGAGCAAAAAGGCAGAAATTCCTAATATTTTTTGGCAAAAATGCAGAAATTCCCCTTATTTTGAGGTAAAAAGGCTGAAATTCCCCTAATTTGGGGGCAAAAAAGCAGAAATTTTCTCTTATTTTGGGGCAAAATTGCAGAAATTTCACTTATTTCAGGGTAATAATCAGAAATATTCTTTATTATGGGGCAAAATGGACAGAAATTCCCTTTGTTTTGGGGGAAAAAGACAGAAATTCTGCTTATTTAGAAGCAAAAAAGCAGAAATTCCCCTTATTTTGGAACAAAAATGAAGAAATTTACCTTTTTTATGGCAAAAAGTTATGCATTCTTCTTATTTTCCAGCCAAAAGGCAGAAATTTTCCGTATTTTGGAGCAAAATCGCAGTAATTCCCCTAATTGTGGGGCAAAAAGGCAGAAATTCCCTATATGTTGCGGCAAAAAGACAGAAATTCTCCTTATTTTGGGGCAAAACTCAGAAATTCCACTTATTTTGGGGCAAAATTCCAGAAATTTCTTTTATTTTGTGGCAAAATTGCAGAAATTTCACTTATTTTGGGGCAAAATTGCAGAAATTTCACTTATTTCAGAAAAAAAAAGCAGAAATTTTCTTATTTTGGGGCAAAAAGGCAGAAATTTCTTTTATCTTGGTACAAAATTGCAGAAATTTTTCTTATTTTGGGTCAAAAAGGCAGAAATTTCTCATATTTTGGGGAAAAAATGCAGAAATTCCCATTATCTTGAGGTAAAAAGGCTGAAATTCCCCTTATTTGGGGGCAAAAAGGCAGAAATTTCCCTTATTTTGGGGCAAAATTTCAGAAATTTCACTTATTTCAGGGTAATAAGTCAGAAATTTTCCTTATTTTGGGGCAAAAAAGACAGAAATTCCCTTTGTTTTTAGGGGAAAAAGACAGAAATTCCACATTTTTGGAGGCAAAAAAGCAGAAATTCCTTTTATTTTGGAGCAAAAATGAATTTTTCTTTTTTGTGGCAAAAGGTATACATTCTCCTTATTTTCAGGCTAAAAAGCAGAAATTCCCTTTATTTTTGAGCAAAATTGCAGAAATTCCCTTAATTGTGGGGCAAAAAGGCAGAAATTGCCTATATGTTGGGGCAAAAAGACAGAAATTCTCCTTATTTTGGGGCAAAACTCAGAAATTGCACTTATTTTGGGGCAAAATTCCAGAAATTTCCCTAATTTTGGGGCAAAATTGCAGAAATTTCAGTTATTTTGGGGCAAAATTGCAGAAATTTCACTTATTTCAGAGAAAAAAAACAGAAATTTTCCTTATTTTGTGCAAAATACAGAAATTCCTAATATTTTGTGGCAAAAATGCAGAAATTCCCCTTATTTTGAGGTAAAAAGGCTGAAATTTCCCTTATTTGGGGGCAAAAAGGCAGAAATTTCTCTTATTTTGGGGAAAATTGCAGAAATTTCAATTATTTCAGGGTAATAAGTCAGAAATTTTCCTTATTTTGGAGCAAAAATGACAGAAATTCTCTTTGTTTTGCGGGAAAAAGACAGAAATTCCACTTATTTAGAGGCAAAAAAGCAGAAATTCCCCTTATTTTGGAGCAAAATTGCAGAAATTTCCCTTTTTTATGGCAAAAAGGTATGCATTCTTTTTATTTTTGGGCAAAAAGGCAGAAATTCCCTGTATTTTGGAGCAAAATTTCAGAAATTCCCATAATTGTGGGGCAAAAAGGCAGAAATTCCCTATATTTTGAGGCAAAAATCAGAAATTCTCTTTATTTTGGGGCAAAACTCAGAAATTCCACTTATTTTGGAGCACAATTCCAGAAATTTCTTTTATTTTGTCGCAAAATTTCAGAAATTTCACTTATTTTGGGGCAAAATTGCAGAAATTTCACTTATTTCATGGAAAAAAGAAGAAATTTTCTTTTTTTTTGAGGCAAAAAGTCAGAAATTTCCCATATTTTGGTGCAAAAATGCAGAAATTCCCCTTATTTTGAGGTAAAAAGGCTGAAATTCCCCGTATTTGGGGGCAAAAAGGTAGAAATTTCCCTTATTTTGGGGCAAAATTGCAGAAATTTCACTTATTTCAGAAAAAAAGCAGAAATTTTCTTATTTTGGGGCAAAAAGGCAGAAATTTTTTTATTTTGGTACAAAATTGCAGAAATTTTTCTTATTTTGGGGCCAAAAGGCAGAAATTTCCCATATTTTGGGGCAAAAATGCAGAAATTCCCCTTATTTTGAGGGAAATAGGCTAAAGTTTCCCTTACTTGGAGGCAAAAAGGCAGAAATTTCTCTTATTTTGGGGAAAAATTGCAGAAACATCACTTATTTCAGGATAATATTTCAGAAATTTTCCTTATTTTGGGGCAAAAAAGACAGAAATTCCCTTTGTTTTGGGGAAAAAAGACATAAATTCCACTTATTTAGAGGCAAAAAAGCAGAAATTGCCCTTATTTTGGAGCAAAATTTCAGAAATTTCCCTTTTTTATGGCAAAAAGGTATGCATTCTTTTTATTTTCGGGCAAAAAGGCAGAAATTCCTCGTATTTTGGAGCAAAATTTCAGAAATTCCCCTAATTGTGGGGCAAAAAGGTAGAAATTCCCTATATGTTGGGGCAAAAAGACAGAAATTCTCATTATTTTGGGGCAAAACTCAGAAATTCCACTTATTTTGGGGCAAAATTTCAGAAATTTTTCTTATTTTGGGGCAAAATTGCAGAATGTTCACTTATTTTGGGGCAAAATTGCATAAATTTCACTTATTTCAGAAAAAAAAAAGCAGAATTTATCTTATTTCGGGGCAAAATGGCAGAAATTTCTCATATTTTGTGGTAAAAAAGCAGAAATTCCCCTTATTTTGAAGCAAAAATGAAGAAATTTCCCTTTTTTATTCCAAAAAGGAGTGCATTCTTCTTATTTTCGGGCAAAAAGGCAGAAATTCACCGTATTTTATAGCAAAATTGCAGAAATTTCTCTTTTTTGTGGCAAAAAGGTATGCATTCTTCTTATTTTGGACACAAAGGCAGAAATTTCCTGTATTTTGGAGCAAAATTGCAGAAATTCCCCTAATTGTGGGGCAAAAAGGCTGAAATTCCCTATATGTCGGGGCAAAAAGACAGAATTTTTTTTATTTGGGGCAAAACTCAGAAATTCCACTTATTTTGGGGCAAAATTGCAGAAATTTCCCTTATTTTGGGGGCAGAATTGCAAAAATTTTACTTATTTTGGGGCAAAATTGCAGAAATTTCACTTATTTCAGGGAAAAAAAGCAGAAATTTTCTTATTTTGGGGCAAAAGAGAAGAAATTTCTCATATTTTGTGGCAAAAATGCAGAAATTCCCCTTATTTTGAGGTAAAAAAGCTGAAATTCCCCTTATTTGGGTGCAAAAAGGCAAAATTTTTTTTTATTTTGGGAAAAAATTGCAGAAATTTCACTTATTTCAGGGTAATAAGTCAGAAATTTTCCTTATTTTGGGGCCAAAATACAGAAAATCCCTTTGTTTTGGGGGAAAAAGACAGAAATTCCACTTATTTAGAGGCAAAAAGCAGAAATTCTTCTTATTTTGGAACAAAAATGAAGAAATTTCACTTTTTTATGGCAAAAAGGTATGCATTCTTCTTATTTACGGACAAAAAGGAAGAAATTTCCTGTATTTTGCAGCAAAATTGCAGAGATTCCTCTAATTGTGGCTAGAAAACGCAGAAATTCCCTATATGTTGGGGCAAAAAGACAGAAATTCTCCTTATTTTGGGGCAAAACTAAGAAATTTCACTTATTTTGGGGCAAAATTGCAGAAATTTCACTTATTTCAGAAAAAAAGCAGAAATTTTCTTATTTTGGATCAAAAAGGCAGAAATTGCTTTTATTTTGGTACAAAATTGAAGAAATTTTTCTTATTTTGGGGCAAAAGGCAGAAATTCTTAATATTTTGTGGCAAAAATGCAGAAATTCCCCTTATTTTGAGGTAAAAAGGCTGAAATTCCCCTTATTTGGGGGCAAAAAGGCAGAAATTTCTTTTATTTTGGTACAAAATTGCAAAAATTTTTCTTATTTTGGGCAAAATCAGAAATTTCCCATATTTTGGGGCAAAAATGCAGAAATTCCCCTTATTTTGAGGTAAAAAGGCTGAAATTCCCCTTATTTGGGGGCAAAAAGTAAGAAATTCCTCTTATTTTTGGGCAAAAAGCAGACATTTCACTTATTTTGGGGAAAATTTTAGAAATTTAACTTATTTCAGGGCAAAAAGTCAGAAATTTTCCTCATTTTGGGGCAGAAAGGCAGAAATTCCTAATATTTTGTGGCAAAAATGCAGAAATTCCCCTTATTTTGAGGTAAAAAGGCTGAAATTCCCCTTATTTGGGGGCAATAAGGCAGAAATTTCCCTTATTTTGAAGCAAAATTGCAGAAATTTAACTTATTTCAGGGTAATAAGTCAAAAATTTTTCTTTTTTTGCGGCAAAAAAGACAGAAATTCCCTTTGTTTTGTGGGAAAAAGACAGAAATTTTACTTATTTAGAGGCAAAAAAGCAGAAATTCTCCTTATTTTGAAGCAAAAATGAAGAAATTCTCCTTTTTTATGGAAAAAAAGGAATGCATTCTTCTTATTTTCAGGCAAAAAGGCAGAAATTCCCCGTATTTTGGAGCAAAATTGCAGAAATTCCCCTATTTGTGAGGCAAAAAGGCAGAAATTCCCTATATGTTGGGGCAAAAAGACAGAATTTCTTTTTATTTTGGGGCAAAACTCAGAAATTCCACTTATTTGGGGGCAAAATTCCAGAAATTTCCCTTATTTTGGGGCAAAATTGCAGAAATTTCCCTTATTTTGGGGCAAAATTGCAGAAATTTCACTTATTTTAGGGTAATAAGTAAGAAATTTTCCTTATTTTGGGGCATAAAAGACAGAAATTCCCTTTGTTTTGGGGGGAAAAGACAGAAATTTTACTTATTTAGATGCAAAAAAGCAGAAATTCCCCTTATTTTGGAGTAAAAATGAAGAAATTTCCCTTTTTTATGGCAAAAAGAAATGCATTCTTCTTATTTTCAGGCAAAAAGGTTGGAATTCCTCGTATTTTGGAGCAAAATTGCAGAAATTCCCCTATTTGTGGGGAAAAAAGGCAGAAATTTCCTATATATTGGGGCAAAATTACAGAAATTCACCTTATTTTGGGGCAAAACTCAGAAATTCCACTTATTTTGGGGCAAAATTTCAGAAATTTCCCTTATTTTGGGGCAAAATTGCAGAATGTTCACTTATTTTGGGGCAAAATTGCATAAATTTCACTTATTTCAGAAAAAAAAGCAGAATTTATCTTATTTCGGGGCAAAATGGCAGAAATTTCTCATATTTTGTGGCAAAAAAGCAGAAATTCCCCTTTTTTTGAAGCAAAAATGAAGAAATTTCCCTTTTTTATTCCAAAAAGGAGTGCATTCTTCTTATTTTCGGGCAAAAAGGCAGAAATTCACTGTATTTTATAGCAAAATTGCAGAAATTCCCCGAATTGTGGGGCAAAAATGCAGAAATTCCCTATATGTTGGGTCAAAAAGACAGAAATTCTCCTTATTTTGGGGCAAAACTCAGAAATTCCACTTATTTTGGGACAAAATTCCAGAAATTTCCTTTCTTTTGGGGCAAAAAGGCAGAAATTCCTAATATTTTGTAGCAAAAATGCCAAAATTCCCCTTATTTTGAGGTAAAAATGCTGAAATTCCCTTTATTTGGGGGCAAAAAGTCAGAAATTTCCATTATTTTGGGGCAAAATTGCATAAATTTCACTTACTTCTAAGTAATATGTCAGAAATTTTATTTATTTTGGGGCAAAAAAACAGAAATTCTTTTTGTTTTGGGAGAGAAATACAGAAATTCCAATTATTTAGTGGCAAAAAGCAGAAATTCCCCTTATTTTGGAGCAAAAATTAAGAAATTTCCCTTTTTATGGCAAAAAGGTATGCATTTTTCTTATTTTCGGGCAAAAAGGCAGAAATTCCTCGTATTTTAGAGCAAAATTGCAGAAATTCCCCTAATTGTGGGGCAAAAAGTCAGAAATTCCCTATATGTTGGGGCAAAAAGGCAGAAATTCTCCTTACTTTGGGGCAAAACTCAGAAATTCCACTTATTTTGGGGGCAAAATTCCAGAAATTTCCCTTTATTTTGGAGCAAAAAGGCAGAAATTCCTAATATTTTGTGGCAAAAATGCAGAAATTCCCCTTATTTTGAGGTAAAAAGGCTGAAATTCCCCTTATTTGGGGGCAAAAAAGCAGAAATTTTCTCTTATTTTGGGGCAAAATTGCAGAAATTTCACTTATTTCAGGGTAATAATCAGAAATATTCTTTATTATGGGGCAAAATGGACAGAAATTCCCTTTGTTTTGGGGGAAAAAGACAGAAATTCTGCTTATTTAGAAGCAAAAAAGCAGAAATTCCCCTTATTTTGGAACAAAAATGAAGAAATTTACCTTTTTTATGGCAAAAAGTTATGCATTCTTCTTATTTTCCAGCCAAAAGGCAGAAATTTTCCGTATTTTGGAGCAAAATCGCAGTAATTCCCCTAATTGTGGGGCAAAAAGGCAGAAATTCCCTATATGTTGCGGCAAAAAGACAGAAATTCTCCTTATTTTGGGGCAAAACTCAGAAATTCCACTTATTTTGGGGCAAAATTCCAGAAATTTCTTTTATTTTGTGGCAAAATTGCAGAAATTTCACTTATTTTGGGGCAAAATTGCAGAAATTTCACTTATTTCAGAAAAAAAAAGCAGAAATTTTCTTATTTGGGGGCAAAAAGGCAGAAATTTCTTTTATCTTGGTACAAAATTGCAGAAATTTTTTTTATTTTGGGTCAAAAAGGCAGAAATTTCTCATATTTTGGGGAAAAAATAAAGAAATTCCCATTATCTTGAGGTAAAAAGGCTGAAATTCCCCTTATTTGGGGGCAAAAAGGCAGAAATTTCCCTTATTTTGGGGCAAAATTTCAGAAATTTCACTTATTTCAGGGTAATAAGTCAGAAATTTTCCTTATTTTGGGGCAAAAAAGACAGAAATTCCCTTTGTTTTTAGGGGAAAAAGACAGAAATTCCACATTTTTGGAGGCAAAAAAGCAGAAATTCCTTTTATTTTGGAGCAAAAATGAATTTTTCTTTTTTGTGGCAAAAGGTATACATTCTCCTTATTTTCAGGCTAAAAAGCAGAAATTCCCTTTATTTTTGAGCAAAATTGCAGAAATTCCCTTAATTGTGGGGCAAAAAGGCAGAAATTGCCTATATGTTGGGGCAAAAAGACAGAAATTCTCCTTATTTTGGGGCAAAACTCAGAAATTGCACTTATTTTGGGGCAAAATTCCAGAAATTTCCCTAATTTTGGGGCAAAATTGCAGAAATTTCAGTTATTTTGGGGCAAAATTGCAGAAATTTCACTTATTTCAGAGAAAAAAAAAATTTTCCTTATTTTGTGCAAAATACAGAAATTCCTAATATTTTGTGGCAAAAATGCAGAAATTCCCCTTATTTTGAGGTAAAAAGGCTGAAATTTCCCATATTTGGGGGCAAAAAGGCAGAAATTTCTCTTATTTTGGGGAAAATTGCAGAAATTTCAATTATTTCAGGGTAATAAGTCAGAAATTTTCCTTATTTTGGAGCAAAAATGACAGAAATTCTCTTTGTTTTGCGGGAAAAAGACAGAAATTCCACTTATTTAGAGGCAAAAAAGCAGAAATTCCCCTTATTTTGGAGCAAAATTGCAGAAATTTCCCTTTTTTATGGCAAAAAGGTATGCATTCTTTTTATTTTTGGGCAAAAAGGCAGAAATTCCCTGTATTTTGGAGCAAAATTTCAGAAATTCCCATAATTGTGGGGCAAAAAGGCAGAAATTCCCTATATTTTGAGGCAAAAATCAGAAATTCTCTTTATTTTGGGGCAAAACTCAGAAATTTCACTTATTTTGGAGCACAATTCCAGAAATTTCTTTTATTTTGTCGCAAAATTTCAGAAATTTCACTTATTTTGGGGCAAAATTGCAGAAATTTCACTTATTTCATGGAAAAAAGAAGAAATTTTCTTTTTTTGAGGCAAAAAGTCAGAAATTTCCCATATTTTGGTGCAAAAATGCAGAAATTCCCCTTATTTTGAGGTAAAAAGGCTGAAATTCCCCGTATTTGGGGGCAAAAAGGTAGAAATTTCCCTTATTTGGGGGCAAAATTGCAGAAATTGCACTTATTTCAGAAAAAAAGCAGAAATTTTCTTATTTTGGGGCAAAAAGGCAGAAATTTTTTTATTTTGGTACAAAATTGCAGAAATTTTTCTTATTTTGGGGCCAAAAGGCAGAAATTTCCCATATTTTGGGGCAAAAATGCAGAAATTCCCCTTATTTTGAGGGAAATAGGCTAAAGTTTCCCTTACTTGGAGGCAAAAAGGCAGAAATTTCTCTTATTTTGGGGAAAAATTGCAGAAACATCACTTATTTCCGGATAATATTTCAGAAATTTTCCTTAATTTGGGGCAAAAAAGACAGAAATTCCCTTTGTTTTGGGGAAAAAAGACATAAATTCCACTTATTTAGAGGCAAAAAAGCAGAAATTGCCCTTATTTTGGAGCAAAATTTGAGAAATTTCCCTTTTTTATGGCAAAAAGGTATGCATTCTTTTTATTTTCGGGCAAAAAGGCAGAAATTCCTCGTATTTTGGAGCAAAATTTCAGAAATTTCCCTAATTGTGGGGCAAAAAGGTAGAAATTCCCTATATGTTGGGGCAAAAAGACAGAAATTCTCATTATTTTGGGGCAAAACTCAGAAATTCCACTTATTTTGGGGCAAAATTTCAGAAATTTCCCTTATTTTGGGGCAAAATTGCAGAATGTTCACTTATTTTGGGGCAAAATTGCATAAATTTCACTTATTTCAGAAAAAAAAAGCAGAATTTATCTTATTTCGGGGCAAAATGGCAGAAATTTCTAATATTTTGTGGTAAAAAAGCAGAAATTCCCCTTATTTTGAAGCAAAAATGAAGAAATTTCCCTTTTTTATTCCAAAAAGGAGTGCATTCTTCTTATTTTCGGGCAAAAAGGCAGAAATTCACCGTATTTTATAGCAAAATTGCAGAAATTTCTCTTTTTTGTGGCAAAAAGGTATGCATTCTTCTTATTTTGGACACAAAGGCAGAAATTTCCTGTATTTTGGAGCAAAATTGCAGAAATTCCCCTAATTGTGGGGCAAAAAGGCTGAAATTCCCTATATGTCGGGGCAAAAAGACAGAATTTTTTTTATTTGGGGCAAAACTCAGAAATTCCACTTATTTTGGGGCAAAATTGCAGAAATTTCCCTTATTTTGGGGGCAGAATTGCAAAAATTTTACTTATTTTGGGGCAAAATTGCAGAAATTTCACTTATTTCAGGGAAAAAAAGCAGAAATTTTCTTATTTTGGGGCAAAAGAGAAGAAATTTCTCATATTTTGTGGCAAAAATGCAGAAATTCCCCTTATTTTGAGGTAAAAAAGCTGAAATTCCCCTTATTTGGGTGTAAAAAGGCAGAATTTTCTTTTATTTTGGGAAAAAATTGCAGAAATTTCACTTATTTCAGGGTAATAAGTCAGAAATTTTCCTTATTTTGGGGCCAAAATACAGAAAATCCCTTTGTTTTGGGGGGAAAAGACAGAAATTCCACTTATTTAGAGGCAAAAAGCAGAAATTCTTCTTATTTTGGAACAAAAATGAAGAAATTTCACTTTTTTATGGCAAAAAGGTATGCATTCTTCTTATTTACGGACAAAAAGGAAGAAATTTCCTGTATTTTGCAGCAAAATTGCAGAGATTCCTCTAATTGTGGCTAGAAAATGCAGAAATTCCCTATATGTTGGGGCAAAAAGACAGAAATTCTCCTTATTTTGGGGCAAAACTAAGAAATTTCACTTATTTTGGGGCAAAATTGCAGAAATTTCACTTATTTCAGAAAAAAAGCAGAAATTTTCTTATTTTGGATCAAAAAGGCAGAAATTGCTTTTATTTTGGTACAAAATTGAAGAAATTTTTCTTATTTTGGGGCAAAAGGCAGAAATTCTTAATATTTTGTGGCAAAAATGCAGAAATTCCCCTTATTTTGAGGTAAAAAGGCTGAAATTCCCCTTATTTGGGGGCAAAAAGGCAGAAATTTCTTTTATTTTGGTACAAAATTGCAAAAATTTTTCTTATTTTGGGCAAAATCAGAAATTTCCCATATTTTGGGGCAAAAATGCAGAAATTCCCCTTATTTTGAGGTAAAAAGGCTGAAATTCCCCTTATTTGGGGGCAAAAAGTAAGAAATTCCTCTTATTTTTGGGCAAAAAGCAGACATTTCACTTATTTTGGGGAAAATTTTAGAAATTTAACTTATTTCAGGGCAAAAAGTCAGAAATTTTCCTCATTTTGGGGCAGAAAGGCAGAAATTCCTAATATTTTGTGGCAAAAATGCAGAAATTCCCCTTATTTTGAGGTAAAAAGGCTGAAATTCCCCTTATTTGGGGGCAATAAGGCAGAAATTTCCCTTATTTTGAAGCAAAATTGCAGAAATTTAACTTATTTCAGGGTAATAAGTCAAAAATTTTTCTTTTTTTGCGGCAAAAAAGACAGAAATTCCCTTTGTTTTGTGGGAAAAAGACAGAAATTTTACTTATTTAGAGGCAAAAAAGCAGAAATTCTCCTTATTTTGAAGCAAAAATGAAGAAATTCTCCTTTTTTATGGAAAAAAAGGAATGCATTCTTCTTATTTTCAGGCAAAAAGGCAGAAATTCCCCGTATTTTGGAGCAAAATTGCAGAAATTCCCCTATTTGTGAGGCAAAAAGGCAGAAATTCCCTATATGTTGGGGCAAAAAGACAGAATTTCTTTTTATTTTGGGGCAAAACTCAGAAATTCCACTTATTTGGGGGCAAAATTCCAGAAATTTCCCTTATTTTGGGGCAAAATTGCAGAAATTTCCCTTATTTTGGGGCAAAATTGCAGAAATTTCACTTATTTTAGGGTAATAAGTAAGAAATTTTCCTTATTTTGGGGGCATAAAAGACAGAAATTCCCTTTGTTTTGGGGGGAAAAGACAGAAATTTTACTTATTTAGATGCAAAAAAGCAGAAATTCCCTTTATTTTGGAGTAAAAATGAAGAAATTTCCCTTTTTTATGGCAAAAAGAAATGCATTCTTCTTATTTTCAGGCAAAAAGGTTGGAATTCCTCGTATTTTGGAGCAAAATTGCAGAAATTCCCCTATTTGTGGGGAAAAAAGGCAGAAATTTCCTATATATTGGGGCAAAATTACAGAAATTCACCTTATTTTGGGGCAAAACTCAGAAATTCCACTTATTTTGGGGCAAAATTTCAGAAATTTCCCTTATTTTGGGGCAAAATTGCAGAATGTTCACTTATTTTGGGGCAAAATTGCATAAATTTCACTTATTTCAGAAAAAAAAGCAGAATTTATCTTATTTCGGGGCAAAATGGCAGAAATTTCTCATATTTTGTGGCAAAAAAGCAGAAATTCCCCTTTTTTTGAAGCAAAAATGAAGAAATTTCCCTTTTTTATTCCAAAAAGGAGTGCATTCTTCTTATTTTCGGGCAAAAAGGCAGAAATTCACCGTATTTTATAGCAAAATTGCAGAAATTCCCCGAATTGTGGGGCAAAAATGCAGAAATTCCCTATATGTTGGGTCAAAAAGACAGAAATTCTCCTTATTTTGGGGCAAAACTCAGAAATTCCACTTATTTTGGGACAAAATTCCAGAAATTTCCTTTCTTTTGGGGCAAAAAGGCAGAAATTCCTAATATTTTGTAGCAAAAATGCCAAAATTCCCCTTATTTTGAGGTAAAAATGCTGAAATTCCCTTTATTTGGGGGCAAAAAGTCAGAAATTTCCATTATTTTGGGGCAAAATTGCATAAATTTCACTTACTTCAAAGTAATATGTCAGAAATTTTATTTATTTTGGGGCAAAAAAACAGAAATTCTTTTTGTTTTGGGAGAGAAATACAGAAATTCCAATTATTTAGTGGCAAAAAGCAGAAATTCCCCTTATTTTGGAGCAAAAATTAAGAAATTTCCCTTTTTATGGCAAAAAGGTATGCATTTTTCTTATTTTCGGGCAAAAAGGCAGAAATTCCTCGTATTTTAGAGCAAAATTGCAGAAATTCCCCTAATTGTGGGGCAAAAAGTCAGAAATTCCCTATATGTTGGGGCAAAAAGGCAGAAATTCTCCTTACTTTGGGGCAAAACTCAGAAATTCCACTTATTTTGGGGGCAAAATTCCAGAAATTTCCCTTTATTTTGGAGCAAAAAGGCAGAAATTCCTAATATTTTGTGGCAAAAATGCAGAAATTCCCCTTATTTTGAGGTAAAAAGGCTGAAATTCCCCTTATTTGGGGGCAAAAAAGCAGAAATTTTCTCTTATTTTGGGGCAAAATTGCAGAAATTTCACTTATTTCAGGGTAATAATCAGAAATATTCTTTATTATGGGGCAAAATGGACAGAAATTCCCTTTGTTTTGGGGGAAAAAGACAGAAATTCTGCTTATTTAGAAGCAAAAAAGCAGAAATTCCCCTTATTTTGGAACAAAAATGAAGAAATTTACCTTTTTTATGGCAAAAAGTTATGCATTCTTCTTATTTTCCAGCCAAAAGGCAGAAATTTTCCGTATTTTGGAGCAAAATTGCAGTAATTCCCCTAATTGTGGGGCAAAAAGGCAGAAATTCCCTATATGTTGCGGCAAAAAGACAGAAATTCTCCTTATTTTGGGGCAAAACTCAGAAATTCCACTTATTTTGGGGCAAAATTCCAGAAATTTCTTTTATTTTGTGGCAAAATTGCATAAATTTCACTTATTTTGGGGCAAAATTGCAGAAATTTCACTTATTTCAGAAAAAAAAAGCAGAAATTTTCTTATTTTGGGGCAAAAAGGCAGAAATTTCTTTTATCTTGGTACAAAATTGCAGAAATTTTTTTTATTTTGGGTCAAAAAGGCAGAAATTTCTCATATTTTGGGGAAAAAATGCAGAAATTCCCATTATCTTGAGGTAAAAAGGCTGAAATTCCCCTTATTTGGGGGCAAAAAGGCAGAAATTTCCCTTATTTTGGGGCAGAATTTCAGAAATTTACCTTATTTCAGGGTAATAAGTCAGAAATTTTCCTTATTTTGGGGCAAAAAAGACAGAAATTCCCTTTGTTTTTAGGGGAAAAAGACAGAAATTCCACATTTTTGGAGGCAAAAAAGCAGAAATTCCTTTTATTTTGGAGCAAAAATGAATTTTTCTTTTTTGTGGCAAAAGGTATACATTCTCCTTATTTTCAGGCTAAAAAGCAGAAATTCCCTTTATTTTTGAGCAAAATTGCAGAAATTCCCTTAATTGTGGGGCAAAAAGGCAGAAATTGCCTATATGTTGGGGCAAAAAGACAGAAATTCTCCTTATTTTGGGGCAAAACTCAGAAATTGCACTTATTTTGGGGCAAAATTCCAGAAATTTCCCTAATTTTGGGGCAAAATTGCAGAAATTTCAGTTATTTTGGGGCAAAATTGCAGAAATTTCACTTATTTCAGAGAAAAAAAACAGAAATTTTCCTTATTTTGTGCAAAATACAGAAATTCCTAATATTTTGTGGCAAAAATGCAGAAATTCCCCTTATTTTGAGGTAAAAAGGCTGAAATTTCCCTTATTTGGGGGCAAAAAGGCAAAATTTTCTCTTATTTTGGGGAAAATTGCAGAAATTTCACTTATTTCAGGGTAATAAGTCAGAAATTTTCCTTATTTTGGAGCAAAAATGAAAGAAATTCTCTTTGTTTTGCGGGAAAAAGACAGAAATTCCACTTATTTAGAGGCAAAAAAGCAGAAATTCCCCTTATTTTGGAGCAAAATTGCAGAAATTTCCCTTTTTTATGGCAAAAAGGTATGCATTCTTTTTATTTTTGGGCAAAAAGGCAGAAATTCCCTGTATTTTGGAGCAAAATTGCAGAAATTCCCTTAATTGTGGGGCAAAAAGGCAGAAATTCCCTATATTTTGAGGCAAAAATCAGAAATTCTCTTTATTTTGGGGCAAAACTCAGAAATTCCACTTATTTTGGAGCACAATTCCAGAAATTTCTTTTATTTTGTGGCAAAATTTCAGAAATTTCACTTATTTTGGGGCAAAATTGCAGAAATTTCACTTATTTCATGGAAAAAAGAAGAAATTTTCTTTTTTTTTGAGGCAAAAAGTCAGAAATTTCCCATATTTTGGTTCCAAAATGCAGAAATTCCTATTATTTTGAGGTAAAAAGGCTGAAATTCCCCGTATTTGGGGGCAAAAAGGTAGAAATTTCCCTTATTTTGGGGCAAAATTGCAGAAATTTCACTTATTTCAGAAAAAAAGCAGAAATTTTCTTATTTTGGGGCAAAAAGGCAGAAATTTTTTTATTTTGGTACAAAATTGCAGAAATTTTTCTTATTTTGGGGCTAAAAGGCAGAAATTTCCCATATTTTGGGGCAAAAATGCAGAAATTCCCCTTATTTTGAGGGAAATAGGCTAAAGTTTCCCTTACTTGGAGGCAAAAAGGCAGAAATTTCTCTTATTTTGGGGAAAAATTGCAGAAACATCACTTATTTCAGGATAATAATTCAGAATTTTCCTTATTTTGGGGCAAAAAAGACAGAAATTCCCTTTGTTTTGGGGAAAAAAGACATAAATTCCACTTATTTAGAGGCAAAAAAGCAGAAATTGCCCTTATTTTGGAGCAAAATTTCAGAAATTTCCCTTTTTTATGGCAAAAAGGTATGCATTCTTTTTATTTTCGGGCAAAAAGGCAGAAATTCCTCGTATTTTGGAGCAAAATTTCAGAAATTCCCCTAATTGTGGGGCAAAAAGGCAGAAATTCCCTATATGTTGGGGCAAAAAGACAGAAATTCTCATTATTTTGGGGCAAAACTCAGAAATTCCACTTATTTTGGGGCAAAATTTCAGAAATTTCCCTTATTTTGGGGCAAAATTGCAGAATGTTCACTTATTTTGGGGCAAAATTGCATAAATTTCACTTATTTCAGAAAAAAAAAGCAGAATTTATCTTATTTCTTGGCAAAATGGCAGAAATTTCTCATATTTTGTGGTAAAAAAGCAGAAATTCCCCTTATTTTGAAGCAAAAATGAAGAAATTTCCCTTTTTTATTCCAAAAAGGAGTGCATTCTTCTTATTTTCGGGCAAAAAGGCAGAAATTCACCGTATTTTATAGCAAAATTGCAGAAATTTCTCTTTTTTGTGGCAAAAAGGTATGCATTCTTTTTATTTTGGACACAAAGGCAGAAATTTCCTGTATTTTGGAGCAAAATTGCAGAAATTCCCCTAATTGTGGGGCAAAAAGGCTGAAATTCCCTATATGTTGGGGCAAAAATACAGAAATTCTTTCTATTTTTGGGCAAAACTCAGAAATTCCACTTATTTTGGGGCAAAATTGCAGAAATTTCCCTTATTTTGGGGGCAGAATTGCAAAAATTTTACTTATTTTGGGGCAAAATTGCAGAAATTTCACTTATTTCAGGGAAAAAAAGCAGAAATTTTCTTATTTTGGGGCAAAAGAGAAGAAATTTCTCATATTTTGTGGCAAAAATGCAGAAATTCCCCTTATTTTGAGGTAAAAAAGCTGAAATTCCCCTTATTTGGGTGTAAAAAGGCAGAATTTTCTTTTATTTTGGGAAAAAATTGCAGAAATTTCACTTATTTCAGGGTAATAAGTCAGAAATTTTCCTTATTTTGGGGCCAAAAAACATAAAATCCATTTGTTTTGGGGGGAAAAGACAGAAATTCCACTTATTTAGAGGCAAAAAGCAGAAATTCTTCTTCTTTTGGAACAAAAATGAAGAAATTTCACTTTTTTATGGCAAAAAGGTATGCATTCTTCTTATTTACGTACAAAAAGGAAGAAATTTCCTCTATTTTGCAGCAAAATTGCAGAAATTCCTCTAATTGTGGCTAGAATACGCAGAAATTCCCTATATGTTGGGGCAAAAAGACAGAAATTCTCCTTATTTTGGGGCAAAACTAAGAAATTTCACTTATTTTGGGGCAAAATTGCAGAAATTTCACTTATTTCAGAAAAAAGCAGAAATTTTCTTATTTTGGATCAAAAAGGCAGAAATTGCTTTTATTTTGGTACAAAATTGATGAAATTTTTCTTATTTTGGGCAAAATCAGAAATTTCCCATATTTTGGGGCAAAAATGCAGAAATTCCCTTTATTTTGAGGTAAAAAGGCTGAAATTCCACTTATTTGGGGGCAAAAAGTAAGAAATTCCTCTTATTTTTGGGCAAAAAGCAGACATTTCACTTATTTTGGGGAAAATTTTAGAAATTTAACTTATTTCAGGGCAAAAAGTCAGAAATTTTCCTCATTTTGGGGCAGAAAGGCAGAAATTCCTAATATTTTGTGGCAAAAATGCAGAAATTCCTTTTATTTTGAGGTAAAAAGGCTGAAATTCCCCTTATTTGGGGGCAATAAGGCAGAAATTTCCCTTATTTTGAAGCAAAATTGCAGAAATTTAACTTATTTCAGGGTAATAAGTCAAAAATTTTTCTTTTTTTGCGGCAAAAAAGACAGAAATTCCCTTTGTTTTGTGGGAAAAAGACAGAAATTTTACTTATTTAGAGGCAAAAAAGCAGAAATTCTCCTTATTTTGAAGCAAAAATGAAGAAATTTTCCTTTTTTATGGAAAAAAAGGTATGCATTCTTCTTATTTTCAGGCAAAAAGGCAGAAATTCCCCGTATTTTGGAGCAAAATTGCAGAAATTCCCCTATTTGTGAGGCAAAAAGGCAGAAATTCCCTATATGTTGGGGCAAAAAGACAGAATTTCTTTTTATTTTGGGGCAAAACTCAGAAATTCCACTTATTTTGGGGCAAAATTCCAGAAATTCCACTTATTTTGGGGCAAAATTGCAGAAATTTCCCTTATTTTGGGGCAAAATTGCAGAAATTTCACTTATTTTAGGGTAATAAGTAAGAAATTTTCCTTATTTTGGGGCATAAAAGACAGAAATTCCATTTGTTTTGGGGGGAAAAGACAGAAATTTTACTTATTTAGATGCAAAAAAGCAGAAATTCCCCTTATTTTGGAGTAAAAATGAAGAAATTTCCCTTTTTTATGGCAAAAAGTTATGCATTCTTCTTATTTTCAGGCAAAAAGGTTGAAATTCCTCGTATTTTGGAGCAAAATTGCAGAAATTCCCCTATTTGTGGGGAAAAAAGGCAGAAATTTCCTATATATTGGGGCAAAATTACAGAAATTCACCTTATTTTGGGGCAAAACTCAGAAATTCCACTTATTTTGGGGCAAAATTTCAGAAATTTCCCTTATTTTGGGGCAAAATTGCAGAATGTTCACTTATTTTGGGGCAAAAAGGCAGAAATTTCTTTTATCTTGGTACAAAATTGCAGAAATTTTTTTTATTTTGGGTCAAAAAGGCAGAAATTTCTCATATTTTGGGGAAAAAATGCAGAAATTCCCATTATCTTGAGGTAAAAAGGCTGAAATTCCCCTTATTTGGGGGCAAAAAGGCAGAAATTTCCCTTATTTTGGGGCAGAATTTCAGAAATTTACCTTATTTCAGGGTAATAAGTCAGAAATTTTCCTTATTTTGGGGCAAAAAAGACAGAAATTCCCTTTGTTTTTAGGGGAAAAAGACAGAAATTCCACATTTTTGGAGGCAAAAAAGCAGAAATTCCTTTTATTTTGGAGCAAAAATGAATTTTTCTTTTTTGTGGCAAAAAGTATACATTCTCCTTATTTTCAGGCTAAAAAGCAGAAATTCCCTTTATTTTTGAGCAAAATTGCAGAAATTCCCTTAATTGTGGGGCAAAAAGGCAGAAATTGCCTATATGTTGGGGCAAAAAGACAGAAATTCTCCTTATTTTGGGGCAAAACTCAGAAATTGCACTTATTTTGGGGCAAAATTCCAGAAATTTCCCTAATTTGGGGGCAAAATTGCAGAAATTTCAGTTATTTTGGGGCAAAATTGCAGAAATTTCACTTATTTCAGAGAAAAAAAACAGAAATTTTCCTTATTTTGTGCAAAATACAGAAATTCCTAATATTTTGTGGCAAAAATGCAGAAATTCCCCTTATTTTGAGGTAAAAAGGCTGAAATTTCCCTTATTTGGGGGCAAAAAGGCAAAATTTTCTCTTATTTTGGGGAAAATTGCAGAAATTTCACTTATTTCAGGGTAATAAGTCAGAAATTTTCCTTATTTTGGAGCAAAAATGAAAGAAATTCTCTTTGTTTTGCGGGAAAAAGACAGAAATTCCACTTATTTAGAGGCAAAAAAGCAGAAATTCCCCTTATTTTGGAGCAAAATTGCAGAAATTTCCCTTTTTTATGGCAAAAAGGTATGCATTCTTTTTATTTTTGGGCAAAAAGGCAGAAATTCCCTGTATTTTGGAGCAAAATTGCAGAAATTCCCTTAATTGTGGGGCAAAAAGGCAGAAATTCCCTATATTTTGAGGCAAAAATCAGAAATTCTCTTTATTTTGGGGCAAAACTCAGAAATTCCACTTATTTTGGAGCACAATTCCAGAAATTTCTTTTATTTTGTGGCAAAATTTCAGAAATTTCACTTATTTTGGGGCAAAATTGCAGAAATTTCACTTATTTCATGGAAAAAAGAAGAAATTTTCTTTTTTTTTGAGGCAAAAAGTCAGAAATTTCCCATATTTTGGTTCCAAAATGCAGAAATTCCTATTATTTTGAGGTAAAAAGGCTGAAATTCCCCGTATTTGGGGGCAAAAAGGTAGAAATTTCCCTTATTTTGGGGCAAAATTGCAGAAATTTCACTTATTTCAGAAAAAAAGCAGAAATTTTCTTATTTTGGGGCAAAAAGGCAGAAATTTTTTTATTTTGGTACAAAATTGCAGAAATTTTTCTTATTTTGGGGCTAAAAGGCAGAAATTTCCCATATTTTGGGGCAAAAATGCAGAAATTCCCCTTATTTTGAGGGAAATAGGCTAAAGTTTCCCTTACTTGGAGGCAAAAAGGCAGAAATTTCTCTTATTTTGGGGAAAAATTGCAGAAACATCACTTATTTCAGGATAATAATTCAGAATTTTCCTTATTTTGGGGCAAAAAAGACAGAAATTCCCTTTGTTTTGGGGAAAAAAGACATAAATTCCACTTATTTAGAGGCAAAAAAGCAGAAATTGCCCTTATTTTGGAGCAAAATTTCAGAAATTTCCCTTTTTTATGGCAAAAAGGTATGCATTCTTTTTATTTTCGGGCAAAAAGGCAGAAATTCCTCGTATTTTGGAGCAAAATTTCAGAAATTCCCCTAATTGTGGGGCAAAAAGGCAGAAATTCCCTATATGTTGGGGCAAAAAGACAGAAATTCTCATTATTTTGGGGCAAAACTCAGAAATTCCACTTATTTTGGGGCAAAATTTCAGAAATTTCCCTTATTTTGGGGCAAAATTGCAGAATGTTCACTTATTTTGGGGCAAAATTGCATAAATTTCACTTATTTCAGAAAAAAAAAGCAGAATTTATCTTATTTCTTGGCAAAATGGCAGAAATTTCTCATATTTTGTGGTAAAAAAGCAGAAATTCCCCTTATTTTGAAGCAAAAATGAAGAAATTTCCCTTTTTTATTCCAAAAAGGAGTGCATTCTTCTTATTTTCGGGCAAAAAGGCAGAAATTCACCGTATTTTATAGCAAAATTGCAGAAATTTCTCTTTTTTGTGGCAAAAAGGTATGCATTCTTTTTATTTTGGACACAAAGGCAGAAATTTCCTGTATTTTGGAGCAAAATTGCAGAAATTCCCCTAATTGTGGGGCAAAAAGGCTGAAATTCCCTATATGTTGGGGCAAAAATACAGAAATTCTTTCTATTTTTGGGCAAAACTCAGAAATTCCACTTATTTTGGGGCAAAATTGCAGAAATTTCCCTTATTTTGGGGGCAGAATTGCAAAAATTTTACTTATTTTGGGGCAAAATTGCAGAAATTTCACTTATTTCAGGGAAAAAAAGCAGAAATTTTCTTATTTTGGGGCAAAAGAGAAGAAATTTCTCATATTTTGTGGCAAAAATGCAGAAATTCCCCTTATTTTGAGGTAAAAAAGCTGAAATTCCCCTTATTTGGGTGTAAAAAGGCAGAATTTTCTTTTATTTTGGGAAAAAATTGCAGAAATTTCACTTATTTCAGGGTAATAAGTCAGAAATTTTCCTTATTTTGGGGCCAAAAAACATAAAATCCATTTGTTTTGGGGGGAAAAGACAGAAATTCCACTTATTTAGAGGCAAAAAGCAGAAATTCTTCTTCTTTTGGAACAAAAATGAAGAAATTTCACTTTTTTATGGCAAAAAGGTATGCATTCTTCTTATTTACGTACAAAAAGGAAGAAATTTCCTCTATTTTGCAGCAAAATTGCAGAAATTCCTCTAATTGTGGCTAGAATACGAAGAAATTCCCTATATGTTGGGGCAAAAAGACAGAAATTCTCCTTATTTTGGGGCAAAACTAAGAAATTTCACTTATTTTGGGGCAAAATTGCAGAAATTTCACTTATTTCAGAAAAAAGCAGAAATTTTCTTATTTTGGATCAAAAAGGCAGAAATTGCTTTTATTTTGGTACAAAATTGATGAAATTTTTCTTATTTTGGGCAAAATCAGAAATTTCCCATATTTTGGGGCAAAAATGCAGAAATTCCCTTTATTTTGAGGTAAAAAGGCTGAAATTCCACTTATTTGGGGGCAAAAAGTAAGAAATTCCTCTTATTTTTGGGCAAAAAGCAGACATTTCACTTATTTTGGGGAAAATTTTAGAAATTTAACTTATTTCAGGGCAAAAAGTCAGAAATTTTCCTCATTTTGGGGCAGAAAGGCAGAAATTCCTAATATTTTGTGGCAAAAATGCAGAAATTCCTTTTATTTTGAGGTAAAAAGGCTGAAATTCCCCTTATTTGGGGGCAATAAGGCAGAAATTTCCCTTATTTTGAAGCAAAATTGCAGAAATTTAACTTATTTCAGGGTAATAAGTCAAAAATTTTTCTTTTTTTGCGGCAAAAAAGACAGAAATTCCCTTTGTTTTGTGGGAAAAAGACAGAAATTTTACTTATTTAGAGGCAAAAAAGCAGAAATTCTCCTTATTTTGAAGCAAAAATGAAGAAATTTTCCTTTTTTATGGAAAAAAAGGTATGCATTCTTCTTATTTTCAGGCAAAAAGGCAGAAATTCCCCGTATTTTGGAGCAAAATTGCAGAAATTCCCCTATTTGTGAGGCAAAAAGGCAGAAATTCCCTATATGTTGGGGCAAAAAGACAGAATTTCTTTTTATTTTGGGGCAAAACTCAGAAATTCCACTTATTTTGGGGCAAAATTCCAGAAATTCCACTTATTTTGGGGCAAAATTGCAGAAATTTCCCTTATTTTGGGGCAAAATTGCAGAAATTTCACTTATTTTAGGGTAATAAGTAAGAAATTTTCCTTATTTTGGGGCATAAAAGACAGAAATTCCATTTGTTTTGGGGGGAAAAGACAGAAATTTTACTTATTTAGATGCAAAAAAGCAGAAATTCCCCTTATTTTGGAGTAAAAATGAAGAAATTTCCCTTTTTTATGGCAAAAAGTTATGCATTCTTCTTATTTTCAGGCAAAAAGGTTGAAATTCCTCGTATTTTGGAGCAAAATTGCAGAAATTCCCCTATTTGTGGGGAAAAAAGGCAGAAATTTCCTATATATTGGGGCAAAATTACAGAAATTCACCTTATTTTGGGGCAAAACTCAGAAATTCCACTTATTTTGGGGCAAAATTTCAGAAATTTCCCTTATTTTGGGGCAAAATTGCAGAATGTTCACTTATTTTGGGGCAAAATTGCATAAATTTCACTTATTTCAGAAAAAAAAGCAGAATTTATCTTATTTCGGGGCAAAATGGCAGAAATTTCTCATATTTTGTGGCAAAAAAGCAGAAATTCCCCTTATTTTGAAGCAAAAATGAAGAAATTTCCCTTTTTTATTCCAAAAAGGAGTGCATTCTTCTTATTTTCGGGCAAAAAGGCAGAAATTCACCGTATTTTATAGCAAAATTGCAGAAATTCCCCGAATTGTGGGGCAAAAATGCAGAAATTCCCTATATGTTAGGTCAAAAAGACAGAAATTCTCCTTATTTTGGGGCAAAACTCAGAAATTCCACTTATTTTGGGGCAAAATTCCAGAAATTTCCTTTCTTTTGGGGCAAAAAGGCAGAAATTCCTAATATTTTGTAGCAAAAATGCCGAAATTCCCCTTATTTTGAGGTAAAAATGCTGAAATTCCCTTTATTTGGGGGCAAAAAGTCAGAAATTTCCATTATTTTGGGGCAAAATTGCATAAATTTCACTTACTTCAAAGTAATATGTCAGAAATTTTATTTATTTTGGGGCAAAAAAGACAGAAATTCTTTTTGTTTTGGGAGAGAAATACAGAAATTCCAATTATTTAGTGGCAAAAAGCAGAAATTCCCCTTATTTTGGGGCAAAAATTAAGAAATTTCCCTTTTTATGGCAAAAAGGTATGCATTTTTCTTATTTTCGGGCAAAAAGGCAGAAATTCCTCGTATTTTAGAGCAAAATTGCAGAAATTCCCCTAATTGTGGGGGAAAAAGTCAGAAATTCCCTATATGTTGGGGCAAAAAGGCAGAAATTCTCCTTACTTTGGGGCAAAACTCAGAAATTCCACTTATTTTGGGGGCAAAATTCCAGAAATTTCCCTTTATTTTGGTGCAAAAAGGCAGAAATTCCTAATATTTTGTGGCAAAAATGCAGAAATTCCCCTTATTTTGAGGTAAAAAGGCTGAAATTCCCCTTATTTGGGGGCAAAAAAGCAGAAATTTTCTCTTATTTTGGGGCAAAATTGCAGAAATTTCACTTATTTCAGGGTAATAATCAGAAATATTCTTTATTATGGGGCAAAATGGACAGAAATTCCCTATATTTTAGGGGAAAAAGACAGAAATTCTGCTTATTTAGAAGCAAAAAAGCAGAAATTCCCCTTATTTTGGAACAAAAATTAAGAAATTTACCTTTTTTATGGCAAAAAGTTATGCATTCTTCTTATTTTCCAGCCAAAAGGCAGAAATTTTCCGTATTTTGGAGCAAAATTGCAGTAATTCCCCTAATTGTGGGGCAAAAAGGCAGAAATTCCCTATATGTTGCGGCAAAAAGACAGAAATTCTCCTTATTTTGGGGCAAAACTCAGAAATTCCACTTATTTTGGGGCAAAATTCCAGAAATTTCTTTTATTTTGTGGCAACATTGCAGAAATTTCACTTATTTTGGGGCAAAATTGCAGAAATTTCACTTATTTCAGAAAAAAAAAGCAGAAATTTTCTTATTTTGGGGCAAAAAGGCAGAAATTTCTTTTATCTTGGTACAAAATTGCAGAAATTTTTCTTATTTTGGGTCAAAAAGGCAGAAATTTCTCATATTTTGGGGAAAAAATAAAGAAATTCCCATTATCTTGAGGTAAAAAGGCTGAAATTCCCCTTATTTGGGGGCAAAAAGGCAGAAATTTCCCTTATTGAGGGGCAAAATTTCAGAAATTTCACTTATTTCAGGGTAATAAGTCAGAAATTTTCCTTATTTTGGGGCAAAAAAGACAGAAATTCCCTTTGTTTTTAGGGGAAAAATACAGAAATTCCACATTTTTGGAGGCAAAAAAGCAGAAATTCCTTTTATTTTGGAGCAAAAATGAATTTTTCTTTTTTGTGGCAAAAGGTATACATTCTCCTTATTTTCAGGCTAAAAAGCAGAAATTCCCTTTATTTTTGAGCAAAATTGCAGAAATTCCCTTAATTGTGGGGCAAAAAGGCAGAAATTGCCTATATGTTGGGGCAAAATACAAAATTCTCCTTATTTTGGGGCAAAACTCAGAAATTGCACTTATTTTGGGGCAAAATTCCAGAAATTTCCCTAATTTTGGGGCAAAATTGCAGAAATTTCAGTTATTTTGGGGCAAAATTGCAGAAATTTCACTTATTTCAGAGAAAAAAAACAGAAATTTTCCTTATTTTGTGCAAAATACAGAAATTCCTAATATTTTGTGGCAAAAATGCAGAAATTCCCCTTATTTTGAGGTAAAAAGGCTGAAATTCCTCTTATTTTGGGGCAAAATTGCAGAAATTTCACTTATTTCAGGGTAATAAGTCAGAAATTTTCCTTACTTTGGAGCAAAAAGGACAGAAATTCTTTTTGTTTTGCGGGAAAAAGACAGAAATTCCACTTATTTAGAGGCAAATAGCAGAAATTCCCCTTATTTTGGAGCAAAATTGCAGAAATTTCCCTTTTTTATGGCAAAAAGGTATGCATTCTTTTTATTTTTGGGCAAAAAGGCAGAAATTCCCTGTATTTTGGAGCAAATTCAGAAATTCCCATAATTGTGGGGCAAAAAGGCAGAAATTCCCTATATTTTGAGGCAAAAATCAGAAATTCTCCTTATTTTGGGGCAAAACTCAGAAATTCCACTTATTTTGGAGCACAATTCCAGAAATTTTTTTTATTTTGTGGCAAAATTGCAGAAATTTCACTTATTTTGGGGCAAAATTGCAGAAATTTCACTTATTTCATGAAAAAAAGAAGAAATTTTTTTTGAGGCAAAAAGTCGGAAATTTCCCATATTTTCTTGCAAAAATGCAGAAATTCCCCTTATTTTGAGGTAAAAAGGCTGAAATTCCTTGTATTTGGGGGCAAAAAGGCAGAAATTTCCCTTATTTTGGGGCAAAATTGCAGAAATTTCACTTATTTCAGAAAAAAAGCAGAAATTTTCTTATTTTGGGGCAAAAAGGCAGAAATTTTTTTATTTTGGTACAAAATTGCAGAAATTTTTCTTATTTTGGGGCCAAAAGGCAGAAATTTCCCATATTTTGGGGCAAAAATGCAGAAATTCCTTTTATTTTGAGGGAAATAGGCTAAAATTTCCCTTACTTGGAGGCAAAAAGGCAGAAATTTCTCTTATTTTGGGGCAAAATTGCAGAAACATCACTTATTTCAGGGTAATAATTCAGAAATTTTCCTTATTTTGGGGCAAAAAAGACAGAAATTCCATTTGTTTTGGGGAAAAAAGACATAAATTCCACTTATTTAGAGGCAAAAAAGCAGAAATTGCCCTTATTTTGGAGCAAAATTTCAGAAATTTCCCTTTTTTATGGCAAAAAGGTATGCATTCTTTTTATTTTTGGGCAAAAAGGCAGAAATTCCTCGTATTTTGGAGCAAAATTTCAGAAATTCCCCTAATTGTGGGGAAAAAAGGCAGAAATTCCCTATATGTTGGGGCAAAAAGACAGAAATTCTTTTTATTTTGGGGCAAAACTCAGAAATTCCACTTATTTTGGGGCAAAATTGCAGAAATTTCCCTTATTTTGGGGGCAGAATTGCAAAAATTTTACTTATTTTGGGGCAAAATTGCAGAAATTTCACTTATTTCAGGGAAAAAAAGCAGAAATTTTCTTATTTTGGGGCAAAAGAGAAGAAATTTCTCATATTTTGTGGCAAAAATGCAGAAATTCCCCTTATTTTGAGGTAAAAAAGCTGAAATTCCCCTTATTTGGGTGCAAAAAGGCAGAATTTTCTTTTATTTTGGGAAAAAATTGCAGAAATTTCACTTATTTCAGGGTAATAAGTCAGAAATTTTTCTTATTTTGGGGCCAAAAAACAGAAAATCCCTTTGTTTTGGGGGGAAAAGACAGAAATTCCACTTATTTAGAGGCAAAATGCAGAAATTCTTCTTATTTTGGAACAAAAATGAAGAAATTTCACTTTTTTATGGCAAAAAGGTATGCATTCTTCTTATTTACGGACAAAAAGGAAGAAATTTCCTGTATTTTGCAGCAAAATTGCAGAAATTCCTCTAATTGTGGCTAGAAAACGCAGAAATTCCCTATATGTTGGGGCAAAAAGACAGAAATTCTCCTTATTTTGGGGCAAAACTAAGAAATTTCACTTATTTTGGGGCAAAATTGCAGAAATTTCACTTATTTCAGAAAAAAAGCAGAAATTTTCTTATTTTGGATCAAAAAGGCAGAAATTGCTTTTATTTTGGTACAAAATTGCAGAAATTTTTCTTATTTTGGGGCAAAAGGCAGAAATTCTTAATATTTTGTGGCAAAAATGCAGAAATTCCCCTTATTTTGAGGTAAAAAGGCTGAAATTCCCCTTATTTGGGGGTAAAAAGGCAGAAATTTCTTTTATTTTGGTACGAAATTGTAAAAATTTTTCTTATTTTGGGCAAAATCAGAAATTTCCCATATTTTGGGGCAAAAATGCAGAAATTCCCCTTATTTTGAGGTAAAAAGGCTGAAATTCCCCTTATTTGGGGGCAAAAAGTAAGAAATTCCTCTTATTTTTGGGCAAAAAGCAGACATTTCACTTATTTTGGGGAAAATTTTAGAAATTTAACTTATTTCAGGGCAAAAAGTCAGAAATTTTCCTCATTTTGGGGCAGAAAGGCAGAAATTCCTAATATTTTTTGGCAAAAATGCAGAAATTCCCCTTATTTTGAGGTAAAAAGGCTGAAATTCCCTTTATTTGTGGGCAAAAAGGCAGAAATTTCCCTTATTTTGAAGCAAAATTGCAGAAATTTAACTTATTTCAGGGTAATAAGTCAAAAATTTTTCTTTTTTTGTGGCAAAAAAGACAGAAATTCCCTTTGTTTTGTGGGAAAAAGACAGAAATTTTACTTATTTAGAGGCAAAAAAGCAGAAATTCTCCTTATTTTGAAGCAAAAATGAAGAAATTTTCCTTTTTTATGGAAAAAAAGGAATGCATTCTTCTTATTTTCAGGCAAAAAGGCAGAAATTCCCCGTATTTTGGAGCAAAATTGCAGAAATTCCCCTATTTGTGAGGCAAAAAGGCAGAAATTCCCTATATGTTGGGGCAAAAAGACAGAATTTCTTTTTATTTTGGGGCAAAACTCAGAAATTCCACTTATTTGGGGGCAAAATTCCAGAAATTTCCCTTATTTTGGGGCAAAATTGCAGAAATTTCCCTTATTTTGGGGCAAAATTGCAGAAATTTCACTTATTTTAGGGTAATAAGTAAGAAATTTTCCTTATTTTGGGGCATAAAAGACAGAAATTCCCTTTGTTTTGGGGGGAAAAGACAGAAATTTTACTTATTTAGATGCAAAAAAGCAGAAATTCCCCTTATTTTGGAGTAAAAATGAAGAAATTTCCCTTTTTTATGGCAAAAAGAAATGCATTCTTCTTATTTTCAGGCAAAAAAATTGAAATTCCTCGTATTTTGGAGCAAAATTGCAGAAATTCCCCTATTTGTGGGGAAAAAAGGCAGAAATTTCCTATATATTGGGGCAAAATTACAGAAATTCACCTTATTTTGGGGCAAAACTCAGAAATTCCACTTATTTTGGGGCAAAATTTCAGAAATTTCCCTTATTTTGGGGCAAAATTGCAGAATGTTCACTTATTTTGGGGCAAAATTGCATAAATTTCACTTATTTCAGAAAAAAAAGCAGAATTTATCTTATTTCGGGGCAAAATGGCAGAAATTTCTCATATTTTGTGGCAAAAAAGCAGAAATTCCCCTTATTTTGAAGCAAAAATGAAGAAATTTCTCTTTTTTATTCCAAAAAGGAGTGCATTCTTCTTATTTTCGGGCAAAAAGGCAGAAATTCACCGTATTTTATAGCAAAATTGCAGAAATTCCCCGAATTGTGGGGCAAAAATGCAGAAGTTCCCTATATGTTGGGTCAAAAAGACAGAAATTCTCCTTATTTTGGGGCAAAACTCAGAAATTCCACTTATTTTGGGGCAAAATTCCAGAAATTTCCTTTCTTTTGGGGCAAAAAGGCAGAAATTCCTAATATTTTGTAGCAAAAATGCCAAAATTCCCCTTATTTTGAGGTAAAAATGCTGAAATTCCCTTTATTTGGGGGCAAAAAGTCAGAAATTTCCATTATTTTGGGGCAAAATTGCATAAATTTCACTTACTTCAAAGTAATATGTCAGAAATTTTATTTATTTGGGGCAAAAAAGACAGAAATTCTTTTTGTTTTGGGAGAGAAATACAGAAATTCCAATTATTTAGTGGCAAAAAGCAGAAATTCCCCTTATTTTGGAGCAAAAATTAAGAAATTTCCCTTTTTATGGCAAAAAGGTATGCATTTTTCTTATTTTCGGGCAAAAAGGCTGAAATTCCTCGTATTTTAGAGCAAAATTGCAGAAATTCCCCTAATTGTGGGGCAAAAAGTCAGAAATTCCCTATATGTTGGGGCAAAAAGGCAGAAATTCTCCTTACTTTGGGGCAAAACTCAGAAATTCCACTTATTTTGGGGGCAAAATTCCAGAAATTTCCCTTTATTTTGGAGCAAAAAGGCAGAAATTCCTAATATTTTGTGGCAAAAATGCAGAAATTCCCCTTATTTTGAGGTAAAAAGGCTGAAATTCCCCTTATTTGGGGGCAAAAAAGCAGAAATTTTCTTTTATTTTGGGGCAAAATTGCAGAAATTTCACTTATTTCAGGGTAATAATCAGAAATATTCTGTATTATGGGGCAAAATGGACAGAAATTCCCTATGTTTTGGGGGAAAAAGACAGAAATTCTGCTTATTTAGAAGCAAAAAAGCAGAAATTCCCCTTATTTTGGAACAAAAATGAAGAAATTTACCTTTTTTATGGCAAAAAGTTATGCATTCTTCTTATTTTCCAGCCAAAAGGCAGAAATTTTCCGTATTTTGGAGCAGAATTGCAGTAATTCCCCTAATTGTGGGGCAAAAAGGCAGAAATTCCCTATATGTTGCGGCAAAAAGACAGAAATTCTCCTTATTTTGGGGCAAAACTCAGAAATTCCACTTATTTTGGGGCAAAATTCCAGAAATTTCTTTTATTTTGTGGCAAAATTGCAGAAATTTCACTTATTTTGGGGCAAAATTGCAGAAATTTCACTTATTTCAGGGTAATAAGTCAGAAATTTTCCTTACTTTGGAGCAAAAAGGACAGAAATTCTTTTTGTTTTGCGGGAAAAAGACAGAAATTCCACTTATTTAGAGGCAAATAGCAGAAATTCCCCTTATTTTGGAGCAAAATTGCAGAAATTTCCCTTTTTTATGGCAAAAAGGTATGCATTCTTTTTATTTTTGGGCAAAAAGGCAGAAATTCCCTGTATTTTGGAGCAAATTCAGAAATTCCCATAATTGTGGGGCAAAAAGGCAGAAATTCCCTATATTTTGAGGCAAAAATCAGAAATTCTCCTTATTTTGGGGCAAAACTCAGAAATTCCACTTATTTTGGAGCACAATTCCAGAAATTTTTTTTATTTTGTGGCAAAATTGCAGAAATTTCACTTATTTTGGGGCAAAATTGCAGAAATTTCACTTATTTCATGAAAAAAAGAAGAAATTTTTTTTGAGGCAAAAAGTCGGAAATTTCCCATATTTTCTTGCAAAAATGCAGAAATTCCCCTTATTTTGAGGTAAAAAGGCTGAAATTCCTTGTATTTGGGGGCAAAAAGGCAGAAATTTCCCTTATTTTGGGGCAAAATTGCAGAAATTTCACTTATTTCAGAAAAAAAGCAGAAATTTTCTTATTTTGGGGCAAAAAGGCAGAAATTTTTTTATTTTGGTACAAAATTGCAGAAATTTTTCTTATTTTGGGGCCAAAAGGCAGAAATTTCCCATATTTTGGGGCAAAAATGCAGAAATTCCTTTTATTTTGAGGGAAATAGGCTAAAATTTCCCTTACTTGGAGGCAAAAAGGCAGAAATTTCTCTTATTTTGGGGCAAAATTGCAGAAACATCACTTATTTCAGGGTAATAATTCAGAAATTTTCCTTATTTTGGGGCAAAAAAGACAGAAATTCCATTTGTTTTGGGGAAAAAAGACATAAATTCCACTTATTTAGAGGCAAAAAAGCAGAAATTGCCCTTATTTTGGAGCAAAATTTCAGAAATTTCCCTTTTTTATGGCAAAAAGGTATGCATTCTTTTTATTTTTGGGCAAAAAGGCAGAAATTCCTCGTATTTTGGAGCAAAATTTCAGAAATTCCCCTAATTGTGGGGAAAAAAGGCAGAAATTCCCTATATGTTGGGGCAAAAAGACAGAAATTCTTTTTATTTTGGGGCAAAACTCAGAAATTCCACTTATTTTGGGGCAAAATTGCAGAAATTTCCCTTATTTTGGGGGCAGAATTGCAAAAATTTTACTTATTTTGGGGCAAAATTGCAGAAATTTCACTTATTTCAGGGAAAAAAAGCAGAAATTTTCTTATTTTGGGGCAAAAGAGAAGAAATTTCTCATATTTTGTGGCAAAAATGCAGAAATTCCCCTTATTTTGAGGTAAAAAAGCTGAAATTCCCCTTATTTGGGTGCAAAAAGGCAGAATTTTCTTTTATTTTGGGAAAAAATTGCAGAAATTTCACTTATTTCAGGGTAATAAGTCAGAAATTTTTCTTATTTTGGGGCCAAAAAACAGAAAATCCCTTTGTTTTGGGGGGAAAAGACAGAAATTCCACTTATTTAGAGGCAAAATGCAGAAATTCTTCTTATTTTGGAACAAAAATGAAGAAATTTCACTTTTTTATGGCAAAAAGGTATGCATTCTTCTTATTTACGGACAAAAAGGAAGAAATTTCCTGTATTTTGCAGCAAAATTGCAGAAATTCCTCTAATTGTGGCTAGAAAACGCAGAAATTCCCTATATGTTGGGGCAAAAAGACAGAAATTCTCCTTATTTTGGGGCAAAACTAAGAAATTTCACTTATTTTGGGGCAAAATTGCAGAAATTTCACTTATTTCAGAAAAAAAGCAGAAATTTTCTTATTTTGGATCAAAAAGGCAGAAATTGCTTTTATTTTGGTACAAAATTGCAGAAATTTTTCTTATTTTGGGGCAAAAGGCAGAAATTCTTAATATTTTGTGGCAAAAATGCAGAAATTCCCCTTATTTTGAGGTAAAAAGGCTGAAATTCCCCTTATTTGGGGGTAAAAAGGCAGAAATTTCTTTTATTTTGGTACGAAATTGTAAAAATTTTTCTTATTTTGGGCAAAATCAGAAATTTCCCATATTTTGGGGCAAAAATGCAGAAATTCCCCTTATTTTGAGGTAAAAAGGCTGAAATTCCCCTTATTTGGGGGCAAAAAGTAAGAAATTCCTCTTATTTTTGGGCAAAAAGCAGACATTTCACTTATTTTGGGGAAAATTTTAGAAATTTAACTTATTTCAGGGCAAAAAGTCAGAAATTTTCCTCATTTTGGGGCAGAAAGGCAGAAATTCCTAATATTTTTTGGCAAAAATGCAGAAATTCCCCTTATTTTGAGGTAAAAAGGCTGAAATTCCCTTTATTTGTGGGCAAAAAGGCAGAAATTTCCCTTATTTTGAAGCAAAATTGCAGAAATTTAACTTATTTCAGGGTAATAAGTCAAAAATTTTTCTTTTTTTGCGGCAAAAAAGACAGAAATTCCCTTTGTTTTGTGGGAAAAAGACAGAAATTTTACTTATTTAGAGGCAAAAAAGCAGAAATTCTCCTTATTTTGAAGCAAAAATGAAGAAATTTTCCTTTTTTATGGAAAAAAAGGAATGCATTCTTCTTATTTTCAGGCAAAAAGGCAGAAATTCCCCGTATTTTGGAGCAAAATTGCAGAAATTCCCCTATTTGTGAGGCAAAAAGGCAGAAATTCCCTATATGTTGGGGCAAAAAGACAGAATTTCTTTTTATTTTGGGGCAAAACTCAGAAATTCCACTTATTTGGGGGCAAAATTCCAGAAATTTCCCTTATTTTGGGGCAAAATTGCAGAAATTTCCCTTATTTTGGGGCAAAATTGCAGAAATTTCACTTATTTTAGGGTAATAAGTAAGAAATTTTCCTTATTTTGGGGCATAAAAGACAGAAATTCCCTTTGTTTTGGGGGGAAAAGACAGAAATTTTACTTATTTAGATGCAAAAAAGCAGAAATTCCCCTTATTTTGGAGTAAAAATGAAGAAATTTCCCTTTTTTATGGCAAAAAGAAATGCATTCTTCTTATTTTCAGGCAAAAAAATTGAAATTCCTCGTATTTTGGAGCAAAATTGCAGAAATTCCCCTATTTGTGGGGAAAAAAGGCAGAAATTTCCTATATATTGGGGCAAAATTACAGAAATTCACCTTATTTTGGGGCAAAACTCAGAAATTCCACTTATTTTGGGGCAAAATTTCAGAAATTTCCCTTATTTTGGGGCAAAATTGCAGAATGTTCACTTATTTTGGGGCAAAATTGCATAAATTTCACTTATTTCAGAAAAAAAAGCAGAATTTATCTTATTTCGGGGCAAAATGGCAGAAATTTCTCATATTTTGTGGCAAAAAAGCAGAAATTCCCCTTATTTTGAAGCAAAAATGAAGAAATTTCTCTTTTTTATTCCAAAAAGGAGTGCATTCTTCTTATTTTCGGGCAAAAAGGCAGAAATTCACCGTATTTTATAGCAAAATTGCAGAAATTCCCCGAATTGTGGGGCAAAAATGCAGAAGTTCCCTATATGTTGGGTCAAAAAGACAGAAATTCTCCTTATTTTGGGGCAAAACTCAGAAATTCCACTTATTTTGGGGCAAAATTCCAGAAATTTCCTTTCTTTTGGGGCAAAAAGGCAGAAATTCCTAATATTTTGTAGCAAAAATGCCAAAATTCCCCTTATTTTGAGGTAAAAATGCTGAAATTCCCTTTATTTGGGGGCAAAAAGTCAGAAATTTCCATTATTTTGGGGCAAAATTGCATAAATTTCACTTACTTCAAAGTAATATGTCAGAAATTTTATTTATTTGGGGCAAAAAAGACAGAAATTCTTTTTGTTTTGGGAGAGAAATACAGAAATTCCAATTATTTAGTGGCAAAAAGCAGAAATTCCCCTTATTTTGGAGCAAAAATTAAGAAATTTCCCTTTTTATGGCAAAAAGGTATGCATTTTTCTTATTTTCGGGCAAAAAGGCTGAAATTCCTCGTATTTTAGAGCAAAATTGCAGAAATTCCCCTAATTGTGGGGCAAAAAGTCAGAAATTCCCTATATGTTGGGGCAAAAAGGCAGAAATTCTCCTTACTTTGGGGCAAAACTCAGAAATTCCACTTATTTTGGGGGCAAAATTCCAGAAATTTCCCTTTATTTTGGAGCAAAAAGGCAGAAATTCCTAATATTTTGTGGCAAAAATGCAGAAATTCCCCTTATTTTGAGGTAAAAAGGCTGAAATTCCCCTTATTTGGGGGCAAAAAAGCAGAAATTTTCTTTTATTTTGGGGCAAAATTGCAGAAATTTCACTTATTTCAGGGTAATAATCAGAAATATTCTGTATTATGGGGCAAAATGGACAGAAATTCCCTATGTTTTGGGGGAAAAAGACAGAAATTCTGCTTATTTAGAAGCAAAAAAGCAGAAATTCCCCTTATTTTGGAACAAAAATGAAGAAATTTACCTTTTTTATGGCAAAAAGTTATGCATTCTTCTTATTTTCCAGCCAAAAGGCAGAAATTTTCCGTATTTTGGAGCAGAATTGCAGTAATTCCCCTAATTGTGGGGCAAAAAGGCAGAAATTCCCTATATGTTGCGGCAAAAAGACAGAAATTCTCCTTATTTTGGGGCAAAACTCAGAAATTCCACTTATTTTGGGGCAAAATTCCAGAAATTTCTTTTATTTTGTGGCAAAATTGCAGAAATTTCACTTATTTTGGGGCAAAATTGCAGAAATTTCACTTATTTCAGGGTAATAAGTCAGAAATTTTCCTTACTTTGGAGCAAAAAGGACAGAAATTCTTTTTGTTTTGCGGGAAAAAGACAGAAATTCCACTTATTTAGAGGCAAATAGCAGAAATTCCCCTTATTTTGGAGCAAAATTGCAGAAATTTCCCTTTTTTATGGCAAAAAGGTATGCATTCTTTTTATTTTTGGGCAAAAAGGCAGAAATTCCCTGTATTTTGGAGCAAATTCAGAAATTCCCATAATTGTGGGGCAAAAAGGCAGAAATTCCCTATATTTTGAGGCAAAAATCAGAAATTCTCCTTATTTTGGGGCAAAACTCAGAAATTCCACTTATTTTGGAGCACAATTCCAGAAATTTTTTTTATTTTGTGGCAAAATTGCAGAAATTTCACTTATTTTGGGGCAAAATTGCAGAAATTTCACTTATTTCATGAAAAAAAGAAGAAATTTTTTTTTGAGGCAAAAAGTCGGAAATTTCCCATATTTTCTTGCAAAAATGCAGAAATTCCCCTTATTTTGAGGTAAAAAGGCTGAAATTCCTTGTATTTGGGGGCAAAAAGGCAGAAATTTCCCTTATTTTGGGGCAAAATTGCAGAAATTTCACTTATTTCAGAAAAAAAGCAGAAATTTTCTTATTTTGGGGCAAAAAGGCAGAAATTTTTTTATTTTGGTACAAAATTGCAGAAATTTTTCTTATTTTGGGGCCAAAAGGCAGAAATTTCCCATATTTTGGGGCAAAAATGCAGAAATTCCTTTTATTTTGAGGGAAATAGGCTAAAATTTCCCTTACTTGGAGGCAAAAAGGCAGAAATTTCTCTTATTTTGGGGCAAAATTGCAGAAACATCACTTATTTCAGGGTAATAATTCAGAAATTTTCCTTATTTTGGGGCAAAAAAGACAGAAATTCCATTTGTTTTGGGGAAAAAAGACATAAATTCCACTTATTTAGAGGCAAAAAAGCAGAAATTGCCCTTATTTTGGAGCAAAATTTCAGAAATTTCCCTTTTTTATGGCAAAAAGGTATGCATTCTTTTTATTTTTGGGCAAAAAGGCAGAAATTCCTCGTATTTTGGAGCAAAATTTCAGAAATTCCCCTAATTGTGGGGAAAAAAGGCAGAAATTCCCTATATGTTGGGGCAAAAAGACAGAAATTCTTTTTATTTTGGGGCAAAACTCAGAAATTCCACTTATTTTGGGGCAAAATTGCAGAAATTTCCCTTATTTTGGGGGCAGAATTGCAAAAATTTTACTTATTTTGGGGCAAAATTGCAGAAATTTCACTTATTTCAGGGAAAAAAAGCAGAAATTTTCTTATTTTGGGGCAAAAGAGAAGAAATTTCTCATATTTTGTGGCAAAAATGCAGAAATTCCCCTTATTTTGAGGTAAAAAAGCTGAAATTCCCCTTATTTGGGTGCAAAAAGGCAGAATTTTCTTTTATTTTGGGAAAAAATTGCAGAAATTTCACTTATTTCAGGGTAATAAGTCAGAAATTTTTCTTATTTTGGGGCCAAAAAACAGAAAATCCCTTTGTTTTGGGGGGAAAAGACAGAAATTCCACTTATTTAGAGGCAAAATGCAGAAATTCTTCTTATTTTGGAACAAAAATGAAGAAATTTCACTTTTTTATGGCAAAAAGGTATGCATTCTTCTTATTTACGGACAAAAAGGAAGAAATTTCCTGTATTTTGCAGCAAAATTGCAGAAATTCCTCTAATTGTGGCTAGAAAACGCAGAAATTCCCTATATGTTGGGGCAAAAAGACAGAAATTCTCCTTATTTTGGGGCAAAACTAAGAAATTTCACTTATTTTGGGGCAAAATTGCAGAAATTTCACTTATTTCAGAAAAAAAGCAGAAATTTTCTTATTTTGGATCAAAAAGGCAGAAATTGCTTTTATTTTGGTACAAAATTGCAGAAATTTTTCTTATTTTGGGGCAAAAGGCAGAAATTCTTAATATTTTGTGGCAAAAATGCAGAAATTCCCTTTATTTTGAGGTAAAAAGGCTGAAATTCCCCTTATTTGGGGGTAAAAAGGCAGAAATTTCTTTTATTTTGGTACGAAATTGTAAAAATTTTTCTTATTTTGGGCAAAATCAGAAATTTCCCATATTTTGGGGCAAAAATGCAGAAATTCCCCTTATTTTGAGGTAAAAAGGCTGAAATTCCCCTTATTTGGGGGCAAAAAGTAAGAAATTCCTCTTATTTTTGGGCAAAAAGCAGACATTTCACTTATTTTGGGGAAAATTTTAGAAATTTAACTTATTTCAGGGCAAAAAGTCAGAAATTTTCCTCATTTTGGGGCAGAAAGGCAGAAATTCCTAATATTTTTTGGCAAAAATGCAGAAATTCCCCTTATTTTGAGGTAAAAAGGCTGAAATTCCCTTTATTTGTGGGCAAAAAGGCAGAAATTTCCCTTATTTTGAAGCAAAATTGCAGAAATTTAACTTATTTCAGGGTAATAAGTCAAAAATTTTTCTTTTTTTGCGGCAAAAAAGACAGAAATTCCCTTTGTTTTGTGGGAAAAAGACAGAAATTTTACTTATTTAGAGGCAAAAAAGCAGAAATTCTCCTTATTTTGAAGCAAAAATGAAGAAATTTTCCTTTTTTATGGAAAAAAAGGAATGCATTCTTCTTATTTTCAGGCAAAAAGGCAGAAATTCCCCGTATTTTGGAGCAAAATTGCAGAAATTCCCCTATTTGTGAGGCAAAAAGGCAGAAATTCCCTATATGTTGGGGCAAAAAGACAGAATTTCTTTTTATTTTGGGGCAAAACTCAGAAATTCCACTTATTTGGGGGCAAAATTCCAGAAATTTCCCTTATTTTGGGGCAAAATTGCAGAAATTTCCCTTATTTTGGGGCAAAATTGCAGAAATTTCACTTATTTTAGGGTAATAAGTAAGAAATTTTCCTTATTTTGGGGCATAAAAGACAGAAATTCCCTTTGTTTTGGGGGGAAAAGACAGAAATTTTACTTATTTAGATGCAAAAAAGCAGAAATTCCCCTTATTTTGGAGTAAAAATGAAGAAATTTCCCTTTTTTATGGCAAAAAGAAATGCATTCTTCTTATTTTCAGGCAAAAAAATTGAAATTCCTCGTATTTTGGAGCAAAATTGCAGAAATTCCCCTATTTGTGGGGAAAAAAGGCAGAAATTTCCTATATATTGGGGCAAAATTACAGAAATTCACCTTATTTTGGGGCAAAACTCAGAAATTCCACTTATTTTGGGGCAAAATTTCAGAAATTTCCCTTATTTTGGGGCAAAATTGCAGAATGTTCACTTATTTTGGGGCAAAATTGCATAAATTTCACTTATTTCAGAAAAAAAAGCAGAATTTATCTTATTTCGGGGCAAAATGGCAGAAATTTCTCATATTTTGTGGCAAAAAAGCAGAAATTCCCCTTATTTTGAAGCAAAAATGAAGAAATTTCTCTTTTTTATTCCAAAAAGGAGTGCATTCTTCTTATTTTCGGGCAAAAAGGCAGAAATTCACCGTATTTTATAGCAAAATTGCAGAAATTCCCCGAATTGTGGGGCAAAAATGCAGAAGTTCCCTATATGTTGGGTCAAAAAGACAGAAATTCTCCTTATTTTGGGGCAAAACTCAGAAATTCCACTTATTTTGGGGCAAAATTCCAGAAATTTCCTTTCTTTTGGGGCAAAAAGGCAGAAATTCCTAATATTTTGTAGCAAAAATGCCAAAATTCCCCTTATTTTGAGGTAAAAATGCTGAAATTCCCTTTATTTGGGGGCAAAAAGTCAGAAATTTCCATTATTTTGGGGCAAAATTGCATAAATTTCACTTACTTCAAAGTAATATGTCAGAAATTTTATTTATTTGGGGCAAAAAAGACAGAAATTCTTTTTGTTTTGGGAGAGAAATACAGAAATTCCAATTATTTAGTGGCAAAAAGCAGAAATTCCCCTTATTTTGGAGCAAAAATTAAGAAATTTCCCTTTTTATGGCAAAAAGGTATGCATTTTTCTTATTTTCGGGCAAAAAGGCTGAAATTCCTCGTATTTTAGAGCAAAATTGCAGAAATTCCCCTAATTGTGGGGCAAAAAGTCAGAAATTCCCTATATGTTGGGGCAAAAAGGCAGAAATTCTCCTTACTTTGGGGCAAAACTCAGAAATTCCACTTATTTTGGGGGCAAAATTCCAGAAATTTCCCTTTATTTTGGAGCAAAAAGGCAGAAATTCCTAATATTTTGTGGCAAAAATGCAGAAATTCCCCTTATTTTGAGGTAAAAAGGCTGAAATTCCCCTTATTTGGGGGCAAAAAAGCAGAAATTTTCTTTTATTTTGGGGCAAAATTGCAGAAATTTCACTTATTTCAGGGTAATAATCAGAAATATTCTGTATTATGGGGCAAAATGGACAGAAATTCCCTATGTTTTGGGGGAAAAAGACAGAAATTCTGCTTATTTAGAAGCAAAAAAGCAGAAATTCCCCTTATTTTGGAACAAAAATGAAGAAATTTACCTTTTTTATGGCAAAAAGTTATGCATTCTTATTTTCCAGCCAAAAGGCAGAAATTTTCCGTATTTTGGAGCAGAATTGCAGTAATTCCCCTAATTGTGGGGCAAAAAGGCAGAAATTCCCTATATGTTGCGGCAAAAAGACAGAAATTCTCCTTATTTTGGGGCAAAACTCAGAAATTCCACTTATTTTGGGGCAAAATTCCAGAAATTTCTTTTATTTTGTGGCAAAATTGCAGAAATTTCACTTATTTTGGGGCAAAATTGCAGAAATTTCACTTATTTCAGAAAAAAAAGCAGAAATTTTCTTATTTTGGGGCAAAAAGGCAGAAATTTCTTTTATCTTGGTACAAAATTGCACAATTTTTTCTTTTTTTGGGTCAAAAAGGCAGAAATTTCTCATATTTTGGGGAAAAAATGCAGAAATTCCCATTATCTTGAGGTAAAAAGGCTGAAATTCCCCTTATTTGGGGGCAAAAAGGCAGAAATTTCCCTTATTTGGGGGCAAAATTTCAGAAATTTCACTTATTTCAGGGTAATAAGTCAGAAATTTTCCTTATTTTGGGGCAAAAAGACAGAAATTCCCTTTGTTTTTAGGGGAAAAGACAGAAATTTCACATTTTTGGAGGCAAAAAAGCAGAAATTCCTTTTATTTTGGAGCAAAAATGAATTTTTCTTTTTTGTGGCAAAAGGTATACATTCTCCTTATTTTCATGCTAAAAAGCAGAAATTCCCTTTATTTTTGAGCAAAATTGCAGAAATTCCCTTAATTGTGGGGCAAAAAGGCAGAAATTGCCTATATGTTGGGGCAAAAAGACAGAAATTCTCCTTATTTTGGGGCAAAACTCAGAAATTGCACTTATTTTGGGGCAAAATTCCAGAAATTTCCCTAATTTTGGGGCAAAATTGCAGAAATTTCAATTATTTTGGGGCAAAATTGCAGAAATTTCACTTATTTCAGAGAAAAAAAACAGAAATTTTCCTTATTTTGTGCAAAATGCAGAAATTCCTAATATTTTGTGGCAAAAATGCAGAAATTCCCCTTATTTTGAGGTAAAAAGGCTGAAATTCCCCTTATTTGGGGGCAAAAAGGCAGAAATTTCTCTTATTTTGGGGCAAAATTGCAGAAATTTCACTTATTTCAGGGTAATAAGTCAGAATTTTTTCTTATTTTGGAGCAAAAAAGACAGAAATTCTCTTTGTTTTGCGGGAAAAAGACAGAAATTCCACTTATTTAGAGGCAAAAAAGCAGAAATTCCCCTTATTTTGGAGCAAAATTGCAGAAATTTCCCTTTTTTATGGCAAAAAGGTATGCATTCTTTTTATTTTTGGGCAAAAAGGCAGAAATTCCCTGTATTTTGGAGCAAAATTTCAGAAATTCCCATAATTGTGGGGCAAAAAGACAGAAATTCCCCATATTTTGGGGCAAAAATAAGAAATTCTCTTTATTTTGGGGCAAAACTCAGAAATTCCACTTATTTTGGAGCACAATTCCAGAAATTTCTTTTATTTTGTGGCAAAATTGCAGAAATTTCACTTATTTTGGGGCAAAATTGCAGAAAATTCACTTATTTCATGGAAAAAAGAAGAAATTTTCTTTTTTTTGAGGCAAAAAAGTCAGAAATTTTTCATATTTTGGTGCAAAAATGCAGAAATTCCCCTTATTTTGAGGTAAAAAGGCTGAAATTCCCCGTATTTGGGGGCAAAAAGGCAGAAATTTCCCTTATTTTGGGGCAAAATTGCAGAAATTTCACTTATTTCAGAAAAAAAGCAGAAATTTTCTTATTTTGGGGCAAAAAGGCAGAAATTTTTTTATTTTGGTACAAAATTGCAGAAATTTTTCGTATTTTGGGGCCAAAAGGAAGAAATTTCCCATATTTTGGGGCAAAAATGCAGAAATTCCCCTTATTTTGAGGGAAATAGGCTAAAATTTCCCTTACTTGGAGGCAAAAGGGCAGAAATTTCTCTTATTTTGGGGCAAAATTGCAGAAACATCACATATTTCAGGGTAATAATTCAGAAATTTTCCTTATTTTCGGGCAAAAAAGACGGAAATTCCCTTTGTTTTGGGGAAAAAAGACATAAATTCCACTTATAGAGACAAAAAAGCAGAAATTGCCCTTATTTTGGAGCAAAATTTCAGAAATTTCCCTTTTTTATGGCAGAAAGGTATGCATTCTTTTTATTTTCGGGCAAAAAGGCAGAAATTCCTCGTATTTTGGAGCAAAATTTCAGAAATTCCCCTAATTGTGGGGCAAAAAGGCAGAAATTCCCTATATGTTGGGGCAAAAAGACAGAAATTCTCATTATTTTGGGGCAAAACTCAGAAATTCCACTTATTTTGGGGCAAAATTCCAGAAATTTCCCTTATTTGGGGGGCAAAATTGCAGAAATTTCAGTTATTTTGGGGCAAATTGCAGAAATTTCACTTATTTCAAAAATAAAATGAAGAATTTTTCTTATTTGGAGGCAAAAACGTAGAAATTTCTTTTATTTTGGTACAAAATTGCAGAAATTTTTCTTATTTTGGGCAAAAAGGCAGAAATTTCCCATATTTTGGGGCAAAAATGCAGAAATTCCTTTTATTTTGAGGTAAAAAGGCTGAAATTCCTATTATTTGGGGGCAAAAAGTAAGAAATTCCCATGATTTTGGTGCCAAAAGCAGACATTTCCCTTGTTTTTGGGAAAAATTTCAGAAAATTAACTTATTTCAGGGCAAAAAGTCAGAAATTTTCCTTATTTTGGGGCAGAAAGGCAGAAATTCCTAATATTTTGTGGCAAAATGCAGAAATTCCCCTTATTTTGAAGTAAAAAGGCTGAAATTCCCCTTATTTGGGGGCAAAAAGTCAGAAATTTCCCTTATTTTGGGGCAAAATTGCAGAAATTTCACTTACTTCAAAGTAATAAGTCAGAAATTTTTTTTATTTTGGGGTAAAAAAGACAGAAATTCCTTTTGTTTTGGGGGAGAAAGACAGAAATTCCACTTATTTAGAGGCAAAAAAGCAGAAATTCCCCTTATTTTGGGGCAAAAATGAAGAAATTTCCATTTTTTATGGCATAAAGGTATGCATTCTTATTATTTTCGGGCAAAAAGGCAGAAATTCCCCGTATTTTGGAGCAAAATTGCAGAAATTCCCCTAATTGTGGGGCAAAGAGGCAGAAATTTTCTATATGTTGGGGCAAAAAGACAGAAATTCTTCTTATTGTGGGGCAAAACTCAGAATTTTCACATATTTTGGGGCAAAATTGCAGAAATTTCACTTATTTCAGAAAAAAAGCAGAAATTTTCTTATTTTCGGGCAAAAAGGCAGAAATTTCTTTTATTTTGGTACAAAATTGCAGAAATTTTTCTTATTTTGGGGCAAAAAGGCAGAAATTTCCCATATTTTAGGGCAAAAATGCAGAAATTTCCCTTATTTTGAGGTAAAAAGGCTGAAATTCCCCTTATTTGGGGGCAAAAAAGCAGAAATTTCTTTAATTTTGGTACAAAATTGCAGAAATTTTTCTTATTTTGGGCAAAAAAGCAGAAATTTCCCATATTTTGGGGCTAAAATGCAGAAATTCCCATTATTTTGAGGTAAAAAGGCTGAAATTACCCTTATTTGGGGGCAAAAAGTAAGAAATTCCCCTTATTTTGGGTCAAAAAGCAGACATTTCCCATATTTTGGAGAAAAATTTTAGAAATTTAACTTATTTCAGGGCAAAAAGTCAGAAATTTTTCTTATTTTGGGGCACAAAGGCAGAAATTCCTAATATTTTGTGGCAAAAATGCAGAAATTCCTTTTATTTTGAGGTAAAAAGGCTGAAATTCCCCTTATTTGGGGGCAAAAAGGCAGAAATTTCCCTTATTTTGGGGCAAAATTGAAGAAATTTCACTTATTTCAGTGTAATAAGTCAGAAATTTTTCTTATTTTGAAGCAAAAAGACAAAAATTCCCTTTGTTTTGTGAGAAAAAGACAGAAATTTTACTTATTTAGAGGCAAAAAAGCAGAAATTCCCCTTATTTTGGAGCAAAAATGAGATTTCCCTTTTTTATGGCAAAAAGGTATGCATTCCTCTTATTTTCAGGCAAAAAGGCAGAAATTCCCCGTATTTTGGAGCAAAATTGAAGAAATTCCTCTAATTTTGGGGCAAAATGGCAGAAATTCCCTATATGTTGGGGCAAAAAGACAGAAATTCCCCTTATTTTGGAGCAAAAATGAAGAAATTTCCCTTTTTTATGGCATAAAGGTATGCATTCCTCTTATTTTCATGCAAAAAGGCAGAAATTCCCTGTATTTTGGAGCAAAATTAAAGAAATTCTCCTAATTATGGGGCAAAAAGGCTGAAATTCCCTATATGTTGGGGCAAAAAGACAGAAATTCTCCTTATTTAGGAGAAAAACTCAGAAATTTCAATTATTTTGAGGCAAAATTGCAGAAATTTCACTTATTTCAGAAAAAAAGCAGAAATTTTCTTATTTTGGGGCAAAAAAGCAGAAATTTCTTTTATTTTGGTACAAAATTGCAGAAATTTTTCTTATTTTGGGGCAAAAAGGCAGAAATTTCCCATATTTTGGGGCAAAAATGCAGAAATTCCCCTTATGTTGTGGTAAAAATGCTGAAATTCTCCTTATTTGGGGGCAAAAATGCAGAAATTTCTCTTATTTTGAGGCAAAATTGCAGAAATTTCACTTATTTCAGGGTAATAAGTCAGAAATTTTTTTTTTATTTTGGGACAAAAAAGACAGAAATTCTCTTTGTTTTGGGGAGAAAAGAGAGTAATTCCACTTATTTAGAGGCAAAAAAGCAGAAATTCCCCTTATTGTGGAGCAAAATTGCAGAAATTTCCCTATTTTGTGGTAAAAAGGTATGCATTCTTCTTATTTTGGACACAAAGGCAGAAATTCCCTGTATTTTGGAGCAAAATTGAAGAAATTCCCCTAATTGCGGGGCAAAAGGCTGAAATTCCCTATATGTTGGGGCAAAAAGACAGAAATTCTCCTTATTTTGGGGCAAAACTCAGAAATTCCACTTATTTTGGGGCAAAATTGCAGAAATTTCCCGTATTTTGGGGCAAAATTGAAAAAATTTCACTTATTTTGGGGCAAAATTCCAGAAATTTCACTTATTTCAGGGAAAAAAAGCAGAAATTTTTTTATTTTGGGGCAAAAAGGCAGAAATTTCTCATATTTTGTGGCAAAAATGCAGAAATTCTCCTTATTTTGAGGTAAAAAAGCTGAAATTCCCCTTATTTGGATGCAAAAAGGCAGAAATTTCTATTATTTTGGGAAAAAATTGCAGAAATTTCACTTATTTCAGGGTAATAAGTCAGAAATTTTCTTATCTTGGGGCAAATAAAACAGAAAATCCCTTTGTTTTGGGGGGAAAAGACAGAAATTCCACTTATTTAGAGGCAAAAACGGAGAAATTCCTCTTATTTTGGAACAAAAATGAAGAAAGTTCACTTTTTTATGGCAAAAGGTATGCATTCTTCTTATTTTCGTTCAAAAAGGCAGAAATTTCCCGTATTTTGGAGCAAAATTGCAGAAATTCCTCTAATTGTGGGGCAAAAAGCAGAAATTCCCAATATGTTGGGGCAAAAAGACAGAAATTCTCCTTATTTTGGGGCAAAACTCAGAAATTTCACTTATTTTGGGGCAAAATTGCAGAAATTTCACTTATTTCAGAAAAAAAGCAGAAATTTTCTTATTTTGGATCAAAAAGGCAGAAATTTCTTTTATTTTGGTACAAAATTGCAGAAATTTTTCTTATTTTGGGGCAAAAAGGCAGAAATTCCTAATATTTTGTGGCAAAAAATCAGAAATTCCCCTTATTTTGAGGTAAAAAGGCTGAAATTCCCCTTATTTGGGGGCAAAAAGGCAGAAATTTCTTTTATTTTGGTACAAAATTGCAGAAATTTTTCTTATTTTGGGCAAAATGCAGAAATTTCCCATATTTTGGGGAAAAATGCAGAAATTCCCATTATTTTGAGGTAAAAAGGCTGAAATTCCCCTTATTTGGGGGCAAAAAGTAAGAAATTCCTCTTAATTTGTGGCAAAAAGCAGACATTTCCCTTATTTTGGGGAAAATTTTAGAAATTTATCTCATTTCAGGGCAAAAAGTCAGAAATTTTCCTTATTTTGAGGCAGAAAGGCAGAAATTTCTAATATTTTGTGGCAAAAATGCAGAAATTCCCCTTATTTTGAGGTAAAAAGGCTGAAATTCCCCTTATTTGGGGGAAAAAAGGCAGAAATTTCCTTTATTTTGGGGCAAAATTGCAGAAATTTCACTCATTTCAGGGTAATAAGTCAAAAATTTTTCTTATTTTGCGGCAAAAAAGACAGAAATTCCCATTGTTTTGTGGTAAAAGACAGAAATTTTACTTATTTCGAGGCAATAAAGCAGGAATTCCCCTTATTTTGGAGCAAAAATGAAGAAATTTATCTTTTTTATGTCAAAAAGGAATGCATTCTTCTTATTTTCAGGCAAAAAGGCAGAAATTCCCCGTATTTTGGAGCAAAATTGCAGAAATTCCTCTAATTGTGGGGCAAAAATGCAGAAATTCCCTATATGTTTGGGCAAAAAGACAGAAATTCTCCTTATTTTGGGGTAAAACTCTAAAATTCCACTTATTTTGGGGCAAAATTCCAGAAATTTCCCTTATTTTGGGGCCAAATTGTAGAAATTTCACTTATATTGGGGCAAAATTGCAGAAATTTCACTTATTTCAGGGAAAAAAATTAGAATTTTTCTTATTGTGGGGCAAAAAGGCAGAAATTTCTCATATGTTGTGGCAAAAATGCAGAAATTCCCCTTATTTTGTGGTAAAAAGTCTGAAAATCCTCTTATTTGGGAGCAAAAATGCAGAAATTTCCATTATTTGGGGGTAAAATTGCAGAAATTTCACTTATTTCAGGGTAATAAGTCAGAAATTTTTCTTGTTTTGGGGCAAAAAATAGAGAAATTCCCTTTGTTTTGGGGGGAAAAGACAGAAATTCCACTTATTTAGAGGCAAAAAAGCAGAAATTCCCCTTATTTTGGAGCAAAAATGAAGAAATTTCCCTATTTTATGGCAAAAAGGTATACATTCTTCTTATTTTCGGACAAAAAGGAAGAAATTGCCTGTATTTTGGAGCAAAATAGCAGAAATTCCCCTAAATGTGGGGCCAAAAGGCAGAAATTCCCTATATGTTGGGGCAAAAAGACAGAATTTCTCCTTATTTTGGTGCAAAACTCAGAAATTTCACATATTTTGGGGCAAAATTCCAGAAATTTTTCTTATTTTGGAGAAAAATTGCAGAAATTTCACTTATTTTGGGGCAAAATTGCAAAAATTTCTCTTATTTTGGGGCAAAATTGCAGAAATTTCACTTATTTCAGGGAAAAAAAGCAGATATTTTCTTATTTTGGGGCAAAAAGGCAGAAATTTCTCATATTTTGTGGCAAAAATGCAGAAATTCCCCTTATTTTGAGGTAAAAAAGCTGGAATTCCCCTTATTTGGGTGCAAAAAGGCAGAAATTTCTTTTTTTTTTTGGGAAAAAATTGCAGAAATTTCACTTATTTCAGGGTAATAAGTCAGAAATTTTTCTTATTTTGCGGCAAAAAAGACAGAAATTCTTTTTGTTTTGTGGGAAAAAGACAGAAATTTTACTTATTTAGAGGCAATAAAGCAGAAATTCCCCTTATTTTGGAGCAAAAATGAAGAAATTTCCCTTTTTTATGGCAAAAAGGAATGCATTCTTCTTATTTTCAGGCAAAAAGGCAGAAATTTCCTGTATTATGGAGCAAAATTGCAGAAATTCCCCTAAATGTGGGGCCAAAAGTCAGAAATTCCCTATATGTTGGGGCAAAAAGACAGAAATTCTTCTTATTATGGGGCAAAACTCAGAAATTTCACATATTTTGGGGCAAAATTCCAGAAATTTTTCTTATTTTGGAGAAAAATTGCAGAAATTTCACTTATTTTAGGGCAAAATTGCAGAAATTTCACTTATTTCAGGGAAGAAAGGCAGAAATTTTCTTTATTTTGGGGAAAAAAGGCAGAAATTCCTAATATTTTGTGGCAAAAATGCAGAAATTCCCCTTATTTTGAGGTAAAAAGTCTGAAATTCCCCTTTTTTAGGGGCAGAAAGGCAGAAATATCTCTTATTTTGGGGCAAAATTGATTAAATTTCACTATTTTCAGTGTAATAAGTCAGAAATTTTGCTTATTTTGGGGCAAAAATGACAGAAATTTTCTTTGTTTTGAGGGAAAAAGACAGAAATTCCACTTATTTAGAGGCAAAAAAGCAGAAATTCCCCTTATTTTGGAGCAAAAATGAAGAAATTTCCCTTTTTTGTGGCAAAAGGTATAAATTCCCCTTATTTTCGGGCTAAAAAGCAGAAATTCCCCGTATTTTGGAGCAAAATTGTAGAAATTCCCCTAATTGTGGTGCAAAAAGGCAGAAATTCCCTATATGTTAGGGCAAAGAGACAGAAATTCTCCTTATTTTGGGGCAAAACTCAGAAATTCCACTTATTTTGGGGCAAAATTCCAGAAATTTCCCTCAATTTGGGGCAAAATTGGAGAAATTTCCCTCATTATGGGGCAAAATTTCAGAAATTTCACTTATTTCAGGGTAATAAGTCAGAAATTTTCTTTATTTTGGGGCCAAAAAGACAGAAATTCCCCTTTTTGGGAGGGGGAAAGAGAGAAATTTTACTTATTTAGAGGCAAAAAAGCAGAAATTCCCTTTATTTTGGAGCAAAATTGCAGAAATTTCTCTTTTTTATGGCAAAAAGGTATGCATACTTCTTATTTTCGGGCAAAAAGGCAGAAATTCCCCGTATTTTAGAGCAAAATTGCAGAAATTCCCCTAATTGTGGGGCAAAAAGGCAAAATTTCCCTATATGTTGGGGCAAAAAGACAGAAATTCTCCTTATTTTGGGGCAAAACTCAAAAATTCCACTTATTTTTGGGCAAAATTCCAGAAATTTCCCTTATTTTGGGGCAAAATTGCAGAAATTTCACTTATTTTGGGGCAAAATTGCAGAAATTTCACTTATTTCAGAAAAAAAAGCAGAAATTTTCTTATTTTGGGGCAAAAAGGCAGAAATTAATAATATTTTGTGGCAAAAATTCAGAAATTCCCCTTATTTTGAGGTAAAAAGGCTGAAATTCACCTTATTTGGGGGCAAGAAGGCAAAAAATGTTTTTTATTTTGGGGCAAAATTGCAGAAATTTCACTTATTTCAGGGTAGTAAGTCAGAAATTTTCCTTATTTTGGGGCAAAAAAGAAAGGAATTCCTTTTGTTTTTGGGGAAAAAGACAGAAATTCCACTTATTTAGAGGCAAAAATGCAGAAATTTTCCTTATTTTGGAGCAAAAATGAAGAAATTCGCCATTTTGATGGCAGAAAGGTATGCATTCTTCTTATTTTCGGGCAAAAAGGCAGTAATTCCCTGTATTTTGGAGCAAAATTGCAGAAATTCCCCTAATTGTTTGGCAAAAAGGCAGAAATTCTCTATATGTTGGGGCAAAAAGACAGAAATTCTTCTTATTTTGGGGCAAAACTCAGAAATTCCACTTGTTTTGGGGCAAAATTCCAGAAATTTCCCTTAATTTGGGGCAAAATTGCAGAAATTTCACTTATTTTGGAGCAAAATTGCAGAAATTTCACTTATTTTGGGGCAAAATTGCAGAAATTTCACTTATTTCAGAAAAAAGGCAGAAATTTTCCTTATTTTGGGAAAAAAGGCAGAAATTCCTAATATTTTGAGGCATAAATGAAGAAATTCCCCTTATTTTGAGGTAAAAAGGCTGAAATTCCCCTTATTTGGGGGCAATAAGGCAAAAATTTCTTTTATTTTGGGGCAAAATTGCAGAAATTTCATTTATTTCAGGGTAATAAGTCAGAAATTTTCTTTATTTTGGGGCAAAAAAGACAGGAATTCCCTTTGTTTTGGGGGAAAAATACAGAAATTACACTTATTTAGAGGCAAAAAAGCAGAAATTCCCCTTATTTTGGAGCAAAAATGAAGAAATTTCCTTTTTATGGCAAAAATGTTTGCATTCTTCTTATTTTTGGGCAAAAAGGCAGAAATTCCCCATATTTTGGAGCAAAATTGCAGAAATTCCCCCAATTGTGGGGCAAAAAGGCAGAAATTCTCTATATGTTGGGGCAAAAAGACAGAAATTCTTCTTATTTTGGGGCAAAACTCAGAAATTCCACTTATTTTGGGGCAAAATGCAGAAATTTCACTTATTTTGGGGCAAAATGCAGAAATTTCACTTATTTCAGGTAAAAAAGGCAGAAATTTTCCTTATATTGAGGCAAAAAGGCAGAAATTCCTAATATTTTGTACCAAAAATGCAGAAATTCCCCTTATTTCGAGGTAAAAAGGTTGAAATTCCCTTTATTTGGTAGCAAAAAAGTAAAAATTTCCTTTATTTTGGGGCAAAATTGCAGAAATTTCACTTACTTCAGAGTAATAAGTCAGAATTTTTCCTTATTTTGGGGCAAAAAATAAAGAAATTCCCTTTGTATTGAGGGAAAAAAACAAAAATTCCACTTATTTAGAGGCAAAAATGCAGAAATTCCCCTTATTTTGGAGCAAAAATGAAGAAATTTCCCTTTTTTATGGCAAGAAGGTATGCATTCTTCTTATTTTCAAGCAAAAAGGCAGAAATTCCCCGTATATTGGAGCAAAATTGCAGAAATTCCCCTAATTGTGGTGCAAAAGGCAGAAATTGCCTATATGTTGGGGCAAAACTCAGAAATTCCACTTATTTAGGGGCAAAATTCCAGAAATTTCCCTTATTTTGGGGCAAAATTGCAGAAATTTACCTTATTTTGGGGCAAAATTGCAGAAATTTCACTTATTTCAGGGAAAAAAGAAACAGAAATTTTCTTATTTTGGGGCAATATGGCAGAAATTATTATTTTGTGGCAAAAATGCAGAAATTCCTCTTATTTTGAGGTAAAAAGGCTGAAATTCCCCTTATTTGGGGGCAAAAAAGTAAAAATTTTCTTTATTTTGGGGCAAAATTGCAGAAATTTCACATATTTCAGGGTAGTCAGTCAGAAATTTTCCTTATTTTGGGGCAAAAAAGACAGGAATTCCCTTTGTTTTGGGGGAAAAAGACAGAAATTCCACTTATTTAGAGGCAAAAAAGCAGAAATTCCCTTTATTTAGGAGCAAAAATGAAGAAATTTTTCCTTTTTTAAGGCAAAAAGGTATGCATTCTTTTTATTTTCGGGCAAAAAGGCAGAAATTCCATGTATTTTGGAGCAAAATTGCAGAAATTCCCCTAAATGTGGGGCAAAAATGCAGAAAATCTCTATATGTTGGTGCAAAAAGACAGAAATTCTCTATATTTTGGGGCAAAACTCAGAAATTCCACTTATTTTGGGGCAAAATTCCAGAAATTTTCCTTATTTTGGGCAAAATTGCAGAAATTTCACTTATTTTTGGGCAAATATGCAGAAATTTCACTTATTTCAGGGAAAAAAGAAACAGAAATTTTCTTATTTTGGGGCAATATGGCAGAAATTATTATTTTGTGGCAAAAATGCAGAAATTCCTCTTATTTTGAGGTAAAAAGGCTGAAATTCCCCTTATTTGGGGGCAAAAAAGTAAAAATTTTCTTTATTTTGGGGCAAAATTGCAGAAATTTCACATATTTCAGGGTAGTCAGTCAGAAATTTTCCTTATTTTGGGGCAAAAAAGACAGGAATTCCCTTTGTTTTGGGGGAAAAAGACAGAAATTCCACTTATTTAGAGGCAAAAAAGCAGAAATTCCCTTTATTTAGGAGCAAAAATGAAGAAATTTTTCCTTTTTTAAGGCAAAAAGGTATGCATTCTTTTTATTTTCGGGCAAAAAGGCAGAAATTCCATGTATTTTGGAGCAAAATTGCAGAAATTCCCCTAAATGTGGGGCAAAAATGCAGAAAATCTCTATATGTTGGTGCAAAAAGACAGAAATTCTCTATATTTTGGGGCAAAACTCAGAAATTCCACTTATTTTGGGGCAAAATTCCAGAAATTTTCCTTATTTTGGGCAAAATTGCAGAAATTTCACTTATTTTTGGGCAAATATGCAGAAATTTCACTTATTTTGGGGCAAAATTGCAGAAATTTCACTTATTTCAGGGAAAAAAGGCAGAAATTTTCCTTATTTTGGGGCAAAAAGGCAGAAATTCCTAATATTTTGTTGCAAAAATGCAGAAATTCCCCTTATTTCGAGGTAAAAAGTCTGAAATTTCCCTTTTTGGGGGCAAAAAGGCAGAAATTTTTCTTATTTTGGGACAAAATTGCCGAAATTTCACTTACTTCAGGGTAAAAAGTCAGAATTTTTCCTTATTTTGGGGCAAAAAATACAGAAATTCCTTTTGTTTTGGGGAAAAAGACAGAAATTCCACTTATTTAGAGGCAAAAAAGCAGAAATTCCCCTTATTTTGGAGCAAAAATGAAGAATTTCCCCTAATTGTGGGGCAAAAAGGCAGAAATTGCCTATATGTTGGGGCAAAAAGACAGAAATTCTCCTTATTTTGGTGCAAAACTCAGAAATTAAACTTATTTTTGGGCAAAATTCCAGAAATTTCCCTTATTTTGTGGCAAAATAGCAGACATTTCACTTATTTTGGGGCAAAATTGCAGAAATTTCACTTATTTCAGGGAAAAAAAGCAGAAATTTTCTTATTTTAGGGTAAAACGGCAGAAATTCCTAATATTTTGTGGCATAAATGCAGAAATTCCCCTTATTTTGAGGTAAAAAGGCTGAAATTCCTTTTATTTGGGGGCAATAAGGCAAAAATTTCCTTTATTTTGGGGCAAAATTGCAGAAATTTCACTTATTTAAGGGTAATAAGTCAGAAATTTTCTTTATTTTGGGGCAAAAAAGACAGGAATTCCCTTTGTTTTGGGGGAAAAAGACAGAAATTCCAATTATTTAGAGGCAAAAAAGCAGAAATTCCCCTTACTTTGGAGCAAAAATGAAGAAATTTACTTTTTATGGCAAAAAGGTATGCATTCTTCTTATTTTCGGGCAAAAAGGCAGAAATTCCCTGTATTTTAGAGCAAAATTGCAGAAATTCACCTAATAGTGGGGCAAAAAGGCAGAAAATCTCTATATGTTGGGGAAAAAAAAATTCTTTTTATTTTGGGGCAAAACTCAGAAATTCCACTTATTTAGGGGCAAAATTCCAGAAATTTCCCTTATTTTGGGACAAAATTGCAGAAATTTCACTTATTTTGGGGCAAAATTGCAGAAATTTCACTTATTTCAGGGAAAAAAGGAGAAATTTTCTTATTTTGGGGCAAAAAGGAAGAAATTCCTAATAGTTTGTGGCAAAAATGCAGAAATTCACCTTATTTTGAGGTAAAAAGGCTGAAATTCCCCTTATTTGGGGGCAAAAAGGCAGAATTTTCCCTTATTTTGGGGCAAAATTGCAGAAATTTCACTTACTTCAGGGTAATAAGTCAGAATTTTTCCTTATTTTGGTGCAAAAATACAAAAAAATCCTTTGTTTTTGGGAAAAAAAAACAGAAATTCCACTTATTTAGAGGCAAAAAAGCAGAAATTCCTTTTTTTGGAGCAAAAATGAAGGAATTTCTTTTTTATGGCAAAAAGGTATGCATTCTTCTTATTTTCGGGCAAAAAGGCTGAAATTCCCCGTATTTTGGAGCAAAATTGCAGAAATTCCCCTAATTGTGGGGCAAAAAGGCAGAAATTCTCTATATGTTGGGGCAAAAAACAGAAATTCTTCTTATTTTGGGGCAAAACTCAGAAATTTCACCTATTTTGGGTCAAAATTCCAGAAATTTCCCTTATTTTGGGGCAAAATTGCAGAAATTTCACTTATTTTGGGGCAAATTTGCAGAAATTTCACTTATTTTGGGGCAAAACTGCAGAAATTTCACTTATTTCAGTGAAAAAAGGCAGAAATTTTCCTTATTTTGGGGCAAAAAGGCAGAAATTCCTAATATTTTGTGGCAAAAATGCAGAAATTCCCCATATTTCGAGGTAAAAAGGCTGAAATTCCACGTATTTGGGGGCAAAAAGGCAGAAATTTTTCTTATTTTTGGGCAAAATTGCAGAAATTTCACTTACTTCAGGGTAATAAGTCAGAATTTTTCTTTATTTTGGGGCAAAAAAGACAGAAATTTCCTTCGTTTTGGGGGAAAAATACAGAAATTCCACTTATTTAGAGGCAAAAAAGAAGAAATTACCCTTATTTTTGAGCAAAAATGAAGAAATTTCCTTTTTATGGCAAAAAGATATGCATTCTTCTTACTTTTGGGCAAAAAGGCAGAAATTCCCTGTATTTTGGGGCAAAATTGCAGAAATTCCCCTAATTGTGGGGCAAAAAGGCAGAAATTCTTTATATGTTGGGGCAAAAAGACAGAAATTCTCCTTATTTTGGGGCAAAACTCAGTAATTCCACTTCGTTTGGGTCAAAATTCCAGAAATTTCCCTTATTTTGGGGCAAAATTGCAGAAAATTCACTTATTTTGGGGCAAAATTGCAGAAATTTCACTTATTTCAGGGAAAAAAGCAGAAATTTTTTTTATTTTGGGGCAAAAAGTCAGAAATTAATAATATTTTGTGGCAAAAATGCAGAAATTTTCTTTATTTTGAGGTAAAAAGGCTGAAATTCCACTTATTTGTGGGCAAAAAGGCAGAAATTTCTCTTATTTTGAGGCAAAATTGCAGAAATTTCACTTACTTCAGGGTAATAAGTCAGAATTTTTCCGTATTTTGGTGTAAAAATACAAAAATTCCCTTCGTTTTGGGAAAAAAAGACAGAAATTCCACTTATTTAGAGGCAAAAAAGCAGAAATTCCCCTTATTATGGAGCAAAAATGAAGAAATTTCCCTTTTTTATGGCAAAAAGTTATGCATTCTTTATATTTTCAGGCAAAAAGGCAGATATTCCCCGTATTTTGGAGCAAAATTGAAGAAATTCCCCTAATTTTTGGGCAAAAAGGCAGAAATTGCCTATATGTTGGGGCAAAAAGACAGAAATTTTCTTTATTTTGGGGCAAAACTCAGAAATTCCACTTATTTTGGGGCAAAATTCCAGAAATTTTCATTATTTTGGGGCAAAATTGCAGAAATTTCACTTATTTTGGGGCAAAATTGCAGAAATTTCACTTATTTTGGGGCAAAATTGCAGAAATTTCACTTATTTCAGAGAAAAAAGGCAGAAATTTTCCTTATTTTGGGGCAAAAAGCAGATATTCCTAATATTTTGTGGCAAAAATGCAGAAATTCCCCTTATTTTGAGGTAAAAAGGCTGAAATTCGCATTATTTTGGGGCAAAAAGGCAGAAATTTCCCTAATTTTGGAGCAAAAGTGCAGAAATTTCACCTACTTCAGGGTAATAAGTCAGAATTTTTCTTTATTTTGGGGCAAAAGAGACAGAAATTCCCTTTGTTTTGGGAGAAAAGGACAGAAATTCCACTTATTTAGAGGCAAAAAAGCAGAAATTCCCCTTATTTTGGAGCAAAAATGAAGAAATTTCCCTTTTTTATGGCAAAAAGGTATGCATTCTTCTTATTTTCGGGCAAAAAGGCAGAAATTCTTGGTATTTTGGAGCAAAATTGCAGAAATTCCCCTAATTGTGGGGCAAAAAGGCAGAAATTCCCTATATGTTGGGGCAAAAAGACAGAAATTCTCCTTATTTTGGGGCAAAACTCAGAAATTCCACTTATTATGTGGAAAATTGCAGAAATTTTCCTTATTTTAGGACAAAATTGCAGAAATTTCACTTATTTTGGGGCAAAAAGGCAGAAATTTTACTTATTTCAGGGAAAAAAGGCAGAAATTTTTCTTATTTTGGGGCAAAAAGGCAGAAATTCCTAATATTTTGTGGTAAAAATGCAGAAATTCCCCTTAATTTGAGGTAAAAAGACTGAAATACCCCTTATTTGGGGGCAAAAAGGCAGAAATTTCCCTTATTTTGGGGCACAATTGAAGAAATTTCACTTTCTACAGGGTAATAAGTAAGAATTTTTTCTTATTTTAGGGCAAAAAAGACAGAAATTCCCTTTGTTTTGAGGGAAAGAGACAGAAATTCCACTTATTTAGAGGCAACAAAATAGAAATTCCCTTTATTTTGGAGCAAAATAGAAGAAATTACATTTTTTATGGCAAAAAGGTATGCATTCTTCTTATTTTCGGGCAAAAAGGCAGAAATTCCCCGTCTTTTGGAGCAAAATTGCTGAAATTCCCCTAATTGTGGGGCAAAAAGGCAGAAATTTCCTATATGTTGGGGCAAAAAGACAGAAATTCTCCTTATTTTGAAGCAAAACTCAGAAATTCCACTCATTTTGAAGCAAAATTCCAGAAATTTCCCTTATTTTAGGACAAAATTGCAGAAATTTCAATTATTTTGGGGCAAAATTGCAGAAATTTCAATTATTTCAGGGAAAACAAGCAGAAATTTTCTTATTTTGGTGCAAAAAGGCAGAAATTCCTAATATTTTGTGGCAAAAATGCGGAAATTCCCCTTATTTTGAGGTAAAAAGGCTGAAATTCCCCTTATTTGGGGGCAAAAATGTAGAAATTCCCCTTATTTTGAGGTAAAAAGGCTGAAATTCCCTTTATTTGGGGGCAAAAAGGCAAAAATTTCCTTTATTTTGGGGCAAAATTGCAGAAATTTCACATATTTCAGGGTAATAAGTCAGAAATTTTCCTTATTTTGGGGCAAAAAAGACAGGAATTCCCTTTGTTTGGGGGAAAAAGACAGAAATTCCACTTATTTAGAGGCAAAAAAGAAGAAATTCCCCTTATTTTGGAGCAAAAATGAAGAAATTTCCCTTTTTTATGGCAAAAAGTTATGCATTCTTCTTATTTTCGGGCAAAAAGGCAGAAATTTCCCGTATTTTGGAGCAAAATTGCAGAAATTCCCTTAATTGTGGGACAAAAATGCAGAAATTCTCTATATGTTGGGGCAAAAAGACAGAAATTCTCCTTATTTTGTGTCAAAACTCAGAAATTCCACTTATTTAGGGGCAAAATTCCAGAAATTTCCTTTAATTTGGGGCAAAATTGCAGAAATTTCACTTATTTTGTGGCAAAATTGGAGAAATTCAACTTATTTCAGAGAAAAAAGGCAGAAATTTTCCTTATTTTGGGGCAAAAAGGCAGAAATTCCTAATATTTTGTGACAAAAATGCAGAAATTCTCCTTATTTTGAGGTAAAAAGGCTGAAATTCCCCTTATTTGGAAGCAAAAATGCAGAAAATTCCTCAATTTTGGGGCAAAATTGCAGAAATTTAACTTACTTCAGGGTAATAAATCAGAATTTTTCCTTATTTTGGGGCAAAAAAGACAGAAATTCCCTTTGTCTTGGGGGAAAAAGACAGAAATTCCATTTATTTAAAGGCCAAAAAAGCAGAAATTCTCCTTATTTTGGAGCAAAAATGAAGAAATTTCTCTTTTTTATGGCAAAAAGTTATGCATTCTTCATATTTTCGGGCAAAAAGGCAGAAATTCCCCGTATTTTGGAGCAAAATTGCAGAAATTCCCCTAATTGTGGGGCAAAAAGGCAGATATTCCCCGTATTTTGGAGCAAAATTGAAGAAATTCCCCTAAATGTTGGGCAAAAAGGCAGAAATTGCCTATATGTTGGGGCAAAAAGACAGAAATTCTCCTTATTTTGGGGCAAAATTCCAGAAATTTTCCTTATTTTGGGGCAAAATTGCAGAAATTTCACTTATTTTGGGGCAAAATTGCAGAAATTTCACTTATTTTGGGGCAAAATTGCAGAAATTTAACTTATTTCAGAGAAAAAAGCAGAAATTTTCCTTATTTTGGGGCAAAAAGCAGATATTCCTAATATTTTGTGGCAAAAATGCAGAAATTCCCCTTATTTTGAGGTAAAAAGCCTGAAATTCGCATTATTTTGGGGCAAAAAGGCAGAAATTTCCCTAATTTTGGAGCAAAAGTGCAGGAATTTCACGTACTTCAGGGTAATAAGTCAGAATTTTTCCTTATTTTGGGGCAAAAAAAACAGAAATTCCCTTTGTTTTGGGAGAAAAAGACAGAAATTCCACTTATTTAGAGGCAAAAAAGCAGAAATTCCCCTTATTTTGGAGCAAAAATGAAGAAATTTTCCTTTTTTATGGCAAAAAGGTATGCATTCTTCTTATTTTCGGGCAAAAAGGCAGAAATTCTCGGTATTTTGGAGCAAAATTGCAGAAATTCCCCTAATTGTGGGGCAAAAAGGCAGAAATTTCCTATATGTTGGGGCAAAAAGACAGAAATTCTCCATTTTTTGGGGCAAAACTCAGAAATTCCACTTATTTTGTGGCAAAATTGCAGAAATTTCCCTTATTTTGGGGCAAAATTGCAGAAATTTCACTTATTTTGGGCAAAAAGGCAGAAATTTCACTTATTTCAGGGAAAAAAGGCAAAAATTTTCCTTATTTTGGGGCAAAAAGTCAGAAATTCCTAATATTTGGTGGTAAAAATGCAGAAATTCCCCTTATTTTGAGGTAAAAAGACTGAAATTCCCCTTATTTGGGGGCAAAAAGGCAGAAATTTCCCTTATTTTGGGGCAAAATTGAAGAAATTTCACTTACTACAGGGTAATAAGTCAGAATTTTTCCTTATTTTAGGGCAAAAAAGACAGAAATTCCCTTTGTTTTGAGGGAAAAAGACAGAAATTCCACTTATTTAGAGGCAAAAAAATAGAAATTCCCTTTATTTTGAAGCAAAATAGAAGAAATTACTTTTTTGATGGCAAAAAGGTATGCATTCTTCTTATTTTCGGGCAAAAAGGCAGAAATTCCCCGTCTTTTGGAGCAAAATTGCTGAAATTCCCCTAATTGTGGGGCAAAAAGGCAGAAATTTCCTAAATGTTGTGGCAAAAAGACAGAAATTCTCGTTATTTTGAAGCAAAACTCAGAAATTCCTCTTATTTTGAAGCAAATTTCCAGAAATTTCCCTTATTTTAGGACAAAATTGCAGAAATTTCACTTATTTTGGGGCAAAATTGCAGAAATTTCAATTATTTCAGGGAAAAAAAGCAGAAATTTTCTTATTTTGGGGCAAAAAGGCAGAAATTCCTAATATTTTGTGGCAAAAATGCGGAAATTCCCCTTATTTTGAGGTAAAAAGGCTGAAATTCCCCTTATTTGGGGGCAAAAATGCAGAAATTCCCCTTATTTTGAGGTAAAAAGGCTGAAATTCCCCTTATTTGCGGGCAAAAAGGCAGAAATTTCCCTTATTTTGGGACAAAATTGCAGAAATTTCACTTACTTCAGGGTAATAAGTCAGAATTTTTCCTTATTTTCGGGCAAAAAAGACAGAAATTCTCTTTATTTTGGGGGAAATAGACAGAAATTCCACTTATTTAGAGGCAAAAAAGCAGAAATTCCTTTTATTTTGGAGCAAAAATGAAGAAATTTCCCATTTTTTGGCAAAAAGGTATTCATACTTCTTATTTTCGGGCAAAAAGGCAGAAATTAACCGTATTTTCGAGCAAAATTACAGATATTTCCCTAATTGTGTAGCAAAAAACTGAAATTCTCTATATGTTGGGGCAAAAATACAGAAATTCTCTTTATTTTGGGGAAAAACACAAAAATTCCACTTATTTTGGGGCAAAATTCCAAAAATTTCCCTTATTTTGGTGCAAAATTGCAGAAATTTTACATACTTCAGGTTAATAAGTCAGAATTTTTCCTTATTTTGGGGCAAAAAAGACAGAAATTCCCTTTGTTTTGGGGGAAAAAGACAGAAATTCCACTTATTTAGAGGCAAAAAAGCAGAAATTCCCCTTATTTTGGAGCAAAAATGAAGAAATTTCCCTTTTTTATGGCAAAAAGGTATGCATTCCTGTTATTTTCGTGCAAAAGGGCAGAAATTCCACGTAGTTTGGAGCAAAATTGCAGAAATTCCCCTAATTGTGGGGCAAAAAGGCAGAAATTGCCTATATGTTGGGGCAAAAAAACAGAAATTCTCCTTATTTTGGGGCAAAACTCAGAAATTCCACTTATTTTGGGGCAAAATTCCAGAAATTTCCCTTATTTTGGGGCAAAATTGCAGAAATTTCACTTATTTTGGGGCAAAATTGCAAAATTTCACTTATTTCAGAGAAAAAAAGCAGAAATTTTCTTATTTTGGGACTAAAAAGGCAGAAATTCCTAATATTTTGTGGCAAAAATGCAGAAATTCCCCTTATTTTGAGGTAAAAAGCCTGAAATTCCCTTTATTTGGGGGCAAAAAGGCAAAAATTTCCTTTATTTTGGGGCAAAATTGCAGAAATTTCACTTATTTCAGGGTAATAAGTCAGAAATTTTCCTTATGTTGGGGCAAAAAAGACAGGAATTCCCTTTGTTTTGGGGGAAAAAGACAGAAATTCCACTTATTTAGAGGCAAAAATGCAGAAATTCCCCGTATTTTGGAGCAAAAATGAAGAAATTTCCCTTTTTTATGGCAAAAAGTTATGCATTCTTCTTATTTTCGGGCAAAAAGGCAGAAATTCCCCGTATTTTGGAACAAAATTGCAGAAATTCCTCTAAATGTGGGGCAAAAAGGCAGAAATTGCCTATATGTTGGGCTAAAAAGACAGAAATTCTCCTTATTTTGCGGCAAAACTCAGAAATTCCACTTATTTTGGGGCAAAATTCCAGAAATTTCCCTTATTTTGGGGCAAAATTGCAGAAATTTCACTTACTTCACGGTAATAAGTCAGAATTTTTCCTTATTTTGGTGCAAAAATACAAAAATTCCCTTTGTTTTGGGGGAAAAAGACAGAAATTCCACTTATTTAGAGGCAAAAAAGCAGAAATTCCCCTTATTATGGAGTAAAAATGAAGAAATTTCATTTTTTATGGCAAAAAGTTATGCATTCTTCTTATTTTCAGGCAAAAAGGCAGATATTCCTCGTATTTTGCAGCAAAATTGGAGAAATTCCCCTAAATGTTGGGCAAAGAGGCAGAAATTGCCTATATGTTGGGGCAAAAAGACAGAAATTCTCCTTATTTTGGGGCAAAATTCCAGAAATTTTCCTTATTTTGGGGCAAAATTTCAGAAATTTCATTTATTTTGGGGCAAAATTGCAGAAATTTCACTTATTTTGGGGCAAAATTGCAGAAATTTCACTTATTTCAGAGAAAAAAGGCAGAAATTTTCCTTATTTTGGGGCAAAAAGCAGATATTCCTAATATTTTGTGACAAAAATGCAGAAATTCTTCTTGTTTTGAGGTAAAAAGGCTCAAATTCCCCTTATTTGGAGGCAAAAGTCAGAAATTTCCCTTATTTTGGGGCAAAATTGCAGAAATTTCACTTACTTCAGGGTAATAAGTCAGAATTTTTCCTTATTTTGGGGCAAAAAAGACAGAAATTCCCTTTGTCTTGGGGGAAAAAGACAGAAATTCCACTTATTTAAAGGCCAAAAAGCAGAAATTCCCATTATTTTGGAGCAAAAATGAAGAAATTTCCATTTTTTATGGCAAAAAGTTATGCATTCTTCTTATTTTCGGGCAAAAAGGCAGAAATTCCCCGTATTTTGGAGCATAATTGCAGAAATTCCCCTAATTGTGGGGCAAAAATGCAGAAAATCTCTATATGTTGGTGCAAAAAGACAGAAAAAATTCTCTTTATTTTGGGGCAAAACTAAGAAATTCCACTTATTTTGGGGCAAAATTCCAGAAATTTTCCTTATTTTGGGGCAAAATTGCAGAAATTTCACTTATTTTGGGGCAAATATGAAGAAATTTTACTTTTTTTGTGGCAAAATTGCAGAAATTTCACTTATTTTAGGAAAAAAGGCAGAAATTTTCTTTATTTTGGGGCAAAAAGGCAGAAATTCCTAATATTTTGTGGCAAAAATGCAGAAATTCCCCTTATTTCGAGGTAAAAAGGCTGAAATTTCCCTTATTTTGGAGCAAAAAGGCAGAAATTTCCCTTATTTTGGGGCAAAATTGCAGAAATTTCACTTACTTCAGGGTAATAAGTCAGAATTTTTCTTTATTTTGGGGCAAAAAGACAGAAATTCTCTTTGTTTTGGGGAAAAAAAACGGAAATTCCACTTATTTAGAGGCAAAAAAGTAGAAATTCCTCTTTTTGGAGAAAAATTAAGAAATTTCCAATTTTTATGGCAAAAAGGTATGCATTCTTCTTATTTTCGGGCAAAAGGCAGAAATTCCCCGTATTTTGGAGCAAAATTGAAGAAATTCCCCTAATTGTGTGGCCAAAAGTCAGAAATTGCCTATATGTTGGGGCAAAAAGACAGAAATTCTCCTTATTTTGGGGCAAAACTCAGAAATTCCACTTATTTTGGGGCAAAATTCCTGAAATTTCCCTTATTTTGGGGCAAAATTGGAGACATTTCACTTATTTTGGGGCAAAATTGCAGAAATTTCACTTATTTAAGGGTTATAAGTCAGAAATTTTCTTTATTTTGGGACAAAAAAGACAGGAATTCCCTTTGCCTTGGGGGAAAAAGACAGAAATTCCACTTATTCATAGGCAAAAAAGCAGAAATTCCCCTTATTTTGGAGCAAAAATGAAGAAATTTCCCTTTTTTATGGCAAAAAGGTATGCATTCTTCTTATTATCGGGCAAAAAAGCAGAAATTCCTTGTATTTTTGAGAAAAATTGCAGAAATTCCCCTAATTGTGGGGCAAAAATGCAGAAAATCTCTATATGTTGGGGCAAAAAGACCGAAATTCTCTATATTTTGGGGCAAAACTCAGAAATTCCACTTATTTTGGGGCAAAATTACAGAAATTTTCCTTTTTTTGGGGCAAAATTGCAGAAATTTCACTTATTTTGGGGCAAATATGCAGAAATTTTACATATTTTGTAACAAAATTGCAGAAATTTCACTTATTTCAGGAAAAAAAGGCAGAAATTTTCCTTATTTTGGGGCAAAAAGGCAGAAATTCCTAATATTTTGTGGCAAAAATGCAGAAATTCCCCTTATTTTGAGGTAAAAAGGCTGAAATTCTCCTTATTTGGGGGCAAAAGGCAGAAATTTCCCTTATTTTGGGGCAAAATTGCAGAAATATCACTTACTTCAGTGTAATAAGTCAGAATTTTTCCTTATTTTGGGGAAAAAAGACAGAAATTCCCTTTGTTTTGAGGGAAAAAGAAAGAAATTCCACTTGTTTAGAGGCAAAAAAGCAGAAATTCTCCTTTTTGGAGCAAAAATGAAGAAATTTTCTTTTTTATGGCAAAAAGGTATGCATTCTTCTTATTTTCAAGCAAAAAGGCAGAAATTCCCCGTATTTTGGAGCAAAATTGCAGAAAATCCCCTAATTGTGGGGCAAAAAGACAGAAATTGCCTATATGTTGGGGCAAAAAAACAGAAATTCTCCTTATTTTGGGGCAAAACTCAGAAATTCCACTTATTTTGGGGCAAAATTCCAGAAATTTCCCTTATTTTGGGGCAAAATTGCAGATATTTCACTTATTTTGGGGCAAAATTGCAGAAATTTCACTTATTTCAGGGAAAAAAAGCAGAAATTTTCTTATTTTGGGGCAAAAAGGCATAAATTCCTAATATTTTGTGGCAAAAATGCAGAAATTCCCCTTATTTTAAGGTAAAAAGGCTGAAATTCCCCTTATTTGGGGCAATAAGGCAAAAATTTCCTTTATTTTCAGGCAAAATTGCAGAAATTTCACTTATTTAAAGGTATTAAGTCAGAAATTTTCTTTATTTTGGGGCCAAAAAGTCAGGAATTCCCTTTGTTTTGGGGGATAAAGACAGAAATTCCACTTATTTAGAGGAAAAAAGCAGAAATTCCCCTTATTTTAGAGCAAAAATGAAGAAATTTCTTTTTTATGGCAAAAATGTATGCACTCTTCTTATTTTCGGACAAAAAGGCAGAAATTCCCCGTATTTTGAAGCAAAATTGCAGAAATTCCCCTAATTGTGGGGCAAAAAGGCAGAAATTCTCTATATGTTGGGGCAAAAAGACAGAAATTCTTCTTATTTTGGGGAAATACTCAGAAATTCCACTTATTTGGGGGCAAAATTCCAGAAATTTCCCTTATTTTGGGACAAAATTGCAGAAATTTAACATATTTTGGGGCAAAATTGCAGAAATTTCACTTTTTCAGGAAAAAAAATGAGAAATTTTCTTATTTTGGGGCAAAAAGGAAGAAATTCCTAATGTTTTGTTGCAATAATGCAGAAATTCTCCTTATTTTGAGATATAAAGGCTGAAATTCCCCTTATTTGGGGGCAAAAATGCAGAAATTCACCATATTTTGAGGTAAAAAGGCTGAAATTCCCCTTATTTGGAGGCAAAAAGGCAGAAATTTCCCTTATTTTTTGGCAAAATTGCAGAAATTTCACTTACATCAGGGTAATAAGTCATAATTTTTCCTTATTTTGGTGCAAAAATACAAAAATTCCCTTCGTTTTGGGGGAAAAAAACAGAAATTCCACTTATTTAGAGGAAAAAAAGCAGAAATTCCTTTTATATTGGAGCAAAAATAAAGAAATTTCCTTTTTATGGCAAAAAGTTATGCATTCTTCGTATTTTCGGGCAAAAAGGCAGAAATTCCCCATATTTTGGAGCAAAATTGCAGAAATTCCCGTAATTGTGGGGCAAAAAGGCAGAAATTCTCGATATGCTGGGGCAAAAAACAGAAATTCTCCTTATTTTGGGGCAAAACTCAGAAATTTCACTTATTTTGGGGCAAAATTGCAGAAATTTCACTTATTTCAGAGAAAAAAGACAGAAATTTTCCTTATTTTGGGGCAAAAAGGCAGAAATTCCTAATATTTTGTGACAAAAATGCAGAAATTCCCCTTATTTTGAGGTAAAAAGGCTAAAATTCTCCTTATTTGGGGGCAAAAAGGCACTAATTTCCCTAATTTTGGGGCAAGATTGCAGAAATTTCACTTACTTCAGGGTAATAAGTCAGAATTTTTTCTTATTTTGGGGCAAAAAAGACAGAAATTCCCTTTGTTTTGGGGAAAAAAGACAGAAATTCCACTTGTTTAGAGGCAAAAAAGCAGAAATTCCCCTTATTTTGGAGCAAAAATGAAGAAATTTCCCTTTTTTATGGCAAAAAGGTATGCATTCTTCTTATTATCGGGCAAAAAAGCAGAAATTCCTTGTATTTTTGAGAAAAATTGCAGAAATTCCCCTAATTGTGGGGCAAAAATGCAGAAAATCTCTATATGTTGGGGCAAAAAGACCGAAATTCTCTATATTTTGGGGCAAAACTCAGAAATTCCACTTATTTTGGGGCAAAATTACAGAAATTTTCCTTTTTTTGGGGCAAAATTGCAGAAATTTCACTTATTTTGGGGCAAATATGCAGAAATTTTACATATTTTGTAACAAAATTGCAGAAATTTCACTTATTTCAGGAAAAAAAGGCAGAAATTTTCCTTATTTTGGGGCAAAAAGGCAGAAATTCCTAATATTTTGTGGCAAAAATGCAGAAATTCCCCTTATTTTGAGGTAAAAAGGCTGAAATTCTCCTTATTTGGGGGCAAAAGGCAGAAATTTCCCTTATTTTGGGGCAAAATTGCAGAAATATCACTTACTTCAGTGTAATAAGTCAGAATTTTTCCTTATTTTGAAGAAAAAAGACAGAAATTCCCTTTGTTTTGAGGGAAAAAGAAAGAAATTCCACTTATTTAGAGGCAAAAAAGCAGAAATTCTCCTTTTTGGAGCAAAAATGAAGAAATTTTCTTTTTTATGGCAAAAAGGTATGCATTCTTCTTATTTTCAAGCAAAAAGGCAGAAATTCCCCGTATTTTGGAGCAAAATTGCAGAAAATCCCCTAATTGTGGGGCAAAAAGCCAGAAATTGCCTATATGTTGGGGCAAAAAAACAGAAATTCTCCTTATTTTGGGGCAAAACTCAGAAATTCCACTTATTTTGGGGCAAAATTCCAGAAATTTCCCTTATTTTGGGGCAAAATTGCAGATATTTCACTTATTTTGGGGCAAAATTGCAGAAATTTCACTTATTTCAGGGAAAAAAAGCAGAAATTTTCTTATTTTGGGGCAAAAAGGCATAAATTCCTAATATTTTGTGGCAAAAATGCAGAAATTCCCCTTATTTTAAGGTAAAAAGGCTGAAATTCCCCTTATTTGGGGCAATAAGGCAAAAATTTCCTTTATTTTCAGGCAAAATTGCAGAAATTTCACTTATTTAAAGGTATTAAGTCAGAAATTTTCCTTATTTTGGGGCAAAAAAGACAGGAATTTTCTTTGTTTTGGGGGAAAAGACAGAAATTCCACTTATTTAGAGGCAAAAAAGCAGAAATTCCCCTTATTTTTGAGCAAAAATTAAGAAATTTCACTTTTTTATGGCAAAAAGGTATGCATTCTTCTTATTTTCGGGCAAAAAGGCAGAAATTCCCCGTATTTTGGAGCAAAATTTCAGAAATTCCCCTAATTGTGGGGCGAAAAGGCAGAAATTCCCTTTAGTTAGGGCAAAAAGACAGAAATTCTCCTTATTTTGGGGCAAAACTCAGAAATTTCACTTATTTTGTGGCAAAATTGCAGAAATTTCCCTTATTTTGGGGCAAAATTGCAGAAATTTCACTTATATTGGGGCAAAAATGCAGAAATTTCACTTATTTCAGGGAAAAAAAGCAGAAATTTTTTTATTTTGGGGCAAAAAGGCAGAAATTAATAATATTTTGTGGCAAAAATTCAGAAATTCTCCTTATTTTGTGGTAAAAAGGCTGAAATTCCCCTTATTTGGGGGCAAAAAGGCAGAAATTTCCCTTATTTTGGGGCAAAATTGCAGAAATTTCACTTACTTCAGGGTAATAAGTCAGAATTTTTCCTTTTTTGTGCAAAAATACAAAAATTCCATTTGTTTTGGGGGAAAAAGACAGAAATTCCACTTATTTAGAGGCAAAAAAGCAGAAATTCCCCTTATATGGAGCAAAAATGAAGAAATTTCCCTTTTTTATGGCAAAAAGTTATGCATTGTTTTTATTTTCGGGCAAAAAAACAAAAATTCCCCGTATTTTGGAGCAAAATTGCAGAAATTCCCCTAATTGTGGGGCAAAAATGCAGAAATTCTTTATATGTTGGGGCAAAAATACAGAAATTCTCCTTATTTTGGGGCAAAACTCAGAAATTCCACTTATTTTGGGGCAAAATTCCAGAAATTTCCCTTATTTTAGGGCAAAATTGCAGAAATTTCACTTATTTTGGGGCAGAATTGCAGAAATTTCACTTATTTCAGGGAAAAAAAGCAGAAATTTTTCTTATTTTGGGGCAAAAATGTAGAAATTTCTAATATTTTGTGGCAAAAATGCAGAAATTCCCCTTATTTTGAGGTAAAAAGGCTGAAATTCCCCTTATTTGGGGGCAAAAAACAGAAATTCCCCTTATTTTGAGGTAAAAAGGCTGAAATTCCCCTTATTTGGGGGCAAAAAGGCAGAAAGTTCCCTTATTTTGGGGCAAAATTTCAGAAATTTCACTTACTTCAGGGTAATAAGTCAGAATTTTTCCTTATTTTGGGGCAAAAAAGACAGAAATTCTCTTTGTTTTGGGGGAAAAAGACAGAAATTCCACTTATTTAGAGGCAAAAAAGCAGAAATTCCTCTTATTTTTGAGCAAAAATGAAGAAATTTCCCATTTTTATGGCAAAAAGGTATGCATTCTTCTTATTTTCGGGCAAAAAGGCAGAAATTCCCTGTATTTTGGAGCAAAATTGCAGAAATTCCCCTAATTGTGGGGCAGAAAGGCAGAAATTGCCTATATGTTGGGGAAAAAACAGAAATACTCTTTATTTTGGGGAAAAACTCAGATATTCCACTTATTTTGTGGCAAAATTCCAGAAATTTCCCTTATTGTGGGGCAAAATTGCAGAAATTTCACTTATTTTGGGGCAAAATTGCAGAAATTTCACTTATTTCAGGGAAAAAAATCAGAAATTTTATTTTGGGGCAAAAAGGCAGAAATTCCTAATATTTTGTGGCAAAAATGCAGAAATTCCCCTTATTTTGAGGTAAAAAGGCTGAAATTCCCCTTATTTTGGGGCAAAAGGCAAAAATTTCCTTTATTTTGGGGCAAAATTGCAGAAATTTCACTTATTTCAGGGTAATAAGTCAGAAATTTTCCTTATTTTGGGGCAAAAAATACAGGAATTCCCTATGTTTTGGGGGAAAAAAAACAGAAATTTCATTTATTTAAAGGTAAAAAAGCAGACATTCCCCTTATTTTGGAGCAAAAATGAAGAAATTTCCCTTTTTTATGGCAAAAAGTTATGCATTCTTCTTATTTTCGGGCAAAAAGGCAAAAATTCCCCGTATTTTGGAGCAAAATTGCAGAAAATCCCCTAATTGTGGGGCAAAAAGGCAGAAATTCTTTATATGTTGGGGCAAAAAGACAGAAATTCTCCTTACTTTGGGGCAAAACTCAGAAATTCCACTTATTTTGGGGCAAAATTCCAGAAATTTCCCTTATTTTGGGGCAAAATTGCAGAAATTTCACTTATTTTGGGCTAAAATTGCAGAACTTTCACTTATTTTGGGGCAAAATTTCAGAAATTTCACTTATTTCAGAGAAAAAAGGCAGAAATTTTCCTTATTTTGGGGCAAAAATGCAGAAATTCCTAATATTTTGTGGCAAAAATTCAGAAATTCCTCTTATTTTAGGTAAAAAGGCTGAAATTCCCCTTATTTGGGGGCAAAAAGTCTGAATTTTCCCTTATTTTGGGGCAAAATTGCAGAAATTTTACTTAGTTCAGGGTAATAAGACAGAATTTTTCCTTATTTTGGGGCAAAAAAGACAGTAATTCCCTTTGTTTTGGGGAAAAAAGACAGAAATTCCACTTATTTATAGGCAAAAAAGCAGAAATTCTCCTTATTTTGGAGCAAAAATGAAGAAATTTCCCTTTCTTATGGCAAAAAGGTATGCATTCTTCTTATTTTTGGGCAAAAAGGCAGAAATTCCCCGTATTTTGGAGCAAAATTGCAGAAATTCCCCTAATTGTGAGGCAAAAAGGCAGAAATTGCCTATATGTTGGGGCAAAAAGACAGAAATTCTCCTTATTTTGGGGCAAAACTCAGAAATTCCACTTATTTTGGAAAAAAATTTCAGAAATTTCCCTTATTTTGGGGCAAAATTGCAGAAATTTCACTTATTTTGAAGCAAAATTGCAAAATTTCACTTATTTCAGAGAAAAAAGCAGAAATTTTCTTATTTTGGGGCAAAAAGGCAGAAATTCCTAATATTTTGTGGCAAAAATGCAGAAATTCCCCTTATTTTGAGGTAAAAGGCTGAAATTCCCTTTCTTTGGGGGCAAAAAGGCAAAAATTTCCTTTATTTTGGGGCAAAATTGCAGAAATTTCACTTATTTCAGGGTAATAAGTCAGAAATTTTCCTTATTTAGGGGCAAAAAAGACAAAAATTCCCTTTTTTTGGGGGGAAAAAGACAGAAATTCCACTTATTTAGAGGCAAAAAAGCAGAAATTCCCCTTATTTTGGAGCAAAAATGAAGAAATTTCCCTTTTTTATGGCAAAAAGGTATGCATTCTTCTTATTTTCGGGCAAAAAGGCAGAAATTCCCCGTATTTTGGAGCAAAATTGCAGAAATTCCTTTAATTGTGGGACAAAAATGCAGAAATTCTCTATATATTGGGGCAAAAAAACAGAAATTCTCCTTATTTTGTGTCAAAACTCAGAAATTCCACTTATTTTGGGGCAAAATTCCAGAAATTTCCCTTAATTTGGGGCAAAATTGCAGAAATTTCACTTATTTTTGGGCAAAATAGCAGAAATTTCACTTATTTCATAGAAAAAAAACAGAAATTTTTCTTATTTTGGGGCAAAAAGGCAGAAATTCCTAATATTTTGTGACAAAAATGCAGAAATTCTCCTTATTTTGAGGTAAAAAGGCTGAAATTCCCCTTATTTGGAGGCAAAAAGTCAGAAATTTCGCTAATTTTAGGGAAAAATTGCAGAAATTTCACTTACCTCAGGGTAATAAGTCAGAATTTTTCCTTATTTTGGGGCAAAAAAGACAGAAATTCCCTTTGTCTTGGGGGAAAAAGACAGAAATTCCACTTATATAAAGGCCAAAAAGCAGAAATTCCCCTTATTTTGGAGCAAAAATGAAGAAATTTCCCTTTTTTATGGCAAAAAGTTATGCATTCTTCTTATTTTCGGCAAAAAGGCAGAAATTCCCCGTATTTTGGAGCATAATTGCAGAAATTCCCCTAATTGTGGGGCAAAAATGCAGAAAATCTCTATATGTTGGTGCAAAAAGACAGAAAAAATTCTCTTTATTTTGGGGCAAAACTAAGAAATTCCACTTATTTTGGGGCAAAATTCCAGAAATTTTCCTTATTTTGGGGCAAAATTGCAGAAATTTCACTTATTTTGGGGCAAATATGAAGAAATTTTACTTATTTTGTGGCAAAATTGCAGAAATTTCACATATTTTAGGGAAAAAAGGCAGAAATTTTCTTTATTTTGGGGCAAAAAGGCAGAAATTCCTAATATTTTGTGGCAAAAATGCAGAAATTCCCCTTATTTTGAGGTAAAAAGGCTGAAATTCCCCTTATTTGGGGGCAAAAAGGCAGAAATTTCCCTTATTTTGGGGCAAAATTGCAGAAATTTCACTTACTTCAGGGTAATAAGTCAGAATTTTTCCTTTTTTGTGCAAAAATACAAAAATTCCATTTGTTTTGGGGGAAAAAGACAGAAATTCCACTTATTTAGAGGCAAAAAAGCAGAAATTCCCCTTATATGGAGCAAAAATGAAGAAATTTCCCTTTTTTATGGCAAAAAGTTATGCATTGTTTTTATTTTCGGGCAAAAAGGCAGAAATTCCCCGTATTTTGGAGCAAAATTGCAGAAATTCCCCGTATTTTGGAGCAAAATTGCAGAAATTCCCCTAATTGTGGGGCAAAATGCAGAAATTCTTTATATGTTGGGGCAAAAAGACAGAAATTCTCCTTATTTTGGGGCAAAACTCAGAAATTCCACTTATTTTGGGGCAAAATTCCAGAAATTTCCCTTATTTTGGGGCAAAATTGCAGAAATTTCACTTATTTTGGGGCAGAATTGCAGAAATTTCACTTATTTCAGGGAAAAAAAGCAGAAATTTTTCTTATTTTGGGGCAAAAATGTAGAAATTTCTAATATTTTGTGGCAAAAATGCAGAAATTCCCCTTATTTTGAGGTAAAAAGGCTGAAATTCCCATTATTTGGGGGCAAAAAACAGAAATTCCTTTTATTTTGAGGTAAAAAGGCTGAAATTCCCCTTATTTGGGGGCAAAAAGGCAGAAAGTTCCCTTATTTTGGGGCAAAATTTCAGAAATTTCTCTTACTTCAGGGTAATAAGTCAGAATTTTTCCTTATTTTGGGGCAAAAAAGACAGAAATTCTTTTGTTTTGGGGGAAAAAGACAGAAATTCCACATATTTAGAGGCAAAAAAGCAGAAATTCCTCTTATTTTGGAGCAAAAATGAAGAAATTTCCCATTTTTATGGCAAAAAGGTATGCATTCTTCTTATTTTCGGGCAAAAAGGCAGAAATTCCCTGTATTTTGGAGCAAAATTGCAGAAATTCCCCTAATTGTGGGGCAGAAAGGCAGAAATTGCCTATATGTTGGGGAAAAAACAGAAATTCTCATTATTTTGGGGAAAAACTCAGAAATTCCACTTATTTTGTGGCAAAATTCCAGAAATTTCCCTTATTGTGGGGCAAAATTGCAGAAATTTCACTTATTTTGGGGCAAAATTGCAGAAATTTCACTTATTTCAAGGAAAAAAAGCAGAAATTTTCTTATTTTGGGGCAAAAAGGCAGAAATTCCTAATAATTTGTGGCAAAAATTCAGAAATTCCCCTCATTTTGAGGTAAAAAGGCTGAAATTCCCCTTATTTTGGGGCAAAAAGCAAAAATTTCCTTTATTTTGGGGCAAAATTGCAGAAATTTCACTTATTTCAGGGAAATAAGTCAGAAATTTTCCTTATTTTGGGGCAAAAAATACAGGAATTCCCTATTTTTGGGGGGAAAAAACAGAAATTTCATTTATTTAAAGGTAAAAAAGCAGACATTCCCCTTATTTTGGAGCAAAAATGAAGAAATTTCCCTTTTTTATGGCAAAAAGTTATGCATTCTTCTTATTTTCGGGCAAAAAGGCAAAAATTCCCCGTATTTTGGAGCAAAATTGCAGAAATTCCCCTAATTGTGGGGCAAAAAGGCAGAAATTCTTTATATGTTGGGGCAAAAAAACAGAAATTCTCCTTATTTTGGGGCAAAACTCAGAAATTCCACTTATTTTGGGGCAAAATTCCAGAAATTTCCCTTATTTTGGGGCAAAATTGCAGAAATTTCACTTATTTTGGGCTAAAATTGCAGAACTTTCACTTATTTTGGGGCAAAATTTCAGAAATTTCACTTATTTCAGAGAAAAAAGGCAGAAATTTTCCTTATTTTGGGGCAAAAATGCAGAAATTCCTAATATTTTGTGGCAAAAATTCAGAAATTCCTCTTATTTTAGGTAAAAAGGCTGAAATTCCCCTTATTTAAGGGCAAAAAGTCTGAATTTTCCCTTATTTTGGGGCAAAATTGCAGAAATTTTACTTAGTTCAGGGTAATAAGACAGAATTTTTCCTTATTTTGGGGCAAAAAAGACAGTAATTCCCTTTGTTTTGGGGAAAAAAGACAGAAATTCCACTTATTTATAGGCAAAAAAGCAGAAATTCTCCTTATTTTGGAGCAAAAATGAAGAAATTTCCCTTTTTTATGGCAAAAAGGTATGCATTCTTCTTATTTTTGGGCAAAAAGGCAGAAATTCTCCGTATTTTGGAGCAAAATTGCAGAAATTCCCCTAATTGTGAGGCAAAAAGGCAGTAATTGCCTATATGTTGGGGCAAAAAGACAGAAATTCTCCTTATTTTGGGGCAAAACTCAGAAATTCCACATATTTTGGGAAAAAATTTCAGAAATTTCCCTTATTTTGGGGCAAAATTGCAGAAATTTCACTTATTTTGGGGCAAAATTGCAAAATTTCACTTATTTCAGAGAAAAAAAGCAGAAATTTTCTTATTTGGGGGCAAAAAGGCAGAAATTCCTAATATTTTTTGGTAAAAATACAGATATTCCCCTTATTTTTAGGCAAAAAGGCTGAAATTCCTCTTATTTGGGGGCAAAAAGGCAGAAATTTCCTTTATTTTGGGGCAAAATTGCAGAAATTTCACTTACTTCAGGGTAATAAGTCAGAATTTTTCCTTATTTTAGGGCAAAAAAGATAGAAATTCCCTTTGTTTTGGGAGAAAAAGACAGAAATTCCACTTATTTAGAGGCAAAAATGCAGAAATTCCCCTTATTTTGGAGCAAAAATGAAGAAATTTCCTTTTTTTATGGCAAAAAGTTATGCATTCTTCTTATTTTCGGGCAAAAAGGCAGAAATTCCCTGTATTTTGGAGCAAAATTGCAGAAATTCCCTTAATTGTGGGACAAAAATGCAGAAATTCTCTATATATTGGGGCAAAAAGACAGAAATTCTCCTTATTTTGTGTCAAAACTCAGAAATTCCACTTATTTTGGAGCAAAATGCCAGAAATTTCCCTTAATTTGGGGCAAAATTGCAGAAATTTCACTTATTTTTGGGCAAAATTGCAGAAATTTCACTTATTTCAGAGAAAAAAGACAGAAATTTTTCTTATTTTGGGGCAAAAAGGCAGAAATTCCTAATATTTTGTGACAAAAATGCAGAAATTCTTATTTTGAGGTAAAAAGGCTGAAATTCCCCTTATTTGGAGGCAAAAAGTCAGAAATTTCCCTAATTTTGGGGAAAAATTGCAGAAATTTCACTTACTTCAGGGTAATAAGTCAGAATTTTTCCTTATTTTGGGGCAAAAAAGACAGAAATTCCCTTTGTCTTGGGGGAAAAAGACAGAAATTCCACTTATATAAAGGCCAAAAAGCAGAAATTCCCCTTATTTTGGAGCAAAAATGAAGAAATTTCCCTTTATTATGGCAAAAAGTTATGCATTCTTCTCATTTTCGGGCAAAAAGGCAGAAATTCCCAGTATTTTGGAGCATAATTGCAGAAATTCCCCTAATTGTGGGGCAAAAATGCAGAAAATCTCTATATGTTGGTGCAAAAAGACAGAAAAAATTCTCTTTATTTTGGGGCAAAACTAAGAAATTCCACTTATTTTGGGGCAAAATTCCAGAAATTTTCCTTATTTTGGGGCAAAATTACAGAAATTTCACTTATTTTGGGGCAAATATGAGGAAATTTTACTTATTTTGTGGCAAAATTGCAGAAATTTCACATATTTTAGGGAAAAAAGGCAGAAATTTTCTTTATTTTGCGGCAAAAAGGCAGAAATTCCTAATATTTTGTGGCAAAAATGCAGAAATTCCCCTTAATTCGAGGTAAAAAGGCTGAAATTCCCCTTATTTGGGGGCAAAAAGGCAGAAATTTCCCTTGTTTTGGGGCAAAATTGCAGAAATTTCACTTACTTCAGGGTAATAAGTCAAAATTTTTCCTTATTTTGGGGCAAAAGTCAGAAATTCCCTTTGTTTTGGGGGAAAAAAACAGAAATTCCACTTATTTAGAGGCAAAAAAGCAGAAATTCCCCTTTTTGGAGCAAAAATTAAAAAATTTCCCTTTTTTATGGCAAAAAGGTATGCATTCTTCTTATTATCGGGCAAAAAAGCAGAAATTCCCCGTATATTTGAGCAAAATTGCAGAAATTCCCATAATTGTGGGGCAAAAATGCAGAAAATCTCTATATGTTGGGGCCAAAAGACCGAAATTCTCTTTATTTTGGGGCAAAACTCAGAAATTCCACTTATTTTGGGGCAAAATTACAGAAATTTTCCTTTTTTGGGGGCAAAATTGCAGAAATTTCACTTATTTTGGGGCAAATATGCAGAAATTTTACATATTTTGTAACAAAATTGCAGAAATTTCACTTATTTCAGGGAAAAAGGCAGAAATTTTCCTTATTTTGGGGCAAAATGGCAGAAATTCCTAATATTTTGTGGCAAAAATGCAGAAATTCCCCTTATTTCGAGGTAAAAAGGCTAAAATTCCCCTTATTTGGGGGCAAAAGGAAGAAATTTCCCTTATTTGGGGGCAAAATTGCAGAAATATCACTTACTTCAGGGTAATAAGTCAGAATTTTTCCTTATTTTGGGGCAAAAAAGACAGAAATTCCATTTGTTTTGAGGGAAATAGAAAGAAATTCCACTTATTTAGAGGCAAAAAAGCAGATATTCCCCTTTTTGGAGCAAAAATGAAGAAATTTTCTTTTTTTATGGCAAAAAGGTATGCATTCTTCTTATTTTCAAGCAAAAAGGCAGAAATTCCCCGTATTTTGGAGCAAAATTGCAGAAATTCCCCTAATTATGGGACAAAAAGGCAGAAATTGCCTATATGTTGGGGCAAAAAAACAGAAATTCTCCTTACTTTGGGGCAAAACTCAGAAATTCCACTTATTTTGGGGCAAAATTCCAGAAATTTTCCTTATTTTGGGGCAAAATTGCAGAAATTTCACTTATTTTGGGGCAAATATGAAGAAATTTTACTTATTCTGTGGCAAAATTGCAGAAATTTCACATATTTTAGGGAAAAAAGGCAGAAATTTTCTTTATTTTGGGGCAAAAAGGCAGAAATTCCTAATATTTTGTGGCAAAAATGCAGAAATTCCCCTTATTTTGAGGTAAAAAGGCTGAAATTCCCCTTATTTGGGGGCAAAAAGGCAGAAATTTCCCTTATTTTGGGGCAAAATTGCAGAAATTTCACTTACTTCAGGGTAATAAGTCAGAATTTTTCCTTTTTTGTGCAAAAATACAAAAATTCCATTTGTTTTGGGGGAAAAAGACAGAAATTCCACTTATTTAGAGGCAAAAAAGCAGAAATTCCCCTTATATGGAGCAAAAATGAAGAAATTTCCCTTTTTTATGGCAAAAAGTTATGCATTGTTTTTATTTTCGGGCAAAAAGGCAGAAATTCCCCGTATTTTGGAGCAAAATTGCAGAAATTCCCCGTATTTTGGAGCAAAATTGCAGAAATTCCCCTAATTGTGGGGCAAAATGCAGAAATTCTTTATATGTTGGGGCAAAAACAGAAATTCTCCTTATTTTGGGGCAAAACTCAGAAATTCCACTTATTTTGGGGCAAAATTCCAGAAATTTCCCTTATTTTGGGGCAAAATTGCAGAAATTTCACTTATTTTGGGGCAGAATTGCAGAAATTTCACTTATTTCAGGGAAAAAAAGCAGAAATTTTTCTTATTTTGGGGCAAAAATGTAGAAATTTCTAATATTTTGTGGCAAAAATGCAGAAATTCCCCTTATTTTGAGGTAAAAAGGCTGAAATTCCCATTATTTGGGGGCAAAAAACAGAAATTCCTTTTATTTTGAGGTAAAAAGGCTGAAATTCCCCTTATTTGGGGGCAAAAAGGCAGAAAGTTCCCTTATTTTGGGGCAAAATTTCAGAAATTTCTCTTACTTCAGGGTAATAAGTCAGAATTTTTCCTTATTTTGGGGCAAAAAAGACAGAAATTCTTTTGTTTTGGGGGAAAAAGACAGAAATTCCACATATTTAGAGGCAAAAAAGCAGAAATTCCTCTTATTTTGGAGCAAAAATGAAGAAATTTCCCATTTTTATGGCAAAAAGGTATGCATTCTTCTTATTTTCGGGCAAAAAGGCAGAAATTCCCTGTATTTTGGAGCAAAATTGCAGAAATTCCCCTAATTGTGGGGCCGAAAGGCAGAAATTGCCTATATGTTGGGGAAAAAACAGAAATTCTCATTATTTTGGGGAAAAACTCAGAAATTCCACTTATTTTGTGGCAAAATTCCAGAAATTTCCCTTATTGTGGGGCAAAATTGCAGAAATTTCACTTATTTTGGGGCAAAATTGCAGAAATTTCACTTATTTCAAGGAAAAAAAGCAGAAATTTTCTTATTTTGGGGCAAAAAGGCAGAAATTCCTAATATTTTGTGGCAAAAATGCAGAAATTCCCCTCATTTTGAGGTAAAAAGGCTGAAATTCCCCTTATTTTGGGGCAAAAAGCAAAAATTTCCTTTATTTTGGGGCAAAATTGCAGAAATTTCACTTATTTCAGGGAAATAAGTCAGAAATTTTCCTTATTTTGGGGCAAAAAATACAGGAATTCCCTATTTTTGGGGGGAAAAAACAGAAATTTCATTTATTTAAAGGTAAAAAAGCAGACATTCCCCTTATTTTGGAGCAAAAATGAAGAAATTTCCCTTTTTTAGGGCAAAAAGTTATGCATTCTTCTTATTTTCGGGCAAAAAGGCAAAAATTCCCCGTATTTTGGAGCAAAATTGCAGAAATTCCCCTAATTGTGGGGCAAAAAGGCAGAAATTCTTTATATGTTGGGGCAAAAAGACAGAAATTCTCCTTATTTTGGGGCAAAACTCAGAAATTCCACTTATTTTGGGGCAAAATTCCAGAAATTTCCCTTATTTTGGGGCAAAATTGCAGAAATTTCACTTATTTTGGGCTAAAATTGCTGAACTTTCACTTATTTTGGGGCAAAATTTCAGAAATTTCACTTATTTCAGAGAAAAAAGGCAGAAATTTTCCTTATTTTGGGGCAAAAATGCAGAAATTCCTAATATTTTGTGGCAAAAATTCAGAAATTCCTCTTATTTTAGGTAAAAAGGCTGAAATTCCCCTTATTTAAGGGCAAAAAGTCTGAATTTTCCCTTATTTTGGGGCAAAATTGCAGAAATTTTACTTAGTTCAGGGTAATAAGACAGAATTTTTCCTTATTTTGGGGCAAAAAAGACAGTAATTCCCTTTGTTTTGGGGAAAAAAGACAGAAATTCCACTTATTTATAGGCAAAAAAGCAGAAATTCTCCTTATTTTGGAGCAAAAATGAAGAAATTTCCCTTTTTTATGGCAAAAAGGTATGCATTCTTCTTATTTTTGGGCAAAAAGGCAGAAATTCTCCGTATTTTGGAGCAAAATTGCAGAAATTCCCCTAATTGTGAGGCAAAAAGGCAGTAATTGCCTATATGTTGGGGCAAAAAGACAGAAATTCTCCTTATTTTGGGGCAAAACTCAGAAATTCCACATATTTTGGGAAAAAATTTCAGAAATTTCCCTTATTTTGGGGCAAAATTGCAGAAATTTCACTTATTTTGGGGCAAAATTGCAAAATTTCACTTATTTCAGAGAAAAAAAGCAGAAATTTTCTTATTTGGGGGCAAAAAGGCAGAAATTCCTAATATTTTTTGGTAAAAATACAGATATTCCCCTTATTTTTAGGCAAAAAGGCTGAAATTCCTCTTATTTGGGGGCAAAAAGGCAGAAATTTCCTTTATTTTGGGGCAAAATTGCAGAAATTTCACTTACTTCAGGGTAATAAGTCAGAATTTTTCCTTATTTTAGGGCAAAAAAGATAGAAATTCCCTTTGTTTTGGGAGAAAAAGACAGAAATTCCACTTATTTAGAGGCAAAAATGCAGAAATTCCCCTTATTTTGGAGCAAAAATGAAGAAATTTCCTTTTTTTATGGCAAAAAGTTATGCATTCTTCTTATTTTCGGGCAAAAAGGCAGAAATTCCCTGTATTTTGGAGCAAAATTGCAGAAATTCCCTTAATTGTGGGACAAAAATGCAGAAATTCTCTATATATTGGGGCAAAAAGACAGAAATTCTCCTTATTTTGTGTCAAAACTCAGAAATTCCACTTATTTTGGAGCAAAATGCCAGAAATTTCCCTTAATTTGGGGCAAAATTGCAGAAATTTCACTTATTTTTGGGCAAAATTGCAGAAATTTCACTTATTTCAGAGAAAAAAGACAGAAATTTTTCTTATTTTGGGGCAAAAAGGCAGAAATTCCTAATATTTTGTGACAAAAATGCAGAAATTCTTATTTTGAGGTAAAAAGGCTGAAATTCCCCTTATTTGGAGGCAAAAAGTCAGAAATTTCCCTAATTTTGGGGAAAAATTGCAGAAATTTCACTTACTTCAGGGTAATAAGTCAGAATTTTTCCTTATTTTGGGGCAAAAAAGACAGAAATTCCCTTTGTCTTGGGGGAAAAAGACAGAAATTCCACTTATATAAAGGCCAAAAAGCAGAAATTCCCCTTATTTTGGAGCAAAAATGAAGAAATTTCCCTTTATTATGGCAAAAAGTTATGCATTCTTCTCATTTTCGGGCAAAAAGGCAGAAATTCCCAGTATTTTGGAGCATAATTGCAGAAATTCCCCTAATTGTGGGGCAAAAATGCAGAAAATCTCTATATGTTGGTGCAAAAAGACAGAAAAAATTCTCTTTATTTTGGGGCAAAACTAAGAAATTCCACTTATTTTGGGGCAAAATTCCAGAAATTTTCCTTATTTTGGGGCAAAATTGCAGAAATTTCACTTATTTTGGGGCAAATATGAGGAAATTTTACTTATTTTGTGGCAAAATTGCAGAAATTTCACATATTTTAGGGAAAAAAGGCAGAAATTTTCTTTATTTTGCGGCAAAAAGGCAGAAATTCCTAATATTTTGTGGCAAAAATGCAGAAATTCCCCTTAATTCGAGGTAAAAAGGCTGAAATTCCCCTTATTTGGGGGCAAAAAGGCAGAAATTTCCCTTGTTTTGGGGCAAAATTGCAGAAATTTCACTTACTTCAGGGTAATAAGTCAAAATTTTTCCTTATTTTGGGGCAAAAGTCAGAAATTCCCTTTGTTTTGGGGGAAAAAAACAGAAATTCCACTTATTTAGAGGCAAAAAAGCAGAAATTCCCCTTTTTGGAGCAAAAATTAAAAAATTTCCCTTTTTTATGGCAAAAAGGTATGCATTCTTCTTATTATCGGGCAAAAAAGCAGAAATTCCCCGTATATTTGAGCAAAATTGCAGAAATTCCCATAATTGTGGGGCAAAAATGCAGAAAATCTCTATATGTTGGGGCCAAAAGACCGAAATTCTCTTTATTTTGGGGCAAAACTCAGAAATTCCACTTATTTTGGGGCAAAATTACAGAAATTTTCCTTTTTGGGGGGCAAAATTGCAGAAATTTCACTTATTTTGGGGCAAATATGCAGAAATTTTACATATTTTGTAACAAAATTGCAGAAATTTCACTTATTTCAGGGAAAAAAGGCAGAAATTTTCCTTATTTTGGGGCAAAATGGCAGAAATTCCTAATATTTTGTGGCAAAAATGCAGAAATTCCCCTTATTTCGAGGTAAAAAGGCTGAAATTCCCCTTATTTGGGGGCAAAAGGAAGAAATTTCCCTTATTTGGGGGCAAAATTGCAGAAATATCACTTACTTCAGGGTAATAAGTCAGAATTTTTCCTTATTTTGGGGCAAAAAAGACAGAAATTCCATTTGTTTTGAGGGAAATAGAAAGAAATTCCACTTATTTAGAGGCAAAAAAGCAGATATTCCCCTTTTTGGAGCAAAAATGAAGAAATTTTCTTTTTTTATGGCAAAAAGGTATGCATTCTTCTTATTTTCAAGCAAAAAGGCAGAAATTCCCCGTATTTTGGAGCAAAATTGCAGAAATTCCCCTAATTGTGGGACAAAAAGGCAGAAATTGCCTATATGTTGGGGCAAAAAAACAGAAATTCTCCTTACTTTGGGGCAAAACTCAGAAATTCCACTTATTTTGGGGCAAAATTCCAGAAATTTCCCTTATTTTGGGGCAAAATTGAAGACATTTCACTTATTTTGGGGCAAAATTGAAGAATTTTCACTTATTTCAGGAAAAAAAAGCAGAAATTTTCTTATTTTGGGGCAAAAAGGCAGAAATTCCTAATATTTTGTGGCAAAAATGCAGAAATTCCCCTTATTTTAAGGTAAAAAGGCTGAAATTCCCCTTATTTGGGGGCAATAAGGCAAAAATTTCCTTTATTTTCAGGCAAAATTGCAGAAATTTCACTTATTTAAGGGTATTAAGTCAGAAATTTTCTATATTTTGGGGCAAAAAAGACAGGAATTCCCTTTGTTTTGGGGGATAAAGACAGAAATTCCACTTATTTAGAGGCAAAAAAGCAGAAATTCCTCTTATTTTAGAGCAAAAATGAAGAAATTTCTTTTTTATGGCAAAAATGTATGCATTCTTCTTATTTTCGGACAAAAAGGCAGAAATTCCCCGTATTTTGAAGCAAAATTGCAGAAATTCCCCTAATTGTGGGGCAAAAAGGCAGAAATTCTCTATATGTTGGGGCAAAAAGACAGAAATTCTTCTTATTTTGGGGAAATACTCAGAAATTCCACTTATTTGGGGGCAAAATTCCAGAAATTTCCCTTATTTTGGGACAAAATTGCAGAAATTTAACATATTTTGGCGCAAAATTGCAGAAATTTCACTTTTTTCAGGGAAAAAAATGAGAAATTTTCTTATTTTGGGGCAAAAAGGCAGAAATTCCTAATGTTTTGTGGCAATAATGCAGAAATTCTCTTTATTTTGATATATAAAGGCTGAAATTCCCTTTATTTGGGGGCAAAAATGCAGAAATTCACCATATATTGAGGTAAAAAGGCTAAAATTCCCCTTATTTGGAGGCAAAAAGGCAGAAATTTCCCTTATTTTTTGGCAAAATTGCAGAAATTTCACTTACTTCAGGGTAATAAGTCAGAATTTTTCCTTATTTTGGTGCAAAAATACAAAAATTCCCTTTATTTTGGGGGAAAAAGACAGAAATTCCACTTATTTAGAGGCAAAAAGCAGAAATTCCTTTTATTTTGGAGCAAAAATAAAGAAATTTCCTTTTTATGGCAAAAAGGTATGCATTCTTCTTATTTTCGGGCAAAAAGGCAGAAATTCCCTGTATTTTGGAGCAAAATTGCAGAAATTCCCGTAATTGTGGGGCAAAAAGGCAGAAATTCTCGATATGCTGGGGCAAAAAACAGAAATTCTTCTTATTTTGGGGCAAAACTCAGAAATTTCACTTATTTTGGGGCAAAATTGCAGAAATTTCACTTATTTCAGAGAAAAAAGACAGAAATTTTCCTTATTTTGGGGCAAAAAGACAGAAATTTCTAATATTTTGTGACAAAAATGCAGAAATTCCCCTTATTTTGAGGTAAAAAGGCTAAAATTCTCCTTATTTGGGGGCAAAAAGGCACTAATTTCCCTAATTTTGGGGCAAGATTGCAGAAATTTCACTTACTTCAGGGTAATAAGTCAGAATTTTTTCTTATTTTGGGGCAAAAAAGACAGAAATTCCCTTTGTTTTGGGGAAAAAAGACAGAAATTCCACTTATTTAGAGGCAAAAAAGCAGAAATTCCCCTTATTTTGGAGCAAAAATGAAGAAATTTCCCTTTTTTATGGCAAAAAAGTATGCATTCTTCTTATTTTCGTGCAAAAAGGCAGAAATTCTCCGTATTTTGGAGAAAAATTGCAGAAATTCCTCTAATTGTGGGGCAAAAATGCAGAAATTGCCTATATGTTGGGCTAAAAAGACAGAAATTCTCTTTATTTTGCGGCAAAACTCAGAAATTCCACTTATTTTGGGGCAACATTCCAGAAATTTCCTTTATTTTGGGGCAAAATTGCAGAAATTTCACTTATTTTGGGGCAAAATTGGAGAAATTTCACTTATTTCAGGGTAATAAGTCAGAAATTTTCCTTATTTTGGGGCAAAAAAAAAACAGGAATTTTCTTTGTTTTGGGGGAAAACGACAGAAATTCCACTTATTTAGAGGCAAAAAAGCAGAAATTCCCCTTATTTTGGAGCAAAAATGAAGAAATTTCACTTTTTTATGGCAAAAAGGTATGCATTCTTCTTATTTTCGGGCAAAAAGGCAGAAATTCCCCGTATTTTGGAGCAAAATTGAAGAAATTCCCCTAATTGTGGGGCAAAAAGGCAGAAATTCCCTTTAGTTAGGGCAAAAAGACAGAAATTCTCCTTATTTTGGGGCAAAACTCAGAAATTCCACTTATTTTGTGGCAAAATTGCAGAAATTTCCCTTATTTTGGGGCAAAATTACAGAAATTTCACGTATATTGGGGCAAAAAGGCAGAAATTTCACTTATTTCAGGGAAAAAAAGCAGAAATTTTTTTATTTTGGGGCAAAAAGGCAGAAATTAATACTATTTTGTGGCAAAAATGCAGAAATTCTCCTTATTTTGAGGTAAAAAGGCTGAAATTCCCCTTATTTGGGGGCAAAAAGGCAGAAAGTTCCCTTATTTTGGGGCAAAATTTCAGAAATTTCACTTACTTCAGGGTAATAAGTCAGAATTTTTCCTTATTTTGGGGCAAAAAAGACAGAAATTCTCTTTGTTTTGGGGGAAAAAGACAGAAATTCCACTTATTTAGAGGCAAAAAAGCAGAAATTCCTCTTATTTTGGAGCAAAAATGAAGAAATTTCCCATTTTTATGGCAAAAAGTTATGCATTCTTCTTATTTTCGGGCAAAAAGGGAGAAATTCCCTGTATTTTGGAGCAAAATTGCAGAAAATCCCCTAATTGTGGGGCAGAAAGGCAGAAATTGCCTATATGTTGGGGAAAAAACAGAAATTCTCCTTATTTTGGGGCAAAACTCAGAAATTCCACTTATTTTGGGGCAAAATTCCAGAAATTTCCCTTATTGTGGGGGAAAATTGCAGAAATTTCACTTATTTTTGGGCAAAATTGCACACATTTCACTTATTTCAGGGAAAAAAAGCAGAAATTTTCTTATTTTGGGGCAAAAAGGCAGAAATTCCTAATATTTTGTGGCAAAAATGCAGAAATTCCCCTTATTTTGAGGTAAAAAGGCTGAAATTCCCCTTATTTTGATGCAAAATTTGAGAAATTTCACTTATTTCAGGGTAATAAGTCAGAAATTTTTCTTATTTTGGGGCAAAAAATACAGGAATTCCCTATGTTTTGGGGGAAAAAAAACAGAAATTTCATTTATTTAAAGGTAAAAAAGCAGACATTCCCCTTATTTTGGAGCAAAAATGAAGAAATTTCCCTTTTTTATGGCAAAAAGTTATGCATTCTTCTTATTTTCGGGCAAAAAGGCAAAAATTCCCCGTATTTTGGAGCAAAATTGCAGAAATTCCCCGAATTGTGGGGCAAAAATGCAGAAATTCTTTATATGTTGGGGCAAAAAGACAGAAATTCTCCTTATTTTGGGGCAAAACTCAGAAATTCCACTTATTTTGGGGCAAAATTCCAGAAATTTCCCTTATTTTGGGGCAAAATTGCAGAAATTTCACTTATTTTGGGCTAAAATTGCAGAACCTTCACTTATTTTGGGGCAAAATTTCAGAAATTTCACTTATTTTAGAGAAAAAAGGCAGAAATTTTCCTTATTTTGGGGCAAAAATGCAGAAATTACTAATATTTTGTGGCAAAAATTTAGAAATTCCTCTTATTTTATGTAAAAAGGCTGAAATTCCCCTTATTTGGGGGCAAAAAGTCAGAATTTTCCCTTATTTTGGGGCAAAATTGCAGAAATTTTACTTAGTTCAGGGTAATAAGACAGAATTTTTTTTTATTTTGAGGCAAAAAAGACAGTAATTCCCTTGTTTTGGGGAAAAAAGACAGAAATTCCACTTATTTAGAGGCAAAAAAGCAGAAATTCCCCTTATTTTGGAGCAAAAATGAAGAAATTTCCCTTTTTTATGGCAAAAAGTTATGCATTCTTCTTATTTTCGGGCAAAAAGGCAGAAATTCCCCGTATTTTGGAGCAAAATTGCAGAAATTCCTTTAATTGTGGGACAAAAATGCAGAAATTCTCTATATATTGGGGCAAAAAGACAGAAATTCTCCTTATTTTTTGTCAAAACACAGAAATTCCACTTATTTTGGGGCAAAATTCCAGAAATTTTCCTTATTTTGGGGCAAAATTGCAGAAATTTCACTTATTTTGGGGCAAATATGAAGAAATTTTACTTATTTTGTGGCAAAATTGAAGAAATTTCACATATTTTAGGGAAAAAAGGCAGAAATTTTCTTTATTTTGGGGCAAAAAGGCAGAAATTCCTAATATTTTGTGGCAAAAATGCAGAAAATCCCCTTATTTCGAGTTAAAAAGGCTGAAATTCCCCTTATTTGGGGGCAAAAAGGCAGAAATTTCCCTAATTTTGGGGCAAAATTGCAGAAATTTCACTTACTTCAGGGTAATAAGTCAGAAATTTTCTTTATTTTGGGGCAAAAAAGACAGAAATTCCCTTTGTCTTGGGGGATAAAAGACAGAAATTCCACTTATTTAAAGGCCAAAAAGCAGAAATTTCCCTTATTTTGGAGCAAAAATGAAGAAATTTCCCTTTTTTATGGCAAAAAGTTATGCATTCTTCTTATTTTCGGGCAAAAAGGCAGAAATTCCCCATATTTTGGAGCATAATTGCAGAAATTCCCCTAATTGTGGGGCAAAAATGCAGAAAATCTCTATATGTTAAGGCAAAAAGCCAGAAATTCTCCTTATTTTGGGGCAAAACTAAGAAATTCCACTTATTTTGGGGCAAAATTCCAGAAATTTTCCTTATTTTGGGGCAAAATTGCATAAATTTCACTTATTTTGGGGCAAATATGAAGAAATTTTACTTATTTTGTGGCAAAATTGAAGAAATTTCACATATTTTAGGGAAAAAAGGCAGAAATTTTCTTTATTTTGGGGCAAAAAGGCAGAAATTCCTAATATTTTGTGGCAAAAATGCAGAAATTCCCCTTATTTCGAGGTAAAAAGGCTGAAATTCCCCTTATTTGGGGGCAAAAAGGCAGAAATTTCCCTTATTTTGGGGCAAAATTGCAGAAATTTCACTTACTTAAGGGTAATAAGTCAGAATTTTTCCTTTTTTTGGTGCAAAAATACAAAAATTCCATTTGTTTTGGGGGAAAAATACAGAAATTCCAATTATTTAGAGGCAAAAAAGCAGAAATTCCCCTTATTTGGAGCAAAAATGAAGAAATTTCCCTTTTTTATGGCAAAAAGTTATGCATTCTTTTTATTTTCGGGCAAAAAGGCAGAAATTCCCCGTATTTTGGAGCAAAATTGCAGAAATTCCCCTAATTGTGGGGCAAAGAGGCAGAAATTGCCTATATGTTGGGGCAAAAAGACAGAAATTCTCCTTATTTTGGGGCAAAACTCAGAAATTCCACTTATTTTGGGGCAAAATTCGAGAAATTTCCCTTATTTTGGGGCAAAATTGCACAAATTTCACTTATTTTGGGGCAAAATTGCAGAAATTTCACTTATTTTAGGGAAAAAAAGCAGAAATTTTTCTTATTTTGGGGCAAAAATGTAGAAATTTCTAATATTTTGTGGCAAAATGCAGAAATTCCCCTTATTTTGAGGTAAAAAGGCTGAAATTCCCCTTATTTGTGGGCAAAAAGCAGAAATTCCCCTTATTTTGAGGTAAAAAGGCTGAAATTCCCCTTATTTGGGGGCAAAAAGGCAGAAAGTTCCCTTATTTTCGGGCAAAATTTCAGAAATTTCACTTACTTCAGGGTAATAAGTCAGAATTTTTCCTTATTTTGGGGCAAAAAAGACAGAAATTCTCTTTGATTTGGGGGAAAAATACAGAAATTCCACTTATTTAGAGGCAAAAAAGCAGAAATTCCCCTTATTTTGGAGCAAAAATGAAGAAATTTCCCTTTTTTATGGCAAAAAGGTATGCATTCTTCTTATTTTCGGGCAAAAAGGCAGAAATTCCCCGTATTTTGGAGCAAAATTGCAGAAATTCCTTTAATTGTGGGTCAAAAATGCAGAAATTCTCTATATATTGGGGCAAAAAGACAGAAATTCTCCTTATTTTGTGTCAAAACTCAGAAATTCCACTTATTTTGGGGCAAAATTCCAGAAATTTCCCTTAATTTGGGGCAAAATTGCAGAAATTTCACTTATTTTTGGGCAAAATAGCAGAAATTTCACTTATTTCAGAGAAAAAAAACAGAAATTTTTCTTATTTTGGGGCAAAAAGGCAGAAATTCCTAATATTTTGTGACAAAAATGCAGAAATTCTCCTTATTTTGAGGTAAAAAGGCTGAAATTCCCCTTATTTGGAGGCAAAAAGTCAGAAATTTCGCTAATTTTAGGGAAAAATTGCAGAAATTTCACTTACCTCAGGGTAATAAGTCAGAATTTTTCCTTATTTTGGGGCAAAAAAGACAGAAATTCCCTTTGTCTTGGGGGAAAAAGACAGAAATTCCACTTATATAAAGGCCAAAAAGCAGAAATTCCCCTTATTTTGGAGCAAAAATGAAGAAATTTCCCTTTTTTATGGCAAAAAGTTATGCATTCTTCTTATTTTCGGCAAAAAGGCAGAAATTCCCCGTATTTTGGAGCATAATTGCAGAAATTCCCCTAATTGTGGGGCAAAAATGCAGAAAATCTCTATATGTTGGTGCAAAAAGACAGAAAAAATTCTCTTTATTTTGGGGCAAAACTAAGAAATTCCACTTATTTTGGAGCAAAATTCCAGAAATTTTCCTTATTTTGGGGCAAAATTGCAGAAATTTCACTTATTTTGGGGCAAATATGAAGAAATTTTACTTATTTTGTGGCAAAATTGCAGAAATTTCACATATTTTAGGGAAAAAAGGCAGAAATTTTCTTTATTTTGGGGCAAAAAGGCAGAAATTCCTAATATTTTGTGGCAAAAATGCAGAAATTCCCTTTATTTTGAGGTAAAAAGGCTGAAATTCCCCTTATTTGGGGGCAAAAAGGCAGAAATTTCCCTTATTTTGGGGCAAAATTGCAGAAATTTCACTTACTTAAGGGTAATAAGTCAGAATTTTTCCTTTTTTGTGCAAAAATACAAAAATTCCATTTGTTTTGTGGGAAAAAGACAGAAATTCCACTTATTTAGAGGCAAAAAAGCAGAAATTCCCCTTATATGGAGCAAAAATGAAGAAATTTCCCTTTTTTATGGCAAAAAGTTATGCATTGTTTTTATTTTCGGGCAAAAAGGCAGAAATTCCCCGTATTTTGGAGCAAAATTGCAGAAATTCCCCGTATTTTGGAGCAAAATTGCAGAAATTCCCCTAATTGTGAGGCAAAAATGCAGAAATTCTTTATATGTTGGGGAAAAAAGACAGAAATTCTCCTTATTTTGGGGCAAAACTCAGAAATTCCACTTATTTTGGGGCAAAATTCCAGAAATTTCCCTTATTTTGGGGCAAAATTGCAGAAATTTCACTTATTTTGGGGCAGAATTGCAGAAATTTCACTTATTTCAGGGAAAAAAAGCAGAAATTTTTCTTATTTTGGGTCAAAAATGTAGTAATTTCTAATATTTTGTGGCAAAAATGCAGAAATTCCCCTTATTTTGAGGTAAAAAGGCTGAAATTCCCCTTATTTGGGGGCAAAAAACAGAAATTCCTTTTATTTTGAGGTAAAAAGGCTGAAATTCCCCTTATTTGGGGGCAAAAAGGCAGAAAGTTCCCTTATTTTGGGGCAAAATTTCAGAAATTTCACTTACTTCAGGGTAATAAGTCAGAATTTTTCCTTATTTTGGGGCAAAAAATACAGAAATTCTTTTGTTTTGGGGGAAAAAGACAGAAATTCCACATATTTAGAGGCAAAAAAGCAGAAATTCCTCTTATTTTTGAGCAAAAATGAAGAAATTTCCCATTTTTATGGCAAAAAGGTATGCATTCTTCTTATTTTCGGGCAAAAAGGCAGAAATTCCCTGTATTTTGGAGCAAAATTGCAGACATTCCCCTAATTGTGGGGCCGAAAGGCAGAAATTGCCTATATGTTGGGGAAAAAACAGAAATTCTCCTTATTTTGGGGAAAAACTCAGAAATTCCACTTATTTTGTGGCAAAATTCCAGAAATTTCCCTTATTGTGGGGCAAAATTGCAGAAATTTCACTTATTTTGGGGCAAAATTGCAGAAATTTCACTTATTTCAGGGAAAAAAAGCAGAAATTTTCTTATTTTGGGGCAAAAAGGCAGAAATTCCTAATATTTTGTGGCAAAAATGCAGAAATTCCCCTCATTTTGAGGTAAAAAGGCTGAAATTCCCCTTATTTTGCGGCAAAAAGCAAAAATATCCTTTATTTTGGGGCAAAATTGCAGAAATTTCACTTATTTCAGGGAAATAAGTCAGAAATTTTCCTTGTTTTGGGGCAAAAAATACAGGAATTCCCTATGTTTTGGGGAAAAAAAAACAGAAATTTCATTTATTTAAAGGTAAAAAAGCAGACATTCCCCTTATTTTGGAGCAAAAATGAAGAAATTTCCCTTTTTTATGGCAAAAAGTAATGCATTCTTCTTATTTTCGGGCAAAAAGGCAAAAATTCCCCGTATTTTGGAGCAAAATTGCAGAAATTCCCCTAATTGTGGGGCAAAAAGGCAGAAATTCTTTATATGTTGGGGCAAAAAGACAGAAATTCTCCTTATTTTGGGGCAAAACTCAGAAATTCCACTTATTTTGGGGCAAAATTCCAGAAATTTCCCTTATTTTGGGGCAAAATTGCAGAAATTTCACTTATTTTGGGCTAAAATTGCAGAACTTTCACTTATTTTGGGGCAAAATTTCAGAAATTTCACTTATTTCAGAGAAAAAAGGCAGAAATTTTCCTTATTTTGGGGCAAAAATGCAGAAATTCCTAATATTTTGTGGCAAAAATTCAGAAATTCCTCTTATTTTAGGTAAAAAGGCTGAAATTCCCCTTATTTGGGGGCAAAAAGTCTGAATTTTCCCTTATTTTGGGGCAAAATTGCAAAAATTTTACTTAGTTCAGGGTAATAAGACAGAATTTTTCCTTATTTTGGGGCAAAAAAGACAGTAATTCCCTTTGTTTTGGGGAAAAAAGACAGAAATTCCACTTATTTATAGGCAAAAAAGCAGAAATTCTCCTTATTTTGGAGCAAAAATGAAGAAATTTCCCTTTTTTATGGCAAAAAGGTATGCATTCTTCTTATTTTTGGGCAAAAAGGCAGAAATTCTCCATATTTTGGAGCAAAATTGCAGAAATTCCCCTAATTGTGAGGCATAAAGGCAGAAATTGCCTATATGTTGGGGCAAAAGACAGAAATTCTCCTTATTTTGGGGCAAAACTCAGAAATTCCACTTATTTTGGGAAAAATTTTCAGAAATTTCCCTTATTTTGGGGCAAAATTGCAGAAATTTCACTTATTTTGGGGCAAAATTGCAAAATTTCACTTATTTCAGAGAAAAAAAGCAGAAATTTTCTTATTTGGGGGCAAAAAGGCAGAAATTCCTAATATTTTTTGGTAAAAATGCAGATATTCCCCTTATTTTTAGGCAAAAAGGCTGAAATTCCCCTTATTTGGGGGCAAAAAGGCAGAAATTTCCTTTATTTTGGGGCAAAATTGCAGAAATTTCACTTACTTCAGGGTAAAAAGTCAGAATTTTTCCTTATTTTAGGGCAAAAAAGATAGAAATTCCCTTTGTTTTGGGAGAAAAAGACAGAAATTCCACTTATTTAGAGGCAAAAATGCAGAAATTCCCCTTTTTTTTTGGAGCAAAAATGAAGAAATTTCCTTTTTTTATGGCAAAAAGTTATGCATTCTTCTTATTTTCGGGCAAAAAGGCAGAAATTTCCTGTATTTTGGAGCAAAATTGCAGAAATTCCCTTAATTGTGGGACAAAAATGCAGAAATTCTCTATATATTGGGGCAAAAAGCCAGAAATTCTCCTTATTTTGTGTCAAAACTCAGAAATTCCACTTATTTTGGAGCAAAATTCCAGAAATTTCCCTTAATTTGGGGCAAAATTGCAGAAATTTCACTTATTTTTGGGCAAAATTGCAGAAATTTCACTTATTTCAGAGAAAAAAGACAGAAATTTTTCTTATTTTGGGGCAAAAAGGCAGAAATTCCTAATATTTTGTGACAAAAATGCAGAAATTCTCCTTATTTTGAGGTAAAAAGGCTGAAATTCCCCTTATTTGGAGGCAAAAATCAGAAATTTCCCTAATTTTGGGGAAAAATTGCAGAAATTTCACTTACTTCAGGGTAATAAGTCAAAATTTTTCCTTATTTTGGGGCAAAAAAGACAGAAATTCCCTTTGTCTTGGGGGAAAAAGACAGAAATTCCACTTATATAAAGGCCAAAAAGCAGAAATTCCCCTTATTTTGGAGCAAAAATGAAGAAATTTCCCTTTTTTATGGCAAAAAGTTATGCATTCTTCTCATTTTCGGGCAAAAAGGCAGAAATTCCCAGTATTTTGGAGCATAATTGCAGAAATTCCCCTAATTGTGGGGCAAAAATGCAGAAAATCTCTATATGTTGGTGCAAAAAGACAGAAAAAATTCTCTTTATTTTGGGGCAAAACTAAGAAATTCCACTTATTTTGGGGCAAAATTCCAGAAATTTTCATTATTTTGGGGCAAAATTGCAGAAATTTCACTTATTTTGGGGCAAATATGAAGAAATTTTACTTATTTAGTGGCAAAATTGCAGAAATTTCACATATTTTAGGGAAAAAAGGCAGAAATTTTCTTTATTTTGCGGCAAAAAGGCAGAAATTCCTAATATTTTGTGGCAAAAATGCAGAAATTCCCCTTATTTCGAGGTAAAAAGGCTGAAATTCCCCTTATTTGGGGGCAAAAAGGCAGAAATTTCCCTTGTTTTGGGGCAAAATTGCAGAAATTTCACTTACTTCAGGGTAATAAGTCAAAATTTTTCCTTATTTTGGGGCAAAAGTCAGAAATTCCCTTTGTTTTGGGGGAAAAAAACAGAAATTCCACTTATTTAGAGGCAAAAAAGCAGAAATTCCCCTTTTTGGAGCAAAAATTAAAAAATTTCCCTTTTTTATGGCAAAAAGGTATGCATTCTTCTTATTATCGGGCAAAAAAGCAGAAATTCCCCGTATTTTTGAGCAAAATTGCAGAAATTCCCATAATTGTGGGGCAAAAATGCAGAAAATCTCTATATGTTGGGGCCAAAAGACCGAAATTCTCTTTATTTTGGGGCAAAACTCAGAAATTCCACTTATTTTGGAGCAAAATTACAGAAATTTTCCTTTTTTGGGGGCAAAATTGCAGAAATTTCACTTATTTTGGGGCAAATATGCAGAAATTTTACATATTTTGTAACAAAATTGCAGAAATTTCACTTATTTCAGGGAAAAAAGGCAGAAATTTTCCTTATTTTGGGGCAAAATGGCAGAAATTCCTAATATTTTGTGGCAAAAATGCAGAAATTCCCCTTATTTCGAGGTAAAAAGGCTGAAATTCCCCTTATTTGGGGGCAAAAGGCAGAAATTTCCCTTATTTGGGGGCAAAATTGCAGAAATATCACTTACTTCAGGGTAATAAGTCAGAATTTTTCCTTATTTTGGGGCAAAAAAGACAGAAATTCCATTTGTTTTGAGGGAAATAGAAAGAAATTCCACTTATTTAGAGGCAAAAAAGCAGAAATTCCCCTTTTAGGAGCAAAAATGAAGAAATTTTCTTTTTTATGGCAAAAAGGTATGCATTCTTCTTATTTTCAAGCAAAAAGGCAGAAATTCCCCGTATTTTGGAGCAAAATTGCAGAAATTCCCCTAATTGTGGGACAAAAAGGCAGAAATTGCCTATATGTTGGGGCAAAAAAACAGAAATTCTCCTTACTTTGGGGCAAAACTCAGAAATTCCACTTATTTTGGGGCAAAATTCCAGAAATTTCCCTTATTTTGGGGCAAAATTGCAGACATTTCACTTATTTTGGGGCAAAATTGAAGAATTTTCACTTATTTCAGGGAAAAAAAGCAGAAATTTTCTTATTTTGGGGCAAAAAGGCAGAAATTCCTAATATTTTGTGGCAAAAATGCAGAAATTCCCCTTATTTTAAGGTAAAAAGGCTGAAATTCCCCTTATTTGGGGGCAATAAGGCAAAAATTTCCGTTATTTTCAGGCAAAATTGCAGAAATTTCACTTATTTAAGGGTAATAAGTCAGAAATTTTCTTTATTTTGGGGCAAAAAAGACAGGAATTCCCTTTGTTTTGGGGGATAAAGACAGAAATTCCACTAATTTAGAGGCAAAAAAGCAGAAATTCCTCTTATTTTAGAGCAAAAATGAAGAAATTTCTTTTTTATGGCAAAAATGTATGCATTCTTCTTATTTTCGGACAAAAAGGCAGAAATTCCCCGTATTTTGAAGCAAAATTGCAGAAATTCCCCTAATTGTGGGGCAAAAAGGCAGAAATTCTCTATATGTTGGGGCAAAAAGACAGAAATTCTTCTTATTTTGGGGAAATACTCAGAAATTCCACTTATTTGGGGGCAAAATTCCAGAAATTTCCCTTATTTTGGGACAAAATTGCAGAAATTTAACATATTTTGGCGCAAAATTGCAGAAATTTCACTTTTTTCAGGGAAAAAAATGAGAAATTTTCTTATTTTGGGGCAAAAAGGCAGAAATTCCTAATGTTTTGTGGCAATAATGCAGAAATTCTCTTTATTTTGATATATAAAGGCTGAAATTCCCCTTATTTGGGGGCAAAAATGCAGAAATTCACCATATATTGAGGTAAAAAGGCTGAAATTCCCCTTATTTGGAGGCAAAAAGGCAGAAATTTCCCTTATTTTTTGGCAAAATTGCAGAAATTTCACTTACTTCAGGGTAATAAGTCAGAATTTTTCCTTATTTTGGTGCAAAAATACAAAAATTCCCTTTATTTTGGGGGAAAAAGACAGAAATTCCACTTATTTAGAGGCAAAAAGCAGAAATTCCTTTTATTTTGGAGCAAAAATAAAGAAATTTCCTTTTTATGGCAAAAAGGTATGCATTCTTCTTATTTTCGGGCAAAAAGGCAGAAATTCCCTGTATTTTGGAGCAAAATTGCAGAAATTCCCGTAATTGTGGGGCAAAAAGGCAGAAATTCTCGATATGCTGGGGCAAAAAACAGAAATTCTCCTTATTTTGGGGCAAAACTCAGAAATTTCACTTATTTTGGGGCAAAATTGCAGAAATTTCACTTATTTCAGAGAAAAAAGACAGAAATTTTCCTTATTTTGGGGCAAAAAGACAGAAATTCCTAATATTTTGTGACAAAAATGCAGAAATTCCCCTTATTTTGAGGTAAAAAGGCTAAAATTCTCCTTATTTGGGGGCAAAAAGGCACTAATTTCCCTAATTTTGGGGCAAGATTGCAGAAATTTCACTTACTTCAGGGTAATAAGTCAGAATTTTTTCTTATTTTGGGGCAAAAAAGACAGAAATTCCCTTTGTTTTGGGGAAAAAAGACAGAAATTCCACTTATTTAGAGGCAAAAAAGCAGAAATTCCCCTTATTTTGGAGCAAAAATGAAGAAATTTCCCTTTTTTATGGCAAAAAAGTATGCATTCTTCTTATTTTCGTGCAAAAAGGCAGAAATTCTCCGTATTTTGGAGAAAAATTGCAGAAATTCCTCTAATTGTGGGGCAAAAATGCAGAAATTGCCTATATGTTGGGCTAAAAAGACAGAAATTCTCTTTATTTTGCGGCAAAACTCAGAAATTCCACTTATTTTGGGGCAACATTCTAGAAATTTCCTTTATTTTGGGGCAAAATTGCAGAAATTTCACTTATTTTCGGGCAAAATTGGAGAAATTTCACTTATTTCAGGGTAATAAGTCAGAAATTTTCCTTATTTTGGGGCAAAAAAGACAGGAATTTTCTTTGTTTTGGGGGAAAACGACAGAAATTCCACTTATTTAGAGGCAAAAAAGCAGAAATTCCCCTTATTTTGGAGCAAAAATGAAGAAATTTCACTCTTTTATGGCAAAAAGGTATGCATTCTTCTTATTTTCGGGCACAAAGGCAGAAATTCCCCGTATTTTGGAGCAAAATTTCAGAAATTCCCCTAACTGTGGGGCAAAAAGGCAGAAATTCCCTTTAGTTAGGGCAAAAAGACAGAAATTCTCCTTATTTTGGGGCAAAACTCAGAAATTCCACTTATTTTGTGGCAAAATTGCAGAAATTTCTCTTATTTTGGGGCAAAATTACAGAAATTTCACTTATATTGGGGCAAAAAGGCAGAAATTTCACTTATTTCAGGGAAAAAAAGCAGAAATTTTTTTATTTTGGGGCAAAAAGGCAGAAATTAATAATATTTTGTGGCAAAAATGCAGAAATTCTCCTTATTTTGAGGGAAAAAGGCTGAAATTCCCCTTATTTGGGGGCAAAAAGGCAGAAAGTTTCCTTATATTGGGGCAAAATTTCAGAAATTTCACTTACTTCAGGGTAATAAGTCAGAATTTTTCCTTATTTTGGGGCAAAAAAGACAGAAATTCTCTTTGTTTTGGGGAAAAAAGACAGAAATTCCACTTATTTAGAGGCAAAAAAGCAGAAATTCCTCTTATTTTGGAGCAAAAATGAAGAAATTTCCCATTTTTATGGCAAAAAGGTATGCATTCTTCTTATTTTCGGGCAAAAAGGCAGAAATTCCCTGTATTTTGGAGCAAAATTGCAGAAAATCCCCTAATTGTGGGGCAGAAAGGCAGAAATTGCCTATATGTTGGGGAAAAAACAGAAATTCTCCTTATTTTGGGGCAAAACTCAGAAATTCCACTTATTTTGGGGCAAAATTCCAGAAATTTCCCTTATTGTGGGGGAAAATTGCAGAAATTTCACTTATTTTTGGGCAAAATTGCACACATTTCACTTATTTCAGGGAAAAAAAGCAGAAATTTTCTTATTTTGGGGCAAAAAGGCAGAAATTCCTAATATTTTGTGGCAAAAATGCAGAAATTCCCCTTATTTTGAGGTAAAAAGGCTGAAATTCCCCTTATTTTGAAGCAAAATTTGAGAAATTTCACTTATTTCAGGGTAATAAGTCAGAAATTTTTCTTATTTTGGGGCAAAAAAGACAGTAATTCCCTTGTTTTGGGGAAAAAAGACAGAAATTCCACTTATTTATAGGCAAAAAAGCAGAAATTCCCCTTATTTTGGAGCAAAAATGAAGAAATTTCCCTTTTTTATGGCAAAAAGTTATGCATTCTTCTTATTTTCGGGCAAAAAGGCAGAAATTCCCCGTATTTTGGAGCAAAATTGCAGAAATTCCTTTAATTGTGGGACAAAAATGCAGAAATTCTCTATATATTGGGGTAAAAAGACAGAAATTCTCCTTATTTTGTGTCAAAACACAGAAATTCCACTTATTTTGGGGCAAAATTCCAGAAATTTTCCTTATTTTGGGGCAAAATTGCAGATATTTCACTTATTTTGGGGCAAATATGAAGAAATTTTACTTATTTTGTGGCAAAATTGAAGAAATTTCACATATTTTAGGGAAAAAAGGCAGAAATTTTCTTTATTTTGGGGCAAAAAGGCAGAAATTCCTAATATTTTGTGGCAAAAATGCAGAAAATCCCCTTATTTCGAGGTAAAAAGGCTGAAATTCCCCTTATTTGGGGGCAAAAAGGCAGAAATTTCCCTAATTTTGGGGCAAAATTGCAGAAATTTCACTTACTTCAGGGTAATAAGTCAGAAATTTTCTTTATTTTGGGGCAAAAAAGACAGAAATTCCCTTTGTCTTGGGGGATAAAAGACAGAAATTCCACTTATTTAAAGGCCAAAAAGCAGAAATTTCCCTTATTTTGGAGCAAAAATGAAGAAATTTCCCTTTTTTATGGCAAAAAGTTATGCATTCTTCTTATTTTCGGGCAAAAAGGCAGAAATTCCCCATATTTTGGAGCATAATTGCAGAAATTCCCCTAATTGTGGGGCAAAAATGCAGAAAATCTCTATATGTTGGGGCAAAAAGCCAGAAATTCTCCTTATTTTGGGGCAAAACTAAGAAATTCCACTTATGTTGGGGCAAAATTCCAGAAATTTTCCTTATTTTGGGGCAAAATTGCATAAATTTCACTTATTTTGGGGCAAATATGAAGAAATTTTACTTATTTTGTGGCAAAATTGAAGAAATTTCACATATTTTAGGGAAAAAAGGCAGAAATTTTCTTTATTTTGGGGCAAAAAGGCAGAAATTCCTAATATTTTGTGGCAAAAATGCAGAAATTCCCCTTATTTCGAGGTAAAAAGGCTGAAATTCCCCTTATTTGGGGGCAAAAAGGCAGAAATTTCCCTATTTTGGGGCAAAATTGCAGAAATTTCACTTACTTCAGGGTAATAAGTCAGAATTTTTCCTTTTTTGGTGCAAAAATACAAAAATTCCATTTGTTTTGGGGGAAAAAGACAGAAATTCCACTTATTTAGAGGCAAAAAAGCAGAAATTCCCCTTATTTGGAGCAAAAATGAAGAAATTTCCCTTTTTTATGGCAAAAAGTTATGCATTCTTTTTATTTTCGGGCAAAAAGGCAGAAATTCCCCGTATTTTGGAGCAAAATTGCAGAAATTCCCCTAATTGTGGGGCAAAGAGGCAGAAATTGCCTATATGTTGGGGCAAAAAGACAGAAATTCTCCTTATTTTGGGGCAAAACTCAGAAATTCCACTTATTTTGGGGCAAAATTCGAGAAATTTCCCTTATTTTGGGGCAAAATTGCAGAAATTTCACTTATTTTGGGGCAAAATTGCAAAAATTTCACTTATTTTAGGGAAAAAAGCAGAAATTTTTCTTATTTTGGGGCAAAAATGTAGAAATTTCTAATATTTTGTGGCAAAAATGCAGAAATTCCCCTTATTTTGAGGTAAAAAGGCTGAAATTCCCCTTATTTGGGGGCAAAAAGCAGAAATTCCCCTTATTTTGAGGTAAAAAGGCTGAAATTCCCCTTATTTGGGGGCAAAAAGGCAGAAAGTTCCCTTATTTTGGGGCAAAATTTCAGAAATTTCACTTACTTCAGGGTAATAAGTCAGAATTTTTCCTTATTTTGGGGCAAAAAAGACAGAAATTCTCTTTGATTTGGGGGAAAAATACAGAAATTCCACGTATTTAGAGGCAAAAAAGCAGAAATTCCTCTTATTTTGGAGCAAAAATGAAGAAATTTCCCATTTTTATGGCAAAAAGGTATGCATTCTTCTTATTTTCGGGCAAAAAGGCAGAAATTCCCTGTATTTTGGAGCAAAATTGCAGAAATTCCCCTAATTGTGGGGCAGAAAGGCAGAAATTGCCTATATGTTGGGGAAAAAACAGAAATTCTCCTTATTTTGGGGAAAAACTCAGAAATTCCACTTATTTTGGGGCAAAATTCCAGAAATTTCCCTTATTGTGGGGCAAAATTGCAGAAATTTCACTTATTTTGGGGCAAAATTGCAGAAATTTCACTTATTTCAGGGAAAAAAAGCAGAAATTTTCTTATTTTGGGGCAAAAAGGCAGAAATTCCTAATATTTTGTGGCAAAAATGCAGAAATTCCCCTTATTTTGGGGCAAAAAGCAAAAATTTCCTTTATTTTGGGGCAAAATTGCAGAAATTTCACTTATTTCAGGGTAATAAGTCAGAAATTTTCCTTATTTTGGGGCAAAAAATACAGGATTTCCCTATGTTTTGGGGGAAAAAAAACAGAAATTTCATTTATTTAAAGGTAAAAAAGCAGACATTCCCCTTATTTTGGAGCAAAAATGAAGAAATTTCCCTTTTTTATGGCAAAAAGTTATGCATTCTTCTTATTTTCGGGCAAAAAGTCAAAAATTCCCAGTATTTTGGAGCAAAATTGCAGAAATTCCCCTAATTGTGAGGGAAAAAGGCAGAAATTCTTTATATGTTGGGGCATAAAGACAGAAATTCTCCTTATTTTGGGGCAAAATTCAGAAATTCCACTTATTTTGGGGCAAAATTCCAGAAATTTCCCTTATTTTGGGGCAAAATTGCAGAAATTTCACTTATTTTGGGCTAAAATTGCAGAACTTTCACTTATTTTGGGGCAAAGTTTCAGAAATTTCACTTATTTCAGAGAAAAAAGGCAGAAATTTTCCTGATTTTGGGGCAAAAATGCAGAAATTCCTAATATTTTGTGGCAAAAATTCAGAAATTCCTCTTATTTTAGGTAAAAAGGCTGAAATTCCCCTTATTTGGGGGCAAAAAGTCAGAATTTTCCCCTATTTTGGGGCAAAATTGCAGAAATTTTACTTAGTTCAGGGTAATAAGACAGAATTTTTTTTTATTTTGGAGCAAAAAAGACAGTAATTCCCTTTGTTTTGGGGAAAAAAGACAGAAATTCCACTTATTTAGAGGCAAAAAAGCAGAAATTCTCTTTATTTTGGAGCAAAAATGAAGAAATTTCCCATTTTTATGGCAAAAAGATATGCATTCTTCTTATTTTCGGGCAAAAAGGCAGAAATTTCCTGTATTTTGGAGCAAAATTGCAGAAATTCCCCTAATTGTGGGGCAGAAAGGCAGAAATTGCCTATATGTTGGGGAAAAAACAGAAATTCTCCTTATTTTGGGGAAGAACTCAGAAATTCCACTTATTTTAGGGCAAAATTCCAGAAATTTCCCTTATTGAGGGGCAAAATTGCAGAAATTTCACTTATTTTGGGGCAAAATTGCAAAATTTCACTTATTTCAGGGAAAAAAAGCAAAAATTTTCTTATTTTGGGGCAAAAAGTCAGAAATTCCTAATATTTTGTGGCAAAAATGCAGAAATTCCCCTTATTTTGAGGTAAAAAGGCTGAAATTCCCTTTATTTGGGGGCAAAAAGGCAGAAATTTCCCTAATTTTGGGGCAAAATTGCAGAAATTTCACTTATTTCAGGGTAATAAGTCAGAAATTTTCCTTATTTTGGGGCAAAAAAGACAAAAATTCCCTTTGTTTTGGGGGAAAAAGACGGAAATTCCACTTATTTAGAGGCAAAAAAGCAGAAATTCCCCTTATTTTGGAGCAAAAATGAAGAAATTTCCCTTTTTTATGGCAAAAAGTTATGCATTCTTCTTATTTTCGGGCAAAAAGGCAGAAATTCCCCGTATTTTGGAGCAAAATTGCAGATATTCCTTTAATTGTGGGACAAAAATGCAGAAATTCTCTATATATTGGGGCAAAAAGACAGAAATTCTCCTTATTTTGTGTCAAAACTAAGAAATTCCACTTATTTTGGGGCAAAATTCCAGAAATTTTCCTTATTTTGGGGCAAAATTGCAGAAATTTCACTTATTTTGGGGCAAATATGAAGAAATTTTACTTATTTTGTGGCAAAATTGAAGAAATTTCACATATTTTAGGGAAAAAAAGGCAGAAATTTTCTTTATTTTGGGGCAAAAATACAGAAATTCCTAATATTTTGTGGCAAAAATGCAGAAAATCCCCTTATTTCGAGGTAAAAAGGCTGAAATTCCCCTTATTTAGAGGCAAAAAGGCAGAAATTTCCCTTATTTTGGGGCAAAATTGCAGAAATTTCACTTACTTCAGGGTAATAAGTCAGAATTTTTCCTTTTTTGGTGCAAAAATACAAAAATTCCATTTGTTTTGGGGGAAAAAGACAGAAATTCCACTTATTTAGAGGCACAAAAGCAGAAATTCCCCTTATTTGGAGCAAAAATGAAGAAATTTCCCTTTTTTATGGCAAAAATTTATGCATTCTTTTTATTTTCGGGCAAAAAGGCAGAAATTCCCCGTATTTTGGAGCAAAATTGCAGAAATTCCCCTAATTGTGGGGCAAAGAGGCAGAAATTGCCTATATGTATGGGCAAAAAGACAGAAATTCTCCTTATTTTGGGGCAAAACTCAGAAATTCCACTTATTTTGGGGCAAAATTCGAGAAATTTGCCTTATTTTGGGGCAAAATTGCAGAAATTTCACTTATTTTGGGGCAAAATTGCAGAAATTTCACTTATTTCAGGGAAAAAAGCAGAAATTTTTCTTATTTTGGGGCAAAAATGTAGAAATTTCTAATATTTTGTGGCAAAAATGCAGAAATTCCCCTTATTTTGAGGTAAAAAGGCTGAAATTCCCCTTATTTGGGGGCAAAAAGGCAGAAAGTTCCCTTATTTTGGGGCAAAATTTCAGAAATTTCACTTACTTCAGGGTAATAAGTCAGAATTTTTCCTTATTTTGGGGCAAAAAAGACAGAAATTCTCTTTGTTTTGGGGGAAAAAGACAGAAATTCCACTTATTTAGAGGCAAAAAAGCAGAAATTCCTCTTATTTTGGAGTAAAAATGAAGAAATTTCCCATTTTTATGGCAAAAAGGTATGCATTCTTCTTATTTTCGGGCAAAAAGGCAGAAATTTCCTGTATTTTGGAGCAAAATTCCAGAAATTTCCCTTATTGTGGGGCAAAATTGCAGAAATTTCACTTATTTTGGGGCAAAATTACAGAAATTTCACTTATTTCAGGGAAAAAAAGCAAAAATTTTCTTATTTTGGGGCAAAAAGGCAGAAATTCCTAATATTTTGTGGCAAAAATGCAGAAATTCCCCTTATTTTGAGGTAAAAAGGCTGAAATTCCCCTTATTTTGGGGCAAAAAGGCAAAAATTTCCTGTATTTTGGAGCAAAATTGCAGAAATTCCCCTAATTGTGGGGCAGAAAGGCAGAAATTGCCTATATGTTGGGGAAAAAACAGAAATTCTCCTTATTTTGGGGAAGAACTCAGAAATTCCACTTATTTTAGGGCAAAATTCCAGAAATTTCCCTTATTGTGGGGCAAAATTGCAGAAATTTCACTTATTTTGGGGCAAAATTACAGAAATTTCACTTATTTCAGGGAAAAAAAGCAAAAATTTTCTTATTTTGGGGCAAAAAGGCAGAAATTCCTAATATTTTGTGGCAAAAATGCAGAAATTCCCCTTATTTTGAGGTAAAAATGCTGAAATTCCCTTTATTTGGGGGCAAAAAGGCAAAAATTTCCTTTATTTTGGGGCAAAATTGCAGAAATTTCACTTATTTCAGGGTAACAAGTCAGAAATTTTCCTTATTTTGGGGCAAAAAAGACAGGAATTCCCTTTGTTTTGTGGGAAAAAGACAGAAATTCCACTTATTTAGAGGCAAAAAAGCAGAAATTCCCTTTATTTTGGAGCAAAAATGAAGAAATTTCCCTTTTTTATGGCAAAAAGTTATGCATTCTTCTTATTTTCGGGCAAAAAGGCAGAAATTAATTGTATTTTGGAGCAAAATTGCAGAAATTCCCTTAATTGTGGGACAAAAATGCAGAAATTCTCTATATATTGGGGCAAAAAGACAGAAATTCTCCTTATTTTGTGTCAAAACTCAGAAATTTCACTTATTTTGGGGCAAAATTCCAGAAATTTCCCTTAATTTGGGGCAAAATTGCAGAAATTTCACTTATTTTTGGGCAAAATTGCAGAAATTTCACTTATTTTGTGGCAAAATTGCAGAAATTTAAATTATTTCAGAGAAAAAAGACAGAAATTTTTCTTATTATGGGGCAAAAAGGCAGAAATTCCTAATATTTTGTGACAAAAATGCAGAAATTCTCCTTATTTTGAGGTAAAAAGGCTGAAATTCCCCTTATTTGGAGGCAAAAAGGCAGAAATTTCCCTAATTTTGGGGCAAAATTGCAGAAATTTCACTTACTTCAGGGTAATAAGTCAGAATTTTTCCTTATTTTGGGGCAAAAAAGACAGAAATTCCCTTTGTCTTTGGGGAAAAAGACAGAAATTCCACTTATTTAAAGGCCAAAAAGCAGAAATTCCCCTTATTTTGGAGCAAAAATGAAGAAATTTCCCTTTTTTATGGCAAAAAGTTATGCATTCTTCTTATTTTCGGGCAAAAAGGCAGAAATTCCCCTAATTGTGGGGCAAAAATGCAGAAAATCTCTATATGTTGGGGCAAAAAGACAGAAATTCTCTTTATTTTGGGGCAAAACTAAGAAATTCCACTTATTTTGGGGCAAAATTCCAGAAATTTTCCTTATTTTGGGGCAAAATTGCAGAAATTTCACTTATTTTGGGGCAAATATGCAGAAATTTTACATATTTTGTAACAAAATTGCAGAAATTTCACTTATTTCAGGGAAAAAAGGCAGAAATTTTCCTTATTTTGGGGCAAAATTGCAGAAATTCTTAATATTTTGTGGCAAAAATGCAGAAATTCCCCTTATTTTGAGGTAAAAAGGCTGAAATTCCCCTTATTTGGGGGCAAAAAGGCAGAAAGTTACCTTATTTTGGGGCAAAATTTCAGAAATTTCACTTACTTCAGGGTAATAAGTCAGAATTTTTCCTTATTTTGGGGCAAAAAAGACAGAAATTCTCTTTGTTTTGGGGGAAAAAGACAGAAATTCCACTTATTTAGAGGCAAAAAAGCAGAAATTCCTCTTATTTTGGAGTAAAAATGAAGAAATTTCCCATTTTTATGGCAAAAAGGTATGCATTCTTCTTATTTTCGGGCAAAAAGGCAGAAATTTCCTGTATTTTGGAGCAAAATTCCAGAAATTTCCCTTATTGTGGGGCAAAATTGCAGAAATTTCACTTATTTTGGGGCAAAATTACAGAAATTTCACTTATTTCAGGGAAAAAAAGCAAAAATTTTCTTATTTTGGGGCAAAAAGGCAGAAATTCCTAATATTTTGTGGCAAAAATGCAGAAATTCCCCTTATTTTGAGGTAAAAAGGCTGAAATTCCCCTTATTTTGGGGCAAAAAGGCAAAAATTTCCTGTATTTTGGAGCAAAATTGCAGAAATTCCCCTAATTGTGGGGCAGAAAGGCAGAAATTGCCTATATGTTGGGGAAAAAACAGAAATTCTCCTTATTTTGGGGAAGAACTCAGAAATTCCACTTATTTTAGGGCAAAATTCCAGAAATTTCCCTTATTGTGGGGCAAAATTGCAGAAATTTCACTTATTTTGGGGCAAAATTACAGAAATTTCACTTATTTCAGGGAAAAAAAGCAAAAATTTTCTTATTTTGGGGCAAAAAGGCAGAAATTCCTAATATTTTGTGGCAAAAATGCAGAAATTCCCCTTATTTTGAGGTAAAAATGCTGAAATTCCCTTTATTTGGGGGCAAAAAGGCAAAAATTTCCTTTATTTTGGGGCAAAATTGCAGAAATTTCACTTATTTCAGGGTAACAAGTCAGAAATTTTCCTTATTTTGGGGCAAAAAAGACAGGAATTCCCTTTGTTTTGTGGGAAAAAGACAGAAATTCCACTTATTTAGAGGCAAAAAAGCAGAAATTCCCTTTATTTTGGAGCAAAAATGAAGAAATTTCCCTTTTTTATGGCAAAAAGTTATGCATTCTTCTTATTTTCGGGCAAAAAGGCAGAAATTAATTGTATTTTGGAGCAAAATTGCAGAAATTCCCTTAATTGTGGGACAAAAATGCAGAAATTCTCTATATATTGGGGCAAAAAGACAGAAATTCTCCTTATTTTGTGTCAAAACTCAGAAATTTCACTTATTTTGGGGCAAAATTCCAGAAATTTCCCTTAATTTGGGGCAAAATTGCAGAAATTTCACTTATTTTTGGGCAAAATTGCAGAAATTTCACTTATTTTGTGGCAAAATTGCAGAAATTTAAATTATTTCAGAGAAAAAAGACAGAAATTTTTCTTATTATGGGGCAAAAAGGCAGAAATTCCTAATATTTTGTGACAAAAATGCAGAAATTCTCCTTATTTTGAGGTAAAAAGGCTGAAATTCCCCTTATTTGGAGGCAAAAAGGCAGAAATTTCCCTAATTTTGGGGCAAAATTGCAGAAATTTCACTTACTTCAGGGTAATAAGTCAGAATTTTTCCTTATTTTGGGGCAAAAAAGACAGAAATTCCCTTTGTCTTTGGGGAAAAAGACAGAAATTCCACTTATTTAAAGGCCAAAAAGCAGAAATTCCCCTTATTTTGGAGCAAAAATGAAGAAATTTCCCTTTTTTATGGCAAAAAGTTATGCATTCTTCTTATTTTCGGGCAAAAAGGCAGAAATTCCCCTAATTGTGGGGCAAAAATGCAGAAAATCTCTATATGTTGGGGCAAAAAGACAGAAATTCTCTTTATTTTGGGGCAAAACTAAGAAATTCCACTTATTTTGGGGCAAAATTCCAGAAATTTTCCTTATTTTGGGGCAAAATTGCAGAAATTTCACTTATTTTGGGGCAAATATGCAGAAATTTTACATATTTTGTAACAAAATTGCAGAAATTTCACTTATTTCAGGGAAAAAAGGCAGAAATTTTCCTTATTTTGGGGCAAAATTGCAGAAATTCTTAATATTTTGTGGCAAAAATGCAGAAATTCCCCTTATTTTGAGGTAAAAAGGCTGAAATTCCCCTTATTTGGGGGCAAAAAGGCAGAAAGTTACCTTATTTTGGGGCAAAATTTCAGAAATTTCACTTACTTCAGGGTAATAAGTCAGAATTTTTCCTTATTTTGGGGCAAAAAAGACAGAAATTCTCTTTGTTTTGGGGGAAAAAGACAGAAATTCCACTTATTTAGAGGCAAAAAAGCAGAAATTCCTCTTATTTTGGAGTAAAAATGAAGAAATTTCCCATTTTTATGGCAAAAAGGTATGCATTCTTCTTATTTTCGGGCAAAAAGGCAGAAATTTCCTGTATTTTGGAGCAAAATTCCAGAAATTTCCCTTATTGTGGGGCAAAATTGCAGAAATTTCACTTATTTTGGGGCAAAATTACAGAAATTTCACTTATTTCAGGGAAAAAAAGCAAAAATTTTCTTATTTTGGGGCAAAAAGGCAGAAATTCCTAATATTTTGTGGCAAAAATGCAGAAATTCCCCTTATTTTGAGGTAAAAAGGCTGAAATTCCCCTTATTTTGGGGCAAAAAGGCAAAAATTTCCTGTATTTTGGAGCAAAATTGCAGAAATTCCCCTAATTGTGGGGCAGAAAGGCAGAAATTGCCTATATGTTGGGGAAAAAACAGAAATTCTCCTTATTTTGGGGAAGAACTCAGAAATTCCACTTATTTTAGGGCAAAATTCCAGAAATTTCCCTTATTGTGGGGCAAAATTGCAGAAATTTCACTTATTTTGGGGCAAAATTACAGAAATTTCACTTATTTCAGGGAAAAAAAGCAAAAATTTTCTTATTTTGGGGCAAAAAGGCAGAAATTCCTAATATTTTGTGGCAAAAATGCAGAAATTCCCCTTATTTTGAGGTAAAAATGCTGAAATTCCCTTTATTTGGGGGCAAAAAGGCAAAAATTTCCTTTATTTTGGGGCAAAATTGCAGAAATTTCACTTATTTCAGGGTAACAAGTCAGAAATTTTCCTTATTTTGGGGCAAAAAAGACAGGAATTCCCTTTGTTTTGTGGGAAAAAGACAGAAATTCCACTTATTTAGAGGCAAAAAAGCAGAAATTCCCTTTATTTTGGAGCAAAAATGAAGAAATTTCCCTTTTTTATGGCAAAAAGTTATGCATTCTTCTTATTTTCGGGCAAAAAGGCAGAAATTAATTGTATTTTGGAGCAAAATTGCAGAAATTCCCTTAATTGTGGGACAAAAATGCAGAAATTCTCTATATATTGGGGCAAAAAGACAGAAATTCTCCTTATTTTGTGTCAAAACTAAGAAATTCCACTTATTTTGGGGCAAAATTCCAGAAATTTTCCTTATTTTGGGGCAAAATTGCAGAAATTTCACTTATTTTGGGGCAAATATGCAGAAATTTTACATATTTTGTAACAAAATTGCAGAAATTTCACTTATTTCAGGGAAAAAAGGCAGAAATTTTCCTTATTTTGGGGCAAAATTGCAGAAATTCTTAATATTTTGTGGCAAAAATGCAGAAATTCCCCTTATTTCGAGGTAAAAAGGCTGAAATTCCCCTTATTTGGGGGCAAAAGTCAATAATTTCCCTTATTTTGGGGCAAAATTGCAGAAATATCACTTACTTCAGGGTAATAAGTCAGAATTTTTCCTTATTTTGGGGCAAAAAAGACAGAAATTCCCTTTGTTTTGAGGGAAAAAGAAAGAAATTCCAATTATTTAGAGGCAAAAAAGCAGAAATTCCCCTTTTTGGAGCAAAAATGAAGAAATTTTCTTTTTTTATGGCAAAAAGGTATGCATTCTTCTTATTTTCAAGCAAAAAGGAAGAAAGTCCCCGTATTTAAGAGTAAAATTGCAGAAATTCCCCTAATTGTGGGGCAAAAAGGTAGAAATTTCCCTTATTTTGGGGCAAAATTGCAGACATTTCACTTATTTTGGGGCAAAATTGCAGAAATTTCACTTATTTCAGAGAAAAAAGACAGAAATTTTCCTTATTTTGAGGCAAAAAGGCAGAAATTCCTAATATTTTGTGACAAAAATGCAGAAATTCTCCTTGTTTTGAGGTAAAAAGGCTGAAATTCCCCTTATGTGGAGGCAAAAAGGCAGAAATTTCCCTAATTTTGGGAAAAAATTGCAGAAATTTCACTTACTTCAGGGTAATAAGTCAGAATTTTTCCTTATTTTGGGGCAAAAAAGACAGAAATTCCCTTTGTCTTGGGGGAAAAAGACAGAAATTCCACTTATTTAAAGGCCAAAAAGCAGAAATTTCCTTTATTTTGGAGCAAAAATGAAGAAATTTACATTTTTTATGGCAAAAAGTTATGCATTCTTCTTATTTTCGGGGAAAAAGGCAGAAATTCCCCGTATTTTGGAGCAAAATTGCAGAAATTCCCCTAATTGTGGGGCAAAAATGCAGAAAATCTCTATATGTTGGGGCAAAAAGACAGAAATTCTCCTTATTTTGGGGCAAAACTAAGAAATTCCACTTATTTTGGGGTAAAATTCCAGAAATTTTCCTTATATTGGGGCAAAATTGCAGAAATTTCACTTATTTTGGGGCAAATATGAAGAAATTTTAATTATTTTGTGGCAAAATTGCAGAAATTTCACATATTTTAGGGAAAAAAGGCAGAAATTTTCTTTATTTTGTGGCAAAGAGGCAAAAATTCCTAATATATTGTGGCAAAAATGCAGAAATTCCCCTTATTTCGAGGTAAAAAGGCTGAAATTCCCCTTATTTGGGGGCAAAAAGGCAGAAATTTTCCTTATTTTGGGGCAAAATTGCAGAAATTTCACTTACTTCAGGGTAATAAGTCAGAATTTTTCCTTATTTTGGGGCAAAAAGACAGAAATTCCCTTTGTTTTGGGGGAAAAAAACAGAAATTCCACTTATTTAGTGGCAAAAAAGCAGAAATTCCCCTTTTTGGAGCAAAAATTAAGAAATTTCCCTTTTTTATGTCAAAAAGGTATGCATTCTTCTTATTTTCGGGCAAAAGGCAGAAATTCCCCGTATTTTGGAGCAAAATTGAAGAAATTCCCCTAATTGTGGGGCCAAAAGGCAGAAATTGCCTATATGTTGGGGCAAAAAGACAGAAATTCTCCTTATTTTGGGGCAAAACTCAGAAATTCCACTTTTTTTTGGGCAAAATTCCAGAAATTTCCCTTATTTTGGGGCAAAATTGCAGACATTTCACTTATTTTGGGGCAAAATTGCAGAAATTTCACTTATTTAAGGAAAAAAAAAGCAGAAATTTTCTTATTTTGGGGCAAAAAGGCAGAAATTCCTAATATTTTGTGGCATAAATGCAGAAATTCCCTTTATTTTGAGGTAAAAAGGCTGAAATTCCCCTTATTTGGGGAAATAAGTCAAAAATTTCCTTTATTTTTGGGGCAAAATTGCAGAAATTTCACTTATTTAAGGGTTATAAGTCAGAAATTTCCTTTATTTTGGGACAAAAAAGTCAGGAATTCCCTTTGCCTTTGGGGAAAAAGACAGAAATTCCACTTATTCAGAGGCAAAAAAGCAGAAATTCCCCTTATTTTGGAGCAAAAATGAAGAAATTTCCTTTTTTTATGGCAAAAAGGTATGCATTCTTCTTATTATTGGGCAAAAAAGCAGAAATTCCCCGTGTTTTTGAGCAAAATTGCAGAAATTCCCCTAATTGTGGGGCAAAAATGCATAAAATCTCTATATGTTGGGGCAAAAAAACCGAAATTCTCTTTATTTTGGGGCAAAACTCATAAATTCCACTTATTTTGGGGCAAAATTACAGAAATTTTCCTTTTTTTGGGGCAAAATTGCAGAAATTTCACTCATTTTGGGGCAAATATGCAGAAATTTTACATATTTTGTAACAAAATTGCAGAATTTCACTTATTTCAGGAAAAATGCAGAAATTTTTCTTAATTTTGGGGCAAAAAGGCAGAAATTCCTAATATTTTGTGGCAAAAATGCAGAAATTCCCCTTATTTCGAGGTAAAAAGGCTGAAATTCCCCTTATTTGGGGGCAAAAGGCAGAAATTTCCCTTATTTTGGGGCAAAATTGCAGAAATATCACTTACTTCAGGGTAATAAGTCAGAATTTTTCCTTATTTTGGGGCAAAAAAGACAGAAATTCCCTTTGTTTTGAGGGAAAAAGAAAGAAATTCCACTTATTTAGAGGCAAAAAAGCAGAAATTCCCCTTTTTAGATCAAAAATGAAGAAATTTTTTTTTTATGGCAAAAAGGTATGCATTCTTCTTATTTTCAAGCAAAAAGGCAGAAATTCCCCGTATTTTGGAGCAAAATTGGAGAAATTCCCCTAATTGTGGGGCAAAAAGGCAGAAATTGCCTATATGTTGGGGAAAAAAACAGAAATTCTCCTTATTTTGGGGCAAAACTCAGAAATTCCACATAGTTTTGGGCAAAATTCCAGAAATTTCCCTTATTTTGGGGCAAAATTGCAGACATTTCACTTATTTTGGGGCAAAATTGCAGAAATTTCACATATTTTCGGGAAAAAAGGCAGAAATTTTCTTTATTTTGGGGCAAAGAGGCAGAAATTCCTAATATTTTGTGGCAAAAATGCAGAAATTCCCCTTATTTTAAGGTAAAAAGACTGAAATTCCCCTTATTTGGGGGCAAAAAGGCAGAAATTTCCCTTATTTTGGGGCAAAATTGAAGAAATTTCACTTACTACAGGGTAATAAGTCAGAATTTTTCCTTATTTTAGGGCAAAAAAGACAGAAATTCTCTTTGTTTTGAGGGAAAAAGACAGAAATTCCACTTATTTAGAGGCAACAAAATAGAAATTCCCTTTATTTTGAAGCAAAATAGAAGAAATTACATTTTTGATGGCAAAAAGGTATGCATTCTTCTTATTTTCGGGCAAAAAGGCAGAAATTCCCCGTCTTTTGGAGCAAAATTGCTGAAATTCCCCTAATTGTGGGGCAAAAAGGCAGAAATTTCCTATATGTTGGGGCAAAAAGACAGAAATTCTCCTTATTTTGAAGCAAAACTCAGAAATTCCTCTTATTTTGAAGCAAAATTCCAGAAATTTCCCTTATTTTAGGACAAAATTGCAGAAATTTCACTTATATTGGGGCAAAATTGCAGAAATTTCAATTATTTCAGGGAAAAAAAGCAGACATTTTCTTATTTTGGGGCAAAAAGGAAGAAATTCCTAATATTTTGTGGCAAAAATGCAGAAATTCCCCTTATTTTGAGGTAAAAAGGCTGAAATTCCCTTTATTTGAGGGCAAAAGGCAAAAATTTTACTTACTTCAGGTTAATAAGTCAGAATTTTTCCTTATTTTGGGGCAAAAAAGACAGAAATTCTCTTTGTTTTGGGGGAAAAAGACAAAAATTCCACTTATTTAGAGGCAAAAAAGCAGAAATTCCCCTTAATTTGGAGCAAAAATGAAGAAATTTCCCTTTTTTATGGCAAAAAGGTATGCATTCTTCTTATTTTCGTGCAAAAAGGGAGAAATTGCACGTATTTTGGAGCAAAATTGCAGAAATTCCCCTAATTGTGGGGCAAAAAGGCAGAAATTGCCTATATGTTGGGGCAAAAAAACAGATATTCTCCTTATTTTGGGGCAAAACTCAGAAATTCCACTTATTTTGGGGCAAAATTCCAGAAATTTCCCTTATTTTGGGGCAAAATTGCAGAAATTTCACTTATTTTGGGGCAAAATTGCAAAATTTCACTTATTTCAGAGTAAAAAAGTAGAAATTTTCTTATTTTGGGGCAAAAAGGCAGAAATTCCTAATATTTTGTGGCAAAAATGCAGAAATTCCCCTTATTTTGAGGTAAAAAGGCTGAAATTCCCTTTATTTGAGGGCAAAAGGCAAAAATTTCCTTTATTTTGGGGCAAAATTGCAGAAATTTCACTTATTTCAGGGTAATAAGTCAGAAATTTTCCTTTTTTTGGGGGCAAAAAAGACAGGAATTCCCTATGTTTTGGGGGAAAAAGACAGAAATTCCACTTATTTAGAGGCAAAAAAGCAGAAATTCCCCTGATTTTGGAGCAAAAATGAAGAAATTTCCCTTTTTTATGGCAAAAAGTTATGCATTCTTTTTATTTTCGGGCAAAAAGGCAGAAATTCCCTGTATTTTGGAGCAAAATTGCAGAAATTCCCTTAATTGTTGGACAAAAATGCAGAAATTCTCTATATATTGGGGCAAAAAGACAGAAATTCTCCTTATTTTGTGTCAAAACTCAGAAATTCCACTTATTTGGGGCAAAATTCCAGTAATTTCCCTTAATTTGGGGCAAAATTGCAGAAATTTCACTTATTTTTGGGCAAAATTGCAGAAATTTCACTTATTTTGGGGCAAAATTGCAGAAATTTCACTTATTTCAGAGAAAAAAGACAGAAATTTTCCTTATTTTGGGGCAAAAACGCAGAAATTCCTAATATTTTGTGACAAAAATGCAGAAATTCTTTTTGTTTTGAGGTAAAAAGGCTGAAATTCCCCTTATTTAGAGGCAAAAAAGCAGAAATTTCCTTAATTTTGTTGAAAAATTGCAGAAATTTGACTTACTTCAGGGTAATAAGTCAGAAATTTTCCTTATTTTGGGGCAAAAAAGACAGAAATTCCCTTTGTCTTGGGGGAAAAAGACAGAAATTCCACTTATTTAAAGGCCAAAAAGCAGAAATTCCCCTTATTTTGGAGCAAAAATGAAGAAATTTCCATTTTTTATGGCAAAAAGTTATGCATTCTTCTTATTTTCGGGGAAAAAGGCAGAAATTCCCCGTATTTTGGAGCAAAATTGCAGAATTTCTCCTAATTGTGGGGCAAAAATGCAGAAAATCTCTATATGTTGGGGCAAAAAGACAGAAATTCTCCTTATTTTGGAACAAAACTAAGAAATTCCACTTATTTTGGGGCAAAATTCCAGAAATTTTCCTTATTTTGGGGCAAAATTGCAGAAATTTCACTTATTTTGGGGCAAATTTGAAGAAATTTTACTTATTTTGTGGCAAAATTGCAGCAATTTCACATATTTTAGGGAAAAAAGGCAGAAATTTTCTTTATTTTGGGGCAAAAATGCAGAAATTCCTAATATTTTGTGGCAAAAATGCAGAAATTTCCCTTATTTCGAGGTAAAAAGGCTGAAATTCCCCTTATTTGGGGGCAAAAAGGCAGAAATTTCCCTTATTTTGGGGCAAATTTGCAGAAATTTCACTTACTTCAGGGTAATAAGTCAGAATTTTTCCTTATTTTGGGGCAAAAAGACAGAAATTCCCTTTGTTTTGGGGGAAAAAAACATAAATTCCACTTATTTAGAGGCAAAAAAGCAGTAATTCCCCTTTTTGGAGCAAAAACTAAGAAATTTCCCTTTTTTATGGCAAAAGGTATGCATTCTTCTTATTTTCGGGCAAAAGGCAGAAATTCCCCGTATTTTGGAGCAAAATTGAAGAAATTCCCCTAATTGTGGGGCCAAAAGGCAGAAATTGCCTATATGTTGGGGCAAAAAGACAGAAATTCTCCTTATTTTGGGGCAAAACTCAGAAATTCCACTTATTTTGGGGCAAAATTCCAGAAATTTCCCTTATTTTGGGGCAAAATTGCAGACATTTCACTTATTTTGGGGCAAAATTGCAGAAATTTCACATACTTCAGGGTAATAAGTCAGAAATTTTCCTTATTTTGGGGCAAAAAAGACAGAAATTCCCTTTGTCTTGGGGTAAAAAGACAGAAATTCTACTTATTTAAAGGCCAAAAAGCAGAAATTCCCCTTATTTTGGAGCAAAAATGAAGAAATTTCCATTTTTTTATGGCAAAAAGTTATGCATTCTTCTTATTTTCGGGGAAAAAGGCAGAAATTCCCCGTATTTTGGAGCAAAATTGCAGAATTTCTCCTAATTGTGGGGCAAAAATGCAGAAAATCTCTATATGTTGGGGCAAAAAGACAGAAATTCTCCTTATTTTGGGGCAAAACTAAGAAATTCCACTTATTTTGGGGCAAAATTCCAGAAATTTTCCTTATTTTGGGGCAAAATTGCAGAAATTTCACTTATTTTGGGGCAAATTTGAAGAAATTTTACTTATTTTGTGGCAAAATTGCAGAAATTTCACATATTTTAGGGAAAAAAGGGAGAAATTTTCTTTATTTTGGGGCAAAAATGCAGAAATTCCTAATATTTTGCGGCAAAAATGCAGAAATTTCCCTTATTTCGAGGTAAAAAGGCTGAAATTCCCCTTATTTGTGGGCAAAAAGGCAGAAATTTCCCTTATTTTGGGGCAAATTTGCAGAAATTTCACTTACTTCAGGGTAATAAGTCAGAATTTTTCCTTATTTTGGGGCAAAAAGACAGAAATTCCCTTTGTTTTGGGGGAAAAAAACAGAAATTCCACTTATTTAGAGGCAAAAAAGCAGAAATTCCCCTTTTTGGAGCAAAAACTAAGAAATTTCCCTTTTTTATGGCAAAAGGTATGCATTCTTCTTATTTTCGGGCAAAAGGCAGAAATTCCCCGTATTTTGGAGCAAAATTGAAGAAATTCCCCTAATTGTGGGGCCAAAAGGCAGAAATTGCCTATATGTTGGGGCAAAAAGACAGAAATTCTCCTTATTTTGGGGCAAAACTCAGAAATTCCACTTATTTTGGGGCAAAATTCCAGAAATTTCCCTTATTTTGGGGCAAAATTGCAGACATTTCACTTATTTTGGGGCAAAATTGCAGAAATTTCACTTATTTAAGGAAAAAAAAGCAGAAATTTTCTTATTTTGGGGCAAAAAGGCAGAAATTCCTAATATTTTGTGGCATAAATGCAGAAATTCCCTTTATTTTGAGGTAAAAAGGCTGAAATTCCCCTTATTTGGGGGGCAATAAGGCAAAATTTCCTTTATTTTGGGGCAAAATTGCAGAAATTTCACTTATTTAAGGGTTATAAGTCAGAAATTTTCTTTATTTTGGGACAAAAAAGACAGGAATTCCCTTTGCCTTGGGGGAAAAAGACAGAAATTCCACTTATTCAGAGGCAAAAAAGCAGAAATTCCCCTTATTTTGGAGCAAAAATGAAGAAATTTCCCTTTTTTTATGGCAAAAAGGTATGCATTCTTCTTATTATCGGGCAAAAAAGCAGAAATTCCCCGTATTTTTGAGCAAAATTGCAGAAACTCCCCTAATTGTGGGGCAAAAATGCAGAAAATCTCTATATGTTGGAGCAAAAAGACCAAACTTCTCTTTATTTTGGGGCAAAACTCAGAAATTCCACTTATTTTGGGGCAAAATTACAGAAATTTTCCTTTTTTGGGGGCAAAATTGCAGAAATTTCACTTATTTTTGGGCAAATATGCAGAAATTTTACATATTTTGTAACAAAATTGCAGAAATTTCACTTATTTCAGGGAAAAAAGGCAGAAATTTTCCTTATTTTGTGGCAAAAAGGCAGAAATTACTAATATATTGTGGCAAAAATGCAGAAATTCCCCTTATTTCGAGGTAAAAAGGCTGAAATTCCTTTTATTTGGGGGCAAAAAGGCAAAAATTTCCTTTATTTTGGGGCAAAAGTGCAGAAATTTCACTTACTTCAGGGTAATAAGTCAGAAATTTTCTTTATTTTGGGGAAAAAAAGACAGGAATTCCCTTTGTTTTGGAGGATAAAGACAGAAATTCCACTTATTTAGAGGCAAAAAAGCAGAAATTCCCCTTATTTTAGAGCAAAAATGAAGAAATTTCTTTTTTATGGCAAAAATGTATGCATTCTTCTTATTTTCGGACAAAAAGGAAGAAATTCTCCATATTTTGGAGCAAAATTGCAGAAATTTACAAATTGTGTGGCAAAAAGGCAGAAATTCTCTATATGTTGGGGCAAAAAGACAGAAATTCTTCTTATTTTGGGGAAATACTCAGAAATTCCACTTATTTGGGGGCAAAATTCCAGAAATTTCTCTTATTTTGGGACAAAATTGCAGAAATTTAACATATTTTGGGGCAAAATTGCAGAAATTTCACTTTTTTCAGGGAAAAAAAATGAGAAATTTTCTTATTTTGGGGCAAAAAGGCAGAAATTCCTAATGTTTTGTGGAAATACTGCAGAAATTCTCCTTATTTTGAGATATGAAGGCTTAAATTCCCGTTATTTGGGGGCAAAAATGCAGAAATTCACCATATTTTGAGGTAAAAAGGCTGAAATTCCCCTTATTTGGAGGCAAAAATTCAGAAATTTCCATTATTTTTTGGCAAAATTGCAGAAATTTCACTTACTTCAGGGTAATAAGTCAGAATTTTTCCTTATTTTGGTGCAAAAACACAAAAATTCCCTTTGTTTTGGGGGAAAAAGACAGAAATTCCACTTATTTAGAGGCAAAAAAGCAGAAATTCCTTTTATTTTGGAGCAAAAATAAAGAAATTTCCTTTTTATGGCAAAAAGGTATGCATTCTTCTTATTTTCGGGCAAAAAGGCAGAAATTCTCCGTATTTTGGAGCAAAATTGCAGAAATTCCCGTAATTGTGGGGCAAAAAGGCAGAAATTCTCGATATGCTGGGGCAAAAAACAGAAATTCTCCTTATTTTGGGGCAAAACTCAGAAATTTCACTTATTTTGGGGCAAAATTGCAGAAATTTCACTTATTTCAGAGAAAAAAGACAGAAATTTTCCTTATTTTGGGGCAAAAAGGCAGAAATTCCTAATATTTTGTTACAAAAATGCAGAAATTCCCCTTATTTTGAGGTAAAAAGGCTAAAATTCTCCTTATTTGGGGGCAAAAAGGCACTAATTTCCCTAATTTTGGTGCAAGATTGCAGAAATTTCACTTACTTCAGGGTAATAAGTCAGAATTTTTTCTTATTTTGGGGCAAAAAATACAGAAATTCCCTTTGTTTTGGGGAAATAAGAGAGAAATTCCACTTATTTAGAGGCAAAAAAGCTGAAATTCCCCTTATTTTGGAGCAAAAATGAAGAAATTTCCCTTTTTTATGGCAAAAAAGTATGCATTCTTCTTATTTTCATGCAAAAAGCAGAAATTCTCCGTATTTTGGAGAAAAATTGCAGAAATTCCTCTAATTGTGGGGCAAAAAGGCAGAAATTGCCTATATGTTGGGCTAAAAAGACAGAAATTCTCCTTATTTTGCGGCAAAACTCAGAAATTCCACTTATTTTGGGGCAACATTCCAGAAATTTCCTTTATTTTGGGGCAAAATTGCAGAAATTTCACTTATTTTGGGGCAAAATTGGAGAAATTACACTTATTTCAGGGTAGTAAGTCAGAAATTTTCTTTATTTTGGGGCAAAAAAGACAGGAATTTTCTTTGTTTTGGGGGAAAAAGACAGAAATTCCACTTATTTAGAGGCAAAAAATCAGAAATTCCCCTTATTTTGGAGCAAAAATGAAGAAATTTCAATTTTTTATGGCAAAAAGGTATGCATTCTTCTTATTTTCGGGCAAAAAGGCAGAAATTCCCCGTATTTTGGAGCAAAATTTCAGAAATTCCCCTAATTGTGGGGCAAAAAGTCAGAAATTCCCTTTAGTTAGGGCAAAAAGACAGAACTTCTCCTTATTTTGGGGCAAAACTCAGAAATTCCACTTATTTTGTGGCAAAATTGCAGAAATTTCCCTTATTTTGGGGCAAAATTGCAGAAATTTTACTTGTATTGGGGCAAAAAGGCAGAAATTTCACTTATTTCGGGGAAAAAAAGCAGAAATTTTTTTATTTTGGGGCAAAAAGGCAGAAATTAATAATATTTTGTGGCAAAAATGCAGAAATTCTCCTTATTTTGAGGTAAAAAGGCTGAAATTCCCCTTATTTGTGGGCAAAAAGGCAGAAATTTCCCTTATTTTTGGGCAAAATTGCAGAAATTTCACTTACTTAAGGGTAATAAATCAGAATTTTTCCTTTTTTGGTGCAAAAATACAAAAATTCCATTTGTTTTGGGGGAAAAAGACAGAAATTCCACTTATTTAGAGGCAAAAAAGCAGAAATTCCCCTTATTTGGAGCAAAAATGAAGAAATTTCCCTTTTTTATGGCAAAAAGTTATGCATTCTTTTTATTTTCGGACAAAAAGGCAGAAATTCCCCGTATTTTGGAGCAAAATAGCAGAAATTCCCCTAATTGTGGGGCAAAGAGGCAGAAATTGCCTATATGTTGGGGCAAAAAGACAGAAATTCTCCTTATTTTGGGGCAAAACTCAGAAATTCCACTTATTTTGGGGCAAAATTCGAAAAATTTCCCTTATTTTGGGGCAAAATTGCAGAAATTTCACTTATTTTGGGGCAAAATTGCAGAAATTTCACTTATTTCAGGGAAAAAAAGCAGAAATTTTTCTTATTTTGCGGCAAAAATGTAGAAATTTCTAATATTTTGTGGCAAAAATGCAGAAATTCCCCTTATTTTGAGGTAAAAAGGCTGAAATTCCCCTTATTTGGGGGCAATAAGCAGAAATTCCCCTTATTTTGAGGTAAAAAGGCTTAAATTCCCCTTATTTGGGGGCAAAAAGGCAGAAAGTTCCCTTATTTTGGGGCAAAATTTCAGAAATTTCACTTACTTCAGGGTAATAAGTCAGAATTTTTCCTTATTTTGCGGCAAAAAAGACAGAAATTCCCTTTGTTTTGGGGGAAAAAGACAGAAATTCCACTTATTTAGAGGCAAAAAAGCAGAAATTCCTCTTATTTTGGAGCAAAAATGAAGAAATTTCCCATTTTTATGGCAAAAAGGTATGCATTCTTCTTATTTTCGGGCAAAAAGGCAGAAATTCCCTGTATTTTGGAGCAAAATTGCAGAAATTCCCCTAATTGTGGGGCAGAAAGGCAGAAATTGCCTATATGTTGGGGAAAAAACAGAAATTCTCCTTATTTTGGGGAAAAACTCAGAAATTCCACTTATTTTGGGGCAAAATTCCAGAAATTTCCCTTATTGTGTGGCAAAATTGCAGAAATTTCACTTATTTTGGGGCAAAATTGCAGAAATTTCACTTATTTCAGGGAAAAAATGCAGAAATTTTCTTATTTTGGGGCAAAAAGGCAGAAATTCCTAATATTTTGTGGCAAAAATGCAGAAATTCCTATTATTTTGAGGTAAAAAGGCGGAAATTCCCCTTATTTTGGGGCAAAAAGGCAAAAATTTCCTTTATTTTGGGGCAAAATTGCAGAAATTTCACTTATTTCAGGGTAATAAGTCAGAAATTTTCCTTATTTTGGGGCAAAAATTACAGGAATTCCCTATGTTTTGGGGGAAAAAAAACACAAATTTCATTTATTTAAAGGTAAAAAAGCAGACATTACCCTTATTTTGGAGCAAAAATGAAGAAATTTCCCTTTTTTATGGCAAAAAGTTATGCATTCTTCTTATTTTCGGGCAAAAAGGCAAAAATTCCCCGTATTTTGGAGCAAAATTGCAGAAATTCCCCTAATTGTGGGGCAAAAAGGCAGAAATTCTTTATATGTTGGGGCAAAAAGACAGAAATTCTCCTTATTTTGGGGCAAAACTCAGAAATTCCAATTATTTTGGGGCAAAATTCCAGAAATTTTCCTTATTTTGGTGCAAAATTGCAGAAATTTCACTTATTTTGGGCTAAAATTGCAGAACTTTCACTTATTTTGGGGCAAAATTTCAGAAATTTCACTTATTTCAGAGAAAAAAGGCAGAAATTTTCCTTATTTTGGGGCAAAAATGCAGAAATTCCTAATATTTTGTGGCCAAAATTCAGAAATTCCTCTTATTTTAGGTAAAAAGGCTGAAATTCCCCTTATTTGGGGGCAAAAAGTCAGAAATTTCCCTTATTTTGGGGCAAAATTGCAGAAATTTTACTTAGTTCAGGGTAATAAGGCAGAATTTTTCCTTATTTTGGGGTAAAAAAGACGGTAATTCCCTTTGTTTTGGGGAAAAAAGACAGAAATTCCACTTATTTATAGGCAAAAAAGCAGATATTCTCCTTATTTTGGAGCAAAAATGAAGAAATTTCCCTTTTTTATGGCAAAATGGTATGCATTCTTCTTATTTTCAGGCAAAAAGGCAGAAATTCCCCATATTTTGGAGCAAAATTGCAGAAATTCCCCTAATTGTAAGGCAAAAAGGCAGAAATTGCCTATATGTTGGGGCAAAAAGACAGAAATTCTCCTTATTTTGGGGCAAAACTCAGAAATTCCACTTATTTTGGGGAAAAATTTCAGAAATTTCCCTTATTTTGGGGCAAAATTGCAGAAATTTCACTTCTTTTGGCGCAAAATTACAGAAATTTCACTTATTTCAGGGTAATAAGTCAGAAATTTTCCTTATTTTAGGGCAAAAAAGACAGCACTTTTCTTTGTTTTGGGGGAAAAGACAGAAATTCCACTTACTTAGAGGCAAAAAAGCAGAAATTCCCCTTATTTTGAAGCAAAAATGAAGAAATTTCACTTTTTTTGGCAAAAAGATATGCATTCTTCTTATTTTCGGGCAAAAAAGCAAAAATTCCCCATATTTTGGAGCAAAATTGCAGAAATTCCCCTAATTGTGGAGCAAAAAGGCAGAAATTCCCTTTAGTTAGGGCAAAAAGACAGAAATTCTTCTTATTTTGGGGCAAAACTCAGAAATTCCACATATTTTGGGGCAAAATTCCAGAAATTTCCTTTATTTTGGGGCAAAATTGCAGAAATTTCACTTATTTTGGGGCAAAAAGGCAGATATTTCACTTATTTCAGGGAAAAAAGGCAGAAATTTTCCTTATTTTGGGGCAAAAATGCAGAAATTCCTAATATTTTGTGGTAAAAATGCAGATATTCCCCTTATTTTGGTGTAAAAAGGCTGAAATTCCCCTTATTTGGGGGCAAAATGCAAAAATTTCACTTACTTCAGGGTAATAATTCTGAATTTTTCCTTATTTTGGGGCAATTAAGACAGGAATTCATTTTGTTTTGGGGTAAAAAGATAGAAATTCCACTTATTTAGAGGCAAAAAAGCAGAAATTCCCCTTATTTTGGAGCAAAAATGAAGAAATTTCAATTTTTTATGGCAAAAAGTTATGCATTCTTCTTATTTTCGCGCAAAAAAGGCAGAAATTCCTCGTATTTTGGAGCAAAATTGCAGAAATTCCCCTAATTGTGGGGCAAAAGGGCAGAAATTCTCTATATGTTGGGGCAAAAAGACAAAAATTCTTCTTATTTTGGGGCAAAACTCAGAAATTCCACTTATTTTAGGGTAAAATTCCAGAAATTTTTCTTATTTTGGGGCAAAATTGCAGAAACTTCACTTATTTTGGGGCAAAATTGCATTAATTTCACATATTTTGGGGCATAATTGCAGAAATTTCACTTATTTCAGAGAAAAAAGGCAGTAATTTTCCTTATTTTGGGGCAAAAAGGCAGAAATTCCTAATATTTTGTGGCAAAAATGCAGAAATTCTCCTTATTTTGAGGTAAAGAGGCTGAAATTCCCCTTATTAGGGGGTAAAAAGGCAGAAATTTCCCTTATTTTGGGGCAAAATTGCAGAAATTTCACTTACTTCAGGGTAATAAGTCAGAATTTTTCCTTATTTTGGGGCATAAAAGACAGAAATTCCATTTGTTTTGAGGAAAAAAACAGAAATTCCACTTATTTAGAAGCAAAAAAGCAGAAATTCCCATTATTTTGGAGCAAAAATGAAGAAATTTCTCTTTTTTATGGCAAAAAGGTATGCATTCTTCTTATTTTCGGGCAAAAAGGCAGAAATTCTCCATATTTTTGAGCAAAATTGCAGAAATTCCCCTAATTGTGGGGCAAAAAGGCAGAAATTGCCTATATGTTGGGGCAAAAACAGAAATTCTTCTTATTTTGTGGCAAAACTCAGAAATTCCACTTATTTTGGGGCAAAATTCTAGAAATTTTCCTTATTTTGGGGCAAAATCGCAGAAATTTCACTTATTTTTGGGCAAAATTGCAGAAATTTCACTTATTTCAGGGTAATAAGTCAGAAATTTTCCTTATTTTGGGGCAAAAAAGACAGGAATTTTTTTTGTTTGGGTGGAAAAAGACAGAAATTCCACTTATTTAGAGGCAAAAAAGCAGAAATTCCCCTTAATTTGGAGCAAAAATGAAGAAATTTCCCTTTTTTATGGCAAAAAGGTATGCATTCTACTTATTTTCGGGCAAAAAGGCAGAAATTCCCCGTATTTTGGAGCAAAATTGCAGAAATTCCCCTATTTGTGGGACAAAAGGCAGAAATACTCTATATGTTGGGGCAAAAAGACAGAAATTCTCCTTATTTTGGGGCAAAACTAAGAAATTCCATTATTTTGGGGCAAATTTCCAGAAATTTCCCTTATTTTGGGGCAAAATTGCTGAAATTTCACTTATTTTGGGGCAAAATTATAGAAATTTCACTTATTTCAGAAAAAAAAAGCAGAAATTTTTTTATTTTGGGCCAAAGGGCAGAAATTCCTAATATATTGTTGCAAAAATGTAGAAATTCCCCTTATTTTGAGGTAAAAAGGCTGAAATTCCTATTAATAGGGGGTAAATATGCAGAAAATCCCCGAATTTGAGGTAAAATGGCTGAAATTCCCTTTATTTAGGAAACAAAAACGCAGAAATTTACCTAATTTTGGGGCAAAATTCCAGAAATTTCACATACTTCAGGGTAATAAGTCAGAATTTTTCCATATTATGGGGCAAAAAAGATAGGAATTCCCTTTGTTTTGGGGGAAAAAGACAGATATTCCACTTATTTAGAGGCAAAAAAGCAGAAATTTCCCTTATTTTGGAGCAAAAATGAATAACTTTCCCTTTTTTATGGCAAAAAGGTATGCATTCTTCATATTTTCAGGCAAAAAAGCAGAAATTCTCCGTATTTTGGAACAAAATTGTTGAAATTCCCCTAATTGTGGGACAAAAATGCAGAAAATCTCTATATGTTGGGGCAAAAATACAGAAATTCTCCTTATTTTGGGGCAAAACTCAGAAATTCCACTTATTTTGGGGCAAAATTCCAGAAATTTCCCTTATTTTGGGGCAAAATTGCAGAAATTTCACTTATTTTGGGGCAAAATTGCAGAAATTTCACTTATTTTGGGGCAAAATTACAGAAATTTCACATATTTCAGGGAAAAAAGGCAGAAATTTTCCTTATTTTGGGGCAAAAAGCAGAAATTCCTAATATTTTGTGGCAAAAATGCAGAAATTCCCCTTATTTTGAGGTAAAAAGGCTGAAATTCCCCTTATTTGGGGGAAAAAAGGCAAAAATTTCCTTTATTTTGGGGCAAAATTCCAGAAATTTCCCATATTTTGGGGCAAAATTGCAGAAATTTCACTTACTTCAGGGTAATAAGTCAGAATTTCTTCTTATTTTGGAGCAAAATACAGAAATTCCCTTTGTTTTGGGGGAAAAAGACAGAAATTCCACTTATTTAGAGGCAAAAAAGCAGAAATTCCCCTTATTTTGGAGCAAAAATGAAGAAATTTCCTTTTTTTATGGCAAAAAGGTATGCATTCTTCTTATTTTCGGGCAAAAAGGCAGAAATTCCCCGTATTTTGGAGCAAAATTGAAGAAATTCCCCTAATTGTGGGGCAAAAAGGCAGAAATTCCCTATATGTTGGGGCAAAAAGACAGAAATTCTCCTTATTTTGGGGCAAAACTCAGAAATTCCACTTATTTTGCGGCAAAATTCCAGAAATTTCCCTTATTTTGGGACAAAAGTGCAGAAATTTAACTTATTTTGAGGCAAAATTGCAGAAATTTCACTTAGTTCAGGATAATAAGTCAGAAATTTTTCTTATTTTGGGGCAAAAAAGACAGGAATTTTCTTTGTTTTGGGGGAAAAAGACAGAAATTCCACTTATTTAGAGGCAAAAAAGAAGAAATTCCCCTTATTTTGGAGCAAAAATGAAGAAATTTCCCTTTTTTATGGCAAAAAGGTATGCATTCTTATTATTTTCGGGCAAAAAGGCAAAAATTCACGGTATTTTGGAGCAAAATTGCAGAAATTTGCCTAATAGTGGGGCAAAAAGGCATAAATTCTCTATAGGCTGGGGCAAAAAGACAGAAATTCTCCTTATTTTGGGGCAAAACTCAGAAATTACATTATTTTTGGGCAAAATTCCAGAAATTTCCCTTATTTTGGGGCAAAATTGCAGAAATTTCACTTATTTTGGGGCATAATTGCAGAAATTTCACTTATTTCAGGGAAAAAAGCAGAAATTTTCTTTTTTTGGGGCAAAAATGCAGAAATTTCCAATATTTTGAGTCAAAAATGCAGAAATTCCCCTTATTTTGAGGTAAAAAGGCTGAAATTCCCATTAATAGGGGGCAAAAAAGCAGAAATTTTTCTTATTTTAGGGCAAAATTGCAGAAATCTCACTTACTTCAGGGTAATAAGTCAGAATTTTTCATTATTTTGAGGCAAAAATACAGAAATGCCATTTGTTTTAGGGGAAAAAACAGATATTCCACTTATTTAGAGGCAAAAAAGCAGAAATTCCCCTTATTTTGGAGCAAAAATGAAGAAATTTCCCTTTTTTATGGCAAAAAGGTATGCATTCTTCTTATTTTCGGGCAAAAAGGCAGAAATTCTCCGTATTTTGGAGCAAAATTGCAGAAATTCCCATAATTGTGGGGCAAAAAGGCAGAAATTGCCTATATGTTGGGGCAAAAAGACAGAAATTCTCCTTATTTTGGGGCAAAACTCAGAAATTCCACTTATTTTGGGGCAAAATTCCAGAAATTTTTCTTATTTTGGGGCAAAATTGCAGAAATTTCACTTATTTTGGGGCAAAATTGCAGAAATTTCACTTACTTCAGGGTAATAAGTCAGAAATTTTTATTATTTTGGGGCAAAAAAGACAGAAATTCCTTTTGTTTTGGGGGAAAAAGACAGACATTCCACTTATTTAGTGGCAAAAAAGCAGAAATTCCTTTTATTTTGGAGCAAAAATGAAGAAATTTCCCTTTTTTATGGCAAAAAGGTATGCATTCTTCTTATTTTCGGGCAAAAAGGCAGAAATTCCCTGTATTTTGGAGCAAAATTGCAGAAATTTGCCTAATTGTAGGGCAAAAAGGCAGAAATTCTCTATATGTTGGGGCAAAAAGACAGAAATTCTCCTTTTTTTGGGGCAAAACTCAGAAATTCCATTTTTGGGGCAAAATTCCAGAAATTTCCCTTACTTTGGGGCAAAATTGCAGAAATTTCACTTATTTTGGGGCAAAATTGCAGAAATTTCACTTATTTCAGGGAAAAAAAGCAGAAATTTTCTTATTTTGGGCCAAAAAGGCAGAAATTCCTAATATTTTTTGTCAAAAATGCATAAATTCCCCTTATTTTGAGGTAAAAATGCTGAAATTCCCCTTAATAGGGGGTAAATATGCAGAAATTCCCCTAATTGGAGGTAAAATGGCTGAAATTCCCCTTATTTTGGAAACAAAAACAGAGAAATTTCCCTTATTTTAGGGCAAAATTGCAGAAATTTCACTTACTTCAGTGTAATAAGTCAGAATTTTTCCTTATTTTAGGGCAAAAAAACAGAAATTCCCTTTGTTTTGGGGAAAAAAAGACAGAAATTCCTCTTATTTAGAGGCAAAAAAAAAAATTCCCCTTATTTTGGAGCAAAAATGAAGAAATTACCTTTTTTGATGGCAAAAAGGTATGCATTCTTCTTATTTTCGGGCAAAAAGGCAGAAATTCCCCGTATTTTGGAGCAAAATTGCAGAAATTCCCCTAATTGTGGGGCAAAAAGGCAGAAATTGCCTATATGTTGGGGCAAAAAGACAGAAATTCTCCTTATTTTGGGGCAAAACTCAGAAATTCCACTTATTTTGGGGCAAAATTCCAGAAATTACCCTTATTTTAGGACAAAATTGCAGAAATTTCATTATTTTGGGGCAAAATTGCAGAAATTTCACTTATTTCAGGGAAAAAAAGCAAAAATTTTTCTTATTTTGGGGCAAAAATGCAGAAATTCCTAATATTTTGGGGTAAAAATGCATATATTCCCCTTATTTTGATGTAAAAATGCTGAAATTCCCCTTATTTGGGGGCAAAAAGGCAGAAATTTCTTTTATTTTGGGGCAAAATTGCAGAAATTTCACTTACTTCAGGGTAATAAGTCAGAATTTTTCCTTATTTTGGGGCAAAAAAGACAGGAATTCCTTTTGTTTTGGGGGAAAAAGACAGAAATTTCACTTATTTAGAGGCAAAAAAAGCAGAAATTCCCCTTATTTTGGAGGAAAAATGAAGAAATTTCAATTTTTTATGGCAAAAAGTTATGCATTCTTCTTATTTTCGCGCAAAAAAGGCAGAAATTCCTCGTATTTTGGAGCAAAATTGCAGAAATTCCCCTAATTGTGGGGCAAAAAGGCAGAAATTCTCTATATGTTGGAGCAAAAAGTCAGAAATTCTCCTTATTTTGGGGCAAAACTCAGAAATTCCACTTATTTTGGGGCAAAATTCCAGAAATTTCCCTTATTTGGGAGCAAAATTGCAGAAATTTCACTTATTTTGGGGCAAAATTGAAAAAATTTCACATATTTTGGGGCATAATTGCAGAAATTTCACTTATTTCAGAGTAAAAAGGAAGTAATTTTCCTTATTTTGGGGCAAAAAGGCAGAAATTCCTAATATTTTGTGGCAAAAATGCAAAAATTTTCCTTATTTTGAGGTAAAAAGGCTGAAATTCCCATTATTTGGGGGCAAAAAAGCAGAAAGTTTCCTTATTTTGGAGCAAAATTGCAGAAATTTCACTTATTTTGGGGCATAATTGCAGAAATTTCACTTATTTCAGGGAAAAAAGCAGAAATTTTCTTATTTTGGGGCAAAATGGCAGAAATTTCTAATATTTTGTGTCAAAAATGCAGAAATTTTCCTTATTTTGAGGTAAAAAGGCTGAAATTCCCCTTAATAGGGGGCAAAAAGGCAGAATTTTTTCTTATTTTAGGGCAAAATTGCAGAAATTTCTCTTACTTCAGGGTAATAAGTCAGAATTTTTCATTATTTTGGGGCAAAAAAGACAGAAATTCCATTTGTTTTAGGGGAAAAAGACAGATATTCCACTTATTTAGAGGCAAAAAAGTAGAAATTCAACTTATTTTGGAGCAAAAATGAAAAAATTTCCCTTTTTTATGGCAAAAAGGTATGCATTCTTCTTATATTCGGGCAAAAAGGCAGAAATTCTCCATATTATGAAGCAAAATTGCAGAAATTCCCATAATTGTGGGGGAAAAAGGCAGAAATTGCCTATATGTTGGGGCAAAAAGACAGAAATTCTCCTTATTTTGGGGCAAAACTCAGAAATTCCACATATTTTGGGGCAAAATTCCAGAAATTTTCCTTATTTTGGGGCAAAATTGCAGAAATTTCACTTATTTTGGGGCAAAATTGCAGAAATTTCACGTATTTCAGGGTAATAAGTCAGAAATTTTCCTTGTTTTGGGGCAAAAAAGACAGGAATTTTCTTTGTTTTGGGGGAAAAAGACAGAAATTCCACTTATTTAGTGGCAAAAAAGCAGAAATTCCTTTTATTTTGGAGCAAAAATGAAGAAATTTCCCTTTTTTATGGCAAAAAGGTATGCATTCTTCTTATTTTCGGGCAAAAAGGCAAAAATTCACGGTATTTTAAAGCAAAATTGCCGAAATTTGCCTAATTGTGGGGCAAAAAGGCAGAAATTCTCTATATGTTGGGGCAAAAAGACAGAAATTCTCTTTATTTTGGGGCAAAACTCAGAAATTTCATTATTTTGGGGCAAAATTCCAGCAATTTCCCTTATTTTGGGGCAAAATTGCAGAAATTTCACTTATTTTGGGGCATAATTGCAGAAATTTCACTTATTTCAGAGAAAAAAGCAGAAATTTTCTTATTTTGGGGCAAAAAGTCAGAAATTCCTAATATTTTGTGTCAAAAATGCAGAAATTCCCCTTATTTTGAGGTAAAAAGGCTGAAATTCCCCTAAATAGAGGGCAAAAATACAGAAATTTTTCTTATTTTAGGGCAAAATTGCAGAAATTTCACTTACTTCAGGGTAATAAGTCAGAATTTTTCATTATTTTGAGGCAAAAAACACAGAAATTCCATTTGTTTTAGGGGAAAAAAAGACAGAAATTCCTCTTATTTAGAGGCAAAAAAAAAATTCCCCTTATTTTGGAGCAAAAATGAAGAAATTACCTTTTTTGATGGCAAAAAGGTATGCATTCTTCTTATTTTCGGGCAAAAAGGCAGAAATTCCCCGTATTTTGGAGCAAAATTGCAGAAATTCCCCTAATTGTGGGGCAAAAAGGCAGAAATTGCCTATATGTTGGGGCAAAAAGACAGAAATTCTCCTTATTTTGTGGCAAAACTCAGAAATTCCACTTATTTTGGGGCAAAATTCCAGAAATTACCCTTATTTTAGGACAAAATTGCAGAAATTTCATTATTTTGGGGCAAAATTGCAGAAATTTCACTTATTTCAGGGAAAAAAAGCAAAAATTTTTCTTATTTTGGGGCAAAAATGCAGAAATTCCTAATATTTTGGGGTAAAAATGCATATATTCCCCTTATTTTGATGTAAAAATGCTGAAATTCCCCTTATTTGGGGGCAAAAAGGCAGAAATTTCTTTTATTTTGGGGCAAAATTGCAGAAATTTCACTTACTTCAGGGTAATAAGTCAGAATTTTTCCTTATTTTGGGGCAAAAAAGACAGGAATTCCTTTTGTTTTGGGGGAAAAAGACAGAAATTTCACTTATTTAGAGGCAAAAAAAGCAGAAATTCCCCTTATTTTGGAGCAAAAATGAAGAAATTTCAATTTTTTATGGCAAAAAGTTATGCATTCTTCTTATTTTCGCGCAAAAAAGGCAGAAATTCCTCGTATTTTGGAGCAAAATTGCAGAAATTCCCCTAATTGTGGGGCAAAAAGGCAGAAATTCTCTATATGTTGGAGCAAAAAGTCAGAAATTCTCCTTATTTTGGGGCAAAACTCAGAAATTCCACTTATTTTGGGGCAAAATTCCAGAAATTTCCCTTATTTGGGAGCAAAATTGCAGAAATTTCACTTATTTTGGGGCAAAATTGAAAAAATTTCACATATTTTGGGTCATAATTGCAGAAATTTCACTTATTTCAGAGTAAAAAGGAAGTAATTTTCCTTATTTTGGGGCAAAAAGGCAGAAATTCCTAATATTTTGTGGCAAAAATGCAAAAATTTTCCTTATTTTGAGGTAAAAAGGCTGAAATTCCCATTATTTGGGGGCAAAAAAGCAGAAAGTTTCCTTATTTTGGAGCAAAATTGCAGAAATTTCACTTATTTTGGGGCATAATTGCAGAAATTTCACTTTTTTAAGGAAAAAAAGCAGAAATTTTCTTATTTTGGGGCAAAATGGCAGAAATTTCTAATATTTTGTGTCAAAAATGCAGAAATTTTCCTTATTTTGAGGTAAAAAGGCTGAAATTCCCCTTAATAGGGGGCAAAAAGGCAGAATTTTTTCTTATTTTAGGGCAAAATTGCAGAAATTTCTCTTACTTCAGGGTAATAAGTCAGAATTTTTCATTATTTTGGGGCAAAAAAGACAGAAATTCCATTTGTTTTAGGGGAAAAAGACAGATATTCCACTTATTTAGAGGCAAAAAAGTAGAAATTCAACTTATTTTGGAGCAAAAATGAAAAAATTTCCCTTTTTTATGGCAAAAAGGTATGCATTCTTCTTATATTCGGGCAAAAAGGCAGAAATTCTCCATATTATGAAGCAAAATTGCAGAAATTCCCATAATTGTGGGGGAAAAAGGCAGAAATTGCCTATATGTTGGGGCAAAAAGACAGAAATTCTCCTTATTTTGGGGCAAAACTCAGAAATTCCACTTATTTTGGGGCAAAATTCCAGAAATTTTCCTTATTTTGGGGCAAAATTGCAGAAATTTCACTTATTTTGGGGCAAAATTGCAGAAATTTCACGTATTTCAGGGTAATAAGTCAGAAATTTTCCTTGTTTTGGGGCAAAAAAGACAGGAATTTTCTTTGTTTTGGGGGAAAAAGACAGAAATTCCACTTATTTAGTGGCAAAAAAGCAGAAATTCCTTTTATTTTGGAGCAAAAATGAAGAAATTTCCCTTTTTTATGGCAAAAAGGTATGCATTCTTCTTATTTCCGGGCAAAAAGGCAAAAATTCACGGTATTTTAAAGCAAAATTGCCGAAATTTGCCTAATTGTGGGGCAAAAAGGCAGAAATTCTCTATATGTTGGGGCAAAAAGACAGAAATTCTCTTTATTTTGGGGCAAAACTCAGAAATTTCATTATTTTGGGGCAAAATTCCAGCAATTTCCCTTATTTTGGGGCAAAATTGCAGAAATTTCACTTATTTTGGGGCATAATTGCAGAAATTTCACTTATTTCAGAGAAAAAAGCAGAAATTTTCTTATTTTGGGGCAAAAAGTCAGAAATTCCTAATATTTTGTGTCAAAAATGCAGAAATTCCCCTTATTTTGAGGTAAAAAGGCTGAAATTCCCCTAAATAGAGGGCAAAAATACAGAAATTTTTCTTATTTTAGGGCAAAATTGCAGAAATTTCACTTACTTCAGGGTAATAAGTCAGAATTTTTCATTATTTTGAGGCAAAAAACACAGAAATTCCATTTGTTTTAGGGGAAAAAGACAGATATTCCACTTATTTAGGCAAAAAAGCAGAAATTCCCCTTATTTTGGGGCAAAAATGAAGAAATTTCCCTTTTTTATGGCAAAAAGGTATGCATTCTTCTTATTTTCGGGCAAAAAGGCAGAAATTCTCCATATTTTGGAGCAAAATTGCAGAAATTCCCATAATTGTGGGGCAAAAAGGCAGAAATTGCCTATATGTTGGGGCAAAAATCCAGAAATTTCCCTTATTTTGGGGCAAAAGTGCAGAAATTTCACTTATTTTGGGCTAAAATTGCAGAACTTTCACTTATTTTGAGGCAAAATTTCAGAAATTTCACTTATTTCATAGAAAAAAGGCAGAAATTTTCCTTATTTTGGGGCAAAAATGCAGAAATTCCTAATATTTTGTGGCAAAAATTCAGAAATTCCTTTTATTTTAGGTAAAAAGGCTGAAATTCCCCTTATTTGGGGGCAAAAAGTCAGAAATTTCCCTTATTTTGGGGCAAAATTGTAGAAATTTTACTTAGTTCAGGTTAATAAGACAGAATTTTTCCTTATTTTGGGGCAAAAAAGACAGAAATTCCCTTTGTTTTGGGGGAAAAAGACAGAAATTCCACTTATTTAGTGGCAAAAAAGCAGAAATTCCTTTTATTTTGGAGCAAAAATGAAGAAATTTCCCTTTTTTATGGCAAAAAGGTATGCATTTTTCTTATTTTCGGGCAAAAAGGCAGAAATTCTCCGTATTTTGGAGCAAAATTGCAGAAATTTGCCTAATTGTAGGGCAAAAAGGCAGAAATTCTCTATATGTTGGGGCAAAAAGACAGAAATACTCCTTATTTTGGGGCAAAACTCAGAAATTCCATTTTTGGGGCAAAATTCCAGAAATTTCCCTTATTTTGGGGCAAAATTGCAGAAATTTCACTTATTTTGGGGCAAAATTGCAGAAATTTCACTTATTTCAGGGAAAAAAAGCAGAAATTTTCTTATTTTGGGCCAAAAAGGCAGAAATTCCTAATATTTTGTGGCAAAAATGCATAAATTCCCCTTATTTTGAGGTAAAAATGCTGAAATTCCCCTTAATAGGGGGTAAATATGCAGAAATTCCCCTAATTTGAGGTAAAATGGCTAAAATTCCCCTTATTTTAAAAACAAAAACGCAGAAAATTACCTTATTTTGGGGCAAAATTGCAGAAATTTCACTTACTTCAGGGTAATAAATCAGAATTTTTCCTTATTTTATGTCAAAAAAGACAGAAATTCCCTTTGTTTTGGGGGGAAAAAGACAGAAATTCCACTTATTTAGAGGCAAAAAAACAGAAATTCCCCTTATTTTGGAGCAAAAATGAAGAAATTTCCTTTTTTGATGGCAAAAAGGTATGCATTCTTCTTATTTTCGGGCAAAAAGGCAGAAATTCCCCGTATTTTGGAGCAAAATTGCAGAAATTCCCCTAATTGTGGGGCAAAAAGGCAGAAATTCCCTATATGTTGGGGCAAAAAGACGGAAATTCATCTTATTTTGGGGCAAAACTCAGAAATTCCACTTATTTTGGGGCAAAATTCCAGAAATTTCCTTTATTTTAGGACAAAATTGCAGAAATTTCACTTATTTTGGTGGCAAAATTGCAGAAATTTCACTTATTTCAGGGAAAAAAAGCAGAAATTTTCTTATTTTGGGGCAAAAATGCAGAAATTCCTAATATTTTGTGGCAAAAATGCGGAAATTCCCATTATTTTGAGGTAAAAATGCTGAAATTCCCCTTATTTGGGGGCAAAAATGCAGAAATTTCCTTTATTTTGAGGTAAAAAGGCTGAAATTCCCCTTATTTGGGGGTAAAAAGGCAGAAAGTTCTCTTATTTTGGGGCAAAATTGCAGAAATTTCACTTACTACAACGTAATAAGTCAGAATTTTTCTTTATTTTGGGGCAAAAAAGACAAAAATTCTCTTTGTTTTGGGGGAAAAAGACAGAAATTCCACTTATTTAGAGGCAAAAAAGCAGAAATTCCTTTTATTTTGGAGCAAAAATGAAGAAATTTCCCATTTTTATGGCAAAAAGGTATGCATTCTTCTTATTTTTAGGCAAAAAGGCAGAAATTACCTGTATTTTGGAGCAAAATTGCAGAAATTCCCCTAATTGTGGGGCAAAAAAACAGAAATTCTCCATATGTTGGGGCAAAAAGGCAGAAATTCTTTTTATTTTGGGACAAAACTCAGAAATTCCACTTATTTTGGGGCAAAATTCCAAAAATTTCCCTTATTTTGGGGCAAAATTGCAGAAACTTCACTTACTTCAGAGTAATAAGTCAGAATTTTTCCTTATTTTGGGGCAAAAAAGACAGAAATTCCCTTTCTTTTGGGGGAAAAAGACAGAAATTCCACTTATTTAGAGGCAAAAAAGCAGAAATTCCTTTTATTATGGAGCAAACATGAAGAAATTTTCCATTTTTATGGCAAAAAGGTATGCATTCTTCTTATTTTCGGGCAAAAAGGCAGAAATACACTGTATTTTGAAGCAAAATTGCAGAAATTCCCCTAATTGTGTGGCAAAACGGCACAAATTGCCTATATGTTGGGGCAAAAAACCAGAAATTCTCTTTATTTTGGGGCAAAACTCAGAAATTCCACTTACTTTGGGGCAAAATTCCAGAAATTTCCCTTATTTTGGGGCAAAATTGCAGAAATTCCACTTATTTTGGGGCAAAATTCCAGAAATTTCCCTTATTTTGGGGCAAAATTGCTGAAATTTCACTTATTTTGGGGCAAAATTGCAGAAATTTCACTTATTTCAGGGAAAAAAAGCAGAAATTTTCTTATTTTGGGGCAAAAAGGCAGAAATTCCTAATATTTTGTGGCAAAAATGCAGAAATTCCCCTTATTTTGAGGTAAAAAGGCTGAAATTCCCCTTATTTGGGGGCAAAAAGGCAAAAATTTCCTTTATTTTGGGGCAAAAGTGCAGAAATTTCACTTTTTTCAGGGAAATAAGTCAGAATGTTTCCTTATTTTGCGGCAAAAAAAAACAGTAATTCCCTTTGTTTTGGGGAAAAAAGACAGAAATTCCACATATTTATAGGCAAAAAAGCAGAAATTCCCCTTATTTTGGAGCAAAAATGAAGAAATTTCCCTTTTTTATGGCAAAAAGGTATGCATTCTTCTTATTTTTGGGCCAAAAGGCAGAAATTCTCCGTATTTTGGAGCAAAATTGCAAAAATTCCGCTAATTGTGAGGCAAAAAGGCAGAAATTGCCTATATGTTGGGGCAAAAAGACAGAAATTCTCCTTATTTTGGGGCAAAACTCAGAAATTCCACTTATTTTGGGGCAAAATTTCAGAAATTTTCCTTATTTTGGGGCAAAATTGCAGAAATTTCACTTATTTTGCGGCAAAATTACAGAAATTTCACGTATTTCAGGGTAATAAGTCAGAAATTTTCTTTATTTTGGGGCAAAAAAGACAGGACTTTTCTTTGTTTTGGGGGAAAAGACAGAAATTCCACTTATTTAGAGGCAAAAAAGCAGAAATTCCCCTTATTTTGAAGCAAAAATGAAGAAATTTAACTTTTTTATGGCAAAAAGGTATGCATTCTTCTTATTTTCGGGCAAAAAGGCAGAAATTCCCCGTATTTTGGAGCAAAATTGCAGAAATTCCCCTAATTGTGAGGCAAAAAGGCAGAAATTCCCTTTAGTTAGGGAAAAAAGACAGAAATTCTCCTTATTTTGGAGCAAAACTCAGAAATTACACATATTTTGGGGCAAAATTCCAAAAATTTCCCTTATTTTCGGGCAAAAAGGCAGAAATTTCAATTATATATGGGAAAAAAGGCAGAAATTTTCCTTATTTTGGGGCAAAAACGCAGAAATTACTAATATTTTGTGGTAAAAATGCAGATATTCCCCTTATTTTTAGGTAAAAAGGTTGAATTTCCCCTTATTTGGGGGCAAAAAGGCAGAAATTTCCATTATTTTGGGGCAAAATTGCAGAAATTTCACTTACTTCAGGGTAATAAGTCAGAATTTTTCCTTATTTTGGGGCAAAAAAGACAGGAACTCCTTTTGTTTTGGGGGAAAAAGACAGAAATTTCACTTATTTAGAGGCAAAAAAGCAGAAATTCCCCTTATTTTGGAGCAAAAATGAAGAAATTTCACTTTTTTATGGCAAAAAGTTATGCATTCTTCTTATTTTCGCACAAAAAAGGCAGATATTCCTCGTATTTTGGAGCAAAATTGCAGAAATTCCCCTAATTGTGGGGCAAAAAGGCAGAAATTCTCTATATGTTGGGGCAAAAAGACAGAAATTCTCCTTATTTTGGGGCAAAACTCAGAAATTCCACGTATTTTGGGGCAAAATTCCAGAAATTTCCCTTATTTTGGAGCAAAATTGCAGAAATTTCACTTATTTTGGGGCAAAATTGAAGAAATTTCACATATTTTGGGGAATAGTTGCAGAAATTTCACTTATTTCAGAGTAAAAAGGCAGTAATTTTCCTTATTTTGGGGCAAAAAGGCAGAAATTCCTAATATTTTGTGGCAAAAATGCAAAAATTCCCCTTATTTTGAGGTAAAAAGGCTGAAATTCCCCATATTTGGGGGCAAAAAGGCAAAATTTTTTCTTATTTTAGGGCAAAATTGCAGAAATTTCTCTTACTTCAGGGTAATAAGTCAGAATTTTTCATTATTTTGGGGCAAAAAAGACAGAAATTCCTTTTGTTTTAGGGGAAAAAGACAGATATTCCACTTATTTAGAGGCAAAAAAGTAGAAATTCAACTTATTTTGGAGCAAAAATGAAAAAATTTCCCTTTTTTATGGCAAAAAGGTATGCATTCTTCTTATTTTCGGGCAAAAAGGCAGAAATTCTCCGTATTTTGGAGCAAAATTGCAGAAATTCCCATAATTGTGGGGCAAAAAGGCAGAAATTGCCTATATGTTGGGGCAAAAAGACAGAAATTCTCCTTATTTTGGGGCAAAACTCAGAAATTCCACTTATTTTGGGGCAAAATTCCAGAAATTTCCCTTATTTTGGGGCAAAATTGCAGAAATTTCACTTATTTCAGAGAAAAAAGGCAGAGATTTTCCTTATTTTGGGGCAAAAATGCAGAAATTCCTAATATTTTGGGGCAAAAATTCAGAAATTCCTCTTATTTTAGGTAAAAAGGCTGAAATTCCCCTTATTTGGGGGCAAAAAGTCAGAAATATCTCTTATTTTGGGGCAAAATTGCAGAAATTTTACTTAGTTCAGGGTAATAAGACAGAATTTTTCCTTATTCTGGGGCAAAAAAGACAGAAATTCCCTTTGTTTTGGGGGAAAAAGACAGAAATTCCACTTATTTAGTGGCAAAAAAGCAGAAATTCCTTTTATTTTGGAGCAAAAATGACGAAATTTCCCTTTTTTATGGCAAAAATGTATGCATTCTTCTTATTTTCGGGCAAAAAGGCAGAAATTCTCAGTATTTTGGAGCAAAATTGCAGAAATTTGCCTAATTGTAGGGCAAAAAGGCAGAAATTCTCTATATGTTGGGGCAAAAAGACAGAAATACTCCTTATTTTGGGGCAAAACTCAGAAATTCCATTTTTGGGACAAAATTACAGAAATTTCCCTTATTTTGGGGCAAAATTGCAGAAATTTCACTTATTTTGGGGCAAAATTGCAGAAATTTCACTTATTTCATGGAAAAAAAGCAGAAATTTTCTTATTTTGGGCCAAAAAGGCAGAAATTCCTAATATTTTGTGGCAAAAATGCATAAATTCCCCTTATTTTGAGGTAAAAATGCTGAAAATCCCCTTAATAGGGGGGTAAATATGCAGAAATTCACCTAATTTGAGGTAAAATGGCTAATATTCCCCTTATTTTGGAAATAAAAACGCAGAAAATTCCCTTATTTTGTGGCAAAATTGCAGAAATTTCATTTACTTCAGGGTAATACGTCAGAATTATTCCTTATTTTATGTCAAAAAAGACAGAAATTCCCTTTGTTTTGGGGGGAAAAAGACAGAAATTCCACTTATTTAGAGGCAAAAAAACAGAAATTCCCCTTATTTTAGAGCAAAAATGAAGAAATTTCCTTTTTTGATGGCAAAAAGGTAGGCATTCTTCTTATTTTCGGGCAAAAAGGCAGAAATTCCCCGTATTTTGGAGCAAAATTGCAGAAATTCCCCTAATTGTGGGGCAAAAAGGCAGAAATTCCCCTAATTGTGGGGCAAAAAGACAGAAATTCATCTTATTTTGGGGCAAAACTCAGAAATTCCACTTATTTTGGGGCAAAATTCCAGAAATTTCCTTTATTTTAGGACAAAATTGCAGAAATTTCACTTATTTTGGGGCAAAATTGCAGAAATTTCACTTATTTCAGGGAAAAAAAGCAGAAATTTTCTTATTTTGGGGCAAAAATGCAGAAATTCCTGATATTTTGTGGCAAAAATGCGGAAATTCCCCTTATTTTGAGGTAAAAAGGCTGAAATTCCCCTTATTTGGGGGCAAAAATGCAGAAATTCCCTTTATTTTGAGGTAAAAAGGCTGAAATTCCCCTTATTTGGGTGTAAAATAGCAGAAAGTTCCCTTATTTTGGGGCAAAATTGCAGAAATTTCACTTACTACAAGGTAATAAGTCAGAATTTTTCTTTACTTTGGGGCAAAAAAGACAAAAATTCTCTTTGTTTTGGGGGAAAAAGACAGAAATTCCACTTATTTAGAGGCAAAAAAGCAGAAATTCCTTTTATTTTGGAGCAAAAATGAAGAAATTTCCCATTTTTATAGCAAAAAGGTATGCATTCTTCTTATTTTTAGGCAAAAGGCCGAAATTACCCGTATTTTGGAGCAAAATTGCAGAAAGTCCCCTAATTGTGGGGCAAAAAAACAGAAATTCTCCATATGTTGGGGCAAAAAGGCAGAAATTCTCTTTATTTTGGCGCAAAACTCAGAAATTCCACTTATTTTGGGGCAAAATTCCAAAAATTTCTCTTATTTTGGGGCAAAATTGCAGAAACTTCACTTACTTCAGAGTAATAAGTCAGAAATTTTCTTTATTTTGGGGCAAAAAAGACAGAAATTCCCTTTGTTTTGGGGGAAAAAGACAGAAATTCCACTTATTTAGAGGCAAAAAAGCAGAAATTCCTTTTATTATGGAGCAAAAATGAAGAAATTTCCCATTTTTATGGCAAAAAGGTATGCATTCTTCTTTTTTTTGGGCAAAAAGGCAGAAATACCCTGTATTTTGGAGCAAAATTGCAGAAATTCCCCTAATTGTGGGGCAAAACGGCACAAATTGCCTATATGTTGGGGCAAAAAAACAGAAATTCTCTTTATTTTGGGGCAAAATTCAGAAATTCCACTTATTTTGGGGCAAAATTCCAGAAATTTCCCTTATTTTGGGGCAAAATTGCAGAAATTCCTCTCATTTTGGGGCAAAATTCCAGAAATTTCCCTTATTTTGGGGCAATATTGCTGAAATTTCACTTATTTTGGGGCAAAATTGCAGAAATTTCACTTATTTCAGGGAAAAAAAAGCAGAAATTTTCTTATTTTGGGGCAAAAAGGCAGAAATTCCTAATATTTTGTGGCCAAAATGCAGAAATTCCCCTTATTTTGAGGTAAAAAGGCTGAAATTCCCATTATTTGGGGGCAAAAAGTCAGAAATTTCCTTTATTTTGGGGAAAAATTGCAGAAATTTTACTTACTTCAGGGAAATAAGTCAGAATTTTTCATTATTTTGCGGCAAAAAAAACCAGTAATTCTCTTTGTTTTGGGGAAAAAAGACAGAAATTCCACTTATTTAGAGGCCAAAAATCAGAAATTCCCCTTATTTTGGAGCAAAAATGAAGAAATTTCCCTTTTTTATGGCAAAAAGGTATGCATTCTTCTTATTTTTGGGCAAAAAGGCAGAAATTCTCCGTATTTTGGAGCAAAATTGCAAAAATTCCCCTAATTGTGAGGCAAAAAGGCAGAAATTGCCTATATGTTGGGGCAAAAAGACAGAAATTCTCCTTCTTTTGGGGCAAAACTCAAAAATTCCACTTATTTTGGGGCAAAATTTCAGAAATTTCCCTTATTTTGGGGCAAAATTGCAGAAATTTCACTTATTTTGGGGCAAAATTACAGAAATATCACGTATTTCAGGGTAATAAGTCAGAAATTTTCCTTATTTTGGTGCAAAAAAGACAGGACTTTGTTTTGGGGAAAAGACAGAAATTCCACTTATTTAGAGGCAAAAAAGCAGAAATTCCCCTTATTTTGAAGCAAAAATGAAGAAATTTAACTTTTTTATGGCAAAAAGGTATGCATTCTTCTTATATTCGGGCAAAAAGGCAGAAATTCCCCGTATTTTGGAGCAAAATTGCAGAAATTCCCCTAATTGTGAGGCAAAAAGGCAGAAATTCCTTTTAGTTAGAGCAAAAAGACCGAAATTCTCCTTATATTAGGGCAAAACTCAGAAATTACACATATTTTGGGGCAAAATTCCAGAAATTTCCCTTATTTTGGGCAAAAAGGCAGAAATTTCACTTATATCAGCGAAAAAAGGCAGAAATTTTCCCTATTTTGGGGCAAAAATGCAGAAATTCCTAATATTTTGTGGTAAAAATGCAGATATTCCCCTTATTTTTAGGTAAAAAGGCTGAAATTCCCCTTATTTGGGGGCAAAAAGGCAGAAATTTCCTTTATTTTGGGGCAAAATTGCAGAAATTTCACTTACTTCAGGGTAATAAGTCAGAATTTTTCCTTATTTTAGGGCAAAAAAGACAGAAATTCCCTTTGTTTTGGGAGAAAAAGACAGAAATTTCACTTATTTAGAGGCAAAAAGCAGAAATTCCCCTCATTTTTGAGCAAAAATGAAGAAATTTCCTTTTTTGATGGCAAAAAGTTATGCATTCTTCTTATTTTCAGGAAAAAAGGCAGAAATTCCTCGTATTTTGGAGCAAAATTGCAGAAATTCCCGTAATTGTGGGGCAAAAAGGCAGAAATTTTCTATATGTTGGGGCAAAAAAACAGAAATTCTCCTTATTTTGGGGCAAAACTCAGAAATTCCACTTATTTTGGGGCAAAATTCTAAAAATTTCCTTTATTTTGGGGCAAAATTGGAGAAATTTCACTTATTTTAGGGCAAAATTGCAGAAATTTCAAATATTTTGGGGCATAATTGCAGAAATTTCAATTATTTCAGAGAAAACAGGCACTAATTTTCCTTATTTTGGGGCAAAAAGGCAGAAATTGCTAATATTTTGTGGCAAAAATGCAGAAATTCCCCTTATTTTGAGGTAAAAAGGCTGAAATTCCCCTTATTTGGGGGCAAAAAGGCAGAAATTTTCCATATTTTAAGGCAAAATTGCAGAAATTTCACTTATTTTGGGGCATAATTGCAGAAATTTCACTTATTTCAGGGAAAAAAAAGCAGAAATTTTCTTATTTTGGTGCAAAAAGGCAGAAATTCCTAATATTTTGTGTCAAAAATGCAGAAATTCCCCTTATTTTGAGGTAAAAAGGCTGAAATTCCTCTTAATAGGGGGCAAAATGGCAGAAATTTTTTATATTTTAGGGCAAAATTGCAGAAATTTCACTTACACTGGGTAATAAGTCATAATTTTTCATTATTCCCATAATTGTGGGGCAAAAAGGCAGAAATTGCCTATATGTTGCGGCAAAAAGACTGAAATTCTCCTTATTTTGGGGCAAAACTCAGAAATTCCACTTATTTTGGGGCAAAATTCCAGAAATTTCTCTTATTTTGGGGCAAAATTGCAGAAATTTCACTTATTTTGGCACAAAATTGCAGAAATTTCACTTATTTCAGGGTAATAAGTCAGAAATTTTAATTATTTTGGGGCAAAAAAGACAGGAATTTTCTTTGTTTTGGGGGAAAAAGATAGAAATTCCACTTATTTAGAGGCAAAATAGCAGAAATTCTTTTTATTTTGGAGCAAAAATGAAGAAATTTCCCTTTTTTATGGCAAAACGGTATGCATTCTTCTTATTTTCGGGCAAAAAGGCAGAAATTCCCCGTATTTTGGAGCAAAATTGCAGAAATTTGCCTAATTGTAGGGCAAAAAGGCAGAAATTCTCTATATGTTGGGGCAAAAAGACAGAAATTCTCCTTATTTTGGGGCAAAACTCAGGAATTCTATTTTTGGGGGCAAAATTCCAGAAATTTCCCTTATTTTGGGGCAAAATTGCAGAAATTTCACTTATTTTGGGGCAAAATTGCAGAAATTTCACTTATTTCAGGGATAAAAAGCAGAAATTTTCTTATTTTGGGCCAAAAATGCAGAAATTCCTAATATTTTGTGGCAAAAATGCATAAATTCCCCTTATTTTGAGGTAAAAATGCTTAAATTCCCCTTAATAGGGAATAAATATGCAGAAATTCCCCTAATTTGAGGTAAAATGGCTGAAATCCCCTTATTTTGGAAACAAAAACGCAAAAATTTCCTTTATTTTGGGGCAAAATTGCAGAAATTTCACTTACTTCAGGGTAATAAGTCAGTATTTTTCCTTATTTTGGGGCAAAAAAGACAGAAATTCCCTTTGTTTTGGGGGAAAAAGACAGAAATTCCAGTTATTTAGAGGCAAAAAAGCAGAAATTCCCCTTATTTTGGAGCAAAAATGAAGAAATTTCCCTTTCTTATGGCAAAAAGGTATGCATTCTTCTTATTTTCGGGCAAAAAGGCAGAATATCGCCGTATTTTGGAGCAAAATTGCAGAAATTCTCCTAATTGTTGGGCAAAAATGCAGAGAATCTCTATATGTTGGGGCAAAAAGACAGAAATTCTCCTTATTTTGGGGCAAAACTCAGAAATTCCACTTATTTTGGTGCAAAATTCCAGAAATTTCCCTTATTTTGGGGCAAAATTGCAGAAATTTCACTTATTTTGTTGCAAAATTGCAGAAATTTCACTTATTTTGGGGCAAAATTGCAAAAATTTCACTTATTTCAGGGAAAAAATGCAGAAATTTTTCTTATTTTGGGGCAAAAAGCAGAAATTCCTAATATTTTGTGGCAAAAAAGCAGAAATTCCCCTTATTTTGAGGTAAAAAGGCTGAAATTCCCCTTATTTGGGGGCAAAAAGTAAAAAATTTCCAATATTTTGGGGCAAAATTTCAGAAATTTCCCTTATTTTGGGACAAAATTGCAGAAATTTCACTTATTTTGGGGCAAAATTACAGAAATATCACGTATTTCAGGGTAATAATTCAGAAATTTTCCTTATTTTGGTGCAAAAGAGACAGGACTTTGTTTTGGGGAAAAGACAGAAATTCCACTTATTTAGAGGCAAAAAAGCAGAAATTCCCCTTATTTTGAAGCAAAAATGAAGAAATTTAACTTTTTTATGGCAAAAAGGTATGCATTCTTCTTATATTCGGGCAAAAAGGCAGAAATTCCCCGTATTTTGGAGCAAAATTGCAGAAATTCCCCTAATTGTGAGGCAAAAAGGCAGAAATTCCTTTTAGTTAGAGCAAAAAGACCGAAATTCTCCTTATATTAGGGCAAAACTCAGAAATTACACATATTTTGGGGCAAAATTCCAGAAATTTCCCTTATTTTGGGCAAAAAGGCAGAAATTTCACTTATATCAGCGAAAAAAGGCAGAAATTTTCCCTATTTTGGGGCAAAATGCAGAAATTCCTAATATTTTGTGGTAAAAATGCAGATATTCCCCTTATTTTTAGGTAAAAAGGCTGAAATTCCCCTTATTTGGGGGCAAAAAGGCAGAAATTTCCTTTATTTTGGGGCAAAATTGCAGAAATTTCACTTACTTCAGGGTAATAAGTCAGAATTTTTCCTTATTTTAGGGCAAAAAAGACAGAAATTCCCTTTGTTTTGGGAGAAAAAGACAGAAATTTCACTTATTTAGAGGCAAAAAGCAGAAATTCCCCTCATTTTTGAGCAAAAATGAAGAAATTTCCTTTTTTGATGGCAAAAAGTTATGCATTCTTCTTATTTTCAGGAAAAAAGGCAGAAATTCCTCGTATTTTGGAGCAAAATTGCAGAAATTCCCGTAATTGTGGGGCAAAAAGGCAGAAATTTTCTATATGTTGGGGCAAAAAGACAGAAATTCTCCTTATTTTGGGGCAAAACTCAGAAATTCCACTTATTTTGGGGCAAAATTCCAGAAATTTTCTTTATTTTGGGGCAAAAAAGACAGGAATTTTCTTTGTTTTGGGGGAAAAAGACAGAAATTCCACTAATTTAGTGGCAAAAAAGCAGAAATTCCTTTTATTTTGGAGCAAAAATGAAGAACTTTTTTTTTTATGGCAAAAAGGTATGCATTCTTCTTATTTTCGGGCAAAAAGGCAGAAATTCCCCGTATTTTGGAACAAAATTGCAGAAATTTGCCTAATTGTAGAGCAAAAAGGCAGAAATTCTCTAAATGTTGGGGCAAAAAGACAGAAATTCTCCTTATTTTGGGGCAAAACTCAGACATTCCATTTTTTTGGGTCAAAATTCCAGAAATTTCCCTTATTTTGGGGCAAAATAGCAGAAATTTCACTTATTTTGGGGCATAATTGCAGAAATTTCACTTATTTCAGGGAAAAAAAGCAGAAATTTTCTTATTTTGGGCCAAAAAGGCAGAAATTCCTAATATTTTGTGGCAAAAATGCAGAAATTCCCCTTATTTTGAGGTAAAAATGCTGAAATTCCCCTTAATAGGGGGTAAATATGCAGAAATTCTCCTAATTTGAGGTAAAATGTCTGAAATTCCCCTTATTTTGGAAACAAAAACGCAGAAATTTCCCTTATTTTGGGGCAAAATTGCAGAAATTTCACTTACTTCAGGGTAATAAGTCAGAATTTTTCCTTATTTTGGGGCAAAAAAGACAGAAATTCCTTTTGTTTTGGGGGAAAAAGACAGAAATTCCACTTATTTAGAGGCAAAAAAGCAGAAATTCCCCTTATTTTGGAGCAAAAATAAAGAAATTTCCCTTTCTTATGGCAAAAAGGTATGCATTCTTCTTATTTTCGGGCAAAAAGGCAGAAATTCCCCGTATTTGGAGCAAAATTGCAGGAATTCCCCTAATTGTGAGGCAAAAATTCAGAAAATCTCTATATGTTGGGGCAAAAAGAAAGAAATTCTAATTATTGTGGGGCAAAACTCAGAAATTCTACTTATTTTGGGGCAAAATATCAAAAATTTCCCTTATTTTGGGGCAAAATTGCAGAAATTTCACTTATTTTGAAGCAAAATTGCAGAAATTTCACTTATTTCAGGGAATAAGAGCAGAAATTTTCCGTATTTTGGGGCAAAAAGCAGAAATTTCTAATATTTTGTGGCAAAAAAGCAGAAATACCCCTTATTTTGAGGTAAAAAGGCTGAAATTCCCCTTATTTGGGGGCAAAAATGAAGAAATTTTCCATATTTTGGGGCAAAATTGCAGAAATTTCACTTACTTCAGGGTTTTAAGTCAGAACTTTTCATTATTTTGGGGCAAAAAAGACAGAAATTCCCTTTGTTTTGGGGGAAAAAGACAGAAATTCCACTTATTTAGAGGCAAAAAAGCAGAAATTCCCCTTATTTTGGAGCAAAAATGAAAAAATTTCCTTTTTTGATGGCAAAATGGTATGCATTCTTCTTATTTTCAGGCAAAAAGGCAGAAATTCCCCATATTTTGGAGCAAAATTGAAGAAATTCCCCTAATTGTGGTGCAAAAAGGCAGAAATTCCCTATATGTTGGGGCAAAAAGACAGAAATTCTCCTTATTTTGGGGCAAAACTCTGAAATTCCATTTTTTTGGGGGCAAAATTCCAGAAATTTCCCTTATTTTGGGGCAAAATTGTAGAAATTTCACTTATTTTGGGGCATAATTGCAGAAATTTCACTTATTTCAGGGAATAAGAGCAGAAATTTTCTTATTTTGGGCCAAAAAGGCAGAAATTCCTAATATTTTGTGGCAAAAATGCAGAAATTCCCCTTATTTTGAGGTAAAAATGCTGAAATTCCCCTTAATAGGGGGTAAATATGCAGAAATTCTCCTAATTTGAGGTAAAATGTCTGAAATTCCCTTATTTTGGAAACAAAAACGCAGAAATTTCCCTTATTTTGGGGCAAAATTGCAGAAATTTCACTTATTTTGGGGCATAATTGCAGAAATTTCACTTATTTCAGGGAATAAGAGCAGAAATTTTCTTATTTTGGGCCAAAAAGGCAGAAATTCCTAATATTTTGTGGCAAAAATGCAGAAATTCCCCTTATTTTGAGGTAAAAATGCTGAAATTCCCCTTAATAGGGGGTAAATATGCAGAAATTCTCCTAATTTGAGGTAAAATTTCTGAAATTCCCCTTATTTTGGAAACAAAAACGCAGAAATTTCCCTTATTTTGGGGCAAAATTGCAGAAATTTCACTTACTTCAGGGTAATAAGTCAGAATTTTTCCTTATTTTGGGGCAAAAAACACAGAAATTCCTTTTGTTTTGGGGGAAAAAGACAGAAATTCCACTTATTTAGAGGCAAAAAAGCAGAAATTCCCCTTATTTTGGAGCAAAAATAAAGAAATTTCCCTTTCTTATGGCAAAAAGCTATGCATTCTTCTTATTTTCGGGCAAAAAGGCAGAAATTCCCCGTATTTGGAGCAAAATTGCAGGAATTCCCCTAATTGTGAGGCAAAAATTCAGAAAATCTCTATATGTTGGAGCAAAAAGAAAGAAATTCTAATTATTGTGGGGCAAAACTCAGAAATTCCACTTATTTTGGGGCAAAATATCAAAAATTTCCCTTATTTGGGGGCAAAATTGCAGAAATTTCAGTTATTTTGAAGCAAAATTGCAGAAATTTCACTTATTTCAGGGAATAAGAGCAGAAATTTTCCTTATTTTTGGGCAAAAAGCAGAAATTCCTAATATTTTGTGGCAAAAAAGCAGAAATACCCCTTATTTTGAGGTAAAAAGGCTGAAATTCCCCTTATTTGGGGGCAAAAATGAAGAAATTTTCCATATTTTGGGGCAAAATTGCAGAAATTTCACTTACTTCAGGGTTTTAAGTCAGAACTTTTCATTATTTTGGGGCAAAAAAGACAGAAATTCTCTTTGTTTTGGGGGAAAAAGACAGAAATTCCACTTATTTAGAGGCAAAAAAGCAGAAATTCCCCTTATTTTGGAGCAAAAATGAAAAAATTTCCTTTTTTGATGGCAAAATGGTATGCATTCTTCTTATTTTCAGGCAAAAAGGCAGAAATTCCCCATATTTTGGAGCAAAATTGAAGAAATTCCCCTAATTGTGGTGCAAAAAGGCAGAAATTCCCTATATGTTGGGGCAAAAAGACAGAAATTCTCCTTATTTTGGGGCAAAACTCTGAAATTCCACTTATTTTGGGGCAAAATTCCAGAAATTTCCCTTATTCTGGGACAAAAGTGCAGAAATTTCACTTATTTTGGGGCACAATTGCAGAAATTTCACTTATTTCAGGGTAATAAGTCAGAAATTTTTCTTATTTTGGGGCAAAAAAGACAGGAATATTCTTTGTTTTGGGGGAAAAGACAGAAATTCCACTTATTTATAGGCAAAAAAGCAGAAATTCCCCTTATTTTGAAGCAAAAATGAAGAAATTTCCCTTTTTTATGGCAAAAAGGTATGCATTCTTCTTATTTTCGGGCAAAAAGGCAGAAATTCCCCGTATTTTGGAGCAAAATTGCAGAAATTTGCCTAATTGTAGGGCAAAAAGGCAGAAATTCTCTATAAGTTGGGGCAAAAAGACAGAAATTCTCCTTATTTTGGGGCAAAACTCAGAAATTCCATTTTTTGGGGCAAAATTCCAGAAATTTCCCTTAATTTGGGGCAAAATTGTAGAAATTTCACTTATTTTGGGGCAAAATTGCAGAAATTTCACTTATTTCAGAGAAAAAAAAGCAGAAATTTTCTTATTTTGGGCCAAAAAGGCAGAAATTCCTAATATTTTGTGGCAAAAATGCATAAATTCCCCTTATTTTGAGGTAAAAATACTGAAATTCCCTTAATAGAGGGTAAATATGCAGAAATTCCCCTAATTTGAGGTAAAATGGCTGAAATTCCCCTTATTTTATAAACAATAACGCGGAAAATTCCCTTATTTTAGGGCAAAATTGCATAAATTTCACTTACTTCAGGGTAATAAGTCAGAATTTTTCCTTATTTTGGGGCAAAAAAGACAGAAATTCCCTTTGTTTTGGGGGAAAAAGACAGGAATTCTACTTATTTAGAGGCAAAAAAGCAGAAATAACCCTTATTTTGTGGCAAAAAATGAAGAAATTCCCCTTATTTTGAGGTAAAAAGGCTGAAATTCCCCTTATTTGGAAGCAAAAAGTCAGAAATTTCCCATATTTTGGGGCAAAATTGCAGAAATTTCACTTACTTCAGGGTAATAAGCCAGAATTTCTTCTTATTTTGGAGCAATAAAGACAGACATTCCCTTTGTTTTGGGGGAAAAATACAGAAATTCCACTTATTTAGAGGAAAAAAGCAGAAATTACCCTTATTTTGGAGCAAAAATTAAGAAATTTCCTTTTTTTATGGCAAAAAGGTATGCATTCTTCTTATTTTTGGGCAAAAAGACAGAAATTCCTCGTATTATGGAGCAAAATTGAAGAAATTCCCCTAATTGTGGGGCAAAAAGGCAGAAATTCCCTATATGTTGGGGCAAAAAGACAGAAATTCTCCTTATTTTGGGGCAAAACTCTGAAATTCCACTTATTTTTGGGCAAAATTCCAGAAATTTCCCTTATTTTGAGATAAAAGTGCAGATATTTCACTTATTTTGAGGCATAATTGAAGAAATTTCACTTATTTCAGGGTAATAAGTCAGAAATTTTTCTTATTTTGGGGCAAAAAAGACAGGAATATTCTTTGTTTTTGGGGAAAAGACAGAAATTCCACTTATTTATAGGCAAAAAAGCAGAAATTTCCCTTATTTTGAAGCAAAAATGAAGAAATTTCCCTTTTTTATGGCAAAAAGGTATGCATTCTTCTTATTTTCGGGCAAAAAGGCAAAAATTCACGGTATTTTGGAGCAAAATTGCAGAAATTTGCCTAATTGTGGGGCAAAAAGGCAGAAATACTCTATATGTTGGGGCAAAAAGACAGAAATTCTTTTTATTTTGGGGCAAAACTCAGAAATTCCATTTTTTTGGGGCAAAATACCAGAAATTTCCCTTATTTTTGGGCAAAATTGCAGAAATTTCCTTTATTTTGGGGGCAAAATTGCAGAAATTTCACTTATTTCAGGAAAAAAAAGCAAAAATTTTCTTATTTTGGGGCAAAAAGGCAGAAATTCCTAATATTATGTGTCAAAAATGCAGAAATTCCCCTTATTTTGAGGTAAAAAGGCTGAAATTCTCCTTAATAGGGGGCCAAAAGAAGAAATTTTTCTTATTTTAGGGTAAAATTGCAGAAATTTCACTTACTTAAGGGTAATAAGTCAGAATTTTTCATTATTTTTGGGGCAAAAAAGACATAAATTCCATGTGTTTTAGAAGAAAAAGACAGATATTCCACTTATTTAGAGGCAAAAAAGCAGAAATTCCCCTTATTTTGGAGCAAAAATGAAGAAATTTCCCTTTTTTATGGCAAAAAGGTATGCATTCTTCTTATTTTGGGGCAAAAATGCATAAATTCTCCGTATTTTGTAGCAAAATTGCAGAAATTCCCATAATTGTTTGGCAAAAAGGCAGAAATTGCCTATATGTTGGGGCAAAAAGACAGAAATTCTCCTTATTTTGGGGCAAAACTCAGAAATTCCACTTATTTTGGGGCAAAATTCCAGAAATTTTCTTTATTTTGGGGCAAAAAAGACAGGAATTTTCTTTGTTTTGGGGGAAAAAGACAGAAATTCCACTTATTTAGAGGCAAAAAAGTAGAATTCCCCTTATTTTGGAGCAAAAACGAAGAAATTTCCCTTTTTAATGCAAAAAGTTATGCATTCTTCTTATTTTCGGGCAAAAAGGCAGAAATTCCCCGTATTTGGAGCAAAATTGCAGGAATTCCCCTAATTGTGAGGCAAAAATTCAGAAAATCTCTATATGTTGGGGCAAAAAGAAAGAAATTCTAATTATTGGGAGGCAAAACTCAGAAATTCCACTTATTTTGGGGCAAAATATCAAAAATTTCCCTTATTTTGGGGCAAAATTGCAGAAATTTCACTTATTTTAGGGCAAAATTGCAGATATTTCACTTATCTGGGGGCAAAATTGCAGAAATTTCACTTATTTTGAAGCAAAATTGCAGAAATTTCACTTATTTCAGGGAATAAGAGCAGAAATTTTCCTTATTTTGGGGCAAAAAGCAGAAATTCCTAATATTTTGTGGCAAAAAAGCAGAAATACCCCTTATTTTGAGGTAAAAAGGCTGAAATTCCCCTTATTTGGGGGCAAAAATGAAGAAATTTTCCATATTTTGGGGCAAAATTGCAGAAATTTCACTTACTTCAGGGTTTTAAGTCAGAACTTTTCATTATTTTGGGGCAAAAAAGACAGAAATTCCCTTTGTTTTGGGGGAAAAAGACAGAAATTCCACTTATTTAGAGGCAAAAAAGCAGAAATTCCCCTTATTTTGGAGCAAAAATGAAAAAATTTCCTTTTTTAATGGCAAAATGGTATGCATTCTTCTTATTTTCAGGCAAAAAGGCAGAAATTCCCCGTATTTTGGAGTAAAAATTGCAGAAATTCCCCTAATTGTGGGGCAAAAATGCAGAAAATCTCTATATGTTGGGGCAAAAAACAGAAATTCTCCTTATTTTGGGGCAAAACTCAGAAACTCCACTTATTTTGGGGCAAAATTCCAGAAATTTCACTTATTTTGGGGCAAAATTGCAGAAATTTCACTTATTTGAGGCAAATTTGCAGAAATTTCACTTATTTTGGGGCAAAATTGCAGAAATTTCACTTATTTCAGGGAAAAAAGGCAGAAATTTTTCTTATTTTGGGGCAAAAAGCAGAAATTCCTAATATTTTGTGGAAAAAATTTAGAAATTCCCCTTATTTTGAGGTAAAAAGGCTGAAATTCCCCTTAATAGGGAGCAAAAAGGCAGAATTTTTTCTTATTTTCGGGCAAAATTGCAGAAATTTTACTTACTTCAGGGTAATAAGTCAGAATTTTTCTTTATTTTGGGGCAAAAAACTGAAATTCCATTTGTTTTAGGGGAAAAAGACAGATATTCCACATATTTAGAGGCAAAAAAGCAGAAATTCCCCTTATTTTGAAGCAAAAATGAAGAAATTTCCCTTTTTTATGGCAAAAAGGTATGCATTCTTCTTATTTTCGGGCAAAAAGGCAGAAATTCTCTGTATTTTGGAGCAAAATTGCAGAAATTCCCATAACTGTGGGGCAAAAATGCAGAAATTGCCTATATGTTGGGGCAAAAAGACAGAAATTCTCCTTATTTTGGGGCAAAACCTAGAAATTTCCCTTATTTTGGGGCAAAATTCCAGAAATTTCTCTTATTTTGGGCCAAAATTGCAGAAATTTCACTTATTTTGGGGCAAAATTGCAGAAATTTCACATATTTCAGGGTAATAATTCAGAAATTTTTCTTATTTTGGGGCAAAAAAGACAAGAATTTTTTTTTGTTTTGGGGGAAAAAGACAAAAATTCCACTGATTTAGAGGCAAAAAACCAGAAATTCCCCTTATTTTGATCAAAAATGAAGAAATTTCCCTTTTTTATGGCAAAAAGGTATTCATTCTTCTTATTTTCGGGCAAAAAGGCAAAAATTCACGGTATTTTGGAGCAAAATTGCAGAAATTTGCCTAATTGTGGAGCAAAAAGGCAGAAATTCTCTATATGTTGGGGCAAAAAGACAGAAATTCTCCTTATTTTGGGGCAAAACTCAGAAATTCCATTATTTTGGGGCAAAATTGCAGAAATTTCACTTATTTTGGGGCATAATTGCAGAAATTTCACTTATTTCAGGGAAAAAAAGCAGAAATTTTCTTATTTTGGGCAAAAAGGCAGAAATTCCTAGTATTTTGTGTCAAAATTCAGAAATTCCCCTTATTTTGTGGTAAAAAGGCTGAAATTCCCCTTAATAGGGGGCAAAAAGGCAGAAATTTTTCTTATTTTAGGGCAAAATTGCAGAAATTTCACTTACTTCAGGGTAATAATTCAGAAATTTTCCTTATTTTGGGGCAAAAAAGACAGGAATTTTCTTTGTTTTGGGGGAAAAAGACAGAAATTCTACTTATTTAGAGGCCAAAAAGCAGAAATTCCTTTTATTTTAGAGCAAAAATGAAGAAATTTCCATTTTTTATGGCAAAAAGGTATGCATTCTTCTTATTTTCGGGCAAAAAGGCAGAAATTCCCCGTATTTTGGAGCAAAATTGCAGAAATTTGCCTAATTGTAGGGCAAAAAGGCAGAAATTCTCTATATGTTGGGGCAAAAATACAGAAATTCTCCTTATTTTGGGGCAAAACTCAGAAATTCCATTTTTTGGGGCAAAATTCCAGAAATTTCCCTTAATTTGGGGCAAAATTGTAGAAATTTCACTTATTTTGGGGCAAAATTGCAGAAATTTCACTTATTTCAGAGAAAAAAAAGCAGAAATTTTCTTATTTTGGGCCAAAAAGGCAGAAATTCCTAATATTTTGTGGCAAAAATGCATAAATTCCCCTTATTTTGAGATAAAAATACTGAAATTCCCTTAATAGAGGGTAAATATGCAGAAATTCCCCTAATTTGAGGTAAAATGGCTGAAATTCCCCTTATTTTGCAAACAAAAATGCAGAAAATTCCCTTATTTTAGGGCAAAATTGCATAAATTTCACTTACTTCAGGGTAATAAGTCAGAATTTTTCCTTATTTTGGGGCAAAAAAGACAGAAATTCCCTTTGTTTTGGGGGAAAAAGACAGAAATTCTACTTATTTAGAGGCAAAAAAGCAGAAATTCCCCTTATTTTGGAGCAAAAATAAAGAAATTTCCCTTTCTTATGGCAAAAAGGTATGCATTCTTCTTATTTTCGGGCAAAAATGCAGAAATTCCCCGTATTTTGGAGTAAAAATTGCAGAAATTCCCCTAATTGTGGGGCAAAAATGCAGAAAATCTCTATATGTTGGGGCAAAAAACAGAAATTCTCCTTATTTTGGGGCAAAACTCAGAAATTCCACTTATTTTGGGGCAAAATTCCAGAAATTTCCCTTATTTTGGGGCAAAATTGCAGAAATTTCACTTATTTGAGGCAAATTTGCAGAAATTTCACTTATTTTGGGGCAAAATTGCAGAAATTTCACTTATTTCAGGGAAAAAAGGCAGAAATTTTCCTTATTTTGGGGCAAAACGCAGAAATTCCTAATATTTTGTGGCAAAAATTTAGAAATTCCCCTTATTTTGAGGTAAAAAGGCTGAAATTCCCCTTAATAGGGGGCAAAAAGGCAGAAATTTTTCTTATTTTGGGGCAAAATTGAGAAATTTTACTTACTTCAGGGTAATAAGTCAGAATTTTTCTTAATTTTAGGGCAAAAAAACTGAAATTCCATTTGTTTTAGGGGAAAAAGACAGATATTCCACATATTTAGAGGCAAAAAAGCAGAAATTCCCCTTATTTGAGGTAAAATGGCTGAAATTCCCCTTATTTTGTAAACAAAAACGCAGAAAATTCCTTTATTTTAGGGCAAAATTGCATAAATTTCACTTACTTCAGGGTAATAAGTCAGAATTTTTCCTTATTTTGGGGCAAAAAAGACAGAAATTCCCTTTGTTTTGGGGGAAAAAGACAGAAATTCTACTTATTTAGAGGCAAAAAAGCAGAAATTCCCCTTATTTTGGAGCAAAAATGAAGAAATTTCCCTTTTTTATGGCAAAAAGGTATGCATTCTTCTTATTTTCGGGCAAAAAGGCAGAAATTCTCTGTATTTTGGAGCAAAATTGCAGAAATTCCCATAATTGTGGGGCAAAAATGCAGAAATTGCCTATATGTTGGGGCAAAAAGACAGAAATTCTCCTTATTTTGGGGCAAAACCTAGAAATTCCACTTTTTTGGGGCAAAATTCCAGAAATTTCCCTTATTTTGGGCCAAAATTGCAGAAATTTCACTTATTTTGGGGCAAAATTGCAGAAATTTCACTTATTTCAGGGTAATAAGTCAGAAATTTTTCTTATTTTGGGGCAAAAAAGACAGGAATTTTCTTTGTTTTTGGGGAAAAATACAGAAATTCCACTGATTTAGAGGCAAAAAACCAGAAATTCCCCTTATTTTGGAGCAAAAATGAAGAAATTTCCCTTTTTTATGGCAAAAAGGTATTCATTCTTCTTATTTTCGGGCAGAAAGGCAGAAATTCCCCGTATTTTGGTGCAATATTGCAGAAATTTGCCTAATTGTGTGGCAAAAAGGCAGAAATTCCCTATATGTTGGGGCAAAATACAGAAATTCTCCTTATTTTGGGGCAAAACTCTGAAATTCCACTTATTTTGGGGCAAAATTCCAGAAATTTCCCTTATTCTGGGACAAAAGTGCAGAAATTTCACTTATTTGGCGGCACAATTGCAGAAATTTCACTTATTTCAGGGTAATAAGTCAGAAATTTTTCTTATTTTGGGGCAAAAAAGACAGGAATATTCTTTGTTTTGGGGGAAAAGACAGAAATTCCACTTATTTATAGGCAAAAAAGCAGAAATTCCCCTTATTTTGAAGCAAAAATGAAGAAATTTCCCTTTTTTATGGCAAAAAGGTATGCATTCTTCTTATTTTCGGGCAAAAAGGCAAAAATTCACGGTATTTTGGAGCAAAATTGCAGAAATTTGCCTAATTGTGGGGCAAAAAGGCAGAAATTCTCTATATGTTGGGGCAAAAGGACAGAAATTCTCCTTATTTTGGGGCAAAACTCAGAAATTCCATTATTTTGGGGCAAAATTCCAGAAATTTCCCTTATTTTCGGGCAAAATTGCAGAAATTTCACTTATTTTGGGGCATAATTGCAGAAATTTCACTTATTTCAGGGAAAAAAAGCAGAAATTTTCTTATTTTGGGGCAAAAAGGCAGAAATTCCTAGTATTTTGTGTCAAAATTCAGAAATTATCCTTATTTTGAGGTAAAAAGGCTGAAATTCCCCTTAATAGGGGGCAAAAAGTCAGAAATTTTTCTTATTTTAGGGCAAAATTGCAGAAATTTCACTTACTTCAGGGTAATAAGTCAGAAATTTTCTTTATTTTGGGGCAAAAAAGACAGGAATTTTCTTTTTTGGGGGGAAAAACACAGAAATTCTACTTATTTAGAGGCCAAAAAGCAGAAATTCCTTTTATTTTAGAGCAAAAATGAAGAAATTTCCATTTTTTATGGCAAAAAGGTATGCATTCTTCTTATTTTCGGGCAAAAAGGCAGAAATTCCCCGTATTTTGGAGCAAAATTGCAGAAATTTGCCTAATTGTAGGGCAAAAAGGCAGAAATTCTCTATATGTTGGGGCAAAAAGACAGAAATTCTCCTTATTTTGGGGCAAAACTCTGAAATTCCATTTTTTTGGGGGCAAAATTCCAGAAATTTCCCTTATTTTGGGGCAAAATTGCAGAAATTTCACTTATTTTGGGGCATAATTGCAGAAATTTCACTTATTTCAGGGAATAAGAACAGAAATTTTCTTATTTTGGGCCAAAAAGGCAGAAATTCCTAATATTTTGTGGCAAAAATGCAGAAATTCCCCTTATTTTGAGGTAAAAATGCTGAAATTCCCCTTAATAGGGGGTAAATATGCAGAAATTCTCCTAATTTGAGGTAAAATGTCTGAAATTCCCTTATTTTGGAAACAAAAACGCAGAAATTTCCCTTATTTTGGGGCAAAATTGCAGAAATTTCACTTATTTTGGGGCATAATTGCAGAAATTTCACTTATTTCAGGGAATAAGAGCAGAAATTTTCTTATTTTGGGCCAAAAAGGCAGAAATTCCTAATATTTTGTGGCAAAAATGCAGAAATTCCCCTTATTTTGAGGTAAAAATGCTGAAATTCCCCTTAATAGGGGGTAAATATGCAGAAATTCTCCTAATTTGAGGTAAAATGTCTGAAATTCCCCTTATTTTGGAAACAAAAACGCAGAAATTTCCCTTATTTTGGGGCAAAATTGCAGAAATTTCACTTACTTCAGGGTAATAAGTCAGAATTTTTCCTTATTTTGGGGCAAAAAACACAGAAATTCCTTTTGTTTTGGGGGAAAAAGACAGAAATTCCACTTATTTAGAGGCAAAAAAGCAGAAATTCCCCTTATTTTGGAGCAAAAATAAAGAAATTTCCCTTTCTTATGGCAAAAAGCTATGCATTCTTCTTATTTTCGGGCAAAAAGGCAGAAATTCCCCGTATTTGGAGCAAAATTGCAGGAATTCCCCTAATTGTGAGGCAAAAATTCAGAAAATCTCTATATGTTGGAGCAAAAAGAAAGAAATTCTAATTATTGTGGGGCAAAACTCAGAAATTCCACTTATTTTGGGGCAAAATATCAAAAATTTCCCTTATTTGGGGGCAAAATTGCAGAAATTTCAGTTATTTTGAAGCAAAATTGCAGAAATTTCACTTATTTCAGGGAATAAGAGCAGAAATTTTCCTTATTTTTGGGCAAAAAGCAGAAATTCCTAATATTTTGTGGCAAAAAAGCAGAAATACCCCTTATTTTGAGGTAAAAAGGCTGAAATTCCCCTTATTTGGGGGCAAAAATGAAGAAATTTTCCATATTTTGGGGCAAAATTGCAGAAATTTCACTTACTTCAGGGTTTTAAGTCAGAACTTTTCATTATTTTGGGGCAAAAAAGACAGAAATTCTCTTTGTTTTGGGGGAAAAAGACAGAAATTCCACTTATTTAGAGGCAAAAAAGCAGAAATTCCCCTTATTTTGGAGCAAAAATGAAAAAATTTCCTTTTTTGATGGCAAAATGGTATGCATTCTTCTTATTTTCAGGCAAAAAGGCAGAAATTCCCCATATTTTGGAGCAAAATTGAAGAAATTCCCCTAATTGTGGTGCAAAAAGGCAGAAATTCCCTATATGTTGGGGCAAAAAGACAGAAATTCTCCTTATTTTGGGGCAAAACTCTGAAATTCCACTTATTTTGGGGCAAAATTCCAGAAATTTCCCTTATTCTGGGACAAAAGTGCAGAAATTTCACTTATTTTGGGGCACAATTGCAGAAATTTCACTTATTTCAGGGTAATAAGTCAGAAATTTTTCTTATTTTGGGGCAAAAAAGACAGGAATATTCTTTGTTTTGGGGGAAAAGACAGAAATTCCACTTATTTATAGGCAAAAAAGCAGAAATTCCCCTTATTTTGAAGCAAAAATGAAGAAATTTCCCTTTTTTATGGCAAAAAGGTATGCATTCTTCTTATTTTCGGGCAAAAAGGCAGAAATTCCCCGTATTTTGGAGCAAAATTGCAGAAATTTGCCTAATTGTAGGGCAAAAAGGCAGAAATTCTCTATAAGTTGGGGCAAAAAGACAGAAATTCTCCTTATTTTGGGGCAAAACTCAGAAATTCCATTTTTTGGGGCAAAATTCCAGAAATTTCCCTTAATTTGGGGCAAAATTGTAGAAATTTCACTTATTTTGGGGCAAAATTGCAGAAATTTCACTTATTTCAGAGAAAAAAAAGCAGAAATTTTCTTATTTTGGGCCAAAAAGGCAGAAATTCCTAATATTTTGTGGCAAAAATGCATAAATTCCCCTTATTTTGAGGTAAAAAATACTGAAATTCCCTTAATAGAGGGTAAATATGCAGAAATTCCCCTAATTTGAGGTAAAATGGCTGAAATTCCCCTTATTTTATAAACAATAACGCGGAAAATTCCCTTATTTTAGGGCAAAATTGCATAAATTTCACTTACTTCAGGGTAATAAGTCAGAATTTTTCCTTATTTTGGGGCAAAAAAGACAGAAATTCCCTTTGTTTTGGGGGAAAAAGACAGGAATTCTACTTATTTAGAGGCAAAAAAGCAGAAATAACCCTTATTTTGTGGCAAAAAATGAAGAAATTCCCCTTATTTTGAGGTAAAAATGCTGAAATTCCCCTTATTTGGAAGCAAAAAGTCAGAAATTTCCCATATTTTGGGGCAAAATTGCAGAAATTTCACTTACTTCAGGGTAATAAGCCAGAATTTCTTCTTATTTTGGAGCAATAAAGACAGACATTCCCTTTGTTTTGGGGGAAAAATACAGAAATTCCACTTATTTAGAGGAAAAAAGCAGAAATTACCCTTATTTTGGAGCAAAAATTAAGAAATTTCCTTTTTTTATGGCAAAAAGGTATGCATTCTTCTTATTTTTGGGCAAAAAGACAGAAATTCCTCGTATTATGGAGCAAAATTGAAGAAATTCCCCTAATTGTGGGGCAAAAAGGCAGAAATTCCCTATATGTTGGGGCAAAAAGACAGAAATTCTCCTTATTTTGGGGCAAAACTCTGAAATTCCACTTATTTTTGGGCAAAATTCCAGAAATTTCCCTTATTTTGAGACAAAAGTGCAGATATTTCACTTATTTTGAGGCATAATTGAAGAAATTTCACTTATTTCAGGGTAATAAGTCAGAAATTTTTCTTATTTTGGGGCAAAAAAGACAGGAATATTCTTTGTTTTTGGGGAAAAGACAGAAATTCCACTTATTTATAGGCAAAAAAGCAGAAATTTCCCTTATTTTGAAGCAAAAATGAAGAAATTTCCCTTTTTTATGGCAAAAAGGTATGCATTCTTCTTATTTTCGGGCAAAAAGGCAAAAATTCACGGTATTTTGGAGCAAAATTGCAGAAATTTGCCTAATTGTGGGGCAAAAAGGCAGAAATACTCTATATGTTGGGGCAAAAAGACAGAAATTCTTTTTATTTTGGGGCAAAACTCAGAAATTCCATTTTTTTGGGGCAAAATTCCAGAAATTTCCCTTATTTTTGGGCAAAATTGCAGAAATTTCCTTTATTTTGGGGGCAAAATTGCAGAAATTTCACTTATTTCAGGAAAAAAAAGCAAAAATTTTCTTATTTTGGGGCAAAAAGGCAGAAATTCCTAATATTATGTGTCAAAAATGCAGAAATTCCCCTTATTTTGAGGTAAAAAGGCTGAAATTCTCCTTAATAGGGGGCCAAAAGAAGAAATTTTTCTTATTTTAGGGTAAAATTGCAGAAATTTCACTTACTTAAGGGTAATAAGTCAGAATTTTCATTATTTTTGGGGCAAAAAAGACAGAAATTCCATGTGTTTTAGAAGAAAAAGACAGATATTCCACTTATTTAGAGGCAAAAAAGCAGAAATTCCCCTTATTTTGGAGCAAAAATGAAGAAATTTCCCTTTTTTATGGCAAAAAGGTATGCATTCTTCTTATTTTGGGGCAAAAATGCAGAAATTCTCCGTATTTTGGAGCAAAATTGCAGAAATTCCCATAATTGTGGGGCAAAAAGGCAGAAATTGCCTATATGTTGGGGCAAAAAGACAGAAATTCTCCTTATTTTGGGGCAAAACTCAGAAATTCCGCTTATTTTGGGGCAAAATTCCAGAAATTTTCTTTATTTTGGGGCAAAAAAGACAGGAATTTTCTTTGTTTTGGGGGAAAAAGACAGAAATTCCACTTATTTAGAGGCAAAAAAGTAGAATTCCCCTTATTTTGGAGCAAAAACGAAGAAATTTCCCTTTTTAATGCAAAAAGTTATGCATTCTTCTTATTTTCGGGCAAAAAGGCAGAAATTCCCCGTATTTGGAGCAAAATTGCAGGAATTCCCCTAATTGTGAGGCAAAAATTCAGAAAATCTCTATATGTTGGGGCAAAAAGAAAGAAATTCTAATTATTGGGAGGCAAAACTCAGAAATTCCACTTATTTTCGGGCAAAATATCAAAAATTTCCCTTATTTTGGGGCAAAATTGCAGAAATTTCACTAATTTTAGGGCAAAATTGCAGATATTTCACTTATCTGGGGGCAAAATTGCAGAAATTTCACTTATTTTGAAGCAAAATTGCAGAAATTTCACTTATTTCAGGGAATAAGAGCAGAAATTTTCCTTATTTTGGGGCAAAAAGCAGAAATTCCTAATATTTTGTGGCAAAAAAGCAGAAATACCCCTTATTTTGAGGTAAAAAGGCTGAAATTCCCCTTATTTGGGGGCAAAAATGAAGAAATTTTCCATATTTTGGGGCAAAATTGCAGAAATTTCACTTACTTCAGGGTTTTAAGTCAGAACTTTTCATTATTTTGGGGCAAAAAAGACAGAAATTCCCTTTGTTTTGGGGGAAAAAGACAGAAATTCCACTTATTTAGAGGGAAAAAAGCAGAAATTCCCCTTATTTTGGAGCAAAAATGAAAAAATTTCCTTTTTTGATGGCAAAATGGTATGCATTCTTCTTATTTTCAGGCAAAAAGGCAGAAATTCCCCATATTTTGGAGCAAAATTGAAGAAATTCCCCTAATTGTGGTGCAAAAATGCAGAAATTCCCTATATGTTGGGGCAAAAAGACAGAAATTCTCCTTATTTTGGGGCAAAACTCTGAAATTCCACTTATTTTGGGGCAAAATTCCAGAAATTTCCCTTATTCTGGGACAAAAGTGCAGAAATTTCACTTATTTTGGGGCACAATTGCAGAAATTTCACTTATTTCAGGGTAATAAGTCAGAAATTTTTCTTATTTTGGGGCAAAAAAGACAGGAATATTCTTTGTTTTGGGGGAAAAGACAGAAATTCCACTTATTTATAGGCAAAAAAGCAGAAATTCCCCTTATTTTGAAGCAAAAATGAAGAAATTTCCCTTTTTTATGGCAAAAAGGTATGCATTCTTCTTATTTTCGGGCAAAAAGGCAGAAATTCCCCGTATTTTTGAGCAAAATTGCAGAAATTTGCCTAATTGTAGGGCAAAAAGGCAGAAATTCTCTATAAGTTGGGGCAAAAAGACAGAAATTCTCCTTATTTTGGGGCAAAACTCAGAAATTCCATTTTTTGGGGCAAAATTCCAGAAATTTCCCTTAATTTGGGGCAAAATTGTAGAAATTTCACTTATTTTGGGGCAAAATTGCAGAAATTTCACTTATTTCAGAGAAAAAATGCAGAAATTTTCTTATTTTGGGCCAAAAAGGCAGAAATTCCTAATATTTTGTGGCAAAAATGCATAAATTCCCCTTATTTTGAGGTAAAAATACTGAAATTCCCTTAATAGAGGGTAAATATGCAGAAATTCCCCTATTTTAAGGTAAAATGGCTGAAATTCCCCTTATTTTGTAAACAAAAACGCAGAAAATTCCCTTATTTTAGGGCAAAATTGCAAAAATTTCACTTACTTCAGGGTAATAAGTCAGAATTTTTCCTTATTTTGGGGCAAAAAGGACAGAAATTCCCTTTGTTTTGGGGGAAAAAGACAGAAATTCTACTTATTTAGAGGCAAAAAAGCAGAAATTCCCCTTATTTTGGAGCAAAAATGAAGAAATTTCCCTTTCTTATGGCAAAAAGGTATGCATTCTTCTTATTTTCGGGCAAAAAGGCAGAAATTCCCCGTATTTTGGAGTAAAAATTGCAGAAATTCCCCTAATTGTGGGGCAAAAATGCAGAAAATCTCTATATGTTGGGGCAAAAAACAGAAATTCTCCTTATTTTGGGGCAAAACTCAGAAACTCCACTTATTTTGGGGCAAAATTCCAGAAATTTCACTTATTTTGGGGCAAAATTGCAGAAATTTCCCTTATTTGAGGCAAATTTGCAGAAATTTCACTTATTTTGGGGCAAAATTGCAGAAATTTCACTTATTTCAGGGAAAAAAGGCAGAAATTTTTCTTATTTTGGGGCAAAAAGCAGAAATTCCTAATATTTTGTGGAAAAAATTTAGAAATTCCCCTTATTTTGAGGTAAAAAGGCTGAAATTCCCCTTAATAGGGAGCAAAAAGGCAGAAATTTTTCTTATTTTCGGGCAAAATTGCAGAAATTTTACTTACTTCAGGGTAATAAGTCAGAATTTTTCTTTATTTTGGGGCAAAAAAACTGAAATTCCATTTGTTTTAGGGGAAAAAGACAGATATTCCACATATTTAGAGGCAAAAAAGCAGAAATTCCCCTTATTTTGAAGCAAAAATGAAGAAATTTCCCTTTTTTATGGCAAAAAGGTATGCATTCTTCTTTTTTTCGGGCAAAAAGGCAGAAATTCTCTGTATTTTGGAGCAAAATTGCAGAAATTCCCATAACTGTGGGGCAAAAATGCAGAAATTGCCTATATGTTGGGGCAAAAAGACAGAAATTCTCCTTATTTTGGGGCAAAACCTAGAAATTTCCCTTATTTTGGGGCAAAATTCCAGAAATTTCTCTTATTTTGGGCCAAAATTGCAGAAATTTCACTTATTTTGGGGCAAAATTGCAGAAATTTCACATATTTCAGGGTAATAATTCAGAAATTTTTCTTATTTTGGGGCAAAAAAGACAATAATTTTTTTTTGTTTTGGGGGAAAAAGACAAAAATTCCACTGATTTAGAGGCAAAAAACCAGAAATTCCCCTTATTTTGATCAAAAATGAAGAAATTTCCCTTTTTTATGGCAAAAAGGTATTCATTCTTCTTATTTTCGGGCAAAAAGGCAAAAATTCACGGTATTTTGGAGCAAAATTGCAGAAATTTGCCTAATTGTGGAGCAAAAAGGCAGAAATTCTCTATATGTTGGGGCAAAAAACAGAAATTCTCCTTATTTTGGGGCAAAACTCAGAAATTCCATTATTTTGGGGCAAAATTGCAGAAATTTCACTTATTTTGGGGCATAATTGCAGAAATTTCACTTATTTCAGGGAAAAAAAGCAGAAATTTTCTTATTTTGGGCAAAAAGGCAGAAATTCCTAGTATTTTGTGTCAAAATTCAGAAATTCCCCTTATTTTGTGGTAAAAAGGCTGAAATTCCCCTTAATAGGGGGCAAAAAGTCAGAAATTTTTCTTATTTTAGGGCAAAATTGCAGAAATTTCACTTACTTCAGGGTAATAAGTCAGAAATTTTCCTTATTTTGGGGCAAAAAAGACAGGAATTTTCTTTGTTTTGGGGGAAAAAGACAGAAATTCTACTTATTTAAAGGCCAAAAAGCAGAAATTCCTTTTATTTTAGAGCAAAAATGAAGAAATTTCCATTTTTTATGGCAAAAAGGTATGCATTCTTCTTATTTTCGGGCAAAAAGGCAGAAATTCCCCGTATTTTGGAGCAAAATTGCAGAAATTTGCCTAATTGTAGGGCAAAAAGGCAGAAATTCTCTATATGTTGGGGCAAAAAGACAGAAATTCTCCTTATTTTGGGGCAAAACTCAGAAATTCCATTTTTTGGGGCAAAATTCCAGAAATTTCCCTTAATTTGGGGCAAAATTGTAGAAATTTCACTTATTTTGGGGCAAAATTGCAGAAATTTCACTTATTTCAGAGAAAAAAAAGCAGAAATTTTCTTATTTTGAGCCAAAAAGGCAGAAATTCCTAATATTTTGTGGCAAAAATGCATAAATTCCCCTTATTTTGAGATAAAAATACTGAAATTCCCTTAATAGAGGGTAAATATGCAGAAATTCCCCTAATTTGAGGTAAAATGGCTGAAATTCCCCTCATTTTGTAAACAAAAATGCAGAAAATTCCCTTATTTTAGGGCAAAATTGCATAAATTTCACTTACTTCAGGGTAATAAGTCAGAATTTTTCCTTATTTTGGGGCAAAAAAGACAGAAATTCCCTTTGTTTTGGGGGAAAAAGACAGAAATTCTACTTATTTAGAGGCAAAAAAGCAGAAATTCCCCTTATTTTGGAGCAAAAATAAAGAAATTTCCCTTTCTTATGGCAAAAAGGTATGCATTCTTCTTATTTTCGGGCAAAAATGCAGAAATTCCGCGTATTTTGGAGTAAAAATTGCAGAAATTCCCCTAATTGTGGGGCAAAAATGCAGAAAATCTCTATATGTTGGGGCAAAAAACAGAAATTCTCCTTATTTTGGGGCAAAACTCAGAAATTCCACTTATTTTGGGGCAAAATTCCAGAAATTTCCCTTATTTTGGGGCAAAATTGCAGAAATTTCACTTATTTGAGGCAAATTTGCAGAAATTTCACTTATTTTGGGGCAAAATTGCAGAAATTTCACTTATTTCAGGGAAAAAAGGCAGAAATTTTCCTTATTTTGGGGCAAAACGCAGAAATTCCTAATATTTTGTGGCAAAAATTTAGAAATTCCCCTTATTTTGAGGTAAAAAGGCTGAAATTCCCCTTAATAGGGGGCAAAAAGGCAGAAATTTTTCTTATTTTGGGGCAAAATTGAGAAATTTTACTTACTTCAGGGTAATAAGTCAGAATTTTTCTTAATTTTAGGGCAAAAAAACTGAAATTCCATTTGTTTTAGGGGAAAAAGACAGATATTCCACATATTTAGAGGCAAAAAAGCAGAAATTCCCCTTATTTTGGAGCAAAAATGAAGAAATTTCCCTTTTTTATGGCAAAAAGGTATGCATTCTTCTTATTTTCGGGCAAAAAGGCAGAAATTCTCTGTATTTTGGAGCAAAATTGCAGAAATTCCCATAATTGTGGGGCAAAAATGCAGAAATTGCCTATATGTTGGGGCAAAAAGACAGAAATTCTCCTTATTTTGGGGCAAAACCTAGAAATTCCACTTTTTTGGGGCAAAATTTCAGAAATTTCCCTTATTTTGGGCCAAAATTGCAGAAATTTCACTTATTTTGGGGCAAAATTGCAGAAATTTCACTTATTTCAGGGTAATAAGTCAGAAATTTTTCTTATTTTTGGGCAAAAAAGACAGGAATTTTCTTTGTTTTGGGGGAAAAATACAGAAATTCCACTGATTTAGAGGCAAAAAACCAGAAATTCCCCTTATTTTGGAGCAAAAATGAAGAAATTTCCCTTTTTTATGGCAAAAAGGTATTCATTCTTCTTATTTTCGGGCAAAAAGGCAGAAATTCCCCGTATTTTGGTGCAAAATTGCAGAAATTTGCCTAATTGTGGGGCAAAAAGGCAGAAATTCCCTATATGTTGGGGCAAAATACAGAAATTCTCCTTATTTTGGAGCAAAACTCTGAAATTCCACTTATTTTGGGGCAAAATTCCAGAAATTTCCCTTATTCTGGGACAAAAGTGCAGAAATTTCACTTATTTGGGGGCACAATTGCAGAAATTTCACTTATTTCAGGGTAATAAGTCAGAAATTTTTCTTATTTTGGGGCAAAAAAGACAGGAATATTCTTTGTTTTGGGGGAAAAGACAGAAATTCCACTTATTTATAGGCAAAAAAGCAGAAATTCCCCTTATTTTGAAGCAAAAATGAAGAAATTTCCCTTTTTTATGGCAAAAAGGTATGCATTCTTCTTATTTTCGGGCAAAAAGGCAAAAATTCACGGTATTTTGGAGCAAAATTGCAGAAATTTGCCTAATTGTGGGGCAAAAAGGCAGAAATTCTCTATATGTTGGGGCAAAAAGACAGAAATTCTCCTTATTTTGGGGCAAAACTCAGAAATTCCATTATTTTGGGGCAAAATTCCAGAAATTTCCCTTATTTTCGGGCAAAATTGCAGAAATTTCACTTATTTTGAGGCATAATTGCAGAAATTTCACTTATTTCAAGGAAAAAAAGCAGAAATTTTCTTATTTTGGGGCAAAAAGGCAGAAATTCCTAGTATTTTGTGTCAAAATTCAGAAATTCCCCTTATTTTGAGGTAAAAAGGCTGAAATTCCCCTTAATAGGGGGCAAAAAGTCAGAAATTTTTCTTATTTTAGGGCAAAATTGCAGAAATTTCACTTACTTCAGGGTAATAAGTCAGAAATTTTCCTTATTTTGGGGCAAAAAAAAGGAATTTTCTTTGTTTTGGGGGAAAAAGACAGAAATTCTACTTATTTAGAGGCCAAAAAGCAGAAATTCCTTTTATTTTAGAGCAAAAATGAAGAAATTTCCATTTTTTATGGCAAAAAGGTATGCATTCTTCTTATTTTCGGGCAAAAAGGCAGAAATTCCCCGTATTTTGGAGCAAAATTGCAGAAATTTGCCTAATTGTAGGGCAAAAAGGCAGAAATTCTCTATATGTTGGGGCAAAAAGACAGAAATTCTCCTTATTTTGGGGCAAAACTCAGAAATTCCATTTTTTGGGGCAAAATTCCAGAAATTTCCCTTAATTTGGGGCAAAATTGTAGAAATTTCACTTATTTTGGGGCAAAATTGCAGAAATTTCACTTATTTCAGAGAAAAAAAAGCAGAAATTTTCTTATTTTCGGCCAAAAAGGCAGAAATTCCTAATATTTTGTGGCAAAAATGCATAAATTCCCCTTATTTTGAGGTAAAAATACTGAAATTCCCTTAATAGAGGGTAAATATGCAGAAATTCCCCTAATTTGAGGTAAAATGGCTGAAATTCCCCTTATTTTGTAAACAAAAACGCAGAAAATTCCCTTATTTTAGGGCAAAATTGCATAAATTTCACTTACTTCAGGGTAATAAGTCAGAATTTTTCCTTATTTTGGGGCAAAAAAGACAGAAATTCCCTTTGTTTTGGGGGAAAAAGACAGAAATTCTACTTATTTAGAGGCAAAAAAGCAGAAATTCCCCTTATTTTGGAGCAAAAATAAAGAAATTTCCCTTTCTTATGGCAAAAAGGTATGCATTCTTCTTATTTTCGGGCAAAAAGCCAGAAATTCCCCGTATTTTGGAGTAAAAATTGCAGAAATTCCCCTAATTGTGGGGCAAAAATGCAGAAAATCTCTATATGTTGGGGCAAAAAACAGAAATTCTCCTTATTTTGGGGCAAAACTCAGAAATTCCACTTATTTTGGGGCAAAATTCCAGAAATTTCCCTTATTTTGGGGCAAAATTGCAGAAATTTCACTTATTTGAGGCAAATTTGCAGAAATTTCACTTATTTTGGGGCAAAATCGCAGAAATTTCACTTATTTCAGGGAAAAAAGGCAGAAATTTTCCTTATTTTGGGGCAAAACGCAGAAATTCCTAATATTTTGTGGCAAAAATTTAGAAATTCCCCTTATTTTGAGGTAAAAAGGCTGAAATTCCCCTTAATAGGGGGCAAAAAGGCAGAAATTTTTCTTATTTTGGGGCAAAATTGCAGAAATTTTAGTTACTTCAGGGTAAAAAGTCAGAATTTTTCTTAATTTTAGGGCAAAAAAACTGAAATTCCATTTGTTTTAGGGGAAAAAGACAGATATTCCACATATTTAGAGGCAAAAAAGCAGAAATTCCCCTTATTTTGGAGCAAAAATGAAGAAATTTCCCTTTTTTATGGCAAAAAGGTATGCATTCTTCTTATTTTCGGGCAAAAAGGCAGAAATTCTCTGTATTTTGGAGCAAAATTGCAGAAATTCCCATAATTGTGGGGCAAAAATGCAGAAATTGCCTATATGTTGGGGCAAAAAGACAGAAATTCTCCTTATTTTGGGGCAAAACCTAGAAATTCCACTTTTTTGGGGCAAAATTCCAGAAATTTCCCTTATTTTGGGCCAAAATTGCAGAAATTTCACTTATTTTGGGGCAAAATTGCAGAAATTTCACTTATTTCAGGGTAATAAGTCAGAAATTTTTCTTATTTTGGGGCAAAAAAGACAGGAATTTTCTTTGTTTTGGGGGAAAAATACAGAAATTCCACTGATTTAGAGGCAAAAAACCAGAAATTCCCCTTATTTTGGAGCAAAAATGAAGAAATTTCCCTTTTTTATGGCAAAAAGGTATTCATTCTTCTTATTTTCGGGCAGAAAGGCAGAAATTCCCCGTATTTTGGTGCAATATTGCAGAAATTTGCCTAATTGTGTGGCAAAAAGGCAGAAATTCCCTATATGTTGGGGCAAAATACAGAAATTCTCCTTATTTTGGGGCAAAACTCTGAAATTCCACTTATTTTGGGGCAAAATTCCAGAAATTTCCCTTATTCTGGGACAAAAGTGCAGAAATTTCACTTATTTGGCGGCACAATTGCAGAAATTTCACTTATTTCAGGGTAATAAGTCAGAAATTTTTCTTATTTTGGGGCAAAAAAGACAGGAATATTCTTTGTTTTGGGGGAAAAGACAGAAATTCCACTTATTTATAGGCAAAAAAGCAGAAATTCCCCTTATTTTGAAGCAAAAATGAAGAAATTTCCCTTTTTTATGGCAAAAAGGTATGCATTCTTCTTATTTTCGGGCAAAAAGGCAAAAATTCACGGTATTTTGGAGCAAAATTGCAGAAATTTGCCTAATTGTGGGGCAAAAAGGCAGAAATTCTCTATATGTTGGGGCAAAAAGACAGAAATTCTCCTTATTTTGGGGCAAAACTCAGAAATTCCATTATTTTGGGGCAAAATTCCAGAAATTTCCCTTATTTTCGGGCAAAATTGCAGAAATTTCACTTATTTTGGGGCATAATTGCAGAAATTTCACTTATTTCAGGGAAAAAAAGCAGAAATTTTCTTATTTTGGGGCAAAAAGGCAGAAATTCCTAGTATTTTGTGTCAAAATTCAGAAATTCCCCTTATTTTGAGGTAAAAAGGCTGAAATTCCCCTTAATAGGGGGCAAAAAGTCAGAAATTTTTCTTATTTTAGGGCAAAATTGCAGAAATTTCACTTACTTCAGGGTAATAAGTCAGAAATTTTCCTTATTTTGGGGCAAAAAAGACAGGAATTTTCTTTGTTTTGGGGGAAAAAGACAGAAATTCTACTTATTTAAAGGCCAAAAAGCAGAAATTCCTTTTATTTTAGAGCAAAAATGAAGAAATTTCCATTTTTTATGGCAAAAAGGTATGCATTCTTCTTATTTTCGGGCAAAAAGGCAGAAATTCCCCGTATTTTGGAGCAAAATTGCAGAAATTTGCCTAATTGTAGGGCAAAAAGGCAGAAATTCTCTATATGTTGGGGCAAAAAGACAGAAATTCTCCTTATTTTGGGGCAAAACTCAGAAATTCCATTTTTTGGGGCAAAATTCCAGAAATTTCCCTTAATTTGGGGCAAAATTGTAGAAATTTCACTTATTTTGGGGCAAAATTGCAGAAATTTCACTTATTTCAGAGAAAAAAAAGCAGAAATTTTCTAATTTTGGGCCAAAAAGGCAGAAATTCCTAATATTTTGTGGCAAAAATGCATAAATTCCCCTTATTTTGAGGTAAAAATACTGAAATTCCCTTAATAGAGGGTAAATATGCAGAAATTCCCCTAATTTGAGGTAAAATGGCTGAAATTCCCCTTATTTTGTAAACAAAAACGAAGAAAATTCCCTTATTTTAGGGCAAAATTGCATAAATTTCACTTACTTCAGGGTAATAAGTCAGAATTTTTCCTTATTTTGGGGCAAAAAGGACAGAAATTCCCTTTGTTTTGGGGGAAAAAGACAGAAATTCTACTTATTTAGAGGCAAAAAAGCAGAAATTCCCCTTATTTTGGAGCAAAAATGAAGAAATTTCCCTTTCTTATGGCAAAAAGGTATGCATTCTTCTTATTTTCGGGCAAAAAGGCAGAAATTCCCCGTATTTTGGAGTAAAAATTGCAGAAATTCCCCTAATTGTGGGGCAAAAATGCAGAAAATCTCTATATGTTGGGGCAAAAAACAGAAATTCTCCTTATTTTGGGGCAAAACTCAGAAACTCCACTTATTTTGGGGCAAAATTCCAGAAATTTCCCTTATTTTGGGGCAAAATTGCAGAAATTTCACTTATTTGAGGCAAATTTGCAGAAATTTCACTTATATTGGGGCAAAATTGCAGAAATTTCACTTATTTCAGGGAAAAAAGGCAGAAATTTTTCTTATTTTGGGGCAAAAAGCAGAAATTCCTAATATTTTGTGGAAAAAATTTAGAAATTCCCCTTATTTTGAGGTAAAAAGGCTGAAATTCCCCTTAATAGGGGGCAAAAAGGCAGAAATTTATCATATTTTCGGGCAAAATTGCAGAAATTTTACTTACTTCAGGGTAATAAGTCCGAATTTTTCTTTATTTTGGGGCAAAAAAACTGAAATTCCATATGTTTTAGGGGAAAAAGACAGATATTCCACATATTTAGAGGCAAAAAAGCAGAAATTCCCCTTAATTTTGAGCAAAAATGAAGAAATTTCCCTTTTTTATGGCAAAAAGGTATGCATTCTTCTTATTTTCAGGCAAAAAGGCAGAAATTCTCTGTATTTTGGAGCAAAATTGCAGAAATTCCCATAACTGTGGGGCAAAAATGCAGAAATTGCCTATATGTTGGGGCAAAAAGACAGAAATTCTCCTTATTTTGGGGTAAAACCTAGAAATTCCAATTTTTGGGGCAAAATTTCAGAAATTTCTTTTATTTTGGGCCAAAATTGCAGAAATTTCACTTATTTTGGGGCAAAATTGCAGAAATTTCACTTATTTCAGGGTAATAAGTCAGAAATTTTTCTTATTTTGGGGCAAAAAAGACAAGAATTTTCTTTGTTTTGGGAGAAAAAGACAGAAATTCCACTGATTTAGAGGCAAAAAACCAGAAATTCCCCTTATTTTGATCAAAAATGAAGAAATTTCCCTTTTTTATGGCAAAAAGGTATTCATTCTTCTTATTTTCGGGCAAAAAGGCAGAAATTTCCCGTATTTTGGTGCAAAATTGCAGAAATTTGCCTAATTTTGGGGCAAAAAGGCAGAAATTCCCTATATGTTGGGGCAAAATACAGAAATTCTCCTCATTTTGGGGCAAAACTCAGAAATTTCAATTATTTTCGGGCAAAATTGCAGAAATTTCCCTTATTTTGGGGCAAAATTGCAGAAATTTCACTTATTTCAGGGTAATAAGTCAGAAATTTTTCTTATTTTGGGGCAAAAAAGACAGGAATTTTCTTTGTTTTTGGGGAAAAGACAGAAATTCCACTTATTTAGAGGCAAAAAGCAGAAATTCCCCTTATTTTGAAGCAAAAATGAAGAAATTTCCCTTTTTTATGGCAAAAAGGTATGCATTCTTCTTATTGTCGGGCAAAAAGGCAAAAATTCACTGTATTTTGGAGCAAATTTGCAGAAATTTGCCTAATTGTGGGGCAAAAAGGCAGAAATTCTCTATATGTTGGGGCAAAAAGACAGAAATTCTCCTTATTTTGGGGCAAAACTCAGAAATTCCATTTTTTGGGGCAAAATTCCAGAAATTTCCCTTAATTTGGGGCAAAATTGTAGAAATTTCACTTATTTTGGGGCAAAATTGCAGTAATTTCACTTATTTCAAAGAAAAAAAAAGCAGAAATTTTCTTATTTTCGGCCAAAAAGGCAGAAATTCCTAATATTTTGTGGCAAAAATGCATAAATTCCCCTTATTTTGAGGTAAAAATACTGAAATTCCCTTAATAGGGGGTAAATATGCAGAAATTCCCCTAATTTGAGGTAAAATGGCTGAAATTCCCCTTATTTTGTAAACAAAAACGCAGAAAATTCCCTTATTTTAGGGCAAAATTGCATAAATTTCACTTACTTCAGGGTAATAAGTCAGAATTTTTCCTTATTTTGGGGCAAAAAAGACAGAAATTCCCTTTGTTTTGGGGGAAAAAGACAGAAATTCTACTTATTTAGAGGCAAAAAAGCAGAAATTCCCCTTATTTTGGAGCAAAAATGAAGAAATTTCCCTTTCTTATGGCAAAAAGGTATGCATTCTTCTTATTTTCGGGCAAAAAGGCAGAAATTCCCCGTATTTTGGAGTAAAAATTGCAGAAATTCCCCTAATTGTGGGGCAAAAATGCAGAAAATCTCTATATGTTGGGGCAAAAAACAGAAATTCTCCTTATTTTGGGGCAAAACTCAGAAATTCCACTTATTTTGGGGCAAAATTCCAGAAATTTCCCTTATTTTGCGGCAAAATTGCAGAAATTTCACTTATTTGAGGCAAATTTGCAGAAATTTCACTTATTTTGGGGCAAAATTCCAGAAATTTCCCTTATTTTGGCCCAAAATTGCAGAAATTTCACTTATTTTGGGGCAAAATTGCAGAAATTTCACTTATTTCAGGGTAATAAGTCAGAAATTTTTCTTATTTTGGTTCAAAAAAGACAGGAATTTTCTTTGTTTTGGGGGAAAAATACAGAAATTCCACTGATTTAGAGGCAAAAAACCAGAAATTCCCCTTATTTTGGAGCAAAAATGAAGAAATTTCCCTTTTTTATGGTAAAAAGGTATTCATTCTTCTTATTTTCGGGCAAAAAGGCAGAAATTCCCCGTATTTTGGTGCAAAATTGCAGAAATTTGCCTAATTGTGGGGCAAAAAGGCAGAAATTCCCTATATGTTGGGGCAAAATACAGAAATTCTCCTTATTTTGGGGCAAAACTCTGAAATTCCACTTATTTTGGGGCAAAATTCCAGAAATTTCCCTTATTCTGGGACAAAAGTGCAGAAATTTCACTTATTTGGGGGCACAATTGCAGAAATTTCACTTATATCAGGGTAATAAGTCAGAAATTTTTCTTATTTTGTGGCAAAAAAGACAGGAATATTCTTTGTTTTGGGGGAAAAGACAGAAATTCCACTTATTTATAGGCAAAAAAGAGGAAATTCCCCTTATTTTGAAGCAAAAATGAAGAAATTTCCCTTTTTTATGGCAAAAAGGTATGCATTCTTCTTATTTTCGGGCAAAAAGGAAAAAATTCACGGAATTTTGGAGCAAAACTGCAGAAATTTGCCTAATTGTGGGGCAAAAAGGCAGAAATTCTCTATATGTTGGGGCAAAAAGACAGAAATTCTCCTTATTTTGGGGCAAAACTCAGAAATTCCATTATTTTGGGGCAAAATTCCAGAAATTTCCCTTATTTTCGGGCAAAATTGCAGAAATTTCACTTATTTTGGGGCATAATTGCAGAAATTTCACTTATTTCAGGGAAAAAAAGCAGAAATTTTCTTATTTTGGGGCAAAAAGGCAGAAATTCCTAGTATTTTGTGTCAAAATTCAGAAATTCCCCTTATTTTGAGGTAAAAAGGCTGAAATTCCCCTTAATAGGGGGCAAAAAGGCAGAAATTTTTCTTATTTTAGGGCAAAATTGCAGAAATTTCACTTACTTCAGGGTAATAAGTCAGAAATTTTCCTTATTTTGGGGCAAAAAAGACAGGAATTTTCTTTGTTTTGGGGGAAAAAGACAGAAATTCTACTTATTTAGAGGCCAAAAAGCAGAAATTCCTTTTATTTTAGAGCAAAAATGAAGAAATTTCCATTTTTTATGGCAAAAAGGTATGCATTCTTCTTATTTTCGGGCAAAAGGCAGAAATTCCCTGTATTTTGGAGCAAAATTGCAGAAATTTGCCTAATTGTAGGGCAAAAAGGCAGAAATTCTCTATATGTTGGGGCAAAAAGACAGAAATTCTCCTTATTTTGGGGCAAAACTCAGAAATTCCATTTTTTGGGGCAAAATTCCAGAAATTTCCCTTAATTTGGGGCAAAATTGTAGAAATTTCACTTATTTTGGGGCAAAATTGCAGAAATTTCACTTATTTCAGAGAAAAAAAAGCAGAAATTTTCTTATTTTGGGCCAAAAAGGCAGAAATTCCTAATATTTTGTGGCAAAAATGCATAAATTCCCTTTATTTTGAGGTAAAAATACTGAAATTCCCTTAATAGAGGGTAAATATGCAGAAATTCCCCTAATTTGAGGTAAAATGGCTGAAATTCCCCTTATTTTGTAAACAAAAACGCAGAAAATTCCCTTATTTTAGGGCAAAATTGCATAAATTTCACTTACTTCAGGGTAATAAGTCAGAATTTTTCCTTATTTTGGGGCAAAAAAGACAGAAATTCCCTTTGTTTTAGGGGAAAAAGACAGAAATTCTACTTATTTAGAGGCAAAAAAGCAGAAATTCCCCTTATTTTGGAGCAAAAATGAAGAAATTTCCCTTTCTTATGGCAAAAAGGTATGCATTCTTCTTATTTTCGGGCAAAAAGACAGAAATTCCCCGTATTTTGGAGTAAAAATTGCAGAAATTCCCCTAATTGTGGGGCAAAAATGCAGAAAATCTCTATATGTTGGGGCAAAAAACAGAAATTCTCCTTATTTTGTGGCAAAACTCAGAAATTCCACTTATTTTGGGGCAAAATTCCAGAAATTTCCCTTATTTTGGGGCAAAATTGCAGAAATTTCACTTATTTGAGGCAAATTTGCAGAAATTTCACTTATTTTGGGGCAAAATTGCAGAAATTTCACTTATTTCAGGGAAAAAAGGCAGAAATTTTCCTTATTTTGGGGCAAAAAGCAGAAATTCCTAATATTTTGTGGCAAAAATTTAGAAATTCCCCTTATTTTGAGGTAAAAATGCTGAAATTCCCCTTAATAGGGGGCAAAAAGGCAGAAATTTTTCTTATTTTGGGGCAAAATTGCAGAAATTTTACTTACTTCAGGGTAATAAGTCAGAATTTTTCTTAATTTTAGGGCAAAAATCTGAAATTCCATTTGTTTTAGGGGAAAAAGACAGATATTCCACATATTTAGAGGCAAAAAAGCAGAAATTCCCCTTATTTTGGAGCAAAAATGAAGAAATTTCCCTTTTTTAAGGCAAAAAGGTATGCATTCTTCTTATTTTCGGGCAAAAAGGCAGAAATTCTTTGTATTTTGGAGCAAAATTGCAGAAATTCCCATAATTGTGGGGCAAAAATGCAGAAATTGCCTATATGTTGGGGCAAAAAGACAGAAATTCTCCTTATTTTGGGGCGAAACCTAGAAATTCCACTTTTTTGGGGCAAAATTCCAGAAATTTCCCTTATTTTGGGCCAAAAATGCAGAAATTTCACTTATTTTGGGGCAAAATTGCAGAAATTTCACTTATTTCAGGGTAATAAGTCAGAAATTTTTCTTATTTTGGGGCAAAAAAGACAGGAATTTTCTTTGTTTTGGGGGAAAAATACAGAAATTCCACTGATTTAGAGGCAAAAAACCAGAAATTTCTCTTATTTTGGAGCAAAAATGAAGAAATTTCCCTTTTTTATGGCAAAAAGGTATTCATTCTTCTTATTTTCGGGCAAAAAGGCAGAAATTCCCTGTATTTTGGTGTAAAATTGCAGAAATTTGCCTAATTGTGGGGTAAAAAGGCAGAAATTCCCTATATGTTGGGGCAAAATACAGAAATTTTCCTTATTTTGGGGCAAAACTCTGAAATTCCACTTATTTTGGGGCAAAATCCCAGAAATTTCCCTTATTCTGGGACAAAAGTGCAGAAATTTCACTTATTTGGGGGCATAATTGCAGAAATTTCACTTATTTCAGGGAAATAAGTCAGAAATTTTTCTTATTTTGGGGAAAAAAGACAGGAATATTCTTTGTTTTGGGGGAAAAGACAGAAATTCCACTTATTTATAGGCAAAAAAGCAGAAATTCCCCTTATTTTGAAGCAAAAATGAAGAAATTTCCCTTTTTTATGGCAAAAAGGTATGCATTCTTCTTATTTTCGGGCAAAAAGGCAAAAATTCACGGTATTTTGGAGCAAAATTGCCGAAATTTGCCTAATTGTGGGGCAAAAAGGCAGAAATTCTCTATATGTTGGGGCAAAAAGACAGAAATTCTCCTTATTTTGGGGCAAAACTCAGAAATTCCATTATTTTGGGGCAAAATTCCAGAAATTTCCCTTATTTTGGGGCAAAATTGTAGAAATTTCACTTATTTTGGGGCATAATTGCAGAAATTTCACTTATTTCAGGGAAAAAAAGCAGAAATTTTCTTATTTTGGGGCAAAAAGGCAGAAATTCCTAGTATTTTGTGTCAAAATTCAGAAATTCCCCTTACTTTGAGGTAAAAAGCCTGAAATTCCCCTTAATAGGGGGCAAAAAGGCAGAAATTTTTCTTATTTTAGGGCAAAATTGCAGAAATTTCACTTACTTCAGGGTAATAAGTCAGAAATTTTCCTTATTTTGGGGCAAAAAAGACAGGAATTTTCTTTGTTTTGGGGGAAAAAGACAGAAATTCTACTTATTTAGAGGCCAAAAAGCAGAAATTCCTTTTATTTTAGAGCAAAAATGAAGAAATTTCCCTTTTTTATGGCAAAAAGGTATGCATTCTTCTTATTTTCGGGCAAAAAGGCAGAAATTCCCCGTATTTTGGAGCAAAATTGCAGAAATTTGCCTAATTGTAGGGCAAAAAGGCAGAAATTCTCTATATGTTGGGGCAAAAAGACAGAAATTCTCCTTATTTTGGGGCAAAACTCAGAAATTCCATTTTTTGGGGCAAAATTCCAGAAATTTCCCTTAATTTGGGGCAAAATTGTAGAAATTTCACTTATTTTGGGGCAAAATTGCAGAAATTTCACTTATTTCAGAGAAAAAAAAGCAGAAATTTTCTTATTTTGGGCCAAAAAGGCAGAAATTCCTAATATTTTGTGGCAAAAATGCATAAATTCCCCTTATTTTGAGGTAAAAAATACTGAAATTCCCTTAATAGAGGGTAAATATGCAGAAATTCCCCTAATTTGAGGTAAAATGGCTGAAATTCCCCTTATTTTGTAAACAAAAACGCAGAAAATTCCCTTATTTTAGGGCAAAATTGCATAAATTTCACTTACTTCAGGGTAATAAGTCAGAATTTTTCCTTATTTTGGGGCAAAAATACAGAAATTCCCTTTGTTTTTGGGGAAAAAGACAGAAATTCTACTTATTTAGAGGCAAAAAAGCAGAAATTCCCCTTATTTTGGAGCAAAAATGAAGAAATTTCCCTTTCTTATGGCAAAAAGGTATGCATTCTTCTTATTTTCGGGCAAAAAGGCAGAAATTCCCCGTATTTTGGAGTAAAAATTGCAGAAATTCCCCTAATTGTGGGGCAAAAATGCAGAAAATCTCTATATGTTGGGGCAAAAAACAGAAATTCTCCTTATTTTGGGGCAAAACTCAGAAATTCCACTTATTTTGGGGCAAAATTCCAGAAATTTCCCTTATTTTGCGGCAAAATTGCAGAAATTTCACTTATTTGAGGCAAATTTGCAGAAATTTCACTTATTTTGGGGCAAAATTGCAGAAATTTCACTTATTTCAGGGAAAAAAGGCATAAATTTTCCTTATTTTGGGGCAAAAAGCAGAAATTCCTAATATTTTGTGGAAAAAATTTAGAAATTCCCCTTATTTTGAGGTAAAAAGGCTGAAATTCCCCTTAATAGGGGGCAAAAAGGCAGAAATTTATCTTATTTTTGGGCAAAATTGCAGAAATTTTACTTACTTCAGGGTAATAAGTCAGAATTTTTCTTTATTTTGGGGCAAAAAAACTGAAATTCCATTTGTTTTAGGGGAAAAAGACAGATATTCCACATATTTAGAGGCAAAAAAGCAGAAATTCCCCTTATTTTTGAGCAAAAATGAAGAAATTTCCCTTTTTTATGGCAAAAAGTTATGCATTCTTCTAATTTTCAGGCAAAAAGGCAGAAATTCTCTGTATTTTGGAGCAAAATTGCAGAAATTCCCATAACTGTGGGGCAAAAATGCAGAAATTGCCTATATGTTGGGGCAAAAAGACAGAAATTCTCCTTATTTTGGGGCAAAACTCTGAAATTCCACTCATTTTGGGGCAAAATCCCAGAAATTTCCCTTATTCTGGGACAAAAGTGCAGAAATTTCACTTATTTGGGGGCACAATTGCAGAAATTTCACTTATTTCAGGGAAATAAGTCAGAAATTTTTCTTATTTTGGGGAAAAAAGACAGGAATATTCTTTGTTTAGGGGGAAAAGACAGAAATTCCACTTATTTATAGGCAAAAAAGCAGAAATTCCCCTTATTTTGAAGCAAAAATGAAGAAATTTCCCTTTTTTATGGCAAAAAGGTATGCATTCTTCTTATTTTCGGGCAAAAAGGCAAAAATTCACGGTATTTTGGAGCAAAATTGCCGAAATTTGCCTAATTGTGGGGCAAAAAGGCAGAAATTCTCTATATGTTGGGGCAAAAAGACAGAAATTCTCCTTATTTTGGGGCAAAACTCAGAAATTCCATTATTTTGGGGCAAAATTCCAGAAATTTCCCTTATTTTGGGGCAAAATTGCAGAAATTTCACTTATGTTAGGCAAATTTGCAGAAATTTCACTTATTTTGGGGCAAAATTGCAGAAATTTCACTTATTTCAGGGAAAAAAGGCAGAAATTTTCCTTATTTTGGGGCAAAAAGCAGAAATTCCTAATATTTTGTGGCAAAAATTTAGAAATTCCCCTTATTTTGAGGTAAAAAGGCTGAAATTCCCCTTAATAGGGGGCAAAGAGGCAGAAATTTTTCTTATTTTGGGGCAAAATTGCAGAAATTTTACTTACTTCAGGGTAATAAGTCAGAATTTTTCTTTATTTTGGGGCAAAAAAACTGAAATTCCATTTGTTTTAGGGGAAAAAGACAGATATTCCACATATTTAGAGGCAAAAAAGCAGAAATTCCCCTTATTTTGGAGCAAAAATGAAGAAATTTCCCTTTTTTATGGCAAAAAGGTATGCATTCTTCTTATTTTCAGGCAAAAAGGCAGAAATTCTCTGTATTTTGGAGCAAAATTGCAGAAATTCCCATAATTGTGGGGCAAAAATGCAGAAATTGCCTATATGTTGGGGCAAAAAGACAGAAATTCTCCTTATTTTGGGGCAAAACCTAAAAATTCCACTTATTTTGGGGCAAAATTCCAGAAATTTCTCTTATTTTGGGCCAAAATTGCAGAAATTTCACTTATTTTGGGGCAAAATTGCAGAAATTTCACTTATTTCAGGGTAATAAGACAGAAATTTTTCTAATTTTGGGGCAAAATAGACAGGAATTTTATTTGTTTTGGGGGAAAAAGACAGAAATTCCACTGATTTAGAGGCAAAAAAACAGAAATTCCCCTTATTTTGATCAAAAATGAAGAAATTTCCATTTTTTATGGCAAAAAGGTATTCATTCTTCTTATTTTCGGGCAAAAAGGCAGAAATTCCCCGTATTTTGGTGCAAAATTGCAGAAATTTGCCTAATTGTTGGGCAAAAAGGCAGAAATTCCCTATATGTTGGGGCAAAATACAGAAATTCTCCTCATTTTGGGGCAAAACTCAGAAATTTCAATTATTTTGGGGCAAAATTGCAGAAATTTCCCTTATTTTGGGGCAAAATTGCAGAAATTTCACTTATTTTGGGGCAAAATTGCAGAAATTCCACTTATTTCAGGGAAAAAAAGGCAGAAATTTTCCTTATTTTGGGGCATAAATTGAAATTCCTAATATTTTGTGGCAAAAATGCAGAAATTCCCCTTATTTTGAGGTAAAAAGGCTGAAATTCCCCTTATTTGGGGGCAAAAAGTCAGAAATTTCCCATATTTTGGGGCAAAATTGCAGAAATTTCACTTACTTCAGGGTAATAAGTCAGAATTTCTTCTTATTTTGGGGCAAAAAAGACAGAAATTCCCTTTGTTTTGGGGGAAAAAGACAGAAATTCCACTTATTTAGAGGCAAAAAAGCAGAAATTCCCCTTATTTTGGAGCAAAAATAAAGAAATTTCCTTTTTTGATGGCAAAAAGGTATGCATTCTTCTTATTTTCGGGCAAAAAGGCAGAAATTCCCCGTATTTTGGAGCAAAATAGAAGAAATTCCCCTTATTGTGTGGCAAAAAGGCAGAAATTCCCTATATGTTGGGGCAAAAATACAGAAATTTTCCTTATTTGGGGGCAAAATTCATAAATTCCACATATTTTGGGGCAAAATTCCAGAAATTTCCTTTATTTTGGGACAAAATTGCAGAAATTTCACTTATTTTGGGGCAAAATTGCAGAAATTTCACTTATTTCAGGGAAAAAAGGCAGAAATTCCGCTTATTTTGAGGTAAAAAGCCTGAAATTCCCCTTAATTGGGGGCAAAAGGCAGAAATTTCCCTTATTTTGAGGCAAAATTGCAGAAATTTCACTTATGTCAGTGTAATAAGTGAGAAATTTTCCTTATTTTGGGGCAAAAAAGACAAAAATTTCTTTTGTTTTGGAGGAAAAAGACAGAAATTCCACTTATTTAGAGGCAAAATTCCAGAAATTCCCCTTTTTGGAGCAAAAATGAAGAAATTTCCTTTTTTATGGCAAAAAGGTATGCATTCTTCTTATTTTCGGGCAAGAAGGCAGAAATTCTTCGTATTTTGGAGCAAAATTGCAGAAATTTCCCTAATTGTAGGGCAAAAAGGCAGAAATTCTCTATATGTTGGGACAAAAAGACAGAAATTCTCTTTATTTCGGGGCAAAACTCAGAAATTCCACTTATTTGGGGCAAAATTCCAGAAATTTCCCTTATTTTGATGCAAAATTGCAGAAATTTCACTTATTTTGAGGCAAAATTGCAGAAATTTCACCTATTTCAGGGAAAAAAAGCAGAAATTTTCTTATTTAGGGGAGAAAAGGCAGAAATTCTTAATATTTTGTGGCAAAAATGTAGAAATTCTTCTTATTTTGAGGTAAAAAAACTGAAATTCTCCTTATTTGGGGGCAAAAATGCAGAAATTCCCCTTATTTTGTGGTAAAAAGGGTGAATTTCTTTTTATTTGGGGGCAAAAAGGCAGAAATTTCCCTTATTTTGGGGCAAAATTGCAGAAATTCCACTTACTTCAGGGTAATAAGTCAGTATTTTTTTTTATTTTGGGGCAAAAAAGACAGAAATTCCCTTTGTTTTGGAAGAAAAAGACAGAAATTCCACTTATTTAGAGGCAAAAAAGCAGAAATTCCTTTTATTTTGGAGCAAAAATGAAGAAATTTTCCATTTTTATGGCAAAAAGGTATGCATTCTTCTTATTTTCGGGCAAAAAGGCAGAAATTTTCCGTATTATGGAGCAAAATTGCAGAAATTCCCCTAATTGTGGGGCAAAAAGTCAGAAATTCTCTATATGTTGGGGCAAAAAGACAGAAATTCTCCTTATTTTGGGGCAAAACTCAGAAATTCCACTTATTTTGGGGCAAAATTCCAGAAATTTCCCTTATTTTGGGGCAAAATTGCAGAAATTTCACATACTTCAGTGTAATAAGTCAGAATTTTTTCTTATTTTGGTGCAAAAGAGACAGAAATTCCCTTTGTTTTGGGGGAAAAATACAGAAATTCCACTTATTTAGAGGCAAAAAAGCAGAAATTCGCCTTAGTTTGGAGCAAAAATGAAGAAATTTCCCTTTTTTATGGCAAAAAGTTATGCATTCTTCTATTTTCGGGCAAAAAGGCAGAAATTCCCCGTATTTTTGAGCAAAATTGCAGAAATTTTCCTAATAGCGGGGCAAAAGGCAGAAATTGCCTATATGTTGGGGCAAAAATACAGAAATTCTCCTTATTTTGGGGCAAAACTCAGAAATTCAACTTATTTTGGGGCAAAATTCCAGAAATTTCCCCTATTTGGGGCAAAATTGTAGAAGTTTCACTTATTTTGTGGCAAAATTGCAGAAATTTCACTTATTTCAGGGAAAAAAAGCAGAAATTTTCTTATTATGGTGTAAAAAGGAAGAAATTCCTAATATTTTGTGGCAAAAATGCAGAAATTCCCCTTATTTTGAGGTAAAAAGGCTGAAATTCCTCTTATTTGGGGGCAAAAATGCAGAAATTCCCCTTATTTTGAGGTAAAAAGGCTGAAATTCCCCTTATTTAAGAACAAAAAGGCAGAAATTTCCCTTATTTTGGGGCAAAATTGCAGAAATTTTACTTACTTCAGGGTAATAAGTCAGAATTTTTTCTTATTTTGGGGCAAAAAAGACAAAAATTTCATTTGTTTTTGGAGAAAATACAGAAATTCCACTTATTTAGAGGCCAAAATGCAGAAATTCCCCTTAGTTTGGAGCAAAAATGAAGAAATTTTCCTATTTTATGGCAAAAAGGTATGCATTCTTCTTATTTTCGGGCAAAAAGGAAGAAATTCCCCGTATTTTGGAGCAAAATTGCAGAAATTCCCCTAATTGTGGGGCAAAAAGGCAGAAATTGCCTATATGTTGGGGCAAAAAGACAAAAATTCTCCTTATTTTGGGGCAAAACTCAGAAATTCCACTTATTTTTGGGCAAAATTCCAGAAATTTCCCTTATTTTGGGGCAAAATTGGAGAAATTTCACTTATTTTGGGGCAAAATTGCAGAAATTTCACATATTCCAGGGAAAAAAAGCAGAAATTTTCTTACTTTGGGGCAAAAATGCAGAAATTCCTAATATTTTGTGGCAAAAATGCATAAATTCCCCTTATTTTGAGGTAAAAATGCTGAAATTCCCCTTATTTGGGAAGAAAAAGGCAGAAATTTTTGTTATTTTCGGGCAAAATTGCAGAAATTTCACTTACTTATGGGTAATAAGTCAGAATTTTTCCTTATTTTGTGGCAAAAAAGACAGAAATTTCCTTTGTTTTGGGGGAAAAAGACAGAAATTCCACTTATTTAGAGGCAAAAAGCAGAAATTCCCCTTATTTTGTAGCAAAAATGAAGAAATTTCCCTTTTTTATGGCAAAAAGGTATGCATTCTTCTTATTTTCGGGCAAAAAGGCAAAAATTCCCCGTATTTTGGAGGAAAATTGGAGAAATTCCCTTAATTGTGGGGCAAAAAGATAGAAATTCCCTTTAGTTAGGGCAAAAAGACAGTAATTCTGCTCATTTTGGGGCAAAACTCAGAAATTCCACTTAATTTGGGGCAAAATTCCTGAAATTTCCCTTATTTTGGGGCAAAATTGCAGAAATTTCACTTATTTCAGAGAAAAAAGGCAGAAATTTTCCTTATTTTGGGGCAAAAGAGCAGAAATTCCTAATATTTTGTGGCAAAAATGCAGAAATTCCCTTTATTTTGAGGTAAAAAGACTAAAATTCCTCTGATTTGGGGGCAAAAATGAAGAAATTTCCATTATTTTGGGGAAAAATTGCAGAAATTTTACTTACTTCAGGGTAATAAGTCAGAATTTTTCCTTATTTTGGGGCAAAAAAGACAAAAATTTCATTTGTTTTTGGGCAAAATACAGAAATTCCACTTATTTAGAGGCCAAAATGCAGAAATTCCCCTTAGTTTGGAGCAAAAATGAAGAAATTTTCCTATTTTATGGCAAAAAGGTATGCATTCTTCTTATTTTCGGGCAAAAAGGAAGAAATTCCCCGTATTTTAAAGCAAAATTGCAGAAATTCCCCTAATTGTGGGGCAAAAAGGCAGAAATTGCCTATATGTTGGTGCAAAAAGACAAAAATTCTCCTTATTTTGGGGCAAAACTCAGAAATTCCACTTATTTTGGGGCAAAATTCCAGAAATTTCCCTTATTTTGGGGCAAAATTGCAGAAATTTCACTTATTTTGGGGCAAAATTGTAGAAATTTCACTTATTTCAGGGAAAAAAAGCAGAAATTTTCTTACTTTGGGGCAAAAATGCAGAAATTACTAATATTTTGTGGCAAAAATGCATAAATTCCCCTTATTTTGAGGTAAAAATGCTGAAATTCCCCTTATTTGGGAAGAAAAAAACAAAAATTTTTGTTATTTTGGGGCAAAATTGCAGAAATTTCACTTACTTCAGGGTAATAAGTCAGAATTTTTTCTTATTTTGTGGAAAAAAGACAGAAATTCCCTTTGTTTTGGGGGAAAAAGACAGAAATTCCACTTATTTAGAGGCAAAAAAGCAGAAATTACCCTTATTTTGGAGCAAAAATGAAGAAATTTCCCTTTTTTATGGCAAAAAGGTATGCATTCTTTTTATTTTCGGGCAAAAAGGCAGAAATTCCCCGTATTTTGGAGCAAAATTGGAGAAATTCCCTTAATTGTGGGGCAAAAAGGCAGAAATACCCTTTAGTTAGGGCAAAAAGACAGTAATTCTGCTTATTTTGGGGCAAAACTCAGAAATTCCACTTATTTTGGGGCAAAATTCCTGAAATTTCCCTTATTTTGGGGCAATATTTCAGAAATTTCACTTATTTTGGGACAAAATTGGAGAAATTTCACTTATTTTGGGGCAAAATTGCAGAAATTTCACTTATTTCAGAGAAAAAAGGCAGAAATTTTCTTTATTTTGGGGCAAAAGAGCAAAAATTCCTAATATTTTGTGGCAAAAATGCAGAAATTCCTTTTATTTTGAGGTAAAAAGGCTGAAATTCACCTGATTTGGGGGCAAAAAGGCAGAAATTCCCTGTATTTTGGAGTTAAATTGCAGAAATTTCCCTAATTGTGGGGCAAAAAGGCAGAAATTCTCTATATGTTGGCGAAAAAGACAGAAATTCTCCTTATTTTGGGGCAAAACTCAAAAATTCCATTTATTTTGGGGCAAAATTCTAGAAATTTCGCTTATTTTGGGGCAAAATTGAAGAAATTTCACTTATCTTAAGGCAAGATTGCAGAAATTTTACTTATTTTGGGGCAAAATTTTAGAAATTTCACTTATTTCAAAGAAAAAAGGCAGAAATTTTCCTTATTTTGGGGCAAAAGAGCAGAAATTCCTAATATTTTGTGGCAAAAATGCAGAAATTCCCTATATTTTGAGGTAAAAAGGCTGAAATTCCCCTGATTTGGGGGCAAAAAGGCAGAGATTTCCCTTATTTTGGGGAAATATTGCAGAAATTTTACTTACTTCATGGTAATAAGTCAGAATTTTTCCTTATTTTGGGGCAAAAAAGACAAAAATTTCATTTGTTTTTGGGGAAAATACAGAAATTCCACTTATTTAGAGGCCAAAATGCAGAAATTCCCCTTAGTTTGGAGCAAAAATGAAGAAATTTTCCTATTTTATGGCAAAAAGTTATGCATTCTTCTTATTTTTGGGAAAAAAGGAAGAAATTCCCCGTATTTTGGAGCAAAATTGCAGAAATTCCCCTAATTGTGGGGCAAAAAGGCAGAAATTGCCTATATGTTGGGGCAAAAAGACAAAAATTCTCCTTATTTTGGGGCAAAACTCAGAAATTCCACTTATTTTGGGGGAAAATTCCAGAAATTTCCCTTATTTTGGGGCAAAATTGCAGAAATTTCACTTATTTTGGGGCAAAATTGTAGAAATTTCACTTATTTCAGGGTAAAAAAGCAGAAATTTTCTTACTTTGGGGCAAAAATGCAGAAATTCCTAATATTTTGTGGCAAAAATGCATAAATTCCCCTTATTTTCAGGGAAAAATGCTGAAATTCCCCTTATTTGGGAAGAAAAAGGCAGAAATTTTTGTTATTTTGCGGCAAAATTGCAGAAATTTCACTTACTTCAGGGTAATAAGTCAGAATTTTTCCTTATTTTGGGGCAAAAAAGACAGAAATTCCCTTTGTTATGGGGGGAGGAAAAGACAGAAATTCTACTTATTTAGAGGTAAAAAAGCAGAAATACCCCTTATTTTGGAGCAAAAATGAAGAAATATCCCTTTTTTATGGCAAAAAGGTATGCATTCTTCTTATTTTCAGGCAAAAAGGCAGAAATTCCCCGTATTTTTGAGCAAAATTGCAGAAATTCACCTAATTGTGGGGCAAAAAGGCAGAAATTGCCTATATGTTGGGGCAAAAAGACAAAAATTCTCCTTATTTTGGGGCAAAACTCAGAAATTCCAATTATTTTGGTGCAAAATTCCAGAAATTTGCCTTATTTTGGGGCAAAATTGCAGAAATTTCACTTATTTTGGGGCAAAATTGCAGAAATTTCACTTATTTCAGGGTAAAAAAGCAGAAATTTTCTTACTTTGGGGCAAAAATGCAGAAATTCCTAATATTTTGTGGCAAAAATGCATAAATTCCCCTTATTTTCAGGTAAAAATGCTGAAATTCCCCTTATTTGGGAAGAAAAAGGCAGAAATTTTTGTTATTTTGGGGCAAAATTGCAGAAATTTCACTTACTTCAGGGTAATAAGTCAGAATTTTTCCTTATTTTGGGGCAAAAATACAGGAATTCCCTTTGTTTTGGAGGAAAAAGACAGAAATTCCACTTATTTAGAGGCAAAAAAGCAGAAATTCCCCTTATTTCGGAGCAAAAATGAAGAAATTTCCCTTTTCTATGGCAAAAGGTATGCATTCTTCTTATTTTCCGGCAAAATGGCAGAAATTCACCATATTTTGGAGCAAAATTGCAGAAATTTCCCTATTTGTGGGGCAAAAAGGCAGAAATTCCATATATGTTAGGGCAAAAAGACAGAAATTCTCCTTATTTTGGGGCAAAACTCAGAAATTCCACTTATTTTGGGGCAAAATTTTAGAAATTTCTATTATTTTGGGGCAAAATTGCAGAAATTTCACTTATTTTGGGCAAAATTCCAAAAATTTCACTTATTTCAGGGAAAAAAGGCAGAAATTTTTTTATTTTGGGGCAAAAAGGCAGAAGTTTTTAATGTTTTGTGGCAAAAATGCAGAAATTCCCCTTATTTTGAGGTAAAAAGGCTGAAATTCCCCTTATTTGGGGGCAAAAAGAAAGATATTTCCCATATTTTGGGGCAAAATTGCAGAAATTTCAATAACTTCAGGGTAATAAGTCAGAATTTTTTCTTATTTTGGGGCAAAAAAACAGAAATTCACTTTGTTTTGAATGAAAAAGACAGAAATTCCACTTATTTAGAGGCAAAAAAGCAGAAATTCCCCTTATTTTGGAGCAAAAATGAAGAAAGTTCCATTTTCTATGGCAAAAAGTTATGAATTCTTCTTATTTTCGGGCAAAAAGGCAGAAATTCCCCGTATTTTGGAGCAAAATTGCAGAAATTCCCCTAATTGTGGGGCAAAAAGGCAGAAATTGCCTATATGTTGGGGCAAAAAGACAGAAATTCTCCTTATTTTGGGGCAAAACTCAGAAATTCTACTTATTTTGAGGCAAAATTCAAGAAATTTCCCTTAATTTGGGGCAAAATTGCATAAATTTTTCTTATTTTGGGGCAAAATTGCAGAAATTTCACTTATTTTGGGGCAAAATTGCAGAAATTTCACTTATTTTGGGGAAAAATTGCAAATTTTACTTATTTAGGAAAAAAAGGCAGAAATTTTTCTAATTTTTGGGGCAAAAAGGCAGAAATTCTTAATATTTTGTGGGAAAAATGTAGAAATTCCCCTTATTTTGAGGTAAAAAGGCTGAAATTCCCCTTATTTGGGGGCAAAAAGGCAGAAATTTCGCTTATTTAGGGGCAAAATTGCAAAAATTTCACTTACTTCAGGGTAATAAGTCAGAATTTTTCCTTATTTTGGGGCAAAAAAGACAGGAATTCCCTTCGTTTTGGAGGAAAAAGACAGAAATTCCACTTATTTAGAGGCAAAAAAGCAGAAATTCCCCTTATTTCGGAGCAAAAATGAAGAAATTTCCCTTTTCTATGGCAAAAGGTATGCATTCTTCTTATTTTCCGGCAAAAAGGCAGAAATTCCCCATATTTTGGAGCAAAATTGCAGAAATTTTCCTAATTGTGGGGCAAAAAGGAAGAAATTGCCTATATGTTGGGGCAAAAAGACAGAAATTCTCCTTATTTTGGGGCAAAACTCAGAAATTCCACTTATTTTGGGGAAAAATTTTAGAAATTTCTCTTATTTTGGGGCAAAATTGCAGAAATTTCACTTATTTTGAGCAAAATTCCAAAAATTTCACTTATTTCAGGGAAAAAAGGCAGAAATTTTTTTAATTTGGGGCAAAAATTCAGAAATTTTTAATATTTTGTGGCAATAATGCAAAAATTCCCCTTATTTTGAGGTAAAAAGGCTGAAATTCCCCAAATTTGGGGGCAAAAAGGCAGAAATTTCCTATATTTTGGGGCAAGATTGCAGAAATTTCACTTACTTCAGGGTAATAAGTCAGAATTTTTTCTTATTTTGGGGCAAAAAAACAGAAATTCACTTTGTTTTGTAGGAAAAACACAGAAATTCCACTTATTTAGAGGCAAAAAAGCAGATATTGCCCTTATTTTGGAGCAAAAATGAAGAAATTTCCCTTTTCTATGGCAAAAATTTATGCATTCTGCTTATTTTCGGGCAAAAAGACAGAAATTCCCCGTATTTTGGAGCAAAATTGCCGAAATTCCCCTAATTTTGGGGCAAAAAGGCAGAAATTGCCTATATGTTGGGGCAAAAAGACAGAAATTCTTCTTATTTTGGGGCAAAACTCAGAAATTCCACTTACTTTGGGGCAAAATTCCAGAAATTTCCCTTATTTTGGGGCAAAATTGCATTAATTTTTCTTATTTTGGGGCAAAATTGCAGAAATTTCACTTATTTTTGGGCAAAATTGCAGAAATTTCACTTATTTTGGGGCAAAATTGCAAATTTCACTTATTTCAGAAAAAAAAGGCAGAAATTTTTCTAATTTTTGGGGCAAAAAAGCAGAAATTCTTAATATTTTGTGGCAAAAATGTAGAAATTCCCCTTATTTTGAGGTAAACAGGCTGAAATTCCCCTTATTTGGGGGCAAAAAGGCAGAAATTTCGCTTATTTAGGGGCAAAATTGCAGAATTTTCACTAACTTCAGGGTAATAAGTCAGAGATTTTTTTATTTGGGGCCAAAAAGACAGAAATTCCCTTTGTTTTGGGGGAAAAAGACAGAAATTCCACTTATTTAGAGGTAAAAAAGCAGAAATTCCTTTTTTTTTTGAGCAAAAATGAAGAAATTTCCCATTTTAATGGCAAAAAGGTATGCATACTTTTTATTTTCAGGCAAAAAGGCAGAAACTCCTCGTATTTTGGACCAAAATTGCAGAAATTCCCCTAATTATGGGGCAAAAATGCAGAAATTCCCTATATGTTAGGGCAAAAAGACAGAAATGCTCTTTATTTTAGGGCAAAACTCAGAAATTCCACTTATTTTGGGGCAAAATTCCAGAAATTTCCTTTATTTTGGGGCAAAATTGCAGAAATTTCACTTATTTTGGGGCAAAAGTGCAGAAATTTCACTTCAGGATAAAAAGGCAGAAATTTTCCTTATTTTGGGGCAAAAAGCAGAAATTCCTAATAATTTGTGGCAAAAATGCAGAAATTCCCCTTATTTTGAGGTAAAAAGCCTGAAATTTTCCTTATTTGGGGGCAAAAAGGCAGAAATTTCACATATTTTGGGGCAAAATTGCAGACATTTCACTTACTTTAGGGTAATAAGTCAGAATTTTTTCTTATTTTGGGTCAAAAAAGACAGAAATTCCCTTTATTTTGGGGAAAAAAGACAGAAATTTTACTATTTAGAGGCAAAAAAGCAGAAATTCCCCTTATTTTTGAGCATAAATCAAGAAATTTCCATTTTTTTATGGCAAAAAGGTATGCATTCTTCTTATTTTCTGGCAAAAAAGAAGAAATTCCTTGTATTTTGGAGCAAAATTGCAGAAATTCCCCTAATTGTGGAGCAAAAAGGCAGAAATTGCCTATATGTTGGGGCAAAAAGACAGAAATTCTCCTTATTTTGGGGCAAAACTCAGAAATTCCACTTATTTTGGGGCAAAATTCCAAAAATTTCCCTTATTTTGGGGCAAAATTTCAGAAATTTCACTTATTTTGGGGCAAAATTGAAGAAATTTCACTTATTTCAGGGAAGAAAGGCAGAAATTTTCCTAATTTTGGGGCAAAAAGGCAGAAATTCCTAATATTTTGTGGCAAAAATGCAGAAATTCCCCTTATTTTGAGGTAAAAAGGCTGAAATTCCCCTTATTTGGGGGAAAAAGGCAGAAATTTCCCTTATTTTGGGGCAAAATTGCAGAAATTTTATTTACTTCAGGGTAATAAGTCAGAATTTTTCCTTATTTTGGGGCAAAAAAGACAGGAATTCCCTTTGTTTTGGAGGAAAAAGACAGAAATTCCACTTATTTAGAGGCAAAAAAGCAGAAATTCCCCTTAATTTGTAGCAAAAAATAAGAAATTTCCATATTTAATGGCAAAAAGGTATGCATTCTTCTTATTTTCAGGCAAAAAGGGAGAAATTCCCTGTATTTTTTAGCTAAATTGCAGAAATTTCCCTAATTGTGGGGCAAAAAGGCAGAAATTCCCTATATGTTAGGGCAAAAAGGAAGAAAATCTCTTTATTTTGGGGCAAAACTCTGAAATTCCAATTAGTTTGGGGCAAAATTCCAGAAATTTCCCTTATTTTGGGGCAAAATTGCATAATTTTTTTTTATTTTGGGGCAAAATTGCAGAAATTTCACTTATTTTGTGGCAAAATTGCAGAAATTTCACTTATTTCAAGGAAAAAAGGCAGAAATTTTCCTTATTTTAGGGAAAAAATGCAGAAATTCCTAATATTTTGTGGAAAAAATGCAGAAATTCCCATTATTTTGATGGAAAAAACCTAAATTCCCCTTATTTGGGGGCAAAAAGGCAGAAATTTTTCATATTTTGGGGCAAAATTGCAGAAATTTCACTTACTTCAGGGTAATAAGTCAGAATTTTTCCTTATTTTGGGGCAAAAAAGACAGAAATTCCCTTTGTTTTAGGGGAAAAAGACAGAAATTCTACTTATTTAGAGGCAAAAAAGCAGAAATTCCCCTTATTTTGGAGCAAAAATGAAGAAATTTCCCTTTCTTATGGCAAAAAGGTATGCATTCTTCTTATTTTCGGGCAAAAAGGCAGAAATTCCCCGTATTTTGGAGTAAAAATTGCAGAAATTCCCCTAATTGTGGGGCAAAAATGCAGAAAATCTCTATATGTTGGGGCAAAAAACAGAAATTCTCCTTATTTTGTGGCAAAACTCAGAAATTCCACTTATTTTGGGGCAAAATTCCAGAAATTTCCCTTATTTTGGGGCAAAATTGCAGAAATTTCACTTATTTGAGGCAAATTTGCAGAAATTTCACTTATTTTGGGGCAAAATTTCAGAAATTTCACTTATTTCAGGGAAAAAAGGCAGAAATTTTCCTTATTTTGGGGCAAAAAGCAGAAATTCCTAATATTTTGTGGAAAAAATTTAGAAATTCCCCTTATTTTGAGGTAAAAAGGCTGAAATTCCCCTTAATAGGGGGCAAAAAGGCAGAAATTTATCTTATTTTCGGGCAAAATTGCAGAAATTTTACTTACTTCAGGGTAATAAGTCAGAATTTTTCTTTATTTTGGGGCAAAAAAACTGAAATTCCATTTGTTTTAGGGGAAAAAGACAGATATTCCACATATTTATAGGCAAAAAAGCAGAAATTCCCCTTATTTTTGAGCAAAAATGAAGAAATTTCCCTTTTTTATGGCAAAAAGGTATGCATTCTTCTAATTTTCAGGCAAAAAGGCAGAAATTCTCTGTATTTTGGAGCAAAATTGCAGAAATTCCCATAACTGTGGGGCAAAAATGCAGAAATTGCCTATATGTTGGGGCAAAAAGACAGAAATTCTCCTTATTTTGGGGCAAAACCTAGTAATTCCAATTTTTGGGGCAAAATTCCAGAAATTTCTCTTATTTTGGGCCAAAATTGCAGAAATTTCACTTATTTTGGGGCAAAATTGCAGAAATTTCACTTATTTCAGGGTAATAAGTCAGAAATTTTTTTTATTTTGGGGCAAAAAAGACAAGAATTTTCTTTGTTTTGGGGGAAAAAGACAGAAATTCCACTGATTTAGAGGCAAAAACCAGAAATTCCCCTTATTTTGATCAAAAATGAAGAAATTTCCCTTTTTTATGGCAAAAAGGTATTCATTCTTCTTATTTTCGGGCAAAAAGGCAAAAATTTCCCGTATTTTGGTGCAAAATTGCAGAAATTTGCCTAATTGTGGGGCAAAAAGGCCGAAATTCCCTATATGTTGGGGCAAAATACAGAAATTCTCCTCATTTTGGGGCAAAACTCAGAAATTTCAATTATTTTGGGGCAAAATTGCAATAATTTCTCTTATTTTGGGGCAAAATTGCAGAAATTTCACTTATTTCAGGGTAATAAGTCAGAAATTTTTCTTATTTTGGGGCAAAAAAGACAGGAATTTTCTTTGTTTTGGGGGAAAAGACAGAAATTCCACTTATTTAGAGGCAAAAAAGCAGAAATTCCCCTTATTTTGAAGCAAAAATGAAGAAATTTCCCTTTTTTATGGCAAAAAGGTATGCATTCTTCTTATTTTCGGGCAAAAAGGCAAAAATTCACGGTATTTTGGAGCAAAATTGCAGAAATTTGCCTAATTGTGGGGCAAAAAGGCAGAAATTCTCTATATGTTGGGGCAAAAAGACAGAAATTCTCCTTATTTTGGGGCAAAACTCAGAAATTCCATTAATTTGGGGCAAAATTCCAGAAATTTCCCTTATTTTGGGGCAAAATTGCAGAAATTTCACTTATTTTGGGGCATAATTGCAGAAATTTCACTTATTTCAGGAAAAAAAAGCAGAAATTTTCTTATTTTGGGGCAAAAAGGCAGAAATTCCTAATATTTTGTGTCAAAATTCAAAAATTCCCCTTATTTTGAGGTAAAAAGGCTGAAATTCCCCTTAATAGGGGGCAAAAAGGCAGAAATTTTCCTTATTTTAGGGCAAAATTGCAGAAATTTCACTTACTTCAGGGTAATAAGTCAGAAATTTTCCTTATTTTCGGCCAAAAAAGACAGGAATTTTCTTTGTTTTGAGGGAAAAAGACAGAAATTCTACTTATTTAGAGGCCAAAAAGCAGAAATTCCTTTTATTTTAGAGCAAAAATGAAGTAATTTCCATTTTTTATGGCAAAAAGGTATGCATTCTTCTTATTTTCGGGCAAAAAGGCAGAAATTCCCCGTATTTTGGAGCAAAATTGCAGAAATTTGCCTAATTGTAGGGCAAAAAGGCAGAAATTCTCTATATGTTGGGGCAAAAAGACAGAAATTCTCCTTATTTTGGGGCAAAACTCAGAAATTCCATTTTTTGGGGCAAAATTCCAGAAATTTCAGTTAATTTGGGGCAAAATTGTAGAAATTTCACTTATTTTGGGGCAAAATTGCAGAAATTTCACTTATTTCAGAGAAAAAAAAAGCAGAAATTTTCTTATTTTGGGCCAAAAAGGCAGAAATTCCTATTATTTTGTGGCAAAAATGCATAAATTCCCCTTATTTGAGGTAAAAATACTGAAATTCCCTTAATAGAGGGTAAATATGCAGAAATTCCCCTAATTTGAGGTAAAATGGCTGAAATTCCCCTTATTTTGTAAACAAAAACGCAGAAAATTCCCTTATTTTAGGGCAAAATTGCATAAATTTCACTTACTTCAGGGTAATAAGTCAGAATTTTTCCTTATTTTGGGGCAAAAAAGACAGAAATTCCCTTTGTTTTGGGGGAAAAAGACAGAAATTCTACTTATTTAGAGGCAAAAAAGCAGAAATTCCCCTTATTTTGGAGCAAAAATGAAGAAATTTCCCTTTCTAATGGCAAAAAGGTATGCATACTTTTATTTTCGGGTAAAAAGGCAGAAATTCCCCGTATTTTAGAGTAAAAATTGCAGAAATTCCCCTAATTGTGAGGAAAAAATGCAGAAAATCTCTATATGTTGGGGCAAAAACCAGAAATTCTCCTTATTTTGGGCCAAAACTCAGAAATTCCACTTATTTTGGGGCAAAATTCCAGAAATTTCCCTTATTTTGGGGCAAAATTGCAGAAATTTCACTTATGTTAGGCAAATTTGCAGAAATTTCACTTATTTTGGGGCAAAATTGCAGAAATTTCACTTATTTCAGGGAAAAAAGGCAGAAATTTTCCTTATTTTGGGGCAAAAAGCAGAAATTCCTAATATTTTGTGGCAAAAATTTAGAAATTCCCCTTATTTTGAGGTAAAAAGGCTGAAATTCCCCTTAATATGGGGCAAAGAGGCAGAAATTTTTCTTATTTTGGGGCAAAATTGCAGAAATTTTACTTACTTCAGGGTAATAAGTCAGAATTTTTCTTTATTTTGGGGCAAAAAAACTGAAATTCCATTTGTTTTAGGGGAAAAAGACAGATATTCCACATATTTAGAGGCAAAAAAGCAGAAATTCCCCTTATTTTGGAGCAAAAATGAAGAAATTTCCCTTTTTTATGGCAAAAAGGTATGCATTCTTCTTATTTTCAGGCAAAAAGGCAGAAATTCTCTGTATTTTGGAGCAAAATTGCAGAAATTCCCATAATTGTGGGGCAAAAATGCAGAAATTGCCTATATGTTGGGGCAAAAAGACAGAAATTCTCCTTATTTTGGGGCAAAACCTAAAAATTCCACTTATTTTGGGGCAAAATTCCAGAAATTTCTCTTATTTTGGGCCAAAATTGCAGAAATTTCACTTATTTTGGGGCAAAATTGCAGAAATTTCACTTATTTCAGGGTAATAAGACAGAAATTTTTCTAATTTTGGGGCAAAATAGACAGGAATTTTATTTGTTTTGGGGGAAAAAGACAGAAATTCCACTGATTTAGAGGCAAAAAAACAGAAATTCCCCTTATTTTGATCAAAAATGAAGAAATTTCCATTTTTTATGGCAAAAAGGTATTCATTCTTCTTATTTTCGGGCAAAAAGGCAGAAATTCCCCGTATTTTGGTGCAAAATTGCAGAAATTTGCCTAATTGTTGGGCAAAAAGGCAGAAATTCCCTATATGTTGGGGCAAAATACAGAAATTCTCCTCATTTTGGGGCAAAACTCAGAAATTTCAATTATTTTGGGGCAAAATTGCAGAAATTTCCCTTATTTTGGGGCAAAATTGCAGAAATTTCACTTATTTTGGGGCAAAATTGCAGAAATTCCACTTATTTCAGGGAAAAAAAGGCAGAAATTTTCCTTATTTTGGGGCATAAATTGAAATTCCTAATATTTTGTGGCAAAAATGCAGAAATTCCCCTTATTTTGAGGTAAAAAGGCTGAAATTCCCCTTATTTGGGGGCAAAAAGTCAGAAATTTCCCATATTTTGGGGCAAAATTGCAGAAATTTCACTTACTTCAGGGTAATAAGTCAGAATTTCTTCTTATTTTGGGGCAAAAAAGACAGAAATTCCCTTTGTTTTGGGGGAAAAAGACAGAAATTCCACTTATTTAGAGGCAAAAAAGCAGAAATTCCCCTTATTTTGGAGCAAAAATAAAGAAATTTCCTTTTTTGATGGCAAAAAGGTATGCATTCTTCTTATTTTCGGGCAAAAAGGCAGAAATTCCCCGTATTTTGGAGCAAAATAGAAGAAATTCCCCTTATTGTGTGGCAAAAAGGCAGAAATTCCCTATATGTTGGGGCAAAAATACAGAAATTTTCCTTATTTGGGGGCAAAATTCATAAATTCCACATATTTTGGGGCAAAATTCCAGAAATTTCCTTTATTTTGGGACAAAATTGCAGAAATTTCACTTATTTTGGGGCAAAATTGCAGAAATTTCACTTATTTCAGGGAAAAAAGGCAGAAATTCCGCTTATTTTGAGGTAAAAAGCCTGAAATTCCCCTTAATTGGGGGCAAAAGGCAGAAATTTCCCTTATTTTGAGGCAAAATTGCAGAAATTTCACTTATGTCAGGGTAATAAGTGAGAAATTTTCCTTATTTTGGGGCAAAAAAGACAAAAATTTCTTTTGTTTTGGAGGAAAAAGACAGAAATTCCACTTATTTAGAGGCAAAATTCCAGAAATTCCCCTTTTTGGAGCAAAAATGAAGAAATTTCCTTTTTTATGGCAAAAAGGTATGCATTCTTCTTATTTTCGGGCAAGAAGGCAGAAATTCTTCGTATTTTGGAGCAAAATTGCAGAAATTTCCCTAATTGTAGGGCAAAAAGGCAGAAATTCTCTATATGTTGGGACAAAAAGACAGAAATTCTCTTTATTTCGGGGCAAAACTCAGAAATTCCACTTATTTGGGGCAAAATTCCAGAAATTTCCCTTATTTTGATGCAAAATTGCAGAAATTTCACTTATTTTGAGGCAAAATTGCAGAAATTTCACCTATTTCAGGGAAAAAAAGCAGAAATTTTCTTATTTAGGGGAGAAAAGGCAGAAATTCTTAATATTTTGTGGCAAAAATGTAGAAATTCTTCTTATTTTGAGGTAAAAAAACTGAAATTCTCCTTATTTGGGGGCAAAAATGCAGAAATTCCCCTTATTTTGTGGTAAAAAGGGTGAATTTCTTTTTATTTGGGGGCAAAAAGGCAGAAATTTCCCTTATTTTGGGGCAAAATTGCAGAAATTCCACTTACTTCAGGGTAATAAGTCAGTATTTTTTTTTATTTTGGGGCAAAAAAGACAGAAATTCCCTTTGTTTTGGAAGAAAAAGACAGAAATTCCACTTATTTAGAGGCAAAAAAGCAGAAATTCCTTTTATTTTGGAGCAAAAATGAAGAAATTTTCCATTTTTATGGCAAAAAGGTATGCATTCTTCTTATTTTCGGGCAAAAAGGCAGAAATTTTCCGTATTATGGAGCAAAATTGCAGAAATTCCCCTAATTGTGGGGCAAAAAGTCAGAAATTCTCTATATGTTGGGGCAAAAAGACAGAAATTCTCCTTATTTTGGGGCAAAACTCAGAAATTCCACTTATTTTGGGGCAAAATTCCAGAAATTTCCCTTATTTTGGGGCAAAATTGCAGAAATTTCACATACTTCAGTGTAATAAGTCAGAATTTTTTCTTATTTTGGTGCAAAAGAGACAGAAATTCCCTTTGTTTTGGGGGAAAAAGACAGAAATTCCACTTATTTAGAGGCAAAAAAGCAGAAATTCGCCTTAGTTTGGAGCAAAAATGAAGAAATTTCCCTTTTTTATGGCAAAAAGTTATGCATTCTTCTATTTTCGGGCAAAAAGGCAGAAATTCCCCGTATTTTTGAGCAAAATTGCAGAAATTTTCCTAATAGCGGGGCAAAAGGCAGAAATTGCCTATATGTTGGGGCAAAAATACAGAAATTCTCCTTATTTTGGGGCAAAACTCAGAAATTCAACTTATTTTGGGGCAAAATTCCAGAAATTTCCCCTATTTGGGGCAAAATTGTAGAAGTTTCACTTATTTTGTGGCAAAATTGCAGAAATTTCACTTATTTCAGGGAAAAAAAGCAGAAATTTTCTTATTATGGTGTAAAAAGGAAGAAATTCCTAATATTTTGTGGCAAAAATGCAGAAATTCCCCTTATTTTGAGGTAAAAAGGCTGAAATTCCTCTTATTTGGGGGCAAAAATGCAGAAATTCCCCTTATTTTGAGGTAAAAAGGCTGAAATTCCCCTTATTTAAGAACAAAAAGGCAGAAATTTCCCTTATTTTGGGGCAAAATTGCAGAAATTTTACTTACTTCAGGGTAATAAGTCAGAATTTTTTCTTATTTTGGGGCAAAAAAGACAAAAATTTCATTTGTTTTTGGAGAAAATACAGAAATTCCACTTATTTAGAGGCCAAAATGCAGAAATTCCCCTTAGTTTGGAGCAAAAATGAAGAAATTTTCCTATTTTATGGCAAAAAGGTATGCATTCTTCTTATTTTCGGGCAAAAAGGAAGAAATTCCCCGTATTTTGGAGCAAAATTGCAGAAATTCCCCTAATTGTGGGGCAAAAAGGCAGAAATTGCCTATATGTTGGGGCAAAAAGACAAAAATTCTCCTTATTTTGGGGCAAAACTCAGAAATTCCACTTATTTTTGGGCAAAATTCCAGAAATTTCCCTTATTTTGGGGCAAAATTGGAGAAATTTCACTTATTTTGGGGCAAAATTGCAGAAATTTCACATATTCCAGGGAAAAAAAGCAGAAATTTTCTTACTTTGGGGCAAAAATGCAGAAATTCCTAATATTTTGTGGCAAAAATGCATAAATTCCCCTTATTTTGAGGTAAAAATGCTGAAATTCCCCTTATTTGGGAAGAAAAAGGCAGAAATTTTTGTTATTTTCGGGCAAAATTGCAGAAATTTCACTTACTTATGGGTAATAAGTCAGAATTTTTCCTTATTTTGTGGCAAAAAAGACAGAAATTTCCTTTGTTTTGGGGGAAAAAGACAGAAATTCCACTTATTTAGAGGCAAAAAGCAGAAATTCCCCTTATTTTGTAGCAAAAATGAAGAAATTTCCCTTTTTTATGGCAAAAAGGTATGCATTCTTCTTATTTTCGGGCAAAAAGGCAAAAATTCCCCGTATTTTGGAGGAAAATTGGAGAAATTCCCTTAATTGTGGGGCAAAAAGATAGAAATTCCCTTTAGTTAGGGCAAAAAGACAGTAATTCTGCTCATTTTGGGGCAAAACTCAGAAATTCCACTTAATTTGGGGCAAAATTCCTGAAATTTCCCTTATTTTGGGGCAAAATTGCAGAAATTTCACTTATTTCAGAGAAAAAAGGCAGAAATTTTCCTTATTTTGGGGCAAAAGAGCAGAAATTCCTAATATTTTGTGGCAAAAATGCAGAAATTCCCTTTATTTTGAGGTAAAAAGACTAAAATTCCTCTGATTTGGGGGCAAAAATGAAGAAATTTCCATTATTTTGGGGAAAAATTGCAGAAATTTTACTTACTTCAGGGTAATAAGTCAGAATTTTTCCTTATTTTGGGGCAAAAAAGACAAAAATTTCATTTGTTTTTGGGCAAAATACAGAAATTCCACTTATTTAGAGGCCAAAATGCAGAAATTCCCCTTAGTTTGGAGCAAAAATGAAGAAATTTTCCTATTTTATGGCAAAAAGGTATGCATTCTTCTTATTTTCGGGCAAAAAGGAAGAAATTCCCCGTATTTTAAAGCAAAATTGCAGAAATTCCCCTAATTGTGGGGCAAAAAGGCAGAAATTGCCTATATGTTGGTGCAAAAAGACAAAAATTCTCCTTATTTTGGGGCAAAACTCAGAAATTCCACTTATTTTGGGGCAAAATTCCAGAAATTTCCCTTATTTTGGGGCAAAATTGCAGAAATTTCACTTATTTTGGGGCAAAATTGTAGAAATTTCACTTATTTCAGGGAAAAAAAGCAGAAATTTTCTTACTTTGGGGCAAAAATGCAGAAATTACTAATATTTTGTGGCAAAAATGCATAAATTCCCCTTATTTTGAGGTAAAAATGCTGAAATTCCCCTTATTTGGGAAGAAAAAAACAGAAATTTTTGTTATTTTGGGGCAAAATTGCAGAAATTTCACTTACTTCAGGGTAATAAGTCAGAATTTTTCCTTATTTTGTGGCAAAAAAGACAGAAATTCCCTTTGTTTTGGGGGAAAAAGACAGAAATTCCACTTATTTAGAGGCAAAAAAGCAGAAATTACCCTTATTTTGGAGCAAAAATGAAGAAATTTCCCTTTTTTATGGCAAAAAGGTATGCATTCTTTTTATTTTCGGGCAAAAAGGCAGAAATTCCCCGTATTATGGAGCAAAATTGGAGAAATTCCCTTAATTGTGGGGCAAAAAGGCAGAAATACCCTTTAGTTAGGGCAAAAAGACAGTAATTCTGCTTATTTTGGGGCAAAACTCAGAAATTCCACTTATTTTGGGGCAAAATTCCTGAAATTTCCCTTATTTTGGGGCAATATTTCAGAAATTTCACTTATTTTGGGACAAAATTGGAGAAATTTCACTTATTTTGGGGCAAAATTGCAGAAATTTCACTTATTTCAGAGAAAAAAGGCAGAAATTTTCTTTATTTTGGGGCAAAAGAGCAAAAATTCCTAATATTTTGTGGCCAAAATGCAGAAATTCCTTTTATTTTGAGGTAAAAAGGCTGAAATTCACCTGATTTGGGGGCAAAAAGGCAGAAATTCCCTGTATTTTGGAGTTAAATTGCAGAAATTTCCCTAATTGTGGGGCAAAAAGGCAGAAATTCTCTATATGTTGGCGAAAAAGACAGAAATTCTCCTTATTTTGGGGCAAAACTCAAAAATTCCATTTATTTTGGGGCAAAATTCTAGAAATTTCGCTTATTTTGGGGCAAAATTGAAGAAATTTCACTTATCTTAAGGCAAGATTGCAGAAATTTTACTTATTTTGGGGCAAAATTTTAGAAATTTCACTTATTTCAAAGAAAAAAGGCAGAAATTTTCCTTATTTTGGGGCAAAAGAGCAGAAATTCCTAATATTTTGTGGCAAAAATGCAGAAATTCCCTATATTTTGAGGTAAAAAGGCTGAAATTCCCCTGATTTGGGGGCAAAAAGGCAGAGATTTCCCTTATTTTGGGGAAATATTGCAGAAATTTTACTTACTTCATGGTAATAAGTCAGAATTTTTCCTTATTTTGGGGCAAAAAAGACAAAAATTTCATTTGTTTTTGGGGAAAATACAGAAATTCCACTTATTTAGAGGCCAAAATGCAGAAATTCCCCTTAGTTTGGAGCAAAAATGAAGAAATTTTCCTATTTTATGGCAAAAAGTTATGCATTCTTCTTATTTTTGGGAAAAAAGGAAGAAATTCCCCGTATTTTGGAGCAAAATTGCAGAAATTCCCCTAATTGTGGGGCAAAAAGGCAGAAATTGCCTATATGTTGTGGCAAAAAGACAAAAATTCTCCTTATTTTGGGGCAAAACTCAGAAATTCCACTTATTTTGGGGGAAAATTCCAGAAATTTCCCTTATTTTGGGGCAAAATTGCAGAAATTTCACTTATTTTGGGGCAAAATTGTAGAAATTTCACTTATTTCAGGGTAAAAAAGCAGAAATTTTCTTACTTTGGGGCAAAAATGCAGAAATTCCTAATATTTTGTGGCAAAAATGCATAAATTCCCCTTATTTTCAGGGAAAAATGCTGAAATTCCCCTTATTTGGGAAGAAAAAGGCAGAAATTTTTGTTATTTTGCGGCAAAATTGCAGAAATTTCACTTACTTCAGGGTAATAAGTCAGAATTTTTCCTTATTTTGGGGCAAAAAAGACAGAAATTCCCTTTGTTATGGGGGGAGGAAAAGACAGAAATTCTACTTATTTAGAGGTAAAAAAGCAGAAATTCCCCTTATTTTGGAGCAAAAATGAAGAAATATCCCTTTTTTATGGCAAAAAGGTATGCATTCTTCTTATTTTCAGGCAAAAAGGCAGAAATTCCCCGTATTTTTGAGCAAAATTGCAGAAATTCACCTAATTGTGGGGCAAAAAGGCAGAAATTGCCTATATGTTGGGGCAAAAAGACAAAAATTCTCCTTATTTTGGGGCAAAACTCAGAAATTCCAATTATTTTGGTGCAAAATTCCAGAAATTTGCCTTATTTTGGGGCAAAATTGCAGAAATTTCACTTATTTTGGGGCAAAATTGCAGAAATTTCACTTATTTCAGGGTAAAAAAGCAGAAATTTTCTTACTTTGGGGCAAAAATGCAGAAATTCCTAATATTTTGTGGCAAAAATGCATAAATTCCCCTTATTTTCAGGGAAAAATGCTGAAATTCCCCTTATTTGGGAAGAAAAAGGCAGAAATTTTTGTTATTTTGGGGCAAAATTGCAGAAATTTCACTTACTTCAGGGTAATAAGTCAGAATTTTTCCTTATTTTGGGGCAAAAATACAGGAATTCCCTTTGTTTTGGAGGAAAAAGACAGAAATTCCACTTATTTAGAGGCAAAAAAGCAGAAATTCCCCTTATTTCGGAGCAAAAATGAAGAAATTTCCCTTTTCTATGGCAAAAGGTATGCATTCTTCTTATTTTCCGGCAAAATGGCAGAAATTCACCATATTTTGGAGCAAAATTGCAGAAATTTCCCTATTTGTGGGGCAAAAAGGCAGAAATTCCATATATGTTAGGGCAAAAAGACAGAAATTCTCCTTATTTTGGGGCAAAACTCAGAAATTCCACTTATTTTGGGGCAAAATTTTAGAAATTTCTATTATTTTGGGGCAAAATTGCAGAAATTTCACTTATTTTGGGCAAAATTCCAAAAATTTCACTTATTTCAGGGAAAAAAGGCAGAAATTTTTTTTATTTTGGGGCAAAAAGGCAGAAGTTTTTAATGTTTTGTGGCAAAAATGCAGAAATTCCCCTTATTTTGAGGTAAAAAGGCTGAAATTCCCCTTATTTGGGGGCAAAAAGAAAGATATTTCCCATATTTTGGGGCAAAATTGCAGAAATTTCAATAACTTCAGGGTAATAAGTCAGAATTTTTTCTTATTTTGGGGCAAAAAAACAGAAATTCACTTTGTTTTGAATGAAAAAGACAGAAATTCCACTTATTTAGAGGCAAAAAAGCAGAAATTCCCCTTATTTTGGAGCAAAAATGAAGAAAGTTCCATTTTCTATGGCAAAAAGTTATGAATTCTTCTTATTTTCGGGCAAAAAGGCAGAAATTCCCCGTATTTTGGAGCAAAATTGCAGAAATTCCCCTAATTGTGGGGCAAAAAGGCAGAAATTGCCTATATGTTGGGGCAAAAAGACAGAAATTCTCCTTATTTTGGGGCAAAACTCAGAAATTCCACTTATTTTGAGGCAAAATTCCAGAAATTTCCCTTAATTTGGGGCAAAATTGCATAAATTTTTCTTATTTTGGGGCAAAATTGCAGAAATTTCACTTATTTTGGGGCAAAATTGCAGAAATTTCACTTATTTTGGGGAAAAATTGCAAATTTTACTTATTTAGGAAAAAAAGGCAGAAATTTTTCTAATTTTTGGGGCAAAAAGGCAGAAATTCTTAATATTTTGTGGGAAAAATGTAGAAATTCCCCTTATTTTGAGGTAAAAAGGCTGAAATTCCCCTTATTTGGGGGCAAAAAGGCAGAAATTTCGCTTATTTAGGGGCAAAATTGCAAAAATTTCACTTACTTCAGGGTAATAAGTCAGAATTTTTCCTTATTTTGGGGCAAAAAAGACAGGAATTCCCTTCGTTTTGGAGGAAAAAGACAGAAATTCCACTTATTTAGAGGCAAAAAACCAGAAATTCCCCTTATTTCGGAGCAAAAATGAAGAAATTTCCCTTTTCTATGGCAAAAGGTATGCATTCTTCTTATTTTCCGGCAAAAAGGCAGAAATTCCCCATATTTTGGAGCAAAATTGCAGAAATTTTCCTAATTGTGGGGCAAAAAGGAAGAAATTGCCTATATGTTGGGGCAAAAGGACAGAAATTCTCCTTATTTTGGGGCAAAACTCAGAAATTCCACTTTTTTGGGGAAAAATTTTAGAAATTTCTCTTATTTTGGGGCAAAATTGCAGAAATTTCACTTATTTTGAGCAAAATTCCAAAAATTTCACTTATTTCAGGGAAAAAAGGCAGAAATTTTTTTAATTTGGGGCAAAAATTCAGAAATTTTTAATATTTTGTGGCAATAATGCAAAAATTCCCCTTATTTTGAGGTAAAAAGGCTGAAATTCCCCAAATTTGGGGGCAAAAAGGCAGAAATTTCCTATATTTTGGGGCAAGATTGCAGAAATTTCACTTACTTCAGGGTAATAAGTCAGAATTTTTTCTTATTTTGGGGCAAAAAAACAGAAATTCACTTTGTTTTGTAGGAAAAACACAGAAATTCCACTTATTTAGAGGCAAAAAAGCAGATATTGCCCTTATTTTGGAGCAAAAATGAAGAAATTTCCCTTTTCTATGGCAAAAATTTATGCATTCTTCTTATTTTCGGGCAAAAAGACAGAAATTCCCCGTATTTTGGAGCAAAATTGCCGAAATTCCCCTAATTTTGGGGCAAAAAGGCAGAAATTGCCTATATGTTGGGGCAAAAAGACAGAAATTCTTCTTATTTTGGGGCAAAACTCAGAAATTCCACTTACTTTGGGGCAAAATTCCAGAAATTTCCCTTATTTTGGGGCAAAATTGCATTAATTTTTCTTATTTTGGGGCAAAATTGCAGAAATTTCACTTATTTTTGGGCAAAATTGCAGAAATTTCACTTATTTTGGGGCAAAATTGCAAATTTCACTTATTTCAGAAAAAAAAGGCAGAAATTTTTCTAATTTTTGGGGCAAAAAAGCAGAAATTCTTAATATTTTGTGGCAAAAATGTAGAAATTCCCCTTATTTTGAGGTAAACAGGCTGAAATTCCCCTTATTTGGGGGCAAAAAGGCAGAAATTTCGCTTATTTAGGGGCAAAATTGCAGAATTTTCACTAACTTCAGGGTAATAAGTCAGAGATTTTTTTATTTGGGGCCAAAAAGACAGAAATTCCCTTTGTTTTGGGGGAAAAAGACAGAAATTCCACTTATTTAGAGGTAAAAAAGCAGAAATTCCTTTTTTTTTTGAGCAAAAATGAAGAAATTTCCCATTTTAATGGCAAAAAGGTATGCATACTTTTTATTTTCAGGCAAAAAGGCAGAAACTCCTCGTATTTTGGACCAAAATTGCAGAAATTCCCCTAATTATGGGGCAAAAATGCAGAAATTCCCTATATGTTAGGGCAAAAAGACAGAAATGCTCTTTATTTTAGGGCAAAACTCAGAAATTCCACTTATTTTGGGGCAAAATTCCAGAAATTTCCTTTATTTTGGGGCAAAATCGCAGAAATTTCACTTATTTTGGGGCAAAAGTGCAGAAATTTCACTTCAGGATAAAAAGGCAGAAATTTTCCTTATTTTGGGGCAAAAAGCAGAAATTCCTAATAATTTGTGGCAAAAATGCAGAAATTCCCCTTATTTTGAGGTAAAAAGCCTGAAATTTCCCTTATTTGGGGGCAAAAAGGCAGAAATTTCACATATTTTGGGGCAAAATTGCAGACATTTCACTTACTTTAGGGTAATAAGTCAGAATTTTTTCTTATTTTGGGTCAAAAAAGACAGAAATTCCCTTTATTTTGGGGAAAAAAGACAGAAATTTTACTATTTAGAGGCAAAAAAGCAGAAATTCCCCTTATTTTTGAGCATAAATCAAGAAATTTCCATTTTTTTATGGCAAAAAGGTATGCATTCTTCTTATTTTCTGGCAAAAAAGAAGAAATTCCTTGTATTTTGGAGCAAAATTGCAGAAATTCCCCTAATTGTGGAGCAAAAAGGCAGAAATTGCCTATATGTTGGGGCAAAAAGACAGAAATTTTCCTTATTTTGGGGCAAAACTCAGAAATTCCACTTATTTTGGGGCAAAATTCCAGAAATTTCCCTTATTTTGGGGCAAAATTTCAGAAATTTCACTTATTTTGGGGCAAAATTGCAGAAATTTCACTTATTTCAGGGAAGAAAGGCAGAAATTTTCCTAATTTTGGGGCAAAAAGGCAGAAATTCCTAATATTTTGTGGCAAAAATGCAGAAATTCCCCTTATTTTGAGGTAAAAAGGCTGAAATTCCCCTTATTTGGGGGAAAAAGGCAGAAATTTCCCTTATTTTGGGGCAAAATTGCAGAAATTTTATTTACTTCAGGGTAATAAGTCAGAATTTTTCCATATTTTGGGGCAAAAAAGACAGGAATTCCCTTTGTTTTGGAGGAAAAAGACAGAAATTCCACTTATTTAGAGGCAAAAAAGCAGAAATTCCCCTTAATTTGTAGCAAAAAATAAGAAATTTCCATATTTAATGGCAAAAAGGTATGCATTCTTCTTATTTTCAGGCAAAAAGGGAGAAATTCCCTGTATTTTTTAGCTAAATTGCAGAAATTTCCCTAATTGTGGGGCAAAAAGGCAGAAATTCCCTATATGTTAGGGCAAAAAGGAAGAAAATCTCTTTATTTTGGGGCAAAACTCTGAAATTCCAATTAGTTTGGGGCAAAATTCCAGAAATTTCCCTTATTTTGGGGCAAAATTGCATAATTTTTTTTTATTTTGGGGCAAAATTGCAGAAATTTCACTTATTTTGTGGCAAAATTGCAGAAATTTCACTTATTTCAAGGAAAAAAGGCAGAAATTTTCCTTATTTTAGGGAAAAAATGCAGAAATTCCTAATATTTTGTGGAAAAAATGCAGAAATTCCCATTATTTTGATGGAAAAAAACCTAAATTCCCCTTATTTGGGGGCAAAAAGGCAGAATTTTTTCATATTTTGGGGCAAAATTGCAGAAATTTCACTTACTTCAGGGTAATAAGTCAGAATTTTTCCTTATTTTGGGGCAAAAAATACAGAAATTCCCTTTGTTTTTGGGGAAAAAGACAGAAATTCCACTTCTTTAGAGGCAAAAAAGCAGAAATTCCCCTTATTATGGAGCAAAAATGAAGAAATTTCCCTTTTTTATGGCAAAAAGATATGCATTCTTCTTATTTTCGGGCAAAAAGGCAGAAATTCCCCGTATTTTGGAGCTAAATTGCAGAAATTCCCCTAATGGTGGGGCAAAAAGGCAGAAATTCCCTATATGTTTGGACAAAAAGACAGAAATTCTCTTTATTTTGTGGCAAAACTCAGAAATTCCACTTATTTTGGGGCAAAATTCCAGAAATTTCCCTTCTTTTGGGGCAAAATTGCAGAAATTTCACTTATTTTGGGGCAAAATTGCAGAAATTTGACTTATTTCAGGGAAAAAAAGCAGAAATTTTCTTATTTTGTAGCAAAAATGCAGTTATTCCTAATATTTTGTGGCAAAAATGCAAAAATTCCCCTTATTTTGAGGTAAAAAGGCTGAAATTCTTCTTATTTGGGGGCAAAAAGGCAGAAATTTCCCTTCTTTTGGGGCAAAATTGCAGAAATTCCCCTAATTGTGGGGCAAAAAGGCAGAAATTCTCTATATGTAGGGGGCAAAAATACAGAAATTCTTATTTTGGGGCAAAACTCAGAAATTCCACTTATTTTGGGGCAAAACTCCCGAAATTTCCTTTATTTGGGGGCAAAATTGCAGAAATTTCCCTTATTTTGGGGCAAAATTGGAGAAATTTCACTTATTTTGGGGCAAAATTGCAGAAATTTTACTTATTTCAAGGAAAAAAGGCAGAAATTTTTCTTATTTTGGGGCAAAAAAGAAAGGAATTCCTTTTGTTTTGAGGGAAAAAGACAGAAATTCCACTTATTTAGAGGCAAAAAAGCAGAATTTCCCCTTATTTTGGAGCAAAAATGAAGAAATTTCCCTTTTTTATGGCAAAAAGTTATGCATTTTTCTTATTCTCGTGCAAAAAGGCAGAAATTCCTCGTATTTTGGAGCAAAATTGCAGAAATTCCCCTAATTGTGGGGCAAAAAGGCAAAAATTCCCTATATGTTGGGGCAAAAAAACAGAAATTCTTCTTATTTTGGGGCAAAACTCAGAAATTCTACTTATTTTGGGGCAAAATTTCAGAAATTTCCCTTATTTTGGGGCAAAATTGCAGAAATTACCCTTATTTTGGGGCAAAATTCCAGCAATTTCCCTTCTTTTGGGGCAAAATTGCAGAAATTTCACTTATTTTGGGGCAAAATTGCAGAAATTTGACTTATTTCAGGGAAAAAAAGCAGAAATTTTCTTATTTTGTAGCAAAAATGCAGTAATTCCTAATATTTTGTGGCAAAAATGCAAAAATTCCCCTTATTTTGAGGTAAAAAGGCTGAAATTCTTCTTATTTGGGGGCAAAAATGCAGAAATTTCCCTTCTTTTGGGGCAAAATTGCAGAAATTCCCCTAATTGTGGGGCAAAAAGGCAGAAATTCTCTATATGTAGGGGGCAAAAATACAGAAATTCTTATTTTGGGGCAAAACTCAGAAATTCCACTTATTTTGGGGCAAAACTCCCGAAATTTCCTTTATTTGGGGGCAAAATTGCAGAAATTTCCCTTATTTTGGGGCAAAATTGGAGAAATTTCACTTATTTTGGGGCAAAATTGCAGAAATTTTACTTATTTCAAGGAAAAAAGGCAGAAATTTTTCTTATTTTGGGTCAAAAAAGAAAGGAATTCCTTTTGTTTTGAGGGAAAAAGACAGAAATTCCACTTATTTAGAGGCAAAAAAGCAGAATTTCCCCTTATTTTGGAGCAAAAATGAAGAAATTTCCCTTTTTTATGGCAAAAAGTTATGCATTTTTCTTATTTTCGGGCAAAAAGGCAGAAATTTCCCGTATTTTGGAGCAAAATTGCAGAAATTCCCCTAATTGTGGGGCAAAAAGGACAAAATTCCCTATATGTTGGGGCAAAAAAACAGAAATTCTTCTTATTTTGGGGCAAAACTCAGAAATTCTACTTATTTTGGGGCAAAATTTCAGAAATTTCCCTTATTTTGGGGCAAAATTGCAGAAATTACCCTAATTTTGGGGCAAAATTCCAGCAATTTCCCTTCTTTTGGGGCAAAATTGCAGAAATTTCACTTATTTTGGGGCAAAATTGCAGAAATTTGACTTAATCAGAGAAAAAATGCAGAAATTTTGTTATTTTGGGGCAAAAGGCAGTAATTCCTAATCTTTTGTGGCAAAAATGCAGAAATTTTCATTATTTTGAGGTAAAAAGGCTGAAATTCCCCTTATTTGGGGGCAAAAAGGCAGAAATTTCGCTTACTTAGGGGCAAAATTGCAGAAATTTCACTTACTTCAGGGTAATAAGTCAGAATTTTTCCTTATTTTGGGGCAAAAAAGACAGGAATTCCCTTTGTTTTGGAGGAAAAAGACAGAAATTCCACTTATTTAGAGGCAAAAAAGCAGAAATTCCCTTTATTTCGGAGCAAAAATGAAGAAATTTCCCATTTTTATGGCAAAAAGGTATGCATTCTTCTTATTTTCGGGCAAAATGGCAGAAATTCCCCGTATTTTGGAGCAAAATTGCAGAAATTTCCCTAATTGTGGGGCAAAAAGGCAGAAATTGCCTATATGTTGGGGCAAAAAGACAGAAATTCTCCTTATTTTGGGGCAAAACTCAGAAATTCCACTTATTTTGGGGCAAAATTTTAGAAATTTCTCTTATTTTGGGGCAAAATTGCAGGAATTTCACTTATTTTGGGCAAAATTCCAAAAATTTCACTTATTTCAGGGAAAAAAGGCAGAAATTTTTTTTATTTTGGGGCAAAAATTCAGAAATTTTTAATATTTTGTGTCAAAAATGCAGAAATTCCCCTTATTTTGAGGTAAAAATGCTGAAATTCCTCTTATTTGGGGGCAAAAAGGCAGAAATTTCCTATATTTTGGGGCAAAATTGCAGAAATTTCAATTACTTCAGGGTAATAAGTCAGAATTTTTTCTTATTTTGGGGCAAAAAAAAAGAAATTCACTTTGTTTTGAAGGAAAAACACAGAAATTCCACTTATTTAGAGGCAAAAAAGCAGAAATTCCCCTTATTTTGGAGCAAAAATGAAGAAATTTCGCTTTTCTATGGCAAAAAGTTATGCATTCTTCTTATTTTCGGGCAAAAAGGCAGAAATTCTCCGTATTTTGGAGCAAAATTGCAGAAATTCCCCTAATTGTGGGGCAAAAAGGCAGAAATTGCCTATATGTTTGGGCAAAAAGTCAGAAATTCTCCTTATTTGTGGGCAAAACTTAGAAATTCCACTTATTTTGGGGCAAAATTCCAGAAATTTCCCTTATTTTGGGGCAAAATTGCATAAATTTTTCTTATTTTGGGGCAAAATTGCAGAAATTTCACTAATTTGGGGAAAAATTGCAAAATTTTACTTATTTTGGGGCAAAATTGCAAATTTCACTTATTTCAGGGAAAAAAGGCAGAAATTTTTCTAATTTTTTGGGCAAAATGGGAGAAATTCTTAATATTTTGTGGCAAAAGTGTAGAAATTCCCCTTATTTTGAGGTAAAAATGCTGAAATTCCCCTTATTTGGGGGCAAAAAGGCAGAAATTTCGCTTATTTTCGGGCAAAATTACAGAATTTTCACTTACTTCAGGGTAATAAGTCAGAGATTTTTTTATTTTGGGGCCAAAAAGACAGAAATTCCCTTTGTTTTGGGGGAAAAAGACAGAAATTCCACTAATTTAGAGGCAAAAAAGCAGAAATTCCCCTTTTTTGAAGCAAAAATGAAGAAATTTTTCTTTTTTATGGCAAAAAGGTATGAATACTTCTTATTTTCGGGCAAAAAGGCAGAAACTCCTCGTATTTTGGAGCAAAATTGCAGAAATTCCCCTAAATATGGGGCAAAAAGGCAGAAATTCCCTATATGTTAGGGCAAAAAGACAGAAATTCTCTTTATTTTGGGGCAAAACTCAGAAATTCTACTTATTTTGGGGCAAAAATTCAGAAATTTCCTTTATTTTGGGGCAAAATTGCAGAAATTATACTTATTATGGGGCAAAAGTGCAGAAATTTCACTTATTTCAGGATAAAAAGGCAGAAATTTTCCTTATTTAGGGGCAAAAAGCAGAAATTCCTAATATTTTGTGGCAAAAATGCAGAAATTCCCCTTATTTTGAGGTAAAAAGCCTGAAATTCCCCTTATTTGGGGGCAAAAAGGCAGAAATTTCCCATATTTTGGGGCAAAATTGCAGACATTTCACTTACTTCAGGGTAATAAGTCAGAATTTTTTCTTATTTTGGGTCAAAAAATACAGAAATTCCGTTTGTTTTGGGAAAAAAATACAGAAATTCCACTTATTTAGAGGCAAAAAAGCAGAAATTCCCCTTATTTTTGAGCATAAATCAAGAAATTTCCATTTTTTATGGCAAAACGGTATGCATTCTTCTTATTTTCGGGCAAAAAGGCAAAAATTCACGGTATTTTGGAGCAAAATTGCAGAAATTTGCCTAATTGTGGGGCAAAAAGGCAGAAATTGCTTATATGTTGGGCAAAAAGACAGAAATTCTCCTTATTTTGGGGCAAAACTTAGAAATGCCACTTATTTTGGGGCAAAATTCCAGAAATTTCCCTTATTTTGGGGCAAAATTGGAGAAATTTCACTTATTTTGGGGCAAAATTGCAGAAATTTCACTATATCAGGAAAAAAAGGCAGTTTTCTTATTTTGAAGCAAAAAGTCAGAAATTCCTAATATTTTGTTGCAAAAATGCAGAAATTCCCCTTATTTTGAGGTAAAAAGGCTGAAATTCCCCTTATTTGGGGGAAAAAGGCAGAAATTTCCCTTATTTTGGGGCAAAATTGCAGAAATTTCACTTACTTCAGGGTAATAAGTCAGAATTTTTTTTTATTTTGGGGCAAAAAAGACAGGAATTCCCTTTGTTTTGGAGGAAAAAGACAGAAATTCCACTTATTTAGTGGCAAAAAAGCAGAAATTCCCCTAATTTGTAGCAAAAATTAAAAAATTTCCCTATTTTATGGCAAAAAGGTATGCATTCTTCTTATTTTCAGGCAAAAAGGCAGAAATTTTCCGTATTTTTGAGCTAAATTGCAGAAATTTCCCTAATTGTGGGGCAAAAAGGCAGAAATTCCCTATATATTAGGGCAAAAAGACATAAAATCTCCTTATTTTGGGGCAAAACTATGAAATTCCACTTAGTTTGGGGCAAAATTCCAGAAATTTCCCTTATTTTGGGGCAAAATTGCAGAAATTTTCCTTATTTTGGGTCAAAATTGCAGAAATTTCACTTATTTTTTGGCAAAATTGCTGAAATTTAACTTATTTCAAAAAAAAAAGGCAGAAATTTTCCTTATTTTAGGGCAAAAATTCAAAAATTCCTAATATTTTGTGGCAAAAATGCAAAAATTCCCCTTATTTTGAGGTAAAAATGCTGAAATTCTTCTTATTTGGGGGCAAAAAGACAGAAATTTCCCTTATTTTGGGGCAAAATTGCAGAAATTCCCCTAATTGTGGGGCAAAAAGGCAGAAATTCTCTATATGTTGGGGGCAAAAATACAGAAATTCTTCTTATTTTGGGGCAAAACTCAGAAATTCCACTTATTTTGGGGCAAAACTCCCGAAATTTCCTTTATTTTGGGTCAAAATTGCAGAAATTTCCCTTATTTTGGGGCAAAATTGGAGAAATTTCACTTATTTTGCGGCAAAATTGCAGAAATTTTACTTATTTCAGGGAAAAAAGGCAGAAATTTTCCTTATTTTGGGGCAAAAAAAAAAGGAATTCCTTTTGTTTTGGGGGAAAAAGACAGAAATTCCACTTATTTAGAGGCAAAAAAGCAGAAATTCCCCTTATTTTGGAGCAAAAATGAAGAAATTTCCCTTTTTTATGGCCAAAAGTTATGCATTCTTCTTATTTTCGGGCAAAAAGGCAGAAATTCCCCGTATCTTGGAGCAAAATTGCAGAAAATCCCCTAATTGTGGGGCAAAAAGGCAGAAATTGCCTATATGTTGGGGCAAAAAGACAAAAATTCTCCTTATTTGTGGGCAAAACTCAGAAATTCCACTTATTTTGGGGCAAAATTCCAGAAATTTCCCTTATTTTGGGGCAAAATTGCATAAATTTTTCTTATTTTGGGGCAAAATTGCAGAAATTTCACTTATTCTGGGGCAAAATTGCAGAAATTTCCCTTATTTTAGGGTAAAATTGCAAATTTCACTTATTTCAGGGAAAAAAGGCAGAAATTTTTCTAATTTTTGGGGCAAAAAGGCAGAAATTCTTAATATTTTGTGGCAAAAATGTAGAAATTCCCCTTATTTTGAGGTAAAAATGCTGAAATTCCCCTTATTTGGGAGCAAAAAGGCAGATATTTCCTATATTTTGGGGCAAAATTGCAGAAATTTTAATTACTTCAGGGTAATAAGTCAGAACTTTTCCTTATTTTGGGGCAAAAAAGACAGGAATTCCCTTTGTTTTGGAGGAAAATGACAGAAATTCCACTTATTTAGAGGCAAAAAAGCAGAAATTCCCCTTATTTTGTAGCAAAAATTAAGAAATTTCCCTATTTTATGGCAAAAAGGTATGCATTCTTCTTATTTTCAGGCAAAAAGGCAGAAATTCCCCGTATTTTTGAGCTAAATTGCAGAAATTTTCCTAATTGTGTGGCAAAAAGGCAGAAATTCCCTATATGTTAGGGCAAAAAGACAGAAAATCTCCTTATTTTGGGGCAAAACTCTGAAATTCCACTTAGTTTGGGGCAAAATTCCAGAAATTTCCCTTATTTTTGGGGCAAAATTGCAGAAATTTTCCTTATTTTGGGGCAAAATTGCAGAAATTTCACTTATTTTGTGGCAAAATTGCAGAAATTTAACTTATTTCAGGGAAAAAAGGCAGAAATTTTCCTTATTTTAGGGCAAAAATGCAAAAATTCCTAATATTTTGTGGCAAAAATGCAAAAATTCCCCTTATTTTGAGGTAAAAAGGCTGAAATTCTTCTTATTTGGGGGCAAAAAGACAGAAATTTCCCTTATTTTGGGGCAAAATTGAAGAAATTCCCTTAATTGTGGGGCAAAAAGGCAGAAATTCTCTATATGTTGGGGGCAAAAATACAGAAATTCTTCTTATTTTGGGGCAAAACTCAGAAATTCCACTTATTTTGGGGCAAAACTCCCGAAATTTCCTATATTTTGGGTCAAAATTGCAGAAATTTCCCTTATTTTGGGGCAAAATTGGAGAAATTTCACTTATTTGGGGGCAAAATTGCAGAAATTTTACTTATTTCAGGGAAAAAAGGCAGAAATTTTCCTTATTTTGGGGCAAGAAAAAAAAAGGAATTCCTTTTGTTTTGGGGGAAAAAGACAGAAATTCCACTTATTTAGAGGCAAAAAAGCAGAAATTCCCCTTATTTTGGAGCAAAAATGAAGAAATTTCCCTTTTTTATGGCAAAAAGGTATGCATTCTTCTTATTTTCGGGCAAAAAGGCAGAAATTCCCCGTATTTTGGAGCAAAATTTCAGAAATTCCCCTAATTGTGGGGCAAAAAGGCAAAAATTCCCTATATGTTGGGGCAAAAAAACAGAAATTTTCTTTATTTTGGGGCAAAACTCAGAAATTCCACTTATTTTGGGGCAAAATTCCAGAAATTTCCCTTACTTTGGGGCAAAATTGCAACAATTTCACTTATTTTGGGCAAAATTGCAGAAATTTCACTTATTTCAGGGAATAAAAGCAGAAATTTTTTTATTTTGGGGCAAAAAGGCAGAAATTCCTAATATTTTGAGGCAAAAATTCAGAAATTCCCCTTATTTTGAGGTAAAAAGGATGAAATTTCCCTTATTTGGGGGAAAAAACAGAGATTTCCCTTATTTTGGGGCAAAATTGCAGAAATTTCACTTATTTTAGGGTAATAAGACAGAAAATTTCCTTATGTTGTGGCAAAAAATACAGAAATTCCCTTTGTTTTGGGGGAAAAAGACAGAAATTCCACTTATTTAGAGGCAAAAAAGCAGAAATTCCTTTTATTTTGGAGCAAAAATGAAGAAATTTCCCTTTTTTATGGCAAAAAGGTATGCATTCTTCTTATTTTATGGCAAAAGGCAGAAATTCTCCGTATTTTGGAGCAAAATTGCAGAAATTCCCCTAATTGTGGGGCAAAAAGGCAAAAATTCCCTATATGTTGGGGCAAAAAAACAGAAATTCTCCTTATTTTGGGGCAAAACTCAGAAATTCCACTTATTTTGGGGCAAAATTCCAGAAATTTCCCTTACTTTGGGGCAAAATTGCAAAAATTTCAATTATTTTGGGCAAAATTGCAGAAATTTCACTTATTCAGAGTTAAAAGCAGAAATTTTCTTATTTTGGGGCAAAAAGGCAGAAATTCCTAATATTTTGTGGCAAAAATGCAAAAATTCCCCTTATTTTGAGGTAAAAAGGCTGAAATTTCCCTTATTTGGGGGAAAAAAAACAGAGATTTCCCTTATTTTGGGGCAAAATTGTAGAATTTTCACTTATTTTAGGGTAATAAGTCAGAAAATTTCCTTATGTTGGGGCAAAAAATGCAGAAATTCCCTTTGTTTTGGGGGGAAAAGACAGAAATTCCACTTATTAAGAGGCAAAAAAGCAGAAATTCCTTTTATTTTGGAGCAAAAATGAAGAAATTTCCCTTTTTTATGGCAAAAAGGTATGCATTCTTCTTATTATCTGGCAAAAAGGCAGAAATTCCCCGTATTTTGGAGCAAAATTGCAGAAATTCCCCTAATTGTGGGGCAAAAAGGCAGAAATTCCCTATATGTTAGGGCAAAAATACAGAAATTCTCCTTATTTTGGGGCAAACTCAGAAATTCCACTTATTTTGGGGAAAAATTTCAGAAATTTCCCTTATTTTGGGGCAAAATTGCTGAAATTACCCTTATTTTGGGGCAAAATTCCAGCAATTTCCCTTCTTTTGGGGCAAAATTGCAGAAATTTTACTTATTTTGGGGCAAAATTGCAGAAATTTGACTTAATCAGAGAAAAAATGCAGAAATTTTCTTATTTTGGGGCAAAAAGGCAGTAATTCCTAATCTTTTGTGGCAAAAATGCAGAAATTCCCATTATTTTTAGGTAAAAAGGCTGAAATTCCCCTTATTTGGGGGCAAAAAAGCCGAAATTTTCATTATTTGGGGGCAAAATTGCAGAAATTCCCTTAATTGTGAGGCAAAAAGGCAGAAATTCTCTATATGTTGGGGAAAAAAGACAGAAATTCTCCTTATGTTGGGGCAAAACTAAGAAATTCCACTTATTTTGAGGGAAAATTCCAGAAATTTCCCTTATTTTGGGGCAAAATTGGAGAAATATCACTTATTTTAGGGCAAAATTGCAGAAATTTCACTTATTTCAGAAAAAAAAGGCAGAAATTTTTTTTTATATTGGGGCAAAAAAGCCAAAAATTTTCTATGTTTTGGGGGAAAAATACAGAAATTCTACTTATTTAGAGGCAAAAAAGCAGAAATTCCCCTTATTTTGGAGCAAAAATGAAGAAATTTCCCTTTTTTATGGCAAAAAGTTATGCATTCTTCTTATATTCGGGCAAAAAGGCAGAAATTTCCCGTATTTTGGAGCAAAATTGCAGAAATTCCCCTACTTGTGGGGCAAAAAGGCAGAAATTCTCTATACGTTGGGGCAAAAAACAGAAATTCTCCTTATTTTAGGGCAAAACTCAGAAATTCCACTTATTTTGGGGCAAAATTCCAGAAATTTCACTTATTTTGGGGCAAAATTGCAGAAATTTCACTTATTTTGGGGCAAAATTGTAGAAATTTCACTTATTTTGGGGCAAAATTGCAAATTTCACTTATTTCAGGGAAAAGAGGCAGAAATTTTTCTAATTTTTGGGGCAAAAAGGCAGAAATTCTTAAAATTTTGTGTCAAAAATGTAGAAATTCCCCTTATTTTGAGGAAAAAAGGCTGAAATTCACCTTATTTGGGGGCAAAAAGGCAGAAATTTCGCTTATTTAGGGGCAAAATTGCAGAATTTTCACTTATTTCAGGGTAATAAGTCAGAATTTTTTCTTATTTTGGGTCAAAAAAGACAGAAATTCCCTATGCTTTGGGGAAAAAAACAGAAATTCCACTTATTTAGAGGCAAAAAAGCAGAAATTCCCCTTGTTTTGGAGCAAAAATCAAGAAATTTCCATTTTTTATGGCAAAAAGGTATGCATTCTTCTTATTTTCGGGCAAAAAAGAAGAAATTCCCCGTATTTTGGAACAAAATTGCAGAAATTCCCCTAATTGTGGGGCAAAAAGGCAGAAATTGCCTATATGTTGAGGCAAAAAGACAGAAATTCTCCTTATTTTGGGGCAAAACTCAGAAATTCCACTTATTTTGGGGCAAAATTCCAGAAATTTCTCTTCTTTTGAGGCAAAATTGCAGAAATTTCACTTATTTTGGGGCAAAAATGCAGAAATTTGACTTATTTCAGGGAAAAAAAGCAGAAATTTTCTTATTTTGTAGCAAAAAGGCAGTAATTCCTAATATTTTGTGGCAAAAATGCAGAAATTCCCCTTATTTTGAGATAAAAAGGCTGAAATTCGCCTTATTTGGGGCAAAAAGGCAGAAATTTTTCATATTTTGGGGCAAAATTGCAGAAATTTCACTTACTTCAGGGTAAAAAGTCAGAATTTTTCCTCATTTTGGGGCCAAAAATACAGAAATTCCCTTTGTTTTGGGGGAAAAAGACAGAAATTCCACTTATTTAGAGGCAAATAAACAGAAATTCCCCTTATTATGGAGCAAAAATGAAGAAATTTCCCTTTTTTATGGCAAAAAGATATGCATTCTTCTTATTTTCGAGCAAAAAGGCAGAAATTCGCCGTATTTTGGAGCTAAGTTGAAGAAATTCCCCTAATTGTGGGGCAAAAAGGCAGAAATTTTCTATATGTTGGGGCAAAAAGACAGAAATTCTCCTTATTTTGGGGCAAAACTCAGAAATTCCACTTATTTTGGGGAAAAATTCCAGAAATTTCCATTCTTTTGAGGCAAAATTGCAGAAATTTCACTTATTTTGGGGCAAAATTGCAGAAATTTGACTTATTTCAGGGAAAAAAAGCAGAAATTTTCTTATTTTGTAGCAAAAAGGCAGTAATTCCTAATATTTTGTGGCAAAAATGCAGAAATTCCCCTTATTTTGAGGTAAAAAGGCTGAAATTCTTCTTATTTGGGGGCAAAAAGGCAGAAATTTCCCTTATTTTGGGGCAAAACTCAGAAATTCCACTTATTTTGGGGCAAAATTCCAGAAATTTTCCTTATTTTGAGGCAAAATTGCAGAATTTCACTTATTTTGGGGCAAAATTGCAGAAATTTCACTTATTTCATGGATAAAAAGCAGAAGTTTTCTTATTTTGAAGCAAAAATCCAGAAATTCCTAATATTTTGTGGCAAAAATGCAGAAATTCCCCTTATTTTGAGGTAAAAAGGCTGAAATTCCCCCTATTTGGGGGAAAAAGGCAGAAATTTCCCTTATTTTGGGGCAAAATTGCAGAAATTTCACTTACTTCAGGAAATAAGTCAGAATTTTTCCTTATTTTGGGGCAAAAAAGACAGGAATTCCCTTTGTTTTGGAGGAAAAAGACAGAAATTCCACTTATTTAGAGGCAAAAAACAGAAATTCCCCTTATTTTATAGCAAAAATTAAGAAATTTCCCTATTTTATGGCAAAAAGTTATGCATTCTTCCTATTTTCAGGCAAAAACAGAAATTCCACGTATTTTGGAGCAAAATTGCAGAAATTTCCCTAATTATGGGGCAAAAAGGCAGAAATTCTCCTTATTTTGGGGCAAAACTCTGAAATTCCACTTAGTTTGGGGCAAAATTCCAGAAATTTTCCTTATTTTGAGGCAAAATTGCAGAATTTCACTTATTTTGGGGCAAAATTGCAGAAATTTCACTTATTTCAGGGAAAAAAAGCAGAAGTTTTCTTATTTTGAAGCAAAAAACCAGAAATTCCTAATATTTTGTGGCAAAAATGCAGAAATTGCCCTTATTTTGAGGTAAAAAGGCTGAAATTCCCCCTATTTGGGGGATAAAGGCAGAAATTTCCCTTATTTTGGGGCAAAATTGCAGAAATTTCACTTACTTCAGGGTAATAAGTCAGAATTTTTCCTTACTTGGGGCAAAAAAGACAGGAATTCCCTTTGTTTTGGAGGAAAAAGACAGAAATTCCACTTATTTAGAGGCAAAAAAGCAGAAATTCCCCTTATTTTATATTAAAAATTAAGAAATTTCCCTATTTTATGGCAAAAAGTTATGCATTCTTCCTATTTTCAGGCAAAAACAGAAATTCCACGTATTTTGGAGCAAAATTGCAGAAATTTCCCTAATTATGGGGCAAAAAGGCAGAAATTCTCCTTATTTTGGGGCAAAACTCTGAAATTCCACGTAGTTTGGGGCAAAATTCCAGAAATTTCCCTTATTTTGGGGCAAAATTGCAGAAATTTCACTTATTTTGGGACAAAACTGCAGAAATTTCACTTATTTTGTGGCAAAATTGCAGAAATTTCACTTATTTAAGGGAAAAAAGCCAGAAATTTTCCTTATTTTAGGGCAAAAATGCAGAAATTCCTAATATTCTGTGGCAAAAATGCAGAAATTCCCATTATTTTGAGATAAAAAAGCTGAAATTCCCCTTATTTGGGGGCAAAAAGGCAGAAATTTTTCATATTTTGGGGCAAAAAAGCAGAAATTCCCCTTTTTTTGGAGCAAAAATGAAGAAATTTTTCTTTTTTATGGCAAAAAGGTATGCATACTTCTTATTTTCGGGCAAAAAGGCAGAAACTCCTCGTATTTTGGAACAAAATTGATGAAATTCCCCTACATGTGGGACAAAAAGGACGAAATTCCCTATATGTTAGGGCAAAAAGACAGAAATTCTCTTTATTTTGGGGCAAAACTCAGAAATTCCACTTATTTTGGGGCAAAATTCCAGAAATTTCCCTTATTTTGGGGCAAAATTGCAGAAATTTCACTTATTTGGGGGCAAAATTGCAGAAATTTCACTTATTTCAGTATAAAAAGGCAGAAATTTTCCTTATTTTGGGGCAAAAAGCAGAAATTCCTAATATTTTGTGGAAAAAATGAAGAAATTCCCCTTATTTTGAGGCAAAAAGCCTGAAATTCCCCTTATTTGGGGGAAAAAAGGCAGAAATTTCCCATATTTTGGGGCAAAATTGCAGAAATTTCAATTACTTCAGAGTAATAAGTCAGAATTTTTCCTTATTTTGGGGCAAAAAATACAGAAATTCCCTTTGTTTTGAAGGAAAAAGTCAGAAATTCCACTTATTTAGAGGCAAAAAAGCAGAAATTCCCCTTATTTTGGAGCAAAAATGAAGAAATTTCCCTATTTTATGGCAAAAAAATATGCATTCTTCTAATTTTTAGGCAAAAAGGCAGAAATTCCCAGTATTTTGGAGCAAAATTGCAGAAATTTCCCTAATTGTGGGGCAAAAAGGCAGAAATTCCATATATGTTAGGGCAAAAAGACAGAAATTCTCCTTATTTTGGGGCAAAATTCTGAAATTCCACTTAGTTTGGGGCAAAATTCCAGAAATTTCCCTTATTTTGGGGCAAAATTGCAGAAATTTCTTTTATTTTGGGGCAAAATTGCAGAAATTTCAATTATTTTGGGGCAAAATTGCAGAAATTTGACTTATTTCAGGGAAAAAAGCAGAAATTTTCTTATTTTGTAGCAAAAAGGCAGTAATTCCTAATATTTTGTGGCAAAAATGCAGAAATTGCCCTTATTTTGAGGTAAAAAGGCTGAAATTCCCCCTATTTGGGGGAAAAAGGCAGAAATTTCCCTTACTTTGGGGCAAAATTGCAGAAATTTCACTTACTTCAGGGTAATAAGTCAGAATTTTTCCTTATTTGGGGCAAAAAAGACAGGAATTCCCTTTGTTTTGGAGGAAAAAGACAGAAATTCCACTTATTTAGAGGCAAAAAAGCAGAAATTCCCCTTATTTTATAGCAAAAATTAAGAAATTTCCCTATTTTATGGCAAAAAGTTATGCATTCTTCCTATTTTCAGGCAAAAACAGAAATTCCACGTATTTTGGAGCAAAATTGCAGAAATTTCCCTAATTATGGGGCAAAAAGGCAGAAATTCTCCTTATTTTGGGGCAAAACTCTGAAATTCCACGTAGTTTGGGGCAAAATTCCAGAAATTTCCCTTATTTTGGGGCAAAATTGCAGAAATTTCACTTATTTTGGGCCAAAACTGCAGAAATTTCACTTATTTTGTGGCAAAATTGCAGAAATTTCACTTCTTTCAGGGAAAAAAGGCAGAAATTTTCCTTATTTTAGGGCAAAAATGCAGAAATTCCTAATATTCTGTGGCAAAAATGCAGAAATTCCCATTATTTTGAGATAAAAAAGCTGAAATTCCCCTTATTTGCGGGCAAAAAGGCAGAAATTTTTCATATTTTGGGGCAAAAAAGCAGAAATTCCCCTTTTTTGGAGCAAAAATGAAGAAATTTTTCTTTTTTATGGCAAAAAGGTATGCATACTTCTTATTTTCGGGCAAAAAGGCAGAAACTCCTCGTATTTTGGAACAAAATTGATGAAATTCCCCTACATATGGGACAAAAAGGAAGAAATTCCCTATATGTTAGGGCAAAAAGACAGAAATTCTCTTTATTTTGGGGCAAAACTCAGAAATTCCACTTATTTTGGGGCAAAATTCCAGAAATTTCCCTTATTTTGGGGCAAAATTGCAGAAATTTCACTTATTTGGGGGCAAAATTGCAGAAATTTCACTTATTTCAGTATAAAAAGGCAGAAATTTTCCTTATTTTGGGGCAAAAAGCAGAAATTCCTAATATTTTGTGGAAAAAATGCAGAAATTCCCCTTATTTTGAGGCAAAAAGCCTGAAATTCCCCTTATTTGGGGAAAAAAGGCAGAAATTTCCCATATTTTGGGGCAAAATTGCAGAAATTTCAATTACTTCAGAGTAATAAGTCAGAATTTTTCCTTATTTTGGGGCAAAAAATACAGAAATTCCCTTTGTTTTGAAGGAAAAAGTCAGAAATTCCACTTATTTAGAGGCAAAAAAGCAGAAATTCCCCTTATTTTGGAGCAAAAATGAAGAAATTTCCCTATTTTATGGCAAAAAAATATGCATTCTTCTAATTTTCAGGCAAAAAGGCAGAAATTCCCCGTATTTTGGAGCAAAATTGCAGAAATTTCCCTAATTGTGGGGCAAAAAGGCAGAAATTCCATATATGTTAGGGCAAAAAGACAGAAATTCTCCTTATTTTGGGGCAAAATTCTGAAATTCCACTTAGTTTGGGGCAAAATTCCAGAAATTTCCCTTATTTTGGGGCAAAATTGCAGAAATTTCTTTTATTTTGGGGCAAAATTGCAGAAATTTCAATTATTTTGGGGCAAAATTGCAGAAATTTGACTTATTTCAGGGAAAAAAGCAGAAATTTTCTTATTTTGTAGCAAAAAGGCAGTAATTCCTAATATTTTGTGGCAAAAATGCAGAAATTGCCCTTATTTTGAGGTAAAAAGGCTGAAATTCCCCCTATTTGGGGGAAAAAGGCAGAAATTTCCCTTACTTTGGGGCAAAATTGCAGAAATTTCACTTACTTCAGGGTAATAAGTCAGAATTTTTCCTTATTTGGGGCAAAAAAGACAGGAATTCCCTTTGTTTTGGAGGAAAAAGACAGAAATTCCACTTATTTAGAGGCAAAAAAGCAGAAATTTCCCTTATTTTATAGCAAAAATTAAGAAATTTCCCTATTTTATGGCAAAAAGTTATGCATTCTTCCTATTTTCAGGCAAAAACAGAAATTCCACGTATTTTGGAGCAAAATTGCAGAAATTTCCCTAATTATGGGGCAAAAAGGCAGAAATTCTCCTTATTTTGGGGCAAAACTCTGAAATTCCACGTAGTTTGGGGCAAAATTCCAGAAATTTCCCTTATTTTGGGGCAAAATTGCAGACATTTCACTTATTTTAGGCCAAAACTGCAGAAATTTCACTTATTTTGTGGCAAAATTGCAGAAATTTCACTTATTTCAGGGAAAAAAGGCAGAAATTTTCCTTATTTTAGGGCAAAAATGCAGAAATTCCTAATATTCTGTGGCAAAAATGCAGAAATTCCCATTATTTTGAGATAAAAAAGCTGAAATTCCCCTTATTTGCGGGCAAAAAGGCAGAAATTTTTCATATTTTGGGGCAAAAAAGCAGAAATTCCCCTTTTTTGGAGCAAAAATGAAGAAATTTTTCTTTTTTATGGCAAAAAGGTATGCATACTTCTTATTTTTGGGCAAAAAGGCAGAAACTCCTCGTATTTTGGAACAAAATTGATGAAATTCCCCTACATATGGGACAAAAAGGAAGAAATTCCCTATATGTTAGGGCAAAAAGACAGAAATTCTCTTTATTTTGGGGCAAAACTCAGAAATTCCAATTATTTTGTTGCAAAATTCCAGAAATTTCCCTTATTTTGGGGCAAAATTGCAGTAATTTCAGTTATTTGGGGGCAAAATTGCAGAAATTTCACTTATTTCAGTATAAAAAGGCAGAAATTTTCCTTATTTTTGGGCAAAAAGCAGAAATTCCTAATATTTTGTGGAAAAATTGCAGAAATTCCCCTTATTTTGAGGCAAAAAGCCTGAAATTCCCCTTATTTGGGGGCAAAAAGGCAGAAATTTCCCATATTTTGAGGCAAAATTGCAGAAATTTCAATTACTTCAGGGTAATAAGTCAGAATTTTTCCTTATTTTGGGGCAAAAAATACAGAAATTCCCTTTGTTTTGAAGGAAAAAGTCAGAAATTCCACTTATTTAGAGGCAAAAAAGCAGAAATTCCCCTTATTTTGGAGCAAAAATGAAGAAATTTCCCTATTTTATGGCAAAAAAATATGCATTCTTCTAATTTTCAGGCAAAAAGGCAGAAATTCCCCGTATTTTGGAGCAAAATTGCAGAAATTTCCCTAATTGTGGGGCAAAAAGGCAGAAATTCCATATATATTAGGGCAAAAATACAGAAATTCTCCTTATTTTGGGGCAAAATTCTGAAATTCCACTTAGTTTGGGTCAAAATTCCAGAAATTTCCCTTATTTTGGGGCAAAATTGCAGAAATTTCAATTATTTTGTGGCAAAATTGCAGAAATTTCACTTATTTCAGGGAAAAAAGGCAGAAATTTTTGTTATTTTAGGGCAAAAATGCAGAAATTCCTAATATTTTGTGGCAAAAATGCAGAAATTCCCATTATTTTGAGATAAAAAGGCTGAAATTCACCTTATTTCGGGGCAAAAAGGCAGAAATTTTTCATATTTTGGGGCAAAATTGCAGAAATTTCACTTACTTCAGGGTAATAAGTCAGAATTTTTCCTTATTTTGGGGCAAAAAAGACAGAAATTCCCTTTGTTTTGGGGGAAAAAGACAGAAATTCCACTTATTTAGAGGCAAAAAAGCAGAAATTCCCCTTATTATGGAGCAAAAATGAAGAAATTTCCATTTTTTATGGCAAAAAGATATGCATTCTTCTTATTTTCGGGCAAAAAGGCAGAAATTCCCCGTATTTTGGAGCTAAATTGCAGAAATTCCCCTAATTGTGGGGCAAAAAGGCAGAAATTCCCTATATGTTGGGGCAAAAAGACAGAAATTCCCCTTATTTTGGTTCAAAATTGCAGAAATTTCACTTACTTCAGGGTAATAAGTCAGAAATTTTCCATTTTTGGGGGCAAAAAAGACAGAAATTACCTTTGTTTTTGGGGAAAAAGACAGAAATTCCAATTATTTAGAGGCAAAAATGCAGAATTCCCCTTATTTTGGAGCAAAATTGCAGAAATTCCCCTAATTGTGGGGCAAAAAGGCAGAAATTCCCTATATGTTTGAGCAAAAAGACAGAAATTCTCTTTATTTGGGGGCAAAACTCAGAAATTCCACTTATTTTGGGGCAAAATTCCAGAGATTTCCCTTATTTTGGGGCAAAATTGCAGAAATTTCACTTATGGCAGGGAAAAAAGGCAGAAAATTTCCTTATTATGGGGCAAAAAGGCAGAAATTCCTAATATTTTGTGGCAAAAATGCAGAAATTCCCCTTATTTTGAGGTAAAAGAGTGAAATTTCTCTTATTTGGGGGCAAAAATGCAGAAATATCCCTTATTTTGGGGCAAAATTGCAGAAATTTCACTTATTTCAGGGTAATAAGTCAGAAAATTTCCTTATTTTGGTGCAAAAAAGACAGAAATTCCCCTTGTTTTGGGGGAAAAAGACGGAAATTCCACATATTTAGAGGCCAAAAAGCAGAAATTCCCCTTATTTTGGAGCAAAATTACAGAAATTTCCCTTTTTTATGGAAAAAGGTATGCATTCTTCTTATTTTCGGGCAAAAAGGCAGAAATTCCCCGTATTTTGGAGCAAAATTGCAGAAATTAACCTAATTGTGGGGCAAAAATGCAGAAATTCCCTATATGTTGGGGCAAAAAGACAGAAATTCTTCTTATTTTGGGGAAACTCAGAAATTCCAGTCATTTTGGGGCAAAATTCCAGAAATTTCCCTTATTTTGGGGTAAATTGCAGAAATTTCACTTATTTTGTGGCAAAATAAGAGAAATTTCACTTATTTCAGGAAAAAAAAGCAGAAATTTTCCTATTTTGGGGCAAAAAAGCAGAAATTTCCCATATTTTGGTACAAAATTGCAGAAATTTTTCTTATTTTGGGCAAAAAGGCAGAAATTTCCCATATTTTGGGGCAAACATGCAGAAATTCCCCTTCATTTTGAGGTAAAAAGGCTGAAATTCCCCTTATTTGGGGGCAAAAAGGCAGAAATTTCCCTTATTTTGGGTAAAATTGCAGAAATTTCACTTATTTCAGGGTAATAAGTCAGAAATTTTCCTTATTTTGGGGCAAAAAATCAGAAATTCCCTTTGTTTTGGGGGAAAAAGACAGAAATTCCACTTATTTAGAGGCATAAAAGCAGAAATTCCCCTCATTTTGGAGCAAAAATGAAGAAATTTCCCTTTTTTATGGCAAAAAGGTATGCATTCTTATTATGTTCGGACAAAAACGGCAGAAATTCCTTGTATTTTGGAGCAAAATTGCAGAATTCCCCTAATTGTGGGGCAACAAGGCAGAAATTGCCTATATGTTGGGGCAAAAAGACAGAAATTCTCCTTATATTAGGGCAAAACTCAGAAATTTAACTTATTTTGGGGCAAAATTGCAGAAATTTCACTTATTTCATAAAAAAAGCAGAAATTTTCTTATTTTGGAGCCAAAAGGCAGAAATTTCTTTTATTTTGTTACAAAATTGCAGAATTTTTTCTTATTTTGGGGCAAAAAGGCAGAAATTTCCCATATTTTGGGGCAAAAATGCAGAAATTTTTTTTTTGAGTTAAAAGGCTGAAATTCCCCTTATTTGGGGGCAAAAAGGCTGAAATTTCTCTTATTTTGGGGCAAAATTGCAGAAATTTCACTTATGTAAGGGTAATAAGTCAGAAATTTTCCTTATTTTGGGGCCAAAAAACAAAAATTCCCTTTGTTTTGGGGGAAAAAGACAGAAATTCCACTTATTTAGAGGCAAAAATGCAGAAATTCCTAATATTTTGTGGCAAAAATGCAGAAATTCCCCTTATTTTGAGGTAAAAAGCTGAAATTCCCCTTATTTGGGAGCAAAAAGGCAGAAATTTTCGCTTATTTTGGGGAAAAATTGCAGAAATTTCACTTATTTCAGGGTAATAAGTCAGAAATTTTTCTTATTTTGGGGCAAAAAAGACAGAAATTCCCTTTGTTTTGGAGGAAAAAGACAGAAATTCCACTTATTTAGATGCAAAAAAGCAGAAATTCCCTTTATTTTGGAGCAAAAATGAAGAAATTTCCCTTTTTTATGGCAAAAAGCTATTCATTCTTCTTATTTTCGGGCAAAAAGGCAGAAATTCCCCATATTTTGGAGCAAAATTGCAGAAATACCCCTAATTTGTCGGGCAAAAAGGCAGAAATTCCCTATATGTTGGGGCAAAAAGACAGAAATTCTCCTTATTTTTGGGAAACTCAGAAATTCCACTCATTTTGGGGCAAAATTCCAGAAATTTCCCTCATTTTGGGACAAAATTGCAGAAATTTCACTTATTTTGTGGCAAAATTAGAGAAATTTCACTTATTTCAGGGAAAAAAGCAGAATTTTTCCTATTTTGGGGCAAAAAGGAAGAAATTTCCCATATTTTGGTACAAAATTGCAGAAATTTTTCTTATTTTGGAGCAAAAAGGCAGATATTTTCCATATTTTGGGGCAAAAATGCAGAAATTCCCCTTATTTTGAGTAAAAAGGCTGAAATTCCCCTTAATTGGGGGCAAACAGGCAGAAATTTCCTTATTTTGGGGCAAAATTGCAAAAATTTCACTTATTTCAGGGTAATCAGTCAGAAATTTTCCTTATTTTGGGGCAAAAAGAAAGAAATTCCCTGTTTTTGGGGAAAAAGACAGATATTCCACTTTTTTAGAGGCAAAAAAGCAGAAATTCCTTTTATTTTGGAGCAAAAAAAAAGAAATTTCTCTTTTTGGTGGCAAAAGGTATACATTCCCCTTATTTTCAGGCTAAAAAGCAAAAATTCCCCGTATTTTGGAGCAAAATTGCAGAAATTCCCCTAATTGTGGGGCAAAAAGGCAGAAATTCCCTATATGTTAGGGCAAAAAATAGAAATTCTTTTTATTTTGGGGCAAAACTCAGAAATTCCACTTATTTTGGAGCAAAATTCCAGAAATTTCCCATATTTTGGGGCAAAATTGCAGAAATTTCACTTATTTTGGGGCAAAATTGCAGAAATTTCACTTATTTCAGTGAAAAAAGGCAGAAATTTTCCTTATTTTGGGGCAAAAAGGCAGAAATTCCTAATATTTTGTGGCAAAAATGCAGAAATTCCCCTTATTTTGAGGTAAAAATGCTGAAATTCCCCTTATTTGGGGGCAAAAAAGCAGAAATTTCCCTTATTTTGGGGCAAAATTGCAGAAATTTCACTTATTTTAGGGTAATAAGTCAGAAATTTTCCTTAATTTGGGCAAAAAAGACAGAAATTCCCTTTGTTTTGCGTGAAAAATACATAAATTCCACTTATTTAGAGGCAAAAAAGCAGAAATTCCCCTTATTTTGGTTCAAAATTGCAGAAATTTCACTTACTTCAGGGTAATAAGTCAGAAATTTTCCTTATTTGGGGGCAAAAAAGACAGAAATTACCTTTGTTTTGGGGGAAAAAGACAGAAATTCCACTTATTTAGAGGCAAAAATGCAGAATTCCCCTTATTTTGGAGCAAAATTGCAGAAATTCCCCTAATTGTGGGGCAAAAAGGCAGAAATTCCCTATATGTTTGAGCAAAAAGACAGAAATTCTCTTTATTTGGGGGCAAAACTCAGAAATTCCACTTATTTTGGGGCAAAATTCCAGAGATTTCCCTTATTTTGGGGCAAAATTGCAGAAATTTCACTTATGGCAGGGAAAAAAGGCAGAAAATTCCCTTATTTTGTGGCAAAAAGGCAGAAATTCCTAATATTTTGTGGCAAAAATGCAGAAATTCCCCTTTATTTTGAGGTAAAAAGGCTGAAATTCCCCTTATTTGGGGGCAAAAAGGCAGAAATTTCCCTTATTTTGGGGAAAAATTGCAGAAATTTCACTTATTTCAGTGTAATAAGTCAGAAATTTTCCTTATTTTGGGGCAAAAAATCAGAAATTCCCTTTGTTTTGGGGGAAAAAGACAGAAATTCCACTTATTTAGAGGCATAAAAGCAGAAATTCCCCTCATTTTGGAGCAAAAATGAAGAAATTTCCCTTTTTTATGGCAAAAAAATATGCATTCTTATTATTTTCGGACAAAAAAGGCAGAAATTCCCCGTATTTTGGAGCAAAATTGCAGAAATTCCTCTAATTGTGGGGAAAAAAGGCAGAAATTCCCTATATGTTGGGGCAAAAATACAGAAATTCTCCTTATTTTAGGGCAAAACTCAGAAATTTAACTTATTTTGGGGCAAAATTGCAGAAATTTCACTTATTTCATAAAAAAAGCAGAAATTTTCTTATTTTGGAGCCAAAAGGCTGAAATTTCTTTTATTTTGTTACAAAATTGCAGAATTTTTTCTTATTTTGGGGCAAAAAGGAAGAAATTACCCATATTTTGAGACAAAAATGCAGAAATTTTTTTTTATTTTGAGTTAAAAGGCTGAAATTCCCCTTATTTGGGGGCAAAAAGGCAGAAATTTCCTTATTTTGGGGCAAAATTGCAGAAATTTCACTTTTTTCAGTGAAAAAAAGCAGAAATTTTCCTTATTTTGGAGCAAAAAGGCAGAAATTCCTAATATTTTGTGGCAAAAATGCAGAAATTCCCCTTATTTTGAGGTAAAAATGCTGAAATTCCCCTTATTTTGGGGCAAAAAGCAGAAATTTCCCTTATTTTGGGGCAAAATTGCAGAAAGTTCACTTATTTCAGGGTAATAAGTCAGAAATTTTCCTTATTTTGGGCAAAAAAGACAGAAATTCTCTTTGTTTTGGGGGAAAAATACATAAATTCCTCTTATTTAGAGGCAAAAAAGCAGAAATTCCCCTTATTTTGGTTCAAAATTGCAGAAATTTCACTTACTTCAGGGTAATAAGTCAGAAATTTTCCTTATTTTGGGGCAAAAAAACAGAAATTACCTTTGTTTTGGGGGAAAAAGACAGAAATTCCACTTATTTAGAGGCAAAAAAGCAGAATTCCCCTTATTTTGGAGCAAAAATGAAGAAATTTCCTTTTTTTATGCCAAAAAGTTATGCATTCTTCTTATTTTCGGGCAAAAATGCAGAAATTCCCCCTATTTTGGAGCAAAATTGCAGAAATTCCCCTAATTGTGGGGCAAAAAGGCAGAAATTCCCTAAATGTTGGGGCAAAAAGACAGAAATTCTCCTTATTTTGGGGCAAAACTCAGAAATTCCACTTATTTCGGAGCAAAATTCCAGAAATTTCACTTATATTGGGGCAAAATTGCAGAAATTACACTTATTTTGGGGCAAAATTGCAGAAATTTCACTTATTTCAAAAAAAAGCAGAAATTCTCTTATTTTGGGGCAAAAAGGCAGAAATTTCTTTTATTTTGGTACAAAATTGCAGAAATTTTTCTTATTTTGGAGCAAAAAGGCAGAAATTTTCCATATTTTGGGGCAAAAATGCAGAAATTCCCCTTATTTTGAGTTAAAAGGCTGAAATTCCCCTTAATTGAGGGCAAAAAGGCAGAAATTTCCTTATTTTGGGGCAAAATAGCAAAAATTTCACTTATTTCAGGGTAATCAGTCAGAAATTTTCCTTATTTTGGGGCAAAAAGACAGAAATTCCTTTTGTTTTTGGGGAAAAAGACAGATATTCCACTTTTTTAGAGGCAAAAAAGGAGAAATTTCTTTTTATTTTGGAGCAAAAATAAAGAAATTTCTCTTTTTTGTGGCAAAAGGTATGCATTCCCCTTATTTTCTGGCTAAAAAGCAGAAATTCCCCGTATTTTGGAGCAAAATTGCAGAAATTCCCCTGATTGTGGGGCAAAAAGGCAGAAAATCCCTATATGTTAGGGCAAAAAAACAAAAATTCTCTTTATTTTGGTGGCAAAACTCAGAAATTCCACTTATTTTGGGGCAAAATTCCAGAAATTTGCCTCATTTTGTGGCAAAATTGCCGAAATTTCACTTATTTTGGGGCAAAATTGCAGAAATTTCACTTATTTCAGTGAAAAAAGGCAGAAATTTTTTTATTTTGAGGCAAAAAGGCAGAAATTCCTAATATTTTGTGGCTAAAATGCAGAAATTCCTTTTATTTTGAGGTAAAAATCCTTAAATTCCCCTTATTTGGGGGCAAAAAAGCAGAAATTTCCCTTATGTTGGAGCAAAATTGCAGAAATTTCACATATTTCAGGGTAATAAGTCAGAAATTTTCTTTATTTTGGACAAAAAAGACAGAAATTCCCTTTGTTTTGGGGAAAAAATACATAAATTGCACTTATTTAGAGGCAAAAAAGCAGAAATTCCCCTTATTTTGGTTCAAAATTGCAGAAATTTCACTTACTTCAGGGCAATAAGTAAAAAATTTTCCTTATTTGGGGGCAAAAAAGACAGAAATTACCTTTGTTTTGGGGGAAAAAGACAGAAATTCCACTTATTTAGTGGCAAAAAAGCAGAATTCCCCTTATTTTGGAGCAAAAATGAAGAAATTTCCCTTTTTTATGCCAAAAAGTTATGCATTCTTCTTATTTTCGGCCAAAAATGCAGAAATTCCCCGTATTTTGGAGCAAAATTGCAGAAATTCCCCTAATTCTGGGGCAAAAAGGCAGAAATTCCCTATATGTTGGGGCAAAAAGACAAAAATTCTCCTTATTTGGGGGCAATACTCAGAAATTCCACTTATTTTGGGGCGAAATTCCAGAGATTTCCCTTATTTGGGGGCAAAATTGCAGAAATTTCACTTATGACAGGGAAAAAAGGCAGAAATTTTCCTTATTTTGGGGCAAAAAGCAGAAATTCCTAATATTTTGTGGCAAAAATGCAGAAATTCCCCTTATTTTGAGGTAAAAGGGTGAAATTCCTCTTCTTTGGGATCAAAAATGCAGAAAATTCCCTTATTTTGGGGCAAAATTGCAGAAATTTCACTTATGTCAGGGTAATAAGTCAGAAATTTTCCTTATTTTGGGGCCAAAAAACAGAAATTCCCTTTGTTTTGGGGGAAAAAGACAGAAATTCCACTTATTTAGAGGCAAAAATGCAGAAATTCCTAATATTTTGTGGCAAAAATGCAGAAATTCCCCTAATTTTGAGGTAAAATCTGAAATTCCCCTTATTTGGAAGCAAAAAGGCAGAAATTTCCCTTATTTTGGGGAAAAATTGCAGAAATTTCACTTATTTCAGGGTAATAAGTCAGAAATTTTCCTTATTTTGGGGCAAAAAAGACAGAAATTCCCTTTGTTTTGGGGGGGAAAAGACAGAAATTCCACTTATTTGGATGCAAAAAAGCAGAAATTCCCTTTATTTTGGAGAAAAATTAAGAAATTTCCCTTTTTTATGGCAAAAAGCTATGCATTCTTCTTATTTTCGGGCAAAAAGGCAAAAATTCCCCATATTTTGGAGCAAAATTGCAGAAATTCCCCTAATTGTGGGGCAAAAAGGCAGAAATTCCCTAAATGTTGGGGCAAAAAGACAGAAATTCTCCTTATTTTGGGGCAAAACTCAGAAATTCCACTTATTTCGGAGCAAAATTCCAGAAATTTCACTTATATTGGGGCAAAATTGCAGAAATTACACTTATTTCAAAAAAAAAGCAGAAATTTTCTTATTTTGGGGCAAAAAGGAAGAAATTTCATTTATTTTGGTACAAAATTGCAGAAATTTTTCTTATTATGGAGCAAAAAGGCAGAAATTTTCCATATTTTGGGGCAAAAATGCAGAAATTCCCCTTATTTTGAGTAAAAAGGCTGAAATTCCCCTTAATTGGGGGCAAAAAGGCAGAAATTTCCTTATTTTGGGGCAAAATTGCAGAAATTACACTTATTTCAGGGTAATCAGTCAGAAATTTTCCTTACTTTGGGGCAAAATTGCAGAAAATTCACTTATTTTGGGCAAAATTGCAGAAATTTCACTTTTTTCAGTGAAAAAAAGCAGAAATTTTCCTTATTTTGGAGCAAAAAGGCAGAAATTCCTAATATTTTGTGGCAAAAATGCAGAAATTCCCCTTATTTTGAGGTAAAAATGCGGAAATTCCCCTTATTTGGGGGCAAAAAGCAGAAATTTCCCTTATTTTGGGGCAAAATTGCAGAAAGTTCACTTATTTCAGGGTAATAGGTCAGAAATTTTCCTTATTTTGGGCAAAAAAGACAGAAATTCCCTTTGTTTTGGGGGAAAAATACATAAATTCCTCTTATTTAGAGGCAAAAAAGCAGAAATTCCCCTTATTTTGATTCAAAATTGCAGAAATTTCACTTACTTCAGGTTAATAAGTCAGAAATTTTCCTTATTTTGGGGCAAAAAAGACAGAAATTACCATTGTTTTGGGGGAAAAAGACAGAAATTCCACTTATTTAGAGGCAAAAAAGCAGAATTCCCCTTATTTTGGAGCAAAAATGAAGAAATTTCCTTTTTTTATGCCAAAAAGTTATGCATTCTTCTTATTTTCGGGCAAAAATGCAGAAATTCCCCGTATTTTGGAGCAAAATTGCAGAAATTCCCCTAATTGTGGGGCAAAAAGGCAGAAATTCCCTATATGTTGGGGCAAAAAGACAGAAATTCTCCTTATTTGGGGGCAAAACTCAGAAATTCCACTTATTTTGGGGCGTAATTCCAGAGATTTCCCTTATTTGGGGGCAAAATTGCAGAAATTTCACATATGACAGGGAAAAAAGGCAGAAATTTTCCTTATTTTGGGGCAAAAAAACAGAAATTCCTAATATTTTCTGGCAAAAATGCAGAAATTCCCCTTATTTTGAGGTAAAATCTGAAATTTCCCTATTTGGAAGCAAAAAGGCAGAAATTTCCCTTATTTTGGGGAAAAAATGCAGAAATTTCACTTATTTCAGGGTAATAAGTCAGAAATTTTCCTTATTTTGGGGCAAAAAAGACAGAAATTCCCTTTGTTTTGGGGGGAAAAGACAGAAATTCCACTTATTTAGATGCAAAAAAGCAGAAATTCCCTTTATTTTGGAGAAAAATTAAGAAATTTCCCTTTTTTATGGCAAAAAGCTATGCATTCTTCTTATTTTCGGGGAAAAAGGCAAAAATTCCCCATATTTTAGAGCAAAATTGCAGAAATTCCCCTAATTGTGGGGCAAAAAGGCAGAAATTCCCTAAATGTTGGGGCAAAAAGACAGAAATTCTCCTTATTTTGGGGCAAAACTCAGAAATTCCACTTATTTCGGAGCAAAATTCCAGAAATTTCACTTATATTGGGGCAAAATTGCAGAAATTACACTTATTTCAAAAAAAAAGCAGAAATTTTCTTATTTTGGGGCAAAAAGGAAGAAATTTCATTTATTTTGGTACAAAATTGCAGAAATTTTTCTTATTTTGGAGCAAAAAGGCAGAAATTTTCCATATTTTGGGGCAAAAATGCAGAAATTCCCCTTATTTTGAGTAAAAAGGCTGAAATTCCCCTTAATTGGGGGCAAAAAGGCAGAAATTTCCTTATTTTGGGGCAAAATTGCAGAAATTACACTTATTTCAGGGTAATAAGTCAGAAATTTTCCTTATTTTGGGGCAAAATTGCAGAAAATTCACTTATTTTGGGGCAAAATTGCAGAAATTTCACTTTTTTCAGTGAAAAAAAGCAGAAATTTTCCTTATTTTGGAGCAAAAAGGCAGAAATTCCTAATATTTTGTGGCAAAAATGCAGAAATTCCCCTTATTTTGAGGTAAAAATGCTGAAATTCCCCTTATTTGGGGGCAAAAAGCAGAAATTTGCTTTATTTTGGGGCAAAATTGCAGAAAGTTCACTTATTTCAGGGTAATAAGTCAGAAATTTTCCTTATTTTGGGCAAAAAAGACAGAAATTCCCTTTGTTTTGGGGGAAAAATACATAAATTCCTCTTATTTAGAGGCAAAAAAGCAGAAATTCCCCTTATTTTGGTTCAAAATTGCAGAATTTTCACTTACTTCAGGGTAATAAGTCAGAAATTTTCCTTATTTTAGGGCAAAAAAGACAGAAATTACCTTTGTTTTGGGGGAAAAAGACAGAAATTCCACTTATTTAGAGGCAAAAAAGCAGAATTCCCCTTATTTTGGAGCAAAAATGAAGAAATTTCCCTTTTTTATGCCAAAAAGTTATGCATTCTTCTTATTTTCGGGCAAAAAGGCAGAAATTCCCCGTATTTTGGAGCAAAATTGCAGAAATTCCCCTAATTGTGGGGCAAAAAGGCAGAAATTCCCTATATGTTGGGGCAAAAAGACAGAAATTCTCCTTATTTGGGGGCAAAACTCAGAAATTCCACTTATTTTGGGGCGAAATTCCAGAGATTTCCCTTATTTGGGGGCAAAATTGCAGAAATTTCACTTATGACAGGGAAAAAAGGCAGAAATTTTCCTTATTTTGGGGCAAAAAGGCAGAAATTCCTAATATTTTGTGGCAAAAATGCAGAAATTCCCCTTATTTTGAGGTAAAAGGGTGAAATTCCTCTTATTTGGGATCAAAAAGGCAGAAATTTCCCTTATTTTGGGGCAAAATTGCAGAAATTTCACTTATGTCAGGGTAATAAGTCAGAAATTTTCCTTATTTTGGGGCCAAAAAACAGAAATTCCCTTTGTTTTGGGGGAAAAAAACAGAAATTCCACTTATTTAGAGGCAAGAATGCAGAAATTCCTAATATTTTGTGGCAAAAATGCAGAAATTCCCCTTATTTTGAGGTAAAATCTGAAATTCCCCTTATTTGGAAGCAAAAAGGCAGAAATTTCCCTTATTTTGGGGAAAAAATGCAGAAATTTCACTTATTTCAGTGTAATAAGTCAGTAATTTTCCTTATTTTGGGGCAAAAAAGACAGAAATTCCCTTTGTTTTGGGGGGAAAAGACAGAAATTCCACTTATTTAGATGCAAAAAAGCAGAAATTCCCTTTATTTTGGAGAAAAATTAAGAAATTTCCCTTTTTTATGGCAAAAAGCTATGCATTCTTCTTATTTTCGGGCAAAAAGGCAAAAATTCCCCATATTTTGGAGCAAAATTGCAGAAATTCCCCTAATTGTGGGGCAAAAAGGCAGAAATTCCCTAAATGTTGGGGCAAAAAGACAGAAATTCTCCTTATTTTGGGGCAAAACTCAGAAATTCCACTTATTTCGGAGCAAAATTCCAGAAATTTCACTTATATTGGGGCAAAATTGCAGAAATTACACTTATTTCAAAAAAAAAGCAGAAATTTTCTTATTTTGGGGCAAAAATGCAGAAATTCCCCTTATTTTGAGTAAAAAGGCTGAAATTCCCCTTAATTGGGGGCAAAAAGGCAGAAATTTCCTTATTTTGGGGCAAAATTGCAGAAATTACACTTATTTCAGGGTAATCAGTCAGAAAATTTCCTTATTTTGGGCAAAAAAGACAGAAATTCCCTTTGTTTTGGGGGAAAAATACATAAATTCCACTTATTTAGAGGCAAAAAAGCAGAAATTCCCTTTATTTTGGTTCAAAATTGCAGAAATTTCACTTACTTCAGGGTAATAAGTCAGAAATTTTCTTTATTTTGGGGCAAAAAAGACAGAAATTACCTTTGTTTTGGGGGAAAAAGACAGAAATTCCACTTATTTAGAGGCAAAAAAGTAGAATTCCCCTTATTTTGGAGCAAAAACGAAGAAATTTCCCTTTTTAATGCAAAAAGTTATGCATTCTTCTTATTTTCGGGCAAAAAGGCAGAAATTCCCCGTATTTTGGAGCAAAATTGCAGAAATTCCCCTAATTGTGTGGCAAAAAGGCAGAAATTCCCTATATGTTGGGGCAAAAAGACAGAAATGCTCCTTATTTGGGGGCAAAACTCAGAAATTCCACTTATTTTGGGGCAAAATTACAGAGATTTCCCTTATTTTGGGGCAAAATTGCAGAAATTTCACTTATGGCAGGGAAAAAAGGCAGAAAATTTCATTATTTTGGGGCAAAAGTCAGAAATTCCTAATATTTTGTGGCAAAAATGCAGAAATTCCCCTTCTTTTGAGGTAAAAGGATGAAATTTCTCTTATTTGGGGGCAAAAGGCAGAAATTTCCCTTATTTTGGGGCAAAATTGCAGAAATTTCACTTATTTCAGGGTAATAAGTCAGAAAATTTCCTTATTTTGGTGCAAAAAAGACAGAAATTCCCCTTGTTTTGGGGGAAAAAGACGGAAATTCCACATATTTAGAGGCAAAAAAGCAGAAATTCCCCTTATTTTGGAGTAAAATTACAGAAATTTCCCTTTTTTACGGAAAAAGGTATGCATTCTTCTTATTTTCGGGCAAAAAGGCAGAAATTCTCCGTATTTTGGAGCAAAATTGCAAAAATTAATCTAATTGTGGGGCAAAAATGCAGAAATTCCCTATATGTTGGGGCGAAAAGACAGAAATTCTCCTTATTTTGGGGAAACTCAGAAATTCCACTCATTTTGGGGCAAAATTCCAGAAATTTCCCTTATTTTGGGGCAAAATTGCAGAAATTTCACTTATTTTGTGGCAAAATTAGAGAAATTTCACTTATTTCAGAGAAAAAAAAGCAGAAAATTTCTTATTTTGGGGCAAATAGGCAGAAATTTCCCATATTATGGGGCAAACATGCAGAAATTCCCCTTCATTTTGAGGTAAAAAGGCTGAAATTCCCCTTATTTGGGGGTAAAAATGCAGAAATTTTCCTTATTTTGGGGCAAAATTTCAGAAATTCCCCTAATTGTGGGGCAAAAAGGCAGAAATTCCCTAAATGTTAGGGCAAAAAGACAGAAATTCTCCTTATTTTGGGGCAAAACTCAGAAATTCCACTTATTTCGGAGCAAAATTCCAGAAATTTCACTTATATTGGGGCAAAATTGCAGAAATTACACTTATTTTGGGGCAAAATTGCAGAAATTTCACTTATTTCAAAAAAAAGCAGAAATTTTCTTATTTTGGGGCAAAAAGGCAGAAATTTCTTTTATTTTGGTACAAAATTGCAGAAATTTTTCTTATTTTGGTGCAAAAAGGCAGAAATTTTCCATATTTTGGGGCAAAAATGCAGAAATTCCCCTTATTTTGAGTAAAAAGGCTGAAATTCCCCTTAATTGGGGGCAAAAAGGCAGAAATTTCCTTAATTTGGGGCAAAATTGTAAAAATTTCACTTATTTCAGGATAATCAGTCAGAAATTTTGCTTATTTTGGGGCAAAATTGCAGAAAATTTACTTATTTTGGGGCAAAATTGCAGAAATTTCACTTATTTCAGTGAAAAAAGGCAGAAATTTTCATTATTTTGGGGCAAAAAGGCAGAAATTCCTAATATTTTGTGGCAAAAATGCAGAAGTTCCCGTTATTTTGAGGTAAAAATGCTGAAATTCCCCTTATTTGGGGGCAAGAAAGCAGAAATTTCCCTTATTTTGGGGCAAAATTGAAGAAAGTTCATTTATTTCAGGGTAATAAGTCAGAAATTTTCCTTATTTTGGGCAAAAAAGACAGAAATTCCCTTTGTTTTGGGGGAAAATACATAAATTCCTCTTATTTAGAGGCAAAAAAGCAGAAATTCTCCTATTTTGGTTCAAAATTGCAGAAATTTCACTTACTTCAGGGTAATAAGTCAGAAATTTTCCTTATTTTGGGGCAAAAAAGACAGAAATTACCTTTGTTTTGGGGGAAAAAGACAGAAATTCCACTTATTTAGAGGCAAAAAAGCAGAATTCCCCTTATTTTGGAGCAAAAATGAAGAAATTTCCATTTTTTATGGCAAAAAGTTATGCATTCTTCTTATTTTCGGGCAAAAAGGCAGAAATTCCCCGTATTTTGGAGCAAAATTGAAGAAATTCCCCTAATTGTGGGGCAAAAAGGCAGAAATTCCCTATATGTGGGGCAAAAAGACAGAAATTCTCCTTATTTGGGGGCAAAACTCAGAAATTACACTTATTTTGGGGCAAAATTCCAGAGATTTCCCTTATTTTGGGGCAAAATTGCAGAAATTTCACTTATGGCAGGGAAAAAAAACAGAAAATTTCATTATTTTGGGGCAAAAACTCAGAAATTCCTAATATTTTGTGGCAAAAATGCAGAAATTCCCCTTATTTTGAGGTAAAAGGGTGAAATTCCTCTTATTTGGGGGCAAAAAGGCAGAAATTCCCCTTATTTTGGTTCAAAATTGCAGAATTTTCACTTACTTCAGGGCAATAAGTAAAAAATTTTCCTTATTTGGGGGCAAAAAAGACAGAAATTCCCTTTGTTTTGTGGGAAAAATACATAAATTCCACTTATTTAGAGGCAAAAAAGCAGAAATTCCCCTTATTTTGGAGCAAAATTACAGAAATTTCCCTTTTTTATGGAAAAAGGTATGCATTCTTCTTATTTTCGGGCAAAAAGGCAGAAATTCCCCGTATTTTGGAGCAAAATTGCAGAAATTAACCTAATTGTGGGGCAAAAATGCAGAAATTCCCTATATGTTGGGGCAAAAAGACAGAAATTCTCCTTATTTTGGGGAAACTCAGAAATTCCACTCATTTTGGGGCAAAATTCCAGAAATTTCCCTTATTTTGGGGCAAAATTGCAGAAATTTCACTTATTTTGTGGCAAAATTAGAGAAATTTCACTTATTTCAGGGAAAAAAAGCAGAAATTTTCTTATTTTGGTTAAAAAGGCAGAAATTTCCCATATTTTGGTACAAAATTGCAGAAATTTTTCTTATTTTGTGCAAAAAGGCAGAAATTTCCCATATTTTGGGGCAAACATGCAGAAATTCCCCTTCATTTTGAGGTAAAAAGGCTGAAATTCCCCTTATTTGGGGGTAAAAAGGCAGAAATTTCCCTTATTTTGGGGCAAAATTGCAGAAATTTCACTTATCTCAGGGTAATAAGTCAGAAATTTTCCTTATTTTGGGGCAAAAAATACAGAATTTCCTTTTGTTTTGCGGGAAAAAGACAGAAATTCCACGTATTTAGAGGTATAAAAGCAGAAATTCCCCTCATTTTGGAGCAAAAATGAAGAAATTTCCCTTTTTTATGGCAAAAAGGTATGCATTCTTATTATTTTCGGACAAAAATGGCAGAAATTCTCCGTATTTTGGAGCAAAATTGCAGAAATACCCCTAATTGTGGGGCAAAAAGGCAGAAATTCCCTATATTTTGGGGCAAAAAGACAGAAATTCTCCTTATTTTAGGGCAAAATTCAGAAATTTAACTTATTTTTGAGCAAAATTGCAGAAATTTCACTTATTTCATAAAAAAAGGAGAAATTTTCTTATTTTGGATCCAAAAGGCAGAAATTTCTTTTATTTTGTTACAAAATTGCTGAATTTTTTATTATTTTGGGGCAAAAAGGCAGAAATTTCCCATATTTTGGGGCAAAAATGCAGAAATTTTTTTTATTTTGAGTTTAAATGCTGAAATTCCCCTTATTTGGGAGCAAAAAGGCAGAAATTTCTCTTAATTTGGAACAAAATTGCAGAAATTTCACTTATGTCAGGGTAATAAGTCAGAAATTTTCCTTTTTTGGGGCCAGAAAACAGATATTCCCTTTGTTTTGGGGGAAAAAGACAGAAATTCCACTTATTTAGAGGCAAAAATGCAGAAATTCCTAATATTTTGTGGCAAAAATGCAGAAATTCCCCTTATTTTGAGGTAAAAAGCTGAAATTCCCCTTATTTGGGAGCAAAAAGGCAGAAATTTCCCTTATTTTGGGGAAAAATTTCAGAAATTTCACTTATTTCAGGGTAATAAGTCAGAAATTTTCCTTATTTTGGGGCAAAAAAACAGAAATTCCCTTTGTATTGTGGGACAAAGACAGAAATTCCACATATTTAGAGGCATAAAAGTAGAAATTCCCCTTCTTTTGGAGCAAAAATGAAGAAATTTTCCTTTTTTATGGCAAAAAGGTATGGATTCTTCTTATTTTCGGGCAAAAAGGCAGAAATTCCCCGTATTTTGGAGCAAAATTGCAGAAATTAACCTAATTGTGGGGCAAAAATTCAGAAATTACCTATATGTTGGGGCAAAAAGACAGAAATTCTCCTTATTTTGGGGAAACTCAGAAATTCCACTCATTTTGGGGCAAAATTCCAGAAATTTCCCTTATTTTGGGGCAAAATTGCAGAAATTTCACTTATTTTGTGGCAAAATTAGAGAAATTTCACTTATTTCAGGGAAAAAAAGAAGAAATTTTCTTATTTTGGTGAAAAAGGCAGAAATTTCCCATATTTTGGTACAAAATTGCAGAAATTTTTCTTATTTTGGGCAAAAAGGCAGAAATTTCCCATATTTTGGGGCAAACATGCAGAAATTCCCCTTCATTTTGAGGTAAAAAGGCTGAAATTCCCCTTATTTGGGGGTAAAAAGGCAGAAATTTCCCTTATTTTGGGGCAAAATTGCAGAAATTTCACTTATCTCAGGGTAATAAGTCAGAAATTTTCCTTATTTTGGGGCAAAAAATACAGAATTTCCTTTTGTTTTGCGGGAAAAAGACAGAAATTCCACGTATTTAGAGGTATAAAAGCAGAAATTCCCCTCATTTTGGAGCAAAAATGAAGAAATTTCCCTTTTTTATGGCAAAAAGGTATGCATTCTTATTATTTTCGGACAAAAATGGCAGAAATTCTCCGTATTTTGGAGCAAAATTGCAGAAATACCCCTAATTGTGGGGCAAAAAGGCAGAAATTCCCTATATTTTGGGGCAAAAAGACAGAAATTCTCCTTATTTTAGGGCAAAATTCAGAAATTTAACTTATTTTTGAGCAAAATTGCAGAAATTTCACTTATTTCATAAAAAAAGGAGAAATTTTCTTATTTTGGATCCAAAAGGCAGAAATTTCTTTTATTTTGTTACAAAATTGCAGAATTTTTTATTATTTTGGGGCAAAAAGGCAGAAATTTCCCATATTTTGGGGCAAAAATGCAGAAATTTTTTTTATTTTAAGTTTAAATGCTGAAATTCCCCTTATTTGGGGGCAAAAAGGCAGAAATTTCTCTTATTTTGGAACAAAATTGCAGAAATTTCACTTATGTCAGGGTAATAAGTCAGAAATTTTCCTTTTTTGGGGCCAGAAAACAGATATTCCCTTTGTTTTGGGGGAAAAAGACAGAAATTCCACTTATTTAGAGGCAAAAATGCAGAAATTCCTAATATTTTGTGGCAAAAATGCAGAAATTCCCCTTATTTTGAGGTAAAAAGCTGAAATTCCCCTTATTTGGGAGCAAAAAGGCAGAAATTTCCCTTATTTTGGGGAAAAATTTCAGAAATTTCACTTATTTCAGGGTAATAAGTCAGAAATTTTCCTTATTTTTGGGCAAAAAAGACAGAAATTACCTTTGTTTTGGGGGAAAAAGACAGAAATTCCACTTATTTAGAGGCAAAAAAGCAGAATTCCCCTTATTTTGGAGCAAAAATGAAGAAATTTCCATTTTTTATGGCAAAAAGTTATGCATTCTTCTTATTTTCGGGCAAAAAGGCAGAAATTCCCCGTATTTTGGAGCAAAATTGAAGAAATTCCCCTAATTGTGGGGCAAAAAGGCAGAAATTCCCTATATGTTGGGGCAAAAAGACAGAAATTCTCCTTATTTGGGGGCAAAACTCAGAAATTACACTTATTTTGGGGCAAAATTCCAGAGATTTCCCTTATTTTGGGGCAAAATTGCAGAAATTTCACTTATGGCAGGGAAAAAAAACAGAAAATTTCATTATTTTGGGGAAAAAGTCAGAAATTCCTAATATTTTGTGGCAAAAATGCAGAAATTCCCCTTATTTTGAGGTAAAAGCGTGAAATTCCTCTTATTTGGGGGCAAAAAGGCAGAAATTTCCCTTATTTTTGGGCAAAATTGCAGAAATTTCACTTATTTCAGGGTAATAAGTCAGAAATTTTCCTTATTTTGGGCAAAAAAGACAGAAATTCCCTTTGTTTTGGGGAAAAAATACATAAATTCCACTTATTTAGAGGCAAAAAAGCAGAAATTCCCCTTATTTTGGAGCAAAATTACAGAAATTTCCCTTTTTTATGGAAAAAGGTATGCATTCTTCTTATTTTCGGGCAAAAAGGCAGAAATTCCCCGTATTTTGGAGCAAGATTGCAGAAATTAACCTAATTGTGGGGCAAAAATGCAGAAATTCCCTATATGTTGGGGCAAAAAGACAGAAATTCTCCTTATTTTGGGGAAACTCAGAAATTCCACTCATTTTGGGGCAAAATTCCAGAAATTTCCCTTATTTTGGGGCAAAATTGCAGAAATTTCACTTATTTTGTGGCAAAATTAGAGAAATTTCACTTATTTCAGGGAAAAAAAGCAGAAATTTTCTTATTTTGGGCAAAAAGGCAGAAATTTCCCATATTTTGGGGCAAACATGCAGAAATTCCCCTTCATTTTGAGGTAAAAAGGCTGAAATTCCCCTTATTTGGGGGTAAAAAGGCAGAAATTTCCCTTATTTTGGGGCAAAATTGCAGAAATTTCACTTATCTCAGGGTAATAAGTCAGAAATTTTCCTTATTTTGGGGCAAAAAATACAGAATTTCCTTTTGTTTTGTGGGAAAAAGACAGAAATTCCACGTATTTAGAGGTATAAAAGCAGAAATTCCCCTCATTTTGGAGCAAAAATGAAGAAATTTCCCTTTTTTATGGCAAAAAGGTATGCATTCTTATTATTTTCGGACAAAAATGACAGAAATTCTCCGTATTTTGGAGCAAAATTGCAGAAATACCCCTAATTGTGGGGCAAAAAGGCAGAAATTCCCTATATTTTGGGGCAAAAAGACAGAAATTCTCCTTATTTTAGGGCAAAATTCAGAAATTTAACTTATTTTTGAGCAAAATTGCAGAAATTTCACTTATTTCATAAAAAAAGGAGAAATTTTCTTATTTTGGAGCCAAAAGGCAGAAATTTCTTTTATTTTGTTACAAAATTGCAGATTTTTTTCTTATTTTGGGGCAAAAAGGCAGAAATTTCCCATATTTTGGGGCAAAAATGCAGAAATTTTTTTTATTTTGAGTTTAAATGCTGAAATTCCCCTTATTTGGGGGCAAAAAGGCAGAAATTTCTCTTATTTTGGAACAAAATTGCAGAAATTTCACTTATGTCAGGGTAATAAGTCAGAAATTTTCCTTTTTTGGGGCCAGAAAACAGAAATTCCCTTTGTTTTGGGGGAAAAAGACAGAAATTCCACTTATTTAGAGGCAAAAATGCAGAAATTCCTAATATTTTGTGGCAAAAATGCAGAAATTCCCCTTATTTTGAGGTAAAAAGCTGAAATTCCCATTATATGGGAGCAAAAATGCAGAAATTCCTAATATTTTGTGGCAAAAATGCAGAAATTCCCCTTATTTTGAGGTAAAAAGCTGAAATTCCCCTTATTTGGGAGCAAAAAGGCAGAAATTTCCCTTATTTTGGGGAAAAATTGCAGAAATTTCACTTATTTCAGGGTAATAAGTCAGAAATTTTCCTTATTTTGGGGCAAAAAAACAGAAATTCCCTTTGTATTGGGGGACAAAGACAGAAATTCCACATATTTAGAGGCATAAAAGTAGAAATTCCCCTTCTTTTGGAGCAAAAATGAAGAAATTTTCCTTTTTTATGGCAAAAAGGTATGGATTCTTCTTATTTTCGGGTAAAAAGGCAGAAATTCCCCGTATTTTGGAGCAAAATTGCAGAAATTCCCCTAATTGTGGGGCAAACAGGCAGAAATTCCTTATATGTTGGGGCAAAAAGACAGAAATTCTCCTTATTTTGGGTCAAAAGTCAGAAATTCCACATATTTCCGGGCAAAATTCCAGAAATTTCACATATTTTGGGGCAAAATTGGAGAAATTTCACTTATTTTGGGGCAAAATTTCAGAAATTTCACTTATTTCAGAAAAAAAATCAGAAATTTTCTTATTTGGAAGCAAAAAGGCACAAATTTCTTTTATTTTGTTACAAAATTGCAGAAATTTCCCTTATTTTGGGACAAAATTGCAGAAATTTCCCTTATTTTGGGGCAAAATTGCAGAAATTTCACTTATTTCAGGAAGAAAAGGCAGAAATTTTCCTTATTTTGAGGCAAAAAAGCAGAAATTCCTAATATTTTGTGGAAAAAATGCAGAAATTCTCCTTATTTTGAGGTAAAAGGGTGAAATTCCTCTTATCTGGGAGCAAAAAGTCAGAAATTTCCCTTATTTTGGGGCAAAATTGCAGAAATTTAACTTATTTCAGGGTAATAAGTCAGAAATTTTCTTTATTTTGGACAAAAAAGACAGAAATTCCCTTTGTTTTGGGAAAAAAATACATAAATTGCACTTATTTAGAGGCAAAAAAGCAGAAATTCCCCTTATTTTGGTTCAAAGTTGCAGAAATTTCACTTACTTCAGGGCAATAAGTAAATAATTTTCCTTATTTGCGGGCAAAAAAGACAGAAATTACCTTTGTTTTTGGGGAAAAAGACAGAAATTCCACTTATTTAGTGGCAAAAAAGCAGAATTCTCCTTATTTTGGAGCAAAATTACAGAAATTTCCCTTTTTTATGGCAAAAAGGTATGCATTCTTCTTATTTTCGGGCAAAAATGCAGAAATTCCCCGTATTTTAGAGCAAAATTGCAGAAATTAACCTAACTGTGGGGCAAAAAGTCAGAATTTCCCTATATGTTGGGGCAAAAAACAGAAATTCTCCTTATCTTGGGGCAAAACTCAGAAATTCCACTTATTTTGGGGCAAAATTCCTGAAATTTCCCTTATTTGGGGCAAAATTGCAGAAATTTCACTTATTTTGGGGCAAAATTGAAGAAATTTCACTTATTTCAAGGAAAAAAAGCAGAAATTATCTTATTTTGGGGCAAAAAGGCAGAAATTTCTCATATTTTGGTACAAAATTGCAGAAATTTTTCTTATTTTGGGCAAAAAGGCAGAAATTTCCCATATTTTAAGGCAAAAATGCAGAAATTCCCATTATTTTGAGGTAAAAAGGCTGAAATTCCCCTTATTTGAGGGTAAAAAGGCAGAAATTTCCCTTATTTTGTGGCAAAATTGCAGAAATTTCACTTATTTCAGGGTAATAAGTCAGAAATTTTCCTTATTTTGGGGCAAAAAAAACAGAAATTCCCTTTGTTTTGGGGGAAAAAGACAGAAATTCCACATATTTAGAGGCATATAAGCAGAAATTCCCCTCATTTTGGAGCAAAAACAGAGAAATTTCCCTTTTTTTATGGCCAAAAGTTATGCATTCCTATTATTTTCAGACAAAAAAGGCAGAAATTCCCTTTATTTTGGAGCAAAATTGCAGAAATTTTCCTAATTGTGGGGCAAAAAGGCAGAAATTCCCTATATGTTGGGGCAAAAAGACAGAAATTCTCCTTATTTTTGGGCAAAACTCAGAAATTTAACTTATTTTGTGGCAAAATTGTCAGAAATTTCATTTATTTCAGAAAAAAAGGAGATATTTTCTTATTTTGGGGCCAAAAGGCAGAAATTTTTTTTATTTTGTTACAAAATTGCAAATTTTTTTCTCTTATTTTGGGGCAAAAAGACAGAAATTCCCTTTTTTTGGAGAAAAAGACAGAAATTCCACTTTTTTAGAGGTAAAAAAGCAGTAATTCCCCTTATTTTGGAGCAAAAATGAAGAAATTTCACTTTTTAAGGGCAAAAAGGTATGCATTCTTCTTATTTTGGAGCAAAATTGCAGAAATTTTCCTTTTTTATGGCAAAAAGGTATGCATTCTTCTTTTTTTTGGTCAAAATGGCAGAAATTCCCTGTATTTTGGAGCAAAATTGCAGAAATTCCCCTAATTGTGAAGCAAAAAGGCAGAAATTTCCTATATGTTGGGGCAAAAAGACAGAAATCCTCCTTATTTTCGGGCAAAACTCAGAAATTCCACTTATTTTGGGGCAAAATTCCAGAAATTTCCCTTATTTTGGGGCAAAATTGCAGAAATTTCACTTATTTTGAGGCAAAATTGGAGAAATTTCACTTATTTCAGGGAAGAAAAGCAGAAATTTTCTTATTTTGTGGCAAAAAGGAAGAAATTTCTTTTATTTTTGTACAAAATTGCAGAAATTTTTCTTATTTTGTGCAAAAAGGCAGAAATTTTCCATATTTTGGAGCAAAAATGCAGAAATTCCCCTTATTTTGAGGTAAAAAGGCTGAAATTCCCTTTATTTGGGGACAAAAAGGCAGAAATTTCCCTTATTTCGGTACAAAATTACAGAAATTTTATTTATTTCAGAAAAAAAATGCAGAAATTTTCTTATTTTGGGGCAAAAAGGCAGAAATTTTTTTTATTTTGTTACAAAATTGCGGAATTTATTCTTATTTTGGGGCAAAAAAGCAGAAATTTCCCATATTTTGGGGCAATAATTCAGAAATTGCCCTTATTTTGAGGTAAAAAGGCTGAAATTCCCCATATTTGGGTCAAAAAGGCAGAAATTTCTCTTATTTTGGGGCAAATTGCAGAAATTTCACTTACTTCAGGGTAATAAGTCAGAAATTTTCCTTATTTTGGGGCAAAAAATACAGAAATTACCTTTGTTTTGGGGGAAAAAGACAGAAATTCCACTTATTTAGAGGCAAAAAAGCAGAATTCCCCTTATTTTGGAGCAAAAATGAAGAAATTTCCTTTTTTTATGTCAAAAAGTTATGCATTCTTTTTATTTTCGGGCAAAAATGCAGAAATTCCCCGTATTTTGGAGAAAATTGCAGAAATTCCCCTAATTGTGGGGCAAAAAGGCAGAAATTCCCTAAATGTTGGGGCAAAAAGACAGAAATTCTCCTTATTTTGGGGCAAAACTCAGAAATTCCACTTATTTCGGAGCAAAATTCCAGAAATTTCACTTATATTGGGGCAAAATTGCAGAAATTACACTTATTTTGGGGCAAAATTGCAGAAATTTCACTTATTTCAAAAAATAGCAGAAATTCTCTTATTTTGGGGCAAAAAGGCAGAAATTTCTTTTATTTTGGTACAAAATTGCAGAAATTTTTCTTATTTTGGAGCAAAAAGGCAGAAATTTTCCATATTTTGGGGCAATAATGCAGAAATTCCCCTTATTTTGAGTTAAAAGGCTGAAATTCCCCTTAATAGAGGGCAAAAAGGCAGAAATTTCCTTATTTTGGGGCAAAATAGCAAAAATTTCACTTATTTCAGGGTAATCAGTCAGAAATTTTCCTTATTTTGGGGCAAAAAGACAGAAATTCCTTTTGTTTTTGGGGAAAAAGACAGATATTCCACTTTTTTAGAGGCAAAAAAGGAGAAATTTCTTTTTATTTTGGAGCAAAAATAAAGAAATTTCTCTTTTTTGTGGCAAAAGGTATGCATTCCCCTTATTTTCTGGCTAAAAAGCAGAAATTCCCCGTATTTTGGAGCAAAATTGCAGAAATTCCCCTAATTGTGGGGCAAAAAGGCAGAAAATCCCTATATGTTAGGGCAAAAAAACAAAAATTCTCTTTATTTTGGTGGCAAAACTCAGAAATTCCACTTATTTTGGGGCAAAATTCCAGAAATTTGCCTCATTTTGTGGCAAAATTGCCGAAATTTCACTTATTTTGGGGCAAAATTGCAGAAATTTCACTTATTTCAGTGAAAAAAGGCAGAAATTTTTTTATTTTGAGGCAAAAAGGCAGAAATTCCTAATATTTTGTGGCTAAAATGCAGAAATTCCTTTTATTTTGAGGTAAAAATCCTGAAATTCCCCTTATTTGGGGGCAAAAAAGCAGAAATTTCCCTAATTTTGGGGCAAAATTGCAGAAATTTCACTTATTTCAGGGTAATAAGTCAGAAATTTTCTTTATTTTGGACAAAAAAGACAGAAATTCCCTTTGTTTTGGGGAAAAAATACATAAATTGCACTTATTTAGAGGCAAAAAAGCAGAAATTCCCCTTATTTTGGTTCAAAATTGCAGAAATTTCACTTACTTCAGGGCAATAAGTAAAAAATTTTCCTTATTTGGGGGCAAAAAAGACAGAAATTACCTTTGTTTTGGGGGAAAAAGACAGAAATTCCACTTATTTAGTGGCAAAAAAGCAGAATTCCCCTTATTTTGGAGCAAAAATGAAGAAATTTCCCTTTTTATGCCAAAAAGTTATGCATTCTTCTTATTTTCGGGCAAAAATGCAGAAATTCCCCGTATTTTGGAGCAAAATTGCAGAAATTCCCCTAATTCTGGGGCAAAAAGGCAGAAATTCCCTATATGTTGGGGCAAAAAGACAAAAATTCTCCTTATTTGGGGGCAATACTCAGAAATTCCACTTATTTTGGGGCGAAATTCCAGAGATTTCCCTTATTTGGGGGCAAAATTGCAGAAATTTCACTTATGACAGGGAAAAAAGGCAGAAATTTTCCTTATTTTGGGGCAAAAAGCAGAAATTCCTAATATTTTGTGGCAAAAATGCAGAAATTCCCCTTATTTTGAGGTAAAAGGGTGAAATTCCTCTTCTTTGGGATCAAAAATGCAGAAAATTCCCTTATTTTGGGGCAAAATTGCAGAAATTTCACTTATGTCAGGATAATAAGTCAGAAATTTTCCTTATTTTGGGGCCAAAAAACAGAAATTCCCTTTGTTATGGGGGAAAAAGACAGAAATTCCACTTATTTAGAGGCAAAAATGCAGAAATTCCTAATATTTTGTGGCAAAAATGCAGAAATTCCCCTAATTTTGAGGTAAAATCTGAAATTCCCCTTATTTGGAAGCAAAAAGGCAGAAATTTCCCTTTTTTTGGGGAAAAATTGCAGAAATTTCACTTATTTCAGGGTAATAAGTCAGAAATTTTCCTTATTTTGGGGCAAAAAAGACAGAAATTCCCTTTGTTTTGGGGGGAAAAGACAGAAATTCCACTTAATTGGATGCAAAAAAGCAGAAATTCCCTTTATTTTGGAGAAAAATTAAGAAATTTCCTTTTTTTATGGCAAAAAGCTATGCATTCTTCTTATTTTCGGGCAAAAAGGCAGAAATTCCCCATGTTTTGGAGCAAAATTGCAGAAATTCCCCTAATTGTGGGGCAAAAAGGCAGAAATTCCCTAAATGTTGGGGCAAAAAGACAGAAATTCTCCTTATTTTGGGGCAAAATTCAGAAATTCCACTTATTTCGGAGCAAAATTCCAGAAATTTCACTTATATTGGGGCAAAATTGCAGAAATTACACTTATTTCAAAAAAAAAGCAGAAATTTTCTTATTTTGGGGCAAAAAGGAAGAAATTTCATTTATTTTGGTACAAAATTGCAGAAATTTTTCTTATTATGGAGCAAAAAGGCAGAAATTTTCCATATTTTGGGGCAAAAATGCAGAAATTCCCCTTATTTTGAGTAAAAAGGCTGAAATTCCCCTTAATTGGGGGCAAAAAGGCAGAAATTTCCTTTTTTGGGGCAAAATTGCAGAAATTACACTTATTTCAGGGTAATCAGTCAGAAATTTTCCTTATTTTGGGGCAAAATTGCAGAAAATTCACTTATTTTGGGGCAAAATTGCAGAAATTTCACTTTTTTCAGTGAAAAAAGCAGAAATTTTCCTTATTTTGGAGCAAAAAGGCAGAAATTCCTAATATTTTGTGGCAAAAATGCAGAAATTCCCCTTATTTTGAGGTAAAAATGCTGAAATTCCCCTTATTAGGGGGCAAAAAGCAGAAATTTCCCTTATTTTGGGGCAAAATTGCAGAAAGTTCACTTATTTCAGGGTAATAAGTCTGAAATTTTCCTTATTGTGGGAAAAAAAGACAGAAATTCCCTTTGTTTTGGGGGAAAATACATAAATTCCTCTTATTTAGAGGCAAAAAAGCAGAAATTCCCCTTATTTTGGTTCAAAATTGCAGAAATTTCACTTACTTCAGGGTAATAAGTCAGAAATTTTCCTTATTTTGGGGCAAAAAAGACAGAAATTACCTTTGTTTTGGGGGAAAAAGACAGAAATTCCACTTATTTAGAGGCAAAAAAGCAGAATTCCCCTTATTTTGGAGCAAAAATGAAGAAATTTCCCTTTTTTATGCCAAAAAGTTATGCATTCTTCTTATTTTCGGGCAAAAATGCACAAATTCCCCGTATTTTGGAGCAAAATTGCAGAAATTCCCCTAATTGTGGGGCAAAAAGGCAGAAATTCCCTAAATGTTGGGGCAAAAAGACAGAAATTCTCCTTATTTGGGGGCAAAACTCAGAAATTCCACATATTTTGGGGCGAAATTCCAGAGATTTCCCTTATTTGGGGGCAAAATTGCAGAAATTTCACATATGACAGGGAAAAAAGGCAGAAATTTTCCTTATTTTGGGGCAAAAAGGCAGAAATTCCTAATATTTTCTGGCAAAAATGCAGAAATTCCCCTTATTTTGAGGTAAAATCTGAAATTCCCCTTATTTGGAAGCAAAAAGGCAGAAATTCTCCTTATTTTGGGGCAAAACTCAGAAATTCCACTTATTTCGGAGCAAAATTCCAGAAATTTCACTTATATTGGGGCAAAATTGCAGAAATTACACTTATTTCAAAAAAAAAGCAGAAATTTTCTTATTTTGGGGCAAAAAGGAAGAAATTTCATTTATTTTGGTACAAAATTGCAGAAATTTTTCTTATTTTGGAGCAAAAAGGCAGAAATTTTCCATATTTTGGGGCAAAAATGCAGAAATTCCCCTTATTTTGAGTAAAAAGGCTGAAATTCCCCTTAATTGGGGGCAAAAAGGCAGAAATTTCCTTATTTTGGGGCAAAATTGCAGAGATTACACTTATTTCAGGGTAATCAGTCAGAAATTTTCCTTATTTTGGGGCAAAATTGCAGAAAATTCACTTATTTTGGGGCAAAATTGCAGAAATTTCACTTTTTTCAGTGAAAAAAAGCAGAAATTTTCCTTATTTTGGAGCAAAAAGGCAGAAATTCCTAATATTTTGTGGCAAAAATGCAGAAATTCCTCTTATTTTGAGGTAAAAATGCTGAAATTCCCCTTATTTGGGGGCAAAAAGCAGAAATTTCCTTTATTTTGGGGCAAAATTGCAGAAAGTTCACTTATTTCAGGGTAATAAGTCAGAAATTTTCCTTATTTTGGGCAAAAAAGACAGAAATTCCCTTTGTTTTGGGGGAAAATACATAAATTCCTCTTATTTAGAGGCAAAAAAGCAGAAATTCTCCTATTTTGGTTCAAAATTGCAGAAATTTCACTTACTTCAGGGTAATAAGTCAGAAATTTTCCTTATTTTGGGGCAAAAAAGACAGAAATTACCTTTGTTTTGGGGGAAAAAGACAGAAATTCCACTTATTTAGAGGCAAAAAAGCAGAATTCCCCTTATTTTGGAGCAAAAATGAAGAAATTTCCATTTTTTATGGCAAAAAGTTATGCATTCTTCTTATTTTCGGGCAAAAAGGCAGAAATTCCCCGTATTTTGGAGCAAAATTGAAGAAATTCCCCTAATTGTGGGGCAAAAAGGCAGAAATTCCCTATATGTTGGGGCAAAAAGACAGAAATTCTCCTTATTTGGGGGCAAAACTCAGAAATTACACTTATTTTGGGGCAAAATTCCAGAGATTTCCCTTATTTTGGGGCAAAATTGCAGAAATTTCACTTATGGCAGGGAAAAAGAACAGAAAATTTCATTATTTTGGGGCAAAAACTCAGAAATTCCTAATATTTTGTGGCAAAAATGCAGAAATTCCCCTTATTTTGAGGTAAAAGGGTGAAATTCCTCTTATTTGGGGGCAAAAAGGCAGAAATTCCCCTTATTTTGGTTCAAAATTGCAGAATTTTCACTTACTTCAGGGCAATAAGTGAAAAATTTTCCTTATTTGGGGGCAAAAAAGACAGAAATTCCCTTTGTTTTGGGGGAAAAATACATAAATTCCACTTATTTAGAGGCAAAAAAGCAGAAATTCCCCTTATTTTGGAGCAAAATTACAGAAATTTCCCTTTTTTATGGAAAAAGGTATGCATTCTTCTTATTTTCGGGCAAAAAGGCAGAAATTCCCCGTATTTTGGAGCAAAATTGCAGAAATTAACCTAATTGTGGGGCAAAAATGCAGAAATTCCCTATATGTTGGGGCAAAAAGACAGAAATTCTCCTTATTTTGGGGAAACTCAGAAATTCCACTCATTTTGGGGCAAAATTCCAGAAATTTCCCTTATTTTGGGGCAAAATTGCAGAAATTTCACTTATTTTGTGGCAAAATTAGAGAAATTTCACTTATTTCAGGGAAAAAAAGCAGAAATTTTCTTATTTTGGTTAAAAAGGCAGAAATTTCCCATATTTTGGTACAAAATTGCAGAAATTTTTCTTATTTTGGGCAAAAAGGCAGAAATTTCCCATATTTTGGGGCAAACATGCAGAAATTCCCCTTCATTTTGAGGTAAAAAGGCTGAAATTCCCCTTATTTGGGGGTAAAAAGGCAGAAATTTCCCTTATTTTGGGGCAAAATTGCAGAAATTTCACTTATCTCAGGGTAATAAGTCAGAAATTTTCCTTATTTTGGGGCAAAAAATACAGAATTTCCTTTTGTTTTGCGGGAAAAAGACAGAAATTCCACGTATTTAGAGGTATAAAAGCAGAAATTCCCCTCATTTTGGAGCAAAAATGAAGAAATTTCCCTTTTTTATGGCAAAAAGGTATGCATTCTTATTATTTTCGGACAAAAATGGCAGAAATTCTCCGTATTTTGGAGCAAAATTGCAGAAATACCCCTAATTGTGGGGCAAAAAGGCAGAAATTCCCTATATTTTGGGGCAAAAAGACAGAAATTCTCCTTATTTTAGGGCAAAATTCAGAAATTTAACTTATTTTTGAGCAAAATTGCAGAAATTTCACTTATTTCATAAAAAAAGGAGAAATTTTCTTATTTTGGATCCAAAAGGCAGAAATTTCTTTTATTTTGTTACAAAATTGCTGAATTTTTTATTATTTTGGGGCAAAAAGGCAGAAATTTCCCATATTTTGGGGCAAAAATGCAGAAATTTTTTTTATTTTGAGTTTAAATGCTGAAATTCCCCTTATTTGGGAGCAAAAAGGCAGAAATTTCTCTTAATTTGGAACAAAATTGCAGAAATTTCACTTATGTCAGGGTAATAAGTCAGAAATTTTCCTTTTTTGGGGCCAGAAAACAGATATTCCCTTTGTTTTGGGGGAAAAAGACAGAAATTCCACTTATTTAGAGGCAAAAATGCAGAAATTCCTAATATTTTGTGGCAAAAATGCAGAAATTCCCCTTATTTTGAGGTAAAAAGCTGAAATTCCCCTTATTTGGGAGCAAAAAGGCAGAAATTTCCCTTATTTTGGGGAAAAATTTCAGAAATTTCACTTATTTCAGGGTAATAAGTCAGAAATTTTCCTTATTTTGGGGCAAAAAAACAGAAATTCCCTTTGTATTGTGGGACAAAGACAGAAATTCCACATATTTAGAGGCATAAAAGTAGAAATTCCCCTTCTTTTGGAGCAAAAATGAAGAAATTTTCCTTTTTTATGGCAAAAAGGTATGGATTCTTCTTATTTTCGGGCAAAAAGGCAGAAATTCCCCGTATTTTGGAGCAAAATTGCAGAAATTAACCTAATTGTGGGGCAAAAATTCAGAAATTACCTATATGTTGGGGCAAAAAGACAGAAATTCTCCTTATTTTGGGGAAACTCAGAAATTCCACTCATTTTGGGGCAAAATTCCAGAAATTTCCCTTATTTTGGGGCAAAATTGCAGAAATTTCACTTATTTTGTGGCAAAATTAGAGAAATTTCACTTATTTCAGGGAAAAAAAGAAGAAATTTTCTTATTTTGGTGAAAAAGGCAGAAATTTCCCATATTTTGGTACAAAATTGCAGAAATTTTTCTTATTTTGGGCAAAAAGGCAGAAATTTCCCATATTTTGGGGCAAACATGCAGAAATTCCCCTTCATTTTGAGGTAAAAAGGCTGAAATTCCCCTTATTTGGGGGTAAAAAGGCAGAAATTTCCCTTATTTTGGGGCAAAATTGCAGAAATTTCACTTATCTCAGGGTAATAAGTCAGAAATTTTCCTTATTTTGGGGCAAAAAATACAGAATTTCCTTTTGTTTTGCGGGAAAAAGACAGAAATTCCACGTATTTAGAGGTATAAAAGCAGAAATTCCCCTCATTTTGGAGCAAAAATGAAGAAATTTCCCTTTTTTATGGCAAAAAGGTATGCATTCTTATTATTTTCGGACAAAAATGGCAGAAATTCTCCGTATTTTGGAGCAAAATTGCAGAAATACCCCTAATTGTGGGGCAAAAAGGCAGAAATTCCCTATATTTTGGGGCAAAAAGAAAGAAATTCTCCTTATTTTAGGGCAAAATTCAGAAATTTAACTTATTTTTGAGCAAAATTGCAGAAATTTCACTTATTTCACAAAAAAAGGAGAAATTTTCTTATTTTGGATCCAAAAGGCAGAAATTTCTTTTATTTTGTTACAAAATTGCAGAATTTTTTATTATTTTGGGGCAAAAAGGCAGAAATTTCCCATATTTTGGGGCAAAAATGCAGAAATTTTTTTTAATTTGAGTTTAAATGCTGAAATTCCCCTTATTTGGGGGCAAAAAGGCAGAAATTTCTCTTATTTTGGAACAAAATTGCAGAAATTTCACTTATGTCAGGGTAATAAGTCAGAAATTTTCCTTTTTTGGGGCCAGAAAACAGATATTCCCTTTGTTTTGGGGGAAAAAGACAGAAATTCCACTTATTTAGAGGCAAAAATGCAGAAATTCCTAATATTTTGTGGCAAAAATGCAGAAATTCCCCTTATTTTGAGGTAAAAAGCTGAAATTCCCCTTATTTGGGAGCAAAAAGGCAGAAATTTCCCTTATTTTGGGGAAAAATTTCAGAAATTTCACTTATTTCAGGGTAATAAGTCAGAAATTTTCCTTATTTTGGGGCAAAAAAACAGAAATTCCCTTTGTATTGGGGGACAAAGACAGAAATTCCACATATTTAGAGGCATAAAAGTAGAAATTCCCCTTCTTTTGGAGCAAAAATGAAGAAATTTTCCTTTTTTATGGCAAAAAGGTATGGATTCTTCTTATTTTCGGGCAAAAAGGCAGAAATTCCCCGTATTTTGGAGCAAAATTGCAGAAATTCCCCTAATTGTGGGGCAAACAGGCAGAAATTCCTTATATGTTGGGGCAAAAAGACAGAAATTCTCCTTATTTTGGGTCAAAACTCAGAAATTCCACATATTTCCGGGCAAAATTCCAGAAATTTCACATATTTTGGGGCAAAATTGGAGAAATTTCCCTTATTTTGGGGCAAAATTGCAGAAATTTCACTTATTTCAGGAAAAAAAGGCAGAAATTTTCCTTATTTTGAGGCAAAAAAGCAGAAATTCCTAATATTTTGTGGAAAAAATGCAGAAATTCTCCTTATTTTGAGGTAAAAGGGTGAAATTCCTCTTATTTTGGAGCAAAAAGTCAGAAATTTCCCTTATTTTGGGGCAAAATTGCAGAAATTTCACTTATTTCAGGGTAATAAGTCAGAAATTTTTTTTAATTTGGTGCAAAAAAGACAGAAATTCCCTTTGTTTTGGCGGAAAAAGACAGAAATTCCACATATTTAGAGGCAAAAAAGCAGAAATTCCCCTTATTTTGGAGCAAAATTACAGAAATTTCCCTTTTTTATGGCAAAAAGGTATGCATTCTTCTTATTTTCGGGCAAAAATGCAGAAATTCCTTGTATTTTAGAGCAAAATTGCAGAAATTAACCTAACTGTGGGGCAAAAAGGCAGAAATTCCCTATATGTTGGGGCAAAAAGACAGAAATTCTCCTTATTTTGGGGCAAAACTCAGAAATTCCACTTATTTTGGGGCAAAATTCCAGAAATTTCCCTTATTTGGGGCAAAATTGCAGAAATTTCACTTATTTTGGGGCAAAATTGAAGAAATTTCACTTATTTCAAGGAAAAAAAGCAGAAATTATCTTATTTTGGGGCAAAAAGGCAGAAATTTCTCATATTTTTGTACAAAATTGCAGAAATTTTTCTTATTTTGGGCAAAAAGGCAGAAATTTTCCATATTTTGGGGCAAAAATGCAGAAATTCCCCTTATTTTGAATAAAAAGGCTGAAATTCCCCTTAATTGGGGGCAAAAAGGCAGAAATTTCCTTAATTTGTGGCAAAATTGTAAAAATTTCACTTATTTCAGGATAATCAGTCAGAAATTTTGCTTATTTTGGGGCAAAATTGCAGAAAATTTACTTATTTTGGGGCAAAATTGCAGAAATTTCACTTATTTCAGTGAAAAAAGGCAGAAATTTTCCTTATTTTGGGGCAAAAAGGCAGAAATTCCTAATATTTTGTGGCAAAAATGCAGAAGTTCCCGTTATTTTGAGGTAAAAATGCTGAAATTCCCCTTATTTGGGGGCAAGAAAGAAGAAATTTCCCTTATTTTGGGGCAAAATTGAAGAAAGTTCATTTATTTCAGGGTAATAAGTCAGAAATTTTCCTTATTTTGGGCAAAAAAGACAGAAATTCCCTTTGTTTTGGGGAAAAAATACATAAATTCCACTTATTTAGAGGCAAAAAAGCAGAAATTCCCCTATTTTGGTTCAAAATTGCAGAAATTTCACTTACTTCAGGGTAATAAGTCAGAAATTTTCCTTATTTTGGGGCAAAAAAGACAGAAATTACCTTTGTTTTGGGGGAAAAAGACAGAAATTCCACTTATTTAGAGGCAAAAAAGCAGAATTCCCCTTATTTTGGAGCAAAAATGAAGAAATTTCCATTTTTTATGGCAAAAAGTTATGCATTCTTCTTATTTTCGGGCAAAAAGGCAGAAATTCCCCGTATTTTGGAGCAAAATTGAAGAAATTCCCCTAATTGTGGGGCAAAAAGGCAGAAATTCCCTATATGTTGGGGCAAAAAGACAGAAATTCTCCTTATTTGGGGGCAAAACTCAGAAATTACACTTATTTTGGGGCAAAATTCCAGAGATTTCCCTTATTTTGGGGCAAAATTGCAGAAATTTCACTTATGGCAGGGAAAAAAAACAGAAAATTTCATTATTTTGGGGCAAAAAGTCAGAAATTCCTAATATTTTGTGGCAAAAATGCAGAAATTCCCCTTATTTTGAGGTAAAAGGGTGAAATTCCTCTTATTTGGGGGCAAAAAGGCAGAAATTTCCCTTATTTTTGGGCAAAATTGCAGAAATTTCACTTATTTCAGGGTAATAAGTCAGAAATTTTCCTTATTTTGGGCAAAAAAGACAGAAATTCCCTTTGTTTTGGGGAAAAAATACATAAATTCCACTTATTTAGAGGCAAAAAAGCAGAAATTCCCCTTATTTTGGAGCAAAATTACAGAAATTTCCCTTTTTTATGGAAAAAGGTATGCATTCTTCTTATTTTCGGGCAAAAAGGCAGAAATTCCCCGTATTTTGGAGCAAGATTGCAGAAATTAACCTAATTGTGGGGCAAAAATGCAGAAATTCCCTATATGTTGGGGCAAAAAGACAGAAATTCTCCTTATTTTGGGGAAACTCAGAAATTCCACTCATTTTGGGGCAAAATTCCAGAAATTTCCCTTATTTTGGGGCAAAATTGCAGAAATTTCACTTATTTTGTGGCAAAATTAGAGAAATTTCACTTATTTCAGGGAAAAAAAGCAGAAATTTTCTTATTTTGGGCAAAAAGGCAGAAATTTCCCATATTTTGGGGCAAACATGCAGAAATTCCCCTTCATTTTGAGGTAAAAAGGCTGAAATTCCCCTTATTTGGGGGTAAAAAGGCAGAAATTTCCCTTATTTTGGGGCAAAATTGCAGAAATTTCACTTATCTCAGGGTAATAAGTCAGAAATTTTCCTTATTTTGGGGCAAAAAATACAGAATTTCCTTTTGTTTTGTGGGAAAAAGACAGAAATTCCACGTATTTAGAGGTATAAAAGCAGAAATTCCCCTCATTTTGAAGCAAAAATGAAGAAATTTCCCCTTTTTATGGCAAAAAGGTATGCATTCTTATTATTTTCGGACAAAAATGGCAGAAATTCTCCGTATTTTGGAGCAAAATTGCAGAAATACCCCTAATTGTGGGGCAAAAAGGCAGAAATTCCCTATATTTTGGGGCAAAAAGACAGAAATTCTCCTTATTTTAGGGCAAAATTCAGAAATTTAACTTATTTTTGAGCAAAATTGCAGAAATTTCACTTATTTCATAAAAAAAGGAGAAATTTTCTTATTTTGGAGCCAAAAGGCAGAAATTTCTTTTATTTTGTTACAAAATTGCAGATTTTTTTCTTATTTTGGGGCAAAAAGGCAGAAATTTCCCATATTTTGGGGCAAAAATGCAGAAATTTTTTTTATTTTGAGTTTAAATGCTGAAATTCCCCTTATTTGGGGGCAAAAAGGCAGAAATTTCTCTTATTTTGGAACAAAATTGCAGAAATTTCACTTATGTCAGGGTAATAAGTCAGAAATTTTCCTTTTTTGGGGCCAGAAAACAGAAATTCCCTTTGTTTTGGGGGAAAAAGACAGAAATTCCACTTATTTAGAGGCAAAAATGCAGAAATTCCTAATATTTTGTGGCAAAAATGCAGAAATTCCCCTTATTTTGAGGTAAAAAGCTGAAATTCCCATTATATGGGAGCAAAAATGCAGAAATTCCTAATATTTTGTGGCAAAAATGCAGAAATTCCCCTTATTTTGAGGTAAAAAGCTGAAATTCCCCTTATTTGGGAGCAAAAAGGCAGAAATTTCCCTTATTTTGGGGAAAAATTGCAGAAATTTCACTTATTTCAGGGTAATAAGTCAGAAATTTTCCTTATTTTGGGGCAAAAAAACAGAAATTCCCTTTGTATTGGGGGACAAAGACAGAAATTCCACATATTTAGAGGCATAAAAGTAGAAATTCCCCTTCTTTTGGAGCAAAAATGAAGAAATTTTCCTTTTTTATGGCAAAAAGGTATGGATTCTTCTTATTTTCGGGTAAAAAGGCAGAAATTCCCCGTATTTTGGAGCAAAATTGCAGAAATTCCCCTAATTGTGGGGCAAACAGGCAGAAATTCCTTATATGTTGGGGCAAAAAGACAGAAATTCTCCTTATTTTGGGTCAAAAGTCAGAAATTCCACATATTTCCGGGCAAAATTCCAGAAATTTCACATATTTTGGGGCAAAATTGGAGAAATTTCACTTATTTTGGGGCAAAATTTCAGAAATTTCACTTATTTCAGAAAAAAAAATCAGAAATTTTCTTATTTGGAAGCAAAAAGGCACAAATTTCTTTTATTTTGTTACAAAATTGCAGAAATTTCCCTTATTTTGGGACAAAATTGCAGAAATTTCCCTTATTTTGGGGCAAAATAGCAGAAATTTCACTTATTTCAGGAAGAAAAGGCAGAAATTTTCCTTATTTTGAGGCAAAAAAGCAGAAATTCCTAATATTTTGTGGAAAAAATGCAGAAATTCTCCTTATTTTGAGGTAAAAGGGTGAAATTCCTCTTATTTGGGAGCAAAAAGTCAGAAATTTCCCTTATTTTGGGGCAAAATTGCAGAAATTTAACTTATTTCAGGGTAATAAGTCAGAAATTTTCTTTATTTTGGACAAAAAAGACAGAAATTCCCTTTGTTTTGGGAAAAAAATACATAAATTGCACTTATTTAGAGGCAAAAAAGCAGAAATTCCCCTTATTTTGGTTCAAAGTTGCAGAAATTTCACTTACTTCAGGGCAATAAGTAAATAATTTTCCTTATTTGCGGGCAAAAAAGACAGAAATTACCTTTGTTTTTGGGGAAAAAGACAGAAATTCCACTTATTTAGTGGCAAAAAAGCAGAATTCTCCTTATTTTGGAGCAAAATTACAGAAATTTCCCTTTTTTATGGCAAAAAGGTATGCATTCTTCTTATTTTCGGGCAAAAATGCAGAAATTCCCCGTATTTTAGAGCAAAATTGCAGAAATTAACCTAACTGTGGGGCAAAAAGTCAGAATTTCCCTATATGTTGGGGCAAAAAGACAGAAATTCTCCTTATCTTGGGGCAAAACTCAGAAATTCCACTTATTTTGGGGCAAAATTCCTGAAATTTCCCTTATTTGGGGCAAAATTTCAGAAATTTCACTTATTTTGGGGCAAAATTGAAGAAATTTCACTTATTTCAAGGAAAAAAAGCAGAAATTATCTTATTTTGGGGCAAAAAGGCAGAAATTTCTCATATTTTGGTACAAAATTGCAGAAATTTTTCTTATTTTGGGCAAAAAGGCAGAAATTTCCCATATTTTAAGGCAAAAATGCAGAAATTCCCATTATTTTGAGGTAAAAAGGCTGAAATTCCCCTTATTTGAGGGTAAAAAGGCAGAAATTTCCCTTATTTTGTGGCAAAATTGCAGAAATTTCACTTATTTCAGGGTAATAAGTCAGAAATTTTCCTTATTTTGGGGCAAAAAAAAACAGAAATTCCCTTTGTTTTGGGGGAAAAAGACAGAAATTCCACATATTTAGAGGCATATAAGCAGAAATTCCCCTCATTTTGGAGCAAAAACAGAGAAATTTCCCTTTTTTTATGGCCAAAAGTTATGCATTCCTATTATTTTCAGACAAAAAAGGCAGAAATTCCCTTTATTTTGGAGCAAAATTGCAGAAATTTTCCTAATTGTGGGGCAAAAAGGCAGAAATTCCCTATATGTTGGGGCAAAAAGACAGAAATTCTCCTTATTTTTGGGCAAAACTCAGAAATTTAACTTATTTTGTGGCAAAATTGTCAGAAATTTCATTTATTTCAGAAAAAAAGGAGATATTTTCTTATTTTGGGGCCAAAAGGCAGAAATTTTTTTTATTTTGTTACAAAATTGCAAATTTTTTTCTCTTATTTTGGGGCAAAAAGACAGAAATTCCCTTTTTTTGGAGAAAAAGACAGAAATTCCACTTTTTTAGAGGTAAAAAAGCAGTAATTCCCCTTATTTTGGAGCAAAAATGAAGAAATTTCACTTTTTAAGGGCAAAAAGGTATGCATTCTTCTTATTTTGGAGCAAAATTGCAGAAATTTTCCTTTTTTATGGCAAAAAGGTATGCATTCTTCTTTTTTTTTGGTCAAAATGGCAGAAATTCCCTGTATTTTGGAGCAAAATTGCAGAAATTCCCCTAATTGTGAAGCAAAAAGGCAGAAATTTCCTATATGTTGGGGCAAAAAGACAGAAATCCTCCTTATTTTGGGGCAAAACTCAGAAATTCCACTTATTTTGGGGCAAAATTCCAGAAATTTCCCTTATTTTGGGGCAAAATTGCAGAAATTTCACTTATTTTGAGGCAAAATTGGAGAAATTTCACTTATTTCAGGGAAGAAAAGCAGAAATTTTCTTATTTTGTGGCAAAAAGGAAGAAATTTCTTTTATTTTTGTACAAAATTGCAGAAATTTTTCTTATTTTGTGCAAAAAGGCAGAAATTTTCCATATTTTGGAGCAAAAATGCAGAAATTCCCCTTATTTTGAGGTAAAAAGGCTGAAATTCCCTTTATTTGGGGACAAAAAGGCAGAAATTTCCCTTATTTTGGTACAAAATTACAGAAATTTTATTTATTTCAGAAAAAAAATGCAGAAATTTTCTTATTTTGGGGCAAAAAGGCAGAAATTTTTTTTATTTTGTTACAAAATTGCGGAATTTATTCTTATTTTGGGGCAAAAAAGCAGAAATTTCCCATATTTTGGGGCAATAATTCAGAAATTGCCCTTATTTTGAGGTAAAAAGGCTGAAATTCCCCATATTTGGGTCAAAAAGGCAGAAATTTCTCTTATTTTGGGGCAAATTGCAGAAATTTCACTTACTTCAGGGTAATAAGTCAGAAATTTTCCTTATTTTGGGGCAAAAAAGACAGAAATTACCTTTGTTTTGGGGGAAAAAGACAGAAATTCCACTTATTTAGAGGCAAAAAAGCAGAATTCCCCTTATTTTGGAGCAAAAATGAAGAAATTTCCTTTTTTTATGTCAAAAAGTTATGCATTCTTCTTATTTTCGGGCAAAAATGCAGAAATTCCCCGTATTTTGGAGCAAAATTGCAGAAATTCCCCTAATTGTGGGGCAAAAAGGCAGAAATTCCCTAAATGTTGGGGCAAAAAGACAGAAATTCTCCTTATTTTGGGGCAAAACTCAGAAATTCCACTTATTTCGGAGCAAAATTCCAGAAATTTCACTTATATTGGGGCAAAATTGCAGAAATTACACTTATTTTGGGGCAAAATTGCAGAAATTTCACTTATTTCAAAAAAAAGCAGAAATTCTCTTATTTTGGGGCAAAAAGGCAGAAATTTCTTTTATTTTGGTACAAAATTGCAGAAATTTTTCTTATTTTGGAGCAAAAAGGCAGAAATTTTCCATATTTTGGGGCAATAATGCAGAAATTCCCCTTATTTTGAGTTAAAAGCCTGAAATTCCCCTTAATAGAGGGCAAAAAGGCAGAAATTTCCTTATTTTGGGGCAAAATAGCAAAAATTTCACTTATTTCAGGGTAATCAGTCAGAAATTGTCCTTATTTTGGGGCAAAAAGACAGAAATTCCTTTTGTTTTTGGGGAAAAAGACAGATATTCCACTTTTTTAGAGGCAAAAAAAAAGAGAAATTTCTTTTTATTTTGGAGCAAAAATAAAGAAATTTCTCTTTTTTGTGGCAAAAGGTATGCATTCCCCTTATTTTCTGGCTAAAAAGCAGAAATTCCCCGTATTTTGGAGCAAAATTGCAGAAATTCCCCTAATTGTGGGGCAAAAAGGCAGAAAATCCCTATATGTTAGGGCAAAAAAACAAAAATTCTCTTTATTTTGGTGGCAAAACTCAGAAATTCCACTTATTTTGGGGCAAAATTCCAGAAATTTGCCTCATTTTGTGGCAAAATTGCCGAAATTTCACTTATTTTGGGGCAAAATTGCAGAAATTTCACTTATTTCAGTGAAAAAAGGCAGAAATTTTTTTATTTTGAGGCAAAAAGGCAGAAATTCCTAATATTTTGTGGCTAAAATGCAGAAATTCCTTTTATTTTGAGGTAAAAATCCTGAAATTCCCCTTATTTGGGGGCAAAAAAGCAGAAATTTCCCTAATTTTGGGGCAAAATTGCAGAAATTTCACTTATTTCAGGGTAATAAGTCAGAAATTTTCTTTATTTTGGACAAAAAAGACAGAAATTCCCTTTGTTTTGGGGAAAAAATACATAAATTGCACTTATTTAGAGGCAAAAAAGCAGAAATTCCCCTTATTTTGGTTCAAAATTGCAGAAATTTCACTTACTTCAGGGCAATAAGTAAAAAATTTTCCTTATTTGGGGGCAAAAAAGACAGAAATTACCTTTGTTTTGGGGGAAAAAGACAGAAATTCCACTTATTTAGTGGCAAAAAAGCAGAATTCCCCTTATTTTGGAGCAAAAATGAAGAAATTTCCCTTTTTATGCCAAAAAGTTATGCATTCTTCTTATTTTCGGGCAAAAATGCAGAAATTCCCCGTATTTTGGAGCAAAATTGCAGAAATTCCCCTAATTCTGGGGCAAAAAGGCAGAAATTCCCTAAATGTTGGGGCAAAAAGACAGAAATTCTCCTTATTTGGGGGCAATACTCAGAAATTCCACTTATTTTGGGGCGAAATTCCAGAGATTTCCCTTATTTGGGGGCAAAATTGCAGAAATTTCACTTATGACAGGGAAAAAAGGCAGAAATTTTCCTTATTTTGGGGCAAACAGCAGAAATTCCTAATATTTTGTGGCAAAAATGCAGAAATTCCCCTTATTTTGAGGTAAAAGGGTGAAATTCCTCTTCTTTGGGATCAAAAATGCAGAAAATTCCCTTATTTTGGGGCAAAATTGCAGAAATTTCACTTATGTCAGGGTAATAAGTCAGAAATTTTCCTTATTTTGGGGCCAAAAAACAGAAATTCCCTTTGTTATGGGGGAAAAAGACAGAAATTCCACTTATTTAGAGGCAAAAATGCAGAAATTCCTAATATTTTGTGGCAAAAATGCAGAAATTCCCCTAATTTGAGGTAAAATCTGAAATTCCCCTTATTTGGAAGCAAAAAGGCAGAAATTTCCCTTATTTTGGGGAAAAATTGCAGAAATTTCACTTATTTCAGGGTAATAAGTCAGAAATTTTCCTTATTTTGGGGCAAAAAAGACAGAAATTCCCTTTGTTTTGGGGGGAAAAGACAGAAATTCCACTTAATTGGATGCAAAAAAGCAGAAATTCCCTTTATTTTGGAGAAAAATTAAGAAATTATCTTTTTTTATGGCAAAAAGCTATGCATTCTTCTTATTTTCGGGCAAAAAGGCAGAAATTCCCCATGTTTTGGAGCAAAATTGCAGAAATTCCCCTAATTGTGGGGCAAAAAGGCAGAAATTCCCTAAATGTTGGGGCAAAAAGACAGAAATTCTCCTTATTTTGGGGCAAAATTCAGAAATTCCACTTATTTCGGAGCAAAATTCCAGAAATTTCACTTATATTGGGGCAAAATTGCAGAAATTACACTTATTTCAAAAAAAAAGCAGAAATTTTCTTATTTTGGGGCAAAAAGGAAGAAATTTCATTTATTTTGGTACAAAATTGCAGAAATTTTTCTTATTATGGAGCAAAAAGGCAGAAATTTTCCATATTTTGGGGCAAAAATGCAGAAATTCCCCTTATTTTGAGTAAAAAGGCTGAAATTCCCCTTAATTGGGGGCAAAAAGGCAGAAATTTCCTTTTTTGGGGCAAAATTGCAGAAATTACACTTATTTCAGGGTAATCAGTCAGAAATTTTCCTTATTTTGGGGCAAAATTGCAGAAATTTCACTTTTTTCAGTGAAAAAAGCAGAAATTTTCCTTATTTTGGAGCAAAAAGGCAGAAATTCCTAATATTTTGTGGCAAAAATGCAGAAATTCCCCTTATTTTGAGGTAAAAATGCTGAAATTCCCCTTATTTGGGGGCAAAAAGCAGAAATTTCCCTTATTTTGGGGCAAAATTGCAGAAAGTTCACTTATTTCAGGGTAATAAGTCTGAAATTTTCCTTATTGTGGGAAAAAAAGACAGAAATTCCCTTTGTTTTGGGGGAAAAATACATAAATTCCTCTTATTTAGAGGCAAAAAAGCAGAAATTCCCCTTATTTTGGTTCAAAATTGCAGAAATTTCACTTACTTCAGGGTAATAAGTCAGAAATTTTCCTTATTTTGGGGCAAAAAAGACAGAAATTACCTTTGTTTTGGGGGAAAAAGACAGAAATTCCACTTATTTAGAGGCAAAAAAGCAGAATTCCCCTTATTTTGGAGCAAAAATGAAGAAATTTCCCTTTTTTATGCCAAAAAGTTATGCATTCTTCTTATTTTCGGGCAAAAATGCAGAAATTCCCCGTATTTTGGAGCAAAATTGCAGAAATTCCCCTAATTGTGGGGCAAAAAGGCAGAAATTCCCTAAATGTTGGGGCAAAAAGACAGAAATTCTCCTTATTTGGGGGCAAAACTCAGAAATTCCACATATTTTGGGGCGAAATTCCAGAGATTTCCCTTATTTGGGGGCAAAATTGCAGAAATTTCACATATGACAGGGAAAAAAGGCAGAAATTTTCCTTATTTTGGGGCAAAAAGGCAGAAATTCCTAATATTTTCTGGCAAAAATGCAGAAATTCCCCTTATTTTGAGGTAAAATCTGAAATTCCCCTTATTTGGAAGCAAAAAGGCAGAAATTCTCCTTATTTTGGGGCAAAACTCAGAAATTCCACTTATTTCGGAGCAAAATTCCAGAAATTTCACTTATATTGGGGCAAAATTGCAGAAATTACACTTATTTCAAAAAAAAAGCAGAAATTTTCTTATTTTGGGGCAAAAAGGAAGAAATTTCATTTATTTTGGTACAAAATTGCAGAAATTTTTCTTATTTTGGAGCAAAAAGGCAGAAATTTTCCATATTTTGGGGCAAAAATGCAGAAATTCCCCTTATTTTGAGTAAAAAGGCTGAAATTCCCCTTAATTGGGGGCAAAAAGGCAGAAATTTCCTTATTTTGGGGCAAAATTGCAGAAATTACACTTATTTCAGGGTAATCAGTCAGAAATTTTCTTTATTTTGGGGCAAAATAGCAGAAAATTCACTTATTTTGGGGCAAAATTGCAGAAATTTCACTTTTTTCAGTGAAAAAAAGCAGAAATTTTCCTTATTTTGGAGCAAAAAGGCAGAAATTCCTAATATTTTGTGGCAAAAATGCAGAAATTCCCCTTATTTTGAGGTAAAAATGCTGAAATTCCCCTTATTTGGGGGCAAAAAGCAGAAATTTCCTTTATTTTGGGGCAAAATTGCAGAAAGTTCACTTATTTCAGGGTAATAAGTCAGAAATTTTCCTTATTTTGGGCAAAAAAGACAGAAATTCCCTTTGTTTTGGGGGAAAAATACATAAATTCCTCTTATTTAGAGGCAAAAAAGCAGAAATTCCCCTTATTTGGGAGAAAAATTGCAAAAATTTCCCTTTTTTATTGTGGGGCAAAAAGGCAGAAATTGCCTATATGTTGGGGCAAAAAGACAGTAATTCTCCTTATTTGGGGGCAAAACTCAGAAATTCCACTTATTTTGGGGCGAAATTCCAGAGATTTCCCTTATTTGGGGGCAAAATTGCAGAAATTTCACTTATGACAGGGAAAAAAGGCAGAAATTTTCCTTATTTTGGGGCAAAAAGGCAGAAATTCCTAATATTTTGTGGCAAAAATGCAGAAATTCCCCTTATTTTGAGGTAAAAGGGTGAAATTCCTCTTATTTGGGATCAAAAAGGCAGAAATTTCCCTTATTTTGGGGCAAAATTGCAGAAATTTCACTTATGTCAGGGTAATAAGTCAGAAATTTTCCTTATTTTGGGGCCAAAAAACAGAAATTCCCTTTGTTTTGGGGGAAAAAGACAGAAATTCCACTTATTTAGAGGCAAGAATGCAGAAATTCCTAATATTTTGTGGCAAAAATGCAGAAATTCCCCTTATTTTGAGGTAAAATCTGAAATTCCCCTTATTTGGAAGCAAAAAGGCAGAAATTTCCCTTATTTTGGGGAAAAAATGCAGAAATTTCACTTATTTCAGTGTAATAAGTCAGAAATTTTCCTTATTTTGGGGCAAAAAAGACAGAAATTCCCTTTGTTTTGGGGGGAAAAGACAGAAATTCCACTTATTTAGATGCAAAAAAGCAGAAATTCCCTTTATTTTGGAGAAAAATTAAGAAATTTCCCTTTTTTATGGCAAAAAGCTATGCATTCTTCTTATTTTCGGGCAAAAAGTCAAAAATTCCCCATATTTTGGAGCAAAATTGCAGAAATTCCCCTAATTGTGGGGCAAAAAGGCAGAAATTCCCTAAATGTTGGGGCAAAAAGACAGAAATTCTCCTTATTTTGGGGCAAAACTCAGAAATTCCACTTATTTCGGAGCAAAATTCCAGAAATTTCACTTATATTGGGGCAAAATTGCAGAAATTACACTTATTTCAAAAAAAAAGCAGAAATTTTCTTATTTTGGGGCAAAAATGCAGAAATTCCCCTTATTTTGAGTAAAAAGGCTGAAATTCCCCTTAATTGGGGGCAAAAAGGCAGAAATTTCCTTATTTTGGGGCAAAATTGCAGAAATTACACTTATTTCAGGGTAATCAGTCAGAAATTTTCCTTATTTTGGGCAAAAAAGACAGAAATTCCCTTTGTTTTGGGGGAAAAATACATAAATTCCACTTATTTAGAGGCAAAAAAGCAGAAATTCCCTTTATTTTGGTTCAAAATTGCAGAAATTTCACTTACTTCAGTGTAATAAGTCAGAAATTTTCTTTATTTTGGGGCAAAAAAGACAGAAATTACCTTTGTTTTGGGGGAAAAAGACAGAAATTCCACTTATTTAGAGGCAAAAAAGTAGATTTCCCCTTATTTTGGAGCAAAAACGAAGAAATTTCCCTTTTTAATGCAAAAAGTTATGCATTCTTCTTATTTTCGGGCAAAAAGGCAGAAATTCCCCGTATTTTGGAGCAAAATTGCAGAAATTCCCCTAATTGTGTGGCAAAAAGGCAGAAATTCCCTATATGTTGGGGCAAAAAGACAGAAATGCTCCTTATTTGGGGGCAAAACTCAGAAATTCCACTTATTTTGGGGCAAAATTACAGAGATTTCCCTTATTTTGGGGCAAAATTGCAGAAATTTCACTTATGGCAGGGAAAAAAGGCAGAAAATTTCATTATTTTGGGGCAAAAGTCAGAAATTCCTAATATTTTGTGGCAAAAATGCAGTAATTCCCCTTATTTTGAGGTAAAAGGATGAAATTTCTCTTATTTGAAGGCAAAAGGCAGAAATTTCCCTTATTTTGGGGCAAAATTGCAGAAATTTCACTTATTTCAGGGTAATAAGTCAGAAAATTTCCTTATTTTGGTGCAAAAAAGACAGAAATTCCCCTTGTTTGGGGGGAAAAAGACGGAAATTCCACATATTTAGAGGCAAAAAAGCAGAAATTCCCCTTATTTTGGAGTAAAATTACAGAAATTTCCCTTTTTTACGGAAAAAGGTATGCATTCTTCTTATTTTCGGGCAAAAAGGCAGAAATTCCCCGTATTTTGGAGCAAAATTGCAAAAATTAATCTAATTGTGGGGCAAAAATGCAGAAATTCCCTATATGTTGGGGCGAAAAGACAGAAATTCTCCTTATTTTGGGGAAACTCAGAAATTCCACTCATTTTGGGGCAAAATTCCAGAAATTTCCCTTATTTTGGGGCAAAATTGCAGAAATTTCACTTATTTTGTGGCAAAATTAGAGAAATATCACTTATTTCAGAGAAAAAAAAGCAGAAAATTTCTTATTTTGGGGCAAATAGGCAGAAATTTCCCATATTATGGGGCAAACATGCAGAAATTCCCCTTCATTTTGAGGTAAAAAGGCTGAAATTCCCCTTATTTGGGGGTAAAAATGCAGAAAATTTCCTTATTTTGGGGCAAAATTTCAGAAATTCCCCTAATTGTGGGGCAAAAAGGCAGAAATTCCCTAAATGTTAGGGCAAAAAGACAGAAATTCTCCTTATTTTGGGGCAAAACTCAGAAATTCCACTTATTTCGGAGCAAAATTCCAGAAATTTCACTTATATTGGGGCAAAATTGCAGAAATTACACTTATTTTGGGGCAAAATTGCAGAAATTTCACTTATTTCAAAAAAAAGCAGAAATTTTCTTATTTTGGGGCAAAAAGGCAGAAATTTCTTTTATTTTGGTACAAAATTGCAGAAATTTTTCTTATTTTGGAGCAAAAAGGCAGAAATTTTCCATATTTTGGGGCAAAAATGCAGAAATTTCCCTTATTTTGAGTAAAAAGGCTGAAATTCCCCTTAATTGGGGGCAAAAAGGCAGAAATTTCCTTAATTTGGGGCAAAATTGTAAAAATTTCATTATTTCAGGATAATCAGTCAGAAATTTTGCATATTTTGGGGCAAAATTGCAGAAAATTTACTTATTTTGGGGCAAAATTGCAGAAATTTCACTTATTTCAGTGAAAAAAGGCAGAAATTTTCCTTATTTTGGGGCAAAATGGCAGAAATTCCTAATATTTTGTGGCAAAAATGCAGAAGTTCCCGTTATTTTGAGGTAAAAATGCTGAAATTCCCCTTATTTGGGGGCAAGAAAGCAGAAATTTCCCTTATTTTGGGGCAAAATTGAAGAAAGTTCATTTATTTCAGGGTAATAAGTCAGAAATTTTCCTTATTTTGGGCAAAAAAGACAGAAATTCCCTTTGTTTTGGGGGAAAAATACATAAATTCCACTTATTTAGAGGCAAAAAAGCAGAAATTCCCCTATTTTGGTTCAAAATTGCAGAAATTTCACTTACTTCAGGGTAATAAGTCAGAAATTTTCCTTATTTTGGGGCAAAAAAGACAGAAATTACCTTTGTTTTGGGGGAAAAAGACAGAAATTCCACTTATTTAGAGGCAAAAAAGCAGAATTCCCCTTATTTTGGAGCAAAAATGAAGAAATTTCCATTTTTTATGGCAAAAAGTTATGCATTCTTCTTATTTTCGGGCAAAAAGGCAGAAATTCCCCGTATTTTGGAGCAAAATTGAAGAAATTCCCCTAATTGTGGGGCAAAAAGGCAGAAATTCCCTATATGTTGGGGCAAAAAGCCAGAAATTCTCCTTATTTGGGGGCAAAACTCAGAAATTACACTTATTTTGGGGCAAAATTCCAGAGATTTTCCTTATTTTGGGGCAAAATTGCAGAAATTTCACTTATGGCAGGGAAAAAAAACAGAAAATTTCATTATTTTGGGGCAAAAAGTCAGAAATTCCTAATATTTTGTGGCAAAAATGCAGAAATTCCCCTTATTTTGAGGTAAAAGGGTGAAATTCCTCTTATTTGGGGGCAAAAAGGCAGAAATTTCCCTTATTTTTGGGCAAAATTGCAGAAATTTCACTTATTTCAGGGTAATAAGTCAGAAATTTTCCTTATTTTGGGCAAAAAAGACAGAAATTCCCTTTGTTTTGTGGGAAAAATACATAAATTCCACTTATTTAGAGGCAAAAAAGCAGAAATTCCCCTTATTTTGGAGCAAAATTACAGAAATTTCCCTTTTTTATGGAAAAAGGTATGCATTCTTCTTATTTTCGGGCAAAAAGGCAGAAATTCCCCGTATTTTGGAGCAAAATTGCAGAAATTAACCTAATTGTGGGGCAAAAATGCAGAAATTCCCTATATGTTGGGGCAAAAAGACAGAAATTCTCCTTATTTTGGGGAAACTCAGAAATTCCACTCATTTTGGGGCAAAATTCCAGAAATTTCCCTTATTTTGGGGCAAAATTGCAGAAATTTCACTTATTTTGTGGCAAAATTAGAGAAATTTCACTTATTTCAGGGAAAAAAAGAAGAAATTTTCTTATTTTGGTGAAAAAGGCAGAAATTTCCCATATTTTGGTACAAAATTGCAGAAATTTTTCTTATTTTGTGCAAAAAGGCAGAAATTTCCCATATTTTGGGGCAAACATGCAGAAATTCCCCTTCATTTTGAGGTAAAAAGGCTGAAATTCCCCTTATTTGGGGGTAAAAAGGCAGAAATTTCCCTTATTTTGGGGCAAAATTGCAGAAATTTCACTTATCTCAGGGTAATAAGTCAGAAATTTTCCTTATTTTGGGGCAAAAAATACAGAATTTCCTTTTGTTTTGCGGGAAAAAGACAGAAATTCCACGTATTTAGAGGTATAAAAGCAGAAATTCCCCTCATTTTGGAGCAAAAATGAAGAAATTTCCCTTTTTTATGGCAAAAAGGTATGCATTCTTATTATTTTCGGACAAAAATGGCAGAAATTCTCCGTATTTTGGAGCAAAATTGCAGAAATACCCCTAATTGTGGGGCAAAAAGGCAGAAATTCCCTATATTTTGGGGCAAAAAGACAGAAATTCTCCTTATTTTAGGGCAAAATTCAGAAATTTAACTTATTTTTGAGCAAAATTGCAGAAATTTCACTTATTTCATAAAAAAAGGAGAAATTTTCTTATTTTGGATCCAAAAGGCAGAAATTTCTTTTATTTTGTTACAAAATTGCAGAATTTTTTATTATTTTGGGGCAAAAAGGCAGAAATTTCCCATATTTTGGGGCAAAAATGCAGAAATTTTTTTTATTTTGAGTTTAAATGCTGAAATTCCCCTTATTTGGGGGCAAAAAGGCAGAAATTTCTCTTATTTTGGAACAAAATTGCAGAAATTTCACTTATGTCAGGGTAATAAGTCAGAAATTTTCCTTTTTTGGGGCCAGAAAACAGAAATTCCCTTTGTTTTGGGGGAAAAAGACAGAAATTCCACTTATTTAGAGGCAAAAATGCAGAAATTCCTAATATTTTGTGGCAAAAATGCAGAAATTCCCCTTATTTTGAGGTAAAAAGCTGAAATTCCCCTTATTTGGGAGCAAAAAGGCAGAAATTTCCCTTATTTTGGGGAAAAATTGAAGAAATTTCACTTATTTCAGGGTAATAAGTCAGAAATTTTCCTTATTTTGGGGCAAAAAAACAGAAATTCCCTTTGTATTGGGGGACAAAGACAGAAATTCCACATATTTAGAGGCATAAAAGTAGAAATTCCCCTTCTTTTGGAGCAAAAATGAAGAAATTTTCCTTTTTTATGGCAAAAAGGTATGGATTCTTCTTATTTTCGGGCAAAAAGGCAGAAATTCCCCGTATTTTGGAGCAAAATTGCAGAAATTCCCCTAATTGTGGGGCAAACAGGCAGAAATTCCTTATATGTTGGGGCAAAAAGACAGAAATTCTCCTTATTTTGGGTCAAAACTCAGAAATTCCACATATTTCCGGGCAAAATTCCAGAAATTTCACATATTTTGGGGCAAAATTGCAGACATTTCACTTATTTTGGGGCAAAATTGAAGAAATTTCACTTATTTCAAGGAAAAAAAGCAGAAATTATCTTATTTTGGGGCAAAAAGGCAGAAATTTCTCATATTTTGGTACAAAATTGCAGAAATTTTTCTTATTTTGGGCAAAAAGGCAGAAATTTCAAATATTTTAAGGCAAAAATGCAGAAATTCCCATTATTTTGAGGTAAAAAGGCTGAAATTCCCCTTATTTGAGGGTAAAAAGGCAGAAATTTCCCTTATTTTGTGGCAAAATTGCAGAAATTTCACTTATTTCAGGGTAATAAGTCAGAAATTTTCCTTATTTTGGGGCAAAAAAAACAGAAATTCCCTTTGTTTTGGGGGAAAAAGACAGAAATTCCACATATTTAGAGGCATATAAGCAGAAATTCCCCACATTTTGGAGCAAAAACAGAGAAATTTCCCTTTTTTTATGGCCAAAAGTTATGCATTCCTATTATTTTCAGACAAAAAAGGCAGAAATTCCCTTTATTTTGGAGCAAAATTGCAGAAATTTTCCTAATTGTGGGGCAAAAAGGCAGAAATTCCCTATATGTTGGGGCAAAAAGACAGAAATTCTCCTTATTTTTGGGCAAAACTCAGAAATTTAACTTATTTTGTGGCAAAATTGTCAGAAATTTCATTTATTTCAGAAAAAAAGGACATATTTTCTTATTTTGGGGCCAAAAGGCAGAAATTTTTTTTATTTTGTTACAAAATTGCAAATTTTTTTCTCTTATTTTGGGGCAAAAAGACAGAAATTCCCTTTTTTTGGAGAAAAAGATAGAAATTCCACTTTTTTAGAGGTAAAAAAGCAGTAATTCCCCTTATTTTGGAGCAAAAATGAAGAAATTTCACTTTTTAAGGGCAAAAAGGTATGCATTCTTCTTATTTTGGAGCAAAATTGCAGAAATTTTCCTTTTTTATGGCAAAAAGGTATGCATTCTTCTTTTTTTTTGGTCAAAATGGCAGAAATTCCCTGTATTTTGGAGCAAAATTGCAGAAATTCCCCTAATTGTGAAGCAAAAAGGCAGAAATTTCCTATATGTTGGGGCAAAAAGACAGAAATCCTCCTTATTTTGGGGCAAAACTCAGAAATTCCACTTATTTTGGGGCAAAATTCCAGAAATTTCCCTTATTTTGGGGCAAAATTGCAGAAATTTCACTTATTTTGAGGCAAAATTGGAGAAATTTCACTTATTTCAGGGAAGAAAAGCAGAAATTTTCTTATTTTGTGGCAAAAAGGAAGAAATTTCTTTTATTTTTGTACAAAATTGCAGAAATTTTTCTTATTTTGTGCAAAAAGGCAGAAATTTTCCATATTTTGGAGCAAAAATGCAGAAATTCCCCTTATTTTGAGGTAAAAAGGCTGAAATTCCCTTTATTTGGGGACAAAAAGGCAGAAATTTCCCTTATTTTGGTACAAAATTACAGAAATTTTATTTATTTCAGAAAAAAAATGCAGAAATTTTCTTATTTTGGGGCAAAAAGGCAGAAATTTTTTTTATTTTGTTACAAAATTGCGGAATTTATTCTTATTTTGGGGCAAAAAAGCAGAAATTTCCCATATTTTGGGGCAATAATTCAGAAATTGCCCTTATTTTGAGGTAAAAAGGCTGAAATTCCCCATATTTGGGTCAAAAAGGCAGAAATTTCTCTTATTTTGGGGCAAATTGCAGAAATTTCACTTACTTCAGGGTAATAAGTCAGAAATTTTCCTTATTTTGGGGCAAAAAAGACAGAAATTACCTTTGTTTTGGGGGAAAAAGACAGAAATTCCACTTATTTAGAGGCAAAAAAGCAGAATTCCCCTTATTTTGGAGCAAAAATGAAGAAATTTCCTTTTTTTATGTCAAAAAGTTATGCATTCTTCTTATTTTCGGGCAAAAATGCAGAAATTCCCCGTATTTTGGAGCAAAATTGCAGAAATTCCCCTAATTGTGGGGCAAAAAGGCAGAAATTCCCTAAATGTTGGGGCAAAAAGACAGAAATTCTCCTTATTTTGGGGCAAAACTCAGAAATTCCACTTATTTCGGAGCAAAATTCCAGAAATTTCACTTATATTGGGGCAAAATTGCAGAAATTACACTTATTTTGGGGCAAAATTGCAGAAATTTCACTTATTTCAAAAAAAAGCAGAAATTCTCTTATTTTGGGGCAAAAAGGCAGAAATTTCTTTTATTTTGGTACAAAATTGCAGAAATTTTTCTTATTTTGGAGCAAAAAGGCAGAAATTTTCCATATTTTGGGGCAATAATGCAGAAATTCCCCTTATTTTGAGTTAAAAGGCTGAAATTCCCCTTAATAGAGGGCAAAAAGGCAGAAATTTCCTTATTTTGGGGCAAAATAGCAAAAATTTCACTTATTTCAGGGTAATCAGTCAGAAATTTTCCTTATTTTGGGGCAAAAAGACAGAAATTCCTTTTGTTTTTGGGGAAAAAGACAGATATTCCACTTTTTTAGAGGCAAAAAAGGAGAAATTTCTTTTTATTTTGGAGCAAAAATAAAGAAATTTCTCTTTTTTGTGGCAAAAGGTATGCATTCCCCTTATTTTCTGGCTAAAAAGCAGAAATTCCCCGTATTTTGGAGCAAAATTGCAGAAATTCCCCTAATTGTGGGGCAAAAAGGCAGAAAATCCCTATATGTTAGGGCAAAAAAACAAAAATTCTCTTTATTTTGGTGGCAAAACTCAGAAATTCCACTTATTTTGGGGCAAAATTCCAGAAATTTGCCTCATTTTGTGGCAAAATTGCCGAAATTTCACTTATTTTGGGGCAAAATTGCAGAAATTTCACTTATTTCAGTGAAAAAAGGCAGAAATTTTTTTATTTTGAGGCAAAAAGGCAGAAATTCCTAATATTTTGTGGCTAAAATGCAGAAATTCCTTTTATTTTGAGGTAAAAATCCTGAAATTCCCCTTATTTGGGGGCAAAAAAGCAGAAATTTCCCTAATTTTGGGGCAAAATTGCAGAAATTTCACTTATTTCAGGGTAATAAGTCAGAAATTTTCTTTATTTTGGACAAAAAAGACAGAAATTCCCTTTGTTTTGGGGAAAAAATACATAAATTGCACTTATTTAGAGGCAAAAAAGCAGAAATTCCCCTTATTTTGGTTCAAAATTGCAGAAATTTCACTTACTTCAGGGCAATAAGTAAAAAATTTTCCTTATTTGGGGGCAAAAAAGACAGAAATTACCTTTGTTTTGGGGGAAAAAGACAGAAATTCCACTTATTTAGTGGCAAAAAAGCAGAATTCCCCTTATTTTGGAGCAAAAATGAAGAAATTTCCCTTTTTATGCCAAAAAGTTATGCATTCTTCTTATTTTCGGGCAAAAATGCAGAAATTCCCCGTATTTTGGAGCAAAATTGCAGAAATTCCCCTAATTCTGGGGCAAAAAGGCAGAAATTCCCTAAATGTTGGGGCAAAAAGACAGAAATTCTCCTTATTTGGGGGCAATACTCAGAAATTCCACTTATTTTGGGGCGAAATTCCAGAGATTTCCCTTATTTGGGGGCAAAATTGCAGAAATTTCACTTATGACAGGGAAAAAAGGCAGAAATTTTCCTTATTTTGGGGCAAAAAGCAGAAATTCCTAATATTTTGTGGCAAAAATGCAGAAATTCCCCTTATTTTGAGGTAAAAGGGTGAAATTCCTCTTCTTTGGGATCAAAAATGCAGAAAATTCCCTTATTTTGGGGCAAAATTGCAGAAATTTCACTTATGTCAGGGTAATAAGTCAGAAATTTTCCTTATTTTGGGGCCAAAAAACAGAAATTCCCTTTGTTATGGGGGAAAAAGACAGAAATTCCACTTATTTAGAGGCAAAAATGCAGAAATTCCTAATATTTTGTGGCAAAAATGCAGAAATTCCCCTAATTTTGAGGTAAAATCTGAAATTCCCCTTATTTGGAAGCAAAAAGGCAGAAATTTCCCTTATTTTGGGGAAAAATTGCAGAAATTTCACTTATTTCAGGGTAATAAGTCAGAAATTTTCCTTATTTTGGGGCAAAAAAGACAGAAATTCCCTTTGTTTTGGGGGGAAAAGACAGAAATTCCACTTAATTGGATGCAAAAAAGCAGAAATTCCCTTTATTTTGGAGAAAAATTAAGAAATTTCCTTTTTTTATGGCAAAAAGCTATGCATTCTTCTTATTTTCGGGCAAAAAGGCAGAAATTCCCCATGTTTTGGAGCAAAATTGCAGAAATTCCCCTAATTGTGGGGCAAAAAGGCAGAAATTCCCTAAATGTTGGGGCAAAAAGACAGAAATTCTCCTTATTTTGGGGCAAAATTCAGAAATTCCACTTATTTCGGAGGAAAATTCCAGAAATTTCACTTATATTGGGGCAAAATTGCAGAAATTACACTTATTTCAAAAAAAAGCAGAAATTTTCTTATTTTGGGGCAAAAAGGAAGAAATTTCATTTATTTTGGTACAAAATTGCAGAAATTTTTCTTATTATGGAGCAAAAAGGCAGAAATTTTCCATATTTTGGGGCAAAAATGCAGAAATTCCCCTTATTTTGAGTAAAAAGGCTGAAATTCCCCTTAATTGGGGGCAAAAAGGCAGAAATTTCCTTTTTTGGGGCAAAATTGCAGAAATTACACTTATTTCAGGGTAATCAGTCAGAAATTTTCCTTATTTTGGGGCAAAATTGCAGAAAATTCACTTATTTTGGGGCAAAATTGCAGAAATTTCACTTTTTTCAGTGAAAAAAGCAGAAATTTTCCTTATTTTGGAGCAAAAAGGCAGAAATTCCTAATATTTTGTGGCAAAAATGCAGAAATTCCCCTTATTTTGAGGTAAAAATGCTGAAATTCCCCTTATTTGGGGGCAAAAAGCAGAAATTTCCCTTATTTTGGGGCAAAATTGCAGAAAGTTCACTTATTTCAGGGTAATAAGTCTGAAATTTTCCTTATTGTGGGAAAAAAAGACAGAAATTCCCTTTGTTTTGGGGGAAAAATACATAAATTCCTCTTATTTAGAGGCAAAAAAGCAGAAATTCCCCTTATTTTGGTTCAAAATTGCAGAAATTTCACTTACTTCAGGGTAATAAGTCAGAAATTTTCCTTATTTTGGGGCAAAAAAGACAGAAATTACCTTTGTTTTGGGGGAAAATGACAGAAATTCCACTTATTTAGAGGCAAAAAAGCAGAATTCCCCTTATTTTGGAGCAAAAATGAAGAAATTTCCCTTTTTTATGCCAAAAAGTTATGCATTCTTCTTATTTTCGGGCAAAAATGCAGAAATTCCCCGTATTTTGGAGCAAAATTGCAGAAATTCCCCTAATTGTGGGGCAAAAAGGCAGAAATTCCCTAAATGTTGGGGCAAAAAGACAGAAATTCTCCTTATTTGGGGGCAAAACTCAGAAATTCCACATATTTTGGGGCGAAATTCCAGAGATTTCCCTTATTTGGGGGCAAAATTGCAGAAATTTCACATATGACAGGGAAAAAAGGCAGAAATTTTCCTTATTTTGGGGCAAAAAGGCAGAAATTCCTAATATTTTCTGGCAAAAATGCAGAAATTCCCCTTATTTTGAGGTAAAATCTGAAATTCCCCTTATTTGGAAGCAAAAAGGCAGAAATTCTCCTTATTTTGGGGCAAAACTCAGAAATTCCACTTATTTCGGAGCAAAATTCCAGAAATTTCACTTATATTGGGGCAAAATTGCAGAAATTACACTTATTTCAAAAAAAAAGCAGAAATTTTCTTATTTTGGGGCAAAAAGGAAGAAATTTCATTTATTTTGGTACAAAATTGCAGAAATTTTTCTTATTTTGGAGCAAAAAGGCAGAAATTTTCCATATTTTGGGGCAAAAATGCAGAAATTCCCCTTATTTTGAGTAAAAAGGCTGAAATTCCCCTTAATTGGGGGCAAAAAGGCAGAAATTTCCTTATTTTGGGGCAAAATTGCAGAAATTACACTTATTTCAGGGTAATCAGTCAGAAATTTTCCTTATTTTGGGGCAAAATTGCAGAAAATTCACTTATTTTGGGGCAAAATTGCAGAAATTTCACTTTTTTCAGTGAAAAAAAGCAGAAATTTTCCTTATTTTGGAGCAAAAAGGCAGAAATTCCTAATATTTTGTGGCAAAAATGCAGAAATTCCCCTTATTTTGAGGTAAAAATGCTGAAATTCCCCTTATTTGGGGGCAAAAAGCAGAAATTTCCTTTATTTTGGGGCAAAATTGCAGAAAGTTCACTTATTTCAGGGTAATAAGTCAGAAATTTTCCTTATTTTGGGCAAAAAAGACAGAAATTCCCTTTGTTTTGGGGGAAAAATACATAAATTCCTCTTATTTAGAGGCAAAAAAGCAGAAATTCCCCTTATTTGGGAGAAAAATTGCAAAAATTTCCCTTTTTTATTGTGGGGCAAAAAGGCAGAAATTGCCTATATGTTGGGGCAAAAAGACAGTAATTCTCCTTATTTGGGGGCAAAACTCAGAAATTCCACTTATTTTGGGGCGAAATTCCAGAGATTTCCCTTATTTGGGGGCAAAATTGCAGAAATTTCACTTATGACAGGGAAAAAAGGCAGAAATTTTCCTTATTTTGGGGCAAAAAGGCAGAAATTCCTAATATTTTGTGGCAAAAATGCAGAAATTCCCCTTATTTTGAGGTAAAAGGGTGAAATTCCTCTTATTTGGGATCAAAAAGGCAGAAATTTCCCTTATTTTGGGGCAAAATTGCAGAAATTTCACTTATGTCAGGGTAATAAGTCAGAAATTTTCCTTATTTTGGGGCCAAAAAACAGAAATTCCCTTTGTTTTGGGGGAAAAAGACAGAAATTCCACTTATTTAGAGGCAAGAATGCAGAAATTCCTAATATTTTGTGGCAAAAATGCAGAAATTCCCCTTATTTTGAGGTAAAATCTGAAATTCCCCTTATTTGGAAGCAAAAAGGCAGAAATTTCCCTTATTTTGGGGAAAAAATGCAGAAATTTCACTTATTTCAGTGTAATAAGTCAGAAATTTTCCTTATTTTGGGGCAAAAAAGACAGAAATTCCCTTTGTTTTGGGGGGAAAAGACAGAAATTCCACTTATTTAGATGCAAAAAAGCAGAAATTCCCTTTATTTTGGAGAAAAATTAAGAAATTTCCCTTTTTTATGGCAAAAAGCTATGCATTCTTCTTATTTTCGGGCAAAAAGTCAAAAATTCCCCATATTTTGGAGCAAAATTGCAGAAATTCCCCGAATTGTGGGGCAAAAAGGCAGAAATTCCCTAAATGTTGGGGCAAAAAGACAGAAATTCTCCTTATTTTGGGGCAAAACTCAGAAATTCCACTTATTTCGGAGCAAAATTCCAGAAATTTCACTTATATTGGGGCAAAATTGCAGAAATTACACTTATTTCAAAAAAAAAGCAGAAATTTTCTTATTTTGGGGCAAAAATGCAGAAATTCCCCTTATTTTGAGTAAAAAGGCTGAAATTCCCCTTAATTGGGGGCAAAAAGGCAGAAATTTCCTTATTTTGGGGCAAAATTGCAGAAATTACACTTATTTCAGGGTAATCAGTCAGAAATTTTCCTTATTTTGGGCAAAAAAGACAGAAATTCCCTTTGTTTTGGGGGAAAAATACATAAATTCCACTTATTTAGAGGCAAAAAAGCAGAAATTCCCTTTATTTTGGTTCAAAATTGCAGAAATTTCACTTACTTCAGTGTAATAAGTCAGAAATTTTCTTTATTTTGGGGCAAAAAAGACAGAAATTACCTTTGTTTTGGGGGAAAAAGACAGAAATTCCACTTATTTAGAGGCAAAAAAGTAGAATTCCCCTTATTTTGGAGCAAAAACGAAGAAATTTCCCTTTTTAATGCAAAAAGTTATGCATTCTTCTTATTTTCGGGCAAAAAGGCAGAAATTCCCCGTATTTTGGAGCAAAATTGCAGAAATTCCCCTAATTGTGTGGCAAAAAGGCAGAAATTCCCTATATGTTGGGGCAAAAAGACAGAAATGCTCCTTATTTGGGGGCAAAACTCAGAAATTCCACTTATTTTGGGGCAAAATTACAGAGATTTCCCTTATTTTGGGGCAAAATTGCAGAAATTTCACTTATGGCAGGGAAAAAAGGCAGAAAATTTCATTATTTTGGGGCAAAAGTCAGAAATTCCTAATATTTTGTGGCAAAAATGCAGAAATTCCCCTTATTTTGAGGTAAAAGGATGAAATTTCTCTTATTTGGGGGCAAAAGGCAGAAATTTCCCTTATTTTGGGGCAAAATTGCAGAAATTTCACTTATTTCAGGGTAATAAGTCAGAAAATTTCCTTATTTTGGTGCAAAAAAGACAGAAATTCCCCTTGTTTTGGGGGAAAAAGACGGAAATTCCACATATTTAGAGGCAAAAAAGCAGAAATTCCCCTTATTTTGGAGTAAAATTACAGAAATTTCCCTTTTTTACGGAAAAAGGTATGCATTCTTCTTATTTTCGGGCAAAAAGGCAGAAATTCCCCGTATTTTGGAGCAAAATTGCAAAAATTAATCTAATTGTGGGGCAAAAATGCAGAAATTCCCTATATGTTGGGGCGAAAAGACAGAAATTCTCCTTATTTTGGGGAAACTCAGAAATTCCACTCATTTTGGGGCAAAATTCCAGAAATTTCCCTTATTTTGGGGCAAAATTGCAGAAATTTCACTTATTTTGTGGCAAAATTAGAGAAATATCACTTATTTCAGAGAAAAAAAAGCAGAAAATTTCTTATTTTGGGGCAAATAGGCAGAAATTTCCCATATTATGGGGCAAACATGCAGAAATTCCCCTTCATTTTGAGGTAAAAAGGCTGAAATTCCCCTTATTTGGGGGTAAAAATGCAGAAATTTTCCTTATTTTGGGGCAAAATTTCAGAAATTCCCCTAATTGTGGGGCAAAAAGGCAGAAATTGCCTAAATGTTAGGGCAAAAAGACAGAAATTCTCCTTATTTTGGGGCAAAACTCAGAAATTCCACTTATTTCGGAGCAAAATTCCAGAAATTTCACTTATATTGGGGCAAAATTGCAGAAATTACACTTATTTTGGGGCAAAATTGCAGAAATTTCACTTATTTCAAAAAAAAAGCAGAAATTTTCTTATTTTGGGGCAAAAAGGCAGAAATTTCTTTTATTTTGGTACAAAATTGCAGAAATTTTTCTTATTTTGGAGCAAAAAGGCAGAAATTTTCCATATTTTGGGGCAAAAATGCAGAAATTTCCCTTATTTTGAGTAAAAAGGCTGAAATTCCCCTTAATTGGGGGCAAAAAGGCAGAAATTTCCTTAATTTGGGGCAAAATTGTAAAAATTTCACTTATTTCAGGATAATCAGTCAGAAATTTTGCATATTTTGGGGCAAAATTGCAGAAAATTTACTTATTTTGGGGCAAAATTGCAGAAATTTCACTTATTTCAGTGAAAAAAGGCAGAAATTTTCCTTATTTTGGGGCAAAATGGCAGAAATTCCTAATATTTTGTGGCAAAAATGCAGAAGTTCCCGTTATTTTGAGGTAAAAATGCTGAAATTCCCCTTATTTGGGGGCAAGAAAGCAGAAATTTCCCTTATTTTGGGGCAAAATTGAAGAAAGTTCATTTATTTCAGGGTAATAAGTCAGAAATTTTCCTTATTTTGGGCAAAAAAGACAGAAATTCCCTTTGTTTTGGGGGAAAAATACATAAATTCCACTTATTTAGAGGCAAAAAAGCAGAAATTCCCCTATTTTGGTTCAAAATTGCAGAAATTTCACTTACTTCAGGGTAATAAGTCAGAAATTTTCCTTATTTTGGGGCAAAAAAGACAGAAATTACCTTTGTTTTGGGGGAAAAAGACAGAAATTCCACTTATTTAGAGGCAAAAAAGCAGAATTCCCCTTATTTTGGAGCAAAAATGAAGAAATTTTCATTTTTTATGGCAAAAAGTTATGCATTCTTCTTATTTTCGGGCAAAAAGGCAGAAATTCCCCGTATTTTGGAGCAAAATTGAAGAAATTCCCCTAATTGTGGGGCAAAAAGGCAGAAATTCCCTATATGTTGGGGCAAAAAGCCAGAAATTCTCCTTATTTGGGGGCAAAACTCAGAAATTACACTTATTTTGGGGCAAAATTCCAGAGATTTTCCTTATTTTGGGGCAAAATTGCAGAAATTTCACTTATGGCAGGGAAAAAAAACAGAAAATTTCATTATTTTGGGGCAAAAAGTCAGAAATTCCTAATATTTTGTGGCAAAAATGCAGAAATTCCCCTTATTTTGAGGTAAAAGGGTGAAATTCCTCTTATTTGGGGGCAAAAAGGCAGAAATTTCCCTTATTTTTGGGCAAAATTGCAGAAATTTCACTTATTTCAGGGTAATAAGTCAGAAATTTTCCTTATTTTGGGCAAAAAAGACAGAAATTCCCTTTGTTTTGTGGGAAAAATACATAAATTCCACTTATTTAGAGGCAAAAAAGCAGAAATTCCCCTTATTTTGGAGCAAAATTACAGAAATTTCCCTTTTTTATGGAAAAAGGTATGCATTCTTCTTATTTTCGGGCAAAAAGGCAGAAATTCCCCGTATTTTGGAGCAAAATTGCAGAAATTAGCCTAATTGTGGGGCAAAAATGCAGAAATTCCCTATATGTTGGGGCAAAAAGACAGAAATTCTCCTTATTTTGGGGAAACTCAGAAATTCCACTCATTTTGGGGCAAAATTCCAGAAATTTCCCTTATTTTGGGGCAAAATTGCAGAAATTTCACTTATTTTGTGGCAAAATTAGAGAAATTTCACTTATTTCAGGGAAAAAAAGCAGAAATTTTCTTATTTTGGTGAAAAAGGCAGAAATTTCCCATATTTTGGTACAAAATTGCAGAAATTTTTCTTATTTTGTGCAAAAATGCAGAAATTTCCCATATTTTGGGGCAAACATGCAGAAATTCCCCTTCATTTTGAGGTAAAAAGGCTGAAATTCCCCTTATTTGGGGGTAAAAAGGCAGAAATTTCCCTTATTTTGGGGCAAAATTGCAGAAATTTCACTTATCTCAGGGTAATAAGTCAGAAATTTTCCTTATTTTGGGGCAAAAAATACAGAATTTCCTTTTGTTTTGCGGGAAAAAGACAGAAATTCCACGTATTTAGAGGTATAAAAGCAGAAATTCCCCTCATTTTGGAGCAAAAATGAAGAAATTTCCCTTTTTTATAACAAAAAGGTATGCATTCTTATTATTTTCGGACAAAAATGGCAAAAATTCTCCGTATTTTGGAGCAAAATTGCAGAAATACCCCTAATTGTGGGGCAAAAAGGCAGAAATTCCCTATATTTTGGGGCAAAAAGACAGAAATTCTCCTTATTTTAGGGCAAAATTCAGAAATTTAACTTATTTTTGAGCAAAATTGCAGAAATTTCACTTATTTCATAAAAAAAGGAGAAATTTTCTTATTTTGGATCCAAAAGGCAGAAATTTCTTTTATTTTGTTACAAAATTGCAGAATTTTTTATTATTTTGGGGCAAAAAGGCAGAAATTTCCCATATTTTGGGGCAAAAATGCAGAAATTTTTTTTATTTTGAGTTTAAATGCTGAAATTCCCCTTATTTGGGGGCAAAAAGGCAGAAATTTCTCTTATTTTGGAACAAAATTGCAGAAATTTCACTTATGTCAGGGTAATAAGTCAGAAATTTTCCTTTTTTGGGGCCAGAAAACAGAAATTCCCTTTGTTTTGGGGGAAAAAGACAGAAATTCCACTTATTTAGAGGCAAAAATGCAGAAATTCCTAATATTTTGTGGCAAAAATGCAGAAATTCCCCTTATTTTGAGGTAAAAAGCTGAAATTCCCCTTATTTGGGAGCAAAAAGGCAGAAATTTCCCTTATTTTGGGGAAAAATTGAAGAAATTTCACTTATTTCAGGGTAATAAGTCAGAAATTTTCCTTATTTTGGGGCAAAAAAACAGAAATTCCCTTTGTATTGGGGGACAAAGACAGAAATTCCACATATTTAGAGGCATAAAAGTAGAAATTCCCCTTCTTTTGGAGCAAAAATGAAGAAATTTTCCTTTTTTATGGCAAAAAGGTATGGATTCTTCTTATTTTCGGGCAAAAAGGCAGAAATTCCCCGTATTTTGGAGCAAAATTGCAGAAATTCCCCTAATTGTGGGGCAAACAGGCAGAAATTCCTTATATGTTGGGGCAAAAAGACAGAAATTCTCCTTATTTTGGGTCAAAACTCAGAAATTCCACATATTTCCGGGCAAAATTCCAGAAATTTCACATATTTTGGGGCAAAATTGGAGAAATTTCACTTATTTTGGGGCAAAATTTCAGAAATTTCACTTATTTCAGGGTAATAAGTCAGAAATTTTCCTTATTTTGGGCAAAAAAGACAGAAATTCCCTTTGTTTTGGGGGAAAAATACATAAATTCCACTTATTTAGAGGCAAAAAAGCAGAAATTCCCCTTATTTTGGAGCAAAATTACAGAAATTTCCCTTTTTTATGGAAAAAGGTATGCATTCTTCTTATTTTCGGGCAAAAAGGCAGAAATTCCCCGTATTTTGGAGCAAAATTGCAGAAATTAACCTAATTGTGGGGCAAAAATGCAGAAATTCCATATGTTGGGGCAAAAAGACAGAAATTCTCCTTATTTTGGGGAAACTCAGAAATTCCACTCATTTTGGGGCAAAATTCCAGAAATTTCCCTTATTTTGGGGCAAAATGCAGAAATTTCACTTATTTTGTGGCAAAATTAGAGAAATTTCACTTATTTCAGGGAAAAAAAGCAGAATTTTTTTTTTTTGGTGAAAAAGGCAGAAATTTCCCATATTTTGGTACAAAATTGCAGAAATTTTTCTTATTTTGGGCAAAAAGGCAGAAATTTCCCATATTTTGGGGCAAACATGCAGAAATTCCCCTTCATTTTGAGGTAAAAAGGCTGAAATTCCCCTTATTTGGGGGTAAAAAGGCAGAAATTTCCCTTATTTTGGGGCAAAATTGCAGAAATTTCACTTATCTCAGGGTAATAAGTCAGAAATTTTCCTTATTTTGGGGCAAAAAATACAGAATTTCCTTTTGTTTTGCGGGAAAAAGACAGAAATTCCACGTATTTAGAGGTATAAAAGCAGAAATTCCCCTCATTTTGGAGCAAAAATGAAGAAATTTCCCTTTTTTATGGCAAAAAGGTATGCATTCTTATTATTTTCGGACAAAAATGGCAGAAATTCTCCGTATTTTGGAGCAAAATTGCAGAAATACCCCTAATTGTGGGGCAAAAAGGCAGAAATTCCCTATATTTTGGGGCAAAAAGACAGAAATTCTCCTTATTTTAGGGCAAAATTCAGAAATTTAACTTATTTTTGAGCAAAATTGCAGAAATTTCACTTATTTCATAAAAAAAGGAGAAATTTTCTTATTTTGGAGCCAAAAGGCAGAAATTTGTTTTATTTTGTTACAAAATTGCAGAATATTTTCTTATTTTGGGGCAAAAAGCAGAAATTTCCCATATTTTGGTGCAAAAATGCAGAAATTTTTTTTATTTTGAGTTTAAATGCTGAAATTCCCCTTATTTGGGGGCAAAAAGGCAGAAATTTCTCTTATTTTGGAACAAAATTGCAGAAATTTCACTTATGTCAGGGTAATAAGTCAGAAATTTTCCTTTTTTGGGGCCAGAAAACAGAAATTCCCTTTGTTTTGGGGGAAAAAGACAGAAATTCCACTTATTTAGAGGCAAAAATGCAGAAATTCCTAATATTTTGTGGCAAAAATGCAGAAATTCCCCTTATTTTGAGGTAAAAAGCTGAAATTCCCCTTATTTGGGAGCAAAAAGGCAGAAATTTCCCTTATTTTGGGGAAAAATTGCAGAAATTTCACTTATTTCAGGGTAATAAGTCAGAAATTTTCCTTATTTTGGGGCAAAAAAACAGAAATTCCCTTTGTATTGGGGGACAAAGACAGAAATTCCACATATTTAGAGGCATAAAAGTAGAAATTCCCCTTCTTTTGGAGCAAAAATGAAGAAATTTTCCTTTTTTATGGCAAAAAGGTATGGATTCTTCTTATTTTCGGGCAAAAAGGCAGAAATTCCCCGTATTTTGGAGCAAAATTGCAGAAATTCCCCTAATTGTGGGGCAAACAGGCAGAAATTCCTTATATGTTGGGGCAAAAAGACAGAAATTCTCCTTATTTTGGGTCAAAACTCAGAAATTCCACATATTTCCGGGCAAAATTCCAGAAATTTCACATATTTTGGGGCAAAATTGGAGAAATTTCACTTATTTTGGGGCAAAATTTCAGAAATTTCACTTATTTCAGAAAAAAAAAATCAGAAATTTTCTTATTGGGAAGCAAAAAGGGACAAATTTCTTTTATTTTGTTACAAAATTGCAGAAATTTCCCTTATTTTGGGACAAAATTGCAGAAATTTCCCTTATTTTGGGGCAAAATTGCAGAAATTTCACTTATTTCAGGAAAAAAAGGCAGAAATTTTCCTTATTTTGAGGCAAAAAAGCAGAAATTCCTAATATTTTGTGGAAAAAATGCAGAAATTCTCCTTATTTTGAGGTAAAAGGGTGAAATTCCTCTTATTTGGGAGCAAAAAGTCAGAAATTTCCCTTATTTTGGGGCAAAATTGCAGAAATTTCACTTATTTCAGGGTAATAAGTCAGAAATTTTTTTTAATTTGGTGCAAAAAAGACAGAAATTCCCTTTGTTTTGGCGGAAAAAGACAGAAATTCCACATATTTAGAGGCAAAAAAGCAGAAATTCCCCTTATTTTGGAGCAAAATTACAGAAATTTCCCTTTTTTATGGCAAAAAGGTATGCATTCTTCTTATTTTCGGGCAAAAATGCAGAAATTCCTTGTATTTTAGAGCAAAATTGCAGAAATTAACCTAACTGTGGGGCAAAAAGGCAGAAATTCCCTATATGTTGGGGCAAAAAGACAGAAATTCTCCTTATTTTGGGGCAAAACTCAGAAATTTCACTTATTTTGGGGCAAAATTCCAGAAATTTCCCTTATTTGGGGCAAAATTGCAGAAATTTCACTTATTTTGGGGCAAAATTGAAGAAATTTCAATTATTTCAAGGAAAAAAAGCAGAAATTATCTTATTTTGTGGCAAAAAGGCAGAAATTTCTCATATTTTGGTACAAAATTGCAGAAATTTTTCTTATTTTGGGCAAAAAGGCAGAAATTTTCCATATTTTGGGGCAAAAATGCAGAAATTCCCCTTATTTTGAATAAAAAGGCTGAAATTCCCCTTAATTGGGGGCAAAAAGGCAGAAATTTCCTTAATTTGGGGCAAAATTGTAAAAATTTCACTTATTTCAGGATAATCAGTCAGAAATTTTGCTTATTTTGGGGCAAAATTGCAGAAAATTTACTTATTTTGGGGCAAAATTGCAGAAATTTCACTTATTTCAGTGAAAAAAGGCAGAAATTTTCCTTATTTTGGGGCAAAAAGGCAGAAATTCCTAATATTTTGTGGCAAAAATGCAGAAGTTCCCGTTATTTTGAGGTAAAAATGCTGAAATTCCCCTTATTTGGGGGCAAGAAAGCAGAAATTTCCCTTATTTTGGGGCACAATTGAAGAAAGTTCATTTATTTCAGGGTAATAAGTCAGAAATTTTCCTTATTTTGGGCAAAAAAGACAGAAATTCCCTTTGTTTTGGGGGAAAAATACATAAATTCCACTTATTTAGAGGCAAAAAAGCAGAAATTCCCCTATTTTGGTTCAAAATTGCAGAAATTTCACTTACTTCAGGGTAATAAGTCAGAAATTTTCCTTATTTTGGGGCAAAAAAGACAGAAATTACCTTTGTTTTGGGGGAAAAAGACAGAAATTCCACTTATTTAGAGGCAAAAAAGCAGAATTCCCCTTATTTTGGAGCAAAAATGAAGAAATTTCCATTTTTTATGGCAAAAAGTTATGCATTCTTCTTATTTTCGGGCAAAAAGGCAGAAATTCCCCGTATTTTTGAGCAAAATTGAAGAAATTCCTTTAATTGTGGGGCAAAAAGGCAGAAATTCCCTATATGTTGGGGCAAAAAGACAGAAATTCTCCTTATTTGGGGGCAAAACTCAGAAATTACACTTATTTTGGGGCAAAATTCCAGAGATTTCCCTTATTTTGGGGCAAAATTGCAGAAATTTCACTTATGGCAGGGAAAAAAAAAACAGAAAATTTCATTATTTTGGGGCAAAAAGTCAGAAATTCCTAATATTTTGTGGCAAAAATGCAGAAATTCCCCTTATTTTGAGGTAAAAGGGTGAAATTCCTCTTATTTGGGGGCAAAAAGGCAGAAATTTCCCTTATTTTTGGGCATAATTGCAGAAATTTCACTTATTTCAGGGTAAAAAGTCAGAAATTTTCCTTATTTTGGGCAAAAAAGACAGAAATTCCCTTTGTTTTGGGGAAAAAATACATAAATTCCACTTATTTAGAGGCAAAAAAGCAGAAATTCCCCTTATTTTGGAGCAAAATTACAGAAATTTCCCTTTTTTATGGAAAAAGGTATGCATTCTTCTTATTTTCGGGCAAAAAGGCAGAAATTCCCCGTATTTTGGAGCAAAATTGCAGAAATTAACCTAATTGTGGGGCAAAAATGCAGAAATTCCCTATATGTTGGGGCAAAAAGACAGAAATTCTCCTTATTTTGGGGAAACTCAGAAATTCCACTCATTTTGGGGCAAAATTCCAGAAATTTCCCTTATTTTGGGGCAAAATTGCAGAAATTTCACTTATTTTGTGGCAAAATTAGAGAAATTTCACTTATTTCAGGAAAAAAAAGCAGAAATTTTCTTATTTTGGTGAAAAAGGCAGAAATTTCCCATATTTTGGTACAAAATTGCAGAAATTTTTCTTATTTTGTGCAAAAAGGCAGAAATTTCCCATATTTTGGGGCAAACATGCAGAAATTCCCCTTCATTTTGAGGTAAAAAGGCTGAAATTCCCCTTATTTGGGGGTAAAAAGGCAGAAATTTCCCTTATTTTGGGGCAAAATTGCAGAAATTTCACTTATCTCAGGGTAATAAGTCAGAAATTTTCCTTATTTTGGGGCAAAAAATACAGAATTTCCTTTTGTTTTGCGGGAAAAAGACAGAAATTCCACGTATTTAGAGGTATAAAAGCAGAAATTCCCCTCATTTTGGAGCAAAAATGAAGAAATTTCCCTTTTTTATGGCAAAAAGGTATGCATTCTTATTATTTTCGGACAAAAATGGCAGAAATTCTCCGTATTTTGGAGCAAAATTGCAGAAATACCCCTAATTGTGGGGCAAAAAGGCAGAAATTCCCTATATTTTGGGGCAAAAAGACAGAAATTCTCCTTATTTTAGGGCAAAATTCAGAAATTTAACTTATTTTTGAGCAAAATTGCAGAAATTTCACTTATTTCATAAAAAAAGGAGAAATTTTCTTATTTTGGATCCAAAAGGCAGAAATTTCTTTTATTTTGTTACAAAATTGCAGAATTTTTTATTATTTTGGGGCAAAAAGGCAGAAATTTCCCATATTTTGGGGCAAAAATGCAGAAATTTTTTTTATTTTGAGTTTAAATGCTGAAATTCCCCTTATTTGGGGGCAAAAAGGCAGAAATTTCTCTTATTTTGGAACAAAATTGCAGAAATTTCACTTATGTCAGGGTAATAAGTCAGAAATTTTCCTTTTTTGGGGCCAGAAAACAGAAATTCCCTTTGTTTTGGGGGAAAAAGACAGAAATTCCACTTATTTAGAGGCAAAAATGCAGAAATTCCTAATATTTTGTGGCAAAAATGCAGAAATTCCCCTTATTTTGAGGTAAAAAGCTGAAATTCCCCTTATTTGGGAGCAAAAAGGCAGAAATTTCCCTTATTTTGGGGAAAAATTGAAGAAATTTCACTTATTTCAGGGTAATAAGTCAGAAATTTTCCTTATTTTGGGGCAAAAAAACAGAAATTCCCTTTGTATTGGGGGACAAAGACAGAAATTCCACATATTTAGAGGCATAAAAGTAGAAATTCCCCTTCTTTTGGAGCAAAAATGAAGAAATTTTCCTTTTTTATGGCAAAAAGGTATGGATTCTTCTTATTTTCGGGCAAAAAGGCAGAAATTCCCCGTATTTTGGAGCAAAATTGCAGAAATTCCCCTAATTGTGGGGCAAACAGGCAGAAATTCCTTATATGTTGGGGCAAAAAGACAGAAATTCTCCTTATTTTGGGTCAAAACTCAGAAATTCCACATATTTCCGGGCAAAATTCCAGAAATTTCACATATTTTGGGGCAAAATTGGAGAAATTTCACTTATTTTGGGGCAAAATTTCAGAAATTTCACTTATTTCAGGGTAATAAGTCAGAAATTTTCCTTATTTTGGGCAAAAAAGACAGAAATTCCCTTTGTTTTGGGGGAAAAATACATAAATTCCACTTATTTAGAGGCAAAAAAGCAGAAATTCCCCTTATTTTGGAGCAAAATTACAGAAATTTCCCTTTTTTATGGAAAAAGGTATGCATTCTTCTTATTTTCGGGCAAAAAGGCAGAAATTCCCCGTATTTTGGAGCAAAATTGCAGAAATTAACCTAATTGTGGGGCAAAAATGCAGAAATTCCATATGTTGGGGCAAAAAGACAGAAATTCTCCTTATTTTGGGGAAACTCAGAAATTCCACTCATTTTGGGGCAAAATTCCAGAAATTTCCCTTATTTTGGGGCAAAATGCAGAAATTTCACTTATTTTGTGGCAAAATTAGAGAAATTTCACTTATTTCAGGGAAAAAAAGCAGAATTTTTTTTTTTTGGTGAAAAAGGCAGAAATTTCCCATATTTTGGTACAAAATTGCAGAAATTTTTCTTATTTTGGGCAAAAAGGCAGAAATTTCCCATATTTTGGGGCAAACATGCAGAAATTCCCCTTCATTTTGAGGTAAAAAGGCTGAAATTCCCCTTATTTGGGGGTAAAAAGGCAGAAATTTCCCTTATTTTGGGGCAAAATTGCAGAAATTTCACTTATCTCAGGGTAATAAGTCAGAAATTTTCCTTATTTTGGGGCAAAAAATACAGAATTTCCTTTTGTTTTGCGGGAAAAAGACAGAAATTCCACGTATTTAGAGGTATAAAAGCAGAAATTCCCCTCATTTTGGAGCAAAAATGAAGAAATTTCCCTTTTTTATGGCAAAAAGGTATGCATTCTTATTATTTTCGGACAAAAATGGCAGAAATTCTCCGTATTTTGGAGCAAAATTGCAGAAATACCCCTAATTGTGGGGCAAAAAGGCAGAAATTCCCTATATTTTGGGGCAAAAAGACAGAAATTCTCCTTATTTTAGGGCAAAATTCAGAAATTTAACTTATTTTTGAGCAAAATTGCAGAAATTTCACTTATTTCATAAAAAAAGGAGAAATTTTCTTATTTTGGAGCCAAAAGGCAGAAATTTGTTTTATTTTGTTACAAAATTGCAGAATATTTTCTTATTTTGGGGCAAAAAGCAGAAATTTCCCATATTTTGGTGCAAAAATGCAGAAATTTTTTTTATTTTGAGTTTAAATGCTGAAATTCCCCTTATTTGGGGGCAAAAAGGCAGAAATTTCTCTTATTTTGGAACAAAATTGCAGAAATTTCACTTATGTCAGGGTAATAAGTCAGAAATTTTCCTTTTTTGGGGCCAGAAAACAGAAATTCCCTTTGTTTTGGGGGAAAAAGACAGAAATTCCACTTATTTAGAGGCAAAAATGCAGAAATTCCTAATATTTTGTGGCAAAAATGCAGAAATTCCCCTTATTTTGAGGTAAAAAGCTGAAATTCCCCTTATTTGGGAGCAAAAAGGCAGAAATTTCCCTTATTTTGGGGAAAAATTGCAGAAATTTCACTTATTTCAGGGTAATAAGTCAGAAATTTTCCTTATTTTGGGGCAAAAAAACAGAAATTCCCTTTGTATTGGGGGACAAAGACAGAAATTCCACATATTTAGAGGCATAAAAGTAGAAATTCCCCTTCTTTTGGAGCAAAAATGAAGAAATTTTCCTTTTTTATGGCAAAAAGGTATGGATTCTTCTTATTTTCGGGCAAAAAGGCAGAAATTCCCCGTATTTTGGAGCAAAATTGCAGAAATTCCCCTAATTGTGGGGCAAACAGGCAGAAATTCCTTATATGTTGGGGCAAAAAGACAGAAATTCTCCTTATTTTGGGTCAAAACTCAGAAATTCCACATATTTCCGGGCAAAATTCCAGAAATTTCACATATTTTGGGGCAAAATTGGAGAAATTTCACTTATTTTGGGGCAAAATTTCAGAAATTTCACTTATTTCAGGGTAATAAGTCAGAAATTTTCCTTATTTTGGGCAAAAAAGACAGAAATTCCCTTTGTTTTGGGGGAAAAATACATAAATTCCACTTATTTAGAGGCAAAAAAGCAGAAATTCCCCTTATTTTGGAGCAAAATTACAGAAATTTCCCTTTTTTATGGAAAAAGGTATGCATTCTTCTTATTTTCGGGCAAAAAGGCAGAAATTCCCCGTATTTTGGAGCAAAATTGCAGAAATTAAACTAATTGTGGGGCAAAAATGCAGAAATTCCATATGTTGGGGCAAAAAGACAGAAATTCTCCTTATTTTGGGGAAACTCAGAAATTCCACTCATTTTGGGGCAAAATTCCAGAAATTTCCCTTATTTTGGGGCAAAATGCAGAAATTTCACTTATTTTGTGGCAAAATTAGAGAAATTTCACTTATTTCAGGGAAAAAAAGCAGAATTTTTTTTTTTTGGTGAAAAAGGCAGAAATTTCCCATATTTTGGTACAAAATTGCAGAAATTTTTCTTATTTTGGGCAAAAAGGCAGAAATTTCCCATATTTTGGGGCAAACATGCAGAAATTCCCCTTCATTTTGAGGTAAAAAGGCTGAAATTCCCCTTATTTGGGGGTAAAAAGGCAGAAATTTCCCTTATTTTGGGGCAAAATTGCAGAAATTTCACTTATCTCAGGGTAATAAGTCAGAAATTTTCCTTATTTTGGGGCAAAAAATACAGAATTTCCTTTTGTTTTGCGGGAAAAAGACAGAAATTCCACGTATTTAGAGGTATAAAAGCAGAAATTCCCCTCATTTTGGAGCAAAAATGAAGAAATTTCCCTTTTTTATGGCAAAAAGGTATGCATTCTTATTATTTTCGGACAAAAATGGCAGAAATTCTCCGTATTTTGGAGCAAAATTGCAGAAATACCCCTAATTGTGGGGCAAAAAGGCAGAAATTCCCTATATTTTGGGGCAAAAAGACAGAAATTCTCCTTATTTTAGGGCAAAATTCAGAAATTTAACTTATTTTTGAGCAAAATTGCAGAAATTTCACTTATTTCATAAAAAAAGGAGAAATTTTCTTATTTTGGAGCCAAAAGGCAGAAATTTGTTTTATTTTGTTACAAAATTGCAGAATATTTTCTTATTTTGGGGCAAAAAGCAGAAATTTCCCATATTTTGGTGCAAAAATGCAGAAATTTTTTTTATTTTGAGTTTAAATGCTGAAATTCCCCTTATTTGGGGGCAAAAAGGCAGAAATTTCTCTTATTTTGGAACAAAATTGCAGAAATTTCACTTATGTCAGGGTAATAAGTCAGAAATTTTCCTTTTTTGGGGCCAGAAAACAGAAATTCCCTTTGTTTTGGGGGAAAAAGACAGAAATTCCACTTATTTAGAGGCAAAAATGCAGAAATTCCTAATATTTTGTGGCAAAAATGCAGAAATTCCCCTTATTTTGAGGTAAAAAGCTGAAATTCCCCTTATTTGGGAGCAAAAAGGCAGAAATTTCCCTTATTTTGGGGAAAAATTGCAGAAATTTCACTTATTTCAGGGTAATAAGTCAGAAATTTTCCTTATTTTGGGGCAAAAAAACAGAAATTCCCTTTGTATTGGGGGACAAAGACAGAAATTCCACATATTTAGAGGCATAAAAGTAGAAATTCCCCTTCTTTTGGAGCAAAAATGAAGAAATTTTCCTTTTTTATGGCAAAAAGGTATGGATTCTTCTTATTTTCGGGCAAAAAGGCAGAAATTCCCCGTATTTTGGAGCAAAATTGCAGAAATTCCCCTAATTGTGGGGCAAACAGGCAGAAATTCCTTATATGTTGGGGCAAAAAGACAGAAATTCTCCTTATTTTGGGTCAAAACTCAGAAATTCCACATATTTCCGGGCAAAATTCCAGAAATTTCACATATTTTGGGGCAAAATTGGAGAAATTTCACTTATTTTGGGGCAAAATTTCAGAAATTTCACTTATTTCAGAAAAAAAAAATCAGAAATTTTCTTATTGGGAAGCAAAAAGGGACAAATTTCTTTTATTTTGTTACAAAATTGCATAAATTTCCCTTATTTTGGGACAAAATTGCAGAAATTTCCCTTATTTTGGGGCAAAATTGCAGAAATTTCACTTATTTCAGGAAAAAAAGGCAGAAATTTTCCTTATTTTGAGGCAAAAAAGCAGAAATTCCTAATATTTTGTGGAAAAAATGCAGAAATTCTCCTTATTTTGAGGTAAAAGGGTGAAATTCCTCTTATTTGGGAGCAAAAAGTCAGAAATTTCCCTTATTTTGGGGCAAAATTGCAGAAATTTCACTTATTTCAGGGTAATAAGTCAGAAATTTTTTTTAATTTGGTGCAAAAAAGACAGAAATTCCCTTTGTTTTGGCGGAAAAAGACAGAAATTCCACATATTTAGAGGCAAAAAAGCAGAAATTCCCCTTATTTTGGAGCAAAATTACAGAAATTTCCCTTTTTTATGGCAAAAAGGTATGCATTCTTCTTATTTTCGGGCAAAAATGCAGAAATTCCTTGTATTTTAGAGCAAAATTGCAGAAATTAACCTAACTGTGGGGCAAAAAGGCAGAAATTCCCTATATGTTGGGGCAAAAAGACAGAAATTCTCCTTATTTTGGGGCAAAACTCAGAAATTTCACTTATTTTGGGGCAAAATTCCAGAAATTTCCCTTATTTGGGGCAAAATTGCAGAAATTTCACTTATTTTGGGGCAAAATTGAAGAAATTTCAATTATTTCAAGGAAAAAAAGCAGAAATTATCTTATTTTGTGGCAAAAAGGCAGAAATTTCTCATATTTTGGTACAAAATTGCAGAAATTTTTCTTATTTTGGGCAAAAAGGCAGAAATTTTCCATATTTTGGGGCAAAAATGCAGAAATTCCCCTTATTTTGAATAAAAAGGCTGAAATTCCCCTTAATTGGGGGCAAAAAGGCAGAAATTTCCTTAATTTGGGGCAAAATTGTAAAAATTTCACTTATTTCAGGATAATCAGTCAGAAATTTTGCTTATTTTGGGGCAAAATTGCAGAAAATTTACTTATTTTGGGGCAAAATTGCAGAAATTTCACTTATTTCAGTGAAAAAAGGCAGAAATTTTCCTTATTTTGGGGCAAAAAGGCAGAAATTCCTAATATTTTGTGGCAAAAATGCAGAAGTTCCCGTTATTTTGAGGTAAAAATGCTGAAATTCCTCTTATTTGGGGGCAAGAAAGCAGAAATTTCCCTTATTTTGGGGCACAATTGAAGAAAGTTCATTTATTTCAGGGTAATAAGTCAGAAATTTTCCTTATTTTGGGCAAAAAAGACAGAAATTCCCTTTGTTTTGGGGGAAAAATACATAAATTCCACTTATTTAGAGGCAAAAAAGCAGAAATTCCCCTATTTTGGTTCAAAATTGCAGAAATTTCACTTACTTCAGGGTAATAAGTCAGAAATTTTCCTTATTTTGGGGCAAAAAAGACAGAAATTACCTTTGTTTTGGGGGAAAAAGACAGAAATTCCACTTATTTAGAGGCAAAAAAGCAGAATTCCCCTTATTTTGGAGCAAAAATGAAGAAATTTCCATTTTTTATGGCAAAAAGTTATGCATTCTTCTTATTTTCGGGCAAAAAGGCAGAAATTCCCCGTATTTTTGAGCAAAATTGAAGAAATTCCTTTAATTGTGGGGCAAAAAGGCAGAAATTCCCTATATGTTGGGGCAAAAAGACAGAAATTCTCCTTATTTGGGGGCAAAACTCAGAAATTACACTTATTTTGGGGCAAAATTCCAGAGATTTCCCTTATTTTGGGGCAAAATTGCAGAAATTTCACTTATGGCAGGGAAAAAAAAAACAGAAAATTTCATTATTTTGGGGCAAAAAGTCAGAAATTCCTAATATTTTGTGGCAAAAATGCAGAAATTCCCCTTATTTTGAGGTAAAAGGGTGAAATTCCTCTTATTTGGGGGCAAAAAGGCAGAAATTTCCCTTATTTTTGGGCATAATTGCAGAAATTTCACTTATTTCAGGGTAAAAAGTCAGAAATTTTCCTTATTTTGGGCAAAAAAGACAGAAATTCCCTTTGTTTTGGGGAAAAAATACATAAATTCCACTTATTTAGAGGCAAAAAAGCAGAAATTCCCCTTATTTTGGAGCAAAATTACAGAAATTTCCCTTTTTTATGGAAAAAGGTATGCATTCTTCTTATTTTCGGGCAAAAAGGCAGAAATTCCCCGTATTTTGGAGCAAAATTGCAGAAATTAACCTAATTGTGGGGCAAAAATGCAGAAATTCCCTATATGTTGGGGCAAAAAGACAGAAATTCTCCTTATTTTGGGGAAACTCAGAAATTCCACTCATTTTGGGGCAAAATTCCAGAAATTTCCCTTATTTTGGGGCAAAATTGCAGAAATTTCACTTATTTTGTGGCAAAATTAGAGAAATTTCACTTATTTCAGGAAAAAAAAGCAGAAATTTTCTTATTTTGGTGAAAAAGGCAGAAATTTCCCATATTTTGGTACAAAATTGCAGAAATTTTTCTTATTTTGTGCAAAAAGGCAGAAATTTCCCATATTTTGGGGCAAACATGCAGAAATTCCCCTTCATTTTGAGGTAAAAAGGCTGAAATTCCCCTTATTTGGGGGTAAAAAGGCAGAAATTTCCCTTATTTTGGGGCAAAATTGCAGAAATTTCACTTATCTCAGGGTAATAAGTCAGAAATTTTCCTTATTTTGGGGCAAAAAATACAGAATTTCCTTTTGTTTTGCGGGAAAAAGACAGAAATTCCACGTATTTAGAGGTATAAAAGCAGAAATTCCCCTCATTTTGGAGCAAAAATGAAGAAATTTCCCTTTTTTATGGCAAAAAGGTATGCATTCTTATTATTTTCGGACAAAAATGGCAGAAATTCTCCGTATTTTGGAGCAAAATTGCAGAAATACCCCTAATTGTGGGGCAAAAAGGCAGAAATTCCCTATATTTTGGGGCAAAAAGACAGAAATTCTCCTTATTTTAGGGCAAAATTCAGAAATTTAACTTATTTTTGAGCAAAATTGCAGAAATTTCACTTATTTCATAAAAAAAGGAGAAATTTTCTTATTTTGGATCCAAAAGGCAGAAATTTCTTTTATTTTGTTACAAAATTGCAGAATTTTTTATTATTTTGGGGCAAAAAGGCAGAAATTTCCCATATTTTGGGGCAAAAATGCAGAAATTTTTTTTATTTTGAGTTTAAATGCTGAAATTCCCCTTATTTGGGGGCAAAAAGGCAGAAATTTCTCTTATTTTGGAACAAAATTGCAGAAATTTCACTTATGTCAGGGTAATAAGTCAGAAATTTTCCTTTTTTGGGGCCAGAAAACAGAAATTCCCTTTGTTTTGGGGGAAAAAGACAGAAATTCCACTTATTTAGAGGCAAAAATGCAGAAATTCCTAATATTTTGTGGCAAAAATGCAGAAATTCCCCTTATTTTGAGGTAAAAAGCTGAAATTCCCCTTATTTGGGAGCAAAAAGGCAGAAATTTCCCTTATTTTGGGGAAAAATTGAAGAAATTTCACTTATTTCAGGGTAATAAGTCAGAAATTTTCCTTATTTTGGGGCAAAAAAACAGAAATTCCCTTTGTATTGGGGGACAAAGACAGAAATTCCACATATTTAGAGGCATAAAAGTAGAAATTCCCCTTCTTTTGGAGCAAAAATGAAGAAATTTTCCTTTTTTATGGCAAAAAGGTATGGATTCTTCTTATTTTCGGGCAAAAAGGCAGAAATTCCCCGTATTTTGGAGCAAAATTGCAGAAATTCCCCTAATTGTGGGGCAAACAGGCAGAAATTCCTTATATGTTGGGGCAAAAAGACAGAAATTCTCCTTATTTTGGGTCAAAACTCAGAAATTCCACATATTTCCGGGCAAAATTCCAGAAATTTCACATATTTTGGGGCAAAATTGGAGAAATTTCACTTATTTTGGGGCAAAATTTCAGAAATTTCACTTATTTCAGGGTAATAAGTCAGAAATTTTCCTTATTTTGGGCAAAAAAGACAGAAATTCCCTTTGTTTTGGGGGAAAAATACATAAATTCCACTTATTTAGAGGCAAAAAAGCAGAAATTCCCCTTATTTTGGAGCAAAATTACAGAAATTTCCCTTTTTTATGGAAAAAGGTATGCATTCTTCTTATTTTCGGGCAAAAAGGCAGAAATTCCCCGTATTTTGGAGCAAAATTGCAGAAATTAACCTAATTGTGGGGCAAAAATGCAGAAATTCCATATGTTGGGGCAAAAAGACAGAAATTCTCCTTATTTTGGGGAAACTCAGAAATTCCACTCATTTTGGGGCAAAATTCCAGAAATTTCCCTTATTTTGGGGCAAAATGCAGAAATTTCACTTATTTTGTGGCAAAATTAGAGAAATTTCACTTATTTCAGGGAAAAAAAGCAGAATTTTTTTTTTTTTGGTGAAAAAGGCAGAAATTTCCCATATTTTGGTACAAAATTGCAGAAATTTTTCTTATTTTGGGCAAAAAGGCAGAAATTTCCCATATTTTGGGGCAAACATGCAGAAATTCCCCTTCATTTTGAGGTAAAAAGGCTGAAATTCCCCTTATTTGGGGGTAAAAAGGCAGAAATTTCCCTTATTTTGGGGCAAAATTGCAGAAATTTCACTTATCTCAGGGTAATAAGTCAGAAATTTTCCTTATTTTGGGGCAAAAAATACAGAATTTCCTTTTGTTTTGCGGGAAAAAGACAGAAATTCCACGTATTTAGAGGTATAAAAGCAGAAATTCCCCTCATTTTGGAGCAAAAATGAAGAAATTTCCCTTTTTTATGGCAAAAAGGTATGCATTCTTATTATTTTCGGACAAAAATGGCAGAAATTCTCCGTATTTTGGAGCAAAATTGCAGAAATACCCCTAATTGTGGGGCAAAAAGGCAGAAATTCCCTATATTTTGGGGCAAAAAGACAGAAATTCTCCTTATTTTAGGGCAAAATTCAGAAATTTAACTTATTTTTGAGCAAAATTGCAGAAATTTCACTTATTTCATAAAAAAAGGAGAAATTTTCTTATTTTGGAGCCAAAAGGCAGAAATTTGTTTTATTTTGTTACAAAATTGCAGAATATTTTCTTATTTTGGGGCAAAAAGCAGAAATTTCCCATATTTTGGTGCAAAAATGCAGAAATTTTTTTTATTTTGAGTTTAAATGCTGAAATTCCCCTTATTTGGGGGCAAAAAGGCAGAAATTTCTCTTATTTTGGAACAAAATTGCAGAAATTTCACTTATGTCAGGGTAATAAGTCAGAAATTTTCCTTTTTTGGGGCCAGAAAACAGAAATTCCCTTTGTTTTGGGGGAAAAAGACAGAAATTCCACTTATTTAGAGGCAAAAATGCAGAAATTCCTAATATTTTGTGGCAAAAATGCAGAAATTCCCCTTATTTTGAGGTAAAAAGCTGAAATTCCCCTTATTTGGGAGCAAAAAGGCAGAAATTTCCCTTATTTTGGGGAAAAATTGCAGAAATTTCACTTATTTCAGGGTAATAAGTCAGAAATTTTCCTTATTTTGGGGCAAAAAAACAGAAATTCCCTTTGTATTGGGGGACAAAGACAGAAATTCCACATATTTAGAGGCATAAAAGTAGAAATTCCCCTTCTTTTGGAGCAAAAATGAAGAAATTTTCCTTTTTTATGGCAAAAAGGTATGGATTCTTCTTATTTTCGGGCAAAAAGGCAGAAATTCCCCGTATTTTGGAGCAAAATTGCAGAAATTCCCCTAATTGTGGGGCAAACAGGCAGAAATTCCTTATATGTTGGGGCAAAAAGACAGAAATTCTCCTTATTTTGGGTCAAAACTCAGAAATTCCACATATTTCCGGGCAAAATTCCAGAAATTTCACATATTTTGGGGCAAAATTGGAGAAATTTCACTTATTTTGGGGCAAAATTTCAGAAATTTCACTTATTTCAGAAAAAAAAAATCAGAAATTTTCTTATTGGGAAGCAAAAAGGGACAAATTTCTTTTATTTTGTTACAAAATTGCAGAAATTTCCCTTATTTTGGGACAAAATTGCAGAAATTTCCCTTATTTTGGGGCAAAATTGCAGAAATTTCACTTATTTCAGGAAAAAAAGGCAGAAATTTTCCTTATTTTGAGGCAAAAAAGCAGAAATTCCTAATATTTTGTGGAAAAAATGCAGAAATTCTCCTTATTTTGAGGTAAAAGGGTGAAATTCCTCTTATTTGGGAGCAAAAAGTCAGAAATTTCCCTTATTTTGGGGCAAAATTGCAGAAATTTCACTTATTTCAGGGTAATAAGTCAGAAATTTTTTTTAATTTGGTGCAAAAAAGACAGAAATTCCCTTTGTTTTGGCGGAAAAAGACAGAAATTCCACATATTTAGAGGCAAAAAAGCAGAAATTCCCCTTATTTTGGAGCAAAATTACAGAAATTTCCCTTTTTTATGGCAAAAAGGTATGCATTCTTCTTATTTTCGGGCAAAAATGCAGAAATTCCTTGTATTTTAGAGCAAAATTGCAGAAATTAACCTAACTGTGGGGCAAAAAGGCAGAAATTCCCTATATGTTGGGGCAAAAAGACAGAAATTCTCCTTATTTTGGGGCAAAACTCAGAAATTTCACTTATTTTGGGGCAAAATTCCAGAAATTTCCCTTATTTGGGGCAAAATTGCAGAAATTTCACTTATTTTGGGGCAAAATTGAAGAAATTTCAATTATTTCAAGGAAAAAAAGCAGAAATTATCTTATTTTGTGGCAAAAAGGCAGAAATTTCTCATATTTTGGTACAAAATTGCAGAAATTTTTCTTATTTTGGGCAAAAAGGCAGAAATTTTCCATATTTTGGGGCAAAAATGCAGAAATTCCCCTTATTTTGAATAAAAAGGCTGAAATTCCCCTTAATTGGGGGCAAAAAGGCAGAAATTTCCTTAATTTGGGGCAAAATTGTAAAAATTTCACTTATTTCAGGATAATCAGTCAGAAATTTTGCTTATTTTGGGGCAAAATTGCAGAAAATTTACTTATTTTGGGGCAAAATTGCAGAAATTTCACTTATTTCAGTGAAAAAAGGCAGAAATTTTCCTTATTTTGGGGCAAAAAGGCAGAAATTCCTAATATTTTGTGGCAAAAATGCAGAAGTTCCCGTTATTTTGAGGTAAAAATGCTGAAATTCCTCTTATTTGGGGGCAAGAAAGCAGAAATTTCCCTTATTTTGGGGCACAATTGAAGAAAGTTCATTTATTTCAGGGTAATAAGTCAGAAATTTTCCTTATTTTGGGCAAAAAAGACAGAAATTCCCTTTGTTTTGGGGGAAAAATACATAAATTCCACTAATTTTGAGGCAAAAAAGCAGAAATTCCCCTATTTTGGTTCAAAATTGCAGAAATTTCACTTACTTCAGGGTAATAAGTCAGAAATTTTCCTTATTTTGGGGCAAAAAAGACAGAAATTACCTTTGTTTTGGGGGAAAAAGACAGAAATTCCACTTATTTAGAGGCAAAAAAGCAGAATTCCCCTTATTTTGGAGCAAAAATGAAGAAATTTCCATTTTTTATGGCAAAAAGTTATGCATTCTTCTTATTTTCGGGCAAAAAGGCAGAAATTCCCCGTATTTTTGAGCAAAATTGAAGAAATTCCTTTAATTGTGGGGCAAAAAGGCAGAAATTCCCTATATGTTGGGGCAAAAAGACAGAAATTCTCCTTATTTGGGGGCAAAACTCAGAAATTACACTTATTTTGGGGCAAAATTCCAGAGATTTCCCTTATTTTGGGGCAAAATTGCAGAAATTTCACTTATGGCAGGGAAAAAAAAACAGAAAATTTCATTATTTTGGGGCAAAAAGTCAGAAATTCCTAATATTTTGTGGCAAAAATGCAGAAATTCCCCTTATTTTGAGGTAAAAGGGTGAAATTCCTCTTATTTGGGGGCAAAAAGGCAGAAATTTCCCTTATTTTTGGGCATAATTGCAGAAATTTCACTTATTTCAGGGTAAAAAGTCAGAAATTTTCCTTATTTTGGGCAAAAAAGACAGAAATTCCCTTTGTTTTGGGGAAAAAATACATAAATTCCACTTATTTAGAGGCAAAAAAGCAGAAATTCCCCTTATTTTGGAGCAAAATTACAGAAATTTCCCTTTTTTATGGAAAAAGGTATGCATTCTTCTTATTTTCGGGCAAAAAGGCAGAAATTCCCCGTATTTTGGAGCAAAATTGCAGAAATTAACCTAATTGTGGGGCAAAAATGCAGAAATTCCCTATATGTTGGGGCAAAAAGACAGAAATTCTCCTTATTTTGGGGAAACTCAGAAATTCCACTCATTTTGGGGCAAAATTCCAGAAATTTCCCTTATTTTGGGGCAAAATTGCAGAAATTTCACTTATTTTGTGGCAAAATTAGAGAAATTTCACTTATTTCAGGAAAAAAAAGCAGAAATTTTCTTATTTTGGTGAAAAAGGCAGAAATTTCCCATATTTTGGTACAAAATTGCAGAAATTTTTCTTATTTTGTGCAAAAAGGCAGAAATTTCCCATATTTTGGGGCAAACATGCAGAAATTCCCCTTCATTTTGAGGTAAAAAGGCTGAAATTCCCCTTATTTGGGGGTAAAAAGGCAGAAATTTCCCTTATTTTGGGGCAAAATTGCAGAAATTTCACTTATCTCAGGGTAATAAGTCAGAAATTTTCCTTATTTTGGGGCAAAAAATACAGAATTTCCTTTTGTTTTGCGGGAAAAAGACAGAAATTCCACGTATTTAGAGGTATAAAAGCAGAAATTCCCCTCATTTTGGAGCAAAAATGAAGAAATTTCCCTTTTTTATGGCAAAAAGGTATGCATTCTTATTATTTTCGGACAAAAATGGCAGAAATTCTCCGTATTTTGGAGCAAAATTGCAGAAATACCCCTAATTGTGGGGCAAAAAGGCAGAAATTCCCTATATTTTGGGGCAAAAAGACAGAAATTCTCCTTATTTTAGGGCAAAATTCAGAAATTTAACTTATTTTTGAGCAAAATTGCAGAAATTTCACTTATTTCATAAAAAAAGGAGAAATTTTCTTATTTTGGAGCCAAAAGGCAGAAATTTCTTTTATTTTGTTACAAAATTGGAGATTTTTTTCTTATTTTGGGGCAAAAAGGCAGAAATTTCCCATATTTTGGGGCAAAAATGCAGAAATTTTTTTTATTTTGAGTTTAAATGCTGAAATTCCCCTTATTTGGGGGCAAAAAGGCAGAAATTTCTCTTATTTTGGAACAAAATTGCAGAAATTTCACTTATGTCAGGGTAATAAGTCAGAAATTTTCCTTTTTTGGGGCCAGAAAACAGAAATTCCCTTTGTTTTGGGGGAAAAAGACAGAAATTCCACTTATTTAGAGGCAAAAATGCAGAAATTCCTAATATTTTGTGGCAAAAATGCAGAAATTCCCCTTATTTTGAGGTAAAAAGCTGAAATTCCCCTTATTTGGGAGCAAAAAGGCAGAAATTTCCCTTATTTTGGGGAAAAATTGCAGAAATTTCACTTATTTCAGGGTAATAAGTCAGAAATTTTCCTTATTTTGGGGCAAAAAAACAGAAATTCCCTTTGTATTGGGGGACAAAGACAGAAATTCCACATATTTAGAGGCATAAAAGTAGAAATTCCCCTTCTTTTGGAGCAAAAATGAAGAAATTTTCCTTTTTTATGGCAAAAAGGTATGGATTCTTCTTATTTTTGGGCAAAAAGGCAGAAATTCCCCGTATTTTGGGTCAAAAGTCAGAAATTCCACATATTTCCGGGCAAAATTCCAGAAATTTCACATATTTTGGGGCAAAATTGGAGAAATTTCACTTATTTTGGGGCAAAATTTCAGAAATTTCACTTATTTCAGAAAAAAAATCAGAAATTTTCTTATTTGGAAGCAAAAAGGCACAAATTTCTTTTATTTTGTTACAAAATTGCAGAAATTTCCCTTATTTTGGGACAAAATTGCAGAAATTTCCCTTATTTTGGGGCAAAATTGCAGAAATTTCACTTATTTCAGGAAGAAAATACATAAATTCCACTTATTTTGAGGCAAAAAAGCAGAAATTCCTAATATTTTGTGGAAAAAATGCAGAAATTCTCCTTATTTTGAGGTAAAAGGGTGAAATTCCTCTTATTTGGGAGCAAAAAGTCAGAAATTTCCCTTATTTTGGGGCAAAATTGCAGAAATTTAACTTATTTCAGGGTAATAAGTCAGAAATTTTCTTTATTTTGGACAAAAAAGACAGAAATTCCCTTTGTTTTGGGGAAAAATACATAAATTGCACTTATTTAGAGGCAAAAAAGCAGAAATTCCCCTTATTTTGGTTCAAAATTGCAGAAATTTCACTTACTTCAGGGCAATAAGTAAAAAATTTTCCTTATTTGGGGCAAAAAAGACAGAAATTACCTTTGTTTTGGGGGAAAAAGACAGAAATTCCACTTATTTAGTGGCAAAAAAGCAGAATTCCCCTTATTTTGGAGCAAAATTACAGAAATTTCCCTTTTTTATGGCAAAAAGGTATGCATTCATCTTATTTTCGGGCAAAAATGCAGAAATTCCCCGTATTTTAGAGCAAAATTGCAGAAATTAACCTAACTGTGGGGCAAAAATGCAGAAATTCCCTATATGTTGGGGCAAAAAGACAGAAATTCTCCTTATCTTGGGGCAAAACTCAGAAATTCCACTTATTTTGGGGCAAAATTCCTGAAATTTCCCTTATTTGGGGCAAAATTGCAGAAATTTCACTTATTTTGGGGCAAAATTGAAGAAATTTCACTTATTTCAAGGAAAAAAAGCAGAAATTATCTTATTTTGGGGCAAAAAGGCAGAAATTTCTCATATTTTTGTACAAAATTGCAGAAATTTTTCTTATTTTGGGCAAAAAGGCAGAAATTTCCCATATTTTAAGGCAAAAATGCAGAAATTCCCATTATTTTGAGGTAAAAAGGCTGAAATTCCCCTTATTTGAGGGTAAAAAGGCAGAAATTTCCCTTATTTTGTGGCAAAATTGCAGAAATTTCACTTATTTCAGGGTAATAAGTCAGAAATTTTCCTTATTTTGGGGCAAAAAAAACAGAAATTCCCTTTGTTTTGGGGGAAAAAGACAGAAATTCCACATATTTAGAGGCATATAAGCAGAAATTCCCCTCATTTTGGAGCAAAAACGGAGAAATTTCCCTTTTTTATGGCCAAAAGTTATGCATTCCTATTATTTTCAGACAAAAAAGGCAGAAATTCCCTTTATTTTCGAGCAAAATTGCAGAAATTTTCCTAATTGTGGGGCAAAAAGGCAGGAATTCCCTATATGTTGGGGCAAAAAGACAGAAATTCTCCTTATTTTTGGGCAAAACTCAGAAATTTAACTTATTTTGTGGCAAAATTGTCAGAAATTTCATTTATTTCAGAAAAAAAGGAGATATTTTCTTATTTTGGGGCCAAAAGGCAGAAATTTTTTTTATTTTTTTACAAAATTGCAAATTTTTTTCTCTTATTTTGGGGCAAAAAAGACAGAAATTCCCTTTTTTTGGAGAAAAAGACAGAAATTCCACTTTTTTAGAGGTAAAAAAGCAGTAATTCCCCTTATTTTGGAGCAAAAATGAAGAAATTTCACTTTTTAAGGGCAAAAAGGTATGCATTCTTCTTATTTTTGGGCAATAAGGCAGAAATTCCTCTTATTTTGGAGCAAAATTGCAGAAATTTCCCAAATTGTGGGGCAAAAAGGAAGAAATTCCCTATATCTTTGGGCAAAAATACAGAAATTCTTCTTATTTTGGGGCAAAACTTAGAAATTCCACTTATTTTGGGGCAAAATTCCAATAATTTCCCTTATTTTTGGGCAAAATTGCAGAAATTTCACTTATTTCAGGAAAAAAAAGCAGAAATTTTCTTATTTCGGGGCAAAATTGCAGAAATTTCACTTATTTTGGGGCAAAATTGGAGAAATTTCACTTATTTCAGGGAAAAAAGCATAAATTGTCTTATTTTGTGGCAAAAAAGCAGAAATTTCCCATATTTTGTGGCAAAAATGCAGAAATTCCCCTTATTTTGAGGTAAAAAGGCTGAAATTCCTCTTATTTGGGGGCAATAAGGCAGAAATTTCCCTTATTTTGAGGCAAAATTGTAGAAATTTCACTTATTTCAGGGTAATAAGTCAGAAATTTTCCTTATTTTGGGGCAAAAAAGACAGAAATTCCCTTTGTTTTGGGGGAAAAAGACAGAAATTCCTCTTATTTAGAGGCAAAAAGCAGAAATTCCCCTTATTTTGAAGCAAAAATTAAGAAATTTCTTTTTTTGTGGCAAAAGGTAGACATTCTTCTTCTTTTCGGGTTAAAAAGCAGAAATTCCCCGTATTTTGGAGCAAAATTGCAGAAATTCCCCTAATTTTGGGGCAAAAAGGCAGAAATTCCTTATGTCTTGGGGCAAAAAGACAGAAATTCTCCTTATTTTGAGGCAAAACTCAGAAATTCCACTTATTTTGGGGCAAAATTCCAGAAATTTCCCATATTTTGGGGCAAAATTGCAGAAATTTCACTTATTTTGGGGCAAAATTGCAGAAATTTCACTTATTTCAGGGAAAAAAAGCAGAAATTTTATTATTTTGGGGCAAAAAAGCAGAAATTACCTATATTTTGGTACAAAATTGCAGAAATTTTTCTTATTTTGGGCAAAAAGTCAGAAATTTCCCATATTGTGGCAAAAATGCAGAAATTCCCCTTATTTGGGGGCTAAAAGGCAGAACTTTCTTTTATTTTGGGGCAAAATTGCAGATATTTCACTGATTTCAGGGTAATAAGTCAAAAATTTTCCTTATTTTGGTGCAAAAAGACAGAAATTCCCTTTGTTTTGTAGGAAAAAGACAGAAATTCCACTTATTTAGAGGCTAAAAAGCAGAAATTCCCCTTATTTTGGAGCAAAAATGAAGAAATTTCTCTTTTTTATGGCAAAAAGGTATGCATTCTTCTTATTTTCGGGCAAAAAGGCAGAAATTCCCCGTATTTTGGAGCAAAATTACAGAAATTCCCCTAATTGTGGGGCAAAAAGGCAGAATTTCCCTATATGTTGGGGCAAAAAGACAGAAATTCTACTTATTTTGGGGCAAAACTCAGTAATTCCACTTACTTTGTGTCAAAATTCCAGAAATTTCCCTTATTTTGTGGCAAAATTTCAGAAATTTCACTTATTTTGTGGCAAAATTGCAGAAAATTGACTTATTTCAGAGAAAAAAGGCAGAAATTTTCTTTATTTTGGGGCCAAAAGGCAGAAATTCCTAATATTTTGTGGCAAAAATGCAGAAATTACCCTTATTTTGAGGTAAAAAGGCTGAAAATCCCTTAAGTTGGGGGCAAAAAGGCAGAAATTTCCCTTATTTGGGGCAAAATTGCAGAAATTTCACTTACTTCAAGGTAATAAGTCAGAAATTTTCCTTATTTTGGGGCAAAAAAGACAGAAATTACCTTTGTTTCGGGGGAAAAAGACAGAAATTCCACTTATTTAGAGGCAAAAAAGCAGAAATTTCCCTTATTTTGGAGAAAAATTGCAGAAATTTCCCTTTTCATGGGAAAAAGTTATGCATTCTTCTTATTTTCGGGCTGAAAAGCAGAAATTTCGTGTATTTTGGAGCAAAATTGCAGAAATTCCTCTAATTGTAGGTCAAAAAAGCAGATATTCCCTAAATCTTTTGGCATAAAGACAGAAATTCTCCTTATTTTGGGGCAAAACTCAGAAATTCCACTTATTTTGGGGCAAAATTCCAGAAATTTCCCTTATTTTGTGGCAAAATTGCAGAAATTTCACTTATTTTGTGGCAAAATTGCAGAAATTTTACTTATATAAAGGAAAAAAAGCAGAAATTTTTTATTTTGGAGCAAAAAGGCAGAAATTTCTTTTATTTTGGTACAAAATTGCAGAAATTTTTTTATTTTGGGCAAAAAGGGAGAAATTTCTCATATTTTGGGGCAAAAATGCAAAAATTTCCCTTATTTTGAGGTAAAAAGGCTGAAATTCCCCTTATTTGGGGGCAAAAAGCAGAAATTTCCCTTATTTTGGAGCAAAATTTCAGAAATTTCACTTATTTTGGGGCAAAATTGCAGAAATTTCACTTATTTCAGGGAAAAAAGCAGAAATTTTCTTATTTTGTGGCAAAATGGCAATAATTTCACTTATTTTGGGGCAAAATTGCAGAAATTTCACATATTTCAGGGAAAAAAGGCAGAAATTTTCCTTATTTTGGGGCAAAAAGGCAGAAATTCCTAATATTTTGTGGCAAAAATGCAGAAATTCCACTTATTTTGAGGTAAAAATGCTGAAATTCCCCTTATTTGGGGGCAAAAAGGCAGAAATTTCTCTTATTTTGGGGCAAAATTGCACAAATTTCACATATTTCAGAATAATAAGTCAGAAAATTTCCTTATTTTGGTGCAAAAAAGACAGAAATTCCCTTTGTTTTGGGGGAAAAAGACAGAAATTCCTCTTATTTAGAGGCAAAAATTAGAAATTCCCCTTATTTTGAAGCAAAAATTAAGAAATTTTTTGTGGCAAAATGTATACATTCCCCTTCTTTACGGGCTAAAAAGCAGAAATTCCCTGTATTTTGGAGCAAAATTGAAGAAATTCCCCTAATTTTGGGGCAAAAAGACAGAAATTCCCTATGTGTTGGGGCAAAAAGACAGAAATTCTCTTTATTTTGGGGCAAAACTCAGAAATTCCACTTATTTTGGGGCAAAATTCCAGAAATTTTCCTTATTTTGGGGCAAAATTGCAGAAATTTCACTTATTTTGGAGCAATATTGTAGAAATTTCACTTCTTTCAGTGAAAAAAATGCAGAAATTTTCTTATTTTGGGGCAAAAAAGCAGAAATTACCTATATTTTGTTACAAAATTGCAGAAATTTTTCTTATTTTGGGCAAAAATTCAGAAATTTCCCATATTGTGGCAAAAATTCAGAAATTCCCCTTATTTGGGGGCAAGAAGGCAGAAATTTCTCTTATTTTGGGGCAAAATTGCAGAAATTTCACTGATTTCATGGTAATAAGTAAGAAATTTTCCTTATTTTGGAACAAAAAGACAGAAATTCCCTTTGTTTTGTGGGAAAAAGACAGAAATAACACTTATTTAGAGGCAAAAAAGCAGAAATTCCCCTTATTTTGGAGCAAAATTGCAGAAATTCCCCTAATTGTGGGGCAAAAAAGCAGAAATTCCCTATATGTTGGGGCAAAAAGACAGAAATTCTACTTATTTTGGGGCAAAACTCAGAAATTCCACTTATTTTGGGGCAAAATTCCAGAAATTTCCCTTATTTTGGGGCAAAATTGCAGAAATTTGACTTATTTCAGAGAAAAAAGACAGAAATTTTTCCTATTTTGGGGCAAAAAGGCAGAAATTCCTAATATTTAGTGGCAAAAATGCAGAAATTACCCTTATTTTGAGGTAAAATAGCTGAAATTCCCCTTATTTGGGGGCAAAAAGGCAGAAATTTCCCTTATTTGGGGCAAAATTGCAGAATTTTCACTTACTTCAAGGTAAGGAGTCAGAAATTTTCCTTATTTTGGGGCAAAAAAGACAGAAATTCCCTTTGTTTTGGGGGATAAAGACAGAAATTCCACTTACTTAGTGGCAAAAAAGCAGAAATTCCCCTTATTTTGCAGAAAAATTGCAGAAATTTCTTTTTTTTATGGCAAAAAGGTATGCATTCTTATTATTTTCGGCTAAAAAGAAGAAATTTCCCGTATTTTCGAGCAAAATTGCAGAAATTCCTCTAATTGTGGGTCAAAAAGGCAGAAATTCCCTATATCTTGGTGCATAAAGACAGAAATTCTCCTTATTTTGGGGCAAAACTCAGAAATTCCACTTATTTTGGGGCAAAATTCAAGAAATTTCCTTTATTTTGGGGCAAAATTGCAGAAATTTCACTTATTTTGGGGCAAAATTGCAGAAATTTCACTTATTTAAGAGAAAAAAAGCAGAAATTTTTTATTTTGGGGCAAAAAGGCAGAAATTTCTTTTATTTTGGTACAAAAATGCAGAAATTTTTCTTATTTTGGGCAAAAAGGCAGAAATTTCCCATATTTTGGGGCAAAAATGCAGAAATTCCCCTTATTTTGAGGTAAAAAGGCTGAAATTCCCATTATTTGGGGTCAAAAAGGCAGAAATTTCCCTTATTTTGGGGCAAAATTGCAGAAATTTCACTTATTTCAGGGTAATAAGTCAGAAATTTTCCTTATTTTGGGGCAAAAAAGACAGAAATTCTCTTTGTTTTGGGGGAAAAAGAAAGAAATTCCACATATTTAGAGGCATAAAAGCAGAAATTCCCTTCATTTTGGAGCAAAAATGAAGAAACTTCCCTTTTTTATGGCAAAAAGGTATGCATTCTTATTATTTTTGGACAAAAAAGGAAGAAATTTCCCGTATTTTGGAGCAAAATTGCAGAAATTCCCTTAATTGTGGCGCAAAAAGGCAGAAATTCCTTATATGTTGGGGCAAAAAGACAGAAATTCTCCTTATTTTAGGGCAAAACTCAGAAATTTAACTTATTTTGGGGCAAAATTGCAGAAATTTCACTTATTTCAGAAAAAAATCAGAATTTTTCTTATTTTGGGGCCAAAAGGCAGAAATTTCTTTTATTTTGTTACAAATTTGCAGAATTTTTTCTTATTTTGGGGAAAAAAGGTAGAAATATCCCATATTTTGGGGCAAAAATGCAGAAATTTCTCTTATTTTGAGGTAAAAGGCTGAAATTCCCCTTATTTGGGGGCAAAAAGGCAGAAATTTCTCTAATTTTGGGGCAAAATTGCAGAAATTTCACTTATTTCAGGGTAATAAGTCAGAAATTTTCCTTATTTTGGGGCCAAAAAACAGAAATTCCCTTTGTTTTGGGGAAAAAAGTCAGACATTCCACTTTTTTAGAGGCAAAAAAGCAGAAATTCCAATTATTTTGGAGCAAAAATGAAGAAATTTCACATTTTAAGGGCAAAAAGGTATGCATTCTTCTTATTTTTGGGCAAAAAGGCAGAAATTCCCCTTATTTTGAAGTAAAAAGGCTGAAATTCCCCTTATTTGGGGGCAAACAGGCAGAAATTTCTCTTATTTTGGGGCAAATTGCAGAAATTTCACTTATTTCAGAGTAATAAGTCAGAAATTTTCCTTATTTTGTGGCAAAAAAGACTGAAATTCCCTTTGTTTTGGGGAAAAAAGACAGAAATTCCACTTATTTAGAGGCAAAAAAGCAGAAATTTTCCTTATTTTGGAGCAAAAATGAATAAATTTCCCTTTTCTATGGCAAAAAGGTATGCATTCTTCTTATTTTCGGGCAAAAAAGCAGAAATTTCCCGTATTTTGGAGCAAAATTGCAGAAATTCCCCTATTTGTGGGGCAAAAAGCCAGAAATTCCCTATATGTTGGGGCAAAAAGACAGAAATTCTCCTTATTTTGAGGCAAAAGTCAGACATTCCACATATTTTGGGGCAAAATTCCAAAAATTTCCCTTATTTTGGGGCAAAATTGCAGAAATTTCACTTATTTTTTGCAAAATTGAAGAAATTTCACTTATTTCAGGGATAAAAAGCAAAAATTTTTTTTATTTTGGGGCAAAATTGCAGAAATTTCACTTATTTTGGGGCAAAATTGAAGAAATTTCATTTATTTCAGGAAAAAAAAGCAGAAATTTTTTTAATTTGGCGCAAAAAGTCAGAAATATCCCATATTTTGGGGCAAAAATGCAGAAATTCCCCTTATTTTGAGGTAAAAAGGCTGAAATTCCCCTTATTTGGGGGCAAAAAAGCAGAAATTTCACTTATTTTGGGGCAAAATTGCAGAAATTTCACTTATTTCAGGGAAAAAAAGCAGAAATTTTCTTATTTTGTGGCAAAAAAAAAGAAATTTCTTCTATTTTGGTACAAAATTGCAGAAATTTTTATTTTGGGCAAAAGGCAGAAATTTTCCATATTTTGGAGCAAAAATGCAGAAATTCCCCTTATTTTGAGGTTAAAAGGCTGAAATTCCCCTTATTTGGGGGCAAAAAGGCAGAAATTTTCCTTATTTTGGGGCAAAATTGCAGAAATTTCACTTATTTCAGTGAAAAAAGCAGAAATTTTCCTTATTTTGGAACAAAAATGCAGAAATTCCTAATATTTTGTGGCAAAAATGCAGAAATTCCACTTATTTTGAGGTAAAAAGGCTGAAATTCCCCTTATTTGGGCGCAAAAAGGCAGAAATTTCCCTTATTTTGGGGCAAAATTGCAGAAATTTCACTTATTTCAGGGTAATAAGTCAGAAATTTTCTTTATTTTGGGGCAAAAAAGACAGAAATTTCCTTTGTTCTGGGGGAAAAAGATAGAAATTCCACTTATTTAGAGGCAAAATGCAGAAATTCCCCTTATTTTGGAGCAAAATTGCAGAAATTTTTTTTTTATGGCAAAAAGGTATGCATTCTTCTTTTTTTTGGTCAAAATGGCAGAAATTCCCCGTATTTTGGAGCAAAATTGCAGAAATTCCCCTAATTGTGAAGCAAAAAGGCAGAAATTTCCTATATGTTGGGGCAAAAAGACAGAAATCCTCCTTATTTTGGGGCAAAACTCAGAAATTCCACTTATTTTGGGGCAAAATTCCAGAAATTTCCCTTATTTTGGGGCAAAATTGCAGAAATTTCACATATTTTGAGGCAAAATTGGAGATATTTCACTTATTTCAGGGAAGAAAAGCAGAAATTTTCTTATTTTGTGGCAAAAAGGAAGAAATTTCTTTTATTTTTGTACAAAATTGCAGAAATTTTTCTTATTTTGTGCAAAAAGGCAGAAATTTTCCATATTTTGGGGCAAAAATGCAGAAATTCCCCTTATTTTGAGGTAAAAAGACTGAAATTCCCCTTATTTAGGGCCAAAAAGGCAGAAATTTCCCTTATTTTGGTACAAAATTACAGAAATTTTATTTATTTCAGAAAAAAAATGCAGAAATTTTCTTATTTTGGGGCAAAAAGGCAGAAATTTCTTTTATTATGTTACAAAATTGCAGAATTTATTCTTATTTTTGGGCAAAAAAGCAGAAATTTCCCATATTTTGGGGCAATAATTCAGAAATTGCCCTCATTTTGAGGTTAAAAGGCTGAAATTCCCCTTATTTGGGTCAAAAAGGCAGAAATTTCTCTTATTTTGGGGCAAATTGCGGATATTTCACTTATGTCAGGGTAATAAGTCAGAAATTTTCCTTATTTTGGGGCAAAAAAGACTGAAATTCCCTTTGTTTTGGGGAAAAAGACAGAAATTCCACTTATTTAGAGGCAAAAAAGCAGAAATTTCCCTTATTTTGGAGCAAAAATGAATAAATTTCCCTTTTTTATGGCAAAAAGGTATGCATTCTTCTTGTTTTCGGGCAAAAAAGCAGAAATTTCCCGTATTTTGGAGCAAAATTGCAGAAATTCGCCTTATTGTGGGGCAAAAAGCCAGAAATTCCCTATATGTTGGGGCAAAAAGACAGAAATTCTCCTTATTTTGAGGCAAAAGTCAGACATTCCACATATTTTGGGGCAAAATTCCAAAAATTTCCCTTATTTTGGGGCAAAATTGAAGAAATTTCACTTATTTTTTGCAAAATTGAAGAAATTTCACTTATTTCAGGGATAAAAAGCAAAAATTTTTTTTATTTTGGGGCAAAATTGCAGAAATTTCACTTATTTTGGGGCAAAATTGCAGAAATTTCATTTATTTCAGGAAAAAAAAAGCAGAAATTTTTTTAATTTGGCGCAAAAAGTCAGAAATATCCCATATTTTGGGGCAAAAATGCAGAAATTCCCCTTATTTTGAGGTAAAAAGGCTGAAATTCCCCTTACTTGGGGGCAAAAAAGCAGAAATTTCACTTATTTTGGGGCAAAATTGCAGATATTTAACTTATTTCAGGGAAAAAAGCAGAAATTTTCTTATTTTGTGGCAAAAAAAAAGAAATTTCTTCTATTTTGGTACAAAATTGCAGAAATTTTTATTTTGGGCAAAAGGCAGAAATTTTCCATATTTTGGAGCAAAAATGCAGAAATTCCCCTTATTTTGAGGTTAAAAGGCTGAAATTCCCCTTATTTGGGGGCAAAAAGGCAGAAATTTTCCTTATTTTGGGGCAAAATTGCAGAAATTTCACTTATTTCAGTGAAAAAAGCAGAAATTTTCCTTATTTTGGAACAAAAATGCAGAAATTCCTAATATTTTGTGGCAAAAATGCAGAAATTCCACTTATTTTGAGGTAAAAAGGCTGAAATTCCCCTTATTTGGGCGCAAAAAGGCAGAAATTTCCTTTATTTTGGGGCAAAATTGCAGAAATTTCACTTATTTCAGGGTAATAAGTCAGAAATTTTCTTTATTTTGGGGCAAAAAAGACAGAAATTTCCTTTGTTCTGGGGGAAAAAGATAGAAATTCCACTTATTTAGAGGCAAAATGCAGAAATTCCCCTTATTTTGGAGCAAAATTGCAGAAATTTTTTTTTTATGGCAAAAAGGTATGCATTCTTCTTTTTTTTGGTCAAAATGGCAGAAATTCCCCGTATTTTGGAGCAAAATTGCAGAAATTCCCCTAATTGTGAAGCAAAAAGGCAGAAATTTCCTATATGTTGGGGCAAAAAGACAGAAATCCTCCTTATTTTGGGGCAAAACTCAGAAATTCCACTTATTTTGGGGCAAAATTCCAGAAATTTCCCTTATTTTGGGGCAAAATTGCAGAAATTTCACATATTTTGAGGCAAAATTGGAGATATTTCACTTATTTCAGGGAAGAAAAGCAGAAATTTTCTTATTTTGTGGCAAAAAGGAAGAAATTTCTTTTATTTTTGTACAAAATTGCAGAAATTTTTCTTATTTTGTGCAAAAAGGCAGAAATTTTCCATATTTTGGGGCAAAAATGCAGAAATTCCCCTTATTTTGAGGTAAAAAGACTGAAATTCCCCTTATTTAGGGCCAAAAATGCAGAAATTTCCCTTATTTTGGTACAAAATTACAGAAATTTTATTTATTTCAGAAAAAAAATGCAGAAATTTTCTTATTTTGGGGCAAAAAGGCAGAAATTTCTTTTATTATGTTACAAAATTGCAGAATTTATTCTTATTTTTGGGCAAAAAAGCAGAAATTTCCCATATTTTGGGGCAATAATTCAGAAATTGCCCTCATTTTGAGGTTAAAAGGCTGAAATTCCCCTTATTTGGGTCAAAAAGGCAGAAATTTCTCTTATTTTGGGGCAAATTGCGGATATTTCACTTATGTCAGGGTAATAAGTCAGAAATTTTCCTTATTTTGGGGCAAAAAAGACTGAAATTCCCTTTGTTTTGGGGAAAAAGACAGAAATTCCACTTATTTAGAGGCAAAAAAGCAGAAATTTCCCTTATTTTGGAGCAAAAATGAATAAATTTCCCTTTTTTATGGCAAAAAGGTATGCATTCTTCTTGTTTTCGGGCAAAAAAGCAGAAATTTCCCGTATTTTGGAGCAAAATTGCAGAAATTCGCCTTATTGTGGGGCAAAAAGCCAGAAATTCCCTATATGTTGGGGCAAAAAGACAGAAATTCTCCTTATTTTGAGGCAAAAGTCAGACATTCCACATATTTTGGGGCAAAATTCCAAAAATTTCCCTTATTTTGGGGCAAAATTGAAGAAATTTCACTTATTTTTTGCAAAATTGAAGAAATTTCACTTATTTCAGGGATAAAAAGCAAAAATTTTTTTTATTTTGGGGCAAAATTGCAGAAATTTCACTTATTTTGGGGCAAAATTGCAGAAATTTCATTTATTTCAGGAAAAAAAAGCAGAAATTTTTTTAATTTGGCGCAAAAAGTCAGAAATATCCCATATTTTGGGGCAAAAATGCAGAAATTCCCCTTATTTTGAGGTAAAAAGGCTGAAATTCCCCTTACTTGGGGGCAAAAAAGCAGAAATTTCACTTATTTTGGGGCAAAATTGCAGATATTTAACTTATTTCAGGGAAAAAAGCAGAAATTTTCTTATTTTGTGGCAAAAAAAAAGAAATTTCTTCTATTTTGGTACAAAATTGCAGAAATTTTTATTTTGGGCAAAAGGCAGAAATTTTCCATATTTTGGGGCAAAAATGCAGAAATTCCCCTTATTTTGAGGTAAAAAGGCTGAAATTCCCCTTATTTGGGGGCAAAAAGGCAGAAATTTCCCTTATTTTGGGGCAAAATTGCAGAAATTTCACCTATTTCAGGGTAATAAGTCAGAAATTTTCTTTATTTTGGGGCAAAAAAGACAGAAATTCCCTTTGTTTATGGGGAGAAATACAGAAATTTCACTTATTTAGAGGCAAAAAAGCAGAAATTCCCCATATTTTGGTAGCAAAAATGAAGAAATTTCCTTTTTTTATGGCAAAAAGGTATGCATCCTTCTAATTTTCGGACAAAAAAGGCAGAAATTCCCCTTTTTTTGGATCAAAATTGCAGAAATTCTGCTAATTGTGGGGAAAAAAGACAGAAATTCCCTATATGTTGGGGCAAAAAGACAGAAATTCTCCTTATTTTGGGGCAAACCTCAGAAATTTAACTTATTTTAGGACAAAATTGCAGAAATTTCATTTATTTCAGAAAAAAAGCAGAAATTTTCTTATTTTGGGGCAAAAAGGCAGAAATTTCCAAATTTTGGGGCAAAAATGCAGAAATTCCCTTTATTTTGAGGTAAAAAGGCTGAAATTCCCCTTATTTTGGGACAAAAAGTCAGAAATTTCTGTTATTTTATGGCAAAATTGCAGAAATTTCACATATTTCAGGGTAATAAGTCAGAAATTTTCCTTATTTTGGGGCAAGAAAGACAGAAATTCCCTTTGTTTTGGAAGAAAAAGACAAAAATTCCACCTATTTAGAGGCAAAAATCTGAAATTCACATTATTTTGGAGAAAAATGAGGAAATTTTCTTTTTTATTTCAAAAAGGTATGCATTTTTCTTATTTTCGGGCAAAAAAAGCAGAAATTTCCCGTATTTTGGAGCAAAATTGCAGAAAATCCCCTAATTGTGGGGCAAAAAGGCAGAAATTCCCTATATGTTAGGGCAAAAGGGCAGAAATCCTCCTTATTTTGGGGCAAAACTCAGAAATTCCACTGATTTTGGAGCAAAATTCCAGAAATTTCCCTTATTTTGGGGCAAAATTGCAGAAATTTCACTTATTTCAGAAAAAAAAAGGAGAAATTTTCTTTTTTGGAAGCAAAAAGGCAGAAATTTCTTTTATTTTGCTACAAAATTGCAGAATTTTTTCTTATTTTGGGGCAAAAAGGCAGAAATTGCTAATATTTTGTGGCAAAAATGCAGAAATTCCACTTATTTTGAGGAAAAAAGGCTGAAATTCCCCTTATTTGGGGACAAAAGGGCAGAAATTTCCCTTATTTTGGGGCAAAATTGCAGAAATTTCACTTATTTCAGTGTAATAAGTCAGAAATTTTTCTTATTTTGGGGCAAAAAAGACAGAAATTCCCTTTGTTTTGGGGGAAATAGATAGAAATTCCACTTATTTAAAGGCAAAATGCAGAAAATCCCCTTATTTTGGAGCAAAATTGCAGAAATTCCCCTAATTGTGAAGCAAAAAGGCAGAAATTTCCTATATGTTGGGGCAAAAAGACAGAAAGCCTCCTTATTTTGGGGCCAAACTCAGAAATTCCACTTACTTTGGGGCAAAATTCCAGAAATTTCCCTTATTTTGGGGCAAAATTGCAGAAATTTCACTTATTTTGGGGCAAAATTGCAGAAATTTCACTTATTTCAGAGAAAAAAAGCAGAAATTTTCTTATTTTGTGGCAGAAACTAAGAAATTTCTTTTATTTTGGTACAAAATTGCAGAAATTTTTCTTATTTTGGGCAAAAAGGCAGAAATTATCCTTATTTTGGGGCAAAAATACAGAAATTCACCTTATTTTGAGGTAAAAAAGCCGAATTTCTCCTTATTTGGGGGTAAAAAGCCAGAAATTTCCTTTATTTTGGGGCAAAATAGCAGAAATTTCACTTATTTCAGGGTAATAAGTCAGAAATTTTCTTTATTATGGGGCAAAAAAAAACAGAAATTCCCTTTGTTTTGAGGGAGAAAGACAGAAATTCCACTTATTTAAAGGCAAAAAAGCAGAAATTTCCTTTATTTTGGAGCAAAAATGAAGAAATTTCCTTTTTTTATGGCAAAAAGGTATGCATTCTTCTTATTTTCGGACAAAAAAGGCAGAAATTCCCCTTTTTTTGGATCAAAATTGCAGAAATTCTGCTAATTGTGGGGAAAAAAAGGCAGAAATTCCCTATATGTTGGGGCAAAAAGACAGAAATTCTCCTTATTTTGAGGCAAAACTCAGAAATTCCACATATTTTGGGGCAAAATTCCAAAAATTTCCCATATTTTGGGGCAAAACTGCAGAAATTTCACTTATTTTGGAGAAAAAAATTGAAGAAATTTCACTTATTTCATGGAAAAAAGCAGAAATGTTTCTATTTTGGGGCAAAATTGCACAAATTTCGCTTATTTTGGGGCAAAATTGCAGAAATTTCACTTATTTCAGGGAAAAAAAGCAGAAATTTTCTTAATTTGGGGTAAAAAGGCTGAAATTCCCCTTATTTGGGGGCAAAAAGGCAATAATTTCACCCATTTTGGGGCAAAAAGCCAGAAATTCCCTTTATGTTGGGGCAAAAAGACAGAAATTCTCCTTATTTGAGGCAAAACTCAGAAATTCCACATATTTTGGGGTAAAATTCCAAAAATTTTTCTTATTTTGGGGCAAAATTGCAGAAATTACACTTATTTCAGGGAAAAAAACAGAAATTTTCTTAATTTGGGGCAAAAAAGCAGAAATTTCCCATATTTTGGGGCAAAAATGCAGAAATTCCCCTTATTTTGAGGTAAAAGGGCTGAAATTCCCCTTATTTGGGGGCAAAAAGGCAGAAATTACACTTATTTTGGGGCAAAATTGCAGAAATTTCAATTATTTCAGGGAAAAAAAGCAGAAATTTTCTTATTTTGTGGCAAAAAGTAAGAAATTTCTTTAATTTTGGTACAAAATTGCAGAAATTTTTCTTATTTTGAACAAAAAAGAAGAAATTATCCATATTTTGGGGCAAAAATGCAGAAATTCCCATTATTTTGAGGTAAAAAGGCTGAAATTCCCTTATTTGGTTGCAAAAAGGCAGAAATTTCCATTATTTTTGGGCAAAATTGCAGAAATTTCACTTATTTCAGGGTAATAAGTCAGAAATTATCTTTATTTTGGGGCAAAAAAGACAGAAATTCCCTTTGTTTTGGGGGAAAAAGACAGAAATTCCACATATTTAGAGGCAAAAAAGAAGAAATTCCCCTTATTTTGGAGCAAAATTGCAAAAATTTCTCTTTTTTATGCCAAAAAGTTATTCATTCTTCTTATTTTCGGGCAAAATGGCAGAAATTCCTTGTATTTTGGAGCAAAATTGCAGAAATTCCCCTAATTGTGGGGCAAAAAGGAAGAAATTCCCTATATATGGGGCAAAAAAACAGAAATTCTCCTCATTTTGGCGCAAAACTCAGAAATTTCACTAATTTTGGGCAAAATTTCAGAAATTTGACTTATTTCAGGGAAAAAAGCAGAAATTTTCTTATTTTGGGGCAAAAAGGCAGAAATTTCCCATATAATGGGGAAAAAATGCAGAAATTTTCCTTATTTTGAGGTAAAAATGCTGAAATTCCCCTTATTTGGGGGAAAAAAGGCTGAAATTTCTCTTATTTTGGAGCAAAATTGCAAAAATTTCACTTATTTCAGGGTAATAAGTCAGAAATTTTCTTTATTTTGGGGCAAAAAAGACAGAAATTCCCTTTGTTTTGGGGGAAAAAGACAGAAATTCCACTTATTTAGAGGCAAAAAAGCAGAAATTCTCCTTATTTTGGAGCAGAAATGAAGAAATTTCCTTTTTTTATGACAAAAGGTATGCATTCTTCTTATTTTCAGGCAAAAAGGCAGAAATTCCTCGTATTTTGGAGCAAAAATGCAAAAATTCCCCTAATTGTGGGGCAAAAAGGAAGAAATTACCTATATGTTGGGGCATAAAGACAGAAATTCTCCTTATTTTGGGGAAAAACTCAGAAATTCCACTTATTTTGGGGCAAAATTCCAGATATTTCCCTTATTTTGGGGCAAAATTGCAGAAATTTCACTTATTTTGAGGCAAAATTGCAGAAATTTCACTTATTTTGGGGCAAAATTGCAGAAATTTCACGTATTTCAGAAAAAAAAAGCAGAAATTTTCTTATTTGGAAAAAAAAGGCAGAAATTTCTTTTATTTTGCTACAAAATTGCAGAAATTTTTCTTATTTTGGGGCAAAAAGGAAGAAAATCCTAATATTTTGTGGCAAAAATGCAGAAATTCCCCTTATTTTGAGGTAAAAAGGCTGAAATTCCCCTTATTTGGGTGCAAAAAGGCAAAAATTTCCCTTATTTTGAGGCAAAATTGCAGAAATTTCACTTATTTCAGGGTAATAAGTCAGAAATTTTCCTTATTTTGGGGCAAAAAAGACACTAATTCCCTTTGTTTTGGGGGAAAAAGACAGAAATTCCACTTATTAGAGGCAAAAATGCAGAAATTCCCCTTGTTTTGGGGGAAAAAGACAGAAATTCCACTTATTTAGAGGCAAAAAAGCAGAAATTCCCCTTATTTTGGAGCAAAAATGGAGAAATTTCTCTTTTTCATGGAAAAAAGGTATGCATTCTTCTTATTTTCGGACAAAGACAGAAATTCCACTTATTTTGAGGCAAAATTGCAGAAATTTCATTTATTTCAGAAAAAAAGCAGAAATTTTCTTATTTTGGGGCAAAAAGGCAGAAATTTCTTTTATTTTGTTACAAAATTGCAGAAATCTTTCTTAATTTGGGCAAAAGGCAGAAATTTCCCATATTTTGGGGCAAAAATTCAGAAATTCCCCATATTTTAAGGTAAAAAAGCTGAAATTCCCCTTATTTGGGGTCAAAAAGGCGGAAATTTCTTTTAATTTGGGGCAAAATTTTAGAAATTTCCCTTATTTTGGGGCAAAATTGCAGAAATTTCACTTATTTTGGGGCAAAATTGCAGAAATTTCACTTATTTCAGGGAAAAAGTCAAAAATTTTCCTTATTTTTGGGCAAAAGAACAGAAATTCCTAATATTCTGTGGCAAAAATGCAGAAATTCCCCTTATTTTGAGGTAAAAAGTCTGAAATTTCCCTTATTTGGGAGCAAAAAGGCAGAAATTTCCCTTATTTTGGGGCAAAATTGCAGAAATTTCACTTATTTCAGGGTAATAACTCAGAAATTTTACTTATTTTGGGGCAAAAAGACAGAAATTCCCTTTGTTTTGGGGAAAAAAGACAGTAATTCCACATATTTAGAGGCAAAAAAGCAGAAATTCCCCTTATTTTGGAGAAAAATTGCAAAAATTTCCCTTTTTTATGGCAAAAAGGTATGCATTCTTCTTATTTACTGGCAAAAAGGAAGAAATTCCCCGTATTTTAGAGCAAAACTGCAGAAATTCCCCTAATTGTGGGGCAAAAAGGCAGAAATTCTCTATATGTTAGGGCAAAAAGACAGAAATTCTCCATATTGTGGGGCAAAACTCAGAAATTCCACTTATTTTCGGGCAAAATTCCAGAAATTTCCCTTATTTTGGTGCAAAATTGCAGAAATTTCACTTATTTTGGTGCAAAATTGCAGAAATTTCACTTATTTCAGGGAAAAAAGGCAGAAATTTTTCTTATTATGGAGCAAAAAGGCAAAAATTTCTAATATTTTGTGGCAAATATGCAGAAATTCCTCTTATTTTGAGGTAAAAATCCTGAAATTCCTTTTATTTGGGGGCAAAAAGGCAAATACTTCCATTATTTTGGGGCAAAATTGCAGAAATTTCACTTATTTCAGGGTAATAAGTCGGAAATTTTTCTTATTTTGGGGCAAAAAAACAGAAATTCCCTTACTTTTGAGGGAAAAGGACAGAAATTCCACTTATTTAGAGGCAAAAAAGCAGAAATTCCCCTTATTTTGTAGCAAAAATGAAGAAATTTCTCTTTTTTATGGAAAAAAGGTTCGCATTCTTCTTATTTTCAGGCAAAAAGGGAGAAATTCCTCGTATTGTGGAGCAAAATTGCAGAAATTAACCTAATTGTGGGGCAAAAAGGCAGAAATTCCCTATAAGTTGGGGCAAAAAGACAGAAATTCTTTTTATTTTAAGGCAAAACTCAAAAATTTAACGTATTTTGGGGCAAAATTGCAGAAATTTCACTTATTTCAGAAAAAAAAGCAGAAATTTTCTTATTTGGGTGCCAAAAGTCAGAAATTTCTTTTATTTTGTTACAAAATTGCAGAATTTTTTCTTATTTTGGGGCAAAAAGGAAGAAATTTCCCATATTTTGGGGCAAAAATGCAGAAATTTCACTTATTTCAGGATAATAAGTCAGAAATTTTCCTTATTTTGGGGCAAAAAAGAAAGAAATTCCTTTTGTTTTGGGGAAAAAAAGACAGATATTCCACTTATTTAGATGCAAAAAAGGAGAAATTCCCCTTATTTTGGAGCAAAAATGAAGAAATTTCCCTTTTTTATGGCAAAAAGCTATGCATTCTTCTTATTTTCGGGCAAAAAGGAAGAAATTCCCCATATTTTGGAGCAAATTGCACAAATTCCCCTAATTGTTGGGCAAAAAGGCAGAAATTCCCGATATGTTGGGGCAAAAAGACAGAAATTCTCCTTATTTTGCAGCAAACTCAGAAATTCCACTTATTTTGGGGCAAACTTCCAAAAATTTTCCTTATTTTAGGGCAAAATTGCAGAAATTTCACTTATTTGGGGGCAAAATTGCAGAAATTTCACTTATTTCAGGAAAAAAAAGCAGAAATTTTCTTATTTTGGGGCAAAATTGCAAAAATTTCACTTATTTTGGGGCAAAATTGCAGAAATTTCACTTATTTCAGGGAAAAAAGCAGAAATTTTCTTATTTTGGGGCAAAAAGGCAGAAATTTTCCATATTTTGGGGCAAAAATGCAGAAATTCCCCTTATTTTGAGGTAAAAAGTCTGAATTTCCCATTATTTGGCAGCAAAAAGGCAGAAATTTCCCTTATTTCAGGGTAATAAGTCAGAAATTTTCCTTATTTTGGGGCAAAAAAAACAGAAATTCCCTTTTTTGGGGGGGAAAAAGACAGAAATTCCACTTATTTAGAGGCAAAAATGCAGAAATTCCTTTTATTTTGGAGCAAAAATGAAGAAATTTCTTCTTTTTATGGCAAAAAAGTATGCATTCTTCTTATTTTCTGACAAAAAAGGCAGAAATTCCCCGTATTTTGTAGCAAAATTGCAGAAATTCCTATAAATGTGGGGCAAAAAGACAGAAATTCCCTATATGTTGGAGCAAAAAGACAGAAATTCTCGTTATTTTGGGGCAAAACTCAGAAATTTCACTTATTTTGGGGCAAAATTGCAGAAATTTCACTTATTTCAGAAAAAAAAAGCAGAATTTTTTTTATTGAGGCAAAAAGGCTGAAATTTCTTTATATTGGTACAAAATTGTAGAAATTTTTCTTATTTAGGGGCAAAAAGGCAGAGATTTCCCATATTTTGGGGCAAAAATGCAGAAATTTCCCTTATTTTGAGGTAAAAAGGCTGAAATTCCCCTTATTTGGGGGCAATTGCAGAAATTTCACTTATTTCAGGGTAATAAGTCAGATATTTTCCTTATTTTGGGGCAAAAAAGACAGAAATTCTTTTTTTTTGGGGGGGGGGGAAGACAGAAATTCCACTTATTTAGAGGCAAAAATGCAGAAATTCCCCTTATTTTGGAGCAAAAATGAAGAAATTTCCCTTTTTTATGGAAAAAAGGTATGGATTCTTCTTATTTTCGGACAAAAAGGCAGAAATTCCCCGTATTTTGGAGCAAAATTGCAGAAATTTCCCTAAATGTGGGGCAAAAAGTCAGAAATTCCCTATATGTTGAGACAAAAAGACAGAAATTCTTTTTATTTAGGGGAAAACTCAGAAATTTCACTTGTTTTGGGGCAAAATTGCAGAAATTTCACTTATTTCAGAAAAAAAGCAGAAATTTTCTTATTTGGGGGCAAAAAGGCTGATTTTTCTTTTATTTTGGTACAAAATTTCAGAAATTTTTCTTATTTTGGCGCAAAAAGGCAGAAGTTTTCCATATTTTGGGGCAAAAATGCAGAAATTCCCCTTATTTTGAAGTAAAAAGGCTGAAATTCCCCTTATTTGGGGGCAAACAGGCAGAAATTTCTCTTATGTTGGAACAAAATTGCAGAAATTTAACTTATTTCAGGGAAAAAAGGCAGAAATTTTCCTTATTTTGAAGCAAAAAAGACAGAAATTCCCTTTGTTTTGGGGGAAAAATACAGAAATTCCACTTATTTAGAGGCAAAAAAGCAGAAATTCCCCTTATTTTGGAGCAAAATTGCAGAAATTTTCCTTTTTTATGGCAAAAAGGTGTGCATTCTTCTTATTTTCCGGCAAAGAGGCATAAATTCCCCGTATTTTGGAGCAAAATTGCAGAAATTCCCCTAATTGTGGGGCAAAAAGGCAGAAATTTCCTATATGTTGGGGCAAAAAGACAGAAATCCTCCTTACTTTGGGGCAAAACTCAGAAATTCCACTTATTTTGGGGCAAAATTCCAGAAATTTCCCTAATTTTGGGGCAAAATTTCAGAAATTTTGCTTATTTTGGGGCAAAATTGCACAAATTTCACTTATTTCAGGGAAAAAAAGCAGAAATTTTCTTATTTTGTGGCAAAAAGGCAGAAATTTCTATTATTTTGATACAAAATTGCAGAAATTTTTCTTATTTTGGGCAAAAAGGAAGAAATTTTCCATATTTTGGGGCAAAAATGCAGAAATTCCTTTTATTTTGGGTAAAAAGGCCGAAATTCCCAATATTTGGGGGCAAAAAGGCAGAAATTTCCCTTATTTTGGGGCAAAATTGCAGAAATTTCACTTATTTCAGGGTAATAAGTCAGAAATTTTCCTTATTTTGGGGCAAAAAAGAGAGAAATTCCCTTTTTTGGGGGGGGAAAAAACAGAAATTCCACTTATTTAGATGCAAAAAGGAGAAATTCCCCTTATTTTGGAGCAAAAATGAAGAAATTTCCCTTTTTTATGGAAAAAAGGTATGCATTCTTCTTATTTTCGGACAAAAAGGCAGAAATTCCCATATTTTGGAGCAAAATTGCAGAAATTCCCCTAATTGTGGGGCAAAAAGGCAGAAATTTTCTATATGTTGGGGCAAAAAGACAGAAATCGTCCTTATTTTGGGGCCAAACTCAGAAATTCCACTTATTTTGGGGCAAAATTCCAGAAATTTCCATTATTTTGGGGAAAGATTGCAGAAATTTCTCTTATTTTGGGGAAAAATTGCAGAAATTTCACTTATATCAGGGGAAAAAAGCAGAAATTTTCGTATTTTGTGGCAAAAAGGCAGAAATTTTCCATATTTTGGGGCAAAAATGCAGAAAATCTTCTTATTTTGAGGTAAAAAGGCTGAAATTCCCCTTATTTGGGGGCAAAAAGGCAGAAATTTCCCTTATTTTGAGGCAAAATTGCAGAAATTTCACTTATTTCAGGGTAATAAGTCAGAAATTTTCCTTATTTTGGGGCAAAAAAGACAGAAATTACCTTTGTTTTGGGGGGAAAAGACAGAAATTCCACTTATTTAGAGGCAAATGCAGAAATTCACCTTATTTTAGAGCAAAATGAAGAAATTTCTTTTTAAGTCAAAAAGGTATGCATTCTTCTTATTTTCCGAAAAAAAAGGCAGAAATTCCCAGTATTTTGGAGCAAAATTGCAGAAATTCCCCTAATTGTGGGGCAAAAAGGCAGAAATTCCCTATATGTTGGGGCAAAAAGACATAAATCCTCCTTATTTTGGGGCAAAACTCAGAAATACCACTTATTTTGGGGCAAAATTCCAGAAATTTCCCTTATTTTGGGGCAAAATTCCAGAAATTTCACTTATTTTGGGCAAAATTGCAGAAATTTCACTTATTTCAGAAAAACAGCAGAAATTTTTTTATTTTGGGGCAAAAAGGCAGAAATTTCTTTTATTTTGGTACAAAATTGAAGAAATTTTTCTTATTTTGGAGCAAAAACGCAGAAATTTCCCATATTTTGGGGCAAAAATGCAGAAAATTTACTTATTTTGTGGTAAAAAGGCTGAAATTCCCCTTATTTGGGGGCAAAAAGGGAGAAATTTTTCTTATTTTGAGGCAAAATTGCAGAAATTTCACTTATTTCAGGGTAATAAGTCAGAAATTTTCCTTATCTTGGGGCAAAAAATACAGAGATTCCCTTTGTTTTGGGGGAAATAGACAGAAATTCCACTTATTTAGAGGCAAAAAAGCAGAAATTCCCCTTATTTTGGAGCAAAAATGAGGAAATTTCTCTTTTTTGTGGCAAAATGTATACATTCCCCTTATTTTCGGACTAAAAATCAGAAATTCCCCGTATTTTGGAGCAAAATTCTAGAAATTCCTCTAATTGTGGGGCAAAAAGGAAGAAATTTCATTATTTTGTGGCAAAATTGCAAAAATTTCACTTATTTCAGGATAATAAGTCATAAATTTTCCTTATTTTTGGGCAAAAAGGCAGAAATTCCTAATATTATGTGGCAAAAATGCAGAAATTCCCTTTATTTTGAGGTAAAAAGGCTGAAATTCCCCTTATTTGGGGGCAAAAAGGCAAAAATTTTCCTTATTTTGGGGCAAAATTGCAGAAATTTCACTTACTTCAGGGTAATAAGTCAGAAATTTTCCTTACTTAGGGGCAAAAAATACAGATATTACCTTTGTTTTGGGGGAAAAAGACAGAAATTCCACTTATTTAGAGGCAAAAAAGCAGAAATTCCCCTTATTTTGGAGCAAAAATGAAGAAATTTCCCTTTCTTATGGCAAAAAGTTATGCATTCTTCTTATTTTCGGGCAAAAAGGCAGAAATTCCCCGTATTTTGGAGCAAAATTGCAGAAATTCCCCTAATTGTGGGGCAAAAAGGCAGAAATTCTCTATATGTTGGGGCGAAAAGACAGAAATTCTCCTTATTTTGGGGCAGAACTCAGAAATTACACTTATTTTGGGGCAAAATTCCAGAGATTTCCCTTATTTTGGGGCAAAATTGCATAAATTTCACTTATTTTGGGGCAAAATTTCAGAAATTTCACTTCTTTCAAAAAAAAGCAGAAATTTTCTTATTTTGGGGCAAAAAGGCAAAAATTTCTTTTATTTTGGTACAAAATTGCAGAAATTTTTCTTATTTTGGAGCAAAAAGGCAGAAATTTCCCATATTTTGGGGCAAAAATGCAGAAATTCCTCTTATTTTGAGGAAAAAGGCTTTAATTCCCCTTAATTATGGGCAAAAAGGCAGAAATTTCCTTATTTTGGGGCAAAATTGCAAAAATTTCACTTATTTCAGGGTAATAAGTAAGAAATTTTCCTTAATTTGGGGCAAAAAGGCAGAAATTCCTAATATTTTGTGGAAAAAATGCAGAAATTCCCCTTATTTTGAGGTAAAAAGGCTGAAATTCCCCTTATTTGGGGGCAAAAAGCAGAAATTTCACAAATTTTTGGGCAAAATTGCAGAAATTTGACTTATTTCAGGGTAATAAATCAGAAATTTCCCTTATTTTGGGGCAAAATAGACAGAAATTCCCTTTGTTTTGGGGGAAAAAACAGAAATTCCAATTATTTAGAGGAAAAAAGCAGAAATTCCCCTTATTTTGGAGCAAAAATGAAAAAATTTCACTTTTTTATAGCAAAAAGGTATGCATTCTTCTTATTTTCATACAAAAAGGCAGAAATTCCCCGTATTATGGAGCAAAATTGCAGAAATTCCCCTAATTGTGGGGCAAAAAGGCAGAAATTCCTTATATGTTGGGACAAAAAGACAGAAATTCTCTTTATATTGTGGCAAAACTCAGAAATTTCACTTATTTTTGGGCAAAATTGCAGAAATTTCAGTTATTTAAGAAAAAAAAAGCAGAAATTTTCCTATTTTGGGGCAAAAAGGCAAAAATTTCTTTAATTTTGGTACAAAATAGCAGAATTTTTTCTTATTTTGGGGCAAAAATGCAGAAATTTCCCATATTTTGAAGCAAAAACGCAGAAGTTCCCCTTATTTTGGGGTAAAAAGGCTGAAATTCCCTTATTTGGGGGCAAAAAAGCAGAAATTTCATTTATTTTGGGGCAAAATTGCAGAAATTTCACTTATTTCAAGGTAATAAGTCAAAAATTTTCCTTATTTTGGGGCAAAAAAGACAGAAATTCCCTTTGTTTTGGGGGAAAAAGACAGAAATTCCACTTATTTAGAGGCAAAAAAGCAGAAATTCCCATCATTTTAGAGCAAAAATGAAGAAATTTCCCTTTTTTATGGCAAAAAGGTATGCATTCTACTTATTTTCGGGCAAAAAGGCAGAAATTCCCCGTATTTGGGAGCAAATTTGCAGAAATTCCCCTAATTGTGGGGCAACAAGGCAGAAATTCCCTATATGTTGGGGCAAAAATACAGAAATTCTCCTTATTTTGGGGCAAAACTCAGAAATTCCACATATTTTGGGGCAAAATTCCAGAAATTTCCCTTATTTTGGGGCAAAATTGCAGAAATTTCACTTATTTTGGGCAAAATTGCAGAAATTTCACTTATTTCAGAAAAACAGCAGAAATTTTTTTATTTTGGGGCAAAAAGGCAGAAATTTTTTTTATTTTGGTACAAAATTGAAGAAATTTTTCTTATTTTGGAGCAAAAACGCAGAAATTTCCCATATTTTGGGGCAAAAATGCAGAAAATTTACTTATTTTGTGGTAAAAAGGCTGAAATTCCCCTTATTTGGGGGCAAAAAGGGAGAAATTTTTCTTATTTTGAGGCAAAATTGCAGAAATTTCACTTATTTCAGGGTAATAAGTCAGAAATTTTCCTTATCTTGGGGCAAAAAATACAGATTTCCCTTTGTTTTGGGGGAAATAGACAGAAATTCCACTTATTTAGAGGCAAAAAAGCAGAAATTCCCCTTATTTTGGAGCAAAAATGAGGAAATTTCTCTTTTTTGTGGCAAAATGTATACATTCCCCTTATTTTCGGACTAAAAATCAGAAATTCCCCGTATTTTGGAGCAAAATTCTAGAAATTCATCTAATTGTGGGGCAAAAAGGAAGAAATTTCATTATTTTGTGGCAAAATTGCAAAAATTTCACTTATTTCAGGATAATAAGTCAGAAATTTTCCTTATTTTGGGGCAAAAAGGCAGAAATTCCTAATATTATGTGGCAAAAATGCAGAAATTCCCTTTATTTTGAGGTAAAAAGGCTGAAATTCCCCTTATTTGGGGGCAAAAAGGCAAAAATTTTCCTTATTTTGGGGCAAAATTGCAGAAATTTCACTTACTTCAGGGTAATAAGTCAGAAATTTTCCTTATTTAGGGGCAAAAAATACAGATATTACCTTTGTTTTGGGGGAAAAAGACAGAAATTCCACTTATTTAGAGGCAAAAAAGCAGAAATTCCCCTTATTTTGGAGCAAAAATAAAGAAATTTCCCTTTCTTATGGCAAAAAGTTATGCATTCTTCTTATTTTCGGGCAAAAAGGCAGAAATTCCCCGTATTTTGGAGCAAAATTGCAGAAATTCCCCTAATTGTGGGGCAAAAAGGCAGAAATTCTCTATATGTTGGGGCGAAAAGACAGAAATTCTCCTTATTTTGGGGCAGAACTCAGAAATTCCACTTATTTTGGGGCAAAATTCCAGAGATTTCCCTTATTTTGGGGCAAAATTGCATAAATTTCACTTATTTTGGGGCAAAATTTCAGAAATTTCACTTATTTCAAAAAAAAGCTGAAATTTTCTTATTTTGGGGCAAAAAGGCAAAAATTTCTTTTATTTTGGTACAAAATTGCAGAAATTTTTCTTATTTTGGAGCAAAAAGGCAGAAATTTCCCATATTTTGGGGCAAAAATGCAGAAATTCCTCTTATTTTGAGGAAAAAGGCTTTAATTCCCCTTAATTATGGGCAAAAAGGCAGAAATTTCCTTATTTTGGGGCAAAATTGCAAAAATTTCACTTATTTAAGGGTAATAAGTAAGAAATTTTCCTTAATTTGGGGCAAAAAGGCAGAAATTCCTAATATTTTGTGGAAAAAATGCAGAAATTCCCCTTATTTTGAGGTAAAAAGGCTGAAATTCCCCTTATTTGGGGGCAAAAAGCAGAAATTTCACAAATTTTTGGGCAAAATTGCAGAAATTTGACTTATTTCAGGGTAATAAATCAGAAATTTCCCTTATTTTGGGGCAAAATAGACAGAAATTCCCTTTGTTTTGGGGGAAAAAACAGAAATTCCAATTATTTAGAGGAAAAAAGCAGAAATTCCCCTTATTTTGGAGCAAAAATGAAAAAATTTCACTTTTTTATAGCAAAAAGGTATGCATTCTTCTTATTTTCATACAAAAAGGCAGAAATTCCCCGTATTTTGGAGCAAAATTGCAGAAATTTCCCTAATTGTGGGGCAAAAAGGCAGAAATTCCTTATATGTTGGGGCAAAAAGACAGAAATTCTCTTTATTTTGTGGCAAAACTCAGAAATTTCACTTATTTTTGGGCAAAATTGCAGAAATTTCAGTTATTTAAGAAAAAAAAAGCAGAAATTTTCTTATTTTGGGGCAAAAAGGCAAAAATTTCTTTAATTTTGGTACAAAATTGCAGAATTTTTTCTTATTTTGGGGCAAAAAGGCAGAAATTTCCTATATTTTGAAGCAAAAACGCAGAAGTTCCCCTTATTTTGGGGTAAAAAGGCTGAAATTCCCTTATTTGGGGGCAAAAAAGCAGAAATTTCACTTATTTTGGGGCAAAATTGCAGAAATTTCACTTATTTCAAGGTAATAAGTCAAAAATTTTCCTTATTTTGGGGCAAAAAAGACAGAAATTCCCTTTGTTTTGGGGGAAAAAGACAGAAATTCCACTTATTTAGAGGCAAAAAGCAGAAATTCCCATCATTTTAGAGCAAAAATGAAGAAATTTCCCTTTTTTATGGCAAAAAGGTATGCATTCTACTTATTTTCGGGCAAAAAGGCAGAAATTCCCTGTATTTGGGAGCAAATTTGCAGAAATTCCCCTTAATGTGGGGCAACAAGGCAGAAATTCCCTATATGTTGGGGCAAAAATACAGAAATTCTCCTTATTTTGGTGCAAAACTCAGAAATTCCACATATTTTGGGGAAAAATTCCAGAAATTTCCCTTATTTTGAAACAAAATTGCAGAAATTTCACTAATTTTGTGGCAAAATTTCAGAAATTTCACTTATTTCAGGGAATAAAGGAAGAAATTTTCTTTATTTTGGAAAATAGGCTGAAATTCCTAATATTTTGTGGCAAAAATGCAGAAATTTCCCTTACTTTTAGCTAAAAAGGCTGAAATTCCCCATATTTGGGGAAAAAGGCAGAAATTTCACTTATTTTGGGGCAAAATTGCAGAAATTTCACTTATTTCAGTGTAATAAGTCAGAAATTTTCCTTATTTTGTGGCAAAAAAGACAGAAATTCCCTTTGTTTTGGGGGAAAAAGACAGTAATTCCACTTATTTACCGGCAAAAAAAGGAGAAATTCCCCTTATTTTGGAGCAAAAATGAAGATATTTCCCTTTTTTATGGCAAAAAGGTATGCATTCTTCATATTTTCGAACAAAAAGGCAGAAATTCCCCGTATTTTGGAGCAAAATTGCAGAAATTCCCCTTATTGTGGGGCAAAAAGGCAGAAATTCCCTATATGTTGGGGCAAAAAAACCAAAAATTCTCCTTATTTTGGGGCAAAACTCAGAAATTCCACTTATTTGGGGCAAAATTCCAGAAATTTACCTTATTTTAGGGCAAAATTGCAGAAATTTCACTTATTTTGGGGCAAAATTGCAGCAATTTCACTTATTTCAGGGAAAAACGGCAGAAATTTTCCTTATTTTGGGGCAAAAAAGCAGAAATTCCTAATATTTTGTGGCAAAAATGCAGAAATTCCTCTTATTTTGAGGTAAAAAGGGTGAAATTCCCCGTATTTGGGGGCAAAAAGGCAGAAATTTCCCTTATGTTGGGGCAAAATTGCAGAAATTTCACTTATTTCAGGGTAATAAGAATGAAATTTTCCTTATTTTGGACCAAAAATAGAGAAATTCCTTTGTTTTGGAAAAAAAAAAAACAGAAATTCCACTTATTTAGAGTCAAAAAGGCAGAAATTCCCCTTATTTTGGAGCAAAAATGAAGAAATTTCCCTTTTTTATGGCAAAAAGGTATGCATTCTTCTTATTTTCAGGCAAAAAGGCAGAAATTCCCCGTATTTTGAGCAACATTTCAGAAATTCCCCTAATTGTGGGGCAAAAAGGCAGAAATTCCCTATATGTTGGGGCAAAAAGACAAAAATTCTTCTTATTTTAGGGCAAAACTCAGAAATTCCACTTAATTTGGGGCAAAATTCCAGAAATTTCCTTTATTTTGGGGCAAAATTGCAGAAATTTCACTTATTTTGGGGCAAAATTGCAGAAATTTCACTTATTTCAAAGAAAAAAAGCAGAGATTTTCTTATTTTGGGGCAAAAAGGCAAAAATTTCCCATATTTTGAAGCAAAACTGCAGAAATGTCCCTTATTTTGAGGTAAAAAGGCTGAAATTCCCCTTATTTGGGGGCAAAAAGGCAGAAATTTCCCAAATTTTGGGGCAAAATTGCAGAAATTTGACTTATTTCAGGGTAATAAATCAGAAATTTTCCTTATTTTGGGGCAAAAAAGACAGAAATTCCCTGTTTTGGGAAAAAAAACAGAAAGTCCAATTATTTAGAGGAAAAAAGCAGAAATTCTTCTTATTTTGGAGCAAAAATGAAAAAATTTCACTTTTTTATGGCAAAAAGGTATGCATTCTTCTTATTTTCGGACAAAACGGCAGAAATTCCCCGTATTATGGAGCAAAATTGCAGAAATTCCCCTAATTGTGGGGCAAAAAGGCAGAAATTTCTTATATGTTGGGGCAAAAAGACAGAAATTCTCCTTATTTTGTGGCAAAACTCAGAAATTTACCTTATTATAGGGCAAAATTGCAGAAATTTCAGTTATTTCAGAAAAAAAAAGCAGAAATTTTCTTATTTTGGGGCAAAAGGCAGAAATTTCTTTTATTTTGGTACAAAATTGCAGATTTTTTTCTTATTTTGGGGCAAAAAGTTGGAAATTTCCCATATTTTGGGGCAAAAATGCAGAAATTCCCCTTATTTTGGGGTAAAAATGCTGAAATTCCCTTATTTGGGGGCAAAAAAGCAGAAATTTCACTTATTTTGAAGCAAAATTGCAGAAATTTCACTTATTTCAGGGTAATAAGTCAGAAATTTTCCTTATTTTGGGGCAAAAAAGACAGAAATTCCCTTTGTTTTAGGGGAAAAAGACAGAAATTCCACTTATTTAGAGGCAAAAAAGCAGAAATTCTCCACATTTTGGAGCAAAAATGAAGAACTTTCCCTTATTTATGGCAAAAAGGTATGCATTCTACTTATTTTCGGGCAAAAAGGCAGAAATTCTTCGTATTTTGGAGCAAAATTGCAAAAATTCCCCTAATTGTGGGGCAACAAGGTAGAAATTCCCTATATGTTGTGGCAAAAATACAGAAATTTTCTTTATTTTGGGGCAAAACTCAGAAATTCCACATATTTTGGGGCAAAATTTCAGAAATTTCACTTATTTCAGGGAAAAAAGGCAGAAATTTTCTTTTTTTTTGGGGCAAAAAGGCTGAAATTCATAACATTTTGTGGCAAAAATGCAGAAATTCCCCTTACATTTAGGTAAAAAGGCTGAAATTCCCCATATTTGGGGGCAAAAAGGCAGAAATTTCCCTTATTTTGGGGCAAAATTTCAGAAATTTCACTTATTTTGGGCAAAATTGCAGAAATTTCACTTATTTCAGAAAAAAAGCAGAAATTTTCTTATTTTGGGGCAAAAAGGCAGAAATTTCTTTTATTTTGGTACAAAATTGCAGAAATTTATCTTATTTTAGGGCTAAAACGCAGAAATTTCCCATATTTTGAAGCAAAAATGCAGAAATTTCCCTTATTTTGAGGTAAATAGGCTGAAAATCCCCTTATTTGGGGGCAAAAAGGGAGAAATTTTTCTTATTTTGAGGCAAAATTGCAGCAATTTCACTTATTTCAGGGTAATAAGTCAGAAATTTTCCTTATCTTGGGACAAAAAATAGAGAAGTTTTCTTAGTTTTGGGGGAAAAAGACAAAAATTCCACTTATTTAGAGGCAAAAAAGCAGAAATTCCCCTTATTTTGGAGCAAAAATGAAGAAATTTCCCTTTGTTGTGGCAAAAGGTATACATTCCCCTTATTTTCGGGCTAAAAATCAGAAATTCCCCGTATTTTGGAGCAAAATTCTAGAAATTCCCCTAATTGTGGGGCAAAAAGGCAGAAATTTCCTATATGTTAGGGCAAAAAGACAGAAATTTTCCTTATTTTGAAGCAAAACTCAGAAATTCCACTTATTTTGGGGCAAAATTTCAGAGATTTCCCTTATTTTGGGGCAAAATTCCAGAAATTTCCCTTATTTTGGGGCAAAATTGCAGAAATTTCACTTATTTCAGTGAAAAAAGGCTGAAATTTTCCTTATTTTGGGGCAAAAATGCAGAAATTCCTAATATTTTGTGGCAAAAATGCAGAAATTCCCCTTTTTTTAGGTAAAAAGAATGAAATTCCCCTTATTTGGGGGCAAAAAGGCAGAAATTTCCCTTATTTTGGGGCAAAATTGCAGAAATTTCACTTATTTCAGAATAATAAGTCAGAAATTTTTCTTATTTTGGGCAAAAAAGACAGAAATTCCCTTTGTTTTGGGAGAAAAATACATAAATTCCACTTATTTAGAGGCAAAAAAGCAGAAATTCTCCTTATTTTGGGGCAAAATTGCAGAAATTTCACTTACTTCAGGGTAATAAGTCAGAAATTTTTCATATTTTGGGGCAAAAAAGACAGAAATTACCTTTGTTTTGGGGGAAAAAGACAGAAATTTCACTTATTTAGAGGCAAAAAAGCAGAAATTCCCCTTATTTTGGAGCAAAAATGAACAAATTTCCCTTTTTTATGGCAAAAAATTATGCATTCTTCTTATTTTCGGGCAAAAAGGCAGAAATTCCCCGTATTTTGGAGCAAAATTGCAGAAATTCCCCTGATTGTGGGGCAAAAAGGCAGAAATTCCCTATATGTTGGGGCAAAAATACAGAAATTCTCCTTATTTTGGGGCAGAACTCAGAAATTCCACTTATTTTGGGGCAAAATTCCAGAGATTTCCCTTATTTTGGGGCAAAATTGCAGAAATTTCACTTATTTTGGGGCAAAATTTCAGAAATTTCACTTATTTCAGGGAAAAAAGGCAGAAATTTTCCTTATTTCGGGGCAAAAAGGCAGAAATTCCTAATATTTTGTGGCAAAAATGCAGAAATTCCCCTTATTTTGAGGTAAAAAGGCTGAAATTCCCATTATTTGAGAGCAAAAAGGCAGAAATTTCTCTTATTTTGAGGCAAAATTGCAGAAATTTCACTTATTTCAGGGTAATAAGTCAGAAATTTTTCTTATTTTGGGGCAAAAAATACAGAAATTCCCTTTGTTTTGGGGAAAAAGGCAGAAATTCCACTTATTTAGATGCAAAAAGCAGAAATTCCCCTTATTTTGGAGTAAAAATGAAGAAATTTCCCTTTTTTATGGCAAAAAGCTATGCATTCTTCTTATTTTCGGGCAAAAAGGCAGAAATTCCCCATATTTTGGAGCAAAATTGCAGAAATTCCCCTAATTGTGGGGCAAAAAGGAAGAAATTATCTATATGTTGGGGCAAAAAGACAGAAATTCTCCTTATTTTGGGGCAAAACTTAGAAATTCCACTTATTTTGGAGCAAAATTCCAGAAATTCCACTTATTTTGGGGCAAAATTGCCGAAATTTCACTTATTTTCGGGCAAAATTGCAGAAATTTCACTTATTTCAAAAAAAAAGCAGAAATTTTCTTATTTTGGAGCCAAAAGGCAGAAATTTCCCATATTTAGGGGCAAAAATGCAAAAATTCCTTTTATTTTGAGGAAAAAGGTTGAAATTCCCCTTAATTGGGGGCAAAAAGGCAGAAATTTCCTTATTTTTGGGCAAAATTACAAAAATTTCACTTATTTCAGTGTAATAAGACAGAAATTTTCCTTATTTTGGGGAAAAAAGACAGAAATTCCCTTTGTTTTGGGGGAAAAAGACAGAAATTCCACTTATTTAGATGCAAAAAAGCAGAAATTCCCCTTATTTTGGAGCAAAAATGAAGAAATTTCCCTTTTTTATGGCAAAAAGCTATGCATTCTTCTTATTTTCGAGCAAAAAGGCAGAAATTCCCCATATTTTGGAGCAAAATTGCAGAAATTCCCCTAATTGTGGGGCAAAAAGGCAGAAATTCCCTATATGTTGGGGCAAAAAGACAGAAATTCTCCTTATTTTGGGGCAAAACTTAGAAATTCCACTTATTTTGGAGCAAAATTCCAGAAATTCCACTTATTTTGGGGCAAAATTGCCGAAATTTCACTTATTTTCGGGCAAAAATTGCAGAAATTTCACTTATTTCAAAAAAAAAGCAGAAATTTTCTTATTTTGTAGCCAAAAGGCAGAAATTTCCCATATTTTGGGGCAAAAATGCAGAAATTCCATTTATTTTGAGGAAAAAGGTTGAAATTCCCCTTAATTGGGGGCAAAAAGGTAGAAATTTCCTTATTTTTGGGCAAAATTACAAAAATTTCACTTATTTCAGTGTAATAAGTAAGAAATTTTCCTTATTTTGGGGAAAAAAGACAGAAATTCCCTTTGTTTTTGGGGAAAAAGACAGAAATTCCACTTTTTTAGAGGCAAAAAATAGAAATTCCTTTTATTTTGGAGCAAAAATGAAGAAATTTCCGTTTTTTGTGGCAAAAGTTATACATTCCCCTTATTTTCAGGCTAAAAAGCAGAAATTCCCCGTATTTTAGAGCAAAATTGCAGAAATTCCCCTAATTGTGGGGCAAAAAGGCAGAAATTCCCTATATGTTAGGGCAAAAAACAGAAATTCTCCTTATTTTGGGTCAAAACTCAGAAATTCCACTTATTTTGGGGAAAAATTCCAGAAATTTCCCTTATTTTGGGGCAAAATTGCAGAAATTTCAGTTATTTTGGGGCAAAATTGCAGAAATTTCACTTAATTCAGTGAAAAAAGGCAGAAATTTTCCTTATTTTGGGGCAAAAAGGCAGAAATTCCTAATATTTTATGGCAAAAATGCAGAAATTCCCCTTATTTTCAGGTAAAAGGGCTTAAATTCCCCTTATTTGGGGGCAAAATGCAGAAATTTCCCTTATTTTTGGGCAAAATTGCAGAAATTTCACTTATTTCAGGGTAATAAGTCAGAAATTTTCCTTATTTTGGGCAAAAAAAAACCCAAAAATTCCCTTTGTTTTGGGGGAAAAATACATATATTCCAATTATTTAGAGGCAAAAAAGCAGAAATTCCCTTTATTTTGGGGCAAAATTGCAGAAATTTTACTTACTTCAGTGTAATAAGTCAGAAATTTTCCTTATTTTGGGGCAAAAAAGACAGAAATTACCTTTTTTTAAGGGAAAAAACAGAAATTCCACTTATTTAGAGGCAAAAACGCAGAAATTCCCCTTATTTTGGAGCAAAAATGAAGAAATTTCTCTTTTTTATGGGAAAAATTTATGCAATCTTCTTATTTTCGGACAAAAAGGCAGAAATTCCCTGTATTTTGGAGCAAAATTGCAGAAATTTTACTTATTTCAGGGTAATAAGTCAGAAATTTTCCTTATTTTGGGGCAAAAAAAGACAGAAATTCCCTTTGTTTTGAGGGAAAAAGACAGAAATTCCACTTATTTAGAGGCATGAAAGCAGAAATTCCCCTCATTTTGGAGCAAAAATGAAGAAATTTTCCTTTTTTATTGCAAAAAGGTATGCATTCTTATTATTTTCGGGCAAAAAAGCAGAAATTCTCTGTATTTGGAGGCAAAAATGTAGAAATTTCTCTTATTTTGAGGTAAAAGGCTGAAATTCCCCTTATTTGGTGGCAAAAATGCAGAAATTTCTCTGATTTTGGGGCAAAATTGCAGAAATTTCACTTATTTCAGGGTAATTAGTCAGAAATTTTCCTCATTTTGGAGGCAAAAAACAGAAATTCCCTTCGTTTTGAAGGAAAAAGACAGAAATTCCACTTTTTTTAGAGGCAAAAAAGCAGAAATTCCGCTTATTTTGGAGCAAAAATGAAGAAATTTCACTTTTTAAGGGCAAAAAAATATGCATTCTTCTTATTTTTGGGCAAAAATGCAGAAATTCCCCTTATTTTGGAGCAAAATGCAGAAATGCCCCAAATTGTGGGGCAAAAAGGCAGAAATTCCCTATATGTTGTGGCAAAAAGACAGAAATTCTCCTTATTTAGGGGCAAAACTCAGAAATTCCACTTATTTTGGGGCAAAATTCCAATAATTTCCCTTATTTTGGGGCAAAATTGCAGAAATTTCAATTATTTTGGGCAAAATTGCAGAAATTTCACTTATTTCAGAAAAAAAACAGAAATTTTCTTATTTTGGGGCAAAAAGGCAGAAATTTCTTTTATTTTGGTACAAAATTGCAGAAATTTTTCTTATTTTGGGGCAAAAAGGCAGAAATTTCCCATATTTTGGGTCAAAAATGCAGAAAGTCCCCTTATTTTGAGGTAAAAAGGCTGAAATTCCCCTGATTTGGGGGCAAAAAACAGAAATTTCTTTTATTTTGAGGCAAAATTGCAGAAATTTCACTTATTTCAGGGTAATAAGTCAGAAATTTTCCTTATTTTGGGTCATAAAAGACAGAAATTCCCTTTGTTTTGGGGGAAAAAGACAGAAATTCCACTTATTTAGAGGCAAAAAGGCAGAAATTCCTAATATTTTGTGGCAAAAATGCAGAAATTCCCCTTATTTTGAGGTAAAAAGGCTGAAATTCCCCTTATTTGGGAGCAAAAAGGCAGAAATTTCCATTATTTTGGGGCAAAATTGCAGAAATTTCACTTATTTCAGGGTAATAAGTCAGAAATTTTCCTTATTTTGGGGCAAAAAAGACAGAAATTCCCTTTGTTTTGGGGGAAAAAGACAGAAATTTCACTTAGTTAGATGCAAAAAAGCAGAAATTCCCATTATTTTGGAGAAAAAATGAAGAAATTTCGTTTTTATATGGCAATAAGCTATGCATTCTTCTTATTTTCGGGAAAAAATGCACAAATTCCCCATATTTTGGAGCAGAATTGCAGAAATTCCCCTAATTGTGGGGCAAAAAGGCAGAAATTCCCCTAATTGTGGGGCAAAAAGACAGAAATTCTCTTTATTTTGGGTCAAAACTCAGAAATTCCATTTATTTTGGAGCAAAATTCCAGAAATTTCAATTATTTCGGGGCAAAATTGCAGAAATTTCAGTTATTTTGGGGCAAAATTTCAGCAATTTCACTTATTTAAAAAAAAAGCAGAAATTTTCTTATTTTGGAGCAAAAAGGCAGAAATTTCCCATATTTTCGGGCAAAAATGCAGAAATTCCTTTTATTTCGAGGAAAAAGGCTGAAATTCCCCTTAATTGGGGGCAAAAAGGCAGAAATTTTCTTATTTTGGGGCAAAATTGCAAAATTTCACTTATTTCATGGTAATAAGTCAGAAATTTTCCTTATTTTGGGGCAAAAAGACAGAAATTCCCTTTGTTTTGGGGGAAAAAGACTGAAATTGCACTTTTTTAGAGGCAAAAAAGCAAAAATTCCTTTTATTTTGGAGCAAAAATGAAGAAATTTCCCTTTTTTTGTGGCAAAAGGTATACATTCCCCTTATTTTCAGGCTAAAAAGCAGAAATTCCCCGTATTTTGGAGCAAAATTGCAGAAATTCCCCTAATTGTGGGGCAAAAATGCAGAAATTCCTTATATGTTAGAGCAAAAAAACAGTAATTCTCCTTATTTTGGGGCAAAACTCATAAATTCCACTTATTTTGGGGCAAAATTCCAGAAATTTCCCTTATTTTGGGGCAAAATTGCAGAAATTTCACTTATTTTGGGGCAAAATTGCAGAAATTTCACTTATTTCAGTGAAAAAAGGCAGAAATTTTCCTTATTTTGGGGCAAATAGGCAGAAATTCCTAATATTTTGTGGCAAAAATGCAGAAATTCCCCTTATTTTGAGGTAAAAAGGCTGAAATTTCCCTTATATAGGGGCAAAAAGGCAGAAATTTCCCTTATTTTGGGGCAAAATTGCAGAAATTTCACTTATTTCAGGGTAATAAGTCAGAAATTTTCCTTATTTTGGGCAAAAAAAAACCCCAGAAATTTTCTTTGTTTTGGGGGAAAAATACATATATTCCACTTATTTAGAGGCAAAAAAGGAGAAATTCCTTTTATTTTGGCCAAAATTGCAAAAATTTCACTTACTTCAGGGTAATAAGTCAGAAAATTTCCTTATTTTGGGGCAAAAAGACAGAAATTACCTTTGTTTTGGGGGAAAAAGACAGAAATTCCACTTATTTAGAGGCAAAAAAGCAGAAATTCCCCTTATTTTGGAAAAAAATGAAGAAATTTCACTTTTTAAGGGCAAAAAGTTATGCATTCTTCTTATTTTCGGGCAAAAAGGCAGAAATTCCCCGTATTTTGGAGCAAAATTGCAGAAATTCCCCTAATTGTGGGGCAAAAAGACAGAAATTCTCCTTATTTTGTGTCAAAACTCAGTAATTCCACTTATTTTGGTTCAAAATTTCAGTAATTTCACTTATTTTGGGGAAAAGTTGCAGAAATTTCACTTATTTCAGGGTAATAAGTCAGAAATTTTCTTTATTTTGGGGCAAAAAAGACAAATTCCCTTTGTTTTGGTGGAAAAAGACAGAAATTCCACTTATTTAGAGGCAAAAAAGCAGAAATTCCCCTCATTTTGGAGCCAAAAATAGAAATTTCCCTTTTTTATGGCAAAAAGGTATGCATTCTTATTATTTTCGGACAAAAAAGGCAGAAATTCCCCGTATTTTGGAGCAAAATTGCAGAAATTCCTCTAATTGTGGGGCAAAAACCCAGAAATTCCCTATATGTTGGGGCAAAAAATACAGAAATTCTTTTTATTTTAGGGAAAAACTCAGAAATTTCACTTATTTTGGGGCAAAATTGCAGAAATTTCACTTATTTCAGAAATAAAAGCAGAAATTTTCTTATTTTGGGGCCAAAAGGCAGAAATTTCTTTTATTTTGTTACAAAATTGCAGAATTTTTTCTTATTTTGGGGCAAAAAGGCAGAAATTTCCCATATTTTGGGGCAAAAATGCAGAAAATTCTCTTATTTTGTGGTAAAAGGCTGAAATTCCCCTTATTTGGGGGCGAAAAAGCAGAAATTTCTCTTATTTTGGGGTAAAATTGCAGAAATTTCACTTACTTCAGGGTAATAAGTCAGAAATTTTCCTTATTTTGGGGCCAAAAAAAAGGAATTCCCTTTGTTTTGGTAGAAAAAGACAGAAATTCCACTTTTTTATAGGCAAAAAAGCAGAAATTCCCCTTATTTTGGACAAAAATGAAGAAATTTCACTTTTTAAGGGCAAAAAGTTATGCATTCTTCTTATTTTTGGGCAAAAAGGCAGAAATTCCCCTTATTTTGGAGCAAAATTGCAGAAATTTCCCAAATTGTGGGGCAAAAAGGCAGAAATTCCCTATATGTTGGGGCAATAAGACAGAAATTGTCCTTATTTTGGGGCAAAACTCAGAAATTCCACTTATTTTGGAGCAAAATTCCAGAAATTTCACTTATTTTGGGGCAGAATTGCAGAAATTAAAATTATTTTGGGGCAAAATTCCAGAAATTTCACTTATTTCAATAAAAAGCAGAAATTTTCTTATTTTGGGGCAAAAAGGCAGAAATTTTTTTTATTTTGGTACAAAATTGCCGAAATTTTTCTTATTTTGGAGTAAAAAGGCAGAAATTTCCCATATTTTGGGGCAAAAATGCAGAAATTCCTTTTATTTTGAGGAAAAATGCTGAAATTCCCCTTAATTGGGGCCAAAAAGCAGAAATTTCCTTATTTTGGGACAAAATTGCAAAAATTTCACTTATTTCAGGGTAATAAGTCAGAAATTTTTCTTATTTAGGGGCAAAAAAGACAGGAATTCTTTTTGTTTTGGGGGAAAAAGACAGAAATTCCACTTATTTAGAGGCAAAAACAGAAATTCCCCTTATTTTGGGGCAAAATTGCAGAAATTTCACTTATTTTGGGGCAAAATTGTAGAAATTTCACTTATTTCAAAAAAAAGCAGAAATTTTCTTATTTTGGAGCAAAAAGCCAGAAATTTCCCATATTTTGGGGCAAAAATGCAGAAATTTCTCTTATTTTGAGGTAAAAGGCTGAAATTCTCCTTATTTGGGGGCAAAAAGGCAGAAATTTCTCTTATTTTGGGGTAAAATTGCAGAAATTTCACTTACTTCAGAGTAAAAAGTCAGGAATTTTCCTTATTTTGGGGCCAAAAAAAAGAAATTCTCTTTGTTTTGGGAGAAAAAGACAGAAATTCCACTTTTTTATAGGCAAAATAGCAGAAATTCCCCTTATTTTGGACAAAAATGAAGAAATTTCACTTTTTAAGGGCAAAAAGTTATGCATTCTTCTTATTTTTGGGCAAAAAGGCAGAAATTCCCCTTATTTTGGAGCAAAATTGCAGAAATTTCCCAAATTGTGGGGCAAAAAGGCAGAAATTCCCTATATGTTGGGGCAATAAGACAGAAATTCTCCTTATTTTGGGGCAAAACTCAGAAATTCCACTTATTTTGGAGCAAAATTCCAGAAATTTCACTTATTTTGGGGCAGAATTGAAGAAATTAAAATTATTTTGGGGCAAAATTGCAGAAATTTCACTTATTTCAATAAAAAGCAGAAATTTTCTTATTTTGGGGCAAAAAGGCATAATTTTTTTTTATTTTGGTACAAAATTGCCGAAATTTTTCTTATTTTGGAGTAAAAAGGCAGAAATTTCCCATATTTTGGGGCAAAAATGCAGAAATTCCTTTTATTTTGAGGAAAAAGGCTGAAATTCCCCTTAATTGGGGGCAAAAAGGCAGAAATTTCCTTATTTTGGGGCAAAATTGCAAAAATTTCACTTATTTCTGGGTAATAAGTCAGAAATTTTCCTTATTTTGGGCAAAAAGACAGAAATTCTCTTATTTTTTTAAGGAAAAAGAAAGAAATTCCACTTTTTTAGAGGCAAAAAAGCAGAAATTCCTTTTATTTTGGAGCAAAAATGAAGAAATTTCACTTTTTTGTGGCAAAAGGTATACATTCCCCTTATTTTCAGGCTAAAAGGCAGAAATTCCCTGTATTTTAAAGCAAAACTGCAGAAATTCCCCTAATTGTTGGGCAAAAAGGCAGAAATTCACTAAATGTTAGGGCAAAAAACTGAAATTCTCCTTATTTTGGGGCAAAACTCAGAAATTCCACTTATTTTGGGGCAAAACTCCAGAAATTTCCATTATTTTGGGACAAAATTGCAGAAATTTCACTTATTTTGTGGCAAAATTGCAGAAATTTCACTTATTTCATTGAAAAAAGGCAGAAATTTTCCTTATTTTGGGGCAAAAAGTCAGGAATTCCTAATATTTTGTGGCAAAAATGCAGAAATTCCTTTTATTTTGAGGACAAAAGGCTGAAATTCTTTTTATTTGGGAGCAAAAAAGCAGAAATTTCCCTTATTTTGGGGCAAAATTGCAGAAATTTCACTTATTTCAGTCAGAAATTTTCCTTATTTTGGGCAAAAAAGATAGAAATTCCCTTTGTTTTGGGGGAAAAATACATAAATTCCACTTATTTAGAGGCAAAAAAGCAGAAATTTCCCTTATTTGTGGGCAAAATTGTAGAAATTTCACTTACTTCAGGGTAATAAGTCAGAAATTTTTCTTATTTAGGGGCAAAAAAGACAGAAATCATTTTTGTTTTGGGCTGAAAAAGACAGAAATTCCACTTATTTAGAGGCAAAAAAGCAGAAATTCCCCTTATTTTGGGGCAAAATTGCAGAAATTTCACTTATTTTGGGGCAATATTGCAGAAATTTCACTTATTTCAAAAAAAGCAGAAATTTTCTTATTTTGGAGCAAAAAGGCAGAAATTTCCCATATTTTGGGGCAAAAATGCAGAAATTAGTTTTATTTTGAGGAAAAAGGCTGAAATTCCCCTTAATTTGGGCCAAAAAGCAGAAATTTCCTTATTTTGGGGCAAAATTGCAAAAATTTCATTTATTTCAGGGTAATAAGTCAAAAATTTTCCTTATTTTGGGGCAAAAAGACAAAAATTCCCTTTGTTTTTGGGGAAAAATACAGAAATTGCACATTTTTAGAGACAAAAAAGCAGAAATTCCTATTATTTTGGAGCAAAAATGAAGAAATTATCGTTTTTTGTGGCAAAAGGTATACATTCCCCTTATTTTCAGGCTAAAAAGCAGAAATTCCCCGTGTTTTGGAGCAAAATTGCAGAAATACCCCTAATTGTGGGGCAAAAATGCAGAAATTCCCTATATGTTAGTGCAAAAAAACAGAAATTCTCCTTATTTTGGGGCAAAACTCAGAAATTCCACTTATTTTGGGGCAAAATTCCAGAAATTTCCCTTATTTTGGGGCAAAATTGCAGAAATTTCACTTATTTTGGGGCAAAATTGCAGAAATTTCACTTATTTCAGTGAAAAAGGCAGAAATTTCCCTTATATAGGGGCAAAAAGGCAGAAATTTCCCTTATTTTGTACAAAAATTGCAGGAATTTCACTTATTTCAGGGTAATAAGTTGGAAATTTTCTTTATTTTGGGCAAAAAAAGACAGAAATTCCCTTTGTTTTGGAGGAAAAAATACATAAATTCCACTTATTTAGAGGCAAAAAAGCAGAAATTCCTTTTATTTTGGCCAAAGTTTCAGAAATTTCACTTACTTCAGGGTAATAAGTCAGAAATTTCATTATTTTGGGGCAAAAAATACAGAAATTACCTTTGTTTTGGGGGAAAAAGACAAATTCCACTTATTTAGAGGCAAAAAAGCAGAAATTCCCTTTATTTTGGAGCAAAAATGAAGAAATTTCCCTTTTTTATGGGAAAAACTTATGCATTCTTCTTATTTTCGGGCAAAAAGGGAGAAATTCCCCGTATTTTGGAGCAAAATTGCAGAAATTCCCCAAATTTTTGGGCAAAATGACAAAAATTCTCCTTATTTTGGGTCAAAACTCAGAAATTCCACTTATTTTGAATCAAAATTTCAATAATTTCACTTATTTTGGGGCAAAATTGTAGAAATTTCACTTATTTCAGTGTAATAAGTCAGAAATTATCCTTATTTTGCGGCAAAAAAGACAAATTCCCTTTGTTTTGGGGGAAAAAGACAGAAATTCCACTTATTTAGAGGCAATAAAGCAGAAATTCCCCTCATTTTGGAGCAAAAAGAAGAAATTTCCCTTTTTTATGGCAAAAAGGTATGCATTCTTATTATTTTCGGACAAAAAAGGCAGAAATTCCCCGTATTTTGGAGCAAAATTGCAGACATTCCTCTAATTGTGGGGCAAAAAGGCAGAAATTCTCTATATGTTGGGGCAAAAAGACAGAAATTCTCCTTATTTTAGGGAAAAATTCTGAAATTTAACTTATTTTGGGGCAAAATTGCAGAAATTTCACTTATTTCAGAAATAAAAGCAGAAATTTTCTTATTTTGGGGCCAAAAGGCAGAAATTTCTTTTATTTTGTTACAAAATTGCAGAATTTTTTCTTATTTTGGGGCAAAAAGTCAGAAATTTCCCATATTTTGGGGCAAAAATGCAGAAATTTCTCTTATTTTGAGGTAAAAGGCTGAAATTCCCCTTATTTGGGGGCAAAAAGTCAAAAATTTCTCATATTTTGGGGCAAAATTGCAGAAATTTCACTTATTTTGGGGCAAAATTGCAGAAATTTCACTTATTTCAAAAAAAAGCAGAAATTTTCTTATTTTGGAGCAAAAATGCAGAAATTTCTCATATTTTGGGACAAAAATTCAGAAATTCCTTTTATTTTGAGGAAAAAGGCTGAAATTCCCCTTAATTGGGGGCAAAAAGGCAGAAATTTCCTTATTTTGGGGCAAAACTGCAAAAATTTCACTTATTTCAGGGTAATAAGTCAGAAATTTTTTTTATTTTGGGGCAAAAAGACAGAAATTCCCTTTGTTTTTGGGGAAAAAGACAGAAATTCCAATTTTTAGAGGCAAAAAAGCTGAAATTCCTTTTATTTTGGAGCAAAAATGAAGAAATTTCCATTTTTGTGGCAAAAGGTATACATTCCCCTTATTTTCAGGCTAAAAAGCAGAAATTCCCTGTATTTTGGAGCAAAATTGCAGAAATTCCCCTAATTGTGGGGCAAAAATGCAGAAATTCCCTATATGTTAGTGCAAAAAACAGAAATTCTCCTTATTTTAAGGCAAAACTCAGAAATTCCACTTATTTTGGGGCAAAATTCCAGAAATTTCCCTTATTTTGGGGCAAAATTGCAGAAATTTCACTTATTTTGAGGAAAAATTGCAGAAATTTCACTTATTTCAGTTAAAAAAGGCAGAAATTTCCCATATTTTGGGGCAAAAATGAAGAAATTTCTCTTATTTTGAGGTAAAAGGCTGAATCCCCCTTATTTGGGAGCAAAAAGGCAGAAATTTCTCTTATTTTGGGGTAAAATTGCAGAAATTTCACTTATTTCAGGGTAATAAGTCAGAAATTTTCCTTATTTTGGGGCCAAAAAACAAAAATTCCCTTTGTTTTGGGAGAAAAAGACAGAAATTCCACTTTTTTAGAGGCAAAAAAGCAGAAATTTCCCTTATTTTGGAGCAAAAATGAAGAAATTTCACTTTTTAAGGGCAAAAAGGTATGCATTCTTCTTATTTTTGGGCAAAAATGCAGAAATTCCCCTTATTTTGGAACAAAATTGCAGAAATTTCTCAAATTGTTGGGCAAAAAGGCAGAAATTCCCTATATGTTGGGGCAAAAAGACAGAAATTCTCCTTATTTTGGGGCAAAACTCAGAAATTCCACATATTTTGGAACAAAATTCCAGAAATTTCACTTATTTTGGGGCAAAATTGCAGAAATTACAATAATTTTGGGGCAAAATTGCAGAAATTTCACTTATTTCAAAAAAAAGCAGAAATTTTCTTATTTTGGGGCAAAAAGGAAGAAATTTCCCATATTTTGGGGCAAAAATGCAGAAATTTCTTTTATTTTGAGGAAAAAGGCTGAAATTATCCTTAATTTAGGGAAAAAAGGCAGAAATTTCCTTATTTTTGGCAAAATTGCAAAAATTTCACTTATTTCAGGGTAATAAGTCAGAAATTTTCCTTATTTTGGGGCAAAAAGACAGAAATTCCCTTTGTTTTTGGGGAAAAAGACAGAAATTGCACTTTCTTAGAGGCAAAAAAGCAGAAATTCCTTTTATTTTGGAGCAAAAATGAAGAAATTTCCCTTTTTTGTGGCAAAAGGTATACATTCCCCTTATTTTCAGGCTAAAAAGCAGAAATTCCCCGTATTTTGGAGCAAAATTGCAGAAATTCCACTAATTGTGGGGCAAAAATGCAGAAATTCCCTATATGTTAGGGCAAAAAAACAGAAATTCTCCTTATTTTGGTGGCAAAACTCAGAAATTCCACTTATTTTCGGGCAAAATTCCAGAAATTTGCCTCATTTTGGGGCAAAATTGCCGAATTTTCACTTATTCTGCGGCAAAATTGCAGAAATTTCACTTATTTCAGTGAAAAAAGGCAGAAATTTTCCTTATTTTGGGGCAAAAAGGCAGAAATTCCTAATATTTTGTGGCAAAAATGCAGAAATTCCCCTTATTTTGAGGTAAAAAGGCTGAAATTTCCCGTATATGGGGGCAAAAAGGCAGAAATTTCCCTTATTTTGGGACAAATTTGCAGAAATTTCACTTATTTCAGGGTAATAAGTCAGAAATTTTCCTTATTTTGGGCAAAAAAAGACAGAAATTCCCTTTGTTTTGGGGGAAAAATACATAAATTCCACTTATTTAGATGCAAAAATGCAGAAATTCCTTTTATTTTGGCCAAAATTGCACAAATTTCACTTACTTCAGGGTAATAAGTCAGAAAATTTCCTTATTTTGGGGCAAAAAAGACAGAAATTACCTTTGTTTTGGGGGAAAAAGACAGAAATTCCACTTATTTAGAGGCAAAAAAGCAGAAATTCCCCTTATTTTGGAGCAAAAATGAAGAAATTTCCATTTTTTATGGGAAAGAGTTATGCATTCTTCTTATTTTCGGGCAAAAAGGCAGAAATTCCCCGTATTTTGGAGCAAAATTGCAGAAATTCCCCTAATTGTGGGGCAAAAAGACAGAAATTCTCCTTATTTTGGGTCAAAACTCAGAAATTCCACTTATTTTGGGTCAAAATTTCAATAATTTCACTTATTTTGGGGCAAAATTGCAGAAATTTCACTTATTTCAGGGTAATAAGTCAGAAATTTTCCTTATTTTGGGGCAAAAAAGACAAATTCTCTTTGTTTTGGGGGAAAAAGACAGAAATTCCACTTTTTTATAGGCAAAAAAGCAGAAATTCCCCTTATTTTGGAAAAAAATGAAGAAATTTCACTTTTTAAGGGCAAAAAGTTATGCATTCTTCTTATTTTTGGGCAAAAAGGCAGAAATTCCCCTTATTTTGGAGCAAAATTGCAGAAATTTCCCAAATTGTGGGGCAAAAAGGCAGAAATTCCCTATATGTTGGGGCAATAAGACAGAAATTCTCCTTATTTTGGGGCAAAACTCAGAAATTCCACTTATTTCGGAGCAAAATTCCAGAAATTTCACTTATTTTGGGGCAGAATTGCAGAAATTAAAATTATTTTGGGGCAAAATTGCAGAAATTTCACTTATTTCAATAAAAAGCAGAAATTTTCTTATTTTGGGGCAAAAGGCAGAAATTCTCTTTGTTTTTGAGGAAAAAGAAAGAAATTCTACTTTTTTAGAGGCAAAAAAGCAGAAATTCCTTTTATTTTGGAGCAAAAATGAAGAAATTTCTCTTTTTTGTTGCAAAAGGTATGCATTCCCCTTATTTTCAGGCTAAAAGGCAGAAATTCCCTGTATTTTAAAGCAAAACTGCAGAAATTCCCCTAATTGTGGGGCAAAAAGGCAGAAATTCCCTATATGTTAGGGCAAAAAACAGAAATTCTCCTTATTTTGGGGCAAAACTCAGAAATTCCACTTATTTTGGGGCCACATTCCAGAAATGTCTCTTATTTTGGGACAAAATTGCAGAAATTTCACTTATTTTGTGGCAAAATTGCCGAAATTTCACTTATTTCAGTGAAAAAAGGCAGAAATTTTTCTTATTTTGGGGCAAAAAGTCAGGAATTCCTAATATTTTGTGGCAAAAATGCAGAAATTCCCCTTATTTTGAGGTCAAAAGGCTGAAATTCTCCTTATTTGGGAGCAAAAAAGCAGAAATTTCCCTTATTTTGGGGCAAAATTGCAGAAATTTCACTTATTTCAGTCAGAAATTTTTCTTATTTTGGGCAAAATAGACAGAAATTCCCATTAATTTATGGGAAAAATACATAAATTCCACTTATTTAGAGGCAAAAAAGCAGAAATTTCCCTTATTTTGAGGCAAAATTGTAGAAATTTCACTTACTTCAGGGTAATAAGTCAGAAATTTTTCTTAGTTAGGGGCAAAAAAGACAGGAATTCCTTTTGTTTTGGGGGAAAAAGAAAAATTCCACTTATTTAGAGGCAAAAAGCAGAAATTCCCCTTATTTTGGGGCAAAATTGCAGAAATTTCACTTATTTTGGGGCAAAATTGTAGAAATTTCACTTATTTCAAAAAAAAAAGCAGAAATTTTCTTATTTTGGAGCAAAAAGCCAGAAATTTCACTTATTTTGGAGCAAAATTGCAGAAATTTCACTTATTTCAGTCAGAAATTTTTCTTATTTTGGGCAAAAAAGACAGAAATTCCCATTATTTTGGGGGAAAAATACATAAATTCCACTTATTTAGAGGCAAAAAAGCAGAAATTTCCCTTATTTTGGGGCAAAATTGTAGAAATTTCACTTACTTCAGGGTAATAAGTCAGAAATTTTTCTTATTTAGGGGCAAAAAAGACAGGAATTCTTTTTGTTTTGGGGGAAAAAGAAAAATTCCACTTATTTAGAGGCAAAAAGCAGAAATTCCCCTTATTTTGGGGCAAAATTGCAGAAATTTCACTTATTTTGGGGCAAAATTGTAGATATTTCACTTATTTCAAAAAAAAAGCAGAAATTTTCTTATTTTGGAGCAAAAAGCCAGAAATATCACTTATTTTGGAGCAAAATTGCAGAAATTTCACTTATTTCAGTGAAAAAAGGCAGAAATTTCCCATATTTTGGGGCAAAAATGCAGAAATTTCTCTTATTTTGAGGTAAAAGGCTGAAATTCCCATTATTTGGGGGGGAAAGGCAGAATTTTCTCTTATTTTGGGGTAAAATTGCAGAAATATCACTTACTTCAGGGTAATAAGTCAGAAATTTTCTTTATTTTGGGGCCAAAAAAAGAAATTCTCTTTGTTTTGGGAGAAAAAGACAGAAATTCCACTTTTTTATAGGCAAAATAGCAGAAATTCCCCTTATTTTGGACAAAAATGAAGAAATTTCACTTTTTAAGGGCAAAAAGTTATGCATTCTTCTTATTTTTGGGCAAAAAGGCAGAAATTCCCCTTATTTTGGAGCAAAATTGCAGAAATTTCCCAAATTGTGGGGCAAAAAGGCAGAAATTCCCTATATGTTGGGGCAATAAGACAGAAATTCTACTTATTTTGGGGCAAAACTCAGAAATTCCACTTATTTTGGAGCAAAATTCCAGAAATTTCACTTATTTTGGGGCAGAATTGCAGAAATTAATATTATTTTGGGGCAAAATTGCAGAAATTTCACTTATTTCAATAAAAAGCAGAAATTTTCTTATTTTGGGGCAAAAAGGCAGAAATTTTTTTTATTTTGGTACAAAATTGCCGAAATTTTTCTTATTTTGGAGTAAAAAGGCAGAAATTTCCCATATTTTGGGGCAAAAATGCAGAAATTCCTTTTATTTTGAGGAAAAAGGTTGAAATTCCCCTTAATTGGGGGCAAAAAGGCAGAAATTTCCTTATTTTGGGGAAAAATTGCAGAAATTACAATTATTTTGTGGCAAAATTGCACAAATTGCACTTATTTCAAAAAAAAGCAGAAATTTTCTTATTTTGGGGCAAAAAGGAAGAAATTTCCCATATTTTGGGGCAAAAATGCAGAAATTTCTTTTATTTTGAGGAAAAAGGCTGAAATTCTCCTTAATTTAGGGAAAAAAGGCAGAAATTTCCTTATTTTTGGGCAAAATTGCAAAAATTTCACTTATTTCAGGGTAATAAGTCAGAAATTTTCCTTATTTTGGGGCAAAAATACAGAAATTCTTTTTGTTTTTGGGGAAAAAGACAGAAATTGCACTTTTTTAGAGGCAAAAAAGCAGAAATTCCTTTTATTTTGGAGCCAAAATGAAGAAATTTCCCTTTTTTGTGGCAAAAGGTATACATTCCCCTTATTTTCAGGCTAAAAAGCAGAAATTCCCCGTATTTTGGAGCAAAATTGCAGAAATTCCACTAATTGTGGGGCAAAAATGCAGAAATTCCCTATATGTTAGGGCAAAAAAACAGAAATTCTCCTTATTTTGGTGGCAAAACTCAGAAATTCCACTTATTTTCGGGCAAAATTCCAGAAATTTGCCTCATTTTGGGGCAAAATTGCCGAAATTTCACTTATTTTGGGGCAAAATTGCAGAAATTTCACTTATTTCAAAAAAAAAGCAGAAATTTTCTTATTTTGGAGCAAAAACGCAGAAATTTCCCATATTTTGGGACAAAAATGCAGAAATTCCTTTTATTTTGAGGAAAAAGGCTGAAATTCCCCTTAATTGGGGGCAAAAAAGCAGAAATTTCCTTATTTTGGGGCAAAACTGCAAAAATTTCACTTATTTCAGGGTAATAAGTCAGAAATTTTTTTTATTTTGGAGCAAAAAGACAGAAATTCCCTTTGTTTTTGGGGAAAAAGACAGAAATTCCACTTTTTTAGAGGCAAAAAAGCTGAAATTCTTTTTATTTTGGAGCAAAAATGAAGAAAATTTCCTTTTTTGTGGCAAAATGTATACATTCCCCTTATTTTCAGGCTAAAAAGCAGAAATTCCCTGTATTTTGGAGCAAAATTGCAGAAAATCCCCTAATTGTGGGGCAAAAATGCAGAAATTCCCTATATGTTAGTGCAAAAAACAGAAATTCTCCTTATTTTAGGGCAAAACTCAGAAATTCCACTTATTTTGGGGCAAAATTCCAGAAATTTCCCTTATTTTGGGGCAAAATTGCAGAAATTTCACTTATTTTGAGGAAAAATTGCAGAAATTTCACTTATTTCAGTGAAAAAAGGCAGAAATTTCCCATATTTTGGGGCAAAAATGCAGAAATTTCTCTTATTTTGAGGTAAAAGGCTGAATCCCCCTTATTTGGGAGCAAAAAGGCAGAAATTTCTCTTATTTTGTGGTAAAATTGCAGAAATTTCACTTATTTCAGGGTAATAAGTCAGAAATTTTCCGTATTTTGGGGCCAAAAAACAGAAATTACCTTTGTTTTGGGAGAAAAACACAGAAATTCCACTTTTTTAGAGGCAAATAAGCAGAAATTTCCCTTATTTTGGAGCAAAAATGAAGAAATTTCACTTTTTAAGGGCAAAAAGGTATGCATTCTTCTTATTTTTGGGCAAAAAGGCAGAAATTCCCCTTATTTTGGAACAAAATTGCAGAAATTTCTCAAATTGTTGGGCAAAAATGCAGAAATTCCCTATATGTTGGGGCAAAAAGACAGAAATTCTCCTTATTTTGGGGCAAAACTCAGAAATTCCACATAATTTGGAACAAAATTCCAGAAATTTAACTTATTTTGGGGCAAAATTGCAGAAATTTCACTTATTTCAGAAATAAAAGCAGAAATTTTCTTATTTTGGGGCCAAAAGGCAGAAATTTCTTTTATTTTGTTACAAAATTGCAGAATTTTTTCTTATTTTGGGGCAAAAAGTCAGAAATTTCCCATATTTTGGGGTAAAAATGCAGAAATTTCTCTTATTTTGAGGTAAAAGGCTGAAATTCCCCTTATTTGGGGGCAAAAAGTCAAAAATTTCTCTTATTTTGTGGCAAAATTGTAGAAATTTCACTTATTTTGGGGCAAAATTGCAGAAATTTCACTTATTTCAAAAAAAAGCAGAAATTTTCTTATTTTGGAGCAAAAAGGCAGAAATTTCCCATATTTGGGACAAAAATGCAGAAATTCCTTTTATTTTGAGGAAAAAGGCTAAAATTCCCCTTAATTGGGGGCAAAAAAGCAGAAATTTCCTTATTTTGGGGCAAAACTGCAAAAATTTCACTTATTTCAGGGTAATAAGTCAGAAATTTTTTTTATTTTGGGGCAAAAAGACAGAAATTCTCTTATTTTTTTAAGGAAAAAGAAAGAAATTCCACTTTTTTAGAGGCAAAAAAGCAGAAATTCCTTTTATTTTGGAGCAAAAATGAAGAAATTTCTCTTTTTTGTGGCAAAAGGTATGCATTCCCCTTATTTTCAGGCTAAAAGGCAGAAATTCCCTGTATTTTAAAGCAAAACTGCAGAAATTCCCCTAATTTTTGGGCAAAAAGGCAGAAATTCCCTATATGTTAGGGCAAAAAACAGAAATTCTTCTTATTTTGGGGCTAAACTCAGAAATTCAACTTATTTTGGGGCAAAATTCCAGAAATTTCCATTATTTTGGGACAAAATTGCAGAAATTTCACTTATTTTGTGGCAAAATTGCAGAAATTTCACTTATTTCATTGAAAAAAGGCAGAAATTTTCCTTATTTTGGGGCAAAAAGTCAGGAATTCCTAATATTTTGTGGCAAAAATGCAGAAATTCCCCTTATTTTGAGGTCAAAAGGCTGAAATTCTCCTTATTTGGGAGCAAAAAAGCAGAAATTTCCCTTATTTTGGGGCAAAATTGCAGAAATTTCACTTATTTCAGTCAGAAATTTTCCTTATTTTGGGCAAAAAAGACAGAAATTTCCTTTGTTTTGGGGGAAAAATACATAAATTCCACTTATTTAGAGGCAAAAAAGCAGAAATTTCCCTTATTTGGGGGCAAAATTGTAGAAATTTCACTTACTTCAGGGTAATAAGTCAGAAATTTTTCTTATTTAGGGGCAAAAAAGACAGAAATCATTTTTGTTTTGGGGTGAAAAAGACAGAAATTCCACTTATTTAGAGGCAAAAAAGCAGAAATTCCCCTTATTTTGGAACAAAATTGCAGAAATTTCACTTTCTTAAGGGTAATAAGTAAGAAATTTTCCTTATTTTGGGGCAAAATTGCAGAAATTTCACTTATTTTGGGGCAATATTGCAGAAATTTCACTTATTTCAAAAAAAGCAGAAATTTTCTTATTTTGGAGCAAAAAGGCAAAAATTTCCCATATTTTGGGGCAAAAATGCAGAAATTAGTTTTATTTTGAGGAAAAAGGCTGAAATTCCCCTTAATTTGGGAAAAAAGGCAGAAATTTCCTTATTTTGGGGCAAAATTGCAAAAATTTCATTTATTTCAGGGTAATAAGTCAAAAATTTTCCTCATTTTGGGGCAAAAAGAAAGAAATTCCCTTTGTTTTTGGGGAAAAAGACAGAAATTGCACTTTTTTAGAGGCAAAAAAGCAGAAATTCCTATTATTTTGGAGCACAAATGAAGAAATTTTCGTTTTTTGTGGCAAAAGGTATACATTCCCCTTATTTTCAGGCTAAAAAGCAGAAATTCCCCGTGTTTTGGAGCAAAATTGCAGAAATACCCCTAATTGTGGGGCAAAAATGCAGAAATTCCCTATATGTTAGGGCAAAAAAACAGAAATTCTCCTTATTTTGGGGCAAAACTGAGAAATTCTACTTATTTTGGGGCAAAATTCCAGAAATTTCCCTTATTTTGGGGCAAAATTGCAGAAATTTCACTTATTTTGGGGCAAAATTGCAGAAATTTCACTTATTTCAGTGAAAAAGGCAGAATTTTCTCTTATATGGGGGCAAAAAGGCAGAAATTTCCCTTATTTTGTACAAAAATTGCAGGAATTTCACTTATTTCAGGGTAATAAGTCGGAAATTTTCTTTATTTTGGGCAAAAAAAGACAGAAATTCCCTTAGTTTTGGAGGAAAAAATACATAAATTCCACTTATTTAGAGGCAAAAAAGCAGAAATTCCTTTTATTTGGCCAAAATTTCAGAAATTTCACTTACTTCAGGGTAATAAGTCAGAAATTTCATTATTTTGGGGCAAAAAATACAGAAATTACCTTTGTTTTGGGGGAAAAAGACAGAAATTCCACTTATTTAGAGGCAAAAAAGCAGAAATTCCCCTTATTTTGGAGCAAAAATGAAGAAATTTCCCTTTTTTATGGAAAAAACTTATGCATTCTTCTTATTTTCGGGCAAAAAGGGAGAAATTCCCCGTATTTTGGAGCAAAATTGCAGAAATTCCCCAAATTGTGGGGCAAAATGACAGAAATTCTCCTTATTTTGGGTCAAAACTCAGAAATTCCACTTATTTTGGGTCAAAATTTCAATAATTTCACTTATTTTGGGGCAAAATTGCAGAAATTTCACTTATTTCAGTGTAATAAGTCAGAAATTATCCTTATTTTGGGGCAAAAAAGACAAATTCCCTTTGTTTTGGGGGAAAAAGACAGAAATTCCACTTATTTAAAGGCAATGAAGCAGAAATTCCCCTCATTTTGGAGCAAAAAGAAGAAATTTCTCTTTTTTATGGCAAAAAAGTATGCATTCTTATTATTTTCAGACAAAAAAGGCAGAAATTCCCCGTATTTTGGAGCAAAATTGCAGAAATTCCTCTAATTGTGGGGCAAAAAGGCAGAAATTCCCTATATGTTGGGGCAAAAAGACAGAAATTCTCCTTATTTTAGGGAAAAATTCTGAAATTTAACTTATTTTGGGGCAAAATTGCAGAAATTTCACTTATTTCAGAAATAAAAGCAGAAATTTTCTTATTTTGGGGCCAAAAGGCAGAAATTTCTTTTATTTTGTTACAAAATTGCAGAATTTTTTCTTATTTTGGGGCAAAAATTCAGAAATTTCCCATATTTTGGGGTAAAAATGCAGAAATTTCTCTTATTTTGAGGTAAAAGGCTGAAATTCCCCTTATTTGGGGGCAAAAAGTCAAAAATTTCTCTTATTTTGGGGCAAAATTGTAGAAATTTCACTTATTTTGGGGCAAAATTGCAGAAATTTCACTTATTTCAAAAAAAAGCAGAAATTTTCTTATTTTGGAGCAAAAAGGCAGAAATTTCCCATATTTTGGGACAAAAATGCAGAAATTCCTTTTATTTTGAGGAAAAAGGCTGAAATTCCCCTTAATTGGGGGCAAAAAGGCAGAAATTTCCTTATTTTGGGGAAAAACTGCAAAAATTTCACTTATTTCAGGGTAATAAGTCAGAAATTTTTTTTTATTTTGGGGCAAAAATACAGAAATTCCCTTTGTTTTTGGAGAAAAATACATAAATTCCACTTATTTAGAGGCAAAAAAGCAGAAATTCCTTTTATTTTGGCCAAAATTGCAAAAATTTCACTTACTTCAGGGTAATAAGTCAGAAAATTTCCTTATTTTGGGGCAAAAAAGACAGAAATTACCTTTGTTTTGGGGGAAAAAGACAGAAATTCCACTTATTTAGAGGCAAAAAAGCAGAAATTCCCCTTATTTTGGAGCAAAAATGAAGAAATTTCCCTTTTTTATGGGAAAGAGTTATGCATTCTTCTTATTTTCGGGCAAAAAGGCAGAAATTCCCCGTATTTTGGAACAAAATTGCAGAAATTCCCCTAATTGTGGGGCAAAAATACAGAAATTCTCCTTATTTTGGATCAAAACTCAAAAATTCCACTTATTTTGGGTCAAAATTTCAATAATTTCACTTATTTTGGGGCAAAATTGCAGAAATTTCACTTATTTCAGGGTAATAAGTCAGAAATTTTCCTTATTTTGGGGCAAAAAAGACAAATTCTCTTTGTTTTGGGGGAAAAAGACAGAAATTCCACTTATTTAAAGGCAATAAAGCAGAAATGCCCCTCATTTTGGAGCAAAAAGCAGAAATTTCCCTTTTTTATGGCAAAAAGGTATGCATTCTTATTATTTTCGGACAAAAAATGCAGAAATTCCCCGTATTTTGGAGCAAAATTGCAGAAATTCCTCTAATTGTGGGGCAAAAAGGCAGAAATTCCCTATATGTTGGGGCAAAAAGACAGAAATTCTCGTTATTTTAGGGAAAAATTCTGAAATATAACTTATTTTGGGGCAAAATTGCAGAAATTTCACTTATTTCAGAAATAAAAGCAGAAATTTTCTTATTTTGGGGCCAAAAGGCAGAAATTTCTTTTATTTTGTTACAAAATTGCAGAATTTTTTCTTATTTTGGTGCAAAAAGTCAGAAATTTCCCATATTTTGGGGCAAAAACGCAGAAATTTCTCTTATTTTGAGGTAAAAGGCTGAAATTCCCCTTATTTGGGGGCAAAAAGTCAAATATATCTCTTATTTTGGGGCAAAATTGCCGAAATTTCACTTATTTTGGGGCAAAATTGCAGAAATTGTACTTATTTCAAAAAAAAGCAGAAATTTTCTTATTTTGGAGCAAAAAGGCAGAAATTTCCCATATTTTGGGGCAAAAATGCAGGAATTCATTTTATTTTGAAGAAAAAGGCTGAAATTCCCCTCAATTGGGGGCAAAAATGCAGAAATTTCCTCATTTTGGGGAAAAATAGCAAAAACTTCACTTATTTCAGGGTAATAAGTCAGAAATTTTACTTATTTTGTGGCAAAAATACAGAAATTCCCTTTGTTTTTGGGCAAAAAGACAGAAATTCCACTTTTTTAGAGGCAAAAAAGCAGAAATTCCATTTGTTTTGGAGCAAAAATGAAGAAATTTCCCTTTTTTGTGGCAAAAGGTATACATTCCCCTTATTTTCAGGCTAAAAAGCAGAAATTCCTTGTATTTTGGAGCAAAATTGCAGAAATTCCCCTAATTGTGGTGCAAAAATGCAGAAATTCCCTATATGTTAGTGCAAAAAACAGAAATTCTCCTTATTTTAGGGCAAAACTCAGAAATTCCACTTATTTTGGGGCAAAATTCCAGAAATTTCCCTTATTTAGGGGCAAAATTGCAGAAATTTCACTTATTTTGGGGCAAAATTGCAGAAATTTCACTTATTTCAGTGAAAAAAGGCAGAAATTTCCTATATTTTGGAGCAAAAATGCAGAAATTTCTGTTATTTTGAGGTAAAAGGCTGAAATTCCCCTTATTTGGGTGTAAAAAGGCAGAAATTTCTCTTATTTTGGGGTAAAATTGCAGAAATTTCACTTATTTCAGGGTAATAAGTCAGAAATTTTCCTTATTTTGGGGCCAAAAAACAGAAATTCCCTTTGTTTTGGGAGAAAAAGACAGAAATTCCACTTTTTTAGAGGCAAAAAAGCAGAAATTCCCCTTATTTTGGAGCAAAAATGAAGGAATTTCACTTTTTAAGGGCAAAAAGGTATGCATTCTTCTTATTTTTGGGCAAAAAGGCAGAAATTCCCCATATTTTGGAGCAAAATTGCAGAAATTTCCCAAATTTTGGGGCAAAAGGCAGAAATTCCCTATATGTTGGGGCAAAAAGACAGAAATTCTCCTTATTTTGGGGCAAAACTCAGAAATTCCACTTATTTTGGAGCAAAATTCCAGAAATTTCACTTATTTTGGGGCAAAATTGCAGAAATTACAATTATTTTGGGGCAAAATTGCAGAAATTTCACTTATTTCAAAAAAAAAGCAGAAATTTTCTTATTTTGGGGCAAAAAGGCAGAAATTTTTTTATTTTGGTACAAAATTGCAGAAATTTTTCTTATTTTGGTGTAAAAAGGCAGAAATTTCTTTTATTTTGCGGCAAAAATGCAGAAATTCCCTTTATTTTGAGGAAAAAGACTGAAATTCCCCTTAATTGGGGGCAAAAAGGCAGAAATTTCTTTATTTTGGGGCAAAATTGCAAAAATTTCACTTATTTCAGTGTAATAAGTCAGAAATTTTCCTTATTTTGGGGCAAAAAACAGAAATTCTCTTTGTTTTTGAGGAAAAAGACAGAAATTCCACTTTTTTAGAGGCAAAAAAGCAGGAATACCTTTTATTTTGGAACAAAAATGAAGAAATTTCTTTTTTTTGTGGCAAAAAGGATACATTCCCCTTATTTTCAGGCTAAAAAGCAGAAATTCCCCGTATTTTGGAGCAAAATTGCAGAAATTCCCCTAATTATGGGGCAAAAAGGCAGAAATTCCCTATATGTTAGGGCAAAAAACAGAAATTCTACTTATTTTGGGGCAAAACTCAGAAATTCCACTCTTTGGGGGCAAAATTCCAGAAATTTCCCTTATTTTGGGGCAAAATTGCAGAAATTTCACTGATTTTGGGCCAAAATTGCAGAAATTTCACTTATTTCAGTGAAAAAAGGGAGAAATTTTTCTTATTTTGGAAAAAAAAGACAGAAATTCCCTTTGTTTTGGGAAAAAAATACATAAATTCCACTTATTTAGAGGCAAAAAAGCAGAAATTTCTCTTATTTTGGGGCAAAATTGCAGAAATTTCACTTACTTCAGGGTAATAAGTCAGAAATTTTTCTTATTTTGGGGCAAAAAAGACAGAAATTATTTTTGTTTTGGAGGAAAAAGACAGAAATTCCACTTATTTAGAGGCAAAAAAGCAGAAATTCCCATTATTTTGGAGCAAAAATGAAGAAATTTTTTTATGGCAAAAAGTTATGCATTCTTCTTATTTTCTGGCAAGAAGGCAGAAATTCCCCATATTTTGGAGCAAAATTGCAGAAATTCCCCTAATTGTTGGGCAAAAGGCAGAAATTCCCTATATGTTTGGGTAAAAAGACAGAAATTCTCCTTATTTTGGGGCAAAGCTAAGAAATTCCTCTTTTTTTGGGGCAAAAAACCAGAAATTTCCCTTATTTTGGGGCAAAATTGCAGAAATTTCACTTATTTTGGGGCAAAATTGCAGAAATTTCACTTATTTCAGTGAAAAAAGGCAGAAATTTTTCTTATTTTGGGGCAAAAAGGCAGAAATTCCTAATATATTGTGGCAAAAATGCAGAAATTCCCCTTATTTTGAGGTAAAAAGGCTGAAATTTCCCTTATATGGGGGCAAAAAGGCAGAAATTTCCCTTGTTTTGGGGCAAAATTGCAGAAATTTCACTTATTTCAGCGTAATAAGTCAGAAAAATTCATTATTTTGGGCAAAAAAGACAGAAATTCCCTTTGTTTTGGGGGAAAAATACATAAATTCCACTTATTTAGAGGCAAAAATGCAGAAATTCCTTTTATTTTGGCCAAAATTGCTGAAATTTCACTTACTTCAGGGTAATAGGTCAGAAAATTTTCTTATTTTGGGCAAAAAAGTCAGTAATTAACTTTGTTTTGGGGGAAAAAGACAGAAATTCCACTTATTTAGAGGCAAAAAAGCAGAAATTCCCCTTATTTTGGAGGAAAAATGAAGAAATTTCCGTTTTTTATAAGAAAAAGTTATGCATTCTTTTTATTTTCTGGCAAAAAGGCAGAAATTCCATGTCTTTTGAAGCAAAATTGCAGAAATTCCCGTAATTGTGGGGCAAAAAGACAGAAATTCTCCTTATTTTGGGTCAAAACTCAGAAATTCCACTTATTTTGGGTCAAATTTTCAATAATTTCACTTATTTTGGGCAAAATTGCAGAAATTTCACTTATTTCAGGGTAATAAGTCAGAAATTTTCCTTATTTTGGGACAAAAAAGACAAATTCCCTTTGTTTTGGGGGAAAAAAACAGAAATTCCACTTATTTAGAGGCAATAAAGCAGAAATTCCCCTCATTTTGGAGCAAAAAGAAGAAATTTCCCTTTTTTATGGCAAAAAGGTATGCATTCTTATTATTTTCGGACAAAAAAGGCAGAAATTCCCCGTATTTTGGAACAAAATTGCAGAAATTCCTCTAATTGTGGGGCAAAAAGGCAGAAATTTCTCTTATTTTGGGGTAAAATTGCAAAAATTTCACTTATTTCATAAAATAAGGCAGAAATTTTCCTTATTTTGGGGCAAAAAGGCAGAAATTCCTAATATTTTGTGGCAAACATGCAGAACTTCCCCTTATTTTGAGGTAAAAAGGCTGAAATTCCCCTTATTTGGGAGCAAAAATCCAGAAATTTCCCTTATTTTGGGGCAAAATTGCAGAAATTTCACTTATTTCAGGGTAATAAGTCAGAAATTTTCCTTATTTTGGGGCAAAAAAGACAGAAATTCCCTTTGTTTTGGGGGAAAAAGACAGAAATTCCACTTATTTAGATGCAAAAATGCAGAAATTCCCTTTATTTTGGAGCAAAAATGAAGAAATTTCCCTTTTTTATGGCAAAAAGTTACGCATTCTTGTTATTTTCGGGCAAATAGGCAGAAATTCCACATATTTTGGAGCAAAATTGTAGAAATTCCCCTAATTGTGGGGCAAAAAGGCAGAAATTCCCTATATGTTTGAGTAAAAAGACAGAAATTCTCTTTATTTGAGGGCAAAACTCAGAAATTCCACTTATTTTGGGGCAAAATTCCAGATATTTCCCTTATTTTGGGGCAAAATTGCAGAAATTTCACTTATGGCAGGGAAAAAAGGCAGAAAATTTCCTTATTTTGGGGCAAAAAGGCAGAAATTCCCCGTATTTTGGAGCAAAATTGCAGAAATTAACTTAATTGTGGGGCAAAAAGGCAGAAATTCCCTATATGTTGGGGCAAAAAGACAGAAATTCTCCTTATTTTGGGGCAAAACTCAGAAATTCCACTTATTTTGGGGCAAAATTCCAGAAATTTCTTTAATTTTGGGGCCAAATTTCAGAAATTTCACTTATTTTGCAGCAAAATTGGAAAAATTTCACCTATTTCAGGGAAAAAAAGCAGAAATTTTCTTATTTTGGGGCAAAAAGGCAGAAATTTCCTTATTTTGGGGCAAAATTGCAGAAATTTCACTTATTTAAATAAAAAGCAGAAATTTTCTTATTTTGGGGCAAAAAGGCAGAAATTTCTTTTATTTTGGTACAAAATTGCAGAAATTTTTCTTATTTTGGAGCAAAAAGGCAGAAATTTCCCATATTTTGGTACAAAATTGCAGAAATTTTTCTTATTTTGGGCAAAAAGGCAGAAATTTCCTTATTTTGAGGCAAAAATGCAGAAATTCCCATTATTTTGAGGAAAAAGGCTGAAATCCACTTAATTGGGGGCAAAAAGGCAAAAATTTCCTTATTTCGGGGCAAAATTGCATAAATTTCACTTATTTCAGGGTAATAATTCAGAAATTTATCTTATTTTGGGGCAAAAAGACAGAAATTCCCTTGTTTTTTGGGGAAAAACACAGAAATTCCACTTTTTTAGAGGCAAAAAAGCAGAAATTTTTTTTTATTTTGGAGCAAAAATGAAGAAATTTCCTTTTTCTGTGGCAAAAGGTATACATTCCTATTATTTTCAGGCTAAAATGCAGAAATTCCCTGTATTTTGGAGCAAAATTGCAGAAATTCCCCTAATTGTGGGGCATCAAGGCAGAAATTCCCTTTATGTTAGGGCAAAAAACAGAAATTCTTCTTATTTTGGGGCAAAACTCATAAATTCCACTTATTTTGGGGCAAAATTCCAGAAATTTCCCTTATTTTGGGGCAAAATTGCAGAAATTTCACTTATTTTGCGGCAAAAAGGCAGAAATTCCTAATATTTTGTGGCAAAAATGCAGAGATTCTCCTTATTTTGAGGTAAAAAGGCTGAAATTCTCCTTATTTGGGGGCAAAAATGCAGAAATTTCCGTTATTTTGGGGCAAAATTGCAGAAATTTCACTTATTTCAGGGTAATAAGTCAGAAATTTTCCATATTTTGTACAAAAAAAGACAGAAATTCCCTTTGTTTTGGGGGAAAAATACATATATTCCACTTATTTAGAGGCAAAAAAGCAGAAATTCCTCTTATTTTGGGGCAAAATTGCAGGAATTTTACTTACTTCAGGGTAATACGTCAGAAATTTTCTTTTTTTGGGGCAAAAAAGACAGAAATTACTTTTATTTTGGGGAAAAAAGACAGAAATTCCACTTATTTAGAGGCTAAAAAGCAGAAATTTCCCTTATTTTGGAGCAAAAATGAAGAAATTTCCCTTTTTTATGGGAAAAAGTTATGCATTCTTCTTATTTTCGGGCAAAAATGCAGAAATTACCTGTATTTTGGAGCAAATTGCAGAAATTCCCCTAATTGTGGGGCAAAAATTCAGAAATTCCCAATATTTTGGGACAAAAAGACAGAAATTCTCCTTATTTTGGGTCAAAACTCAGAAATTCCACTTATTTTGGGGCAAAATTCCAATAATTTCACTTATTTTGGGGCAAAATTGCAGAAATTTCACTTATTTCAGGGTAATAAGTCAGAAATTTTCCTTATTTTGGGGCAAAAAAGACAGAAATTACCTTTGTTTTGGGGGAAAAAGACAGAAATTCCACTTATTTAGAGGCATAAAAGCAGAAATTCCCCTCATTTTGGAGCAAAAATGAAGAAATTTCCCTTTTTTATGGCAAAAAGGTTTGCATTCTTATTATTTTCGGGCAAAAAGGCAGAAATTCCCCGTATTTTATAGCAAAATTGCCGAAATTCCCCTAATTGTGGGGCAAAAAGGAAAATATTCCCTATATGTTGGGGCAAAAAGACAGAAATTCTCCTTATTTTGGAGCAAAACTCAGAAATTCCATTCATTTTGGTGCAAAATTCCAGAAATTTCCCTTATTTTGGGGCAAAATTGCAGAAATTTCTCTTATTTTGGGGCAAAATTTCAGAAATTTCACTTATTTCAGAAAAAAAGCAGAAATTTTCTAATTTTGGGGCAAAAAGGCAGAAATTTTCCATATTTTGGGGCAAAAATGCAAAAATTCCCCTTATTATGAGGTCAAAAGGCTGAAATTCCCCTTATATGGGGGCAAAAAGGCAGAAATTTCCCATATTTTGGGGCAAAAATGCCGAAATTCCCATTATTTTGAGGAAAAAGGCTGAAATTCCACTTAATTGGGGGCAAAAAGGCAAAAATTTCCTTATTTCGGGGCAAAATTGCAAAAATTCCACTTATTTCAGGGTAATAATTCAGAAATTTATCTTATTTTGGGGCAAAAAGACAGAAATTCCCTTGTTTTTTGGGGAAAAACACAGAAATTCCACTTTTTTAGAGGCAAAAAAGCAGAAATTTTTTTTATTTTGGAGCAAAAATGAAGAAATTTCCTTTTTCTGTGGCAAAAGGTATACATTCCTATTATTTTCAGGCTAAAATGCAGAAATTCCCTGTATTTTGGAGCAAAATTGCAGAAATTCCCCTAATTGTGGGGCATAAAGGCAGAAATTCCCTTTATGTTAGTGCAAAAAAAAGAAATTCTCCTTATTTTGGGGCAAAACTCAGAAATTCCACTTATTTTGGGGCAAAATTCCAGAAATTTCCCTTATTTTGGGGCAAAATTGCAGAAATTTCACTTATTTTGCGGCAAAAAGGCAGAAATTCCTAATATTTTGTGGCAAAAATGCAGAGATTCTCCTTATTTTGAGGTAAAAAGGCTGAAATTCTCCTTATTTGGGGGCAAAAATGCAGAAATTTCCCTTATTTTGGGGCAAAATTGCAGAAATTTCACTTATTTCAGGGTAATAAGTCAGAAATTTTCCATATTTTGTACAAAAAAAGACAGAAATTCCCTTTGTTTTGGGGGAAAAATACATATATTCCACTTATTTAGAGGCAAAAAAGCAGAAATTCCTCTTATTTTGGGGCAAAATTGCAGGAATTTTACTTACTTCACGGTAATACGTCAGAAATTTTCTTTTTTTGGGGCAAAAAAGACAGAAATTACCTTTGTTTTGGGGAAAAAAGACAGAAATTCCACTTATTTAGAGGCTAAAAAGCAGAAATTTCCCTTATTTTGGAGCAAAAATGAAGAAATTTCCCTTTTTTATGGGAAAAAGTTATGCATTCTTCTTATTTTCGGGCAAAAATGCAGAAATTACCTGTATTTTGGAGCAAATTGCAGAAATTCCCCTAATTGTGGGGCAAAAATTCAGAAATTCCCTATATTTTGGGACAAAAAGACAGAAATTCTCCTTATTTTGGGGCAAAACTCAGAAATTCCATTCATTTTGGTGCAAAATTCCAGAAATTTCCCTTATTTTGGGGCAAAATTGCAGAAATTTCTCTTATTTTGGGGCAAAATTGCAGAAATTTCACTTATTTCAGAAAAAAAGCAGAAATTTTCTTATTTTGGGGCAAAAAGGCAGAAATTTCCCATATTTTGGGGCAAAAATGCAAAAATTCCCCTTATTATGAGGTAAAAAGGCTGAAATTCCCCTTATTTGGGGGCAAAAAGGCAGAAATTTCCCATATTTTGGGGCAAAAATGCAGAAATTCCCATTATTTTGAGGACAAAATTCTGAAATTCCCTTTATTAGGGGCAAAAAGTCAGAAATTTCCCTTATTTTGGGGCAAAATTGCAGAAATTTCATTTATTTCAGGGTAATAAGTCAGAAATTTTCCTTATTTTGGGGCAAAAAAGACAGAAATTCCCTTTGTTTAGGGGGAAAAAGACAGAAATTCCACTTATTTAGAGGCAAAAAAGCAGAAATTCCCCTTATTTTGGAGCAAAAATGAAGAAATTTCCTTTTTTATGGTAGAAAGGTTTGCATTCCTCTTATTTTTGGGCAAAGAAGCAGAAATTCCCCATATTTTGGAGCAAAATTTCAGAAATTCCCCTAATTGTGGGGCAAAAAGGCAGAAATTCCATATATGTTGGGGAAAAAACTCAGAAATTCTCATTATTTTGAGGAAAAAGGCTGAAATTCCCCTTAATTGGGGCCAAAAGGCAGAAATTTCCTTATTTTGGGGCAAAATTGCAAAAATTTCACTTTTTTCAGGGTAATAATTCAGAAATTTTTCTTATTTTGGGGCAAAAAGACAGAAATTTTCTTGGTTTTTGGGGAAAAAGACAGAAATTCCACTTTTTTAAAGGCTAAAAAGCAGAAATTCCCATTATTTTGGAACAAAAATGAAGAAATTTCCTTTTTCTGTGGCAAAAGGTATACATTCCCCTTATTTTCAGGCTAAAAAGCAGAAATTCCCTGTATTTTGGAGCAAAATTGCAGAAAATCCCCTAATTGTGGGGCATAAAGGCAAAAATTCCCTATATGTTAGGGCAAAAAACAGAAATTCTCCTTATTTTGGGGCAAAACTCATAAATTCCACTTATTTTGGGGAAAATTCCAGAAATTTCCCTTATTTTGGGGCAAAATTGCAGAAATTTCACTTATTTTGGGGCAAAATTGCAAAAATTTCACTTATTTCAGTGAAAAAAGGCAGAAATTTTGCTCATTTTGGGGCAAAAAGTCAGAAATTCCTAATATTTTGTGGCCACAATGCAGAAATTCCCCTTATTTTGAGGTAAAAAGGCTGAAATTCCCCTTATTTGGGGGCAAAAAGGCAGAAATTTCCTTAATTTTGGGGCAAAATTGCAGAAATTTCACTTATTTCAGGGTAATAAGTCAGAAATTTTCCTTATTTTGGGCATAAAAAGACAGAAATTAACTTTGTTTTGGGGGAAAAATACATAAATTCCACTTATTTAGAGGCAAAAAAGTAGAAATTCCCCTTATTTTGGGGCAAAATTGCAATAATTTCACTTACTTCAGGGTAATAAGTCAGAAATTTTCCTTATTTTCTGGCAAAAAGACAGAAATTCCCTTTGTTTTGGGGGAAAAATACATAAATTCCACTTATTTAGAGGCAAAAAAGCAGAAATTCCCTTTATTTTAGGGCAAAATTGCAAAAATTTCACTTATTTCAGTGAAAAAAGGCAGAAATTTTCCTTATTTAGAGGCAAAAAGGCAGAAATTCCTAATATTTTGTGGAAAAATGCAGAAATAATCCCTTATTTTGAGGTAAAAAGGCTGAAATTCCCCTTATTTGGGAGCAAAAAGGCAGAAATTTCCCTAATTGTGGGGCAAAAAGGCAGAAATTCCCTATATGTTGGGGCAAAAATAGAAATTCTCTTTATTTTGGGGCAAAACTTAGAAATTCCACTTATTTCGGAGCAAAATTCCAGAAATTTCACTTATTTTGGGGCAAAATTGCAGAAATTACACTTATTTTGGGGCAAAATTGCAGAAATTTCACTTATTTCAAAAAAAAAAGCAGAAATTATCTTATTTTGGGGCAAAAAGGCAGAAATTTCTTCTATTTTGGTACAAAATTGCAGAAATTTTTTTTATTTGGAGCAAAAAGGCAGAAATTTCTTATATTTTGGGGCAAAAATGAAGAAATTCCCCTTATTTTGAGGAAAAAGGCTGAAATTCCAGTTAATTGGGGGCAAAAAGGCAGAAATTTCCTTATTTTGGGGCAAAATTTCAAAAATTTCACTCATTTTAGGGTAATCAGTCAGAAATTTTTCTTATTTTGGGGCAAAAAGAAAGAAATTCCCTTTGGTTTTGGGGAAAAATATAGAAATTCCACTTTTTTAGAGGCAAAAAAGCAGAAATTCGTTTTATTTTGGAGCAAAAATGAAGAAATTTCTCTTTTTTGTGGCAAAAGGTATACATTCCCCTTATTTTCAGGCTAAAAAGCAGAAATTCCCCGTATTTTGGAGCAAAATTGCAGAAATTCTCCTAATTGTGGGGCAAAAAGGCAGAAATTCCATATATGTTAGGGCAAAAAACAGAAATTCTTTTTATTTTGGGGCAAAACTCAGAAATTCCACTTATGTTGGGGCAAAATTCCAGAAATTTCCCTTATTTTGGGGCAAAATTGCAGAAATTTCACTTATTTCAGGGATAAAAAGCAGAAATTTTTTTATTTTGGGGCAAAAAGGCAGAAATTTCCAATATTTTGGTACAAAATTGCAGAAATTTTTCTTAATTTGGGCAAAAAGGCAGAAATTTCCCATATTTTGGGGCAAACATGCAGAAATTCCCCTTATTTTGAGGGAAAAAGGCTGAAATTCTCCTTATTTGGAAGTAAAAAGGCACAAATTTCCCTTGTTTTGGCGGCAAAATTGCAGAAATTTCACTTATTTCAGAGTAATAAGTCAGAAATTTTCCTTATTTTCGGGCAAAAAAGACCGAAATTCCCTTTGTTTTGGGGGAAAAATACATAAATTCCACTTATTTAGAGGCAAAAAGCAGAAATTCTTTTTATTTTGGGGCAAAATTGCAAAAATTTCACTTATTTCAGTGAAAAAAGGCAGAAATTTTCCTTATTTAGAGCTAAAAAGGCAGAAATTCCTAATATTTTGTGGAAAATGCAGAAATTCCCCTTATTTTGAGGTTAAAAAGCTAAAATTCCCCTTATTTGGGAGCAAAAAGGCAGAAATTTCTTTTATTTTGGGGCAAAATTGCAGAAATTTCACTTATTTCAGGGTAATAAGTCAGAAATTTTCCTTTCTTTGGGGCAAAAAAGACAGAAATTCCCTTTATTTTGGGGGAAAAAAAATTCCACTTATTTAGATGCAAAAAAAGCAGAAATTCCCCTTATTTTGGAGCAAAAATGAAGAAATTTCCCTTTTTATGGCAAAAAGCTATGCATTCTTCTTATTTTCGGGCAAAAAGGCAGAAATTCCCCATATTTTGGAGCAAAATTGCAGAAATTCCCCTAATCGTTGGGCAAAAAGGCAGAAATTCCCTATATGTTGGGGCAAAAACAGAAATTCTCTTTATTTTGGGGCAAAACTTAGAAATTCCTCTTATTTCGGAGGAAAATTTCAGAAATTTCACTTATTTTGGGGAAAAGTTGCAGAAATTTCACTTATTTCAGGGAAAAAAAGCAGAAATTTTATTATTTTGGGGCAAAAAGGCAGAAATTTCCCATATTTTGGTACACAATTGCAGAAATTTTTCTTATTTTGGGCAAAAAAGCAGAAATTTCCCATATTTTGGGGCAAACATTCAGAAATTCCCCTTATTTTAAGGTAAAAAGGGTGAAATTCCCCTTATTTGGGGGTAAAAAGGCAGAAATTTCCCTTATTTTGGGGCAAAATTGCAGAAATTTCACTTATTTCAGGGTAATAAGTCAGAAATTTTCTATATTTTGGGGAAAAAAAGACAGAAATTCCCTTTGTTATGGGGAAAAAAGACAGAAATTCCACTTATTTAGAGGCATAAAAGCTGAAATTCCCCTCATTTTGGAGCAAAAATGAAGAAATTTCACTTTTTTATGTCAAAAAGCTATGCATTCTTCTTATTTTCGACAAAAAAGGCATAAATTCCTCGTATTTTGGAGCAAAATTGCAGAAATTCCCCTAATTGTGGGGCAAAAAGGCAGAAATTCCCTATATGTTAGGGCAAAAAGACAGAAATTCTTTTTATTTTAAGGCAAAACTCAGAAATTTAATGTATTTTGGGGCAAAATTGCAGAAATTTCACTTATTTCAGAAAAAAAAGCAGAAATTTTCTTATTTTGGGGCCAAAAGTCAGAAATTTCTTTTATTTTGTTACAAAATTGCAGAATTTTTTCTTATTTTGGGGCAAAAAGGAAGAAATTTCCCATATTTTGTGGCAAAAATGCAGAAATTTCTCTTATTTTGAGGTAAAAGGCTGAAAATCCCCTTATTTGGGGGCAAAAAGGCAGAAATTTCTCTTATTTTGGGGCAAAATTGCAGAAATTTCACTTATGTCAGGGTAATAAGTCACAAATTTTCCTTATTTTGGGACCAAAAAATAAAAATTCCCTTTGTTTTGGGGGAAAAAGACAGAAATTCTTCTTCTTTAGAGGCAAAAAGACCGAAATTCCTAATATTTTGTGGCAAAAATGCAGAAATTCCCCTTATTTTGAGGTAAAAAGGCTGAAATTCCCCTTATTTGGGAGCAAAAAGGCAGAAATTTCCATTAGTTTGGAGCAAAATTGCAGAAATTTCACTTATTTCAGGGTAATAAGTCAGAAATTTTCCTTATTTTGGGGCAAAAAAGACAGAAATTCCTTTTGTTTTGGGGGAAAAAGACAGAAATTCCACTTATTTAGATGCAAAAAGCAGAAATTCCCTTTACTTTGGAGCAAAAATGAAGAAATTTCCCTTTTTTTATTGCAAAAAGCTATGCATTCTTCTTATTTTCGGGCAAATAGGCAGAAATTCCCTATATGTTAGGGCAAAAAGACAGAAATTCTCCTTATTTTGGGGCAAAACTCAGAAATTCCACTTATTTTGGAGCAAAATTCCAGAAATTTCACTTATTTTGGGGCAAAATTGCAGAAATTTCACTTATTTTGGGGCAAAATTGCAGAAATTTCACTTATTTTGGGGCAAAATTGCAGAAATTTCACTTATTTCAGGAAAAAAAGGCAGAAATTTTCCTTATTTTAGGGCAAAAAGCCAGAAATTCCTGATATTATGTGACAAAAATGCAGAAATTCCCCTTATTTTGAGGTAAAAAGGCTAAAATTCCCCTTATTTGGGGGCAAAAAGGCAGAAAATTCCCTTATTTTGGGGCAAAATTGCAGAAATTTCACTTATTTCAGAGTAATAAGTCAGAAATTTTCCTTATTTTGGGCAAAAAAACAGAAATTCCCTTTGTTTTGGGGGAAAAATACATAAATTCCACTTATTTAGAGGCAAAAAAGCAGAAATTCCCCTTATTTTGGGGGCAAAATTGCAGAAATTTCACTTACTTCAGGGTAATAAGTCAGAAATTCTCCTTATTTTAGGGCAAAAAAGACAGAAATTACCTTTGTTTTGGGGAAAAAAGACAGAAATTCCACTTATTTAGAGGCAAAAAAGCAGAAATTCCCCTTATTTTGGAGCAAAAATGAAGAAATTTCCCTTTTTTATGGCAAAAAGTTATGCATTCTTCTTATTTTCGGGCAAAAAGGCAGAAATTCCCCGTATTTTGGAGCAAAATTGCAGAAATTCCCCTAATTGTGGGGCGAAAATGCAAAAATTCCCTATATGTTGGGGCAAAAAGACAGAAATTCTCCTTATTTGGGGGCAAAACTCAGAAATTCCACTTATTTGGGGGCAAAAATCCAGAGATTTCCCTTATTTTGGGGCAAAATTGCAGAAATTTCACTTATTTTGGGGCAAAATTGCAGAAATTTTACTTATGGCAGATACAAAAGGCAGAAATTTTCCTTATTTTGGGGCAAAAAGGCAGAAATTCCTAATATTTTGTGGCAAAAATGCAGAAATTCCCATTATTTTGAGGTAAAACGGTGTAATTCCTCTTATTTGGGGGCAAAAAGGCAGAAATTCCCCGTATTTTGGAGCAAAATTGCAGAAATTAACCTAAATGTGGGGCAATAAGGCAGAAATTCCCTATATGTTGGGGCAAAAAGACAGAAATTCTCCTTATTTTGGGGCAAAACTCACAAATTCCACTTATTTTGGGGCAAAATTCCAGAAATTTCCCTAATTTTGGGCCAAAATTGCAGAAATTTCACTTATTTTGCGGCAAAATTGGAAAAATTTCACCTATTTCAGGGAAAAAAAGCAGAAATTTTCTTATTTTGTGGCAAAAAGGCAGAAATTTCCCATATTTTGGTACAAAATTGCAGAAATTTTTCTTATTTTGGGCAAAAAGGAAGAAATTTCCTAAATTTTGAGGCAAAAATGCAGAAATTCCCCTTATTTTGAGGAAAAAGGCTGAAATTCCCCTTAATTGGGGGCAAAAAGGCAGAAATTTCCTTATTTTGGGGCAAAATTGCAGAAATTTCACTTATTTAAATAAAAAGCAGAAATTTTCTTATTTTGGAGCAAAAAGGCAGAAATTTCTTTTATTTTGGTACAAAATTGTAGAAATTTTTCTTATTTTGGAGCAAAAAGGCAGAAATTTCCCATATTTTGGTACAAAATTGCAGAAATTTTTTTTATTTTGGGCAAAAATGCAGAAATTCCCATTATTTTGAGGAAAAAGGCTGAAATTCCACTTAATTGGGGGCAAAAAGGCAGAAATTTCCTTATTTCGGGGCAAAATTGCAAAAATTTCACTTATTTCAGGGTAATAATTCAGAAATTTATCTTATTTTGGGGCAAAAAGACAGAAATTCCCTTGTTTTTTGTGGAAAAAGACAGAAATTCCACTTTTTTAGAGGCAAAAAAGCAGAATTTTTTTTATTTTGGAGCAAAAATGAAGAAATTTCCTTTTTCTGTGGCAAAAGGTATACATTCCTCTTATTCTCAGGCTAAAAAGCAGAAATTCCCTGTATTTTGGAGCAAAATTGCAGAAATTCCCCTAATTGTGGGGCATAAAGGCAGAAATTCCCTATATGTTAGGGCAAAAAACAGAAATTCTCCTTATTTTGGGGCAAAACTCAGAAATTCCACTTATTTTGGGGCAAAATTCCAGAAATTTCCCTTATTTTGGGGCAAAATTGCAGAAATTTCACTTTTTTTGGGGCAAAATTGCAAAAATTTCACTTATTTCAGTGAAAAAAGGCAGATATTTTCCTTATTTTGGGGCAAAAAGTCAGAAATTCCTAATATTTTGTGGACAAAATGCAGAAATTCCCCTTATTTTGAGGTAAAAAGGCTGAAATTCCACTTATTTGTGGGCAAAAATGCAGAAATTTCTATTATTTTGGGGCAAAATTGCAGAAATTTCACTTATTTAAGGGTAATAAGTCAGAAATTTTCCTTATTTTGGGCAAAAAAATACAGAAATTCCCTTTGTTTTGGGGGAAAAATACATAAATTCCACTTATTTAGAGGCAAAAAAGCAGAAATTCCCCTTATTTTGGGGCAAAATTGCAGAAATTTCACTTACTTCAGGGTAATAAGTCAGAAATTTTCCTTATTTTCGGGCAAAAAGACAGAAATTCCCTTTGTTTTGGGGGAACAATACATAAATTCCACTTATTTAGAGGCAAAAAAGCAGAAATTCCCTTTATTTTGGGAAAAATTGCAAAAATTTCACTTATTTCAGTGAAAAAAAGAAGAAATTTTACTTATTTAGAGGCAAAAAGGCAGAAATTACTAATATTTTGTGGAAAAATGCAGAAATTCCCCTTATTTTGAGGTAAAAAGGCTGAAATTCCCCTTATTTGGGAGCAAAAAGGCAGAAATTTCCCTTATTTTGGGGCAAGATTGCAGAAATTTCACTTATTTCAGGGTAATAAGTCAGAAATTTTTCTTATTTTGGGGCAAAAAAGACAGAAACTCCCTTTGTTTTTGGGGAAAAAGGAATTCCACTTATTTAGATGCAAAAAAAGCAGAAATTCCTCTAATTTTGGAGCAAAATGAAGAAATTTCCCTTTTTTATGGCAAAAAGCTATGCATTCTTCTTATTTTCGGGCAAAAAGGCAGAAATTCCCCATATTTTGGAGCAAAATTGCAGAAATTTCCCTAATTGTGGGGCAAAAAGGCAGAAATTCCCTATATGTTGGGGCAAAAAACAGAAATTCTCTTTATTTTGGGGCAAAACTTAGAAATTCCACTTATTTCGGAGCAAAATTCCAGAAATTTCACTTATTTTGGGGCAAAATTGCAGAAATTACACTTATTTTGGGGCAAAATTGCAGAAATTTCACTTATTTCAAAAAAAAAAGCAGAAATTATATTATTTTGGGGAAAAAAGGCAGAAATTTTTTTTATTTTGGTACAAAATTGCAGAAATTTTTCTTATTTTGGAGCAAAAAGGCAGAAATTTCTTATATTTTGGGCAAAAATGCAGAAAATCCCCTTATTTTGAGAAATAAGGCTGAAATTCCAGTTAATTGGGGGCAAAAAGGCAGAAATTTCCTTATGTTGGGGCAAAATTGCAAAAATTTCACTTATTTCAGGGTAATCAGTCAGAAATTTTCCTTATTTTGGGGCAAGAAGAAAGAAATTCCCTTTGGTTTTGGGGAAAAAGATAGAAATTCCACTTTTTTAGAGGCAAAGAAGCAGAAATTCCTTTTATTTTGGAGCAAAAATGAAGAAATTTCTCTTTTTTGTTGCAAAAGGTATACATTCCCCTTATTTTCAGGCTAAAAAGCAGAAATTCCCCGTATTTTGGAGCAAAATTGCAGAAATTCTCCTAATTGTGGGGCTAAAGGGCAGAAATTCCTTATGTTAGGGCAAAAAACAGAAATTGTCCTTAATTTGGGGCAAAACTCAGAAATTCGACTTATTTTGGGGCAAAATTCCAGAAATTTCCCTTATTTTGGGGAAAAATTGCAGAAATTTCACTTATTTCAGGGAAAAAAAGCAGAAATTTTCTTATTTTGGGGCAAAAAGGCAGAAATTTCCCATATTTTGGTACAAAATTGCAGAAATTTTTCTTATTTTGGGCAAAAAGGCAGAAATTTCCCATATTTTGGGGCAAACATGCAGAAATTCCTTTTATTTTGAGGTAAAAAGGTTGAAATTCCCCTTATTTGGGGGTAAAAAGGCAGAAATTTCCCTTATTTTGGGGCAAAATTGCAGAAATTTCACTCATTTTAGGGTAATAAGTCTGAAATTTTCTTTATTTTGGGGCAAAAAAGACAGAAATTCCCTTTGTTATGGGGGAAAAAGACAGAAATTCCACTTATTTAGAGGCATAAAAGCAGAAATTCCCCTCATTTAGGAGCAAAAATGAAGAAATTTCACTTTTTTATGGCAAAAAGCTATGCATTCTTCTTATTTTCTAACAAAAAAGGCAGAAATTCCTCGTATTTTGGAGCAAAATTGCAGAAATTCCCCTAATTGTTGGGCAAAAAGGCAGAAATTCCCTATAAGTTGGGGCAAAAAGACAGAAATTCTACTTATTTTAGGGCAAAACTCAGAAATTTAACTTATTTTGGGGCAAAATTGCAGAAATTTCACTTATTTCAGAAAAAAAAGCAGAAATTTTCTTATTTTGGGGCCAAAAGGCAGAAATTTCTTTTATTTTGTTACAAAATTGCAGAATTTTTTCTTATTTTGGGGTAAAAAGTCAGAAATTCCTAATATTTTGTGGACAAAATGCAGAAATTCCCCTTATTTGTGGGCAAAAATGCAGAAATTTCTATTATTTTGGGGCAAAATTGCAGAAATTTCACTTATTATGGGTAATAAGTCAGAAATTTTCCTTATTTTGGGCAAAAAAAGACAGAAATTCCCTTTGTTTTGGGGGAAAAATACATAAATTCCACTTATTTAGAGGCAAAAAAGCAGAAATTCCCCTTATTTTATGGGGCAAAATTGCAGAAATTTCACTTACTTCAGGGTAATAAGTCAGAAATTTTCCTTATTTTCGGGCAAAAAGACAGAAATTCCCTTTGTTTTGAGGGAACAATTCATAAATTCCACTTATTTAGAGGCAAAAAAGCAGAAATTCCCTTTATTTTGGGAAAAATTGCAAAAATTTCACTTATTTCAGTGAAAAAAAGAAGAAATTTTACTTATTTAGAGGCAAAAAGGCAGAAATTACTAATATTTTGTGGGAAAATGCAGAAATTCCCCTTATTTTGAGGTAAAAAGGCTGAAATTCCCCTTATTTGGGAGCAAAAAGGCAGAAATTTCCCTTATTTTGGGGCAAGATTGCAGAAATTTCACTTATTTCAGGGTAATAAGTCAGAATTTTTTCTTATTTTGGGGCAAAAAAAACAGAAATTCCCTTTGTTTTGGGGGAAAAAGGAATTCCACTTATTTAGATGCAAAAAAAGCAGAAATTCCTCTAATTTTGGAGCAAAATGAAGAAATTTCCCTTTTTTATGGCAAAAAGCTATGCATTCTTCTTATTTTCGGGCAAAAAGGCAGAAATTCCCCATATTTTGGAGCAAAATTGCAGAAATTTCCCTAATTGTGGGGCAAAAAGGCAGAAATTCCCTATATGTTGGGGCAAAAATAGAAATTCTCTTTATTTTGGGGCAAAACTTACAAATTCCACTTATCTCGGAGCAAAATTCCAGAAATTTCACTTATTTTGGGGCAAAATTGCAGAAATTACACTTATTTTGGGGCAAAATTGCAGAAATTTCACTTATTTCAAAAAAAAAAGCAGAAATTATATTATTTTGGGGAAAAAAGGCAGAAATTTTTTTTATTTTGGTACAAAATTGCAGAAATTTTTCTTATTTTGGAGCAAAAAGGCAGAAATTTCTTATATTTTGGGCAAAAATGCAGAAATTCCCCTTATTTTGAGAAATAAGGCTGAAATTCCAGTTAATTGGGGGCAAAAAGGCAGAAATTTCCTTATGTTGGGGCAAAATTGCAAAAATTTCACTTATTTCAGGGTAATCAGTCAGAAATTTTCCTTATTTTGGGGCAAGAAGAAAGAAATTCCCTTTGGTTTTGGGGAAAAAGATAGAAATTCCACTTTTTTAGAGGCAAAGAAGCAGAAATTCCTTTTATTTTGGAGCAAAAATGAAGAAATTTCTCTTTTTTGTTGCAAAAGGTATACATTCCCCTTATTTTCAGGCTAAAAAGCAGAAATTCCCCGTATTTTGGAGCAAAATTGCAGAAATTCTCCTAATTGTGGGGCAAAAGGGCAGAAATTCCTTATGTTAGGGCAAAAAACAGAAATTGTCCTTAATTTGGGGCAAAACTCAGAAATTCGACTTATTTTGGGGCAAAATTCCAGAAATTTCCCTTATTTTGGGGAAAAATTGCAGAAATTTCACTTATTTCAGGGAAAAAAAGCAGAAATTTTCTTATTTTGGGGCAAAAAGGCAGAAATTTCCCATATTTTGGTACAAAATTGCAGAAATTTTTCTTATTTTGGGCAAAAAGGCAGAAATTTCCCATATTTTGGGGCAAACATGCAGAAATTCCTTTTATTTTGAGGTAAAAAGGTTGAAATTCCCCTTATTTGGGGGTAAAAAGGCAGAAATTTCCCTTATTTTGGGGCAAAATTGCAGAAATTTCACTCATTTTAGGGTAATAAGTCTGAAATTTTCTTTATTTTGGGGCAAAAAAGACAGAAATTCCCTTTGTTATGGGGGAAAAAGACAGAAATTCCACTTATTTAGAGGCATAAAAGCAGAAATTCCCCTCATTTAGGAGCAAAAATGAAGAAATTTCACTTTTTTATGGCAAAAAGCTATGCATTCTTCTTATTTTCTAACAAAAAAGGCAGAAATTCCTCGTATTTTGGAGCAAAATTGCAGAAATTCCCCTAATTGTTGGGCAAAAAGGCAGAAATTCCCTATAAGTTGGGGCAAAAAGACAGAAATTCTACTTATTTTAGGGCAAAACTCAGAAATTTAACTTATTTTGGGGCAAAATTGCAGAAATTTCACTTATTTCAGAAAAAAAAAGCAGAAATTTTCTTATTTTGGGGCCAAAAGGCAGAAATTTCTTTTATTTTGTTACAAAATTGCAGAATTTTTTCTTATTTTGGGGTAAAAAGTCAGAAATTCCTAATATTTTGTGGACAAAATGCAGAAATTCCCCTTATTTTGAGGTAAAAAGGCTGAAATTCCCCTTATTTGTGGGCAAAAATGCAGAAATTTCTATTATTTTGGGGCAAAATTGCAGAAATTTCACTTACTATGGGTAATAAGTCAGAAATTTTCCTTATTTTGGGCAAAAAAAGACAGAAATTCCATTTGTTTTGGGGGAAAAATACATAAATTCCACTTATTTAGAGGCAAAAAAGCAGAAATTCCCCTTATTTTATGGGGCAAAATTGCAGAAATTTCACTTACTTCAGGGTAATAAGTCAGAAATTTTCCTTATTTTCGGGCAAAAAGACAGAAATTCCCTTTGTTTTGAGGGAACAATACATAAATTCCACTTATTTAGAGGCAAAAAAGCAGAAATTCCCTTTATTTTGGGAAAAATTGCAAAAATTTCACTTATTTCAGTGAAAAAAAGAAGAAATTTTACTTATTTAGAGGCAAAAAGGCAGAAATTACTAATATTTTGTGGGAAAATGCAGAAATTCCCCTTATTTTGAGGTAAAAAGGCTGAAATTCCCCTTATTTGGGAGCAAAAAGGCAGAAATTTCCCTTATTTTGGGGCAAGATTGCAGAAATTTCACTTATTTCAGGGTAATAAGTCAGAAATTTTTCTTATTTTGGGGCAAAAAAAACAGAAATTCCCTTTGTTTTGGGGGAAAAAGGAATTCCACTTATTTAGATGCAAAAAAAGCAGAAATTCCTCTAATTTTGGAGCAAAATGAAGAAATTTCCCTTTTTTATGGCAAAAAGCTATGCATTCTTCTTATTTTCGGGCAAAAAGGCAGAAATTCCCCATATTTTGGAGCAAAATTGCAGAAATTTCCCTAATTGTGGGGCAAAAAGGCAGAAATTCCCTATATGTTGGGGCAAAAATAGAAATTCTCTTTATTTTGGGGCAAAACTTACAAATTCCACTTATTTCGGAGCAAAATTCCAGAAATTTCACTTATTTTGGGGCAAAATTGCAGAAATTACACATATTTTGGGGCAAAATTGCAGAAATTTCACTTATTTCAAAAAAAAAAGCAGAAATTATATTATTTTGGGGCAAAAAGGCAGAAATTTTTTTTATTTTGGTACAAAATTGCAGAAATTTTTCTTATTTTGGAGCAAAAAGGCAGAAATTTCTTATATTTTGGGGCAAAAATGCAGAAATTCCCCTTATTTTGAGAAAAAAGGCTGAAATTCCAGTTAATTGGGGGCAAAAAGGCAGAAATTTACTTATGTTGGGGCAAAATTGCAAAAATTACACTTATTTAAGGGTAATCAGTCAGAAATTTTCCTTATTTTGGGGCAAGAAGAAAGAAATTCCCTTTGGTTTTGGGGAAAAATATAGAAATTCCACTTTTTTAGAGGCAAAGAAGCAGAAATTCCTTTTATTTTGGAGCAAAAATGAAGAAATTTCTCTTTTTTGTTGCAAAAGGTATACATTCCCCTTATTTTCAGGCTAAAAAGCAGAAATTCCCCGTATTTTGGAGCAAAATTGCAGAAATTCTCCTAATTGTGGGGCAAAAGGGCAGAAATTCCTTATGTTAGGGCAAAAAACAGAAATTCTCCTTAATTTGGGGCAAAACTCAGAAATTCCACTTATTTTGGGGCAAAATTCCAGAAATTCCCCTTATTTTGGGGAAAAATTGCAGAAATTTCACTTATTTCAGGGAAAAAAAGCAGAAATTTTCTTATTTTGGGGCAAAAAGGCAGAAATTTCCCATATTTTGGTACAAAATTGCAGAAATTTTTCTTATTTTGGGCAAAAAGGCAGAAATTTCCCATATTTTGGGGCAAACATGCAGAAATTCCTTTTATTTTGAGGTAAAAAGGGTGAAATTCCCCTTATTTGGGGGTAAAAAGGCAGAAATTTCCCTTATTTTGGGGCTTAATTGCAGAAATTTCACTCATTTTAGGGAAATAAGTCAGAAATTTTCTTTATTTTGGGGCAAAAAAGACAGAAATTCCCTTTGTTATGGGGGAAAAAGACAGAAATTCCACTTATTTAGAGGCATAAAAGCAGAAATTCCCCTCATTTTGGAGCAAAAATGAAGAAATTTCACTTTTTTATGGCAAAAAGCTATGCATTCTTCTTATTTTCTAACAAAAAAGGCAGAAATTCCTCATATTTTGGAGCAAAATTGCAGAAATTCCCCTAATTGTGGGGCAAAAAGGCAGAAATTCCCTATAAGTTGGGGCAAAAATACAGAAATTCTACTTATTTTAGGGCAAAACTCAGAAATTTAACGTATTTTGGGGCAAAATTGCAGAAATTTCACTTATTTCAGAAAAAAAAAGCAGAAATTTTCTTATTTTGGGGCCAAAAGGCAGAAATTTCTTTTATTTTGTTACAAAATTGCAGAATTTTTTCTTATTTTGGGGCAAAAAGGCCGAAATTTCCCATATTTTGGGGCAAATATGCAGAAATTTCTCTTATTTTGAGGTAAAAGGCTGAAAATCCCCTTATTTGGGGGCAAAAAGGCAGAACTTTCTCTTATTTTGGGGCAAAATTGCAGTAATTTCACTTATGTCAGGGTAATAAGTCAGAAATTTTCCTTAATTTGGGACCAAAAAATAGAAATTCTTTTCCTTTTGGGGAAAAAAGACAGAAATTCCACTTCTTTAGAGGCAAAAAGACAGAAATTCCTAATATTTTGATGCAAAAATGCAGAAATTCCCCTTATTTTGACATAAAAAGGCTGAAATTCCCCTTATTTGGGAGCCAAAAGGCAGAAATTTCCATTATTTTGGGGCAATATTGCAGAAATTTCACTTAATTCAGGGTAATAAGTCAGAAATTTTCCTTATTTTGGGGCAAAAAATACAAATTCCCTTTATTTTGGGGGAAAAAGACAGAAATTTCACTTATTTAGATGCAAAAAAGCAGAAATTCCCCTTATTTTGGAGAAAAAAATGAAGAAATTTCTCTTTTTAGTGGCAAAAGGTATACATTCCCCTTATTTTCAGGCTAAAAAGCAGAAATTCCCTGTATTTTGGAGCAAAATTGCAGAAATTCCCCTAATTGTGGGGCATAAAGGCAGAAATTCCCTATATGTTAGGGCAAAAAACAGAAATTCTCCTTATTTTGGGGCAAAACTCAGAAATTCCACTTATTTTGGGGCAAAATTCCAGAAATATCCCTTATTTTGGGGCAAAATTGCAGAAATTTCACTTATTTTGGGGCAAAATTGCGAAAATTTCACTTATTTCAGTGAAAAAAGGCAGAAATTTTCCTTATTTTGGGGCAAAAAGTCAGAAATTCCTAATATTTTGTGGACAAAATGCAGAAATTAACCTTATTTTGAGGTAAAAATGCTGAAATTCCCCTTATTTGGGGGCAAAAATGCAGAAATTTCTATTATTTTGGGGCAAAATTGCAGAAATTTCACTTATTTCAGGGTAATAAGTCAGAAATTTTCCTTATTTTGGGCAAAAAAAGACAGAAATTCCCTTTGTTTTGGGGGGAAAATACATAAATTCCACTAATTTAGAGGCAAAAAAGCAGAAATTCTCCTTATTTTGGGGCAAAATTGCCGAAATTTTACTTACTTCAGGATAATAAGTCAGAAATTTTCCTTATTTTCGGGCAAAAAGACAGAAATTCCCTTTGTTTTGAGGGAACAATACATAAATTCCACTTATTTAGAGGCAAAAAAGCAGAAATTCCCTTTATTTTGGGAAAAATTGCAAAAATTTCACTTATTTCAGTGAAAAAAAGAAGAAATTTTACTTATTTAGAGGCAAAAAGGCAGAAATTACTAATATTTTGTGGGAAAATGCAGAAATTCCCCTTATTTTGAGGTAAAAAGGCTGAAATTCCCCTTATTTGGGAGCAAAAAGGCAGAAATTTCCCTTATTTTGGGGCAAGATTGCAGAAATTTCACTTATTTCAGGGTAATAAGTCAGAAATTTTTCTTATTTTGGGGCAAAAAAAACAGAAATTCCCTTTGTTTTGGGGGAAAAAGGAATTCCACTTATTTAGATGCAAAAAAAGCAGAAATTCCTCTAATTTTGGAGCAAAATGAAGAAATTTCCCTTTTTTATGGCAAAAAGCTATGCATTCTTCTTATTTTCGGGCAAAAAGGCAGAAATTCCCCATATTTTGGAGCAAAATTGCAGAAATTTCCCTAATTGTGGGGCAAAAAGGCAGAAATTCCCTATATGTTGGGGCAAAAATAGAAATTCTCTTTATTTTGGGGCAAAACTTACAAATTCCACTTATTTCGGAGCAAAATTCCAGAAATTTCACTTATTTTGGGGCAAAATTGCAGAAATTACACATATTTTGGGGCAAAATTGCAGAAATTTCACTTATTTCAAAAAAAAAAGCAGAAATTATATTATTTTGGGGCAAAAAGGCAGAAATTTTTTTTATTTTGGTACAAAATTGCAGAAATTTTTCTTATTTTGGAGCAAAAAGGCAGAAATTTCTTATATTTTGGGGCAAAAATGCAGAAATTCCCCTTATTTTGAGAAAAAAGGCTGAAATTCCAGTTAATTGGGGGCAAAAAGGCAGAAATTTACTTATGTTGGGGCAAAATTGCAAAAATTACACTTATTTAAGGGTAATCAGTCAGAAATTTTTCTTATTTTGGGGCAAGAAGAAAGAAATTCCCTTTGGTTTTGGGGAAAAATATAGAAATTCCACTTTTTTAGAGGCAAAGAAGCAGAAATTCCTTTTATTTTGGAGCAAAAATGAAGAAATTTCTCTTTTTTGTTGCAAAAGGTATACATTCCCCTTATTTTCAGGCTAAAAAGCAGAAATTCCCCGTATTTTGGAGCAAAATTGCAGAAATTCTCCTAATTGTGGGGCAAAAGGGCAGAAATTCCTTATGTTAGGGCAAAAAACAGAAATTCTCCTTAATTTGGGGCAAAACTCAGAAATTCCACTTATTTTGGGGCAAAATTCCAGAAATTCCCCTTATTTTGGGGAAAAATTGCAGAAATTTCACTTATTTCAGGGAAAAAAAGCAGAAATTTTCTTATTTTGGGGCAAAAAGGCAGAAATTTCCCATATTTTGGTACAAAATTGCAGAAATTTTTCTTATTTTGGGCAAAAAGGCAGAAATTTCCCATATTTTGGGGCAAACATGCAGAAATTCCTTTTATTTTGAGGTAAAAAGGGTGAAATTCCCCTTATTTGGGGGTAAAAAGGCAGAAATTTCCCTTATTTTGGGGCAAAATTGCAGAAATTTCACTCATTTTAGGGAAATAAGTCAGAAATTTTCTTTATTTTGGGGCAAAAAAGACAGAAATTCCCTTTGTTATGGGGGAAAAAGACAGAAATTCCACTTATTTAGAGGCATAAAAGCAGAAATTCCCCTCATTTTGGAGCAAAAATGAAGAAATTTCACTTTTTTATGGCAAAAAGGTATGCATTCTTATTATTTTTGGACAAAGAAGGCAGAAATTCCTCGTATTTCGGAGCAAAATTGCAGAAATTCTTCTAATTTTGGGGTAAAAAGGCAGAAATTCCCTATATGTTGGGGCAAAAGACAAAAATTCTCCTTATTTTAGGGCAAAACTCAGAAATTTAACTTATTTTGGGGCAAAATTGCAGAAATTTCACTTATTTCAGAAAAAATAGCAGAAATTTTCTTATTTTGGGGCCAAAAGTCAGAAATTTCTTTTATTTTGTTACAAAATTGCAGAATTTTTTCTTTTTTGGGGCAAAAAGGCAGAAATTTCCCATATTTTGGGGCAAAAATGCAGAAATTTCTTTTATTTTGAGGTAAAAGGCTGAAATTCCTTTTATTTGGGGGCAAAAAGGCAGAAATTTCTCTTATTTTGGGGTAAAATTGCAGAAATTTCACTTATGTCAGGGTAATAAGTCAGGAATTTCCTTTATTTTGGGGCCAAAAAACAGAAATTCCCTTTGTTTTGGGGAAAAAATACAGAAATTCCACTTATTTAGAGGCAAAAAGGCAGAAATTCCTAATATTTTGTGGCAAAAATGCAGAAATTCCCCTTATTTTGAGGTTAAAAGGCTGAAATTCCCTTTATTTGGGAGCAAAAAGGCAGAAATTTCTCTTATTTGGGGGCAAAATTGCAGAAATTTCACTTATTTCAGAAAAAATAGCAGAAATTTTTTTATTTTGGGGCCAAAAGTCAGAAATTTCTTTTATTTTGTTACAAAATTGCAGAATTTTTTCTTATTTTGGGGCAAAAAGGCAGAAATTTCCCATATTTTGGGGCAAAAATGCAGAAATTTCTTTTATTTTGAGGTAAAAGGCTGAAATTCCTTTTATTTGGGGGCAAAAAGGCAGAAATTTCTCTTATTTTGGGGCAAAATTGCAGAAATTTCACTTATGTCAGGGTAATAAGTCAGGAATTTCCTTTATTTTGAGGCCAAAAAACAGAAATTCCCTTTGTTTTGGGTTAAAAATACAGAAATTCCACTTATTTAGAGGCAAAAAGGCAGAAATTCCTAATATTTTGTGGCAAAAATGCAGAAATTCCCCTTATTTTGAGGTTAAAAGACTGAAATTCCCTTTATTTGGGAGCAAAAAAACAGAAATTTCTCTTATTTTGGGGCAAAATTGCAGAAATTTCACTTATTTCAGGGTAATAAGTCAGAAATTTTCCTTATTTTGGGGCAAAAAAGACAGAAATTCCCTTTGTTTTGAAGGAAAAAGACAGAAATTCCACTTATTTAGATGCAAAAAAGCAGAAATTCCCTTTATTTTGGAGCAAAAATGAAAAAATTTCCCGTTTTTATGGCAAAAAGCTATGCATTCTTCTTATTTTTGAGCAAAAAGGCAGAAATTCCCCATATTTTGGAGCAAAATTGCAGAAATTCCTCTAATTGTGGGGCAATAAGGCAGAAATTCCCTAAATGTTGGGGCAAAAAGACAGAAATTCTCCTTATTTTGGGGCAAAACTCAGAAATTCCACTTATTTCGGAGCAAAATTCCAGAAATTTCACTTATATTGGGGCAAAATTGCAGAAATTACACTTATTTTGGAGCAAAATTGCAGAAATTTCACTTATTTCAAAAAAAAAGCAGAAATTTTTTTATTTTGGGGCAAAAAGGCAGAAATTTCTTTTATTTTGGTACAAAATTGCAGAAATTTTTCTTATTTTGGAGCAAAAAGGCAGAAATTTTCCATATTTTGGGGCAAATATGCAGAAATTCCCCTTATTTTGAGTAAAAAGCCTGAAATTCCCCTTAATTGGGGGCAAAAAGGCAGAAATTTCCTTATTTTGAGGCAAAATTGTAAAAATTTCACTTATTTCAGGGTAATCAGTCAGAAATTTTCCTTATTTTGGGGCAAAAAGACAGAAATTCCCTTTGTTTTTGGGGAAAAAGACAGATATTCCACTTTTTAGAGGCAAAAAAGCAGAACTTTCTTATTATTTTGGAGCAAAAATAAAGAAATTTCTCTTTTTTGTGGCAAAAGATATACATTCCCCTTATTTTCAGGCTAAAAAGCAGAAATTCCCCGTATTTTGGAGCAAAATTGCAGAAATTCCCCTAATTGTGGGGCAAAAAGGCAGAAATTCCCTATATGTTAGGGCAAAAAAAAGAAATTCTCCTTATTTTGGGGCAAAACTCAGAAATTCCACTTATTTTGGGGCAAAATTCCAGAAATTTCCCTTATTTTGGGGCAAAATTGCAGAAATTTCACTTATTTTAGTGAAAAAAGGCAGAAATTTTTTTTATTTTGGGGCAAAAAGGCAGAAATTCCTAATATTTTGTGGCAAAAATGCAGAAATTCCTTTTATTTTGAGGTAAAAATGCTGAAATTCCCCTTATTTGGGGGCAAAAAAGCAGTAATTTCCCTTATTTTGGGGCAATATTGCAGAAATTTCACTTATTTCAGGGTAATAAGTCAGAAATTTTCCTTATTTTGGGGCAAAAAGACAGAAATTCCCTTTGTTTTGGGGACAAAATACATAAATTCCACTTATTTAGAGGCAAAAAAGCAAAAATTCCCCTTATTTTGATTCAAAATTGCAGAAATTTCACTTACTTCAGGGTAATAAGTCAGAAATTTTCCTTATTTGGGGGCAAAAAAGACAGAAATTACTTTTGTTTTGGGGGAAAAGACAGAAATTCCACTTATTTAGAGGCAAAAAAGCAGAATTTCCCTTATTTTGGAGCAAAAATGAAGAAATTTCCCTTTTTTATGGCAAAAAGTTATGCATTCTTCTTATTTTCGGGCAAAAAGGCAGAAATTCCCGGTATTTTGGAGCAAAATTGCAGAAATTCCCCTAATTGTGGGGCAAAAAGGCAGAAATTCCCTATATGTTGGGGCAAAAAGACAGAAATTCTCCTTATTTGGGGGCAAAACTCAGAAATTCCACTTATTTTGGGGCAAAATTCCAGAGATTTCCCTTATTTTGGGGCAAAATTGCAGAAATTTCACTTATGGCAGAGAAAAAAGGAAGAAATTTTCCTTATTTTGGGGCAAAAAGGCAGAAATTCCTAATATTTTGTAGCAAAAAGGCAGAAATTCCCCTTATTTTGAGGTAAAAGGGTGAAATTCCTCTTATTTGGGATCAAAAAGGCAGAAATTTCCCTTATTTTGTGGCAAAATTGCAGAAATTTCAATTATTTCAGGGTAATAAGTCAGAAAATTTCCTTATTTTGGTGCAAAAAAGACAGAAATTCCCCTTCTTTTGGGGGAAAAAGACCGAAATTCCACATATTTAGAGGCCAAAAAGCAGAAATTCCCCTTATTTTGGAGCAAAATTACAGAAATATTCCTTTTTTATGGAAAAAGGTATGCATTCTTCTTATTTTTGGGCAAAAAGGCAGAAATTCCCCGTATTTTGGAGCAAAATTGCAGAAATTAACCTAATTGTAGGGCAAAAATGCAGAAATTCCCTATATGTTGGGGCAAAAAGACAGAAATTCTCCTTATTTTGGGGAAACTCAGAAATTCCACTCATTTTGGGGCAAAATTCCAGAAATTTCCCTTATTTTGTGGCAAAAGTGCAGAAATTTCACTTATTTTGTGGCAAAATTAGAGAAATTTCACTTATTTCAGGAAAAAAAAGCAGAAATTTTCTTATTTTGGGGCAAAAAGGCAGAAATTTCCCATATTTTGGGGCAAACATGCAGAAATTCCCCTTCATTTTGAGGTAAAAATGCTGAAATTCCCCTTATTTGGGGGTAAAAAGGCAGAAATTTCCCTTATTTTGGGGCAAAATTGCAGAAATTTCACTTATTTCAGGATAATAAGTCAGAAATTTTCCTTATTTTGGGGCAAAAAAGACAGAAATTCCCTTTGTTTTGGGAGAAAAAGACAGAAATTCCACTTATTTAGAGGCATAAAAGCAGAAATTCCCCTCATTTTGGAGCAAAAATGAAGAAATTTCCCTTTTTTATGGCAAAAAGGTATGCATTCTTATTATTTTCGGAAAAAAAAGGCAGAAATTCCCCGTATTTTTGAGCAAAATTGCAGAAATTCCCCTAATTGTGGGGCAAAAAGGCAGAAATTCCCTATATGTTGGGGCAAAAAGACAGAAATTCTCCTTATTTTAGGGCAAAACTCAGAAATTTAACTTATTTTGGGGCAAAATTGCAGAAATTTCACTTATTTCATAAAAAAGCAGAAATTTTCTTATTTTGGAGCCAAAAGGCAGAAATTTCTTTTATTTTGTTACAAAATTGCAGAATTTTTTCTTATTTTGGGGCAAAAAGGCAGAAATTTCTTATATTTTGGGGCAAAAATGCAGAATTTTTTTTTATATTTTGAGTTAAAAGGCTGAAATTCCCCTTATTTGGGGTCAAAAAGGCAGAAATTTTCCTTATTTTGGGGCAAAATTGCAGAAATTTCACTTATTTCAGGGTAATAAGTCAGAAATTTTCCTTATTTTGGGGCAAAAAAGACAGAAATTCCCTTTGTTTACGGAGAAAAAGACAGAAATTCCACTTATTTAGAGGCATGAAAGCAGAAATTCCCCTCATTTTGGAGCAAAAATGAAGAAATTTCCCTTTTTTATGGCAAAAAGGTATGCATTCTTATTATTTTCGGACAAAAAAGGCAGAAATTCCCCGTATTTTTGAGCAAAATTGCAGAAATTCCCCTAATTGTGGGGCAAAAAGGCAGAAATTCCCTATATGTTGGGGCAAAAAGACAGAAATTCTCCTTATTTTAGGGCAAAACTCAGAAATTTAACTTATTTTGGGGCAAAATTGCAGGAATTTCACTTATTTCATAAAAAAAGCAGAAATTTCCTTATTTTGGTGCCAAAAGGCAGAAATTTCTTTTATTTTGTTACAAAATTGCAGAATTTTTTGTTATTTTGGGGCAAAAAGGCAGAAATTTCCCATATTTTGGGGCAAAAATGCAGAAATTCCCCTTATTTTGAGTAAAAAGGCTAAAATTCCCCTTAATTAAGGGCAAAAAGGCAGAAATTTCCTTATTTTGGGGCAAAATTGCAAAAATTTCACTGATTTCAGGGTAATCAGTCAGAAATTTTCCTTATTTTGGGGCAAAAAACAGAAATTCCCTTTGTTTTTGGGGAAAAAGACAGATATTCCACTTTTTTAGAGGCAAAAAAGTAGAAATACCTTTTATTTTGGAGCAAAAATAAAGAAATTTCTCTTTTTTGTGGCAAGAGGTATACATTCCCCTTATTTTCAGGCTAAAAAGCAGAAATTCCCCGTATTTTGGAGCAAAATTGCAGAAATTCCCCTAATTGTGGGGCAAAAAGGCAGAAATTCCCTATATGTTAGGGCAAAAAAAAGAAATTCTCTTTATTTTGGGGCAAAACTCAGAAATTCCACTTATTTTGGGGCAAAATTCCAGAAATTTCTTTTATTTTGGGGCAAAATTGCAGAAATTTCACTTATTTTGGGGCAAAATTGCAGAAATTTCACTTATTTCAGTGAAAAAAGGCAGAAATTTTCCTTATTTTGGGGCATAAAGGCAGAAATTCTTAATATTTTGTGGCAAAAATGTAGAAATTCCCCTTATTTTTAGGTAAAAATGCTGAAATTCCCTTTATTTGGGGGGCAAAAAAGCAGAAATTTCCCTTATTTTGGGGCAAAATTGCAGAAATTTCACTTATTTCAGGGTAATAAGTCAGAAATTTTCCTTATTTTGGGCAAAAAAGACAGAAATTCTCTTTGTTTTCGGGGAAAAATACATAAATTTCACTTATTTAGAGGCAAAAAAGCAGAAATTCCCCTTATTTTGGGGCAAAATTGCAGAAATTTCACTTACTTTAGGGTAATAAGTCAGAAATTTTCTTTATTTTGGGGCAAATAGACAGAAATTACCTTTGTTTTGGGGGAAAAAGACAGAAATTCCACTTATTTAGAGGCAAAAAAGCAGAATTCCCCTTATTGTGGAGCAAAAATGAAGAAATTTCCATTTTTATGGCAAGAAGCTATGCATTCTTCTTATTTTCAGGCAAAAAGGCAGAAATTCCCCATATTTTTGAGCAATATTGCAGAAATTCCCCTAATTGTGGGGCAAAAAGGCAGAAATTCCCTATATGTTGGGGCAAAAAGACAGAAATTCTCCTTATTTTGGGGCAAAACTCAGAAATTCCACTTATTTTGGAGCAAAATTCAAGAAATTTCACTTATTTTGGGGCAAAATTGCAGAAATTTCACTTATTTTGGGGCAAAATTGCAGAAATTTCACTTATTTAAAAAAAAGCAGAAATTTTTTCATTTCGAGGCAAAAAAGCAGAAATTTCTTTTATTTTGGTACAAAATTGCAGAAATTTTTCTTATTTTGGAGCAAAAAGGCAGAAATTTCCCATATTTTGGGACAAAAATGCAGAAATTCCCCTTATTTTGAGGAAAAACGCTGAAATTCCCCTTATTTGGGGGCAAAACGTCAGAAATTTCCTTATTTTAAGGCAAAATTGCAAAAATTTCACTTATTTCAGGGTAATAAGTCAGAAATTTTTCTTATTTTCGGGCAAAAAGACAAAAATTCCCTTTGTTTTTTCGGAAAAAGACAGAAATTTCACTTTTTTAGAGGCAAAAAAGCAGAAATTTTTTTTATTTTGGAGCAAAAATGAAGAAATTTCCCTTTTTTGTGGCAAAAGGTATAAATTCCCCTTATTTTCAGGCTAAAAAGCAGAAATTCCCTGAATTTTGGAGCAAAATTACAGAAATTCCCCTAATTGTGGGGCAAAAATGCAGAAATTCCCCATATGTTAGGGCAAAAAACAGAAATTCTCCTTATTTTTGGGCAAAACTCCGAAATTCCACTTATTTTGGGGCAAAATTCCAGAAATTTCCCTTATTTTGTGGCAAAATTGCAGAAATTTCACTTATTTTGGGGCAAAATTGCAAAAATTTCACTTATTTCAGTGAAAAAGGCAGAAATTTTTCTTATTTTGGGGCAAAAGGCAGAAATTCCTAATATTTTGTGGCACAAATGCAGAAATTCCCCTTATTTTGAGGTAAAAAGGCTGAAATTCCTCTTATTTGGGGGCAAAAAGGAAGAAATTTCCCTTATTTTGAAGCAAAATTGCAGAAATTTCACTTATTTCAGGGCAATAAGTCAGATATTTTCCTTATTTTGGGCAAAAAAAGACAGAAATTCCATTTGTTTTCGGGGGAAAATACATAAATTCCACTTATTTAGAGGCAAAAAAGCAGAAATTCCCCTTATTTTGGGGCAAAATTTCAGAAATTTCACTTACTTCAGGGTAATAAGTCAGAAATTTTCCTTATTTTGGGGCAAAAAAGACAGAAATTTCTTTGTTTTGAAAGAAAAAAACAAAAATTCCACTTATTTAGAGGTAAAAAAGCAGAAATTCCCCTTATTTTGGAGCAAAATTACAGAAATTTCTCTTTTTTATGCCAAAAAGATATGCATTCTTCTTATTTTCGGGCAAAAAGGCAGAAATTCCCCGTATTTTGGAGCAAAATTGCAGAAATTAACCTAATTGTGGGGCAAAAAGGCAGAAATTCCCTATATGTTGGGGCAAAAAACAGAAATTCTCCTTATTTTGGGGCAAAATTCAGAAATTTCACTTATTTTGGGGCAAAATTCCAGAAATTTCCCTTATTTTGGGGCAAAATTGGAGAAATTTCACTTATTTTGCGGAAAAATTGGAGAAATTTCACTTATTTAAAAAAAAAAAAAACAGAAATTTTTTTATTTTGGGGCAAAAAGGCAGAAATTTCCCATATTTTGGTACAAAATTGCCAAAATTTTTCTTTTTTTGTGCAAAAAGTTAGAAATTTCCCATATTTTGGGGCAAACATCCAAAAATTCCTCTTCATTTTGAGGTAAAAAGGCTGAAATTCCCCTTATTTGGGGGTAAAAACGCAGAAATTTCCCTTATTTTGGGGCAAAATTGCAGAAATTTCACTTATTTCAGGGTAATAAGTCAGAAATTTTCCTTATTTTGGGGCAAAAAAGACAGAAATTCCCTTTGTTTTGGGGGAAAAAGACAGAAATTCCACTTATTTAAAGGCATAAAAGCAGAAATTCCCCTCATTTTGGAGCAAAAATGAAGAAATTTCCCTTTTTTATAGCAAAAAGGTATGCATTCTTATTATTTTCGGACAAAAAAGGCAGAAATTCCCCGTATTTCGGAGCAAAATTGCAGAAATTCCCCTAATTGTGGGGTAAAAAGGCAGAAATTCCCTATATGTTGGGGCAAAAGACAAAAATTCTCCTTATTTTTGGGCAAAACTCAGAAATTTAACTTATTTTGGGGCAAAATTGCAGAAATTTTACTTATTTCAGAAAAAATAGCAGAAATTTTCTTATTTTGGGGCCAAAAGTCAGAAATTTCTTTTATTTTGTTACAAAATTGCAGAATTTTTTCTTATTTTGGGGCAAAAAGGCAGAATTTTCCCATATTTTGGGGCAAAAATGCAGAAATTTCTTTTATTTTGAGGTAAAAGGCTGAAATTCCTTTTATTTGGGGGCAAAAAAGCAGAAATTTCTCTTATTTTGGGGCAAAATTTCAGAAATTTCACTTATGTCAGGGTAATAAGTCAGGAATTTCCTTTATTTTGGGGCCAAAAAACAGAAATTCCCTTTGTTTTGGGGGAAAAATACAGAAATTCCACTTATTTAGAGGCAAAAAGGCAGAAATTCCTAATATTTTGTGGCAAAAATGCAGAAATTCCCCTTATTTTGAGGTTAAAAGGCTGAAATTCCCTTTATTTGGGAGCAAAAAGGCAGAAATTTCCCTTATTTGGGGGCAAAATTGCAGAAATTTCACTTATTTCAGAAAAAATAGCAGAAATTTTCTTATTTTGGGGCCAAAAGTCAGAAATTTCTTTTATTTTGTTACAAAATTGCAGAATTTTTTCTTATTTTGGGGTAAAAAGGCAGAAATTTCCCATATTTTGGGGCAAAAATGCAGAAATTTTTTTTATTTTGAGGTAAAAGGCTGAAATTCCTTTTATTTGGGGGCAAAAAGGCAGAAATTTCTCTTATTTTGGAGCAAAATTGCAGAAATTTCACTTATGTCAGGGTAATAAGTCAGGAATTTCCTTTATTTTGGGGCCAAAAAACAGAAATTCCCTTTGTTTTGGGAGAAAAATACAGAAATTCCACTTATTTAGAGGCAAAAAGGCAGAAATTCCTAATATTTTGTGGCAAAAATGCAGAAATTCCCCTTATTTTGAGGTTAAAAGGCTGAAATTCCCTTTAATTTGGAGCATAAAGGCAGAAATTTCTCTTATTTTGGGGCAAAATTGCAGAAATTTCACTTATTTCAGGGTAATAAGTCAGAAATTTTCCTTATTTTGGGGCAAAAAAGACAGAAATTCCCTTTGTTTTGGGGGAAAAAGTAATTCCACTTATTTAGATGCAAAAAAGCAGAAATTCCCTTTATTTTGGAGCAAAAATGAAAAAATTTCCCTTTTTTATGGCAAAAAGCTATGCATTCTTCTTATTTTTGAGCAAAAAGGCAGAAATTCCCCATATTTTGGAGCAAAATTGCAGAAATTCCTCTAATTGTGGGGCAAAAAGGCAGAAATTCCCTAAATGTTGGGGCAAAAAGACAGAAATTCTCCTTATTTTGGGGCAAAACTCAGAAATTCCACTTATTTCGGAGCAAAATTCCAGAAATTTCACTTATATTGGGGCAAAATTGCAGAAATTACACTTATTTTGGAGCAAAATTGCAGAAATTTCACTTATTTCAAAAAAAAAGCAGAAATTTTTTTATTTTGGGGCAAAAAGGCAGAAATTTCTTTTATTTTGGTACAAAATAGCAGAAATTTTTCTTATTTTGGAGCAAAAAGGCAGAAATTTTCCATATTTTGGGGCAAATGTGCAGAAATTCCCCTTATTTTGAGTAAAAAGGCTGAAATTCCCCTTAATTGGGGGCAAAAAGGCAGAAATTTTCTTATTTTGGGGCAAAATTGCAAAAATTTCACTTATTTCAGGGTAATCAGTCAGAAATTTTCCTTATTTTGGGGCAAAAAGACAGAAATTCCCTTTGTTTTTGGGGAAAAAGACAGATATTCCACTTTTTTAGAGGCAAAAAAGCAGAACTTTCTTTTTATTTTGGAGCAAAAATAAAGAAATTTCTCTTTTTATGGCAAAAGATATACATTCCCCTTATTTTCAGGCTAAAAAGCAGAAATTCCCCGTATTTTGGAGCAAAATTGCAGAAATTCCCCTAATTGTGGGGCAAAAAGGCAGAAATTCCCTATATGTTAGGGCAAAAAAAAGAATTTCTCCTTATTTTGGGGCAAAACTCAGAAATTCCACTTATTTTGGGGCAAAATTCCAGAGATTTCCCTTATTTTGGGGCAAAATTGCAGAAATTTCACTTATTTCAGTGAAAAAAGGCAGAAATTTTTTTTATTTTGGGGCAAAAAGGCAGAAATTCCTAATATTTTGTGGCAAAAATGCAGAAATTCCTTTTATTTTGAGGTAAAAATGCTGAAATTCCCCTTATTTGGGGGCAAAAAAGCAGTAATTTCCCTTATTTTGGGGCAATATTGCAGAAATTTCACTTATTTCAGGGTAATAAGTCAGAAATTTTCCTTATTTTGGGAAAAAAAGACAGAAATTCCCTTTTTTTGGGGACAAAATACATAAATTCCACTTATTTAGAGGCAAAAAAGCAAAAATTCCCCTTATTTTGGTTCAAAATTGCAGAAATTTCACTTACTTCAGGGTAATCAGTCAGAAATTTTCCTTATTTGGGGGCAAAAAAGACAGAAATTACTTTTGTTTTGGGGGAAAAAGACAGAAATTCCACTTATTTAGAGGCAAAAAAGCAGAATTTTCCTTATTTTGGAGCAAAAATGAAGAAATTTCCCTTTTTTATGGCAAAAAGTTATGCATTCTTCTTATTTTCGGGCAAAAAGGCAGAAATTCCCCGTTTTTTGAAGCAAAATTGCAGAAATTCCCCTAATTGTGGGGCAAAAAGGCAGAAATTCCCTATATGTTGGGGCAAAAAGACAGAAATTCTCCTTATTTGGGGGCAAAACTCAGAAATTCCACATATTTTGGGGCAAAATTCCAGAGATTTCCCTTATTTTGGGGCAAAATTGCAGAAATTTCACTTATGGCAGGGAAAAAAGGCAGAAATCTTCCTTATTTTGGGGCAAAAAGGCAGAAATTCCTAATATTTTGTAGCAAAAAGGCAGAAATTCCCCTTATTTTGAGGTAAAAGGGTGAAATTCCTCTTATTTGGGATCAAAAAGGCAGAAATTTCCCCTATTTTGTGGCAAAATTGCAGAAATTTCACTTATTTCAGGGTAATAAGTCAGAAAATTTCCTTATTTTGGTGCAAAAAAGACAGAAATTCCCCTTCTTTTGGGGCAAAAAGACCGAAATTCCACATATTTAGAGGCCAAAAAGCAGAAATTCCCCTTATTTTGGAGCAAAATTACAGAAATTTCCCTTTTATATGGAAAAAGGTATGCATTCTTCTTATTTTCGGGCAAAAAGGCAGAAATTCCCCGTATTTTGGAGCAAAATTGCAGAAATTAACCTAATTGTGGGGCAAAAATGCAGAAATTCCCTATATGTTGGGGCAAAAAGACAGAAATTCTCCTTATTTTGGGGAAACTCAGAAATTCCAATCATTTTGGGGCAAAATTCCAGAAATTTCCCTTATTTTGTGGCAAAAGTGCAGAAATTTCACTTATTTTGTGGCAAAATTAGAGAAATTTCACTTATTTCAGGGAAAAAAAGCAGAAATTTTCTTATTTTGGGGCAAAAAAGCAGAAATTTCCCAAATTTTGGTAAAAATTGCAGAAATTTTTCTTATTTTGGGCAAAAAGTCAGAAAATTCCCATATTTTGGGGCAAACATGCAGAAATTCCCTTTCATTTTTAGGTAAAAATGCTGAAATTCCCCTTATTTGGGGGTAAAAAGGCAGAAATTTCACTTATTTTGGGGCAAAATTGCAGAAATTTCACTTATTTCAGGTTAATAAGTCAGAAATTTTCCTTATTTTGGGGCAAAAAAGACAGAAATTCCCTTTTTTTAGGGAGAAAAAGACAGAAATTCCACTTATTTAGAGGCATAAAAGCAGAAATTCCCCTCATTTTGGAGCAAAAATGAAGAAATTTCCCTTTTTTATGGCAAAAAGGTATGCATTCTTATTATTTTTGGACAAAAAAGGCAGAAATTCCCCGTATTTTTGAGCAAAATTGCAGAAATTCCCCTAATTGTGGGGCAAAAAGGCAGATATTCCCTATATGTTGGGGCAAAAAGACAGAAATTCTCCTTATTTTAGGGCAAAACTCAGAAATTTAACTTATTTTGGGGCAAAATTGCAGAAATTTCACTTATTTCATAAAAAAGCAGAAATTTTCTTATTTTGGAGCCAAAAGGCAGAAATTTCTTTTATTTTGTTACAAAATTGCAGAATTTTTTCTTATTTTGGGGCAAAAAGGCAGAAATTTCTTATATTTTAGGGCAAAAATGCAGAAATTTTTTTTTTATTTTGAGTTAAAAGGCTGAAATTCCCCTTATTTGGGGTCAAAAAGGCAGAAATTTCCCTTATTTTGGGGCAAAATTGCAGAAATTTCACTTATTTCAGTGTAATAAGTCAGAAATTTTCCTTATTTTGGGGCAAAAAAGACAGAAATTCCCTTTGTTTTTGGAATAAAAGACACAAATTCCACTTATTTAGAGGCATAAAAGCAGAAATTCCCCTCATTTTGGAGCAAAAATGAAGAAATTTCCCTTTTTTATGGCAAAAAGGTATGCATTCTTATTATTTTCGGACAAAAAAGGCAGAAATTCCCCGTATTTTGGAGCAAAATTGCAGAAATTCCCCTAATTGTGGGGCACAAAGGCAGAAATTCCCTATATGTTGGGGCAAAAAGACAGAAATTCTCCTTATTTTAGGGAAAAACTCAGAAATTTAACTTATTTTGGGGCAAAATTGCAGGAATTTCTCTTATTTCATAAAAAAAGCAGAAATTTCCTTATTTTGGAGCCAAAAGGCAGAAATTTCTTTTATTTTGTTACAAAATTGCAGAATTTTTTCTTATTTTGGGGCAAAAAGGCAGAAATTTCCCATATTTTGGGGCAAAAATGCAGAAATTTTTTTTTATTTTGAGTTAAAAGGCTGAAATTCTCCTTATTTGGGGGCAAAAAGGCAGAAATTTCTCTTATTTTGGGGCAAAATTGCAGAAATTTCACTTATTTCAGGGTAATAAGTCAGAAATTTTCCTTATTTTGGGGCCAAAAAACAGAAATTCCCTTTGTTTTGGGGGAAAAAGACAGAAATTCCACTTATTTAGAGGCAAAAACGCAGAAATTCCTAATATTTTGTGGCAAAAATGCAGAAATTCCCCTTATTTTGAGGTAAAAAGCTGAAATTTCCGTTATTTGGGAGCAAAAAGGCAGAAATTTCCCTTATTTTGGGGAAAAATTGCAGAAATTTCACTTATTTCAGGGTAATAAGTCAGAATTTTTCCTTATTTTGGGGCAAAAAAGACAGAAATTCCCTTTGTTTTGTGGGAAAAAGACAGAAATTCCACTTATTTAAATGCAAAAAAGCAGAAATTCCCTTTATTTTGGAGCAAAAATGAAGAAATTTCCTTTTTTTATGGCAAAAAGCTATACATTCTTCTTATTTTCGCGCAAAAAGGCAGAAATTCCCCATATTTTGGAGCAAAATTGTAGAAATTCCCCTAATTGTGGGGCAAAAAGGCAGAAATTCCCTAAATGTTGGGGCAAAAAGACAGAAATTCTCCTTATTTTGGGGCAAAACATAGAAATTCCACTTATTTTGGAGCAAAATTCCAGAAATTTCACTTATATTGGGGCAAAATTGCAGAAATTACACTTATTTTGGGGCAAAATTGCAGAAATTTCACTTATTTCAAAAAAAAGCAGAAATTTTCTTATTTTGGGGCAAAAAGGCAGAAATTTCTTTTATTTTGGTATGAAATTGCAGAAATTTTTCTTATTTTGGAGCAAAAAGGCAGAAATTTTCCATATTTTGGGGCAAAAATGCAGAAATTCCCTTTATTTTGAGTAAAAAGGCTGAAATTCCCCTTATTTGGGGGCAAAAAGGCGGAAATTTCCTTATTTTGGGGCAAAATTGCAAAAATTTCACTTATTTCAGGGTAATCAGTCAGAAATTTTCCTTATTTTGGGGCAAAAAGACAGAAATTCCCTTTGTTTTTGGGGAAAAAGACAGATATTCCACTTTTTTAGAGGCAAAAAAGCAGAACTTTCTTTTTATTTTGGAGCAAAAATAAAGAAATTTCTCTTTTTTGTGGCAAAAGGTATACATTCCCCTTATTTTCAGGCTAAAAACCAGAAATTCCCCGTATTTTGGAGCAAAATTGCAGAAATTCCCCTAATTGTGGGGCAAAAAGGCAGAAATTCCTTATATGTTGGGGCAAAAAAAAGAAATTCTCCTTATTTTTGGGCAAAACTCAGAAATTCCACTTATTTTGGCGCAAAATTCCAGAAATTTCCCTTATTTTTGGGCAAAATTGCAGAAATTTCACTTATTTTGGGGCAAAATTGCAGAAATTTCACTTATTTCAGTAAAAAAAGGCAGAAATTTTCCTTATTTTGGGGCAAAAAGCAGAAATTCCTAATATTTTGTGGCAAAAATGCAGAAATTCCCCTTATTTTGAGGTAGAAATGCTGAAATTCCCCTTATTTGGAGGCAAAAAAGCAAAAATTTCCCTTATTTAGGGGCAAAATTGCAGAAATGTCACTTATTTCAGGGTAATAAGTCAGAAATTTTCCTTATTTTGGGCAAAAAATTAGAAATTCCCTTTGTTTTGGGGGAAAAATACATAAATTCCACTTATTTAGAGGCAAAAAAGCAGAAATTCCCCTTATTTTGGAGCAAAATTACAGAAATTTCCCTTTTTATGGAAAAAGGTATGCATTCTTCTTATTTTCGGGCAAAAAGGCAGAAATTCCCCATATTTTGGAGCAAAATTACAGAAATTAACCTAATTGTGGGGCAAAAATGCAGAAATTCCCTATATGTTGGGGCAAAAAGACAGAAATTCTCCTTATTTTGGGAAAACTCAAAAATTCCACTCATTTTGGGGCAAAATTCCAGAAATTTCCCTTATTTTGGGGCAAAATTGCAGAAATTTCACTTATTTTGTGGCAAAATTAGAGAAATTTCACTTATTTCAGGGAAAAAAAGCAGAAATTTTCTTATTTTGGGGAAAAAGGCAGAAATTTCCCATATTTTGGTACAAAATTGCAGAAATTTTTCTTATTTTGGGCAAAAGGTCAAAAATTTCCCATATTTTGGGGCAAACATGCAGAAATTCCCCTTCATTTTGAGGTAAAAAGGCTGAAATTGCAGAATTTTTTCTTATTTTGGGGCAAAAAGGCAGAAATTTCCCATATTTTGGGGCAAAAATGCAGAAATTTTTTTTTATTTTGAGTTAAAAGGCTGAAATTCCCCTTATTTGCGGGCAAAAAGGCAGAAATTTCTTTTATTTTGTTACAAAATTGCAGAATTTTTTCTTATTTTGGGGCAAAAAGGCAGAAATTTCCCATATTTTGGGGCAAAAATGCAGAAATTTTTTTTATTTTGAGTTAAAAGGCTGAAATTCCCCTTATTTGGGGGCAAAAAGGCAGAAATTTCTCTTATTTTGGGGCAAAATTGCAGAAATTTCACTTATTTCAGGGTAATAAGTCAGAAATTTTCCTTATTTTGGGGCCAAAAAACAGAAATTCCCTTTGTTTTGGGGGAAAAAGAGAGAAATTCCACTTATTTAGAGGCAAAAACGCAGAAATTCCTAATATTTTGTGGCAAAAATGCAAAATTCCCCTTATTTTGAGGTAAAAAGCTGAAATTTCCGTTATTTGTGAGCAAAAAGGCAGAAATTTCCCTTATTTTGGGGAAAAATTGCAGAAATTTCACTTATTTCAGGGTAATAAGTCAGAATTTTTCCTTATTTTGGGGCAAAAAAGACAGAAATTCCCTTTGTTTTGTGGGAAAAAGACAGAAATTCCACTTATTTAAATGCAAAAAAGCAGAAATTCCCTTTATTTTGGAGCAAAAATGAAGAAATTTCCTTTTTTTATGGCAAAAAGCTATGCATTCTTCTTATTTTCGCGCAAAAAGGCAGAAATTCCCCATATTTTGGAGCAAAATTGTAGAAATTCCCCTAATTGTGGGGCAAAAAGGCAGAAATTCCCTAAATGTTGGGGCAAAAAGACAGAAATTCTCCTTATTTTGGGGCAAAACATAGAAATTCCACTTATTTTGGAGCAAAATTCCAGAAATTTCACTTATATTGGGGCAAAATTGCAGAAATTACACTTATTTTGGGGCAAAATTGCAGAAATTTCACTTATTTCAAAAAAAAAGCAGAAATTTTCTTATTTTGGGGCAAAAAGGCAGAAATTTCTTTTATTTTGGTATGAAATTGCAGAAATTTTTCTTATTTTGGAGCAAAAAGGCAGAAATTTTCCATATTTTGGGGCAAAAATGTAGAAATTCCCTTTATTTTGAGTAAAAATGCTGAAATTCCCCTTATTTGGGGGCAAAAAGGCAGAAATTTCCTTATTTTGGGGCAAAATTGCAAAAATTTCACTTATTTCAGGGTAATCAGTCAGAAATTTTCCTTATTTTGGGGCAAAAAGACAGAAATTCCCTTTGTTTTTGGGGAAAAAGACAGATATTCCACTTTTTTAGAGGCAAAAAAGCAGAACTTTCTTTTTATTTTGGAGCAAAAATAAAGAAATTTCTCTTTTTTGTGGCAAAAGGTATACATTCCCCTTATTTTCAGGCTAAAAACCAGAAATTCCCGTATTTTGGAGCAAAATGCAGAAATTCCCCTAATTGTGGGGCAAAAAGGCAGAAATTCCTTATATGTTGGGGCAAAAAAAAGAAATTCTCCTTATTTTTGGGCAAAACTCAGAAATTCCACTTATTTTGGCGCAAAATTCCAGAAATTTCCCTTATTTTTGGGCAAAATTGCAGAAATTTCACTTATTTTGGGGCAAAATTGCAGAAATTTCACTTATTTCAGTAAAAAAAGGCAGAAATTTTCCTTATTTTGGGGCAAAAAGCAGAAATTCCTAATATTTTGTGGCAAAAATGCAGAAATTCCCCTAATTTTGAGGTAAAAATGCTGAAATTCCCCTTATTTGGAGGCAAAAAAGCAAAAATTTCCCTTATTTTGGGGCAAAATTGCAGAAATGTCACTTATTTCAGGGTAATAAGTCAGAAATTTTCCTTATTTTGGGCAAAAAATCAGAAATTCCCTTTGTTTTGGGGGAAAAATACATAAATTCCACTTATTTAGAGGCAAAAAAGAAGAAATTCCCCTTATTTTAAAGCAAAATTACAGAAATTTCCCTTTTTTATGGAAAAAGGTATGCATTCTTCTTATTTTCGGGCAAAAAGGCAGAAATTCCCCATATTTTGGAGCAAAATTACAGAAATTAACCTAATTGTGGGGCAAAAATGCAGAAATTCCCTATATGTTGGGGCAAAAAGACAGAAATTCTCCTTATTTTGGGAAAACTCAAAAATTCCACTCATTTTGGGGCAAAATTCCAGAAATTTCCCTTATTTTGGGGCAAAATTGCAGAAATTTCACTTATTTTGTGGCAAAATTAGAGAAATTTCACTTATTTCAGGGAAAAAAAGCAGAAATTTTCTTATTTTGGGGAAAAAGGCAGAAATTTCCCATATTTTGGTACAAAATTGCAGAAATTTTTCTTATTTTGGGCAAAAAGGCAAAAATTTCCCATATTTTGGGGCAAACATGCAGAAATTCCCCTTCATTTTGAGGTAAAAAGGCTGAAATTGCAGAATTTTTTCTTATTTTGGGGCAAAAAGGCAGAAATTTCCCATATTTTGGGGCAAAAATGCAGAAATTTTTTTTTATTTTGAGTTAAAAGGCTGAAATTCCCCTTATTTGGGGGCAAAAAGGCAGAAATTTCTTTTATTTTGGAACAAAATTGTAGAAATTTCACTTATGTCAGGGTAATAAGTCAGAAATTTTCCTTATTTTGGGGCCAGAAAACAGAAATTCTTTTTCTTTTGGGGGAAAAAGACAGAAATTCCACTTATTTAGAGGCAAAAATGCAGAAATTCCTAATATTTTGTGGCAAAAATGAAGAAATTTCCATTTTTATGGCAAAAAGCTGTGCATTCTACTTATTTTCGGGCAAAAAGGCAGAAATTCCCCATATTTTGGAGCAAAATTGCAGAAATTCCCCTAATTGTGGGGCAAAAAGACAGAAATTCTCCTTATTTTGGGGCAAAACTCAGAAATTCCACTTATTTTTGAGCAAAATTCCAGAAATTTCACTTATCTTGGGGCAAAATTGCAGAAATTTCACTTATTTTGCGGCAAAATTGCAGAAATTTCACTTATTTAAAAAAAAGCAGAAATTTTCTTATTTTGGGGCAAAAAGGCAGAAATTTCTTTTATTTTGGTACAAAATTGCAGAAATTTTTCTTATTTTGGAGCAAAAAGGCAGAAATTTCCCATATTTTGGGGCAAAAATGCAGAAATTCCCCTTATTTTGAGGAAAAAGGCTGAAATTCCCCTTAATTGGGGGCAAAAAGGCAGAAATTTCCTTATTTTGTTGGAAAATTGCAAAAATTACACTTATTTCAGGGTAATAAGTCAGAAATTTTCCTTATTTTGGGGCACAAAGACAAAAATTCCCATTGTTTTTGGGCAAAAAGACAGAAATTCCACTTTTTTAGAGGCAAAAAAGCAGAAATTCCCCGTATTTTGGGGCAAAATTGCAGAAATTTCACTTACTTCAATGTAATAAGTCAGAAATTTTCCTTATTTTGGGGCAAAAAAGACAGAAATTACCTTTGTTTTGGGGGAAAAATACATAAATTCCACTTATTTAGAGGCAAAAAAGCAGAAATTCCCCGTATTTTGGGGCAAAATTGCAGAAATTTCACTTACTTCAATGTAATAAGTCAGAAATTTTCTTTATTTTGGGGCAAAAAAGACAGAAATCACCTTTTCTTGGGGGGAAAATGACAGAAATTCCACTTATTTAGAGGCAAAAAAGCAGAAATTCCCCTTATTTTGGAGCAAAATTACATAAATTTCCCCTTTTTATGGCAAAAAGGTATGCATTCTTCTAATTTTCAGGCAAAAAGGCAGAAATTCCCCGTATTTTGGAGCAAAATTGCAGAAATTAACCTAATTGTGGGGCAAAAAGGCAGAAATTCCCTATATGTTGGGGCAAAAAGACAGAAATTCTCTATATTTGGGGGCAAAACTCAGAAATTCCACTTATTTTGGGGCAAAATTCCAGAGATTTCCCTTATTTTGGGTCAAAATTGCAGAAATTTCACTTATATTGGGGCAAAATTGCAGAAATTTCACTTATGGCAGAAAAAAAGGCAGAAATTTTCCCTATTTTGGGGCAAAAGGCAGAAATTCCTAATATTTTGTGGCAAAAATGCAGAAATTCTCCTTCTTTTGAGGTAAAAGGGTGAAATTCCTCTTATTTGGCGGCAAAAGGCAGACATTTCCCTTATTTTAGGGCAAAATTGCAGAAATTTCACATATTTCAGGGTAATAAGTCAGAAAATTTCTTTATTTTGGTGCAGAAAAGACAGAAATTCTCTTTGTTTTGGGGGAAAAAGACGGAAATTCGACATACTTAGAGGCAAAAAAGCAGAAATTCCCCTTATTTTGGAGCAAAATTACAGAAATTTCCTTTTTTTATGGCAAAAAGGTATGCATTCTTCTTATTTTCAGGCAAAAAAGCAGAAATTCCCCGTATTTTGGAGCAAAATTGCAGAATTTAACCTAATTGTTGGGCAAAAATGCAGAAATTCCCTAAATGTTGGGGCAAAAAGACAGAAATTCTCCTTATTTTGGGGCAAAACTCAGAAATTCCACTCATTTTGGAGCAAAATTCCAGAAATTTCCCTTATTTTGGGGCAAAATTGCAGAAATTTCATTTATTTTGTGGCAAAATTGGACAAATTTCACTTATTTCAGGGAAAAAAAGCAGAAATTTTCTTATTTTGGGGCAAAAAGGCAGAAATTTCCCATATTTTGGTACAAAATTGCAGAAATTTTTCTTATTTTGGGCAAAAAGGCAGAAATTTCCCATATTTTGCGGCAAACATGCAAAAATTCCCCTTCATTTTGAGGTAAAAAGGCTGAAATTCCCCTTATTTGGGGGTAAAAAAGCAGAAATTTCCCTTATTTTGGGGCAAAATTGCAGAAATTTCACTTATTTCAGGGTAATAAGTCAGAAATTTTCCTTATTTTGGGGCAAAAAAGAGAGAAATTCCCTTTGTTTTAGGGGAAAAAGAGAGAAATTCCACTTATTTAGAGGCATAACAGCAGAAATTCCCTCTCATTTTAGAGCAAAAATGAAGAAATTTCCCTTTTTTATGGCAAAAAGGTATGCATTCTTATTATTTTCGTACAAAAAAGGAAGATATTCCCCGTATTTTGGAGCAAAATTGCAGAAATTCCCCTAATTGTGGGGCAAAAAGGCAGAAATTCCCTATATGTAGGGGCAAAAAACTGAAATTCTCCTTATTTTAGGGCAAAACTCAGAAATTTAACTTATTTTGGGGCAAAATTGCAGAAATTTCACTTATTTCAGAAAAAAAAGCAGAAATTTCCTTATTTTGGGGCAAAAAGGCAGAAATTTCCCATATTGTGGGGCAAAAATGCAGAAATTTCTCTTATTTTGAGGCAAAAGGCTGAAATTTCCCTCATTTGGGGGCAAAAAGGCAGAAATTTCTCTTATTTTGGGGCAAAATTGCAGAAATTTCACTAATGTCAGTGTAATAAGTCAGAAATTTTCTTTATTTTGGGGCCCTAAAACAGAAATTCCCTTTGTTTTGGGGGAAATAGACAGAAATTTCACTTATTTAGAGGCAAAAAGGCAGAAATTCCTAATATTTTGTGGCAAAAATGCAGAAATTCCCCTTATTTTGAGGTAAAAAGGCTGAAATTTCTCTTATTTGGGAGCAAAAAGGCAGAAATTTCCCTTATTTTGGGAAAAAATTGCAGAAATTTCACTAATTTCAGGGTAATAAGTCAGAAACTTTCCTTATTTTGGGGCAAAAAAGACAGAAATTCCCTTTGTTTTGGGGGAAAAAGACAGAAATTCCACTTATTTAGATGCAAAAAGCAGAAATACCTCTTACATTGGAGCAAAATTACAGAAATTTCCCGTTATCATGGCAAAAAGGTATGCATTCTTCTTATATTCGGGTAAATAGGCAGAAATTCCCCGTATTTTGGAGCAAAATTGCATAAATTCCCCTAATTGTGAGGCAAAAAGTCAGAAATTCGCTATATGTTGATGCAAAAAGACAGAAATTCTCCTTATTTTGGGTCAAAACTCAGAAATTCCACTTATTTTGGGGCAAAATTCCAGAAATTTCACTTATTTTGGGGCAAAATTGCAGAAATTTCTCTTATTTTGTGGCAAGATTGCAGAAATTTCACTTATTTCAGAAAAAAAAGCAGAAATTTTTATATTTGGAAGCAAAAAGGCAGAAATTTCTATTATTTTGGTAAAAAATTGCAGAAATTTTTCTTATTTTGGGGCAAAAAGCAGAAATTTCCCATATTTTGGGGCAAAAATGCAGAAATTCCCCTCTTTTTGAGGTACAAAGGATGAAATTCCCCTTATTTTGGGGCAAAAAGGCAGATATTTTTCTTATTTCGTGGCAAAATTGCAGAAATTTCACTTATTTCAGGGAAAAAAGGCAGAAATTTTCCTTATTTTGGGGCAAAAATGCAGAAATTCCCCTTATTTTGAGGTAAAAAGGCTGAAATTCTCCTTATTTGGGGGCAAAAATGCAGAAATTTCTCTTATTTTGAGGCAAAATTGCAGAAATTTCACTTATGTCAGTGTAATAAGTCAGAAATTTTTTTTTATTTTGGGGCAAAAAAGACAGAAATTACCTTTGTTTTGGGGGAAAAAGACAGAAATTCAACTTATTTAGAGGCAAAAAAGCAGAAATTCCCCTTATTTTGTAGCAAAAATGAAGAAATTTCCCTTTTTTATGGCAAAAAGTTATGCATTCTTCTAATTTTGAAGCAAAAAGGCAGATATTTCCCGTATTTTGGAGCAAAATTGCAGAAATTCCTCTAATTGTGGGGCAAAATGGCAGAAATTCCCTATATGTTGGGGCATAAAGACAGAAATTTTCCTTATTTTGGGGCAAAACTCAGAAATTCCACATATTTTGCGGCAAAATTCCAGAAATATCTCATATTTTGGGGCAAAATTACAGAAATTTCACTTTTTTGGGGCAAAATTTCAGAAATTTTACTTATTTAAGAAAAAAAAAGCAGAAATTTTCTTATTTTGGGGCAAAAAGGCAGAAATTTCTTTTATTTTGGTACAAAATTGCAGAATTTTTTTTTATTTTGGGCAAAAAGGCAGAAATTTCCCATATATTGGGGCAAAAATGCAGAAATTCCTTTTATTTTGAGGTAAAAAGGCTAAAATGCCCCTTATTTGGAGACAAAAGGAAGAAATTTCCCATATTTTGAAGCGAAATTGAAGAAATTTCACTTATTTCAGGTTAATAAGTCAGAAATTTTCTTATTTTGGGGCAAAAAAACAGAAATTCCCTTTGTATTGGGGGACAAAGACAGAAATTTCACATATTTAGAGGCATAAAAGCAGAAATTCCCCTTTTTTTGGAGCAAAAATGAAGAAATTTTCCTTTTTTATGGCTAAAAGGTATGGATTCTTCTTATTTTCGGGCAAAAAGGCAGAAATTCCCCGAATTTTGGAGCAAAATTGCAGAAATTCCCCTAATTGTGGGGCAAACAGGCAGAAATTCCCTATATGTTGGGGCAAAATACAGAAATTCGCCTTATTTTGGGTCAAAACTCAGAAATTCCACTTATTTTGGGGCAAAATTCCAGAAATTTCACATATTTTGGGGCAAAATTGGAGAAATTTCACTTATTTTGGGGCAAAATTTCAGAAATTTCACTTATTTCAGAAAAAAAAGCAGAAATTTTCTTATTTGGAAGCAAAAAGGCAGAAATTTCTGTTATTTTGGTACAAAATTGCAGAAATTTCCCTTATTTTGCGGCAAAATTGCAAAATTTTCCTTATTTTGGGGCAAAATTGCAGAAATTTCACTTATTTCAGGAAAAAAAGGCAGAAATTTTCCTTATTTTGATGCAAAAAAGCAGAAATTCCTAATATTTTGTGGCAAAAATGCAGAAATTTTCCTTATTTTGAGGTAAAAGGGAGAAATTCCTCTTAATTGGGAGCAAAAAGGCAGAAATTTCACTTATTTTGGGGCAAAATTGCTGAAATTTCACTTATTTCAGGGTAATAAGTCAGAAATTTTCCTTATTTTGGGGCAAAAAAGACAGAAATTCCACATATTTAGAGGCAAAAAAGCAGAAATTCCCCTTATTTTGGAGCAAAATTACAGAAATTTCCCTATTTAATGGCAAAAAGGTATGCATTCTTCTTATTTTCGGGCAAAAATGCAGAAATTCCCCGTATTTTGGAGCAAAATTGCAGAAATTAGCCTAATTGTGGGGCAAAAAGGCAGAAATTCCTTATATGTTAGGGCAAAAAGACAGAAATTCTCCTTATTTTGGGGCAAAACTCAGAAATTCCACTTATTTTGGGGCAAAATTCCAGAAATTTCCCTTATTTTGTGGCAAAATGCAGAAATTTCACTTATTTTGGGGCAAAATTGAAGAAATTTCACTTATTTCAAGGAAAAAAAGCAGAAATTATCTTATTTTGGGGCAAAAAGGCAGAAATTTCTCATATTTTGGTACAAAATTGCAGAATTTTTTCTTATTTTGGGCAAAAAAGCAGAAATTTCCCATATTTTGGGGCAAAAATGCAGAAATTCCCATTATTTTGAGGTAAAAAGGCTGAAATTCCTCTTATTTGGGGGTAAAAAGGCAAAAATTTTCCTTATTTTGGGGCAAAATTGCAGAAATTTCACTTATTTCAGGGTAATAAGTCAAAAATTTTCCTTATTTTGGGGCAAAAAAAACAGAAATTCCCTTTGTTTTGGGGGAAAAAGACAGAAATTCAACTTCTTTAGAGGCATATAAGCAGAAATTCCCCTCATTTTAGAGCAAAAATGAAGAAATTTCCCTTTTTTATGGCCAAAAGTTATGCATTCTTATTATTTTCAGACAAAAAAGGCAGAAATTCCCTTTATTTTGGAGCAAAATTGCAGAAATTCCCCTAATTGTGGGGCAAAAAGGTAGAAATTCCCTATATGTTGGGGCAAAAAGACAGAAATTCTCCTTATTTTAGGGCAAAACTCAGAAATTTAACTTATTTTGTGGCAAAATTGTCAGAAATTTCACTTATTTCAGAAAAAAAGCAGAAATTTTCTTATTTTGGGGCCAAAAGGCAGAAATTTTTTTTATTTTGTTACAAAATTGCAAATTTTTTTCTCTTATTTTGGGGAAAAAAGACAGAAATTCCTTTTTTTTGGAGAAAAAGACAGAAATTCCACTTTTTTAGAGGCAAAAAAGCAGGAATTCCCCTTATTTTGGAGCAAAAATGAAGAAATTTCCCAAATTGTGGGGCAAAAAGGAAGAAATTCCCTATATGTTGGGGCAAAAATACAGAAATTCTCCTTATTTTGGGGCAAAACTCAGAAATTCCACTTATTTTGGGGCAAAATTCCAATAATTTCGCTTATTTTGGGGCAAAATTGCAGAAATTTCACTTATTTCAGGAAAAAAAAGCAGAAATTTTCTTATTTCAGGGCAAAATTGCAGAAATTTCACTTATTTCAGGGAAAAAAGCAGAAATTGTCTTATTTTGTGGCAAAAAGGCAGAAATTTCCCATATTTTGTGGCCAAAATGCAGAAATTCCCCTTATTTTGAGGTAAAAAGGCTGAAATTCCCCTTATTTGGGGGCAAAAAGGCAGAAATTTCCCTTATTTTGAGGAAGAATTGTAGAAATTTCACTTATTTCAGGGTAATAAGTCAGAAATTTTCCTTATTTTGGGGCAAAAAAGACAGAAAATCCCTTTGTTTTGGGGGAAAAAAACAGAAATTCCTCTTATTTAGAGGCAAAAAACAGAAATTCCCCTTATTTTGAAGCAAAAATTAAGAAATTTCTTTTTTTTGTGGCAAACGGTAGACTTTATTCTTTTTTTCGGGTTAAAAAGCAGAAATTCCCCGTATTTTGGAGCAAAATTGCAGAAATTCCCCTAATTTTGGGGCAAAAAGGCAGAAATTCCCTATGTGTTGGGGCAAAAAGACAGAAATTCTACTTATTTTGGGGCAAAACTCAGAAATTCCTCTTATTTTGGGGCCAAATTTCAGAAATTTCCCTTATTTTGAAGCAAAATTGCAGAAATTTCACTTATTTTGGGGCAAAATTGCAGAAATTTCACATATTTCAGGGGAAAAAAAGCAGAAATTTTCTTATTTTGGGGCAAAAAAGCAGAAATTACCTATATTTTGGTACAAAATTGCAGAAATTTTTCTTATTTTGGGCAAAAAGTCAGAAATTTCCCATATTGTGGCAAAAATGCAGAAATTTCCCTTATTTTGGGGCAAAATTGCAGAAATTTCACTTATTTCAGGGTAATAAGTCGGAAATTTTCCTTATTTTGGGGCAAAAAGACAGAAATTTCCTTTGTTTTGTAGGAAAAAGACAGAAATTCCACTAATTTAGAGGCTAAAAAGCAGAAATTCCCTTTATTTTGGAGCAAAAATGAAGAAATTTCTCTTTTTTATGGCAAAAATGTATGCATTCTTCTTATTTTCGGGCAAAAAGGCAGAAATTCCCCGTATTTTGGAGCAAAATTTCAGAAATTCCCCTAATTGTGAGGCAAAAAGGCAGAATTTTCCTATATGCTGGGGCAAAAAGACAGAAATTCTACTTATTTTGGGGCAAAACTCAGTAATTCCACTTATTTTGTGTCAAAATTCCAGAAATTTCCCTTATTTTGGGGCAAAATTTCAGAAATTTCACTTATTTTGTGGCAAAATTGCAGAAATTTGACTTATTTCAGAGAAAAAAGGCAGAAATTTTCTTTATTTTGGGGCAAAAAGGCAGAAATTCCTAATATTTTGTGGCAAAAATGCAGAAATTACCCTTATTTTGAGGTAAAAAGGCTGAAATTCCCTTAAGTTGGGGGCAAAAAGGCAGAAATTTCCCTTATTTGGGGCAAAATTGCAGAAATTTCACTTACTTCAAGGTAATAAGTCAGAAATTTTCCTTATTTTGGGGCAAAAAAGACAGAAATTACATTTGTTTCGGGGGAAAAAGACAGAAATTCCACTTATTTAGAGGCAAAAAAGCAGAAATTCCCCTTATTTTGGAGAAAAATTGCAGAAATTTTCCTTTTTCATGGGAAAAAGTTATGCATTCTTCTTATTTTCAGGATAAAAAGGAGAAATTTTGCGTATTTTGGAGCAAAATTGCAGAAATTCCTTTAATTGTAGGTCAAAAAAGCAGAAATTCCCTATATCTTGTGGCATAAAGACAGAAATTCTCTTTATTTTGGGGCAAAACTCAGATATTCCACTTATTTTGGGGCAAAACTCCAGAAATTTCCCTTATTTTGGGGCAAAATTGCAGAAATTTCACTTATTTTGTGGCAAAATTGCAGAAATTTTACTTATATAAGGGAAAAAAGCAGAAATTTTTTATTTTGGGGCAAAAAGGCAGAAATTTCATTTATTTTGGTACAAAATTGCAGAAATTTTTTATTTTGGGCAAAAAGGGAGAAATTTCTCATATTCTGGGGCAAAAATGCAAAAATTCCCCTCATTTTGAGGTAAAAAGGCTGAAATTCCCCTTATTTGGGGGCAAAAAGCAGAAATTTCCCTTATTTTGGGGCAAAATTGCAGAAATTTCAATTATTTTGGGGCAAAATTGCAGAAATTTCACTTATTTCAGGGAAAAAAGCAGAAATTTTCTTATTTTGTGGCAAAATGGCAAAAATTTCACTTATTTTGGGGCAAAATTGCAGAAATTTCACATATTTCAGGGAAAAAAGGCAGAAATTTTCCTTATTTTGGAGCAAAAAGGCAGAAATTTTTAATATTTTGTGGCAAAAATGCAGAAATTCCCCTTATTTTGAGGTAAAAAGGCTGAAATTCCCTTTATTTGGGGGCAAAAAGGCAAAAATTTCTCTTATTTTGGGGCAAAATTGCACAAATTTCACATATTTCAGAATAATAAGTCAGAAAATTTCCTTATTTTGGTGCAAAAAAGACAGAAATTCCCTTTGTTTTGGGGGAAAAAGACAGAAATTCCTCTTATTTAGAGGCAAAAATTAGAAATTCCCCTTTTTGAAGCAAAAATTAAGAAATTTCTTTTTTTTTTGTGGCAAAAGGTATACATTCCCCTTCTTTACGGGCTAAAAAGCAGAAATTCCCTGTATTTTGGTGCAAAATTGCAGAAATTCCCCTAATTTTGGGTCAAAAAGGCAGAAATCCCTATATGTTGGGGCAAAAAGACAGAAATTCTCCTTATTTTGGGGCAAAACTCAGAAATTCCACTTGTTTTGGGGCAAAATTCCAGAAATTTCCCTTATTTTGGGGCAAAATTGCAGAAATTTCACTTATTTTGGGGCAAAATTGCAGAAATTTCACATCTTTCAGTGAAAAAAAAAGCAGAAATTTTCTTATTTTGGGGCAAAAAAGCAGAAATTACCTATATTTTGTTACAAAATTGCAGAAATTTTTCTTATTTTGGGCAAAAAGTCAGAAATTTCCCATATTGTGGCAAAAATGAAGAAATTCCCCTTATTTGGGGGCAAAAAGGCAGAAATTTCCCTTATTTTGGGGCAAAATTGCAGAAATTTCACTGATTTCAGGGTAATAAGTCAGAAATTTTCCTTATTTTGGGGCAAAAAGTCAGAAATTCCCTTTGTTTTGTGAGAAAAAGACAGAAATTCCACTTATTTAGAGGGAAAAAAGCAGAAATTCCCCTTATTTTGGAACAAAATTGCAGAAATTCCCCTAATTGTGGGGCAAAAAACCAGAAATTCCCTATATGTTGGGGCAAAAAGACAGAAATTCTACTTATTTTGGAGCAAAACTCAGAAATTCCACTTATTTTGGGCTAAAATTCCAGAAATTTCCCTTATTTTGGGGAAAAATTGCAGAAATTTCACTTATTTTGTGGCAAAATTGCAGAAATTTGACTTATTTCAGAGAAAAAAGACAGAAATTTTCCTTATTTTGGGGCAAAAAGGCAGAAATTCCTAATACTTTGTGGCAAAATGCAGAAATTACCCTTATTTTGAGGTAAAATAGCTGAAATTCCCCTTATTTGGGGGCAAAAAGGCAGAAATTTCCCTTATTTCGAGCAAAATTGCAGAAATTTCACTTACGTCAAGGTAAGGATTCAGAAATTTTCCTTATTTTGGGGCAAAAAAGACAGAAATTCCCTTTGTTTTGGGGGAAAAAGACAAAAACTCCACTTACTTAGAGGCAAAAAAGCAGAAATTCCCCTTATTTTGCAGAAAAATTGCAGAAATTTCTCTTTTTTATGGCAAAAAGATATGCATTCTTATTATTTTCGGGCTAAAAAGCAGAAATTTCCCGTATTTTGGAGCAAAATTGCAGAAATTCCTCTAATTGTGGGTCAAAAAGGCAGAAATTCTCTATATCTTGGTGCATAAAGACAGAAATTCTCCTTATTTTGGGCAAAACTCAGAAATTCCACTTATTTTGGAGCAAAATTCAAGAAATTTCCATTATTTTGGGGCAAAATTGCAGAAATTTCAATTATTTTGGGGCAAAATTGCAGAAATTTCACTTATTTAAGAGAAAAAAAGCAGAAATTTTTTATTTTGGGGCAAAAAGGCAGAAATTTCTTTTATTTTGGTACAAAATTGCAGAAATTTTTCTTATTTTGGGCAAAAAGGCAGAAATTTCCCATATTTTGTGGCAAAAATGCAGAAATTCCCTTTATTTTGAGGTAAAAAGGCTGAAATTCCCCTTATTTGGGGGCAAAAAGGCAGAAATTTCCCTTATTTTGAGGCAAAATTGTAGAAATTCACTTATTTCAGGGTAATAAGTCAGAAATTTTCTTTATTTTGGGGCAAAAAAGACAGAAATTCCCTTTGTTTTGGGGGAAAAAACAGAAATTCCTCTTATTTAGAGGCAAAAAACAGAAATTCCCCTTATTTTGAAGCAAAAATGAAGAAATTTCTTTTTTTTGTGGCAAAAGGTATACATTCCCCTTCTTTTCGGGTTGAAAAGCAGAAATTCCGTATTTTGGAGCAAAATTGCAGAAATTCCTCTAATTTTGGGGCAAAAAGGCAGAAATTCCCTATATGTTGGGGCAAAAAGACAGAAATTCTTCTTATTTTGGGGCAAAACTCAGAAATTCCACTTATTTTGGGGCAAAAATCCAGAAATTTCCCTTATTTTGGGGCAAAATTGCAGAAATTTCACTTATTTTGCGGCAAAATTGCAGAAATTTCACTTATTTAAAAAAAAGCAGAAATTTTCTTATTTTGGGGCAAAAAGGCAGAAATTTCTTTTATTTTGGTACAAAATTGCAGAAATTTTTCTTATTTTGGAGCAAAAAGGCAGAAATTTCCCATATTTTGGGGCAAAAATGCAGAAATTCCCCTTATTTTGAGGAAAAAGGCTGAAATTCCCCTTAATTGGGGGCAAAAAGGCAGAAATTTCCTTATTTTGTTGGAAAATTGCAAAAATTACACTTATTTCAGGGTAATAAGTCAGAAATTTTCCTTATTTTGGGGCACAAAGACAAAAATTCCCATTGTTTTTGGGCAAAAAGACAGAAATTCCACTTTTTTAGAGGCAAAAAAGCAGAAATTCCCCGTATTTTGGGGCAAAATTGCAGAAATTTCACTTACTTCAATGTAATAAGTCAGAAATTTTCCTTATTTTGGGGCAAAAAAGACAGAAATTACCTTTGTTTTGGGGGAAAAATACATAAATTCCACTTATTTAGAGGCAAAAAAGCAGAAATTCCCCGTATTTTGGGGCAAAATTGCAGAAATTTCACTTACTTCAATGTAATAAGTCAGAAATTTTCTTTATTTTGGGGCAAAAAAGACAGAAATCACCTTTTCTTGGGGGGAAAATGACAGAAATTCCACTTATTTAGAGGCAAAAAAGCAGAAATTCCCCTTATTTTGGAGCAAAATTACATAAATTTCCCCTTTTTATGGCAAAAAGGTATGCATTCTTCTAATTTTCAGGCAAAAAGGCAGAAATTCCCCGTATTTTGGAGCAAAATTGCAGAAATTAACCTAATTGTGGGGCAAAAAGGCAGAAATTCCCTATATGTTGGGGCAAAAAGACAGAAATTCTCTATATTTGGGGGCAAAACTCAGAAATTCCACTTATTTTGGGGCAAAATTCCAGAGATTTCCCTTATTTTGGGTCAAAATTGCAGAAATTTCACTTATATTGGGGCAAAATTGCAGAAATTTCACTTATGGCAGAAAAAAAGGCAGAAATTTTCCCTATTTTGGGGCAAAAGGCAGAAATTCCTAATATTTTGTGGCAAAAATGCAGAAATTCTCCTTCTTTTGAGGTAAAAGGGTGAAATTCCTCTTATTTGGCGGCAAAAGGCAGACATTTCCCTTATTTTAGGGCAAAATTGCAGAAATTTCACATATTTCAGGGTAATAAGTCAGAAAATTTCTTTATTTTGGTGCAGAAAAGACAGAAATTCTCTTTGTTTTGGGGGAAAAAGACGGAAATTCGACATACTTAGAGGCAAAAAAGCAGAAATTCCCCTTATTTTGGAGCAAAATTACAGAAATTTCCTTTTTTTATGGCAAAAAGGTATGCATTCTTCTTATTTTCAGGCAAAAAAGCAGAAATTCCCCGTATTTTGGAGCAAAATTGCAGAATTTAACCTAATTGTTGGGCAAAAATGCAGAAATTCCCTAAATGTTGGGGCAAAAAGACAGAAATTCTCCTTATTTTGGGGCAAAACTCAGAAATTCCACTCATTTTGGAGCAAAATTCCAGAAATTTCCCTTATTTTGGGGCAAAATTGCAGAAATTTCATTTATTTTGTGGCAAAATTGGACAAATTTCACTTATTTCAGGGAAAAAAAGCAGAAATTTTCTTATTTTGGGGCAAAAAGGCAGAAATTTCCCATATTTTGGTACAAAATTGCAGAAATTTTTCTTATTTTGGGCAAAAAGGCAGAAATTTCCCATATTTTGCGGCAAACATGCAAAAATTCCCCTTCATTTTGAGGTAAAAAGGCTGAAATTCCCCTTATTTGGGGGTAAAAAAGCAGAAATTTCCCTTATTTTGGGGCAAAATTGCAGAAATTTCACTTATTTCAGGGTAATAAGTCAGAAATTTTCCTTATTTTGGGGCAAAAAAGAGAGAAATTCCCTTTGTTTTAGGGGAAAAAGAGAGAAATTCCACTTATTTAGAGGCATAACAGCAGAAATTCCCTCTCATTTTAGAGCAAAAATGAAGAAATTTCCCTTTTTTATGGCAAAAAGGTATGCATTCTTATTATTTTCGTACAAAAAAGGAAGATATTCCCCGTATTTTGGAGCAAAATTGCAGAAATTCCCCTAATTGTGGGGCAAAAAGGCAGAAATTCCCTATATGTAGGGGCAAAAAACTGAAATTCTCCTTATTTTAGGGCAAAACTCAGAAATTTAACTTATTTTGGGGCAAAATTGCAGAAATTTCACTTATTTCAGAAAAAAAAGCAGAAATTTCCTTATTTTGGGGCAAAAAGGCAGAAATTTCCCATATTGTGGGGCAAAAATGCAGAAATTTCTCTTATTTTGAGGCAAAAGGCTGAAATTTCCCTCATTTGGGGGCAAAAAGGCAGAAATTTCTCTTATTTTGGGGCAAAATTGCAGAAATTTCACTAATGTCAGTGTAATAAGTCAGAAATTTTCTTTATTTTGGGGCCCTAAAACAGAAATTCCCTTTGTTTTGGGGGAAATAGACAGAAATTTCACTTATTTAGAGGCAAAAAGGCAGAAATTCCTAATATTTTGTGGCAAAAATGCAGAAATTCCCCTTATTTTGAGGTAAAAAGGCTGAAATTTCTCTTATTTGGGAGCAAAAAGGCAGAAATTTCCCTTATTTTGGGAAAAAATTGCAGAAATTTCACTAATTTCAGGGTAATAAGTCAGAAACTTTCCTTATTTTGGGGCAAAAAAGACAGAAATTCCCTTTGTTTTGGGGGAAAAAGACAGAAATTCCACTTATTTAGATGCAAAAAGCAGAAATACCTCTTACATTGGAGCAAAATTACAGAAATTTCCCGTTATCATGGCAAAAAGGTATGCATTCTTCTTATATTCGGGTAAATAGGCAGAAATTCCCCGTATTTTGGAGCAAAATTGCATAAATTCCCCTAATTGTGAGGCAAAAAGTCAGAAATTCGCTATATGTTGATGCAAAAAGACAGAAATTCTCCTTATTTTGGGTCAAAACTCAGAAATTCCACTTATTTTGGGGCAAAATTCCAGAAATTTCACTTATTTTGGGGCAAAATTGCAGAAATTTCTCTTATTTTGTGGCAAGATTGCAGAAATTTCACTTATTTCAGAAAAAAAAGCAGAAATTTTTATATTTGGAAGCAAAAAGGCAGAAATTTCTATTATTTTGGTAAAAAATTGCAGAAATTTTTCTTATTTTGGGGCAAAAAGCAGAAATTTCCCATATTTTGGGGCAAAAATGCAGAAATTCCCCTCTTTTTGAGGTACAAAGGATGAAATTCCCCTTATTTTGGGGCAAAAAGGCAGATATTTTTCTTATTTCGTGGCAAAATTGCAGAAATTTCACTTATTTCAGGGAAAAAAGGCAGAAATTTTCCTTATTTTGGGGCAAAAATGCAGAAATTCCCCTTATTTTGAGGTAAAAAGGCTGAAATTCTCCTTATTTGGGGGCAAAAATGCAGAAATTTCTCTTATTTTGAGGCAAAATTGCAGAAATTTCACTTATGTCAGTGTAATAAGTCAGAAATTTTTTTTTATTTTGGGGCAAAAAAGACAGAAATTACCTTTGTTTTGGGGGAAAAAGACAGAAATTCAACTTATTTAGAGGCAAAAAAGCAGAAATTCCCCTTATTTTGTAGCAAAAATGAAGAAATTTCCCTTTTTTATGGCAAAAAGTTATGCATTCTTCTAATTTTGAAGCAAAAAGGCAGATATTTCCCGTATTTTGGAGCAAAATTGCAGAAATTCCTCTAATTGTGGGGCAAAATGGCAGAAATTCCCTATATGTTGGGGCATAAAGACAGAAATTTTCCTTATTTTGGGGCAAAACTCAGAAATTCCACATATTTTGCGGCAAAATTCCAGAAATATCTCATATTTTGGGGCAAAATTACAGAAATTTCACTTTTTTGGGGCAAAATTTCAGAAATTTTACTTATTTAAGAAAAAAAAAGCAGAAATTTTCTTATTTTGGGGCAAAAAGGCAGAAATTTCTTTTATTTTGGTACAAAATTGCAGAATTTTTTTTTATTTTGGGCAAAAAGGCAGAAATTTCCCATATATTGGGGCAAAAATGCAGAAATTCCTTTTATTTTGAGGTAAAAAGGCTAAAATGCCCCTTATTTGGAGACAAAAGGAAGAAATTTCCCATATTTTGAAGCGAAATTGAAGAAATTTCACTTATTTCAGGTTAATAAGTCAGAAATTTTCTTATTTTGGGGCAAAAAAACAGAAATTCCCTTTGTATTGGGGGACAAAGACAGAAATTTCACATATTTAGAGGCATAAAAGCAGAAATTCCCCTTTTTTTGGAGCAAAAATGAAGAAATTTTCCTTTTTTATGGCTAAAAGGTATGGATTCTTCTTATTTTCGGGCAAAAAGGCAGAAATTCCCCGAATTTTGGAGCAAAATTGCAGAAATTCCCCTAATTGTGGGGCAAACAGGCAGAAATTCCCTATATGTTGGGGCAAAATACAGAAATTCGCCTTATTTTGGGTCAAAACTCAGAAATTCCACTTATTTTGGGGCAAAATTCCAGAAATTTCACATATTTTGGGGCAAAATTGGAGAAATTTCACTTATTTTGGGGCAAAATTTCAGAAATTTCACTTATTTCAGAAAAAAAAGCAGAAATTTTCTTATTTGGAAGCAAAAAGGCAGAAATTTCTGTTATTTTGGTACAAAATTGCAGAAATTTCCCTTATTTTGCGGCAAAATTGCAAAATTTTCCTTATTTTGGGGCAAAATTGCAGAAATTTCACTTATTTCAGGAAAAAAAGGCAGAAATTTTCCTTATTTTGATGCAAAAAAGCAGAAATTCCTAATATTTTGTGGCAAAAATGCAGAAATTTTCCTTATTTTGAGGTAAAAGGGAGAAATTCCTCTTAATTGGGAGCAAAAAGGCAGAAATTTCACTTATTTTGGGGCAAAATTGCTGAAATTTCACTTATTTCAGGGTAATAAGTCAGAAATTTTCCTTATTTTGGGGCAAAAAAGACAGAAATTCCACATATTTAGAGGCAAAAAAGCAGAAATTCCCCTTATTTTGGAGCAAAATTACAGAAATTTCCCTATTTAATGGCAAAAAGGTATGCATTCTTCTTATTTTCGGGCAAAAATGCAGAAATTCCCCGTATTTTGGAGCAAAATTGCAGAAATTAGCCTAATTGTGGGGCAAAAAGGCAGAAATTCCTTATATGTTAGGGCAAAAAGACAGAAATTCTCCTTATTTTGGGGCAAAACTCAGAAATTCCACTTATTTTGGGGCAAAATTCCAGAAATTTCCCTTATTTTGTGGCAAAATGCAGAAATTTCACTTATTTTGGGGCAAAATTGAAGAAATTTCACTTATTTCAAGGAAAAAAAGCAGAAATTATCTTATTTTGGGGCAAAAAGGCAGAAATTTCTCATATTTTGGTACAAAATTGCAGAATTTTTTCTTATTTTGGGCAAAAAAGCAGAAATTTCCCATATTTTGGGGCAAAAATGCAGAAATTCCCATTATTTTGAGGTAAAAAGGCTGAAATTCCTCTTATTTGGGGGTAAAAAGGCAAAAATTTTCCTTATTTTGGGGCAAAATTGCAGAAATTTCACTTATTTCAGGGTAATAAGTCAAAAATTTTCCTTATTTTGGGGCAAAAAAAACAGAAATTCCCTTTGTTTTGGGGGAAAAAGACAGAAATTCAACTTCTTTAGAGGCATATAAGCAGAAATTCCCCTCATTTTAGAGCAAAAATGAAGAAATTTCCCTTTTTTATGGCCAAAAGTTATGCATTCTTATTATTTTCAGACAAAAAAGGCAGAAATTCCCTTTATTTTGGAGCAAAATTGCAGAAATTCCCCTAATTGTGGGGCAAAAAGGTAGAAATTCCCTATATGTTGGGGCAAAAAGACAGAAATTCTCCTTATTTTAGGGCAAAACTCAGAAATTTAACTTATTTTGTGGCAAAATTGTCAGAAATTTCACTTATTTCAGAAAAAAAGCAGAAATTTTCTTATTTTGGGGCCAAAAGGCAGAAATTTTTTTTATTTTGTTACAAAATTGCAAATTTTTTTCTCTTATTTTGGGGAAAAAAGACAGAAATTCCTTTTTTTTGGAGAAAAAGACAGAAATTCCACTTTTTTAGAGGCAAAAAAGCAGGAATTCCCCTTATTTTGGAGCAAAAATGAAGAAATTTCCCAAATTGTGGGGCAAAAAGGAAGAAATTCCCTATATGTTGGGGCAAAAATACAGAAATTCTCCTTATTTTGGGGCAAAACTCAGAAATTCCACTTATTTTGGGGCAAAATTCCAATAATTTCGCTTATTTTGGGGCAAAATTGCAGAAATTTCACTTATTTCAGGAAAAAAAAGCAGAAATTTTCTTATTTCAGGGCAAAATTGCAGAAATTTCACTTATTTCAGGGAAAAAAGCAGAAATTGTCTTATTTTGTGGCAAAAAGGCAGAAATTTCCCATATTTTGTGGCCAAAATGCAGAAATTCCCCTTATTTTGAGGTAAAAAGGCTGAAATTCCCCTTATTTGGGGGCAAAAAGGCAGAAATTTCCCTTATTTTGAGGAAGAATTGTAGAAATTTCACTTATTTCAGGGTAATAAGTCAGAAATTTTCCTTATTTTGGGGCAAAAAAGACAGAAAATCCCTTTGTTTTGGGGGAAAAAAACAGAAATTCCTCTTATTTAGAGGCAAAAAACAGAAATTCCCCTTATTTTGAAGCAAAAATTAAGAAATTTCTTTTTTTTGTGGCAAACGGTAGACTTTATTCTTTTTTTCGGGTTAAAAAGCAGAAATTCCCCGTATTTTGGAGCAAAATTGCAGAAATTCCCCTAATTTTGGGGCAAAAAGGCAGAAATTCCCTATGTGTTGGGGCAAAAAGACAGAAATTCTACTTATTTTGGGGCAAAACTCAGAAATTCCTCTTATTTTGGGGCCAAATTTCAGAAATTTCCCTTATTTTGAAGCAAAATTGCAGAAATTTCACTTATTTTGGGGCAAAATTGCAGAAATTTCACATATTTCAGGGGAAAAAAAGCAGAAATTTTCTTATTTTGGGGCAAAAAAGCAGAAATTACCTATATTTTGGTACAAAATTGCAGAAATTTTTCTTATTTTGGGCAAAAAGTCAGAAATTTCCCATATTGTGGCAAAAATGCAGAAATTTCCCTTATTTTGGGGCAAAATTGCAGAAATTTCACTTATTTCAGGGTAATAAGTCGGAAATTTTCCTTATTTTGGGGCAAAAAGACAGAAATTTCCTTTGTTTTGTAGGAAAAAGACAGAAATTCCACTAATTTAGAGGCTAAAAAGCAGAAATTCCCTTTATTTTGGAGCAAAAATGAAGAAATTTCTCTTTTTTATGGCAAAAATGTATGCATTCTTCTTATTTTCGGGCAAAAAGGCAGAAATTCCCCGTATTTTGGAGCAAAATTTCAGAAATTCCCCTAATTGTGAGGCAAAAAGGCAGAATTTTCCTATATGCTGGGGCAAAAAGACAGAAATTCTACTTATTTTGGGGCAAAACTCAGTAATTCCACTTATTTTGTGTCAAAATTCCAGAAATTTCCCTTATTTTGGGGCAAAATTTCAGAAATTTCACTTATTTTGTGGCAAAATTGCAGAAATTTGACTTATTTCAGAGAAAAAAGGCAGAAATTTTCTTTATTTTGGGGCAAAAAGGCAGAAATTCCTAATATTTTGTGGCAAAAATGCAGAAATTACCCTTATTTTGAGGTAAAAAGGCTGAAATTCCCTTAAGTTGGGGGCAAAAAGGCAGAAATTTCCCTTATTTGGGGCAAAATTGCAGAAATTTCACTTACTTCAAGGTAATAAGTCAGAAATTTTCCTTATTTTGGGGCAAAAAAGACAGAAATTACATTTGTTTCGGGGGAAAAAGACAGAAATTCCACTTATTTAGAGGCAAAAAAGCAGAAATTCCCCTTATTTTGGAGAAAAATTGCAGAAATTTTCCTTTTTCATGGGAAAAAGTTATGCATTCTTCTTATTTTCAGGATAAAAAGGAGAAATTTTGCGTATTTTGGAGCAAAATTGCAGAAATTCCTTTAATTGTAGGTCAAAAAAGCAGAAATTCCCTATATCTTGTGGCATAAAGACAGAAATTCTCTTTATTTTGGGGCAAAACTCAGATATTCCACTTATTTTGGGGCAAAACTCCAGAAATTTCCCTTATTTTGGGGCAAAATTGCAGAAATTTCACTTATTTTGTGGCAAAATTGCAGAAATTTTACTTATATAAGGGAAAAAAGCAGAAATTTTTTATTTTGGGGCAAAAAGGCAGAAATTTCATTTATTTTGGTACAAAATTGCAGAAATTTTTTATTTTGGGCAAAAAGGGAGAAATTTCTCATATTCTGGGGCAAAAATGCAAAAATTCCCCTCATTTTGAGGTAAAAAGGCTGAAATTCCCCTTATTTGGGGGCAAAAAGCAGAAATTTCCCTTATTTTGGGGCAAAATTGCAGAAATTTCAATTATTTTGGGGCAAAATTGCAGAAATTTCACTTATTTCAGGGAAAAAAGCAGAAATTTTCTTATTTTGTGGCAAAATGGCAAAAATTTCACTTATTTTGGGGCAAAATTGCAGAAATTTCACATATTTCAGGGAAAAAAGGCAGAAATTTTCCTTATTTTGGAGCAAAAAGGCAGAAATTTTTAATATTTTGTGGCAAAAATGCAGAAATTCCCCTTATTTTGAGGTAAAAAGGCTGAAATTCCCTTTATTTGGGGGCAAAAAGGCAAAAATTTCTCTTATTTTGGGGCAAAATTGCACAAATTTCACATATTTCAGAATAATAAGTCAGAAAATTTCCTTATTTTGGTGCAAAAAAGACAGAAATTCCCTTTGTTTTGGGGGAAAAAGACAGAAATTCCTCTTATTTAGAGGCAAAAATTAGAAATTCCCCTTTTTGAAGCAAAAATTAAGAAATTTCTTTTTTTTTTGTGGCAAAAGGTATACATTCCCCTTCTTTACGGGCTAAAAAGCAGAAATTCCCTGTATTTTGGTGCAAAATTGCAGAAATTCCCCTAATTTTGGGTCAAAAAGGCAGAAATCCCTATATGTTGGGGCAAAAAGACAGAAATTCTCCTTATTTTGGGGCAAAACTCAGAAATTCCACTTGTTTTGGGGCAAAATTCCAGAAATTTCCCTTATTTTGGGGCAAAATTGCAGAAATTTCACTTATTTTGGGGCAAAATTGCAGAAATTTCACATCTTTCAGTGAAAAAAAAAGCAGAAATTTTCTTATTTTGGGGCAAAAAAGCAGAAATTACCTATATTTTGTTACAAAATTGCAGAAATTTTTCTTATTTTGGGCAAAAAGTCAGAAATTTCCCATATTGTGGCAAAAATGAAGAAATTCCCCTTATTTGGGGGCAAAAAGGCAGAAATTTCCCTTATTTTGGGGCAAAATTGCAGAAATTTCACTGATTTCAGGGTAATAAGTCAGAAATTTTCCTTATTTTGGGGCAAAAAGTCAGAAATTCCCTTTGTTTTGTGAGAAAAAGACAGAAATTCCACTTATTTAGAGGGAAAAAAGCAGAAATTCCCCTTATTTTGGAACAAAATTGCAGAAATTCCCCTAATTGTGGGGCAAAAAACCAGAAATTCCCTATATGTTGGGGCAAAAAGACAGAAATTCTACTTATTTTGGAGCAAAACTCAGAAATTCCACTTATTTTGGGCTAAAATTCCAGAAATTTCCCTTATTTTGGGGAAAAATTGCAGAAATTTCACTTATTTTGTGGCAAAATTGCAGAAATTTGACTTATTTCAGAGAAAAAAGACAGAAATTTTCCTTATTTTGGGGCAAAAAGGCAGAAATTCCTAATACTTTGTGGCAAAATGCAGAAATTACCCTTATTTTGAGGTAAAATAGCTGAAATTCCCCTTATTTGGGGGCAAAAAGGCAGAAATTTCCCTTATTTCGAGCAAAATTGCAGAAATTTCACTTACGTCAAGGTAAGGATTCAGAAATTTTCCTTATTTTGGGGCAAAAAAGACAGAAATTCCCTTTGTTTTGGGGGAAAAAGACAAAAACTCCACTTACTTAGAGGCAAAAAAGCAGAAATTCCCCTTATTTTGCAGAAAAATTGCAGAAATTTCTCTTTTTTATGGCAAAAAGATATGCATTCTTATTATTTTCGGGCTAAAAAGCAGAAATTTCCCGTATTTTGGAGCAAAATTGCAGAAATTCCTCTAATTGTGGGTCAAAAAGGCAGAAATTCTCTATATCTTGGTGCATAAAGACAGAAATTCTCCTTATTTTGGGCAAAACTCAGAAATTCCACTTATTTTGGAGCAAAATTCAAGAAATTTCCATTATTTTGGGGCAAAATTGCAGAAATTTCAATTATTTTGGGGCAAAATTGCAGAAATTTCACTTATTTAAGAGAAAAAAAGCAGAAATTTTTTATTTTGGGGCAAAAAGGCAGAAATTTCTTTTATTTTGGTACAAAATTGCAGAAATTTTTCTTATTTTGGGCAAAAAGGCAGAAATTTCCCATATTTTGTGGCAAAAATGCAGAAATTCCCTTTATTTTGAGGTAAAAAGGCTGAAATTCCCCTTATTTGGGGGCAAAAAGGCAGAAATTTCCCTTATTTTGAGGCAAAATTGTAGAAATTCACTTATTTCAGGGTAATAAGTCAGAAATTTTCTTTATTTTGGGGCAAAAAAGACAGAAATTCCCTTTGTTTTGGGGGAAAAAACAGAAATTCCTCTTATTTAGAGGCAAAAAACAGAAATTCCCCTTATTTTGAAGCAAAAATGAAGAAATTTCTTTTTTTTGTGGCAAAAGGTATACATTCCCCTTCTTTTCGGGTTGAAAAGCAGAAATTCCGTATTTTGGAGCAAAATTGCAGAAATTCCTCTAATTTTGGGGCAAAAAGGCAGAAATTCCCTATATGTTGGGGCAAAAAGACAGAAATTCTTCTTATTTTGGGGCAAAACTCAGAAATTCCACTTATTTTGGGGCAAAAATCCAGAAATTTCCCTTATTTTGGGGCAAAATTGCAGAAATTTCACTTATTTTGGGGCAAAAATGCAGAAATTTCATTTATTTCAGGGGAAAAAAGCAGAAATTTTCTTATTTTGGGGCAAAAAAGCAGAAATTACCTATATTTTGGTACAAAATTGCAGAAATTTTTCTTATTTTGGGCAAAAAGTCAGAAATTTCCCATATTGTGGTAAAAATTCAGAAATTCCCCTTATTTGGGGGCAAAAAGGAAGAAATTTTTCTTATTTTGGGGCAAAATTGCAAAATTTCACTGATTTCAGTGTCAGAAATTTTCCTTATTTTGGGGCAAAAACACAGAAATTCCCTTTGTTTTGTGGGAAAAAGACAGAAATTCCACATATTTAGAGGCGAAAAAGCAGAAATTCCCCTTATTTTGGAGCAAAAATGAAGAAATTTCACTTTTTTATGGCAAAAAGGTATGCATTCTTCTTATTTTCGGGCAAAAAGGCAGAAATTCCCCGTATTTTGGAGCAAAATTGCAGAAATTCCCCTAATTTTGGGGCAAAAATGCAGAAATTACCTATATGTTGCGGCAAAAAGACAGAAATTCTACATATTTTGGGGAAAAACTCAGAAATTCCACTTATTTTGAGGCAAAATTCCAGAAATTTCCTTTATTTTGGGGCAAAATTGCAGAAATTTCACTTATTTTGTGGCAAAATTTCAGAAATTTGACTTATTTCAGAGACAAAAGGCAAAAATTTTCAATATTTATGGGCAAAAATGCAGAAATTACCTATATATTGCGGCAAAAAGAAAGAAATTCTACTTATTTTGGGGAAAAACTCAGAAATTCCACTTATTTTGGGGCAAAGTTCCAGAAATTTTACTTATTTTGGGGCAAAATTCCAGAAATTTCCCTTATTTTGGGGCTAAATTGCAGAAATTTCACTTATTTTGGGGCAAAATTGCAGAAATTTCACTTATTCTAGAGCAAAATTGCAGAAATAGCACTTATTTATAAAAAAAAAGCAGAAATTTTTTATTTTGGGGCAAAAAAGCAGAAATTGCTTTTATTTTGGTACAAAATTGAAGAAATTTTTTTATTTTGGGCAAAAAGGCAAAAATTTCTCATATTTTGGGGCAAAAATGCAAAAATTCCCCTTATTTTGAGGTAAAAAGGCTGAAATTCCTTTTATTTGGGGGCAAAAAGCAGAAATTTCCCTTATTTTGGGGCAAAATTGCAGAAATTTCAATTATTTTGGGGCAAAATTGCAGAAATTTCACTTATTTCAGGGAAAAAAATGCAGAAATTTTTTTATTTTGTGGTAAAATTGCAAAAATTTCACTTATTTTGGGGCAAAATTGAAGAAATTTCACATATTTCAGGGAAAAAGTCAGAAATTTTCCTTATTTTGGGGCAAAAAAGACAAAAATTCCCTTTGTTTTGGGGGAAAAATACAGAAATTCCACTTATTTAGAGGCATAAAAGCAGAAATTCCCTTCATTTTGGAGCAAAAATGAAGAAATTTCCCTTTTTTATGGCAAAAAGGTATGCATTCTTATTATTTTCGGACAAAAAAGGCAGAAATTCCCCGTATTTTGGAGCAAAATTGCAGAAATTCCCCTAATTGTGGCGCAAAAAGGCAGAAATTCCTTATATGTTGGGGCAAAAAGACAGAAATTCTCATTTTAGGGCAAAACTCAGAAATTAAACTTTTTTGGGGGCAAAATTGCAGAAATAACACTTATTTCATAAAAAAAGCAGAATTTTTCTTATTTTGGGGCCAAAAGGCAGAAATTTCTTTTATTTTGTTACAAAATTGCAGAATTTTTTATTATTTTGGGGCAAAAAGGTAGAAATTTCCCATATTTTGGGGCAAAAATGCAGAAATTTCTCTTATTTTGAGGTAAAAGGCTGAAATTCCCATTATTTGGGGGCAAAAGGCAAAAATTTCTCTAATTTTGGGGCAAAATTGCAGAAATTTCACTTATTTCAGGGTAATAAGTCAGAAATTTTCCTTATTTTTGGGCCAAAAAACAGAAATTCCCTTTGTTTTGGGGAAAAAACACAGACATTCCACTTTTTTAGAGACAAAAAAGCAGAAATTCCCCTTATTTTGGAGCAAAAATGAAGAAATTTTACTTTTTAAGGGCAAAAAGGTATGCATTCTTCTTATTTTTGGGCAAAAAGGCAGAAGTTCCCCTTATTTTGGAGCAAAATGCAGAAATTCCCCAAATTGTGGGGCAAAAAGGCAGAAATTCCCTTCATGTTGGGGCAAAAAGACAGAAATTCTCCTTATTTTGGGGCAAAACTCAAAAATTCCACAGATTTTGGGGCAAAATTACAATAATTTCTCTTATTTTGGGACAAAATTGCAGAAATTTCACTTATTTGGGGCATAATTGCAGAAATTTCACTTATTTCAAAAAAAAAGCAGAAATTTTCTTATTTTGGGGCAAAAAGGCAGAAATTTCTTTTATTTTGGTACAAAATTGCAGAAATTTTTCTTATTTTGGGGCAAAAAGGCAGAAATTTCTCATATTTTGAGTCAAAAATGCAGAAAGTCCCCTTATTTTGAGGTAAAAATGCTGAAATTCCCCTGATTTGGGGGCAAAAAGGCAGAAATTTCTCTTATTTTGAAGCAAAATTGCAGAAATTTCACTTATTTCAGGGTAATAACTCAGAAGTTTTCCTTATTTTGGGTCATAAAAGACAGAAATTTTTTTTGTTTTGGGGGAAAAAGACAGAAATTCCACTTATTTGGAGGCAAAAAGGCAGAAATTCCTAAAATTTTGTGGCAAAAATGCAGAAATTCCCCTTATTTTGAGGTAAAAAGGATGAAGTTCCTCTTATTTGGGAGCAAAAAGGCTGAAATTTCCCTTATTTTGGGGCAAAATTGCAGAAATTTCACTTATTTCAGTGTAATAAGTCAGAAATTTTCCTTATTTTGGGGCAAAAAAGACAGAAATTCTCTTTTTTTGGGGGAAAAAGAGAGAAATTTCACTTATTTAGATGCAAAAAAGCAGATATTCCTCCTATTTTGGAGCAAAAAAGAAGAAATTTCCCTTTTTTTATGGCAAAAAGCTATGCATTCTTCTTATTTTCGGGCTAAAAGGCAGAAATTCCTCATATTTTGGAGCAAAATTGCAGAAATTCCCCTAATTGTGAGGCAAAAAGGCAGAAATTCCCTATATGTTGGGGCAAAAAGACAGAAATTCTCCTAATTATGAGGCAAAACTAAGAAATTCCACTTATTTTGGAGCAAAATTCCAGAAATTTAACTCATTTGGGGGCAAAATTGCAGAAATTTCATTTATTTTGGGGTAAATTTGCAGAAATTTCACTTATTTCAAAAAAAAGCAGAAATTTTCTTATTTTGGGGCAAAAAGGCAGAAATTTCTTTTATTTTGGTACAAAATTGCAGAAATTTTTTTTATTTTGGAGCAAAAAGGCAGAAATTTTCCATATTTTGGGGCAAAAATGCAGAAATTCCTCTTATTTTGAGGAAAAAGGCTGAAATTCCCCTTAGTGGGGCAATAAGGCAGAAATTTCCTTATTTTGGGGAAAAATTGAAAAAATTTCACTTATTTCAGGGTAATAAGTCAGAAATTTTTTTTATTTTGGGGCAAAAATACAGAAATTCTTTTTGTTTTTGGGGAAAAAGACAGAAATTCCACTTTTTTAGAGGCAAAAAAGGAGAAATTCCATTTATTTTGGAGCAAAAATGAAGAAATTTCCCTTTTTTGTGGCAAAAGGTATACATTCCCCTTATTTTCACGCTAAAAAGCAGAAATTCCCCGTATTTTGGAGCAAAATTGCAGAAATTCCCCTAATATTGGGGCAAAAAGGCAGAAATTCCATATATGTTAGGGCAAAAAAAACAGAAATTCTTCTTATTTTGGGGCAAAACTCTGAAATTCCAATATTTTGGGGCAAAATTCCAGAAATTTCCCTTATTTTGGGGCAAAATTGCAGAAATTTTACTTATTTTGGGGCAAAATTGCAGAAATTTCACTAATTTCAGTGAAAAAAGGCAGAAATTTTCCTTATTTTGGGGCAAAATGCATAAATTCCTAATATTTTGTGGCAAAAATGCAGAAATTCCCGTTATTTTGAGGTAAAAAGGCTGAAATTCTCATTATTTGGGGGCAAAAAGTAGAAATTTCCCTACTTTTGGGGCAAAATTGCAGAAATTTCACTTATTTCAGGGTCATAAGTCAGAAATTTTCCTTATTTTGGGCACAAAAAGACAGAAATTCCCTTTGTTTTGGGAGAAAAATACATAAATTCCACTTATTTAGAGGCAAAAAACAGAAATTCCCCTTATTTTGGGGCAAAATTTCAGAAATTTCACTTACTTCAGGGTAATAAGTCAGAAATTTTCTTTATTTTGAGGCAAAAAAACAGAAATTACATTTGTTTTGGGGGAAAAAGACAGAAATTCCACGTATTTTGAGGCAAAAAAACAGAAATTCCCCTTATTTTGGAGCAAAAATGAAGAAATTTCCCTTTTTTATGGCAAAAAGTTATGCATTCTTCTTATTTTCGGGCAAAAAAGCAGAAATTCCCCGTATTTTGGAGCAAAATTGAAGAAATTCTTCTAATTGTAGGGCAAAAAGGCAGAAATTCCCTATATTTTGCGGCAAAAAGACAGAAATTCTTCTTATTTTGGGTCAAAACTCAGAAATTGCACTTATTTTGAGGCAAAATTCCAGAAATTTCACTTATTTGGGGCAAAATTGCAGAAATTTCACTTATTTTGGGGCAAAATTGCAGAAATTTCACTTATTTCAGAAAAAAAGCAGATATTTTTATATTTGGAAGCAAAAAGGCAGAAATTTCTTTTATTTTGGTACAAAATTGCAGAAATTTTTTATATTTTGGGGCAAAACGGCAGAAATTTCTCATATTTTGGGGCAAAAATGCAGAAATTCCCCTTATTTTGAGGTAAAAAGGATGAAATTCCCCTTATTTGGGGGCAAAAAGGCAGACATTTCCCTTATTTTGGGGCAAAATTGCAGAAATTTCACTTATTTCAGGGTAATAAGTCAGAAATTTTTCTTATTTTGGGGCAAAAAAGCAGAAATTCCTAATCTTTTGTGGCAAAAATGCTGAAATTCCCCTTATTTTGAGGTAAAAAGGCTGAAATTCCCCTTATTAGGGGGCAAAAATGCAGAAATTTCCCTTATTTTGGGGAAAAATTGCAGAATTTTCACTTATATTTGGGCAAAATTGCAGAAATTTCACTTATGGCAAGGAAAAAATGCAGAAATTTTCCTTATTTTGGGGCAAAAGGTAGAAATTTTTAATATTTTGTGGCAAAAATGCAGAAATTCCCTTTATTTTGAGGTAAAAGGGTGAAATTCCTCTTATTTGAGGGCAAAAAGGGAGAAATTTCCCTTATTTTGGGGCAAAATTGCAGAAATTTCACTTATTTCAGGGAAAAAATGCAGAAATTTCACTTATTTCAAAAAAAGGCAGAAATTTTCTTATTTTGGGGCAATAAGGCAGAAATTTCTTTTATTTTGGTACAAAATTTTTTTTATTTTGGAGAAAAAAGGCAGAAATTTCCCATATTTTGGGGCATAATTGCAAAAATTTCACTTATTTTGGGGCAAAATTGCATAAATTTCACTTATTTCAGTGAAAAAAGGCAGAAATTTTCCTTATTTTGGGGCAAAAATGCAGAAAATCCTAATATTTTGTGGCAAAAATGCAGAAATTCCCCTTATTTTGAGGTAAAAAGGCTGAAATTCCCCTTATTTGGGGGCAAAAAGGCAGAAATTTCCCTTCTCTTGGGGCAAAATTGCAGAAATTTCACTTATTTTAGGGTAATAATTCAGAAATTTTTCTTATTTTGGGCAAAAAAAGACAGAAATTCCCTTTGTTTTGGGGGAAAAATACATAAATCAAACTTATTTAGAGGCAAAAAAGCAGAAATTCCCCTTATTTTGGGGCAAAATTGCAGAAATTTCACTTACTTCAGGGTAATAAGTCAGAAATTTTTCTTATTTTGGAGCAAAAAAACAGAAATTACCTTTCTTTTGGGGGGAAAAAACAGAAATTCCACTTATTTAGAGGCAAAAATGCAGAAATTCCCCTTATTTTGGAGCAAAATTACAGAAATTACCCATTTTTATAGCAAAAAGGTATGCATTCTTCTTATTTTTGGGCAAAAAGGCAGAAATTCCTCGTATTTTGGAGCAAAATTGCTGAAATTCCACTAATTGTTGGGCAAAAAGGCAGAAATTCCCTATATGTTGGGGCAAAAAAACAGAAATTCTACTTATTTTGGGTCAAAACTCAGAAATTCCACTTATTTTGGGGCAAAATTCCAAAAATTTCATTTATTTTGGGGCAAAATTGCAGAAATTTCACTTATTTTGGGGCAAAATTGCAGAATTTTAATTATTTCAGAAAAAAAGCAGACATTTTTATATTTGGAAGCAAAAAGGCAGAAATTTCTTTTATTTTGGTACAAAATTGCAGAAATTTTTTATATTTTGGGGCAAAAAGGCAGAAATTTCCCATATATTGGGGCAAAAATGCAGAAATTCCCCTTTTTTTGAAGTAAAAAAGATGAAATTCCCCTTATTTTGAGGCAAAAAGGCAGAAATTCCTAATATTTTGTGGCAAAAATGCAGAAATTCCCGTTATTTTGAGGTAAAAAGGCTGAAATTCACCTTATTTGTCGGCAAAAAGCAGAAATTTCCCTTCTTTTGGGGCAAAATTGGAGAAATTTCACTTATTTCAGGGTAATAAGTCAGAAATTTTCCTTATTTTGGGCAAAAAAAGACAGAAATTCCCTTTGTTTTGGGAGAAAAATACATAAATTCCACTTATTTAGAGTCAAAAAAACAGAAATTCCCCTTATTTTGGGGCAAAATTGCAGAAATTTCACTTACTTCATGGTAATAAGTCAGAAATTTTCTTTATTTTGAGGCAAAAAAACAGAAATTACCTTTGTTTTGGGGGAAAAAGACAGAAATTCCACTTATTTAGTGGCAAAAAAGCAGAAATTTTCCTTATTTTGGAGCAAAAATGAAGAAATTTCCCTTTTTTATGGCAAAATGTTGTGCATTCTTCTTATTTTCGGCCAAAAAAGCAGAAATTCCCCGTATTTTGGAGCAAAATTGCAGAAATTCTTCTAATTGTGGGGCAAAAAGGCAGAAATTCCCTATATGTTGGGGCAAAAAGACAGAAATTCTCCTTATTTTGGGTCAAAACTCAGAAATTCCACTTATTTTGGGGCAAAATTCCAGAAATTTCACTTATTTTGGGGCAAAATTGCAGAAATTTCACTTATTTTGGGGCAAAATTGCAGAAATTTCACTTATTTCAGAAAAAAAGGCAGAAATTTTTATATTTGGAAGCAAAAAGGCAGAAATTTCTTTTATTTTGGTACAAAATTGCAGAAATTTTTTTTATTTTGGAGCAAAAAGGCAGAAATTTCCCATATTATGTGGCAAAAATGCAGAAATTCCCCTTTTTTGAGGTAAAAAGGATGAAATTCCCCTTATTTGGGGGCAAAAAGGCAGACATTTCCCTTATTTAGGGGTAAAATTGCAGAAATTTCACTTATTTCAGGGTAATAAGTCAGAAATTTTTCTTATTTTGGGGCAAAAAAGCAGAAATTTCTAATCTTTTGTGGCAAAAATGCTGAAATTCCTTTTATTTTGAGGTTAAAAGGCTGAAATTCCCCTTATTAGGGGGCAAAAATGCAGAAATTTCCCTTATTTTGGGGAAAAATTGCAGAAATTTCACTTATTTTTGGGCAAAATTGCAGAAATTTCACTTATGGCAGGGAAAAAAGGCAGAAATTTTCCTTATTTTGGAGCAAAAACGCAAAAATTTTTAATATTTTGTGGCAAAAATGCAGAAATTCCCTTTATTTTGAGGTAAAAGGGTGAAATTCCTCTTATTTGAGGGCAAAAAGGCAGAAATTTCCATTATTTTGGGGCAAAATTGCAGAAATTTCACTTATTTCATGGAAAAAAGGCAGAAATTTTTCTTATTTTGGGGCAAAAATGCAGAAATTCCTAATCTTTTGTGGCAAAAATGCAGAAATTCTCATTATTTTAAGGTAAAAAGGCTGAAATTCCCCTTATTTGGGGGCAAAAATAAAGAAATTTCCATTATTTTGGGGCAAATTGCAGAAATTTCACTTATGTCAGTGTAATAAGTCAGAAATTTTTTTTATTTAGGGGCAAAAAAACAGAAATTCCCTTTGTTTTGGGGGAAAAAGACAGAAATTCCACTAATTGAGAGGCAAAAAAAACAAAAATTCCCATTATTTTGGAGCAAAAATGAAGAAATTTCCCTTTTTTTATGGCAAAAAGGTATGCATTCTTCTTATTTTGGGGCAAAAAGGCAGAAATTTCCCGTATTTTGGAGCAAAATTGCAGAAATTCCTCTAATCGTGGGGCAAAAATGCAGAAATTCCCTATATGTTGAAGCATAAAGACAGAAATTCTCCTTATTTTGGGGCAAAACTCAGAAATTCCAATTATTTTGCGGCAAAATTCCAGAAATTTCTCTTATTTTGGGGCAAAATTGCAGAAATTTCACTTATTTAAGGGAAAAAAAGAAGAAATTTTCTTATTTTGGGGCAAAAAGGCAGAAATTTCTTTTATTTTGGTACAAAATTGCAGAAATTTTTTTTATTTTGGGCAAAAAGGCAGAAATTTCCTATATTTTGAGGCAAAAATGCAGAAATTTCACTTATTTCAGGGAAAATGGCAGAAATTTTTCTTATTTTGGGGCAAAAAATACAGAAATTCCCTTTGTTTTGGGGGAAAAAGACAGAAATTCCACTTATTTAAATGCAAAAAAGCAGAAATTCTCCTTATTTTGGAGCAAAAATGAAGAAATTTCACTTTTTTATGGCAAAAAGCTATGCATTCTTCTTATTTTCGGGCAAAAAGGCAGAAATTCCCTATATTTTGGAGCAAAATTGCAGAAATTCCCCTAAATGTGGGGCAAAAAGGCAGAAATTCCCTATATGTTGGGGCAAAAAGATAGAAATTCTCATTATTTTGGGGCAAAACTCAGAAATTCCACTTATTTTGGAGCAAAATTCCAGAAATTTAACTTATTTGGGGGCAAAATTGCAGAAATTTCATTTATTTTGGTGTAAAATTGCAGAAATTTCACTTATTTCAAAAAAAAGCAGAAATTTTCTTTTTTTGGGGCAAAAAGGCAGAAATTTCTTTTATTTTGGTACAAAATTGCAGAAATTTTTTTTATTTTGGAGAAAAAAGGCAGAAATTTCCCATATTTTGGAGCATAATTGCAGAAATTTCACTTATTTTGGGGCAAAATTGCATAAATTTCACTTATTTCAGTGAAAAAAGGCAGAAATTTTCCTTATTTTGGGGCAAAAAGGCAGAAATTCCTAATATTTTGTGGCAAAAATGCAGAAATTCCTTTTATTTTGAGGTAAAAAGGCTGAAATTCCCCTTATTTGGGGGCAAAAAGGCAGAAATTTCCCTTCTCTTGGGCAAAATTGCAGAAATTTCACTTATTTCAGGGTAATAAGTCAGAAATTTTTCTTATTTTTGGCAAAAAAAGACAGAATTTCCCTTTGTTTTGGGGGAAAAATACATAAATTCCACTTATTTAGAGGCAAAAAAGCAGAAATTCCCCTTATTTTGGGGCAAAATTGCAGAAATTTCACTTACTTCAGGGTAATAAGTCAGAAATTTTCCTTATTTTGGGGCAAAAAAACAGAAATTACCTTTGTTTTGGGGGGAAAAGACAGAAATTCCACTTATTTAGGGGCAAAAATGCAGAAATTCCCCTTATTTTGGAGCAAAATTACAGAAATTTCTCTTTTTTATGGCAAAAAGGTATGCATTCTTCTTATTTTTGGGCAAAAAGGCAGAACTTCCTCGTATTTTGGAGCAAAATTGCTGAAATTCCCCTAATTGTGGGGAAAAAGGCAGAAATTTCCTATATGTTGGGGCAAAAAGATAGAAATTCTACTTATTTTGGGTCAAAACTCAGAAATTCCACTTATTTTGGGGCAAAATTCCAAAAATTTCACTTATTTAGAGGCAAAAAAGCAGAAATTCCCCTTATTTTGGGGCAAAATTGCAGAAATTTCACTTACTTCAGGGTAATAAGTCAGAAATTTTTCTTATTTTGGGGCAAAAAAACAGAAATTACCTTTGTTTTGGGGGGAAAAGACAGAAATTCCACTTATTTATGGGCAAAAATGCAGAAATTCCCCTTATTTTAGAGCAAAATTACAGAAATTTCCCTTTTTTATGGCAAAAAGGTATACATTCTTCTTATTTTTGGGCAAAAAGGCAGAAATTCCTCGTATTTTGGAGCAAAATTGCTGAAATTCCCCTAATTGTGGGGCAAAAAGGCAGAAATTCCCTATATGTTGGGGCAAAAAGACAGAAATTCTACTTATTTTGGGTCAAAACTCAGAAATTCCACATATTTTGGGGCAAAATTCCAAAAATTTCACTTATTTTGGGGCAAAATTGCAGAAATTTCAATTATTTCAGAAAAAAAAGCAGAAATTTTTATATTTGGAAGCAAAAGCGCAGAAATTTCTTTTATTTTGGTACAAAATTGCAGAAATTTTTCATATTTTGGGGCAAAAAGGCAGAAATTTCCCATATTTTGGGGCAAAAATGCAGAAATTCCCTTTTTTTTTGAGGTAAAAAGGATGAAATTCCCCTTATTTGGGGGCAAAAAGTCAAATATATCTCTTATTTTGGGGCAAAATTGCCGAAATTTCACTTATTTCAGTGAAAAAAGGCAGAAATTTTCCTTATTTTGGGGCAAAAAGGCAGAAATTCCTAATATTTTGTGGCAAAAATGCAGAAATTCCCGTTATTTTGAGGTAAAAAGGATGAAATTCACCTTATTTGGGGGCAAAAAGCAGAAATTTCCCTTCTTTTGGGGCAAAATTGGAGAAATTTCACTTATTTCAGGGTAATAAGTCAGAAATTTTCCTTATTTTGGGCAAAAAAAAAAGAAATTCCCTTTGTTTTGGGGGAAAAATACATAAATTCCACTTATTTAGTGGCAAAAAAACAGAAATTCCCCTTATTTTGGGGCAAAATTGCAGAAATTTCACTTACTTCATGGTAATAAGTCAGAAATTTTCTTTATTTTGAGGCAAAATAACAGAAATTACCTTTGTTTTCGGGGAAAAAGACAGAAATTCCACTTATTTAGAGGCAAAAAAGCAGAAATTCCCCTTATTTTGGAGCAAAAATTAAGAAATTTCCCTTTTTTATGGCAAAAAGTTATGCATTATTCTTATTTTCAGGCAAAAAAGCAGAAATTCCCCGTATTTTGGAGCAAAATTGCAGAAATTCTTCTAATTGTGGGGCAAAAAGGCAGAAATTCCCTATATGTTGGGGCAAAAAGACAGAAATTCTCCTTATTTTGGGTCAAAACTCAGAAATTCCACTTATTTTGGGGCAAAATTCCAGAAATTTCACTTATTTTGGGGCAAAATGGCAGAAATTTCACTTATTTTGGGGCAAAATTGCAGAAATTTCACTTATTTCAGAAAAAAAGCAGAAATTTTTATATTTGGAAGCAAAAACGCAGAAATTTCTTTTATTTTGGTACAAAATTGCAGAAATTTTTTATATTTTGGGGCAAAAAGGCAGAAATTTCCCATATTTTGGGGCAAAAATGCAGAAATTCCCCTTTTTTTGAGGTTAAAAGGATGAAATTCCCCTTATTTGGGGGCAAAAAGGCAGACATTTCCCTTATTTTGGGGCAAAATTGAAGAAATTTCACTTATTTCAGGGTAATAAGTCAGAAATTTTTCTTATTTTGGGGCAAAAAAGCAGAAATTCCTAATCTTTTGTGGCAAAAATGCTGAAATTCCCCTTATTTTGAGGTAAAAAGGCTGAAATTCCCCTTATTAGGGGGCAAAAATGCAGAAAATTCCCTTATTTTGGGGCAAAATTGCAGAAATTTCACTTATTTTTGGGCAAAATTGCAGAAATTTCACTTATGGCAGGGAAAAAAGGCAGAAATTTTCCTTATTTTGGGGCAAAAAGGCAGAAATTTTTAATATTTTGTGGCAAAAATGCAGAAATTCCCTTTATTTTGAGGTAAAAGGGTGAAATTCCTCTTATTTGAGGGAAAAAGGCAGAAATTTCCCTTATTTTGGGGCAAAATTGCAGAAATTTCACTTATTTCAGGGAAAAAATGCAGAAATTTTTCTTATTTTGGGGCAAAAAAGAAGAAATTCCTAATCTTTTGTGGCAAAAATGCAGAAATTCTTTTTATTTTGAGGTAAAAAGGCTGAAATTCTCCTTATTTGGGGGCAAAAATAAAGAAATTTCCCTTATTTTGGGGCAAATTGCAGAAATTTCACTTATGTCAGTGTAATAAGTCAGAAATTTTTTTTATTTAGGGGCAAAAAAACAGAAATTCCCTTTGTTTTGTGGGAAAAAGACAGAAATTCCACTAATTTAGAGGCAAAAAAAGCAAAAATTCCCCTTATTTTGGAGCAAAAATGAAGAAATTTCCCTTTTTTATGGCAAAAAATGTATGCATTCTTCTTATTTTGGGGCAAAAAGGCAGAAATTTCCCGTATTTTGGAGCAAAATTGCAGAAATTCCTCTAATCGTGGGGCAAAAAGGCAGAAATTCCCAATATGTTGAAGCATAAAGACAGAAATTCTCCTTATTTTGGGGCAAAACTCAGAAATTCCAATTATTTTGCGGCAAAATTCCAGAAATTTCCCTTATTTTGGGGCAAAATTGCAGAAATTTCACTTATTTAAGGGAAAAAATGCAGAAATTTTCTTATTTTGGGGCAAAAAGGCAGAAATTTCTTTTATTTTGGTACAAAATTGCAGAAATTTTTTTTATTTTGGGCAAAAAGGCAGAAATTTCCCATATTTTGAGGCAAAAATGCAGAAATTTCACTTATTTCAGGGAAAAAGGCAGAAATTTTCCTTATTTTGGGGCAAAAAATACAGAAATTCCCTTTGTTTTGGGGGAAAAAGACAGAAATTCCACTTATTTAAATGCAAAAAAGCAGAAATTCTCCTTATTTTGAAGCAAAAATGAAGAAATTTCACTTTTTTATGGCAAAAAGCTATGCATAATTCTTATTTTCGGGCAAAAAGGCAGAAATTCCCTATATTTTGGAGCAAAATTGCAGATATTCCCCTAAATGTGGGGCAATAAGGCAGAAATTCCCTATATGTTGGGGCAAAAAGAAAGAAATTCTCATTATTTTGGGGCAAAACTCAGAAATTCCACTTATTTTGGAGCAAAATTCCAGAAATTTAACTTATTTGGGGGAAAATTGCAGAAATTTCTTTTATTTTGGGGTAAAATTGCAGAAATTTCACTTATTTCAAAAAAAAAGCAGAAATTTTCTTATTTTGGGGCAAAAAGGCAGAAATTTCTTTTATTTTGGTACAAAATTGCAGAATTTTTTTTTATTTTGGAGACAAAAGGCAGAAATTTCCCATATTTTGGAGCATAATTGCAGAAATTTCACTTATTTTGGGGCAAAATTGCATAAATTTCACTTATTTCAGTGAAAAAAGGCAGAAATTTTCCTTATTTTAGGGCAAAAAGGCAGAAATTCCTAATATTTTGTGGCAAAAATGCAGAAATTCCCCTTATTTTGAGGTAAAAAGGCTGAAATTCCCCTTATTTGGGGGCAAAAAGGCAGAAATTTCCCTTCTCTTGGGGCAAAATTGCAGAAATTTCACTTATTTCAGGGTAATAAGTCAGAAATTTTTCTTATTTTGGGCAAAAAAAGAGAAATTCCCTTTGTTTTGGGGGAAAAATACATAAATTACACTTATTTAGAGGCAAAAAAGCAGAAATTCCCCTTATTTTGGGGCAAAATTGCAGAAATTTCACTTACTTCAAGGTAATAAGTCAGAAATTTTCTTTATTTTGGGGCAAAAAAACAGAAATTACCTTTGTTTTGGGGGGAAAAGACAGAAATTCCACTTATTTAGGGGCAAAAATGCAGAAATTCCCCTTATTTTGGAGCAAAATTACAGAAATTTCTCTTTTTTATGGCAAAAAGGTATGCATTCTTCTTATTTTTGGGCAAAAAGGCAGAACTTCCTCGTATTTTGGAGCAAAATTGCTGAAATTCCCCTAATTGTGGGACAAAAAGGCAGAAATTCCCTATATGTTGGGGCAAAAAGACAGAAATTCTACTTATTTTGGGTCAAAACTCAGAAATTCCACTTATTTTGGGGCAAAATTCCAAAAATTTCACTTATTTTGGTGCAAAATTGCAGAAATTTCACTTATTTTGGGGCAAAATTGCAGAAATTTCACTTATTTCAGAAAAAAAGCAGAAATTTTTATATTTGGAAGCAAAAACGCAGAAATTTGTTTTATTTTGGTACAAAATTGCAGAAATTTTTCTTATTTTGGGGCAAAAAGGCAGAAATTTCCCATATTTTGGGGCAAAAATGCAGAAATTCCCCTTTTTTTGAGGTTAAAAGGATGAAATTCCCCTTATTTGGGGGCAAAAAGGCAGACATTTCCCTTATTTTGGGGCAAAATTGAAGAAATTTCACTTATTTCAGTGAAAAAAGGCAGAAATTTTCCTTATTTTGGGGCAAAAAGGCAGAAATTCCTAATATTTTGTGGCAAAAATGCAGAAATTCCCGTTATTTTGAGGTAAAAAGGCTGAAATTCCCCTTATTTGGGGGCAAAAAGCAGAAATTATCCTTCTTTTGGGGCAAAATTGGAGAAATTTCACTTATTTCATGGTAATAAGTCAGAAATTTTCCTTATTTTGGGCAAAAAAAAAGACATTCCCTTTGTTTTGCGGGAAAAATACATAAATTCCACTTATTTAGAGGCAAAAAAACAGAAATTCCCCTTATTTTGGGGCAAAATTGCAGAAATTTCACTTACCTCATGGTAATAAGTCAGAAATTTTCTTTATTTTGAGGCAAAATAACAGAAATTACCTTTGTTTTGGGGGAAAAATACAGAAATTCCACTTATTTAGAGGCAAAAAAGCAGAAATTCCCATTATTTTGGAGCAAAAATTAAGAAATTTCCATTTTTTATGGCAAAAAGTTATGCATTCTTCTTATTTTCGGGCAAAAAAGCAGAAATCCCCCGTATTTTGGAGCAAAATTGCAGAAATTCTTCTAATTGTGGGGCAAAAAGGCAGAAATTCCCTATATGTTGGGGCAAAAAGACAGAAATTCTCCTTATTTTGGGTCAAAACTCAGGAATTCCACTTATTTTGGGGCAAAATTCCAGAAATTTCACTTATTTTGGGGCAAAATTGCAGAAATTTCACTTATTTTGGGGCAAAATTGCAGAAATTTCACTTATTTCAGAAAAAAAAGGCAGAAATTTTTATATTTGGAAGCAAAAAGGCAGAAATTACTTTTATTTTGGTACAAAATAGTATAAATTTTTCTTATTTTGGGGCAAAAAGGCAGAAATTTCCCATATTTTGGGGCAAAAATGCAAAAATTCCCCTTTTTTTGAGGTAAAAAAGATGAAATTTCCCTTATTTTGGGGCAAAAAGGCAGACATTTCCCTTATTTTGGGGCAAAATTGCAGAAATTTCACTTATTTCAGGGTAATAAGTCAGAAATTTTTCTTATTTTGGGGCAAAAAAGCAGAAATTCCTAATCTTTTGTGGCAAAAATGCTGAAATTCCCCTTATTAAGAGGTAAAAAGGCAGAAATTCCCCTTATTAGGGGGCAAAAATGCAGAAATTTCCCTTATTTTGGGGAAAAATTGCAGAAATTTCACTTATATTTGGGCAAAATTGCAGAAATTTCACTTATGGCAGGGAAAAAATGCAGAAATTTTCCTTATTTTGAGGCAAAAAGGCAGAAATTTTTAATATATTGTGGAAAAAATGCAGAAATTCCCTTTATTTTGAGGTTAAAGGGTGAAATTCCTCTTATTTGAGTGCAAAAAGGCAGAAATTTCCCTTATTTTGGGGCAAAATTGCAGAAATTTCACTTATTTCAGGGAAAAAAGGCAGAAATTTTTCTTATTTTGGGGCAAAAAGCAGCAATTCCTAATCTTTTGTGGCAAAAATGCAGAAATTCTCCTTATTTTGAGGTAAAAAGGATGAAATTCCCCTTATTTGGGGGCAAAAATAAAGAAATTTCCCTTATTTTGGGGCAAATTGCAGAAATTTCACTTATGTCAGTGTAATAAGTCAGAAATTTTTTTTATTTAGGGGCAAAATAACAGAAATTACCTTTGTTTTTGGGGAAAAAGACAGAAATTCCACTAATTTAGAGGCAAAAAAAGCAAAAATTCTTCTTATTTTGGAGCAAAAATGAAGAAATTTCCCTTTTTTATGGGAAAAAGGTATGCATTCTTCTTATTTTGGGGCAAAAAGGTAGAAATTTCCCGTATTTTGCAGCAAAATTTCAGAAATTCCTCTAATTGTGGGGCAAAAAGGCAGAAATTTTCTATATGTTGAAGCATAAAGACAGAAATTCTCCTTATTTTAGGGCAAAACTCAGAAATTCCAATTATTTTGCGGCAAAATTCCAGAAATTTCCCTTATTTTGGGGCAAAATTGCAGAAATTCCTCTTATTTAAGGAAAAAAAAGCAGAAATTTTCTTATTTTGGGGCAAAAAGGCAGAATTTTCCCATATATTGGGGCATAATTGCAGAAATTTCACTTATTTTGGGGCAAAATTGCATAAATTTCACTTATTTCAGTGAAAAAAGGCAGAAATTTTCCTTATTTTGGGGCAAAAAGGCAGAAATTCCTAATATTTTGTGGCAAAAATGCAGAAATTCCCCTTATTTTGAGGTAAAAAGGCTGAAATTCCCCTTATTTGGGGGCAAAAAGGCAGAAATTTCCCTTCTCTTGGGGCAAAATTGCAGAAATTTCATTATTTCAGGGTAATAAGTCAGAAATTTTTCTTATTTTGGGCAAAAAAAGACAGAAATTCCCTTTCATTTGGGGGAAAAATACATAAATTCCACTTATTTAGAGGCAAAAAAGAAGAAATTACCCTTATTTTGGGGCAAAATTGCAGAAATTTCACTTATTTCAGGGTAACAAGTCAGAAATTTTCCTTATTTTGGGGCAAAAAAACAGAAATTACCTTTGTTTTGCGGGGAAAAGACAGAAATTCCACTTATTTAAATGCAAAAATGCAGAAATTCCTCTTATTTTGGAGCAAAATTACAGAAATTTCCCTTTTTTATGGCAAAAAGGTATGCATTCTTCTTATTTTCGGGCAAAAAGGCAGAAATTCCATGTATTTTGGAGCAAAATTGCTGAAATTCCCCTAATTGTGGGGCAGAAAGGCAGAAATTCCCTATATGTTGGGGCAAAAAGACAGAAATTCTACTTATTTTGGGTCAAAACTCAGAAATTCCACTTATTTTAGGGCAAAATTCCAAAAATTTCACTTATTTTGAGGCAAAATTGCAGAAATTTCACTTATTTTGGGGCAAAATTGCAGAAATTTCACTTATTTCAGAAAAAAAAGCAGAAATTTTTATATTTGGAAGCAAAAACGCAGAAATTTCTTTTATTTTGGTACAAAATTGCAGAAATTTTTCTTATTTTGGGGCAAAAAGCAGAAATTTCCCATATTTTGGGGCAAAAATGCAGAAATTCCTCTTTTTTTGAGGTAAAAAGTATGAAATTCCCCTTATTTGGGGGCAAAAAGGGAGACATTTCCCTTATTTAGGGGCAAAATTGAAGAAATTTCACTTATTTCAGTGAAAAAAGGCAGAAATTTTCCTTATTTTGGGGCAAAAAGGCAGAAATTCCTAATATTTTGTGGCAAAAATGCAGAAATTCCCGTTATTTTGAGGTAAAAAGGCTGAAATTCACCTTATTTGAGGGCAAAAAGCAGAAATTTCCCTTCTTTTGGGGCAAAATTGCAAAAATTTCACTTATTTCAGGGTAATAAGTCAGAAATTTTCCTTATTTTGGGCAAAAAAAGACAGAAATTCCCTTTGTTTTGGGGGAAAAATACATAAATTCCACTTATTTAGAGGCAAAAAAACAGAAATTCCCCTTATTTTGGGGCAAAATTACAGAAATTTCACTTATTTCATGGTAATAAGTCAGAAATTTTCTTTATTTTGAGGCAAAAAACAGAAATTACCTTTGTTTTGGGGGAAAAAGACAGAAATTCCAGTTATTTAGAGGCAAAAAAGCAGAAATTCCCCTTATTTTGCAGCAAAATTACAGTAATTTCCCTTTTTTATGGCAAAAAGTTATGCATTCTTCTTATTTTCGGGCAAAAAAGCAGAAATTCCCCGTATTTTGGAGCAAAATTGCAGAAATTCTTCTAATTGTGGGGCAAAAAGGCAGAAATTTCCTATATGTTGGTGCAAAAAGACAGAAATTCTCCTTATTTTGGGTCAAAACTCAGAAATTTCACTTATTTTGGGGCAAAATTCCAAAAATTTCACTTATTTTGGGGCAAAATTGCAGAAATTTCACTTATTTTGGGGCAAAATTGCAGTAATTTCACTTATTTCAGAAAAAAAGGCAGAAATTTTTATATTTGGAAGCAAAAAGGCAGAAATTTCTTTTATTTTGGAACAAAATTGCAGAAATTTTTCTTATTTTGGGGCAAAAAGGCAGAAATTTCCCATATTTTGGGGAAAAATGCAGAAATTCCCCTTTTTTTGAGGTAAAAAGGATGAAATTCCCCTTATTTGGGGGCAAAAAGGCAGACATTTCCCTTATTTTGGGGCAAAATTGCAGAAATTCCACTTATTTCAGGGTAATAAGTCAGAAATTTTTCTTATTTTGGGGCAAAAAAGCAGAAATTCCTAATCTTTTGTGGCAAAAATGCTGAAATTCCCTTTATTTTGAGGTAAAAAGTCTGAAATTCCCCTTATTAGGGGGCAAAAATGCAGAAATTTCCCTTATTTTGGGGAAAAATTGCAGAAATTTCACTTATATTTGGGCAAAATTGCAGAAATTTCACTTATGGCAGGGAAAAAATGCAGAAATTTTCCTTATTTTGGGGCAAAAAGGCAGAAATTTTTAATATATTGTGGAAAAAATGCAGAAATTCCCTTTATTTTGAGGTTAAAGGGTGAAATTCCTCTTATTTGAGTGCAAAAAGGCAGAAATTTCCCTTATTTTGGGGCAAAATTGCAGAAATTTCACTTATTTCAGGGAAAAAAGGCAGAAATTTTTCTTATTTTGGGGCAAAAAGCAGCAATTCCTAATCTTTTGTGGCAAAAATGCAGAAATTCTCCTTATTTTGAGGTAAAAAGGCTGAAATTCCCCTTATTTGGGGGCAAAAATAAAGAAATTTCCCTTATTTTGGGGCAAATTGCAGAAATTTCACTTATGTCAGTGTAATAAGTCAGAATTTTTTTTTATTTAGGGGCAAAAAAACAGAAATTCCCTTTGTTTTGGGGGAAAAAGACAGAAATTCCACTAATTTAGAGGCAAAAAAAGCAAAAATTCTCCTTATTTTGGAGCAAAAATGAAGAAATTTCCCTTTTTTATGGCAAAAAGTTATGCATTCTTCTTATTTTGGGGCAAGAAGGCAGAAATTTCCCGTATTTTGGAGCAAAATTGCAGAAATTCCTCTAATCGTGGGGCAAAAATGCAGAAATTCCCTATATGTTGAAGCATAAAGACAGAAATTCTCCTTATTTTGGGGCAAAACTCAGAAATTCCAATTATTTTGCGGCAAAATTCCAGAAATTTCACTTATTTTGGGGCAAAATTGCAGAAATTTAACTTATTTAAGGGAAAAAAAGAAGAAATTTTCTTATTTTGGGGCAAAAAGGCAGAATTTTCTTTTATTTTGGTACAAAATTGCAGAAATTTTTTTTATTTTGGGCAAAAAGGCAGAAATTTCCCATATTTTGAGGCAAAAATGCAGAAATTTCACTTATTTCAGGGAAAAAAGGCAGAAATTTTCCTTATTTTGGGGCAAAAAATACAGCAATTCCCTTTGTTTTGGGGAAAAAGACAGAAATTCCACATATTTAAATGCAAAAAAGCAGAAATTCCCCTTATTTTGGAGCAAAAATGAAGAAATTTCGCTTTTTTATGGCAAAAAGCTTTGCATTCTCCTTATTTTCGGGCAAAAAGGCAGAAATTCCCCATATTTTGGAACAAAATTGCAGAAATTCCCCTAAATGTGGGGCAAAAAGGCAGAAATTCCCTATATGTTGGGGCAAAAAGAAAGAAATTCTCATTATTTTGGGGCAAAACTCAGAAATTCCACTTAATTTGGAGCAAAATTCCAGAAATTTAACTTATTTGGGGGCAAAATTGCAGAAATTTCATTTATTTTGGGGCAAAATTGCAGAAATTTCACTTATTTCAAAAAAAAAGCAGAAATTTTCTTATTTTGGGGCAAAAAGGCAGAAATTTCTTTTATTTTGGTACAAAATTGCAGAAATTTTTCTTATTTTGGAGAAAAAAGGCAGAAATTTCCCATATTTTGGGGCATAATTGCAGAAATTTCACTTATTTTGGGGCAAAATTGCATAAATTTCACTTATTTCAGTGAAAAAAGGCAGAAATTTTCCTTATTTTGGGGCAAAAACGCAGAAATTCCTAACATTTTGTGGCAAAAATGCAGAAATTCCCCTTATTTTGAGGTAAAAAGGCTGAAATTCACCTTATTTGGGGGCAAAAAAGCAGAAATTTCCCTTCTTTTGGAGTAAAATTGCCGAAATTTCACTTATTTCAGGGTAATAAGTCAGAAATTTTTTCTATTTTGGGCAAAAAAAGACAGAAATTCCCTTTGTTTTAGGGGAAAAATACATAAATTCCACTTATTTAGAGGCAAAAAAGCAGAAATTCCCCTTATTTTGGGACAAAATTGCAGAAATTTCACTTACTTCAGGTTAATAAGTCAGAAATTTTAATTATTTTGGGGCAAAAAAACAGAAATTACCTTTTTTTGGGGGGGAAAAGACAGAAATTCCACGTATTTAGAGGCAAAAATGCAGAAATTCCCCTTATATTGGAGCAAAATTACAGAAATTTCCCTTTTTTATGGCAAAAAGGTATGCATTCTTCTTATTTTCGGGCAAAAAGGCAGAAATTCCCCGTATTTTGGAGCAAAATTGCAGAAATTAACTAAATTGTGGGGCAAAAATGCAGAAATTCCCTATATGTTGGGGCAAAAAGACAGAAATTCTCATTATTTTGGGGCAAAACTCAGAAATTCCACTCATTTTGGAGCAAAATTTCAGAAATTTCCCTTATTTTGGGGCAAAATTCCAGAAATTTAACTTATTTGGGGGCAAAATTGCAGAAATTTCACTTATTTTTAGGCAAAATTGCAGAAATTTCACTTATTTTGGGGCAAAATTGCAGAAATTTCACTTATTTCAGAAAAAAAAGCAGAAATTTTTATATTTGGAAGCAAAAAGGCAGAAATATCTTTTATTTTGGTACAAAATTGCAGAAATTTTTTCATATTTTGGGGCAAAAATGCAGAAATTTCCCATATTTTGGGGCAAAAATGCAAAATTCCCCTTTTTTGAGGTAAAAAGGATGAAATTCCCCTTATTTGGGGGCAAAAAGTCAGACATTTCCCTTATTTTGGGGCAAAATTGAAGAAATTTCACTTATTTCAGGGAAAAAAGGCAGAAATTTTCCTTTTTTGGGGCAAAAATGCAGAAATTCCTAATCTTTTGTGACAAAAATGCAGAAATTCCTTTTATTTTGAGGTAAAAAGGCTGAAATTCCCCTTATTTGGGGGCAAAAATGCAGAAATTTCCCTTATTTTGGGGCAAAATTGCAGAAATTTCACTTATGTCAGTGTAATAAGTCAGAAATTTTTTTTATTTAGGGGCAAAAAAGACAGAAATTCCCTTTTTTGGGGGTGAAAAAGACAGAAAATCCACTAATTTAGAGGCAAAAAAAGCAGAAATTCCCCTTATTTTGGAGCAAAAATTAAGAAATTTCCATTTTTATGGCAAAAAGGTATGCATTCTTCTTATTTTGGGGCAAAAAAGAAGATATTTCTGTATTTTGGAGCAAAATTGCAGAAATTCTTCTAATTGTGGGGCAAAAATGCAGAAATTCCCTATATGTTGGGGCATAAAGACAGAAATTCTCCTTATTTTGGGGCAAAACTCAGAAATTCTAATTATTTTGCGGCAAAATTCCAAAAATTTCTCTTATTTTGGGGCAAAATTGCAGAAATTTCACTTATTTTGGGAAAAATTGCAGAAATTTCACTTATTTAAGGGAAAAAAGCAGAAATTTTCTTATTTTGGGGCAAAAAGGCAGAAAGTTCTTTTATTTTGGTACAAAATTGCAGAAATTTTTTTTATTTTGGAGCAAAAAGGCAGATATTTCCCATATTTTGGGGCAAAAATGCAGAAATTCCTCTTATTTTGAGGAAAAAGGCTGAAATTCCCCTTAATTGGGGGCAATAAGGCAGAAATTTCCTTATTTGGGGGCAAAATTGCAAAAATTTAACTTATTTCAGGGTAATAAGTCAGAAATATTTTTTATTTTGGGGCAAAAAGAGAGAAATTCCCTTTGTTTTTGAGAAAAAAAAGACAGAAATTCCACTTTTTTAGAGGCAAAAAAGCAGAAATTCCTTTTATTTTGAAGCAAAAATGAAGAAATTTTTCTTTTTTGTGGCAAAAGGTATACAATCCCTTTATTTTCAGGCTAAAAAGCAGAAATTCCCCGTATTTTGGAGCAAAATTGCAGAAATTCCTCTAATTGTGGGGCAAAAAGGCAGAAATTCCGTATATGTTAGGGCAAAAAACAGAAATTCTACTTATTGTGGGGCAAAACTCAGAAATTCCACTTATTTTGGGGCAAAATTCCAGAAATTTCCCTTATTTTGGGGCAAAATCGCAGAAATTTCACTATTTTGGGGCAAAATTGCAGAAATTTAACTTATTTCAGGGAAAAAAGGCAGAAATTTTCCTTATTTTGGGGCAAAAAGGCAGAAATTCCTAATATTTTGTGGCAAAAATGCAGAAATTCCCCTTATTTTGAGGTAAAAAGGCTGAAATTCACCTTATTTGGGGGCAAAAAGGCAGAAATTTCCCTTCTTTTTAGGCAAAATTGCAGAAATTTCACTTATTTCAGGGTAATAAGTCAGAAATTTTTCTAATTTTGGGCAAAAAAAGACAGAAATTCCCTTTGTTTTGGGTCAATAATACATAAATTCTACTTATTTAGAGGCAAAGAAGCAGAAATTCCCCTTATTTTGGGGCAAAATTGCAGAAATTTCACTTACTTCAGGGTAATAAGTCAGAAATTTTCCTTATTTTGGGGCAAAAAAACAGAAATTACCTTTGTTTTGGGGGAAAAAGACAGAAATTCCACTTATTTAGAGGCAAAAAAGCAGAAATTCCCCTTATTATGGAGCATAAATGAAGAATTTTCCCTTTTTTATGGCAAAAAGTTATGCATTCTTCTTATTTTCGGGCAAAAAAGCAGAAATTCCCCGTATTTTGGAGCAAAATTGCTGAAATTCCCCTAATTGTGGGGCAAAAAGGCAGAAATTCCCTATATGTTGGGGCAAAAAGACAGAAATTCTCCTTATTTTGGGTCAAAACTAAGAAATTCCACTTATTTTGGGGCAAAATTCCAGAAATTTCACTTATTTTGGGGCAAAATTGCAGAAATTTCACTTATTTTGGGGCAAAATTGCAGAAATTTCACTTATTTCAGAAAAAAAGCAGAAATTTTTATATTTGGAAGCAAAAAGGCAGAAATTTCTTTTATTTTGGTACAAAATTGCTTAAATTTTTCTTATTTTGGGGCAAAAGGGCAGAAATTTCCCATATTTTGGGGCATAATTGCAGAAATTTCACTTATTTTGAAGCAAAATTGCAGAAATTTCACTTATTGATGTGAAAAAATTCAGAAATTTTCCTTATTTTTGGGCAAAAAGGCAGAAATTCCTAATATTTTGTGGCAAAAATGCAGAAATTCCCCTTATTTTGAGGTAAAAAGGCTGAAATTCATCTTATTTGGGGGCAAAAAGGCAGAAATTTCTCTTCTCTTGGGGCAAAATTGCAGAAATTTCACTTATTTCAGGGTAATAAGTCAGAAATTTTTTTTATTTTGTGCAAAAAAAGACAGAAATTCCTTTTGTTTTGGGGTAAAAATACATAAATTCCACTTATTTAGAGGTAAAAAAGCAGAAATTCCCCTTATTTTGGGGCAAAATTGCAGAAATTTCACTTACTTCAGGGTAATAAGTCAGAAATTTTCCTTATTTTGGGGCAAAAATACAGAAATTACCTTTGTTTTGGGGAAAAAAGACAGAAATTCCACTTATTTAGAGGCACAATGAATAATTTCCCCTTATTTTGGAGCAAAATTACAGAAATTTCCCTTTTTTATGGCAAAAAGTTATGCATTCTTCTTTTTTTCGGGCAAAAAGGCAGAAATTCCTTGTATTTTGGAGCAAAATTGCTGAAATTTTCCTAATTGTGGGGCGAAAAGGCCGAAATTCCCTATATGTTTGGGCAAAAAGACAGAATTTCTACTTATTTTTGGGTCAAAACTCAGAAATTCCTCTTATTTTGGGGCAAAATTCCAGAAATTTCACTTATTTTGGGGCAAAATTGCAGAAATTTCACTTATTTTGGGGCAAAATTGCAGAAATTTCACTTATTTCAGAAAAAAAAGCAGAAATTTTTATATTTGGAAGCAAAAAGGCAGAAATTTCTATTATTTTGGTACAAAATTGCAGAAATTTTTCTTATTTTGGGGCAAAAAGGCAGAAATTTCCCATATTTTGGGGCAAAAATCAGAATTTCCCCTTATTTTGAGGTAAAAAGGATGAAATTCCCCTTATTTGGGGGCAAAATGCAGACATTTCCCTTATTTTGGGGCAAAATTGAAGAAATTTCAATTATTTCAGGGAAAAAAGGCAGAAATTTTCATATTTTGTGGCAAAAATGCAGAAATTCCTAATCTTTTGTGGCAAAAATGCAGAAATTCCTTTTATTTTGAGGTAAAAAGTCTGAAATTCTCCTTATTTGGGGGCAAAAATTCAGAAATTTCCCTTATTTTGGGGCAAAATTGCAGAAATTTCACTTATGTCAGTGTAATAAGTCAGAAATTTTTTTTTATTTAGGGGCAAAAAAGACAGAAATTCCCTTTGTTTTGGGGTAAAAAGACAGAAATTCCACTAATTTAGAGGCAAAAAAAATCAGAAATTCCCCTTATTTTGGAGCAAAAATGAAGAAATTTCCATTTTTATGGCAAAAACGTATGCATTCGTCTTATTTTGGGGCAAAAAGGCAGAAATTTCTCGTATTTTGGAGCAAAATTGCAGAAATTCCTCTAATTGTGGGGCAAAAAAGAAGAAATTCCCTATATGTTGGGGCATAAAGACAGAAATTCTCCTTATTTTGAGACAGAACTCAGAAATTCCAATTATTTTGCGACAAAATTCCAGAAATTTCTCTTATTTTCGGGCAAAATTGCAGAAATTTCACTTACTTTGGGGAAAATTGCAGAAATTTCACTTATTTAAGGGAATAAAAGCAAAAATTTTCTTATTTTGGGGTAAAAAGGCAGAAATTTCTTTTATTTTGGTACAAAATTGCAGAAATTTTTTTTATTTTGGGCAAAAGCAGAAATTTCCCATATTTTGGGGCAAAAATGCAGAAATTTCACTTATTTCAGGAAAATATAGCAGAAATTTTCCTTATTTTGGGGCAAAAAAGAGAGAAATTTCCTTTGTTTTGGTGGAAAAAGACAGAAATTCTACTTATTTAGATGCAAAAAAGCAGAAATTCCCCTTATTTTGGAGCAAAAATGAAGAAATATCCTTTTTATATGGCAAAAAGCTATGCATTCTTCTTATTTTCGGGCAAAAAGGCAGAAATTCTTCATATTTTGGAGCAAAATTGCAGAAATTCCCCTAATTGTGGGGCAAAAAGGCAGAAATTCCCTATATGTTGGGGCAAAAAGACAGAAATTCTCATTATTTTGGGGCAAAACTCAGAAATTCCAGTTATTTTGGAGCAAAATTCCAGAAATTTTACTTATTTTAGGGCAAAATTACAGAAATTTCAATTATTTTGGGGCAAAATTGCAGAAATTTCACTTATTTCAAAAAGAAGCAGAAATTTTCTTATTTTGGGGCAAAAAGGCAGAAATTTCTTTTATTTTGGTACAAAATTGCAGAAATTTTTTTTATTTTGGAGCAAAGAGGCGGAAAATTCCCATATTTTTGGGCAAAAATGCAGAAATTCCTTTTATTTTGAGGAAAAAGTCTGAAATTCCCTTTAATTGGGGCAATAAGGCAGAAATTTCCTTATTTTTGGGCAAAATTGCAAAAATTTAACTTATTTCAGAATAATAAGTCAGAAATTTTTCTTATTTTGGGGCAAAAAGACAGAAATTCCCTTTGTTTTTGAGAAAAAAAAGACAGAAATTCCACTTTTTTAGAGGCAAAAAACTAGAAATTCCTTTTATTTTGGAGCAAAAATGAAGAAATTTCCCTTTTTTGTGGCAAAAAGTATACAGTCCCTTTATTTTCAGGCTAAAAAGCAGAAATTCCCCGTATTTTGGAGCAAAATTGCAGAAATTTCCCTAATTGTGGGGCAAAAAGGCAGAAATTTGCAGAAATTTCACTTATATCAGTGTAATAAGTCAGAAATTTTTTTTATTTAGGGGCAAAAAAACAGAAATTCTCTTTGTTTTTGGGGAAAAAGACAGAAATTCCACTAATTTAGAGGCAAAAAAATCAAAAATTCTCCTTATTTTGGAGCAAAAATGAAGAAATTTCCCTTTTTTATGGCAAAAAGGTGTGCATTCTTCTTATTTTGGGGCAAAAAGGCAGAAATTTCCCGTATTTTGGAGCAAAATTGCAGAAATTCCTCTAATCGTTGGGCAAAAAGGCAGAAATTCCCTATATGTTGAAGCATAAAGACAGAAATTCTTCTTATTTTGGGGCAAAACTCAGAAATTCCAATTATTTTGCGGCAAAATTCCAGAAATTTCCCTTATTTTGGGGCAAAATTGCAGAAATTTCACTTATTTAAGGGAAATAAAGCAGAAATTTTCTTATTTTGGGGCAAAAAGGCAGAATTTTCTTTTATTTTGGTACAAAATTGCAGAAATTTTTTTTATTTTGGGCAAAAAGGCAGAAATTTCCCATATTTTGAGGCAAAAATGCAGAAATTTCACTTATTTCAGGGAAAAAAGGCAGAAATTTTCCTTATTTTGGGGCAAAAAATACAGAAATTCCCTTTGTTTTTGGGGAAAAAGACAGAAATTCCACATATTTAAATGCAAAAAAGCAGAAATTCCCCTTATTTTGGAGCAAAAATGAAGAAATTTCGCTTTTTTATGGCAAAAAGCTATGCATTCTTTTTATTTTCGGGCAAAAAGGCAGAAATTCCCTATATTTTGGAGCAAAATTGCAGAAATTCTTCTAAATGTGGGGCAAAAAGGCAGAAATTCCCTATATGTTGGGGCAAAAAGAAAGAAATTCTCATTATTTTGGGGCAAAACTCAGAAATTCCACTTATTTTGGAGCAAAATTCCAGAAATTTAACTTATTTGGGGGCAAAATTGCAGAAATTTCTTTTATTTTGGGGCAAAATTTCAGAAATTTCACTTATTTCAAAAAAAAGCAGAAATTTTCTTATTTTGGGGCAAAAAGGCAGAAATTTCTTTTATGTTGGTATAAATTGCAAATTATTTTATTTTGGAAAAAAAAGGCAGAAATTTCCCATATTTTGGGGCATAATTGCAGAAATTTCACTTATTTTGGGGCAAAATTGCATAAATTTCACTTATTTCAGTGAAAAAAGGCAGAAATTTTCCTTATTTTGGGGCAAAAAGGCAGAAATTCCTAATATTTTGTGGCAAAAATGCAGAAATTCCCCTTATTTTGAGGTAAAAAGGCTGAAATTCCCCTTATTTGGGGGCAAAAAGGCAGAAATTTCCCTTCTCTTGGGGCAAAATTGCAGAAATTTCATTATTTCAGGGTAATAAGTCAGAAATTTTTCTTATTTTGGGCAAAAAAAGACAGAAATTCCCTTTGTTTTCGGGGAAAAATACATAAATTCCACTTATTTAGAGGCAAAGAAGCAGAAATTCCCCTTATTTTGGGGCAAAATTGCAGAAATTTCACTTACTTCAGGGTAATAAGTCAGAAATTTTCCTTATTTTGGGGCAAAAAAACAGAATTTACCTTTGTTTGGCGGGAAAAAGACAGAAATTCCACTTATTTAGAGGCAAAAAAGCAGAAATTCCCCTTATTTTGGAGCTAAATTACAGAAATTTCCCTTTTTTATGGCAAAAAGTTATGCATTCTTCTTATTTTCAGGCAAAAAGGCAGAAATTCCACGTATTTTGGAGCAAAATTGCTGATTCCCCTAATTGTGGGGCGAAAAGGCAGAAATTCCCTATATGTTGGGGCAAAAAGACAGAAATTCTATTTATTTTTGGGTCAAACCTCAGAAATTCCACTTATTTTGGGGTAAAATTCCAGAAATTTCAATTATTTTGGGGCAAAATTGCAGAAATTTCACTTATTTTGGGGCAAAATTGCAGAAATTTCAATTATTTCAGAAAAAAAAGCAGAAATTTTTATATTTGGAAGCAAAAAGGCAGAAATTTCTTTTATTTTGGTACAAAATTGCAGAAATTTTTCTTATTTTGGGGCAAAAAGGCAGAAATTTCCCATATTTTGGGGCAAAAATCAGAAATTCCCCTTTTTTTGAGGTAAAAAGGATGAAATTCCCCTTATTTGGGGGCAAACTGCAGACATTTCCCTTATTTTGGGGCAAAATTGAAGAAATTTCATTTATTTCAGGGAAAAAAGGCAGAAATTTTCATATTTTGGGGCAAAAATGCAGAAATTCCTAATCTTTTGTGGCAAAAATGCAGAAATTCTCTTTATTTTGAGGTAAAAAGGCTGAAATTCCCCTTATTTGTGTGCAAAAATTCAGAAATTTCCCTTATTTTGGGGCAAAATTGCAGAAATTTCACTTATGTCAGTGTAATAAGTCAGAAATTTTTTTTTATTTAGGGGCAAAAAAGACAGAAATTCTCTTTGTCTTGGGGTAAAAAGACAGAAATTCCACTAATTTTGAGGCAAAAAAAATCAGAAATTCCCCTTATTTTGGAGCAAAAATGAAGAAATTTCCATTTTTATGGCATAAACGTATGCATTCGTCTTATTTTGGGGCAAAAAGGCAGAAATTTCTCGTATTTTGGAGCGAAATTGCAGAAATTGTTCTAATTGTGGGGCAAAAAGGCAGAAATTCCCTATATGTTGGGGCATAAAGACAGAAATTCTCCTTATTTTGGGACAGAACTCAGAAATTCCAATTATTTTGCGACAAAATTCCAGAAATTTCTCTTATTTTCGGGCAAAATTGCAGAAATTTCACTTATTTTGGGGAAAATTGCAGTAATTTCACTTATTTAAGGGAAAAAAAGCAGAAATTTTCTTATTTTGGGGTAAAAAGGCAGAAATTTCTTTTATTTTGGTACAAAATTGCAGAAATTTTTTTTTATTTTGGGCAAAAGCAGAAATTTCCCATATTTTGGGGCAAAAATGCAGAAATTTCACTTATTTCAGGAAAAAATAGCAGAAATTTTCCTTATTTTGAGGCAATAAAGAGAGAAATTCCCTTTGTTTTTGAGAAAAAAAAGACAGAAATTCCACTTTTTTAGAGGCAAAAAAGTAGAAATTCCTTTTATTTTGGAGCAAAAATGAAGAAATTTCCCTTTTTTGTGGCAAAAAGTATACATTCCCTTTATTTTCAGGCTAAAAAGCAGAAATTCCCCGTATTTTGGAGCAAAATTGCAGAAATTTCCCTAATTGTGGGGCAAAAAGGCAGAAATTTGCAGAAATTTCACTTATGTCATTGTAATAAGTCAGAAATTTTTTTTATTTAGGGGCAAAAAAACAGAAATTCTCTTTGTTTTTGGGGAAAAAGACAGAAATTCCACTAATTTAGAGGCAAAAAAATCAAAAATTCTCCTTATTTTGGAGCAAAAATGAAGAAATTTCCCTTTTTTATGGCAAAAAGTTATGCATTCTTCTTATTTTGGGGCAAGAAGGCAGAAATTTCCCGTATTTTGGAGCAAAATTGCAGACATTCCTCTAATCGTTGGGCAAAAAGGCAGAAATTCCCTATATGTTGAAGCATAAAGACAGAAATTCTCCTTATTTTGGGGCAAAACTCAGAAATTCCAATTATTTTGCGGCAAAATTCCAGAAATTTCCCTTATTTTGGGGCAAAATTGCAGAAATTTCACTTATTTAAGGGAAAAAAAGCAGAAATTTTCTTATTTTGGGGCAAAAAGGCAGAATTTTCTTTTATTTTGGTACAAAATTGCAGAAATTTTTTTTATTTTGGGCAAAAAGGCAGAAATTTCCCATATTTTGAGGCAAAAATGCAGAAATTTCACTTATTTCAGGGAAAAAAGGCAGAAATTTTCCTTATTTTGGGGCAAAAAATACAGAAATTCCCTTTGTTTTTGGGGAAAAAGACAGAAATTCCACTTATTTTAATGCAAAAAAGCAGAAATTCCCCTTATTTTGGAGCAAAAATGAAGAAATTTCGCTTTTTTATGGCAAAAAGCTATGCATTCTTCTTATTTTCGGACAAAAAGGCAGAAATTCCCTATATTTTGGAGCAAAATTGCAGAAATTCCCCTAAATGTGGGGCAAAAAGGCAGAAATTCCCTATAAGTTGGGGCAAAAAGAAAGAAATTCTCATTATTTTGGGGCAAAACTCAGAAATTCCACTTTTTTTGGAGCAAAATTCCAGAAATTTAACTTATTTGGGGGCAAAATTGCAGAAATTTCATTTATTTTGTTGCAAAATTGCAGAAATTTCACTTATTTCAATAAAAAGCAGAAATTTTCTTATTTTGGGGCAAAAAGGCAGAAATTTCTTTTATTTTGGTACAAAATTGCAGAAATTATTTTATTTTGGAGAAAAAAGGCAGAAATTTCCCATATTTTGGGGCATAATTGCATAAATTTCACTTATTTCAGTGAAAAAAGGCAGAAATTTTCCTTATTTTGGGGCAAAAAGGCAGAAATTCCTAATATTTTGTGGCAAAAATGCAGAAATTCCCCTTATTTTGAGGTAAAAATGCTGAAATTCACCTTATTTGGAGGCAAAGAGGCTGAAATTTACCTTCTTTTTGGGCAAAATTGCAGAAATTTTACTTATTTCAGGGTAATAAGTCAGAAATTTTTCTTATTTTGGGCAAAAAAAGACAGAAATTCCCTTTGTTTTCAGGGAAAAATACATAAATTCCACTTATTTAGAGGCAAAGAAGCAGAAATTCCCCTTATTTTGGGGCAAAATTGCAGAAATTTCACTTACTTCAGGGTAATAAGTCAGAAATTTTCCTTATTTTGGGGCAAAAAAAACAGAAATTACCTTTGTTTTGCGGGAAAAAGACAGAAATTCCACTTATTTAGAGGCAAAAAAGCAGAAATTCCCCTTATTTTGGAGCTAAATTACAGAAATTTCCCTTTTTTATGGCAAAAAGTTATGCATTCTTCTTATTTTCAGGCAAAAAGGCAGAAATTCCACGTATTTTGGAGCAAAATTGCTGATTCCCCTAATTGTGGGGCGAAAAGGCAGAAATTCCCTATATGTTGGGGCAAAAAGACAGAAATTCTATTTATTTTTGGGTCAAACCTCAGAAATTCCACTTATTTTGGGGCAAAATTCCAGAAATTTCAATTATTTTGGGGCAAAATTGCAGAAATTTCACTTATTTTGGGGCAAAATTGCAGAAATTTCACTTATTTCAGAAAAAAAAGCAGAAATTTTTATATTTGGACGCAAAAAGGCAGCAATTTCTTTTATTTTGGTACAAAATTGCAGAAATTTTTCTTATTTTGGGGCAAAAAGGCAGAAATTTCCCATATTTTGGGGCAAAAATCAGAAATTCCCCTTTTTTTGAGGTAAAAAGGATGAAATTCCCCTTATTTGGGGGCAAACTGCAGACATTTCCCTTATTTTGGGGCAAAATTGAAAAAATTTCATTTATTTCAGGGAAAAAAGGCAGAAATTTTCATATTTTGGGGCAAAAATGCAGAAATTCCTAATCTTTTGTGGCAAAAATGCAGAAATTCTCTTTATTTTGAGGTAAAAAGGCTGAAATTCCCCTTATTTGGGTGCAAAAATTCAGAAATTTCTCTTATTTTGGGGCAAAATTGCAGAAATTTCACTTATGTCAGTGTAATAAGTCAGAAATTTTTTTTTATTTAGGGGCAAAAAAGACAGAAATTCTCTTTGTTTTGGGGTAAAAAGACAGAAATTCCACTAATTTTGAGGCAAAAAAAATCAGAAATTCCCCTTATTTTGGAGCAAAAATGAAGAAATTTCCATTTTTATGGCATAAACGTATGCATTCGTCTTATTTTGGGGCAAAAAGGCAGAAATTTCTCGTATTTTGGAGCAAAATTGCAGAAATTCCTCTAATTGTGGGGCAAAAAGGCAGAATTTCCCTATATGTTGGGGCATAAAGACAGAAATTTTCCTTATTTTGGGACAGAACTCAGAAATTCCAATTATTTTGCGACAAAATTCCAGAAATTTCTCTTATTTTCGGGCAAAATTTCAGAAATTTCACTTATTTTGGGGAAAATTGCAGTAATTTCACTTATTTAAGGGAAAAAAAGCAGAAATTTTCTTATTTTTGGGTAAAAAGGCAGAAATTTCTTTTATTTTGGTACAAAATTGCAGAAATTTTTTTTTATTTTGGGCAAAAGCAGAAATTTCCCATATTTTGGGGCAAAAATGCAGAAATTTCACTTATTTCAGGAAAAAATAGCAGAAATTTTCCTTATTTTGGGGCAATAAAGAGAGAAATTCCCTTTGTTTTGGTGGAAAAAGACAGAAATTCCACTTATTTGGATGCAAAAAAGCCGAAATTCCCCTTATATTGGAGCAAAAATGAAGAAATTTCTTTTTTATATGGCAAAAAGCTATGCATTCTTCTTATTTTCGGGCAAAAAGGCAGAAATTCCCCATATTTTGGAGCAAAATTGCAGAAATTCCCCTAATTGTGGGGCAAAAAGGAAGAAATTCCCTATATGTTGGGGCAAAAAGACAGAAATTCTCATTATTTTGGGGCAAAACTCAGAAATTCCAGTTATTTTGGAGCAAAATTCCAGAAATTTTACTTATTTTAGGGCAAAATTACAGAAATTTCAATTATTTTGGGGCAAAATTGCAGAAATTTCACTTATTTCAAAAAGAAGCAGAAATTTTCTTATTTTGGGGCAAAAAGGCAGAAATTTCTTTTATTTTGGTACAAAATTGCAGAAATTTTTTTTATTTTGGAGCAAAGAGGCGGAAAATTCCCATATTTTTGGGCAAAAATGCAGAAATTCCTTTTATTTTGAGGAAAAAGTCTGAAATTCCCTTTAATTGGGGGCAATAAGGCAGAAATTTCCTTATTTTTGGGCAAAATTGCAAAAATTTAACTTATTTCAGAATAATAAGTCAGAAATTTTTCTTATTTTGGGGCAAAAAGACAGAAATTACCTTTGTTTTTGAGAAAAAAAAGACAGAAATTCCACTTTTTTAGAGGCAAAAAAGTAGAAATTCCTTTTATTTTGGAGCAAAAATGAAGAAATTTCCCTTTTTTGTGGCAAAAAGTATACATTCCCTTTATTTTCAGGCTAAAAAGCAGAAATTCCCCGTATTTTGGAGCAAAATTGCAGAAATTTCCCTAATTGTGGGGCAAAAAGGCAGAAATTCCCAATATGTTAGGGCAAAAAACAGAAATTCTCCTTATTGTGGGGAAAAACTCACAAATTCTACTTATTTTGGGGCAAAATTCCAGAAATTTTCCTTATTTTGGGGCAAAATTGCAGAAATTTCACTTATTTTGGGGCAAAATTGCAGAAATTTCACTTATTTCAGTGAAAAAAGGCAGAAATTTTCCTTATTTTGGGGCAAAAAGGCAGAAATTCCTAATATTTTGTGGCAAAACTGCAGAAATTCCCCTTATTTTGAGGTAAAAATGCTGAAATTCACCTTATTTGGAGGCAAAGAGGCAGAAATTTCCCTTCTTTTTGGGCAAAATTGCAGAAATTTCACTTATTTCAGGGTAATAAGTCAGAAATTTTTCTTATTTTGGGCAAAAAAAGACAGAAATTCTCTTTGTTTTCGGGGAAAAATACATAAATTCCACTTATTTAGAAGCAAAGAAGCAGAAATTCCCCTTATTTTGGGGCAAAATTGCAGAAATTTCACTTACTTCAGGGTAATAAGTCAGAAATTTTCCTTATTTTGGGGCAAAAAAACAGAAATTACCTTTGTTTTGGGGGAAAAAGACAGAAATTCCACTTATTTAGGGGCAAAAAAGCAGAAATTTCCCTTATTTTGGAGCAAAAATGAAGAAATTTCCCTTTTTTATGGCAAAAAGTTATGCATTCTTCTTATTTTCGGGCAAAAAAGCAGAAATTCCCCGTATTTTGGAGCAAAATTGCAGAAATTCCCCTAATTGTGGGGCAAAAAGACAGAAATTCCATATATGTTGGGGCAAAAAGACAGAAATTCTCCTTAATTTGGGTCAAAACTCAGAAATTCCATTTATTTTGTGGCAAAATTCCAGAAATTTCACTTATTTGGGGGCAAAATTGCAGAAATTTCACTTATTTTGGGGCAAAAGTGCAGAAATTTCAATTATTTCAGAAAAAAGGCAGAAATTTTTATATTTGGAAGCAAAAAACCAGAAATTTCTTTTATTTTGGTACAAAATTGCAGAAATTTTTCTTATTTTGGGGCAAAAAAACAGAAATTACCTTTGTTTTGCGGGTAAAGACAGAAATTCCCCTTATTTAGAGGCAAAAATGCTGAAATTCCTCTTATTTTGGAGCAAAATTACAGAAATTTCCCTTTTTTATGGCAAAAAGGTATGCATTCTTCTTATTTTCGGGCAAAAGGCAGAAATTCCTCGTATTTTGGAGCAAAATTGCTGAAATTCCCCTAATTGTGGGGCAAAAAGTCAGAAATTCCCTATATGTTGGGGCAAATAGACAGAAATTCTACTTATTTTGGGTCAAAACTCAGAAATTCCACTTATTTTGGGGCAAAATTCCAAAAATTTCACTTATTTTGAGGCAAAATTACAGAAATTTCACTTATTTTGGGGCAAAATTGCAGAAATTTCACTTATTTCAGAAAAAAAAGCAGAAATTTTTATATTTGGAAGCAAAAAGACAGAAATTTCTTTTATTTTGGTACAAAATTGCAGAAATTTTTTATATTTTGGGGCAAAAAGCAGAAATTTCCCATATTTTGGGGCAAAAATGCAGAAATTCCTCTTTTTTGAGGTAGAAAGGATGAAATTCCCCTTATTTGGGGGCAAAAAGGCAGACATTTCCCTTATTTTGGGGCAAAATTGAAGAAATTTCACTTATTTCAGTGAAAAAAGGCACAAATTTTCCTTATTTTGGGGCAAAAAAGCAGAAATTCCTAATATTTTGTGGCAAAAATACAGAAATTCCCGTTATTTTGAGGTAAAACGGCTGAAATTCACCTTAATGGGGGGAAAAAGAAGAAATTTCCCTTCTTTTGGGGCAAAATTGCAGAAATTTCACTTATTTCAGGGAAATAAGTCAGAAATTTTCCTTATTTTGGGCAAAAAAAGACAGAAATTCCCTTTGTTTTGGGGGAAAAATACATAAATTCCACTTATTTAGAGGCAAAAAAGCAGAAATTCCCCTTATTTTGGGGCAAAATTGCAGAAATTTTACTTATTTCATAGTAATAAGTCAGAAATTTTCTTTATTTTGGGGCAAAAAAACAGAAATTACCTTTGTTTTGGGGGAAAAAGACAGAAATTCCACTTATTTAGAGGCAAAAAAGCAGAAATTCCCCCTATTTTGGAGCAAAATTGCAGTAATTTCCCTTTTTTATGGCAAAAATTTATGCATTCTTCTTATTTTCGGGCAAAAAAGCAGAAATTCCCCGTATTTTGGAGCAAAATTGCAGAAATTCTTCTAATTGTGGGGCAAAAAGGCAGAAATTCCCTATATTTTGGGGCAAAAAGACAGAAATTCTCCTTATTTTGGGTCAAAACTCAGAAATTCCACTTATTTTGGGGCAAAATTCCAAAAATTTCACTTATTTTGGGGCAAAATTGCAGAAATTTCACTTATTTTGGGGCAAAATTGCAGAAATTTCACTTATTTCAGAAAAAAAGGCAGAAATTTTTATATTTGGAAGCAAAAAGGCAGAAATTTCTTTTATTTTGGTACAAAATTGCAGAAATTTTTCTTATTTTGGGGCAAAAAGGCAGAAATTTCCCATATTTTGGGGCAAAAATGCAGAAATTCCCCTTTTTTTGAAGTAAAAAGGATGAAATTCCCCTTATTTGGGGGTAAAAAGGCAGACATTTCCCTTATTTTGGGGCAAAATTGCAGAAATTTCACTTATTTCAGGGTAATAAGTCAGAAATTTTTCTTATTTTGGGGAAAAAAGCAGAAATTCGTAATCTTTTGTGGCAAAAATGCTGAAATTCCCTTTATTTTGAGGTAAAAAGGCTGAAATTCCCCTCATTAGGGGTCAAAAATGCAGAAATTTCCCTTATTTTGGGGAAAAATTGCAGAATTTTCACTTATATTTGGGCAAAATTGCAGAAATTTCACTTATGGCAGGGAAAAAATGCAGAAATTTTCCTTATTTTGGGGCAAAAAGGCAGAAATTTTTAATATTTTGTGGCAAAAATGCAGAAATTCCCTTTATTTTGAGGTAAAAGGGTGAAATTCCTCTTATTTGAGTGCAAAAAGGCAGAAATTTCCCTTATTTTGGGGCAAAATTGCAGAAATTTCACTTATTTCAGGGAAAAAAGGCAGAAATTTTTCTTATTTTGGCGCAAAAAAGCAGAAATTCCTAATCTTTTGTGGCAAAAATGCAGAAATTCTCCTTATTTGAGGTAAAAAGGCTGAAATTCCCCTTATTTGAGGGCAAAAATAAAGAAATTTCTATTATTTTGGGGCAAATTGCAGAAATTTCACTTATGTCAGTGTAATAAGTCAGAAATTTTTTTTATTTAGGGGCAAAAAAGACAGAAATTCCCTTTTTTGGGGGGGAAAAAGACAGAAAATCCACTAATTTAGAGGCAAAAAAAGCAGAAATTTCTAATCTTTTGTGGCAAAAATGCTGAAATTCCCCTTATTTTGAGGTAAGAAGGCTGAAATTCCCCTTATTAGGGGGCAAAAATGCAGAAATTTCCCTTATTTTGGGGAAAAATTGCAGAATTTTCACTTATATTTGGGCAAAATTGCAGAAATTTCACTTATGGCAGGGAAAAAATGCAGAAATTTTCCTTATTTTGGGGCAAAAAGGCAGAAATTTTTAATATTTTGTGGCAAAAATGCAGAAATTCCCTTTATTTTGAGGTAAAAGGGTGAAATTCCTCTTATTTGAGTGCAAAAAGACAGAAATTTCCCTTATTTTGGGGCAAAATTGCAGAAATTTCACTTATTTCAGGGAAAAAAGGCAGAAATTTTTCTTATTTTGGCGCAAAAAAGCAGAAATTCCTAATCTTTTGTGGCAAAAATGCAGAAATTCTCCTTATTTTGAGGTAAAAAGGCTGAAATTCCCCTTATTTGAGGGCAAAAATAAAGAAATTTCCCTTATTTTGGGGCAAATTGCAGAAATTTCACTTATGTCAGTGTAATAAGTCAGAATTTTTTTTTATTTAGGGGCAAAAAAACAGAAATTCCCTTTGTTTTGGGGGAAAAAGACAGAAATTCCACTAATTTAGAGGCAAAAAAAGCAAAAATTCTCCTTATTTTGGAGCAAAAATGAAGAAATTTCCCTTTTTTATGGCAAAAAGGTATGCATTCTTCTTATTTTGGGGCAAAAAGGCAGAAATTTCCCATATTTTGGAGCAAAATTGCAGAAATTCCTCTAATCGTGGGGCAAAAAGGCAGAAATTCCCTATATGTTGAAGCATAAAGACAGAAATTCTCCTTATTTTGGGGCAAAACTCAGAAATTCCAATTATTTTGCGGCAAAATTCCAGAAATTGCCCTTATTTTTGGGGAAAATTGCAGAAATTTCACTTATTTAAGGGAAAAAAAGAAGAAATTTTCTTATTTTGGGGCAAAAAGGAAGAAATTTTCTAATTTTGGGGCAAAAAGTAAGAAATTTCTTTTATTTTGGTACAAAATTGCAGAAATTTTTTTTATTTTGGGCAAAAAGTCAGAAATTTCCCATATTTTGAGGCAAAAATGCAGAAATTTTACTTATTTCACGGAAAAAAGGCAGAAATTTTCCTTATTTTGGGGCAAAAAATACAGCAATTCCCTTTGTTTTTGGGGAAAAAGACAGAAATTCGACTTATTTAAATGCAAAAAAGCAGAAATTCCCCTTATTTTGGAGCAAAAATGAATAAATTTCGCTTTTTTATGGCAAAAAGCTATGCATTCTTCTTATTTTCAGGCAAAAAGGCAGAAATTCCCCATATTTTGGAGCAAAATTGCAGAAATTCTCCTAAATGTGGGGCAAAAAGGCAGAAATTCCCTATATGTTGGGGCAAAAAGAAAGAAATTCTCATTATTTTGGGGCAAAACTCAGAAATTCCACTTATTTTGGAGCAAAATTCCAGAAATTTAACTTATTTGGGGGCAGAATTGCAGAAATTTCATTTATTTTGGGGCAAAATTGCAGAAATTTCACTTATTTCAAAAAAAAGCAGAAATTTTCTTATTTTGGGGCAAAAAGGCAGAAATTTCTTTTATTTTGGTACAAAATTGCAGAAATTTTTTTTATTTTGGAGAAAAAAGGCAGAAATTTCCCATATTTTAGGGCATAATTGCAGAAATTTCACTTATTTTGGGGCAAAATTGCATAAATTTCACTTATTTCAGTGAAAAAAGGCAGAAATTTTCCTTATTTTGGGGCAAAAAGGCAGAAATTCCTAATATTTTGTGGCAAAAATGCAGAAATTCCCCTTATTTTGAGGTAAAAAGGCTGAAATTCCCCTTATTTGGGGGCAAAAAGGCAGAAATTTCCCTTCTCTTGGGGCAAAATTGCAGAAATTTCACTTATTTCAGGGTAATAGGTCAGAAATTTTTCTTATTTTGGGCAAAAAAAGACAGAAATTCCCTTTGTTTTGGGGGAAAAATACATAAATTCCACTTATTTAGAGGCAAAAAAGCAGAAATTCCCCTTATTTTGGGCAAAATTGCTGAAATTTCACTTACTTCAGGGTAATAAGTCAGAAATTTTTCTTATTTTGGGGCAAAAAAAACAGAAATTACCTTTGTTTTGCGGGTAAAGACAGAAATTCCCCTTATTTAGAGGCAAAAATGCAGAAATTCCTCTTATTTTGGAGCAAAATTACAGAAATTTCCCTTTTTTATGGCAAAAAGGTATGCATTCTTCTTATTTTCGGGCAAAAAGGCAGAAATTCCATGTATTTTGGAGCAAAATTGCTCAAATTCCCCTAATTGTGGGGCAAAAAGGCAGAAATTCCCTATATGTTGGGGCATAAAGACAGAAATTCTACTTATTTTGTGTCAAAACTCAGAAATTCCACTTATTTTGGGGCAAAATTCCAGAAATTTCACTTATTTTGGGGCAAAATTGCAGAAATTTCACTTATTTCAGAAAAAAAAGCAGAAATTTTTATATTTGGAAGCAAAAAGACAGAAATTTCTTTTATTTTGGTACAAAATTGCAGAAATTTTTCTTATTTCGGGGCAAAAAGGCAGAAATTTCCAATATTTTGGGGCAAAAATGCAGAAATTTCCCTTTTTTTGAGGTAAAAAGGATGAAAATCCCCTTATTTGGGGGCAAAAAGGCAGACATTTCCCTTATTTGGGGGCAAAATTGAAGAAATTTCACTTATTTCAGGGAAAAAAGGCAGATATTTTCATATTTTGCGGCAAAAATGCAGAAATTCCTAATCTTTTGTGGCAAAAATGCAGAAATTCCTTTTATTTTGAGGTAAAAAGGCTGAAATTCCCCTTATTTGGGGGCAAAAATTCAGAAATTTCCCTTATTTTGGGGCAAAATTGCAGAAATTTCACTTATGTCTGTGTAATAAGTCAGAATTTTTTTTTTATTTAGGGGCAAAAAAGACAGAAATTCCCTTTGTTTTGGGGTAAAAAGACAGAAATTCCACTAATTTAGAGGCAAAAAAATCAGAAATTCCCCTTATTTTGGAGCAAAAATGAAGAAATTTCCATTTTTATGGCAAAAACGTATGCATTCGTCTTATTTTGGGGCAAAAAAGCAGAAATTTCTCGTATTTTGGAGCAAAATTGCAGAAATTCCTCTAATTGTTGGGCAAAAAGGCAGAAATTCCCTATATGTTGGGGCTTAAAGACAGAAATTCTCTTTATTTTGGGGCAGAACTCAGAAATTCCAATTATTTTGCGACAAAATTCCAGAAATTTCTCTTATTTTCGGGCAAAATTGCAGAAATTTCACTTATTTTGGGGAAAATTGCAGAAATTTCACTTATTTAAGGGAAAAAAAGCAGAAATTTTCTAATTTTGGGGGAAAAAGGCAGAAATTTCTTTTATTTTGGTACAAAATTGCAGAAATTTTTTTTATTTTGGGCAAAAGCAGAAATTTCCCATATTTTGGGGCAAAAATGCAGAAATTTCACTTATTTCAGGAAAAAATAGCAGAAATTTTCCTTATTTTGGGGCAAAAAAGAGAAGAATTCCCTTTGTTTTGGTGGAAAAAGACAGAAATACCACTTATTTAGATGCAAAAAAGCAGAAATTCCCCTTATTTTGGAGCAAAAATGAAGAAATTTCCTTTTTATATGGCAAAAAGCTATGCATTCTTTTTATTTTTGAGCAAAAAGGCAGAAATTCCCCATATTTTGGAGCAAAATTGCAGAAATTCCCCTAATTGTGGGGCAAAAAGGCAGAAATTCCCTATATGTTGGGGCAAAAAGACAGAAATTCTCATTATTTTGGGGCAAAACTCAGAAATTCCACTTATTTTGGAGCAAAATTCCAGAAATCTCACTTATTTTAGGGCAAAATTGCAGAAATTTCAGTTATTTTGGGGCAAAATTGCAGAAATTTTACTTATTTAAAAAAAAAGGCAGAAATTTTCTTATTTTGGGGCAAAAAGGCAGAAATTTCTTTTATTTTGGTACAAAATTGCAGAAATTTTTTTTATTTTGGAGCAAAGAGGCAGAAAATTCCCATATTTTGGGGCAAAAATGCAGAAATTCCCCTTATTTTGAGGAAAAAGGCTGAAATTCTTCTTAATTGGGGGCAATAAGGCAGAAATTTCTTTATTTTGGGGCAAAATTGCAAAAATTTAACTTATTTCAGGGTAATAAGTCAGAAATTTTTCTTATTTTGGGGCAAAAAGAAAGAAATTCCCTTTGTTTTTGAGAAAAAAAGACAGAAATTCCACTCTTTTAGAGGCAAAAAAGTAGAAATTCCTTTTATTTTGGAGCAAAAATGAAGAAATTTCCCTTTTTTGTGGCAAAAAGTATACATTCCCTTTATTTTCAGGCTAAAAAGCTGAAATTCCCGGTATTTTGGAGCAAAATTGAAGAAATTCCCCTAATTGTGGGGCAAAAAGGCAGAAATTCCCAATATGTTAGGGCAAAAAACAGAAATTCTCCTTATTGTGGGGAAAAACTCACAAATTCCACTTATTTTGGGGCAAAATTCCAGAAATTTCCCTTATTTTGTGGCAAAATTGCCGAAATTTCACTTATTTTGGGGCAAAATTGCAGAAATTTCACTTATTTCAGTGAAAAAAGGCAGAAATTTTACTTATTTTCGGGCAAAAAGGCAGAAATTCCTAATATTGTGTGGCAAAAATGCAGAAATTCCCCTTATTTTGAGGTAAAAATGCTGAAATTCACCTTATTTGGAGGCAAAGAGGCAGAAATGCCCTTTCTTTTTGGGCAAAATTGCAGAAATTTCACTTATTTCAGAGTAATAAGTCAGAAATTTTTCTTATTTTGGGCAAAAAAAGACAGAAATTCCCTTTGTTTTCGGGGAAAAATACATAAATTCCACTTATTTAGAAGCAAAGAAGCAGAAATTCCCCTTATTTTGGGGCAAAATTGCAGAAATTTCACTTACTTCTGGGTAATAAGTCAGAAATTTTCCTTATTTTGGGGCAAAAATACAGAAATTACCTTTGTTTTGGGGGAAAAAGACAGAAATTCCACTTATTTAGAGGCAAAAAAGCAGAAATTTCCCTTATTTTGGAGCAAAAATAAAGAAATTTCCCTTTTTTATGGCAAAAAGTTATGCATTCTTCTTATTTTCGGGCAAAAAGGCAGAAATTCCCCGTATTTTGGAGCAAAATTGCTGAAATTCCCCTAATTTTGGGGCGAAAAGGCAGAAATTCCCTATATGTTGGGGCAAAAAGACAGAAATTCTACTTATTTTTGGGTCAAAACTCAGAAATTCCACTAATTTTGGGGCAAAATTCCAGAAATTTCACTTATTTTGGGGCAAAATTGCAGAAATTTCACTTATTTTGGGGCAAAATTGCAGAAATTTCACTTATTTTGGAGCAAAATTGCAGAAATTTCACTTATTTTGGGGCAAAATTGCAGAAATTTCACTTATTTCAGAAAAAAAGCAGAAATTTTTATATTTGGAAGCAAAAAAACAGAAATTTCTTTTATTTTGGTACAAAATTGCAGAAATTTTTCTTATTTTGGGGCAAAAAGGCAGAAATTTCCCATATTTTGGGGCAAAAATGCAGAAATTCCCGTTTTTTTGAGGTAAAAAGGATGAAATTCCCCTTATTTGGGGGCAAAAAGGCAGACATTTCCCTTATTTTGGGGCAAAATTGCAGAAATTTAACTTATTTCAGGAAAAACAGGCAGAAATTTTCTTTATTTTGGGGCAAAAAGCTGAAATTCCTAATCTTTTGTGGCAAAAATGCAGAAATTCCCTTTATTTTGAGGTAAAAAGGCTGAAATTCCCCTTATTTGGGGGCAAAATGCAGAAATTTCCCTTATTTTCGGGCAAAATTGCAGAAATTTTACTTATGTCAGTGTAATAATTCAGAAATTTTTTTTATTTAGGTGCAAAAAAGAACAGAAATTCCCTTTGTTTTGGGGGAAAAAGACAGAAAATCCACTAATTTAGAGGCAAAAAAAGCAGAAATTCCCCTTATTTTGGAGCAAAAATGAAGAAATTTTCATTTTTATGGCTAAAAGGTATGCATTATTCTTATTTTGGGGCAAAAAGGCAGAAATTTCCCGTATTTTGGAGCAAAATTGCAGAAATTCCTCTAATAGTGGGGCAAAAAGGCAGAAATTCCCTATATGTTGGGGCATAAAGACAGAAATTCTCTTTATTTTTGGGCAAAACTCAGAAATTCCAATTATTTTGCGGCAAAATTCCAGAAATTTCTCTTATTTTGGGGCAAAATTGCAGAAATTTTACTTATTTTGGGGAAAATTGCAGAAATTTCACTTATTTAAGGGAAAAAGAGCAGAAATTTTCTTATTTTGGGGCAAAAAGCCAGAAATTTCTTTTATTTTGGTACAAAATTTCAGAAATTTTTTGTATTTTGGGCAAAAAGGCAGAAATTTCCCATATTTTGGGGCAAAAATGCTGAAATTTCACTTATTTCAGGAAAAAAATGCAGAAATTTTCCTTATTTTGGGGCAGAAAAGACAGAAATTCTCTTTGTTTTGGGGGAAAAAGACAGAAATTCCACTTATTTAGATGCAAAAAAGCAGAAATTCCCCTTATTTTGGAACAAAAATGAAGAAATTTCCTTTTTCTATGGCAAAAAGCTATGCATTCTTCTTATTTTCGGGCAAAAAGGCATAAATTCCCCATATTTTGGAGCAAAATTGCAGAAATTCCCCTAATTGTGGGGCAAAAAGGCAGAAATTCCCTATAATTTGGGGAAAAAAGGCAGAAATTTCCTATATGTTGGGGCAAAAAGACAGAAATTCTCCTTATTTTGGGTCAAAACTCAGAAATTCCACTTATTTTGGGTCAAAATTCCAGAAATTTCACTTATTTTGGGGCAAAATTGCAGAAATTTCACTTATTTTGGGGCAAAATTGCGGAAATTTCACTTATTTCAGAATAAAAGGCAGAAATTTTTATATTTGGAAGCAAAAAGGCAGAAATTTCTTTTATTTTGGTACAAAATTGCAGAAATTTTTTATATTTTGGAGCAAAAAGGCAGAAATTTCCCATATTTTGTGGCAAAAATGCAGAAATTCCCCCTTTTTGAGGTAAAAAGAATGAAATTCCCCTTATTTGGGGGCAAAAAGGCAGACATTTCCCTTATTTTGGGGTAAAATTGAAGAAATTTCACTTATTTCAGGGTAATAAGTCAGAAATTTTTCTTATTTTGGGGCAAAAAAGCAGAAATTCCTAATCTTTTGGGCAAAAATGCTGAAATTCCCCTTATTTTGAGGTAAAAAGGCTGAAATTCCCCTTATTAGGGGGCAAAAATGCAGAAATTTCCCTTATTTTGGGGCAAAATTGCAGAAATTTCCCTTATTTTTGGGCAAAATTGCAGAAATTTCCCTTATTTTGGGGCAAAATTGCAGAAATTTCACTTATTTCAGGGAAAAAATGCAAAAATTTTTCTTATTTTGGGGCAAAAAAGCAGAAATTCCTAATCTTTTGTGGCAAAAATGCAGAAATTCTTTTTATTTTGAGGTAAAAAGGCTGAAATTCCCCTTATTTGGGGGCAAAAATAAAGAAATTTCCCTTATTTTGGGGCAAATTGCAGAAATTTCACTTATGTCAGTGTAATAAGTCAGAAATTTTTTTTATTTAGGGGCAAAAAAACAGAAATTCCCTTTGTTTTGGGGGAAAAAGACAGAAATTCCACTAATTTAGAGGCAAAAAAAGCAAAAATTCCCCTTATTTTGGAGCAAAAATGAAGAAATTTCCTTTTTTTATGGCAAAAAAGGTATGCATTCTTCTTATTTTGGGGCAAAAAGGCAGAAATTTCCCATATTTTGGAGCAAAATTGCAGAAATTCCTCTAATCGTAAGGCAAAAAGGCAGAAATTCCCTATATGTTGAAGCATAAAGACAGAAATTCTCCTTATTTTGGGGCAAAACTCAGAAACTCCAATTATTTTGCGGCAAAATTCCAGAAATTTCACTTATTTTAGGGCAAAATTGCAGAAATTTCACTTATTTAAGGGAAAAAAACCAGAAATTTTCTTATTTTGGGGCAAAAAGGCAGAAATTTCTTTTATTTTGGTACAAAATTGCAGAAATTTTTTTATTTTGGGCAAAAAGGCAGAAATTTCCTATATTTTGAGGCAAAAATGCAGAAATTTCACTTATTTCAGGGAAAAAGGCAGAAATTTTTCTTATTTTGGGGCAAAAAATACAGAAATTCCCTTTGTTTTGGCGGAAAAAGACAGAAATTCCACTTATTTAAATGCAAAAAAGCAGAAATTCTCCTTATTTTGGAGCAAAAATGAAGAAATTTCACTTTTTTATGGCAAAAAGCTATGCATTCTTCTTATTTTCGGGCAAAAAAGCAGAAATTCCCTATATTTTGGAGCAAAATTGCAGAAATTCCCCTAAATGTGGGGCAAAAAGGCAGAAATTCCCTATATGTTGGGGCAAAAAGAAAGAAATTCTCATTATTTTGGGGCAAAACTCAGAAATTCCACTTATTTTGGAGCAAAATTCCAGAAATTTAACTTATTTGGGGGCAAAATTGCAGAAATTTAATTTATTTTGGGGTAAAATTGCAGAAATTTCACTTATTTCATAAAAAAAGGAGAAATTTTCTTATTTTGGGGCAAAAAGGCAGAAATTTCTTTTATTTTGGTACAAAATTGCAGAAATTTTTTTTATTTTGGAGAAAAAAGGCAGAAATTTCCCATATTTTGGAGCATAATTGCAGAAATTTCACTTAGTTTGGGGCAAAATTGCATAAATTTCACTTATGTCAGTGAAAAAAGGCAGAAATTTTCCTTATTTTGGGGCAAAAAGGCAGAAATTCCTAATATTTGTGGCAAAAATGCAGAAATTCCCCTTATTTTGAGGTAAAAAGGCTGAAATTCCCCTTATTTGGGGGCAAAAAGGCAGAAATTTCCCTTCTCTTAGGGCAAAATTGCAGAAATTTCACTTATTTAAGGGTAATAAGTCAGAAATTTTTCTCATTTTGGGCAAAAAAAGACAGAAATTCCCTTTGTTTTGGGGGAAAAATACATAAATTCCACTTATTTAGAGGCAAAAAAGCAGAAATTCCCCATATTTTGGGGCAAAATTACAGAAATTTCACTTACTTCAGGGTAATAAGTCAGAAATTTTCCTTATTTTGGGGCAAAAAAACAGAAATTACCTTTGTTTTGGGGGGAAAAGACAGAAATTCCACTTATTTAGGGGCAAAAATGCAGAAATTCCCCTTATTTTGGAGCAAAATTACAGAAATTTATCTTTTTTATGGCAAAAAGGTTTGCATTCTTCTTATTTTTAGGCAAAAAGGCAGAAATTCCTCGTATTTTGGAGCAAAATTGCTGAAATTCCCCTAATTGTGGGGCAAAAAGGCAGAAATTCCCTATATATTGGGGCAAAAAGACAGAAATTCTACTTATTTTGGGTCAAAACTCAGAAATTCCACTTATTTTGGGGCAACATTCCAAAAATTTCACTTATTTTGGGGCAAAATTGCAGAAATTTCACTTATTTCAGAAAAAAAAGCAGAAATTTTTATATTTGGAAGCAAAAACGCAGAAATTTCTTTTATTTTGGTACAAAATTGCAGAAAATTTTTATATTTTGGGGCAAAAAGGCAGAAATTTCCCATATTTTGGGGCAAAAATGCAGAAATTCCCCTTTTTTTGAGGTAAAAAGGATGAAATTCCCCTTATTTGGAGGCAAAAAGGCAGACATTTCCCTTATTTTGGGGCAAAATTGAAGAAATTTCACTTATTTCAGTGAAAAAAGGCAGAAATTTTCCTTATTTTGGGGCAAAAAGGCAGAAATTTCTAATATTTTGTGGCAAAAATGCAGAAATTCCCGTTATTTAGAGGTAAAAAGGCTGAAATACACCTTATTTGGGGGCAAAAAGCAGAAATTTCCCTTCTTTTGGGGCAAAATTGCAGAAATTTCACTTATTTCAGGGTAATAAGTCAGAAATTTTCCTTATTTTGGGCAAAAAAAAAGAAATTCCCTTTGTTTTGGGGGAAAAATACATAAATTCCACTTATTTAGAGGCAAAAAAACAGAAATTCCCCTTATTTTGAGGCAAAATTGCAGAAATTTCACTTACTTCATGGTAATAAGTCAGAAATTTTCTTTATTTTGAGGCAAAAAAACAGAAATTAACTTTGTTTTGGGGGAAAAAGACAGAAATTCCACTTATTTAGAGGCAAAAAAGCAGAAATTCCCATTATTTTGGAGCAAAAATGAAGAAATTTCCCTTTTTTATGGCAAAAAGTTATGCATTCTTCTTATTTTCGGGCAAAAAAGCAGAAATTCCCCGTATTTTGGAGCAAAATTGCAGAAATTTTTCTAATTGTGGGGCAAAAAGGCAGAAATTCCCTATATGTTGGGGCAAAAAGACAGAAATTCTCCTTATTTTGGGTCAAAACACAGAAATTCCACTTATTTTGGGGCAAAATTCCAGAAATTTCACTTATTTTGGGGCAAAATTGCAGAAATTTCACTTATTTTGGGGCAAAATTGCAGAAATTTCACTCATTTCAGAAAAAAAGGCAGAAATTTTTATATTTGGTAGCAAAAAGGCAGAAATTACTTTTATTTTGGTACAAAATTGCATAAATTTTTCTTATTTTGGGGCAAAAAGGCAGAAATTTCCCATATTTTGGGGCAAAAATGCAGAAATTCCCCTTTTTTTGAGGTAAAAAAGATGAAATTCCCCTTATTTGGGGGCAAAAAGGCAGACATTTCCCTTATTTTGGGGCAAAATTGCAGAAATTTCACTTTTTTCAGGGTAATAAGTCAGAAATTTTTCTTATTTTGGGGCAAAAAAGCAGAAATTCCTAATCTTTTGTGGCAAAAATGCTGAAATTCCCCTTATTTTGAGGTAAAAAGGCTGAAATTCCCCTTATCAGGGGGCAAAAATGCAGAAATTTCCCTTATTTTGGGGAAAAATTGCAGAAATTTCACTTATATTTGGACAAAATTGCAGAAATTTCACTTATGGCAGGGAAAAAATGCAGAAATTTTCCTTATTTTGGGGCAAAAAGGCAGAAATTTTTAATATTTTGTGGCAAAAATGCAGAAATTCCCTTTAATTTGAGGTAAAAGGGTGAAATTCCTCTTATTTGAGTGCAAAAAGGCAGAAATTTTCCTTATTTTGGGGCAAAATTGCAGAAATTTCACTTATTTCAGGGAAAAAAGGCAGAAATTTTTCTTATTTTGGGGCAAAAAGCAGAAATTCCTAATCTTATGTGCCAAAAATGCAGAAATTCTCCTTATTTTGAGGTAAAAAGGCTGAAATTCCCCTTATTTGGGGGCAAAAATAAAGAAATTTCCTTTATTTTGGGGCAAATTGCAGAAATTTCACTTATGTCAGTGTAATAAGTCAGAAATTTTTTTTATTTAGTGGCAAAAAAACAGAAATTCCCTTTGTTTTTGGGGAAAAAGACAGAAATTCCACTAATTTAGAGGCATAAAAAGCAAAAATTCTCCTTATTTTGGAGCAAAAATGAAGAAATTTCCCTTTTTTATGGCAAAAAGGTATGCATTCTTCTTATTTTGGGGCAAAAAGGCAGAAATTTCCCGTATTTTGAGCAAAATTGCAGAAATTCCTCTAATCGTGGGGCAAAAAGGCAGAAATTCCCTATATGTTGAAGCATAAAGACAGAAATTCTCCTTATTTTGGGGCAAAACTCAGAAATTCCAATTATTTTGCGGCAAAATTCCAGAAATTTCCCTTATTTTGGGGCAAAATTGCAGAAATTTCATTTATTTTGGGGCAAAATTGCAGAAATTTCACTTATTTCAAAAAAAAAGCAGAAATTTTCTTATTTTGGGGCAAAAAGGCAGAAATTTCTTTTATTTTGGTACAAAATTGCAGAAATTTTTCTTATTTTGGAGAAAAAAGGCAGAAATTTCCCATATTTTGGGGCATAATTGCAGAAATTTCACTTATTTTGGGGCAAAATTGCATAAATTTCACTTATTTCAGTGAAAAAAGGCAGAAATTTTCATTATTTTGGGGCAAAAAGGCAGAAATTCCTAATATTTTGTGGCAAAAATGCAGAAATTCCCCTTATTTTGAGGTAAAAAGGCTGAAATTCACCTTATTTGGGGGCAAAAAGGCAGAAATTTCCCTTCTCTTGGGGCAAAATTGCAGAAATTTCACTTATTTCAGGGTAATATATCAGAAATTTTTTCTATTTTGGGCAAAAAAAGACAGAAATTCCCTTTCTTTTTGGGGAAAAATACATAAATTCCACTTATTTAGAGGCAAAGAAGCAGAAATTCCCCTTATTTTGGGGCAAATTGAAGAAATTTCACTTACTTCAGGGTAATAAGTCAGAAATTTTCCTTATTTTGTGGCAAAAAATACAGAAATTACCTTTGTTTTCGGGGAAAAAGACAGAAATTCCACATATTGAGAGGCAAAAGTGCAGAAATTCCCCTTATTTTGGAGCAAAATTACAAAAATTTCCCTTTTTTATGGCAAAAAGGTATGCATTCTTCTTATTTTCGGGCAAAAAGGCAGAAATTGCCGTATTTTGGAGCAAAATTGCAGAAATTAACCAAATTGTGGGTCAAAAATGCAGAAATTCCCTATATGTTGGGGCAAAAAGACAGAAATTCTCCTTATTTTGGGGCAAAACTCAGAAATTCCACTCATTTTGGGGCAAAATTTCAGAAATTTCCCTTATTTTGGGGCAAAATTCCAGAAATTTAACTTATTTGGGGGCAAAATTGCAGAAATTTCACTTATTTTGGGGCAAAATTTCAGAAATTTCACTTATTTTGGGGCAAAATTGCAGAAATTTCACTTATTTCAGAAAAAAAAGCAAAAATTTTTATATTTGGAAGCAAAAAGGCAGAAATATCTTTTATTTTGGTACAAAATTGCAGAAATTTTTTCATATTTTGTGGCAAAAAGGCAGAAATTTCCCATATTTTGGGGCAAAAATGCAGAAATTCCCCTTTTTTTGAGGTAAAAAGGATGAAAATCCCCTTATTTGGGGGCAAAAAGTCAGACATTTCCCTTATTTTGGGGCAAAATTGAAAAAATTTCACTTATTTCAGAGAAAAAAGTCAGAAATTTTCATATTTTGCGGAAAAAATGCAGAAATTCCTAATCTTTTGTGGCAAAAATGCAGAAATTCCTTTTATTTTGAGGTAAAAAGGCTGAAATTCCCCTTATTTGGGGGCAAAAATGCAGAAATTTCCCTTATTTTGGGGCAAAATTGCAGAAATTTCACTTATGTCAATGTAATAAGTCAGAAATTTTTTTTATTTATGGGCAAAAAAGACAGAAATTCCCTTTTTTGGGGGGGGGAAAAAGACAGAAAATCCACTAATTTAGAGGCAAAAAAGCAGAAATTCCCCTTATTTTGGAGCAAAAATGAAGAAATTTCCATTTTTATGGCAAAAAGGTATGCATTCTTCTTATTTTGGGACAAAAAAGAAGATATTTCTGTATTTTGGAGAAAAATTGCAGAAATTCCTCTAATTGTGGGGCAAAAATGCAGAAATTCCCTATATGTTGGGGCATAAAGACAGAAATTCTTCTTATTTTGGGGTAAAACTCAGAAATTCCAATTATTTTGCGGGAAAATTCCAAAAATTTCTCTTATTTTGGGGCAAAATTGCAGAAATTTCACTTATTTTGGGAAAAATTGCAGAAATTTCACATATTTAAGGGAAAAAAAGCAGAAATTTTCTTATTTTGGGGCAAAAAGGCAGAAATTTCTTTTATTTTGGTACAAAATTGCAGAAATTTTTTTTATTTTGGAGCAAAAAGGCAGAAATTTCCCATATTTTGGGGCAAAAATGCAGAAATTCCTCTTATTTTGAGGAAAAAGGCTGAAATTTCCTTTAATTGGGGGCAATAAGGCAGAAATTTCCTTATTTTGGGGCAAAATTGCAAAAATTTAACTTATTTCAGGGTAATAAGTCAGAAATTTTTTTTAATTTTGGGGCAAAAAGAGAGAAATTTCCTTTGTTTTTGAGAAAAAAAAGACAGAAATTCCACTTTTTTAGAGGCAAAAAAGCAGAAATTCCTTTTATTTTGAAGCAAAAATGAAGAAATTTTTCTTTTTTGTGGCAAAAGGTATACAATCCCTTTATTTTCAGGCTAAAAAGCAGAAATTCCCCGTATTTTGGAGCAAAATTGCAGAAATTCCTCTAATTGTGGGGCAAAAAGGCAGAAATTCCGTATATGTTAGGGCAAAAAACAGAAATTCTACTTATTGTGGGGCAAAACTCAGAAATTCCACTTATTTTGGGGCAAAATTCCAGAAATTTCCCTTATTTTGGGGCAAAATCGCAGAAATTTCACTATTTTGGGGCAAAATTGCAGAAATTTAACTTATTTCAGGGAAAAAAGGCAGAAATTTTCCTTATTTTGGGGCAAAAAGGCAGAAATTCCTAATATTTTGTGGCAAAAATGCAGAAATTCCCCTTATTTTGAGGTAAAAAGGCTGAAATTCACCTTATTTGGGGGCAAAAAGGCAGAAATTTCCCTTCTTTTTAGGCAAAATTGCAGAAATTTCACTTATTTCAGGGTAATAAGTCAGAAATTTTTCTAATTTTGGGCAAAAAAAGACAGAAATTCCCTTTGTTTTGGGTCAATAATACATAAATTCTACTTATTTAGAGGCAAAGAAGCAGAAATTCCCCTTATTTTGGGGCAAAATTGCAGAAATTTCACTTACTTCAGGGTAATAAGTCAGAAATTTTCCTTATTTTGGGGCAAAAAAACAGAAATTACCTTTGTTTTGGGGGAAAAAGACAGAAATTCCACTTATTTAGAGGCAAAAAAGCAGAAATTCCCCTTATTATGGAGCATAAATGAAGAATTTTCCCTTTTTTATGGCAAAAAGTTATGCATTCTTCTTATTTTCGGGCAAAAAAGCAGAAATTCCCCGTATTTTGGAGCAAAATTGCTGAAATTCCCCTAATTGTGGGGCAAAAAGGCAGAAATTCCCTATATGTTGGGGCAAAAAGACAGAAATTCTCCTTATTTTGGGTCAAAACTAAGAAATTCCACTTATTTTGGGGCAAAATTCCAGAAATTTCACTTATTTTGGGGCAAAATTGCAGAAATTTCACTTATTTTGGGGCAAAATTGCAGAAATTTCACTTATTTCAGAAAAAAAGCAGAAATTTTTATATTTGGAAGCAAAAAGGCAGAAATTTCTTTTATTTTGGTACAAAATTGCTTAAATTTTTCTTATTTTGGGGCAAAAGGGCAGAAATTTCCCATATTTTGGGGCATAATTGCAGAAATTTCACTTATTTTGAAGCAAAATTGCAGAAATTTCACTTATTGATGTGAAAAAATTCAGAAATTTTCCTTATTTTTGGGCAAAAAGGCAGAAATTCCTAATATTTTGTGGCAAAAATGCAGAAATTCCCCTTATTTTGAGGTAAAAAGGCTGAAATTCATCTTATTTGGGGGCAAAAAGGCAGAAATTTCTCTTCTCTTGGGGCAAAATTGCAGAAATTTCACTTATTTCAGGGTAATAAGTCAGAAATTTTTTTTATTTTGTGCAAAAAAAGACAGAAATTCCTTTTGTTTTGGGGTAAAAATACATAAATTCCACTTATTTAGAGGTAAAAAAGCAGAAATTCCCCTTATTTTGGGGCAAAATTGCAGAAATTTCACTTACTTCAGGGTAATAAGTCAGAAATTTTCCTTATTTTGGGGCAAAAATACAGAAATTACCTTTGTTTTGGGGAAAAAAGACAGAAATTCCACTTATTTAGAGGCACAATGAATAATTTCCCCTTATTTTGGAGCAAAATTACAGAAATTTCCCTTTTTTATGGCAAAAAGTTATGCATTCTTCTTTTTTTCGGGCAAAAAGGCAGAAATTCCTTGTATTTTGGAGCAAAATTGCTGAAATTTTCCTAATTGTGGGGCGAAAAGGCCGAAATTCCCTATATGTTTGGGCAAAAAGACAGAATTTCTACTTATTTTTGGGTCAAAACTCAGAAATTCCTCTTATTTTGGGGCAAAATTCCAGAAATTTCACTTATTTTGGGGCAAAATTGCAGAAATTTCACTTATTTTGGGGCAAAATTGCAGAAATTTCACTTATTTCAGAAAAAAAAGCAGAAATTTTTATATTTGGAAGCAAAAAGGCAGAAATTTCTATTATTTTGGTACAAAATTGCAGAAATTTTTCTTATTTTGGGGCAAAAAGGCAGAAATTTCCCATATTTTGGGGCAAAAATCAGAATTTCCCCTTATTTTGAGGTAAAAAGGATGAAATTCCCCTTATTTGGGGGCAAAATGCAGACATTTCCCTTATTTTGGGGCAAAATTGAAGAAATTTCAATTATTTCAGGGAAAAAAGGCAGAAATTTTCATATTTTGTGGCAAAAATGCAGAAATTCCTAATCTTTTGTGGCAAAAATGCAGAAATTCCTTTTATTTTGAGGTAAAAAGTCTGAAATTCTCCTTATTTGGGGGCAAAAATTCAGAAATTTCCCTTATTTTGGGGCAAAATTGCAGAAATTTCACTTATGTCAGTGTAATAAGTCAGAAATTTTTTTTTATTTAGGGGCAAAAAAGACAGAAATTCCCTTTGTTTTGGGGTAAAAAGACAGAAATTCCACTAATTTAGAGGCAAAAAAAATCAGAAATTCCCCTTATTTTGGAGCAAAAATGAAGAAATTTCCATTTTTATGGCAAAAACGTATGCATTCGTCTTATTTTGGGGCAAAAAGGCAGAAATTTCTCGTATTTTGGAGCAAAATTGCAGAAATTCCTCTAATTGTGGGGCAAAAAAGAAGAAATTCCCTATATGTTGGGGCATAAAGACAGAAATTCTCCTTATTTTGAGACAGAACTCAGAAATTCCAATTATTTTGCGACAAAATTCCAGAAATTTCTCTTATTTTCGGGCAAAATTGCAGAAATTTCACTTACTTTGGGGAAAATTGCAGAAATTTCACTTATTTAAGGGAATAAAAGCAAAAATTTTCTTATTTTGGGGTAAAAAGGCAGAAATTTCTTTTATTTTGGTACAAAATTGCAGAAATTTTTTTTATTTTGGGCAAAAGCAGAAATTTCCCATATTTTGGGGCAAAAATGCAGAAATTTCACTTATTTCAGGAAAATATAGCAGAAATTTTCCTTATTTTGGGGCAAAAAAGAGAGAAATTTCCTTTGTTTTGGTGGAAAAAGACAGAAATTCTACTTATTTAGATGCAAAACAGCAGAAATTCCACTTATTTTGGAGCAAAAATGAAGAAATATCCTTTTTATATGGCAAAAAGCTATGCATTCTTCTTATTTTCGGGCAAAAAGGCAGAAATTCTTCATATTTTGGAGCAAAATTGCAGAAATTCCCCTAATTGTGGGGCAAAAAGGCAGAAATTCCCTATATGTTGGGGCAAAAAGACAGAAATTCTCATTATTTTGGGGCAAAACTCAGAAATTCCACTTATTTTGGAGCAAAATTCCAGAAATTTCAATTATTTTAGGGCAAAATTGCAGAAATTTCACTTATTTCGGGGCAAAATTGCAGAAATTTCACTTATTTCAAAAAAAAGCAGAAATTTTCTTACTTTGGGGCAAAAAGGCAGAAATTTCTTTTATTTTGGTACAAAATAGCAGAAATTTTTCTTATTTTGGAGCAAAGAGGCGGAAAATTCCCATATTTTTGGGCAAAAATGCAGAAATTCCTTTTATTTTGAGGAAAAAGTCTGAAATTCCCTTTAATTGGGGGCAATAAGGCAGAAATTTCCTTATTTTGAGGCAAAATTGCAAAAATTTAACTTATTTCAGGGTAATAAGTCAGAAATTTTTCTTATTTTGGGGCAAAAAGACAGAAATTCCCTTTGTTTTTGAGAAAAAAAAGACAGAAATTCCACTTTTTTAGAGGCAAAAAAGTAGAAATTCCTTTTATTTTGGAGCAAAAATGAAGAAATTTCCCTTTTTTTGTGACAAAAAGTATACATTCCCCTTATTTTCAGGCTAAAAAGCAGAAATTCCCCGTATTTTGGAGCAAAATTGCAGAAATTTCCCTAATTGTGGGGCAAAAAGGCAGAAATTCCCAATATGTTAGGGCAAAAAACAGAAATTCTCCTTATTGTGGGGAAAAACTCACAAATTCCACTTATTTTGGGGCAAAATTCCAGAAATTTCCCTTATTTTGGGGCAAAATTGCAGAAATTTCACCTATTTTGGGGCAAAATTGCAGAAATTTCACTTATTTCAGTGAAAAAATGCAGAAATTTTCCTTATTTGGGGGCAAAAAGGCAGAAATTCCTAATATTTTGTGGCAAAACTGCAGAAATCCCCCTTATTTTGAGGTAAAAATGCTGAAATTCACCTTATTTGGAGGCAAAGAGGAAGAAATTTCCCTTCTTTTAGGGCAAAATTGCAGAAATTTCACTTATTTTGGGGCAAAATTGCAGAAATTTCACTTATTTCAGAAAAAAAGCAGAAATTTTTATATTTGGAAGCAAAAAAAACAGAAATTTCTTTTATTTTGGTACAAAATTGCAGAAATTTTCTTTATTTTGGGGCAAGAAGGCAAAAATTTCCCATATTTTGGGGCAAAAATGCAGAAATTCCCCTTTTTTTGAGGTAAAAAGGTTGAAATTCTCCTTATTTGGGGGCAAAAAGGCAGACATTTCCCTTATTTTGGGGTAAAATTGCAGAAATTTAACTTATTTCAGGAAAAAAAGGCCGAAATTTTCTTTATTTTGGTGCAAAAAAGCTGAAATTCTTAATCTTTTGTGGCAAAAATGCAGAAATTCCCTTTATTTTGAGGTAAAAAGGCTGAAATTCCCCTTATTTGGGGGCAAAAATGCAGAAATTTCCCTTATTTTCGGGCAAAATTGCAGAAATTTTACTTATGTCAGTGTAATAAGTCAGAAATTTTTTTTATTTAGGGGCAAAGAAGAACAGAAATTCCCTTTGTTTTGGGGGAAAAAGACAGAAATTCCACTAATTTAGAGGCAAAAAAAGCAGAAATTCCCCTTATTTTGGAGCAAAAATGAAGAAATTTTTATTTTTATGGCAAAAAGGTATGCATTATTCTTATTTTGGGGCAAAAAGGCAGAAATTTCCCGTATTTTGGAGCAAAATTGCAGAAATTCCTCTAATAGTGGGGCAAAAAGGCAGAAATTCCCTATATGTTGGGGCATAAAGACAGAAATTCTCTTTAGTTTTGGGCAAAACTCAGAAAATCCAATTATTTTGCGGCAAAATTCCAGAAATATCTCTTATTTTGGGGCAAAATTGCAGAAATTTTACTTATTTTGGGGAAAATTGCAGAAATTTCACTTATTTAAGGGAAAAAAAGCAGAAATTTTCTTATTTTGGGGCAAAAAGCCAGAAATTTCTTTTATTTTGGTACAAAATTGCAGAAAATTTTTTGTATTTTGGGCAAAAAGGCAGAAATTTCCCATATTTTGGGGCAAAAATGCTGAAATTTCACTTATTTCAGGAAAAAAATGCAGAAATTTTCTTTATTTTGGGGCAGAAAAGACAGAAATTCCCATTTTTTTGGGGGAAAAAGACAGAAATTGCACTTATTTAGATGCAAAAAAGCAGAAATTCCCCTTATTTTGGAGCAAAAATGAAGAAATTTCCTTTTTCTATGGCAAAAAGCTATGCATTCTTCTTATTTTCGGGCAAAAAGGCATAAATTCCCCATATTTTGGAGCAAAATTGCAGAAATTCCCCTAATTGTGGGGCAAAAAGGCAGAAATTCCCTATAATTTGGGGCAAAAAGACAGAAATTCTCCTTATTTTGGGTCAAAACTCAGAATTTCCACTTATTTTGGGGCAAAATTCCAGAAATTTCACTTATTTTGGGGTAAAATTGCAGATATTTCACTTATTTTGGGGCAAAATTGCAGAAATTTCACTTATTTCAGAAAAAAAAGCAGAAATTTTTATATTTGGAAGCAAAAAAACAGAAATTTCTTTTATTTTGGTACAAAATTGCAGAAATTTTTCTTATTTTGGGGCAAAAAGGCAGAAATTTCCCATATTGTGGGGCAAAAATGCAGAAATTCCCCTTTTTTTGAGGTGAAAAGGATGAAATTCCCCTTATTTGGGGGCAAAAAGGCAGACATTTCCCTTATTTTGGGGCAAAATTGCAGAAATTTCACTTATTTCAGGAAAAAAAGGCAGAAATTTTCTTTATTTTGGGGCAAAAAAGCTGAAATTCCTAATCTTTTGAGGCAAAAATGCAGAAATTCCCTTTATTTTGAGGTAAAAAGGCTGAAATTCCCTTTATTTGGGGGCAAAAATGCAGAAATTTTCCTTATTTTCGGGCAAAATTGCAGAAATTTCACTTATGTCAGTGTAATAAGTCAGAAATTTTTTTTTTATTTAGGGGCAAAAAAGAACAGAAATTCCCTTTGTTTTGGGGGGAAAAGACAGAAATTCCACTAATTTAGAGGCAAAAAAAGCAGAAATTCCCCTTATTTTGGAGCAAAAATGAAGAAATTTCCATTTTTATGGCAAAAAGGTATGCATTATTCTTATTTTGGGGCAAAAAGGCAGAAATTTCCCGTATTTTGGAGCAAAATTGCAGAAATTCCTCTAATAGTGGGGCAAAAAGGCAGAAATTCCCTATATGTTGGGGCATAAAGACAGAAATTCTCTTTATTTTTTGGCAAAACTCAGAAATTCCAATTATTTTGCGGCAAAATTCCAGAAATTTCTCTTATTTTGGGGCAAAATTGCAGAAATTTTACTTATTTTGGGGAAAATTGCAGAAATTTCACTTATTTAAGGGAAAAAAAGCAAACTTTTTCTTATTTTGGGGCCTAAAGCCAGAAATTTCTTTTATTTTGGTACAAAATTGGAGAAATTTTTTGTATTTTGGGCAAAAAGGCAGAAATTTCCCATATTTTGTTGAAAAAATGCTGAAATTTCACTTATTTCAGGAAAAAAATGCAGAAATTTTCCTTATTTTGGGGCAAAAAATACAGAAATTCCATTTGTTTTGGGGGAAAAAGACAGAAATTCCACTTATTTAGATGCAAAAAAGCAGAAATTCCCCTTATTTTGGAGCAAAAATGAAGAAATTTCCTTTTTCTATGGCAAAAAGCTATGCATTCTTCTTATTTTCGGGCAAAAAGGCATAAATTCCCTATATTTTGGAGCAAAATTGCAGAAATTCCCCTAATTGTGGGGCAAAAAGGCAGAAATTCCCTATAATTTGGGGCAAAAAGACAGAAATTCTTCTTATTTTGGGTCAAAACTCAGAATTTCCACTTATTTTGGGGCAAAATTCCAGAAATTTCACTTATATTGGGGCAAAATTGCAGAAATTTCACTTATTTTGGGGCAAAATTGCAGAAATTTCACTTATTTCAGAAAAAAAACAGAAATTTTTATATTTGGAAGCAAAAAAACAGAAATTTCTTTTATTTTGGTACAAAATTGCAGAAATTTTTCCTATTTTGGGGCAAAAAGGCAGAAATTTCCCATATTTTGGGGCAAAAATGCAGAAATTCCCCTTTTTTTGAGGTAAAAAGGATGAAATTCCCTTTATTTGGGGGCAAAAAGGCAGACATTTCCTTTATTTTGGGGCAAAATTGCAGAAATTTCACTTATTTCAGAAAAAAAAGGCAGAAATTTTCTTTATTTTGGGGCAAAAAAGCTGAAATTCCTAATCTTTTGTGGCAAAAATGCAGAAATTCCCCTTATTTTGAGGTAAAAAGGCTGAAATTCACCTTATTTGGGGGCAAAAATGCAGAAATTTCCCTTATTTTCGGGCAAAATTGCAGAAATTTCACTTATGTCAGTGTAATAAGTCAGAAATTTTTTTTTATTTAGGGGCAAAAAAGAACAGAAATTCCCTTTGTTTTGGGGAGAAAAGACAGAAATTCCACTAATTTAGAGGCAAAAAAAGCAGAAATTCCCCTTATTGTGGAGCAAAAATGAAGAAATTTCCATTTTTATGGCAAAAAGGTATGCATTATTCTTATTTTGGGGCAAAAAGACAGAAATTTCCCGTATTTTGGAGCAAAATTGCAGAAATTCCTCTAATAGTGGGACAAAAAGGCAGAAATTCCCTATATGTTGGGGCATAAAGACAGAAATTCTTTTTATTTTTGGGCAAAACTCAGAAATTCCAATTATTTTGCGGCAAAATTCCAGAAATTTCTCTTATTTTGGGGCAAAATTGCAGAAATTTTACTTATTTTGGGGAAAATTGCAGAAATTTCACTTATTTAAGGGAAAAAAAGCAGAAATTTTCTTATTTTGGGGCAAAAAGCCAGAAATTTCTTTTATTTTGGTACAAAATTGGAGAAATTTTTTGTATTTTGGGCAAAAAGGCAGAAATTTCCCATATTTTGGGGCAAAAATGCTGAAATTTCACTTATTTCAGGAAAAAAAATGCAGAAATTTTCCTTATTTTGGGGCAAAAAATACAGAAATTCCATTTGTTTTGGGGGAAAAAGACAGAAATTCCACTTATTTAGATGCAAAAAAGCAGAAATTCCCCTTATTTTGGAGCAAAAATGAAGAAATTTCCTTTTTCTATGGCAAAAAGCTATGCATTCTTCTTATTTTCGGGCAAAAAGGCAGTAATTCCCCATAATTTGGAGCAAAATTGCAGAAATTCCCCTAATTGTGGAGCAAAAAGCATAAATTCCCTATATGTTGTGGCAAAAAGACAGAAATTCTCATTATTTTGGGGCAAAACTCAGAAATTCCACTTATTTTGGAGCAAAATTCCAGAAATTTCACTTATTTTAGGGCAAAATTGCAGAAATTTCACTTATTTCAAAAAAAAAAGCAGAAATTTTCTTATTTTGGGGCAAAAAGGCAGAAATTTTATTTATTTTGGTACAAAATTGCAGAATTTTTTTTATTTTGGAGCAAAGAGGCGGAAAATTCCCATATTTTGGGGCAAAAATGCAGAAATTCCCCTTATTTTGAGGAAAAAGGCCGAAATTCACCTTAATTGGGGGCAATAAGGCAGAAATTTCCTTATTTTGAGGCAAAATTGCAAAAATTTAACTAATTCAGGGTAATAAGTCAGAAATTTTCCTTATTTTGGGGTAAAAGACAGAAATTCCCTTTGTTTTTGGGGAAAAAGACAGAAATTCCACTTTTTTAGAGGCAAAAAAGCAGAAATTCCTTTAATTTGGAGCAAAAATGAAGAAATTTCCCTTTTTTGTGGCAAAAGGTATACATTCCCCTTATTTTGAGGCTAAAACGCAGAAATTCCTCCTATTTTGGAGCAAAATTGCAGAAATTCCGCTAATTGTGGGGCAAAAAGGCAGAAATTCCCTATATGTTAGGGCAAAAAACAGAAATACTCCTTATTTTGGTGCAAAACTCAGAAATTCCACTTATTTGGGGCAAAATTCCAGAAATTTCCCTTATTTTGGCGCAAAATTGCAGAAATTTCACTTATTATGGGGCAAAATTGCAGAAATTTCACTTATTGCAGTGAAAAAAGGCAAAAATTTTCCTTATTTTAGGGCAAAAAGGCAGAAATACCTAATATTTTGTTGCAAAAATGCAGAAATTCTTCTTATTTTGAGGTAAAAAGGCTGAAATTCCCCTTATTTGGCTGCAAAAAAGCAGAAATTTCCCTTCTTTTGCGGCAAAAGTGCAGAAATTTCACTTATTTCAGGGTAATAAGTCAGAAATTTTCCTTATTTTGGGCAAAAAAAGACAGAAATTCCCTTTGTTTTGAGGGAAAAAGACAGAAATTCCACTTATTTAGAGGCAAAAAACAGAAATTCCCCTTATTTTGGAGCAAAAATGAAGAAATTTCCCTTTTTTTGGCAAAAAGGTATGCATTCTTCTTATTTTCGGGCAAAAAGGCAGAAATTCCCCGTATTTTGGAGCAAAATTTCAGAAATTCCCCTAATTGTGGGGCAAAAAGTCAAAAATTCCCTATATTTTGGGGCAAAAAGACAGAAATTCTTCTTATTTTGGGTTAAAACTCAGAAATTCCACTTATTTTGAGGCAAAATTCCAGAAATTTCACTTATTTTGGGGCAAAATTGCAGAAATTTCACTTATTTTGGGGCAAAATTGCAGAAATTTCACTTATTTCAAAAAAAAAGCAGAAATTTTTATATTTGGAAGCAAAAAGGCAGAAATTTTTTTTATTTTGGTACAAAATTGCAGAAATTTTTCTTATTTTGGGGCAAAAAGTCAGAAATTTTCCATATTTTGGGGCAAAAATGCAGAAATTCCCCTTGTTTGAGGTAAAAAGGATAAAATTCCCCTTATTTGGGGGCAAAAAGGCAGACATTTCCCTTATTTTGGAGCAAAATTGCAGAAATTTCACTTATTTCAGAGAAAAAAGACAGAAATTTTTTTTATTTTGGGGCAAAAAGGCAGAAATTCCTAATCTTTTGTGGCAAAAATGCAGAAATTCCCCTTATTTTGAGGTAAAAAGTCTGAAATTCCCCTTATTTGGGGGCAAAAATGCAGAAATTTCCCTTATTTTGGGGCAAAATTGCAGAAATTTCACTTATGTCAGTGTAATAAGTCAGAAATTTTTTTTATTTTGGGGCAAAAAAGACAGAAATTCCCTTTGTTTTGGGGGAAAAAGACAGAAATTCCACTTATTTAGAGGCAAAAAAAGCAGAAATTCCCCTATTTTGTAGCAAAAATGAAGAAATTTCTCTTTTTTATGGCAAAAAGGTGTGCATTCTTCTTATTTTGAGGAAAAAAGGCAGAAATTTCCCGTATTTTGGAGCAAAATTGCAGATATTCCTCTAATTGTGGGGCAAAAAGGCAGAAATTCCCTATATGTTGGGGCATAAAGACAGAAATTCTCTTTATTTTTGGGCAAAACTCAGAAATTCCACTAGTTTTGCGGCAAAATTTCAGAAATTTTGCTTATTTTGGGGCAAAATTGCAGAAATTTCACTAATTTTGGGGCAAAATTGCAGAAATTTCACTTATTTAAGGGAAAAAAAGCAGAAATTTTCTTATTTTGGGGCAAAAAAGCAGAAATTTCTTTTAGTTTGGTACAAAATTGCAGAAATTTCCTTTATTTTGGGGCAAAATTGCAGAAATTTCACTTCTTTTGGGGCAAAATTGCAGAAATTCCACTTATTTCAGGGAAAAAAGGCAGAAATTTCTCTTCTTTTGAGGCAAAATTGCAGAAATTCCCCTAATTGTGAGGCAAAAAGGCAGAAATTCCCTATATGTTGGGGCAAAAAAACAGAAATTCTCCTTATTTTGGGTCAAAACTCAAAAATTCCACTTATTTTTGGGCAAAATTCCAGAAATTTCACTTATTTTGGGGCAAAATTGTAGAAATTTCACTTATTTTGGGGCAAAATTGCAGAAATTTCACATATTTCAAAAAAAAATTTTTTTCTTATTTGAAAGCAAAAAGGCAGAAATTTCTTTTATTTTAGTACAAAATTGCAGAAATTTCCCATATTTTGGGGCAAAATTGCAGAAATTTTACTTATTTTGGGGCAAAACTGCAGAAATTTCACTTATTTCAGGGAAAAAAGGCTGAGATTTTCCTTATTATAGGGCAAAAATGCAGAAATTCCTAATATTTTGTGGCAAAAATACAGAAATTTCCTTTATTTTGAGGTAAAAGGGTGAAATTACCCTTATTTGGGGGCAAAAAGGCAGTAATTTCCCCTATTTTTGGACAAAATTGCAGAAATTTCACTTATTTCAGGGTAATAAGTCAGAAAATTTCCTTATTTTGGTGCAAATAAGACAGAAATTCCCTTTGTTTTGGGGGAAAAAGACAGAAATTCCACATATTTAGAGGCAAAAAAGCAGAAATTCCCCTTATTTTGGAGCAAAATTACAGAAATTTCCTTTTTTTATGGCAAAAAGTTATGCAATCTTATTATTTTCGGACAAAAAAGGCAGAAATTCCCCGTATTTTGGAGCAAAATTGCAGAAATTCCCCTAATTGTGGGGCAAAAAGGCAGAAATTCCCTATATGTTGGGGCAAAAAGACAGAAATTCTCCTTATTTTAGGGCAAAACTCAGAAATTTAACTTATTTTGGGGCAAAATTGCAGAAATTTCACTTATGTCAGGAAAAAAAGCAGAAATTTTCTTATTTTGGGGCCAAAAGGCAGAAATTTCCAATATTTGGGGGCAAAAATGCAGAAATTTCACTTATTTTGATGTAAAAGGCTGAAATTCTCCTTATTTGGGACCAAAAAGGCAGAAATTTCTCTTATTTTCGGGCAAAATTACAGAAATTTCACTTATTTCAGGGTAATAAGTCAGAAATTTTCCTTGTTTTGGGCCCAAAAACAGAAATTCCCTTTGTTTTGGGGGAAAAAGGCAGAAATTCCACATTTTAGAGGCAAAACGCAGAAATTTCCCATATTTTGGAGCAAAAATGAAGAAATTTCACTTTTTAAGGGCAAAAACTTATGTATTCTTATTAATTTTGGGCAAAAAGGCAGAAATTCCCATTATTTTGGAGCAAAATTGCAGAAATTCCCCAAATTGTGGGGCAAAAAGGCAGAAATTCCCTATATGTTGGGGCAAGAAGACAGAAATTCTCCTTATTTTGGGGCAAAACTCAGATATTCCACTTATTTTGGGGAAAAATTCCAGAAATTTCTCTTATTTTGGGGGAAAATTGCAGAAATTTCACTTATTTTGGGGCAAAATTGCAGAAATTTAACTTATTTCAGGAAAAAAAAGCAGAAATTTTCTAATTTCGGGGCAAAATTGAAGAAATTTCACTTATTTTGGGGCAAAATTGCAGAAATTTCGCTTATTTCAGGGAAAAAATGCAGATATTTTCTTATTTTGGGGCAATAAGGCAGAAATTTTTCTTATTTTGGGGTAAAATGCAGAAATTCCCCTTATTTTGAGGTAAAAAGGCTGAAATTCCCCTTATTTGGGGACAAAAAGGCAGAAATTTCCCTTAGTTTGTGGCTAAATTGCAGAAATTTCATTTATTTCAGGGTAGTAAGTCAGAAATTTTCCTTATTTTGGGGCAAAAAAACAGAAATTACTTTTTTTGGGAGGGAAAAATACAGAAATTCCACTTATTTAGAGGCAAAAAAGCAGAAATTCCCCTTATTTTGGAGCAAAAATGAAGAAATTTCCCTTTTTTATGGCACAAAGGTATGCATTTTTCTTATTTTCGGACAAAAAGGCAGAAATTACCCGTATTTTGGAGCAAAACTGCAGAAATTCTCCTAATTGTGGGGCAAAAAGGCAGAAATTCCCTATATGTTGGGGCAAAAAGACAGAAATTCTCATTATTTTGGGGCAAAACTCAGAAATTCCATTTATTTGGGGGCAAAATTCCAGAAATTTCCCTTATTTTGAGACAAAATTGCAGAAATTTCACTTATTTTGGGGCAAAATTGGAGAAATTTAACTTATTTCAGGAAAAAAAAGCAGAAAATTTCTAATTTCGGGGCAAAATTGAAGAAATTTCACTTATTTTGGGGCAAAATTGCAGAAATTTCGCTTATTTCAGGGAAAAAATGCAAAAACTTTCTTATTTTGGGGCAATAAGGCAGAAATTTTCTTATTTGGGGGTAAAATGCAGAAATTCCCCTTATTTTGAGGTAAAAAGGCTGAAATTCCCCTTATTTGGGGACAAAAAGGCAGAAATTTCCCTTAATTTGTGGCTAAATTGTAGAAATTTCACTTATTTCAGGGTAATAAGTCAGAAATTTTCCTTATTTTGGGGCAAAAAAACAGAAATTACCTTTTTTTGGGGGGGGAAATACAGAAATTCCACTTATTTAGAGGCAAAAAAGCAGAAATTCCCCTTATTTTGGAGCAAAAATGAAGAAATTTTTCTTTTTTGTGGCAAAAGGTATACATTCCCCTTATTTTCGGGCTAAAAAGCAGAAATTCCCCATATTTTGCAGCAAAATTGCAGAAATTCCCCTAATTGTGGGGCAAAAAGGCAGAAATTTCCTATATGTTGGGGCAAAAAGACAGAAATTCTCCTTATTTTGGGGCAAAATTCAGAAATTCCACTTATTTTGGGGCAAAATTCCAGAAATTTCCCTTATTTGGGGCAAAATTACAGAAATTTAACTTTTTTTGGGGCAAAATTGCAGAAATTTCACTTATTTCAGGGAAAAAAGGCAGAAATTTTCCTTATTTTGTGGATAAAAGGCAGAAATTCCTAATATTTTTGGCAAAAATGCAGAAATTCCTTTTATTTTCAGGTAAAAAGGCTGAAATTCCCCTTATTTGGGGGCAAAAAGGCAGAAATTTTCCTTATTATGGGTCAAAATTGCAGAAATTTCACTTATTTCAGGGTAATAAGTCAGAAATTTTCCTTATTTTGGGGCAAAAAGTACAGAAATTCCCTTTGTTTTGGGGGAAAAAGACAGAAATTCCACTTATTTAGAGGCAAAAAAGCAGAAATTCCCCTTATTTTGGAGCAAAATTGCAGAAATTTTCCTTTTTTATGGCAAAAAGGTATGCATTCTTCTTATTTTCGGGCAAAAAGGCAGAAATTCCCTGTATTTTGCAGCAAAATTTCAGAAATTTCCCTAATTGTGGGGCAAAAAGCAGAAATTCCCTATATGTTGTGGCAAAAAGACAGAAATTCTCTTTATTTTGTGTCAAAACTCAGAAATTCCACTTATTTTGGGGGAAAATTCCAGAAATTTCCTTTATTTTGGGGCAAAATTGCAGAAATTTCACTCATTTTGGGGCAAAATTGCAGAAATTTCAATTATTTCAGGGAAAAAAAGAAGAAATTTTATTATTTTGGAGCAAAAAACAGAAATTTCTTTTATTATGGTACAAAATAGCAGAAATTTTTCTTATTTTGGGCAAAAAGGCAGAAATTTCCCATATTTTGGGTCAAAAATGCAGAAATTACCCTTATTTTGAGGTAAAAAGGCTGAAATTCCTTTTATTTGGGGGCAAAAAGTAAGAAATTCCCCTTATTTTGGAACAAAAAGCAGACATTTACATTATTTTGAGGAAAAAATTTAGAAATTTAACTTATTTCAGGGCAAAAAGTCAGAAATTTTCCTTATTTTGGGGCAAAAAGGCAGAAATTCTTAATATTTTGTTGCAAAAATACAGAAATTCCTATTATTTTGAGGTAAAAAGGCTGAAATTCTTCATATTTGGGTGCCAAAAGGCAGATATTTTCCTTAATTTGGGGCAAAATTGCAGAAATTTCACTTATTTTGGGGCAAAATTGCAGAAATTTCACTTATTTCAGAAAAAAAACAGAAATTTTCTTATTTTGGGGCAAAAAGGCAGAAATTTCTTTTATTTTGGTACAAAATTGCAGAAATTTTTCTTCTTTTGAGACAAAAATGCAGAAATTTTCCTTATTTTGGGGCAAAAATGCAGAAATTCCCCTTATTTTGAGGTAAAAAGACTGAAATTCCCCTTATTTGGCAGCAAAAAGGCAGAAATTTCTCTTATTTTGGGGCAAAATTGCAGAAATTTCACTTATTTCAGGGAAATAAGTCAGAAATTTTCCTTATTTTGGGGCAAAAAAGACTGAAATTCCCTTTGTTTTGGGGGAAAAAGACAGAAATTCCACATATTTAGAGGCAAAAAAGCAGAAATTCCTCTTATTTTGGAGCAAAAATGAAGAAATTTCCCTTTTTTATGGAAAAAAGGTATGCATTCTTCTTATTTTCGTGCAAAAAGGCAGAAATTCCCCGTATTTTAAAGCAAAATTGCAGAAATTCCTATAATTGTGAGGCAAAAAGGCAGAAATTCCCAATATGTTGGGGAAAAAAGACAAAATTCTCCTTATTTTGGGGCAAAACTCAGAAATTCCACTTATTTTGGTGCAGAATTCCAGAAATTTTCCATATTTTGGGGTAAAATTGCAGAAATTTCACTTATTTTGGGGCAAAATTGCAGAAATTTTAATTATTTCAGGGATAAAAAGCAGAAATTTTCTTATTTTGGGGCAAAAAAAAATTTCTTTTATTTTGGTACAAAATTGCTGACATTTTTCTTATTTTGGGCAAAAAGGCAGAAATTTCCCATATTTTGGGTCAAAAATGCAGAAATTCCCCTTATTTTGTGGTAAAAAGGCTGAAATTCCCCTTATTTGGGGGCAAAAAGTAAGAAATTCCCCTTTTTTGGGGCAAAAAGCAGACATTTCCCTTATTTTGGGAAAAAATTTTAGAAATTTAACTTATTTCAGAGCAAAAAGTCAGAATTTTTTTTTTATTTTGGGGCAAAAAGCAGATATTCCTAATATTTTGTGGCAAAAATGCAGAAATTCCTTTTTTTGAGATAAAAAGGCTGAAATTCCCCTTATTTGGGGGCAAAAAGGCAGAAATTTCCCTTATTTTGGGGTAAAATTGCAGAAATTTCACTTACTTCAGGGTAATAAGTAAGAAATTTTTTTATTTTGTGGCAAAAAAGACAGAAATTCCCTTTGTTTTGGGGGAGAAAGACAGAAATTCCACTTATTTAGAGGCAAAAAGCAGAAATTCCTTTTATTTTGGAGCAAAAATGAAGAAATTTCCCTTTTTTATGGCAAAAAGGTATGCAGTCTTCTTATTTTGGACAAAAAAACAGAAAATCCCCGTATTTTGGAGCAAAATTACAGAAATTCCCCTAATTGTGGTGTAAAAAGGCAGAAATTCCCTATATGTTGGGGCAAAAAGACAGAAATTCTCCTTCTTTTGGGGTAAAACTCAGAAATTCCACTTAATTTGGGGCAAAATTCCAGAAATTTCTGTTATTTTGGGGCAAAATTGCAGAAATTTCACTTATTTTGTGGCAAAATTGCAGAAATTTCACTTATTTCAGAAAAAAAGCAGAAATTTTCTTATTTTGTTGCAAAAAGCAGAAATTTATTTTATTTTGGTACAAAATTGCAGTAATTTTTCTTATTTTGAGACAAAAAAGCAGAAATATTCCATATTTTGGGACAAAAATGCAGAAATTCCCATTATTTTGAGTTAAAGAGACTGAAATTCCCCTTATTTGAGGGCAAAAAGGCAGAAATTTCCCTTATTTTGAGGCAAAATTGCAGAAATTTCACTTATTTCAGGGTAATAAGTCAGAAATTTTCTTTATTTTGGGGCAAAAAAGACAGAAATTCGCTTTCTTTTGGGGGAAAAAGACAGAAATTCCACTTACATAGAGGCAAAAAAGCAGAAATTCCCCTTATTTTGGAGCAAAAATGAAGAAATTATTCTTTTTTGTGGCAAAAGGTATACATTCCCCTTATTTTCGGGCTAAAAAGCAGAAATTCCCCGTATTTTGCAGCAAAATTGCAGAAATTCCCCAAATTGTGGGGCAAAAAGGCAGAAATTCCCTATATGTTGGGGCAAAAAGACAGAAATTCTATTTTTTTTGGGGCAAACTCAGAAATTCCACTTATTTTGGGGCAAAATACCAGAAATTTCTCTTATTTGGGGCAAAATTACAGAAATTTATCTTTTTTTGGGGCCAAATGGCAGAAATTTCACTTATTTCAGGGAAAAAAGGCAGAAATTTTCCTTATTTGTGGATAAAAGGCAGAAATTCCTAATATATTTGGCAAAAATGCAGAAATTCCTTTTATTTTGAGGTAAAAAGGCTGAAATTCCCCTTATTTGGGGGCAAAAAGGCAGAAATTTTCCTTATTATGGGTCAAAATTGCAGAAATTTCACTTATTTCAGGGTAATAAGTCAGAAATTTTCCTTATTTTGGGGCAAAAAGTACAGAAATTCCCTTTGTTTTGGGGAAAAAGACAGAAATTCCACTTATTTAGAGGCAAAAAAGAAGAAATTCCCCTTATTTTGGAGCAAAATTGCAGAAATTTTCCTTTTTTATGGCAAAAAGGTATGCATTCTTCTTATTTTTGGGCAAAAAGGCAGAAATTCCCTGTATTTTGCAGCAAAATTTCAGAAATTTCCCTAATTGTGGGGCAAAAAGCAGAAATTCCCTATATGTTGTGGCAAAAAGACAGAAATTCTCTTTATTTTGTGTCAAAACTCAGAAATTCCACTTATTTTGGGGGAAAATTCCAGAAATTTCCCTTATTTTGGGGCAAACTTGCAGAAATTTCACTCATTTTGGGGCAAAATTGCAGAAATTTCAATTATTTCAGGGAAAAAAAGAAGAAATTTTCTTATTTTGGGGCGAAAAACAGAAATTTCTTTTATTATGGTACAAAATAGCAGAAATTTTCCTTATTTTGGGCAAAAAGGCAGAAATTTCCCATATTTTGGGTCAAAAATGCAGAAATTACCCTTATTTTGAGTTAAAAGGCTGAAATTCCTTTTATTTGGGGGCAAAAAGTAAGAAATTTTCCTTATTTTGGAACAAAAAGCAGACATTTACATTATTTTGGGGAAAAAATTTAGAAATTTAACATATTTCAGGGCAAAAAGTCAGAAATTTTCCTTATTTTGGGGCAAAAAGGCAGAAATTCTTAATATTTTGTTGCAAAAATACAGAAATTCCTATTATTTTGAGGTAAAAAGGCTGAAATTCTTCATATTTGGGTGCCAAAAGGCAGAAATTTCCCTTATTTTGGGGCAAAATTGCAGAAATTTTACTTATTTTGGGGCAAAATTGCACAAATTTCACTTATTTCAAAAAAAAAGCAGAAATTTTCTTATTTTGGGGCAAAAAGGCAGAAATTTATTTTGTACAAAATTGCAGAAATATTTCTTATTTTGGGACAAAAAGTCAGAAATTCCCCTTATTTGGGGGCAAAAAGGCAGAAATTTCTCTTATTTTGGGGCAAAATTGCAGAAATTTCACTTATTTCAGGGAAATAAGTCAGAAATTTTCCTTATTTTGGGGCAAAAATGCAGAAATTCCCCTTATTTTGAGGTAAAAAGACTGAAATTCCTTTTATTTGGCAGCAAAAAGGCAGAAATTTCTCTTATTTTGGGGCAAAATTGCAGAAATTTCACTTATTTCAGGGAAATAAGTCAGAAATTTTCCTTATTTTGGGGCAAAAAAGACTGAAATTCCCTTTGTTTTGGGGGAAAAAGACAGAAATTCCACATATTTAGAGGCAAAAAAGCAGAAATTCCTCTTATTTTGGAGCAAAAATGAAGAAATTTCCCTTTTTTATGGCAAAAAGGTATGCATTCTTCTTATTTTCGTGCAAAAAGGCAGAAATTCCCCGTATTTTAAAGCAAAATTGCAGAAATTCCTATAATTGTAAGGCAAAAAGGCAGAAATTCCCAATATGTTGGGGAAAAAAGACAGAAATTCTCCTTATTTTGGGGCAAAACTCAGAAATTCCACTTATTTTGGTGCAAAATTCCAGAAATTTTCCATATTTTGGGGTAAAATTGCAGAAATTTCACTTATTTTGGGGCAAAATTGCAGAAATTTTAATTATTTCAGGGATAAAAAGCAGAAATTTTCTTATTTTGGGGCAAAAAAAAGAAATTTCTTTCATTTTGGTACAAAATTGCTGACATTTTTCTTATTTTGGGCAAAAAGGCAGAAATTTCCCATATTTTGGGTCAAAAATGCAGAAATTCCCCTTATTTTGTGGTAAAAAGGCTGAAATTCCCCTTATTTGGGGGCAAAAATAAGAAATTCCCTTTTTTGGGGCAAAAAGCAGACATTTCCCTTATTTTGGGAAAAAATTTTAGAAATTTAACTTATTTCAGAGCAAAAAGTCAGAATTTTTTTTTTATTTTGGGGCAAAAAGCAGATATTCCTAATATTTTGTGGCAAAAATGCAGAAATTCCTTTTTTTGAGATAAAAAGGCTGAAATTCCCCTTATTTGGGGGCAAAAATGCAGAAATTTCCCTTATTTTGGGGTAAAATTGCAGAAATTTCACTTACTTCAGGGTAATAATTAAGAAATTTTCCTTATATTGTGGCAAAAAAGACAGAAATTCCCTTTGTTTTGGGGGAGAAAGACAGAAATTCCACTTATTTAGAGGCAAAAAGCAGAAATTCCCCTTATTTTGGAGCAAAAATGAAGAAATTTCCCTTTTGTATGGCAAAAAGGTATGCAGTCTTCTTATTTTGGACAAAAAAACAGAAAATCCCTGTATTTTGGAGCAAAATTACAGAAATTCCCCTAATTGTGGAGTAAAAAGGCAGAAATTCCCTATATGTTGGGGCAAAAAGACAGAAATTCTCCTTATTTTGGGGTAAAACTCAGAAATTCCACTTAATTTGGGGCAAAATTTTAGAAATTTCCCTTATTTTGGGGCAAAATTGCAGAAATTTCACTTATTTTGTGGCTAAATTGCAGAAATTTCACTTATGTCAGAAAAAAAAGCAGAAATTTTCTTATTTTGTTGTAAAAAGGCAGAAATTTATTTTATTTTGGTATAAAATTGCAGTAATTTTTCTTATTTTGAGACAAAAAGGCAGAAATTTTCCATATTTTGGGGCAAAAATGCAGAAATTCCCATTATTTTGAGGTAAAGAGACTGAAATTCCCCTTATTTGAGGGCAAAAAGGTAGAAATTTCCCTTATTTTGAGGCAAAATTGCAGAAATTTCACTTATTTCAGGGTAATAAGTCAGAAATTTTCTTTATTTTGGGGCAAAAAAGACAGAAATTCTCTTTGTTTTGGGGGAAAAAGACAGAAATTCCACTTATTTAGAGGCAAAAAAGCAGAAATTCCCCTTATTTTGGAGCAAAAATGAAGAAATTTTTCTTTTTTGTGGCAAAAGGTATACATTCCCCTTATTTTCGGGCTAAAAAGCAGAAATTCCCCGTATTTTGCAGCAAAATTTCAGAAATTTCCCTAATTGTGAGGCAATAAGGCAGAAATTCCCTACATGTTGGGGCAAAAAGACAGAAATTCTCCTTATTTTGGGGCAAAACTCAGAAATTCCACTTATTTTGGGGCAAAATTCCAGATATTTCCCTTATTTGGGGCAAAATTACAGAAATTTAACTTTTTTTGGGGCAAAATTGCAGAAATTTCACTTATTTCAGGGAAAAAAGGCAAAAATTTTTCTTATTTTGTGGATAAAAGGCAGAAATTCCTAATATTTTTGGCAAAAATGCAGAAATTCCTTTTATTTTGTGGTAAAAAGGCTGAAATTCCCCTTATTTGGGGGCAAAAAGGCAGAAATTTTCCTTATTATGGGTCAAAATTGCAGAAATTTCACTTATTTCAGGGTAATAAGTCAGAAATTTTCCTTATTTTGGGGCAAAAAGTACAGAAATTCCCTTTGTTTTGGGGAAAAAGACAGAAATTCCACTTATTTAGAGGCAAAAAAGAAGAAATTCCCCTTATTTTGGAGCAAAATTGCAGAAATTTTCCTTTTTTATGGCAAAAAGGTATGCATTCTTCTTATTTTCGGGCAATAAGGCAGAAATTCCCTGTATTTTGCAGCAAAATTTCAGAAATTTCCCTAATTGTGGGGCAAAAAGCAGAAATTCCCTATATGTTGTGGCAAAAAGACAGAAATTCTCTTTATTTTGTGTCAAAACTCAGAAATTCCACTTATTTTGGGGGAAAATTCCAGAAATTTCCCTTATTTTGGGGCAAACTTGCAGAAATTTCACTCATTTTGGGGCAAAATTGCAGAAATTTCAATTATTTCAGGGAAAAAAAGAAGAAATTTTCTTATTTTGGGGCGAAAAACAGAAATTTCTTTTATTATGGTACAAAATAGCAGAAATTTTTCTTATTTTGGGCAAAAAGGCAGAAATTTCCCATATTTTGGGTCAAAAATGCAGAAATTACCCTTATTTTGAGGTAAAAAGGCTGAAATTGCTTTTATTTGGGGGCAAAAAGTAAGAAATTCCCTTTATTTTGGAACAAAAAGCAGACATTTACATTATTTTGGGGAAAAAATTTAGAAATTTAACTTATTTCACGGCAAAAAGTCAGAAATTTTCCTTATTTTGAAGCAAAAAGGCAGAAATTCTTAATATTTTGTGGCAAAAATACAGAAATTCCTATTATTTTGAGGTAAAAAGGCTGAAATTCTTCATATTTGGGTGCCAAAAGGCAGAAATTTCCCTTAATTTGGGGCAAAATTGCAGAAATTTCACTTATTTTGGGGCAAAATTGCACAAATTTCACTTATTTCAGAAAAAAAGCAGAAATTTTCTTATTTTGGGGCAAAAAGGCAGAAATTTATTTTGTACAAAATTGCAGAAATATTTCTTATTTTGGGACAAAAAGTCAGAAATTCCCCTTATTTGGGGGCAAAAAGGCAGAAATTTCTCTTATTTTGGGGCAAAATTGCAGAAATTTCACTTATTTCAGGGAAATAAGTCAGAAATTTTCCTTATTTTGGGGCAAAAAAGACTGAAATTCCCTTTGTTTTGGGGGAAAAAGACAGAAATTCCACATATTTAGAGGCAAAAAAGCAGAAATTCCTCTTATTTTGGAGCAAAAATGAAGAAATTTCCCTTTTTTATGGAAAAAAGTTATGCATTCTTCCTATTTTCGTGCAAAAAGGCAGAAATTCCCCATATTTTAAAGCAAAATTGCAGAAATTCCTATAATTGTGAGGCAAAAATGCAGAAATTCCCAATATGTTGGGGAAAAAAGACAAAAATTCTACTTATTTTGGGGCAAAACTCAGAAATTCCACTTATTTTGGTGCAAAATTCCAGAAATTTTCCTTATTTTGGGGTAAAATTGCAGAAATTTCACTTATTTTGGGGCAAAATTGCAGAAATTTTAATTATTTCAGGGATAAAAAGCAGAAATTTTCTTATTTTGGGGCAAAAAAAGAAATTTCTTTCATTTTGGTACAAAATTGCAGACACTTTTCTTATTTTGGGAAAAAAGGCAGAAATTTCCCATATTTTGGGTCAAAAATGCAGAAATTCCCTTTATTTTGTGGTAAAAAGGCTGAAATTCCCCTTATTTGGGGGCAAAAAGTAAGAAATTCCCCTTTTTTGGGGCAAAAAGCAGACATTTCCCTTATTTTGGGAAAAAATTTTAGAAATTTAACTTATTTCAGAGCAAAAAGTCAGAATTTTTTTATATTTTGGGGCAAAAAAGCAGATATTCCTAATATTTTGTGGCAAAAATGCAGAAATTCCTTTTATTTTGAGATAAAAATGCTGAAATTCCCCTTATTTGGGGGCAAAAATGCAGAAATTTCCCTTATTTTGGGGTAAAATTGCAGAAATTTCACTTACTTCAGGGTAATAAGTAAGAAATTTTCCTTATATTGTGGCAAAAAAGACAGAAATTCCCTTTGTTTTGGGGGAGAAAGACAGAAATTCCACTTATTTAGAGGCAAAAAGCAGAAATTCCCCTTATTTTGGAGCAAAAATGAAGAAATTTCCCTTTTGTATGGCAAAAAGGTATGCAGTCTTCTTATTTTGGACAAAAAAACAGAAAATCCCTGTATTTTGGAGCAAAATTACAGAAATTCCCCTAATTGTGGTGTAAAAAGGCAGAAATTCCCTATATGTTGGGGCAAAAAGACAGAAATTCTCCTTATTTTGGGGTAAAACTCAGAAATTCCACTTAATTTGGGGCAAAATTTTAGAAATTTCCCTTATTTTGGGGCAAAATTGCAGAAATTTCACTTATTTTGTGGCTAAATTGCAGAAATTTCACTTATGTCAGAAAAAAAAGCAGAAATTTTCTTATTTTGTTGTAAAAAGGCAAAAATTTATTTTATTTCGGTATAAAATTGCAGTAATTTTTCTTATTTTGAGACAAAAAGGCAGAAATTTTCCATATTTTGGGGCAAAAATGCAGAATTTCCCATTATTTTGAGGTAAAGAGACTGAAATTCCCCTTATTTGAGGGCAAAAAGGCAGAAATTTCCCTTATTTTGAGGCAAAATTGCAGAAATTTCACATATTTCAGGGTAATAAGTCAGAAATTTTCTTTATTTTGGGGCAAAAAAGACAGAAATTCTCTTTGTTTTGGGGGAAAAAGACAGAAATTCCACTTATTTAGAGGCAAAAAAGCAGAAATTCCCCTTATTTTGGAGCAAAAATGAAGAAATTTTTCTTTTTTGTGGCAAAAGGTATACATTCCCCTTATTTTCGGGCTAAAAAGCAGAAATTCCCCGTATTTTGCAGCAAAATTGCAGAAATTCCCCTAATTGTGAGGCAATAAGGCAGAAATTCCCTACATGTTGGGGCAAAAAGACAGAAATTCTCCTTATTTTGGGGCAAAACTCAGAAATTCCACTTATTTTGGGGCAAAATTCCAGAAATTTCCCTTATTTGGGGCAAAATTACAGAAATTTAACTTTTTTTGGGGCAAAATTGCAGAAATTTCACTTATTTCAGGGAAAAAAGGCAAAAATTTTTCTTATTTTGTGGATAAAAGGCAGAAATTCCTAATATTTTTGGCAAAAATGCAGAAATTCCTTTTATTTTGTGGTAAAAAGGCTGAAATTCTCCTTATTTGGGGGCAAAAAGGCAGAAATTTTCCTTATTATGGGTCAAAATTGCAGAAATTTCACTTATTTCAGGGTAATAAGTCAGAAATTTTCCTTATTTTGGGGCAAAAAGTACAGAAATTCCCTTTGTTTTGGGGGAAAAAGACAGAAATTCCACTTATTTAGAGGCAAAAAAGAAGAAATTCCCCTTATTTTGGAGCAAAATTGCAGAAATTTTCCTTTTTTATGGCAAAAAGGTATGCATTCTTCTTATTTTCGGGCAATAAGGCAGAAATTCCCTGTATTATGCAGCAAAATTTCAGAAATTTCCCTAATTGTGGGGCAAAAAGCAGAAATTCCCTATATGTTGTGGCAAAAAGACAGAAATTCTCTTTATTTTGTGTCAAAACTCAGAAATTCCACTTATTTTGGGGGAAAATTCCAGAAATTTCCCTTATTTTGGGGCAAACTTGCAGAAATTTCACTCATTTTGGGGCAAAATTGCAGAAATTTCAATTATTTCAGGGAAAAAAAGAAGAAATTTTCTTATTTTGGGGCGAAAAACAGAAATTTCTTTTATTATGGTACAAAATAGCAGAAATTTTTCTTATTTTGGGCAAAAAGGCAGAAATTTCCCATATTTTGGGTCAAAAATGCAGAAATTACCCTTATTTTGAGGTAAAAAGGCTGAAATTCCTTTTATTTGGGGGCAAAAAGTAAGAAATTCCCTTTATTTTGGAACAAAAAGCAGACATTTACATTATTTTGGGGAAAAAATTTAGAAATTTAACTTATTTCAGGGCAAAAAGTCAGAAATTTTCCTTATTTTGAAGCAAAAAGGCAGAAATTCTTAATATTTTGTGGCAAAAATACAGAAATTCCTATTATTTTGAGGTAAAAAGGCTGAAATTCTTCATATTTGGGTGCCAAAAGGCAGAAATTTCCCTTATTTTGGGGCAAAATTGCACAAATTTCACTTATTTCAGAAAAAAAGCAGAAATTTTTTATTTTGGGGCAAAAAGGCAGAAATTTATTTTATTTTGTACAAAATTGCAGAAATATTTCTTATTTTGGGACAAAAATGCAGAAATTCCCATTATTTTGAGGTAAAGAGACTGAAATTCCCCTTATTTGAGGGCAAAAAGGCAGAAATTTCCCTTATTTTGAGGCAAAATTGCAGAAATTTCACATATTTCAGGGTATTAAGTCAGAAATTTTCCTTATTTTGGGGCAAAAAAGACAGAAATTCCCTTTGTTTTGGGGGAAAAAGACAGAAATTCCACTTATTTAGGGGTAAAAAGCAGAAATTCCCCTTATTTTGGAGCAAAAATGAAGAAATTTCCATTTTTTGTGGCAAAAGGTATACATTCCCCTTATTTTCGGGCTAAAAAGCAGAAATTCACTGTATTTTGGAGCAAAATTGCAGAAATTTCCCTAATTGTGGGGCAAAAAGGCAGAAATTCCTTATATGTTAGGGCAAAATACAGAAATTCTTCTTATTTTGAGGCAAAACTAAGAAATTCCATTTATTTTGGGGCATAATTCCAGAAATTTCCCTTATTTTGGGGCAAAATTGCAGAAATTTTACTTATAATGGGGCAAAATTGCAGAAATTTCACATATTTCAGAGACAAAAGGCAGAAATTTTCTTTATTTTGGGGCAAAAAGGCAGAAATTCCCCTTATTTTGAGGTAAAAAAGCTGAAATTCCCCTTATTTGGGGGCAAAAAGGCTGAAATTTCTCTTATTTTGGGGCAAAATTGCAAAAATTTCACATATTTCAGGGTAATAAGTCAGAAATTTTCCTTATTTTGGGGCAAAAAAAACAGAAATTCCCTTTGTTTTGGGGGAAAAAGACAGAAATTCCACTTATTTAGAGGCAAAAAAGCAGAAATCCTCCTTATTTTGGAGCAAAATTGCAGATTGTTCCTTTTTTATGGCAAAAAGGTATGCATTCTTCTTATTTTCGGGCAAAAAGGAAGAAATTTCCTGTATTTTGGAGCAAAATTTCAGAAATTCCCCTAATTGTGGGGAAAAAGGCAGAAATTCCCTATATTTTTTGGCAAAAAGACAGAAATTCTCCTTATTTTGGGGCAAAACTCGAAAATTCCTCTTATTTTGTGGCAAAATTCCAGAAATTTCTTTTATTTTGGGGCAAAATTGCAGAAATTTCACTTATTTTGTGGCAAATTGCAGAAATTTCACTTATTTCAGAAAAAAAAGCAGAAATTTTCTTATTTTGTGGCAAAAAGGCAGAAATTTATTTTATTTTGATACAAAATTGCAGAAAATTTTCTTATTTTGGGACAAAAAGGCAGAAATTTCCCATATTGTGGTGCAAAATGCAGAAATTCCTCTTATTTTGAGTTAAAAAGACTGAAATTCCCCTTATTTGGGGGCAAAAAGGCAGAAATTTCCCTTATTTTGAGGCTAAATTGCAGAAATTTCACTTATTTCATGGTAATACGTCAGAAATTTTCCTTATTTTGGGGCAAAAAAAGACAGAAATTCCCTTTGTTTTGGGGGAAAAAAGAGAAATTCCACTTATTTAGAGGCAAAAAAGCAGAAATTCCCCTTATTTCAGAGCAAAAATGAAGAAATTTCCATTTTTTTGTGGCAAAAGGTATACATTCCCCTTATTTTCGGGCTAAAAAGCAGAAATTCCCCGTATTTTGGAGCAAAATTGCAGAAAATCCCCTAATTGTGGGGCAAAAAGGCAGAAATTCCTTATATGTTAGGGCAAAAAGACAGAAATTCTTTTTATTTTGAGGCAAAACTCAGAAATTCCACTTATTTTGGGGCAAAATTCCAGAAATTTCCCTTATTTGGGGCAAAATTACAGAAATTTAACTTTTTTGGGGGCAAAATTGCAGAAATTTCACTTATTTCAGGGAAAAAAAAGCAGAAATTTTTCATATTTTGTGGCAAAAAGGCAGAAATTCCTAATATTTTTGGCAAAAATGCAGAAATTCCTTTTATTTTGAGGTAAAAAGGCAGAAATTCCCCTTATTTGGGGGCAAAAAGGCAGAAATTTTCCTTATTATGGGTCAAAATTGCAGAAATTTCACTTCTTTCAGGGTAATAAGTCAAAATTTTTCCTTATTTTGGAGCAAAAGTACAGAAATTCCCTTTGTTTTGGGGGAAAAAGACAGAAATTCCACTTATTTAGAAGCAAAAAAGCAGAAATTCCCTTTATTTTGGAGCAAAATTGCAGAAATTTCCCTTTTTTATGGCAAAAAGGTATGCATTCTTCTTATTTACGTGCAAAAAGGCAGAAATTCTATGTATTTTGCAGCAAAATTGCAGAAATTTCCCTAATTGTGGGGCAAAAAGGCAGAAATTCCCTCTATGTTGGGGCAAAAAGACAGAAATTCTCCTTATTTTAGGTCAAAACTCAGAAATTCCACTTATTTTGGGGGAAAATTCAAGAAATTTCCCTTATTTTGGGGCAAAATTGCAGGAATTTCACTCATTTTGGGGCAAAATTGCAGAAATTTCAATTATTTCAGGGAAAAAATAAGAAATTTTCTTATTTTGCGGCGAAAAAACAGAAATTTCTTTTATTATGGTACAAAATAGCAAAAATTTTTCTTATTTTGGAAAAAAAGGCAGAAATTTCCCATATTTTGGGTCAAAAATGCAGAAATTCCCATTATTTTGAGGTAAAAAGGCTGAAATTCCTTTTATTTGGGGGCAAAAAGTAAGAAATTCCCCTTATTTTGGAACAAAAAGCAGACATTTACATTATTTGGGGGAAAAATTTAGAAATTTAACTTATTTCAGGGCAAAAAGTCAGAAATTTTCCTTATTTTGGGGCAAAAAGGCAGAAATTTCTTTTATTTTGTACAAAATTGCAGAAATATTTCTTATTTTGGGACAAAAGGCAGAAATTCCCCTTATTTGGGGGCAAAAAGGCAGAAATTTCCCTTATTTTGAGTCAAAATTGCAGAAATTTCACTTATTTCAGGGTATTAAGTCAGAAATTTTCTTTATTTTGGGGCAAAAAAGACAGAAATTCCCTTTGTTTTGGGGAAAAAAGACAGAAATTCCACTTATTTAGGGGCAAAAAGCAGAAATTCCCCTTATTTTGGAGCAAAAATGAAGAAATTTCCCTTTTTTGTGGCAAAAGATATACATTCCCCTTATTTTCGGGCTAAAAAGCAGAAATTCCCTGGATTTTGGAGCAAAATTGCAGAAATTCCCCTAATTGTAAGGCAAAAAGGCAGAAATTCCTTATATGTTAGGGCAAAAAGACAGAAATTCTTCTTATTTTGAGGCAAAACTCAAAAATTCCATTTATTTTGGGGCATAATTCCAGAAATTTCCCTTATTTTGGGGCAAAATTGCAGAAATTTCACTTATTATGCGGCAAAATTGCAGAAATTTCACTCATTTTGGGGCAAAATTGCAGAAATTTCAATTATTTCAGAAAAAAAAAGCAGAAATTTTCTTATTTTGGGGCTAATACAGAAATTTCTTTTATTATGGTACAAAATAGCAGAATTTTTTCTTATTTTGAACAAAAAGGCAGAAATTTCCCATATTTTGGGTCAAAAATACAGAAATTCCCCTTATTTTGAGGTAAAAAGGTAGAAATTCCTTTTATTTGGGGGCAAAAAGTAAGAAATTCCCTTTATTTTGGAACAAAAAGCAGACATTTCCATTATTTTGGGGAAAAAATTAAGAAATATAACTTATTTCAGGGCAAAAAGTCAGAAATTTTCCTTATTTTCGGGCAAAAAGGCAGAAATTCTTAATCGTTTGTGGCAAAAATACAGAAATTCCTATTATTTTGAGGTAAAAAGCCTGAAATTCCCTTATTTGGGGGCCAAAAGGCAGAAATTTCCCTTACTTTGGGGCAAAATTGCAGAAATTTCACTTACTTCAGGGTAATAAGTCAGAAATTTTCCTTATTTTGGGGCAAAAAAGACAGAAAATCCCTTTGTTTGGGGGAAAAAGAGAAATTCCACTTATTTAGAGGCAAAAAAGCAGAAATCCTCCTTATTTTGGAGCAAAATTGCAGATTCTTCCCTTTTTTATGGCAAAAAGGTATGCATTCTTCTTATTTTCGGGCAAAAAGGAAGAAATTTCCTGTATTTTGGAGCAAAATTGCAGAAATTCCCCTAATTTTTGGGCAAAAAGGCAGAAATTCCCTATATTTTTTGGCAAAAAGACAGAAATTCTCCTTATTTTGGGGCAAAACTCGAAAATTCCTCTTATTTTGGGGCAAAATTCCAGAAATTTCTTTTATTTTGGGGCAAAATTGCAGAAATTTCACTTATTTTGTGGCAAATTGCAGAAATTTCACTTATTTAAAAAAAAAGCAGAAATTTTCTTATTTTGTGGCAAAAAGGCAGAAATTTATTTTATTTTGATACAAAATTGCAGAAAAATTTCTTATTTTGGGACAAAAAGGCAGAAATTTCCCATATTTTGGGGCAAAAATGCAGAAATTCCTCTTATTTTGAGTTAAAAAGACTGAAATTCGCATTATTTGGGGGCAAAAAGGCAGAAATTTTCCTTATTTTGAGGCTAAATTGCAGAAATTTCACTTATTTCAGGGTAATAAGTCAGAAATTTTCCTTATTTTGGGGCAAAAAAAGACAGAAATTCCCTTTGTTTTGGGGGAAAAAAAGAGAAATTCCACTTATTTAGAGGCAAAAAAGCAGAAATTCCCCTTATTTCGGAGCAAAAATGAAGAAATTTCCATTTTTTGTGGCAAAAGGTATACATTCCCCTTATTTTCGGGCTAAAAAGCAGAAATTCCCCGTATTTTGGAGCAAAATTGCAGAAATTCCCCTAATTGTGGAGCAAAAGGGCAGAAATTCTTTATATGTTAGGGCAAAAAGAAAAAAATTCTCCTTATTTTGAGGCAAAACTCAGAAATTCCACTTATTTTGAGGCAAAATTCCAGAAATTTCCCTTATTTTAGGGCAAAATTGCAGAAATTTCACTTATTTTGGGAAAAATTGCAGAAATTTCACTTATTTCATGGAAAAAAGCAGAAATTTCCTTATTTTGGGCCAAAACTTAGAAATTTCCAATATCTTGGAGCAAAATTGCAAAAATTCCCTTTATTTTGAGGTAAAAAGGCTGAAATTCCCCGAATTTGGTGGCAAAAAGGCAGAAATTTCCCTTATTTTGGAGCAAAATTGCAGAAATTTTACTTATGTCAGGGTAATAAGTCAGAAATTTTCCTTATTTTGGGGCAAAAAAGACAGAAATACCCTTTGTTTTGGGGAAAAAAGACAGAAATTCCACTTATTTAAAGGCAAAAATGCAGAAATTCCATTTATTTTGGAGCAAAAATGAAGAAATTTCCTTTATTTATGGCAAAAAGGTATGCATTCTTCTTATTTTCGTACAAAAAAAAAAGAAAACCCCCGTATTTTGGAGCAAAATTGCAAAATTCCCCTAATTGTTGGGCAAAAAAGCAGAAATTCCCTATATGTTGGGGCAAAAAGACAGAAATTCTCCTTATTTTGGGGCAAAACTCAGAAATTCCACTTATTTTGAAGCAAAATTCCAGAAATTTCCCTCATTTTGAGGCAAAATTGCAATAATGTCAATTATTTTGGAGCAAAATTGAAGAAATTTCACTTATTTCAGAAGAAAAAAGCAGAAATTTTCTTATTTTGTGGCAAAAAGGCAGAAATTTCTTTTATTTTGGTACAAAATTGCAGAAATTTTTCTTATTTTGGGGCAAAAAGGCAGAAATTTCCCATATTTTGGGGCAAAAATGCAGAAATTCCCCTTATTTTGAGGTAAAAAGGCTGAAATTCCCCTTATTTGGGGGCAAAACTTAAGAAATTCCCATTATTTTGGGGCAAAAAGCAAACATTTCTCTTATTTTGGGAAAAAATTTTAGAAATTTAACTTATTTCAGGGCAAAAATTTAGAAATTTTCTTTATTTTGGGGCGAAAAGGCAGAAATTCCTAATATTTTTGGCAAAAATGCAGAAATTCCCTTTATTTAGAGGTAAAAAGGCTGAAATTCCCCTTATTTGGGGGCAAAAAAGCAGAAATTTCCCTTATTTTGCGGCAAAATTGCACAAATTTCACTTACTTCAGGGTAATAAGTCAGAAATTTTCCTTAATTTGGGGCAAAAAAGACAGAAATTCCCTTTGTTTTGGGGGAGAAAGACAGAAATTCCACTTATTGAGAGGCAAAAAAGCAGAAATTCTCCATATTTTGGAGCATAAATGGAGAAATTTCCCTTTTTATGACATAAAGGTATGCATTCTTCTTATTTTCAGGCAAAAAGGCAGAAATTCCCCGTATTTTGCAGCAAAAATGCAGAAATTCCCCTAATTGTCGGGCAAAAAGGCAGAAATTCCGTATATGTTGGGCCAAATAGACAGAAATTCTCCTTATTTTGGGGCAAAACTCAAAAATTCCACTTATTTTGGAGCAAAATTTCAGAAATTTCCCTTATTTTGGGGCTAAATTACAGAAATTTAACTTATTTTGGGGAAAAAATTGCAGAAATTTCACTTATTTCAGGGAAAAAAAAGCAGAAATTTTCCTTATTTTGTGGCAAAAAGGCAGAAATTCCTAATATTTTGGCAAAATTGCAAAAATTCCCCTTATTTTGAGGTAAAAATGTTTAAATTTCTCTTATTTGGGGGCAAAAAGGCAGAAATTTCCCTTATTTTGGGGCAAAATTGCAGAAATTTCACTTATTTCAGGGTAATAAGTCAGAAATTTTCCTTATTTTGGGGCAAAAAATACAGAAATTCCCTTTGTTTTGGGGGAAAAAACAGAAATTCCACTTATTTAGAGGCAAAACAGCAGAAATTCCCCTTATTTTGGAGCAAAATTGCAGAAATTTCCCTTTTTTATAGCAAAAAGATATGCATTCTTCTTTTTTTCGGGCAAAAAAACAGAAATTCCTCGTATTTTGGAGCAAAATTGCAGAAATTCCCCTAATTGTGGGGCAAAAAGGCAGAAATTCCCTATATGTTGGGGCAAAAAGACAGAAGTTCTCCTTATTTTAGGGCAAAACACAGAAATGCCACTTATTTTGGGGGAAAATTCCAGAAATTTCCCTTATTTTGGGGCAAAATTGCAGCAATTTCACTCATTTTGGGGCAAAATTGCAGAAATTTCAATTATTTAAGGGAAAAAAAGCAGAAATTTACTTATTTTGGGGCAAATACAGAAATTTCTTTTATTATGGTACAAAATAGCAGAATTTTTTCTTATTTTGAACAAAAAGGCAGAAATTTCCCATATTTTGGGTCAAAAATACAGAAATTCCCCTTATTTTGATGTAAAAAGGTAGAAATTCCTTTTATTTGGGGGCAAAAAGTAAGAAATTCCCTTTATTTTGGAACAAAAAGCAGACATTTCCATTATTTTGGGGAAAAAATTAAGAAATATAACTTATTTCAGGGCAAAAAGTCAGAAATTTTCCTTATTTTTGGGCAAAAAGGCAGAAATTCTTAATTGTTTGTGGCAAAAATACAGAAATTCCTATTATTTTGAGGTAAAAAGCCTGAAATTCCCTTAATTGGGGGCCAAAAGGCAGAAATTTCCCTTACTTTGGGGCAAAATTGCAGAAATTTCACTTACTTCAGGGTAATAAGTCAGAAATTTTCCTTATTTTGGGGCAAAAAAGACAGAAATTCCCTTTGTTTTGGGGGAAAAAGACAGAAATTCCACTTATTTATAGGCAAAAAAGCAGAAATTCCCCTTATTTTGGAGCAAAAATGAAGAAATTTTCCTTTTCTGTGGCAAAAGTTATACATTCCACTTTTTTTTCAAGCTAAAAAGCAGAAATTCCCCGTATTTTGGAGCAAAATTGCAGAAATTCCCCTAATTGTGGGGCAAAAAGGCAGAAATTCCTTATATGTTAGGGCAAAAAGACAGAAATTCTCCTTATTTTGGGGCAAAACTCAGAAATTCCACTTATTTTGGGGCAAAATTCCAGAAAATTCCCTTATTTTCGGGCAAAATTGCAGAAATTTCACTTATTTCAGAAAAAAAAAGCAGAAATTTTCTTATTTTGGGGCAAAAAGGCAGAAATTTCTTTTATTTTGGTACAAAATTTCAGAAATTTTTCATCTTTTGGGACAAAAAGGCAGAAATTTTCCTTATTTTGGAGCAAAAATGAAGAAATTTCCATTTTTATGGCAAAAAGGTATGCATTATTCTTATTTTGAGGCAAAAAGGCATAAGTTTCCCTTATTTTGGGACAAAATTGCAGAAATTTCACTTATTTAAGGGTAATAAGTCAGAAAATTTCCTTATTTTGGTTGAAATAAGACAGAAATTCCCTTTGTTTTGGGGGAAAAAGACAGAATTTCCACATATTTAGAGGCAAAAAAGCAGAAATTCCCCTTATTTTGGAGCAAAATAACAGAAATTTCTCTTTTTTATGGCAAAAAGGTATTAATTCTTCTTATTTTCGGGCAAAAAGGCAGAAATTCCCCGTATTTTGGAGCAAAATTGCAGAAATTAACCTACTTGTGGGGCAAAAAGGCAGAAATTTCCTATATGTTGGGCAAAAAGACAGAAATTCTCCTTATTTTGGGGCAAAACTCAGAAATTCCACATATTTTGGAACAAAATTCCAGAAATTTCCCTTATTTTGGGGCAAAATTGCAGAAATTTCACTTATTTTGGGGCAAAATTGCAGAAATTTCACTTATTTCAGTGAAAAAAAAAAGAAATTTTCCTTATTTTGGGGCAAAAAGGCAGAAATTCTTAATATTTTGTGGCAAAAATGCAGAAATTCCCCTTATTTTGAGGTAAAAAGGCTGAAATTCACCTTATTTGGGGGCAAAAATGCAGAAATTTCCCTTATTTTCGGGCAAAATTGCAGAAATTTCACTTATGTCAGTGTAATAAGTCAGAAATTTTTTTTATTTAGGGGCAAAAAAGAACAGAAATTCCCTTTGTTTTGGGGGAAAAAGACAGAAATTCCACTAATTTAGAGGCAAAAAAAGCAGAAATTCCCCTTATTTTGGAGCAAAAATGAAGAAATTTCCATTTTTATGGCAAAAAGGTATGCATTATTCTTATTTTGGGGCAAAAAGGCAGAAATTTCCCGTATTTTGGAGCAAAATTGCAGAAATTCCTTTAATTGTGGGGCAAAAAGGCAGAAATTTCCTATATGTTGGGGCATAAAGACAGAAATTCTCTTTATTTTTGGGCAAAACTCAGAAATTACAATTATTTTGCGGCAAAATTCCAGAAATTTCTCTTATTTTGGGGCAAAATTGCAGAAATTTTACTTATTTTGAGGAAAATTGCAGAAATTTCACTTATTTAAGGGAAAAAAAGCAAAAATTTTCTTATTTTGGGGCAAAAAGGCAGAAATTTCTTTTATTTTGGTACAAAATTGCAGAAATTTTTCTTATTTTGGGCAAAATTGCAGAAATTTCACTTATTTTGGGGCAAAATTGCAGATATTCCACTTATTTCAGGAAAAAAAGGCAGAAATTTCCCTTCTATTGGGGCAAAATTGCAATAATTCCCCTAATTGTGAGGCAAAAAGGAAGAAATTCCCTGTATGTTGGGGCAAAAAACAGAAATTCTCCTTATTTTGGGTCAAAACTCAAAAATTCCACTTATTTTGTGGCAAAATTCCAGAAATTTCACTTATTTTGGGGCAAAATTGTAGAAATTTCACTTATTTTGTGGCAAAATTTCAGAAATTTCACATATTTCAGAAAAAAAAGAAGAAATTTTCTTATTTGGAAGCAAAAAGGCAGAAATTTCTTTTATTTTGGTACAAAATTGCAGAAATTTCTCATATTTTGGGGCAAAATTGCAAAAATTTTACTTATTTTGGGGCAAAACTGCAGAAATTTAACTTATTTCAGGGAAAACAGGCAGAAATTTTCCTTATTTTGTGGCAAAAATGCAGAAATTCCCTTTATTTTGAGGTAAAAGGGTGAAATTCCCCTTATTTGGGGGCAAAAGGCAGAAATTTCCCTTATTTTGGGACAAAATTGCAGAAAATTCACTTATTTCAGGGTAATAAGTCAGAAAATTTCTTTATTTTGGTGCAAATAAGACAGAAATTCCCTTTGTTTTGGGGGAAAAAGACAAAAATTCCACATATTTAGAGGCAAAAAAGCAGAAATTCCTCTTATTTTGGAGCAAAATTACAGAAATTTCCCTTTTTTATGGCAAAAAGGTATGAATTCTTTTATATTTTCGGGCAAAAAGGCAGAAATTCCCCATATTTTGGAGCAAAATTGCAGAAATTAACCTACTTGTAGGGCAAAAAGGCAGAAATTCCCTATATGTTGGAGCAAAAAGTCAGAAATTCTCATTATTTTGGGGCAAAACTCAGAAATTCCACTTATTTTGGGGCAAAATTCCAGAAATTTCCCTTATTTTGGGGCAAAATTGCAGAAATTTCACTTATTTTGGGGCAAAATTGGAGAAATTTCACTTATTTCAGGGAAAAAAAGCAAAATTTTCTTATTTTGGGGCAGAAAGGCAGAAATTTCCCATATTTTGGTACAAAATTGCTGAAATTTTTCTTATTTTGGGCAAAAAGGCAGAAATTTCCCATATTTTGGGGTAAAAATGCAGAAATTCCCCTTATTTTGAGGTAAAAAGGCTAAAATTCCCATTATTTAGGGGTAAAAAGGCAGAAATTTCCATTATTTTGGGGCAATAGTGCAGAAATTTCACTTATTTCAGGGTAATAAGTCAGAAATTTTCTTTATTTTGGGGCAAAAAAGACAGAAATTCCCTTTGTTTTGGGGGAAAAAGACAGAAATTCCACTTATTTAGAGGCATAAAAGCAGAAATTCCCCTCATTTTGGAGCAAAAATGAAGGAATTTCCCTTTTTTATGGCAAAAAGTTATGCAATCTTATTATTTTCGGACAAAAAAGGCAGAAATTCCCCGTATTTTGGAGCAAAATTGCAGAAATTCTCCTAATTGTGGGGCAAAAAGGCAGAAATTCCCTATATGTTGGGGCAAAAAGACAGAAATTCTCCTTATTTTAGGGCAAAACTCAGAAATTTAACTTATTTTGGGGCAAAATTGCAGAAATTTCACTTATGTCAGGAAAAAAAGCAGAAATTTTCTTATTTTGGGGCCAAAAGGCAGAAATTTCCTTAATTGTGTTACAAAATTGCAGAATTTTTTCTTATTTTGGGGCAAAAAGGCAGAAATTTCCAATATTTTGGGGCAAAAATGCAGAAATTTCACTTATTTTGAGGTAAAAGGCTGAAATTCTCCTTATTTGGGAGCAAAAAGGCAGAAATTTCTCTTATTTTGGGGCAAAATTGCAGAAATTTCACTTATTTCAGGGTAATAAGTCAGAAATTTTCCTTATTTTGGGCCCAAAAACAGAAATTCCCTTTGTTTTGTGGGAAAAAGGCAGAAATTCCACTTATTTAGAGGCATAAAAGCAGAAATTTCCCTCATTTTGGAGCAAAAATGAAGAAATTTCCCTTTTTTATGGCAAAAAGTTATGCAATCTTATTATTTTCGGACAAAAAAGGCAGAAATTCCCCGTTTTGGAGCAAAATTGCAGAAATTCCCATAATTGTGGGGAAAAAAGGCAGAAATTCCCTATATGTTGGGGCAAAAAGACAGAAATTCTCGTTATTTTAGGGCAAAACTCAGAAATTTAACTTATTTTGGGGCAAAATTGCAGAAATTTCACTTATTTCAAAAAAAAAGCAGAAATTTTCTTCTTTTGGGGCCAAAAGGCAGAAATTTCTTTAATTTTGTTACAAAATTGCTGAATTTTTTCTTATTTTGGGGCAAAAAAGCAGAAATTTCCCATATTTTGGGGCAAAAATGCAGAAATTTCACTTATTTTGAGGTAAAAGGCTGAAATTCCCCTTATTTGGGGGCAAAAAGGCAGAAATTTCTCTTATTTTGGGGCAAAATTGCAGAAATTTCACTTATTTCAGGGTAATAAGTCAGAAATATTTCTTATTTTGGGGCCAAAATACAGAAATTCCCTTTGTTTTGGGGGAAAAAGGGAGAAATTCCACTTTTTTAGAGGCAAAAAAGCAGAAATTCCCCTTATTTTGGAGCAAAAATTAAGAAATTTCACTTTTTAAGGGCAAAAAGGTATGCATTCTTCTTATTTTTGGGCAAAAAGGCAGAAATTCCCCTTATTTTGGAGCAAAATTGCAGAAATTCCCCAAATTTTGGGGCAAAAAGGCAGAAATTCCCTATGTGTTGGGGCAAAAAGACAGAAATTCTCCTTATTTTGGGGCAAATCTCAAATATTCCACTTATTTTGGGGCAAAATTCCAGAAATTTCACTGATTTTAGGGCAAAATTGTAAAAATTTCACTTATTTTTGGGCAAAATTGTAGAAATTTCACACATTTCAGAAAAAAAAGAAGAAATTTTCTTATTTGGAAGCAAAAAGGCAGAAATTTCTTTTATTTTGGTACAAAATTGCAGAAATTTCCCATATTTTGGGACAAATTGCAGAAATTTTACTTATTTTGGTGCAAAACTGCAGAAATTTCACTTATTTCAGGGAAAAAAGGCAGAAATTTTCCTTATTTTGGGGCAAAAATGCAGAAATTCCTAATATTTTGTAGCAAAAATGCAGAAATTCCCTTTATTTTGAGGTAAAAGGGTGAAATTCCCCTTATTTGGGGGCAAAAAGGCATAAATTTCCCTTATTTTGGGACAAAATTGCAGAAATTTCACTAATTTAAGGTTAATAAGTCAGAAAATTTCCTTATTTTGGTGCAAATAAGACAGAAATTCCCTGTGCTTTGGGGGAAAAAGACAGAATTTCCTCATATTTAGAGGCAAAAAAGAAGAAATTCCCCTTATTTTGGAGCAAAATAACAGAAATTTCCCTTTTTTATGGCAAAAAGGTATGAATTCTTCTTATTTTCGGGCAAAAAGGCAGAAATTCCCCTTTATTTTGGAGCAAAATTGCAGAAATTAACCTACTTGTGGGACAAAAAGGCAGAAATTTCCTATATGTTGGGCAAAAAGACAGAAATTCTCCTTATTTTGGGGCAAAACTCAGAAATTCCACATATTTTGGAACAAAATTCCAGAAATTTCCCTTATTTTGGGGCAAAATTGCAGAAATTTCACTTATTTTGGGGCAAAATTGCAGAAATTTCAATTATTTCAGTGAAAAAAGGAAGAAATTTTCCTTATTTTGGGGCAAAAAGGCAGAAATTCTTAATATTTTGTGGCAAAAATGCAGAAATTCCCCTTATTTTGAGGTAAAAAGGCTGAAATTCACCTTATTTGGGGGCAAAAATGCAGAAATTTCCCTTATTTTCGGGCAAAATTGCAGAAATTTCACTTATGTCAGTGTAATAAGTCAGAAATTTTTTTTATTTAGGGGCAAAAAAGAACAGAAATTCCCTTTGTTTTGGGGGAAAAAGACAGAAATTCCACTAATTTAAAGGCAAAAAAAGCAGAAATTCCTCTTATTTTGGAGCAAAAATGAAGAAATTTCCATTTTTATGGCAAAAAGGTATGCATTATTCTTATTTTGAGGCAAAAAGGCATAAGTTTCCCTTATTTTGGGACAAAATTGCAGAAATTTCACTTATTTAAGGGTAATAAGTCAGAAAATTTCCTTATTTTGGTTGAAATAAGACAGAAATTCCCTTTGTTTTGGGGGAAAAAGACAGAATTTCCACATATTTAGAGGCAAAAAAGCAGAAATTCCCCTTATTTTGGAGCAAAATAACAGAAATTTCTCTTTTTTATGGCAAAAAGGTATTAATTCTTCTTATTTTCGGGCAAAAAGGCAGAAATTCCCCGTATTTTGGAGCAAAATTGCAGAAATTAACCTACTTGTGGGGCAAAAAGGCAGAAATTTCCTATATGTTGGGCAAAAAGACAGAAATTCTCCTTATTTTGGGGCAAAACTCAGAAATTCCACATATTTTGGAACAAAATTCCAGAAATTTCCCTTATTATGGGGCAAAATTGCAGAAATTTCACTTATTTTGGGGCAAAATTGCAGAAATTTCACTTATTTCAGTGAAAAAAAAAAGAAATTTTTTTTTATTTTGGGGCAAAAAGGCAGAAATTCTTAATATTTTGTGGCAAAAATGCAGAAATTCCCCTTATTTTGAGGTAAAAAGGCTGAAATTCACCTTATTTGGGGGCAAAAATGCAGAAATTTCCCTTATTTTCGGGCAAAATTGCAGAAATTTCACTTATGTCAGTGTAATAAGTCAGAAATTTTTTTTATTTAGGGGCAAAAAAGAACAGAAATTCCCTTTGTTTTGGGGGAAAAAGACAGAAATTCCACTAAGTTAGAGGCAAAAAAAGCAGAAATTCCCCTTATTTTGGAGCAAAAATGAAGAAATTTCCATTTTTATGGCAAAAAGGTATGCATTATTCTTATTTTGGGGCAAAAAGGCAGAAATTTCCCGTATTTTGGAGCAAAATTGCAGAAATTCCTTTAATTGTGGGGCAAAAAGGCAGAAATTTCCTATATGTTGGGGCATAAAGACAGAAATTCTCTTTATTTTTGGGCAAAACTCAGAAATTACAATTATTTTGCGGCAAAATTCCAGAAATTTCTCTTATTTTGGGGCAAAATTGCAGAAATTTTACTTATTTTGAGGAAAATTGCAGAAATTTCACTTATTTAAGGGAAAAAAAGCAAAAATTTTCTTATTTTGGGGCAAAAAGGCAGAAATTTCTTTTATTTTGGTACAAAATTGCAGAAATTTTTCTTATTTTGGGCAAAATTGCAGAAATTTCACTTATTTTGGGGCAAAATTGCAGATATTCCACTTATTTCAGGAAAAAAAGGCAGAAATTTCCCTTCTATTGGGGCAAAATTGCAATAATTCCCCTAATTGTGAGGCAAAAAGGAAGAAATTCCCTGTATGTTGGGGCAAAAAACAGAAATTCTCCTTATTTTGGGTCAAAACTCAAAAATTCCACTTATTTTGTGGCAAAATTCCAGAAATTTCACTTATTTTGGGGCAAAATTGTAGAAATTTCACTTATTTTGTGGCAAAATTTCAGAAATTTCACATATTTCAGAAAAAAAAGAAGAAATTTTCTTATTTGGAAGCAAAAAGGCAGAAATTTCTTTTATTTTGGTACAAAATTGCAGAAATTTCTCATATTTTGGGGCAAAATTGCAAAAATTTTACTTATTTTGGGGCAAAACTGCAGAAATTTAACTTATTTCAGGGAAAACAGGCAGAAATTTTCCTTATTTTGTGGCAAAAATGCAGAAATTCCCTTTATTTTGAGGTAAAAGGGTGAAATTCCCCTTATTTGGGGGCAAAAGGCAGAAATTTCCCTTATTTTGGGACAAAATTGCAGAAAATTCACTTATTTCAGGGTAATAAGTCAGAAAATTTCTTTATTTTGGTGCAAATAAGACAGAAATTCCCTTTGTTTTGGGGGAAAAAGACAAAAATTCCACATATTTAGAGGCAAAAAAGCAGAAATTCCTCTTATTTTGGAGCAAAATTACAGAAATTTCCCTTTTTTATGGCAAAAAGGTATGAATTCTTTTATATTTTCGGGCAAAAAGGCAGAAATTCCCCATATTTTGGAGCAAAATTGCAGAAATTAACCTACTTGTAGGGCAAAAAGGCAGAAATTCCCTATATGTTGGAGCAAAAAGTCAGAAATTCTCATTATTTTGGGGCAAAACTCAGAAATTCCACTTATTTTGGGGCAAAATTCCAGAAATTTCCCTTATTTTGGGGCAAAATTGCAGAAATTTCACTTATTTTGGGGCAAAATTGGAGAAATTTCACTTATTTCAGGGAAAAAAAGCAAAATTTTCTTATTTTGGGGCAGAAAGGCAGAAATTTCCCATATTTTGGTACAAAATTGCTGAAATTTTTCTTATTTTGGGCAAAAAGGCAGAAATTTCCCATATTTTGGGGTAAAAATGCAGAAATTCCCCTTATTTTGAGGTAAAAAGGCTAAAATTCCCATTATTTAGGGGTAAAAAGGCAGAAATTTCCATTATTTTGGGGCAATAGTGCAGAAATTTCACTTATTTCAGGGTAATAAGTCAGAAATTTTCTTTATTTTGGGGCAAAAAAGACAGAAATTCCCTTTGTTTTGGGGGAAAAAGACAGAAATTCCACTTATTTAGAGGCATAAAAGCAGAAATTCCCCTCATTTTGGAGCAAAAATGAAGGAATTTCCCTTTTTTATGGCAAAAAGTTATGCAATCTTATTATTTTCGGACAAAAAAGGCAGAAATTCCCCGTATTTTGGAGCAAAATTGCAGAAATTCTCCTAATTGTGGGGCAAAAAGGCAGAAATTCCCTATATGTTGGGGCAAAAAGACAGAAATTCTCCTTATTTTAGGGCAAAACTCAGAAATTTAACTTATTTTGGGGCAAAATTGCAGAAATTTCACTTATGTCAGGAAAAAAAGCAGAAATTTTCTTATTTTGGGGCCAAAAGGCAGAAATTTCCTTAATTGTGTTACAAAATTGCAGAATTTTTTCTTATTTTGGGGCAAAAAGGCAGAAATTTCCAATATTTTGGGGCAAAAATGCAGAAATTTCACTTATTTTGAGGTAAAAGGCTGAAATTCTCCTTATTTGGGAGCAAAAAGGCAGAAATTTCTCTTATTTTGGGGCAAAATTGCAGAAATTTCACTTATTTCAGGGTAATAAGTCAGAAATTTTCCTTATTTTGGGCCCAAAAACAGAAATTCCCTTTGTTTTGTGGGAAAAAGGCAGAAATTCCACTTATTTAGAGGCATAAAAGCAGAAATTTCCCTCATTTTGGAGCAAAAATGAAGAAATTTCCCTTTTTTATGGCAAAAAGTTATGCAATCTTATTATTTTCGGACAAAAAAGGCAGAAATTCCCCGTTTTGGAGCAAAATTGCAGAAATTCCCATAATTGTGGGGAAAAAAGGCAGAAATTCCCTATATGTTGGGGCAAAAAGACAGAAATTCTCGTTATTTTAGGGCAAAACTCAGAAATTTAACTTATTTTGGGGCAAAATTGCAGAAATTTCACTTATTTCAAAAAAAAAGCAGAAATTTTCTTCTTTTGGGGCCAAAAGGCAGAAATTTCTTTAATTTTGTTACAAAATTGCTGAATTTTTTCTTATTTTGGGGCAAAAAAGCAGAAATTTCCCATATTTTGGGGCAAAAATGCAGAAATTTCACTTATTTTGAGGTAAAAGGCTGAAATTCCCCTTATTTGGGGGCAAAAAGGCAGAAATTTCTCTTATTTTGGGGCAAAATTGCAGAAATTTCACTTATTTCAGGGTAATAAGTCAGAAATATTTCTTATTTTGGGGCCAAAATACAGAAATTCCCTTTGTTTTGGGGGAAAAAGGGAGAAATTCCACTTTTTTAGAGGCAAAAAAGCAGAAATTCCCCTTATTTTGGAGCAAAAATGAAGAAATTTCACTTTTTAAGGGCAAAAAGGTATGCATTCTTCTTATTTTTGGGCAAAAAGGCAGAAATTCCCCTTATTTTGGAGCAAAATATCAGAAATTCCCCAAATTTTGGGGCAAAAAGGCCGAAATTCCCTATGTGTTGGGGCAAAAAGACAGAAATTCTCCTTATTTTGGGGCAAATCTCAAATATTCCACTTATTTTGGGGCAATATTACAGAAATTTCACTGATTTTAGGGCAAAATTGTAGAAATTTCACTTATTTTTGGGCAAAATTTCAGAAATTTCACATATTTCAGAAAAAAAAGAAGAAATTTTCTTATTTGGAAGCAAAAAGGCAGAAATTTCTTTTATTTTGGTACAAAATTGCAGAAATTTCCCATATTTTGGGACAAATTGCAGAAATTTTACTTATTTTGGTGCAAAACTGCATAAATTTCACTTATTTCAGGGAAAAAAGGCAGAAATTTTCCTTATTTTGGGGCAAAAATGCAGAAATTCCTAATATTTTGTAGCAAAAATGCAGAAATTCCCTTTATTTTGAGGTAAAAGGGTGAAATTCCCCTTATTTGGGGGCAAAAAGGCATAAATTTCCCTTATTTTGGGACAAAATTGCAGAAATTTCACTTATTTAAGGGTAATAAGTCAGAAAATTTCCTTATTTTGGTGCAAATAAGACAGAAATTCCCTTTGTTCTGGGGGAAAAAGACAGAATTTCCACATATTTAGAGGCAAAAAAGGAAATTCCCCTTATTTTGGAGCAAAATTACAGAAATTTCCCTTTTTTATGGCAAAAAGGTATGAATTCTTCTTATTTTCGGGCAAAAAGGCAGAAATTCCCCGTATTTTGGAGCAAAATTGCAGAAATTAACCTACTTGTGGGGCAAAAAGGCAGAAATTTCCTATATGTTGGGCAAAAAGACAGAAATTCTCCTTATTTTGGGGCAAAACTCAGAAATTCCACATATTTTGGAACAAAATTCCAGAAATTTCCCTTATTTTGGGGCAAAATTGCAGAAATTTCACTTATTTTGGGGCAAAATTGAAGAAATTTCAATTATTTCAGTGAAAAAAAAAGAAATTTTCCTTATTTTGGGGCAAAAAGGCAGAAATTCTTAATATTTTGTGGCAAAAATGCAGAAATTCCCCTTATTTTGAGGTAAAAAGGCTGAAATTCACCTTATTTGGGGGCAAAAATGCAGAAATTTCCCTTATTTTCGGGCAAAATTGCAGAAATTTCACTTATGTCAGTGTAATAAGTCAGAAATTTTTTTTATTTAGGGGCAAAAAAGAATAGAAATTCCCTTTGTTTTGGGGGAAAAAGACAGAAATTCCACTAATTTAGAGGCAAAAAAAGCAGAAATTCCCCTTATTTTGGAGCAAAAATGAAGAAATTTCCATTTTTATGGCAAAAAGGTATGCATTATTCTTATTTTGGGGCAAAAAGGCAGAAATTTCCCGTATTTTGGAGCAAAATTGCAGAAATTCCTTTAATTGTGGGGCAAAAAGGCAGAAATTCCCTATATGTTGGGGCATAAAGACAGAAATTCTCTTTATTTTTGGGCAAAACTCAGAAATTCCAATTATTTTGCGGCAAAATTCCAGAAATTTCTCTTATTTTGGGGCAAAATTGCAGAAATTTTACTTATTTTGAGGAAAATTGCAGATATTTTCACTTATTTAAGGGAAAAAAAGCAAAAATTTTCTTATTTTGGGGCAAAAAGGCAGAAATTTCTTTTATTTTGGTACAAAATTGCAGAAATTTTTCTTATTTTGGGCAAAATTGCAGAAATTTCACTTATTTTGGGGAAAAATTGCAGATATTCCACTTATTTCAGGAAAAAAAGGCAGAAATTTCCCTTCTATTGGGGCAAAATTGCAATAATTCCCCTAATTGTGAGGCAAAAAGGCAGAAATTCCCTATATGTTGGGGCAAAAAACAGAAATTCTCCTTATTTTGGGTCAAAACTCAAAAATTCAACTTATTTTGTGGCAAAATTCCAGAAATTTCACTTATTTTGGGGCAAAATTGTAGAAATTTCACTTATTTTGTGGCAAAATTTCAGAAATTTCACATATTTCAGGAAAAAAAAGAAGAAATTTTCTTATTTGGAAGCAAAAAGGCAGAAATTTCTTATATTTTGGTACAAAATTGCAGAAATTTCTTATATTTTGGGGCAAAATTGCAGAAATTTTAATTATTTTGGGGCAAAACTGCAGAAATTTAACTTATTTCAGGGAAAAAAGGCAGAAATTTTCCTTATTTTGTGGCAGAAATGCAGAAATTACCTTTATTTTGAGGTAAAAGGGTGAAATTCCCCTTATTTGGGGGCAAAAGGCAGAAATTTCCCTTATTTTGGGACAAAATTGCAGAAATTTCACTTATTTCAGGGTAATAAGTCAGAAAATTTCTTTATTTTGGTGCAAATAAGACAGAAATTCCCTTTGTTTTGGGGGAAAAAGACAAAAATTCCACATATTTAGAGGTAAAAAAGCAGAAATTCCTCTTATTTTGGAGCAAAATTACAGAAATTTCCCTTTTTTATGGCAAAAAGGTATGAAGTCTTCTTATTTTCGGGCAAAAAGGCAGAAATTCCCCATATTTTGGAGCAAAATTGCAGAAATTAACCTACTTGTAGGGCAATAAGGCAGAAATTCCCTATATGTTGGGGCAAAAAGATAGAAATTCTCATTATTTTGGGGCAAAACTCAGAAATTCCACTTATTTTGGGGCAAAATTCCAGAAATTTCCCTTATTTTGGGGCAAAATTGCAGAAATTTCACTTATTTTGGGGCAAAATTGGAGAAATTTCACTTATTTCAGGGAAAAAAAGCAAAATTTTCTTATTTTGGGGCAAAAGGAAGAAATTTCCCATATTTTGGTACAAAATTGCTGAAATTTTTCTTATTTTGGGCAAAAAGGCAGAAATTTCCCATATTTTGGGGTAAAAATGCAGAAATTCCCCTTATTTTGAGGTAAAAAGGCTGAAATTCCCATTATTTAGGGGTTAAAAGGCAGAAATTTCCATTATTTTGGGGCAATAGTGCAGAAATTTCACTTATTTCAGGGTAATAAGTCAGAAATTTTCTTTATTTTGGGGCAAAAAAGACAGAAATTCCCTTTGTTTTGGGGGAAAAAGACAGAAATTCCACTTATTTAGAGGCATAAAAGCAGAAATTCCCCTCATTTTGGAGCAAAATGAAGGAATTTCCCTTTTTTATGGCAAAAAGTTATGCAATCTTATTATTTTCGGACAAAAAAGGCAGAAATTCCCCGTATTTTGGAGCAAAATTGCAGAAATTCCCCTAATTGTGGGGCAAAAAGGCAGAAATTCCCTATATGTTGGGGCAAAAAGACAGAAATTCTCCTTATTTTAGGGCAAAACTCAGAAATTTAACTTATTTTGGGGCAAAATTGCAGAAATTTCACTTATGTCAGGAAAAAAAGCAGAAATTTTCTTATTTTGGGGCCAAAAGTCAGAAATTTCTTTAATTTTGTTACAAAATTGCAGAATTTTTTCTTATTTTGGGGCAAAAAGGCAGAAATTTCCAATATTTTGGGGCAAAAATGCAGAAATTTCACTTATTTTGAGGTAAAAGGCTGAAATTCTCATTATTTGGGAGCAAAAAGGCAGAAATTTCTCTTATTTTGGGGCAAAATTGCAGAAATTTCACTTATTTCAGGGTAATAAGTCAGAAATTTTCCTTATTTTGGGCCCAAAAACAGAAATTCCCTTTGTTTTGAGGGAAAAAGGCAGAAATTCCACTTTTTTAGAGGCAAAACGCAGAAATTTCCCTTATTTTGGAGCAAAAATGAAGAAATTTCACTTTTTAAGTGCAAAAAGGTATGTATACTTCTTATTTTTGGGCAAAAAGGCAGAAATTCCCCTTATTTTGGAGCAAAATTGCAGAAATTCCACAAATTGTGTTGCAGAAAGACAGAATTCCCTATATGTTGGGGCAAAAAGACAGAAATTCTTCTTATTTTGGGGCAAAACTCAGATATTCCACTTATTTTGGGGCAAAATTCCATAAATTTCCCTTATTTTGAGGAAAAATTGCAGAAATTTCACTTATTTTGGGGCAAAATTGCAGAAATTTAACTTATTTCAGGAAAAAAAAGCAGAAATTTTCTAATTTCGGGGCAAAATTGAAGAAATTTCACTTATTTTGGGGCAAAATTGCAGAAATTTCGCTTATTTCAGGGAAAAAATGCAAAAATTTTCTTATTTTGGGGCAATAAGGCAGAAATTTTCCTTATTTAGGGGTAAAATGCAGAAATTCCCCTTATTTTGAGGTAAAAAGGCTGAAATTCCCCTTATTTGGGGACAAAAAGGCAGAAATTTCCCTTAATTTGTGGCTAAATTGCAGAAATTTCACTTATTTCAGGGTAATAAGTCAGAAATTTTCCTTATTTTGGGGCAAAAAAACAGAAATTACATTTTTTGGGGGGGGGGAAATACAGAAATTCCACTTATTTAGAGGCAAAAAAGCAGAAATTCCCCTTATTTTGGAGCAAAAATGAAGAAATTTCCCTTTTTTATGGCAAAAAGGTATGCATTCTTCTTATTTTCGGACAAAAAGGCAGAAATTCCCCGTATTTTGGAGCAAAACTGCAGAAATTCCCCTAATTGTGGGGCAAAAAGGCAGAAATTCCCTATATGTTGGGGCAAAAAGACAGAAATTCTCCTTATTTTGGGGCAAAACTCAGAAATTCCACTTATTTTGGGGCAAAATTCCAGAAATTTCCCTTATTTTGAGGCAAAATTGCAGAAATTTCACTTATTTTGTGGCAAAATTGCAGAAATTTCACTTATTTCAGGGAAAAAAGCAGAAATTTTCTTATTTTGGGGCAAAAAGGCAGAAATTTCTCATATTTTGTGGCAAAAATGCAGAAATTCCCCTTATTTTGAGGTAAAAAGGCTGAAATTCCCCTTATTTGGGGGCAAAAAGGCAGAAATTTCCCTTATTTTGAGACAAAATTGTAGAAATTTCACTTATTTCATGGTAATAAGTCAGAAATTTTCCTTATTTTGGGTAAGAAAGACAGAAATTCCCTTTGTTTTGGGGAAAAAATACAGAAATTCCACTTATTTAGAGGCAAAAAGCAGAAATTCCACTTTATTTTTAAGCAAAAATTAACAAATTGCTTTTTTTGTGGCAAAAGGTATACATTCCTTTCCTTTTCGGGCTAAAAAGCAGAAATTCCTCGTGTTTTGGAGCAAAATTGCAGAAATTCCCCTAATTTTGGGGCAATAAAGCAGAAATTCCCTATATGTTAGGGGAAGAAGGAAGAAATTCTCCTTATTTTTGGACAAAATTCAGAAATTCCACTTATTTTGGGGCAAAATTCCAGAAATTTCCCTTATTTTGGGGCAAAATCGCAGAAATTTCACTTGTTTTGGGGCAAAATTGCAGAAATTTCAATTATTTCAGGGAAAAAAGGCAGAAATTTTCCTTATTTTGGGGCAAAAAGGCAGAAATTCCTAATATTTTGTGGCAAAAATGCAGAAATTCTCCTTATTTTGAGGTAAAAAGGCTGAAATTCCCCTTATGTGGGGGCAAAAATGTAGAAATTTCCCTTATTTTGGGGCAAAATTGCAGAAATTTCACTTATGTCAGGGTAATAATTCAGAATTTTTTTTATTTTGGGGAAAAAAAACAGAAATTCCCTTTGTTTTGGGGGAAAAAGACAGAAATTCCACTTATTTAGAGGCAAAAAAAGCAGAAATTCCCCTTATTTTGGAGCAAAAATGAAGAAATTTCCCTTTATTATAGCAAAAAGGTATGCATTCTTCTTATTTTGGGGCAAAAAGGCAGAAATTTCTCGTATTTTGGAGCAAAATTGCAGAAATTCCTCTAATTGTGGGGCAAAAAAGCAGAAATTCCCTATATGTTGGGGCATAAAGACAGAAATTCTCCTTATTTTGGGGCAAAACTCAGAAATTCCACTAGTTTTGCGGCAAAATTCCAGAAATTTCGCTTATTTTGGGGCAAAATGAAGAAAATCACTTATTTTGGGGCAAAATTGCAGAAATTTCACTTATTTAAGGGAAAAAAAGCAGAAATTTTCTTATTTTGGGGCAAAAATGCAGAAATTTCTTTTATTTTGGTACAAAATTGCAGATATTTTTCTTATTTTGGGGCAAAATTGCAGAAATTTCACTTATTTTGGGGCAAAATTGCAGAAATTCCACTTATTTCAGGGAAAAAAGGCAGAAATTTCTCTTCTTTTGAGGCAAAATTGCAGAAATTCCCCTAATTGTGAGGCAAAAAAGCAGAAATTCCCTATATGTTGGGGCAAAAAAACAGAAATTCTCCTTATTTTGGGTCAAAACTCAGAAATTCCACTTATTTTGGGGCAAAATTTCAGAAATTTCACTTATTTTGGGGCAAAATTGTAGAAATTTCACTTATTTTCGGGCAAAATTTCAGCAATTTCACATATTTCAGAAAAAAAAATAAGAAATTTTCTTATTTGGAAGCAAAAAGGCAGAAATTTCTTTTATTTTGGTACAAAATTGCAGCAATTTCCCTTATTTGGGGGCAAAATTGCAGAAATTTCACTTATTTTGGGGCAAAATTGCAGAAATTTCACTTATTTTAGGGAAAAAAGGCAGAAATTTTCCTTATTTTGGGGCAAAAATGCAGAAAATCTTAATATTTTGTGGCAAAAATGCAGAAATTCCTTTTATTTTGAGGTGAAAGGGTGAAATTCCCCTTATTTTGGGGCAAAAAGGCAGAAATTTCCCTTATTTTGGGATAAAATTTCAGAAATTTCACTTATTTCAGGGTAATAAGTCAGAAAATTTCCTTATTTTGGTACAAATAAGACAGAAATTCCCTTTGCTTTGGTGGGAAAAGACTGAAATTCCACATATTTAGAGGCAAAAAGCAGAAATTCCCCTTATTTTGGAGCAAAATTACAGGAATTTCCCTTTTTATGGCAAAAAGGTATGAATTCTTATTTTCAGGCAAAAAGACAGAAATTCCCTGTATTTTGGAGCAAAGTTGCAGAAATTAACCAACTTGTGGGGCAAAAAGGCAGAAATTCCCTATATGTTGGGGCTAAAAGACAGAAATTCTCCTTATTTTGGGACAAAACTCAGAAATTCCACTTATTTTGGGGCAAAATACCTGAAATTTCCCTTATTTTGGGGCAAAATTGCAGAAATTTCACTTGTTTTGGGGCAACATTTCAGAAATTTCACTTATTTCATGGAAATAAGGCAGAAATTTTCCTTATTTTGGGGCAAAAAGGCAGAAATTCCTAATATTTTGTGGCCAAAATGCAGAAATTCCCCTTATTTTGAGGTAAAAGGCTAAAATTCCCCTTATTTGGGGGCAAAAAGGCAGAAATTTCCTTTATTTTGGGGCAAAATTGCAGAAATTTCATGGATTTCAGGGTAATAAGTCAGAAATTTTCCTTATTTTGTGGCAAAAAGACAGAAATTCTCTTTGTTTTTGTTGAAAAAGACAGAAATTCTACTTATTTAGTAGCAAAAAAGCAGAAATTCCCTTTATTTTGGAGCAAAATTGCAGTAATTTCCCTTTTTTATGGCAAAAAGGTGTGCTTTCTTCTTATTTTCGGGCAAAAAGGCAGAAATTCCCCGTATTTTGGAGCAAAATTGCAGAAATTAACCTAATTGTGGGGCAAAAAGGCAGAAATTCCCTATATGTTGGGGCAAAAAGACATAAATTCTTTTTATTTTGGGGCAAAACTCAGAAATTCCACTTATTTTGGGGCAAAAATCCAAAAATTTCCCTTATTTTGGGGCAAAATTGCAGAAATTTCACTTATTTTGGGGCAAAATTGCAGAAATTTCACATATTTCAGGCAAAAAAAAAGCAGAATTTTTTTTTATTTTGGGGCCAAAAAGCAGAAATTACCTATATTTTGGTACTAAATTGCAGAAATTTTTCTTATTTTAGGCAAAAAGTCAGAAATTTCACATATTTTGTGGCAAAAATGCAGAAACTCCCCTAATTTTTAGGTAAAAAGGCTGAAATTCCCATTATCTGGGGGCAAAAAGGCAGAAATTTCCCTTATTTTGGGGAAAAATTGCAGTAATTTCACTGATTTCAGGGTAATAAGTCAGAAATTTTCCTTATTTTGGGGCAAAAAGACAGTAATTCCTTTTGTTTTGGGGGAAAAGACAGAAATTCCACTTATTTAGAGGCAAAAAAGCAGAAATTCCCCTTATTTTGGAGCAAAAATGAAGAAATTTCCCTTTTTAATGGCAAAAAGGTATGCATTCTTCTTATTTTCGGGCAAAAAAGCAGAAATTCCCCGTATTTTGGAGCAAAATTGCAGAAATTCCCCTAATTGTGGGGCAAAAAGGCAAAAATTCCCTATATGTTGGGGCAAAAAGACAGAAAGTCTCCTTATTTTGGGGCAAAACTCAGAAATTCCACTTATTTTGGGGCAAAATTCAAGAAGTTTCCGTTATTTTGGGGCAAAATTGCAGCAATTTCACTTATTTTGGGGCAAAATTGCAGAAATTTGACTTATTTCAGAGAAAAAAGACAGAAATTTTCCTTATTTTGGGGCAAAAGGGCAGAAATTCCTAATATTTTATGGCAAAAATGCAGAAATTACTCTTATTTTGAGGTAAAAAGGCTGAAATTCCCCTTATTTGAAGGGAAAAAGGCAGAAATTTCCCTTATTTTGGGGCAAAATTGCAGATTTTCATTTATTTCAGGGTAAAAATTCCAAAAATTTCCCTTATTTTGGGGCAAAATTGTAGAAATTTTACTTATTTAAGGGAAAAATGCAGAAATTTTTTTATTTTGGGGCAAAAAGGCAGAAATATCTTTTATTTTGGTACAAAATTGCAAATTTTTTTTTATTTTTGGCAAAAAGGCAGAAATTTCCCATATTTTGGGGCAAAAATGCAAAAATTCCTCTTATTTTGAGGTAAAAAGGCTGAAATTCCCCTTATTTGGGGGCAAAAAACAGAAATTTCCCTTATTTTGGGGCAAAATTGCAGAAATTACACCTATTTTGGGGCAAAATTGCAGAAATTTCACTTATTTCAGGGAAAAAAGCAGAAATTTTCTTATTTTGTGGCAAAATTTCAAAAATTTCACTTATTTTGGGGCAAAATTGCAGAAATTTCACATATTTCAGGGAAAAAAGGGAGAAATTTTTCTTATTTTGGGGCAAAAAGGCAGAAATTCCAAATATTTTGTGGCAAAAATTCAGAAATTCCTCTTATTTTGAGGTAAAAAGGCTGAAATTCTTTTTATTTGGGAACAAAAAGGCAGAAATTTCCCTTATTTTCGGGCAAAATTGCAGAAATTTCACTTATTTCAGGAACAAAAGACAGAAATTTTCTTATTTTGGGGCAAAAAGGCAGAAATTGCCCATATTTTGGGGCAAAAATGCAGAAATTCCCCTTATTTTGAGGTAAAAAGGCTGAAATTCCCCTTATTTGGGGGCAAAAATGGAGAAATTTCCCTTATTTTGGGGCAAAATTGCAGAAATTTCACTTATGTCAGGGTAATAAGTCAGAAATTTTTTTTATTTTGGGGCAAAAAAGACAGAAATTCCCTTTGTTTTGGGGGAAAAATACAGAAATTCCACTTATTTAGAGGCAAAAAAAGCAGAAATTTTCCCTATTTTGGAGCAAAAATGAAGAAATTTCCCTTTTTTATGGCAAAAAGGTATGCATTCTTCTTATTTTGGGGCAAAAAGGCAGAAATTTCCCGTATTTTGGAGCAAAATTGCAGAAATTCCTCTAATTGTGGGGCAAAAAGGGAGAAATTCCCTATATGTTGGGGCATAAAGACAGAAATTCTCCTTATTTTGGGGCAAAACTCAGAAATTCCACTTATTTTGCAGCAAAATTCCAGAAATTTCACTTATTTTGGGGCAAAATTGCAGAAAATCACTTATTTTGGGGCAAAATTGCAGAAATTTCACTTATTTAAGGGAAAAAAAGCAGAAATTTTCTTATTTTGGGGCAAAAATGCAGAAATTTCTTTTATTTTGGTACAAAATTGCAGATATTTTTCTTATTTTGGGGCAAAATTGCAGAAATTTCACTTATTTTGGGGCAAAATTGCAGAAATTCCACTTATTTCAGGGAAAAAAGGCAGAAATTTCTATTCTTTTGAGGCAAAATTGCAAAAATTCCCCTAATTGTAAGGCAAAAAGCCAGATATTCCCTATATGTTGGGGCAAAAAATCAGAAATTCTCCTTATTTTGGGTCAAAACTCAGAAATTCAACTTATTTTGGGGCAAAATTCCAGAAATTTCACTTATTTTGGGGCAAAATTGTAGAAATTTCACTTATTTTGGGGCAAAATTTCAGAAATTTCACATATTTCAGAAAAAAAAAGAAGAAATTTTCTTATTTGGAAGCAAAAAGGCAGAAATTTTTTTTATTTTGGTACAAAATTGCAGAAATTTCCCTTATTTTGGGGCAAAATTGCAGAAATTTCACTTTCTTTTGGGGTAAAATTGCAGAAATTTCACTTATTTCAAGGAAAAAAGGCAGAAATTTTCCTTATTTTGGGGCAAAATGAAGAAATTCCTAATATTTTTTGGCAAAAATGCAGAAAATCCATTTATTTTGAGGTAAAAGGGTGAAATTCCTCTTATTTGGGGGCAAAAAGGCAGAAATTTCCCTTATTTTGGGACAAAATTTCAGAAATTTCACTTATTTTAGGGTAATAAGTCAGAAAATTTCCTTATTTTGGTGCAAATAAAACAGAAATTCCCTTTGTATTGGGGGGAAAAGACAGAAATTCCAAATATTTAGAGGCAAAAAAGCAGAAATTCCCCTTATTTTGGAGCAAAATTACAGGAATTTCCCCTTTTTATGGCAAAAAGGTATGAATTCTTATTTTCGGGCAAACAGGCAGAAATTCCTTGTATTTTGGAGCAAAATTGCAGAAATTAACCTACTTGTAGGGCAAAAAGGCAGAAATTCCCTATATATTGGGGCTAAAAGACAGAAATTCTCCTTATTTTGGGACAAAACTCAGAAATTCCACTTATTTTGGGGCAAAATTGCAGAAATTTCACTTGTTTTGGGGCAACATTGCAGAAATTTCACTTATTTCATGGAAAAAAGGCAGAAATTTTCCTTATTTTGGGGCAAAAAGGCAGAAATTCCTAATATTTTGTGGCAAAAATGCAGAAATTCCCCTTATTTTGAGGTAAAAGGCTAAAATTCACCTTATTTGGGGGCAAAAAGGCAGAAATTTCCTTTATTTTGGGGCAAAATTGCAGAAATTTCACTGATTTCAGGGTAATAAGTAAGAAATTATCTTTATATTGGGGCAAAAAGACAGAAATTCTCTTTGTTTTGGGGTAAAAAGACAGAAATTCTACTTATTTAGAGGCAAAAAAGCAGAAATTTCCTTTATTTTGGAGCAAAATTGCAGTAATTTCCCTTTTTTATGGCAAAAAGGTGTGCTTTCTTCTTATTTTCGGGCAAAAAGGCAGAAATTCCCCATATTTTGGAGCAAAATTGCAGAAATTAACCTAATTGTGGGGCAAAAAGGCAGAAATTCCCTATATGTTGGGGCAAAAAGACATAAATTCTCCTTATTTTGGGGAAAAACTCAGAAATTCCACTTATTTTGGGGAAAAATCCAGAAATTTCCCTTATTTTGGGGCAAAATTGCAGAAATTTCACTTATTTTGGGGCAAAATTGCAGAAATTTCACATATTTCAGGCAAAAAAAAGCAGAAATTTTTTTATTTTGGGGCCAAAAAGCAGAAATTACCTATATTTTGGTACTAAATTGCAGAAATTTTTCTTATTTTAGGCAAAAAGTCAGAAATTTCACATATTTTGTGGCAAAAATGCAGAACCTCCCCTAATTTTTAGGTAAAAAAGCTGAAATTCCCATTATTTGGGGCAAAAAGGCAGAAAATTTCCTTATTTTGGGGCAAAATTGCAGTAATTTCACTGATTTCAGTGTAATAAGTCAGAAATTTTTCTTATTTTGGGGCAAAAAGACAGAAATTCCCTTTGTTTTGGGGGAAAAAGACAGAAATTCCACTTATTTAGAGGCAAAAAAGCAGACATTTCCCTTATTTTGGAGCAAAAATGAAGAAATTTCTCTTTTTATGGCAAAAAGGTATGCATTCTTCTTATTTTCAGACAAAAACGCAGAAATTCCCCGTATTTTGGAGCAAAATTGCAGAAATTCCCCTAATTGTGGGGCAAAAAGGCAGAAATTCCCTATATGTTGGGGCAAAAAGACAGAAATTCTCCTTATTTTGGGGCAAAACTCAGAATTTCCACTTATTTTGGGGCAAAATTCAAGTAGTTTCCCATATTTTGGGGCAAAATTGCAGCAATTTCACTTATTTTGGGGCAAAATTGCAGAAATTTGACTTATTTCAGAAAAAAAGACAGTAATTTTCCTTATTTTGGGGCAAAAGGGCAGAAATTCCTAATATTTTGTGGCAAAAATGCAGAAATTACTCTTATTTTGGGGCAAAATTGCATATATTTCACTTACTTCAGGGTGAAAATTCCAGAAATTTCCCTTATTTTGGGGCAAAATTGTAGAAATTTTACTTATTTAAAGGAAAAATGCAGAAATTTTTTTATTTTTGGGCAAAAAGGCACAAATTTCTTCTATTTTGGTACAAAATTGCAAAATTATTTTTTTTGGGCAAAAAGGCAGAAATTTCCCATATTTTGGGGCAAAAATGCAAAAATTCCCTTTATTTTGAGGTAAAAAGGCTGAAATTCCCCTTATTTGGGGGCAAAAAGCAGAAATTTCCTTATTTTGGGGCAAAATTGCAGAAATTTCACCTATTTTGGGGCAAAATTGCAGAAATTTCACTCATTTCAGGGAAAAAAGCAGAAATTTTCTTATTTTGTGGCAAAATTGCAAAATTTCACTTATTTTGGGGCAAAATTGCAGAAATATCACATATTTCAGGGAAAAAAGGTAGAAATTTTTCTTATTTTGGGGCAAAAAGGCAGAAATTTCCCATATTTTGGTACAAAATTGCTGAAATTTTTCTTATTTTGGGCAAAAAGGCAGAAATTTCCCATATTTTGGGGTAAAAATGCAGAAATTCCCCTTATTTTGAGGTAAAAAGGCTGAAATTCCCATTATTTAGGGGTAAAAAGGCAGAAATTTCCATTATTTTGGGGCAATAGTGCAGAAATTTCACTTATTTCAGGGTAATAAGTCAGAAATTTTCTTTATTTTGGGGCAAAAAAAAAATTCCCTTTGTTTTGGGGCAAAAAGACAGAAATTCCACTTATTTAGAGGCATAAAAGCAGAAATTCCCCTCATTTTGGAGCAAAAATGAAGGAATTTCCCTTTTTTATGGCAAAAAGTTATGCAATCTTATTATTTTCAGACAAAAAAGGCAGAAATTCCCCGTATTTTGGAGCAAAATTGCAGAAATTCCCCTAATTGTGGGGCAAAAAGGCAGAAATTCCCTATATGTTGGGGTAAAAAGACAGAAATTCTCCTTATTTTAGGGCAAAACTCAGAAATTTAACTTATTTTGGGGCAAAATTGCAGAAATTTCACTTATGTCAGGAAAAAAAGCAGAAATTTTCTTATTTTGGGGCTAAAAGGCAGAAATTTCTCTACTTTTGTTACAAAATTGCAGAATTTTTTCTTATTTTGGGGCAAAAAGGCAGAAATTTCCAATATTTTGGGGCAAAAATGCAGAAATTTCACTTATTTTGAGGTAAAAGGCTGAAATTCTCCTTATTTGGGAGCAAAAAGGCAGAAATTTCTCTTATTTTGGGGCAAAATTGCAGAAATTTCACTTATTTCAGGGTAATAAGTCAGAAATTTTCCATATTTTGGGCCCAAAAACAGACATTCCCTTTGTTTTGTGGGAAAAAGCAGAAATTCCACTTTTTTAGAGGCAAAACGCTGAAATTTCCCTTATTTTGGAGCAAAAATGAAGAAATTTCACTTTTTAAGTGCAAAAAGGTATGTATTCTTCTTATTTTTGGGCAAAAAGGCAGAAATTCCCCTTATTTTGGAGCAAAATTGCAGAAATTCCCCAAATTGTGGGGCAAAAAGGCAGAAATTTCCTATATGTTGGGGCAAAAAGACAGAAATTCTTCTTATTTTGGGGCAAAACTCAGATATTCCACTTATTTTGGTGCAAAATTCCAGAAATTTCTCTTATTTTGGGGGAAAATTGCAGAAATTTCACTTATTTTGGGGAAAATATCAGAAATTTAACTTATTTCAGGAAAAAAAAGCAGAAATTTTCTAATTTCGGGGCAAAATTGAAGAAATTTCACTTATTTTGGGGCAAAATTGCAGAAATTTCGCTTATTTCAGGGAAAAAATGCAGAAATTTTCTTATTTTGGGGCAATAAGGCAGAAATTTTTCTTATTTTGGGGTAAAATGCAGAAATTTCCCTTATTTTGAGGTAAAAAGGCTGAAATTCCCCTAATATGGGGACAAAAAGGCAGAAATTTCCCTTAGTTTGTGGCTAAATTGCAGAAATTTCACTTATTTCAGGGTAATAAGTCAGAAATTTTCCTTATTTTGGGGCAAAAAAACAGAAATTACCTTTTTTGGGGGGGAAAAATACAGAAATATCACTTATTTAGAGGCATAAAAGCAGAAATTCCCCTCATTTTGGAGCAAAAATGAAGAAATTTCCCTTTTTTATGGCAAAAAGGTATGCATTCTTATTATTTTCGAACAAAAAGGCAGAAATTCCCCGTATTTTGGAGCAAAACTGCAGAAATTCTCCTAATTGTGGGGCAAAAAGGCAGAAATTCCCTATATGTTGGGGCAAAAAGACAGAAATTCTCCTTATTTTGGGGCAAAACTCAGAAATTCCACTTATTTTGGGGTAAAATTCCAGAAATTTCCCTTATTTTGAGGCAAAATTGCAGAAATTTCACTTATTTTGGGGCAAAATTGCAGAAATTTAACTTATTTCAGGAAAAAAAAAGCAGAAATTTTCTAATTTCGGGGCAAAATTGAAGAAATTTCACTTATTTTGGGGCAAAATTGCAGAAATTTCGCTTATTTCAGGGAAAAAATGCAGAAATTTTTTTATTTTGGGGCAAAAAGCCAGAAATTTTTCTTATTTAGGGGTAAAATGCAGAAATTCCCCTTATTTTGAGGTAAAAAGGCTGAAATTCCCCTTATTAGGGGACAAAAAGGCAGAAATTTCCCTTAATTTGTGGCTAAATTGCAGAAATTTCACTTATTTCAGGGTAATAAGTCAGAAATTTTCCTTATTTTGGGGCAAAAAAACAGAAATTACATTTTTTGGGGGGGGGGAAATACAGAAATTCCACTTATTTAGAGGCAAAAAAGCAGAAATTCCCCTTATTTTGGAGCAAAAATGAAGAAATTTCCCTTTTTTATGGCAAAAAGGTATGCATTCTTCTTATTTTCGGACAAAAAGGCAGAAATTCCCCGTATTTTGGAGCAAAACTGCAGAAATTCCCCTAATTGTGGGGCAAAAAGGCAGAAATTCCCTATATGTTGGGGCAAAAAGACAGAAATTCTCCTTATTTTGGGGAAAAACTCAGAAATTCCACTTATTTTGGGGCAAAATTCCAGAAATTTCCCTTATTTTGAGGCAAAATTGCAGAAATTTCACTTATTTTGGGGCAAAATTGCAGAAATTTCACTTATTTCAGGGAAAAAAGCAGAAATTTTCTTATTTTGGGGCAAAAAGGCAGAAATTTCTCATATTTTGTAGCAAAAATGCAGAAATTCCCCTTATTTTGAGGTAAAAAGGCTGAAATTCACCTTATTTGGGGGCAAAAAGGCAGAAATTTCCCTTATTTTGAGACAAAATTGTAGAAATTTCACTTATTTCATGGTAATAAGTCAGAAATTTTCCTTATTTTGGGTAAGAAAGACAGAAATTCCCTTTGTTTTGGGGAAAAAATACAGAAATTCCACTTATTTAGAGGCAAAAAGCAGAAATTCCCCTTTATTTTTAAGCAAAAATTAAGAAATTGCTTTTTTTGTGGCAAAAGGTATACATTCCTTTCCTTTTCGGGCTAAAAAGCAGAAATTCCCCGTGTTTTGGAGCAAAATTGCAGAAATTCCCCTAATTTTGGGGCAATAAAGCAGAAATTCCCTATATGTTAGGGGAAGAAGAAAGAAATTCTCCTTATTTTTGGACAAAACTCAGAAATTCCACTTATTTTGGGGCAAAATTCCAGAAATTTCCCTTATTTTGGGGCAAAATCGCAGAAATTTCACTTGTTTTGGGGCAAAATTGCAGAAATTTCAATTATTTCAGGAAAAAAAGGCAGAAATTTTCCTTATTTTGGGGCAAAATGAAGAAATTCCTAATATTTTTTGGCAAAATGCAGAAAATCCATTTATTTTGAGGTAAAAGGGTGAAATTCCTCTTATTTGGGGGCAAAAAGGCAGAAATTTCCCTTATTTTGGGACAAAATTTCAGAAATTTCACTTATTTTAGGGTAATAAGTCAGAAAATTTCCTTATTTTGGTGCAAATAAAACAGAAATTCCCTTTGTATTGGGGGGAAAAGACAGAAATTCCAAATATTTAGAGGCAAAAAAGCAGAAATTCCCCTTATTTTGGAGCAAAATTACAGGAATTTCCCCTTTTTATGGCAAAAAGGTATGAATTCTTATTTTCGGGCAAACAGGCAGAAATTCCTTGTATTTTGGAGCAAAATTGCAGAAATTAACCTACTTGTAGGGCAAAAAGGCAGAAATTCCCTATATATTGGGGCTAAAAGACAGAAATTCTCCTTATTTTGGGACAAAACTCAGAAATTCCACTTATTTTGGGGCAAAATTGCAGAAATTTCACTTGTTTTGGGGCAACATTGCAGAAATTTCACTTATTTCATGGAAAAAAGGCAGAAATTTTCCTTATTTTGGGGCAAAAAGGCAGAAATTCCTAATATTTTGTGGCAAAAATGCAGAAATTCCCCTTATTTTGAGGTAAAAGGCTAAAATTCACCTTATTTGGGGGCAAAAAGGCAGAAATTTCCTTTATTTTGGGGCAAAATTGCAGAAATTTCACTGATTTCAGGGTAATAAGTAAGAAATTATCTTTATATTGGGGCAAAAAGACAGAAATTCTCTTTGTTTTGGGGTAAAAAGACAGAAATTCTACTTATTTAGAGGCAAAAAAGCAGAAATTTCCTTTATTTTGGAGCAAAATTGCAGTAATTTCCCTTTTTTATGGCAAAAAGGTGTGCTTTCTTCTTATTTTCGGGCAAAAAGGCAGAAATTCCCCATATTTTGGAGCAAAATTGCAGAAATTAACCTAATTGTGGGGCAAAAAGGCAGAAATTCCCTATATGTTGGGGCAAAAAGACATAAATTCTCCTTATTTTGGGGAAAAACTCAGAAATTCCACTTATTTTGGGGAAAAATCCAGAAATTTCCCTTATTTTGGGGCAAAATTGCAGAAATTTCACTTATTTTGGGGCAAAATTGCAGAAATTTCACATATTTCAGGCAAAAAAAAGCAGAAATTTTTTTATTTTGGGGCCAAAAAGCAGAAATTACCTATATTTTGGTACTAAATTGCAGAAATTTTTCTTATTTTAGGCAAAAAGTCAGAAATTTCACATATTTTGTGGCAAAAATGCAGAACCTCCCCTAATTTTTAGGTAAAAAAGCTGAAATTCCCATTATTTGGGGCAAAAAGGCAGAAAATTTCCTTATTTTGGGGCAAAATTGCAGTAATTTCACTGATTTCAGTGTAATAAGTCAGAAATTTTTCTTATTTTGGGGCAAAAAGACAGAAATTCCCTTTGTTTTGGGGGAAAAAGACAGAAATTCCACTTATTTAGAGGCAAAAAAGCAGACATTTCCCTTATTTTGGAGCAAAAATGAAGAAATTTCTCTTTTTATGGCAAAAAGGTATGCATTCTTCTTATTTTCAGACAAAAACGCAGAAATTCCCCGTATTTTGGAGCAAAATTGCAGAAATTCCCCTAATTGTGGGGCAAAAAGGCAGAAATTCCCTATATGTTGGGGCAAAAAGACAGAAATTCTCCTTATTTTGGGGCAAAACTCAGAATTTCCACTTATTTTGGGGCAAAATTCAAGTAGTTTCCCATATTTTGGGGCAAAATTGCAGCAATTTCACTTATTTTGGGGCAAAATTGCAGAAATTTGACTTATTTCAGAAAAAAAGACAGTAATTTTCCTTATTTTGGGGCAAAAGGGCAGAAATTCCTAATATTTTGTGGCAAAAATGCAGAAATTACTCTTATTTTGGGGCAAAATTGCATATATTTCACTTACTTCAGGGTGAAAATTCCAGAAATTTCCCTTATTTTGGGGCAAAATTGTAGAAATTTTACTTATTTAAAGGAAAAATGCAGAAATTTTTTTTATTTTTGGGCAAAAAGGCACAAATTTCTTCTATTTTGGTACAAAATTGCAAAATTATTTTTTTTGGGCAAAAAGGCAGAAATTTCCCATATTTTGGGGCAAAAATGCAAAAATTCCCTTTATTTTGAGGTAAAAAGGCTGAAATTCCCCTTATTTGGGGGCAAAAAGCAGAAATTTCCTTATTTTGGGGCAAAATTGCAGAAATTTCACCTATTTTGGGGCAAAATTGCAGAAATTTCACTCATTTCAGGGAAAAAAGCAGAAATTTTCTTATTTTGTGGCAAAATTGCAAAATTTCACTTATTTTGGGGCAAAATTGCAGAAATATCACATATTTCAGGGAAAAAAGGTAGAAATTTTTCTTATTTTGGGGCAAAAAGGCAGAAATTTCCCATATTTTGGTACAAAATTGCTGAAATTTATCTTATTTTGGGCAAAAAGGCAGAAATTTCCCATATTTTGGGGTAAAAATGCAGAAATTCCCCTTATTTTGAGGTAAAAAGGCTGAAATTCCCATTATTTAGGGGTAAAAAGGCAGAAATTTCCATTATTTTGGGGCAATAGTGCAGAAATTTCACTTATTTCAGGGTAATAAGTCAGAAATTTTCTTTATTTTGGGGCAAAAAAGACAGAAATTCCCTTTGTTTTGGGGCAAAAAGACAGAAATTCCACTTATTTAGAGGCATAAAAGCAGAAATTCCCCTCATTTTGGAGCAAAAATGAAGGAATTTCCCTTTTTTATGGCAAAAAGTTATGCAATCTTATTATTTTCAGACAAAAAAGGCAGAAATTCCCCGTATTTTGGAGCAAAATTGCAGAAATTCCCCTAATTGTGGGGCAAAAAGGCAGAAATTCCCTATATGTTGGGGTAAAAAGACAGAAATTCTCCTTATTTTAGGGCAAAACTCAGAAATTTAACTTATTTTGGGGCAAAATTGCAGAAATTTCACTTATGTCAGGAAAAAAAGCAGAAATTTTCTTATTTTGGGGCCAAAAGGCAGAAATTTCTCTAATTTTGTTACAAAATTGCAGAATTTTTTCTTATTTTGGGGCAAAAAGGCAGAAATTTCCAATATTTTGGGGCAAAAATGCAGAAATTTCACTTATTTTGAGGTAAAAGGCTGAAATTCTCCTTATTTGGGAGCAAAAAGGCAGAAATTTCTCTTATTTTGGGGCAAAATTGCAGAAATTTCACTTATTTCAGGGTAATAAGTCAGAAATTTTCCATATTTTGGGCCCAAAAACAGACATTCCCTTTGTTTTGTGGGAAAAAGCAGAAATTCCACTTTTTTAGAGGCAAAACGCAGAAATTTCCCTTATTTTGGAGCAAAAATGAAGAAATTTCACTTTTTAAGTGCAAAAAGGTATGTATTCTTCTTATTTTTGGGCAAAAAGGCAGAAATTCCCCTTATTTTGGAGCAAAATTGCAGAAATTCCCCAAATTGTGGGGCAAAAAGGCAGAAATTTCCTATATGTTGGGGCAAAAAGACAGAAATTCTTCTTATTTTGGGGCAAAACTCAGATATTCCACTTATTTTGGTGCAAAATTCCAGAAATTTCTCTTATTTTGGGGGAAAATTGCAGAAATTTCACTTATTTTGGGGAAAATATCAGAAATTTAACTTATTTCAGGAAAAAAAAGCAGAAATTTTCTAATTTCGGGGCAAAATTGAAGAAATTTCACTTATTTTGGGGCAAAATTGCAGAAATTTCGCTTATTTCAGGGAAAAAATGCAGAAATTTTCTTATTTTGGGGCAATAAGGCAGAAATTTTTCTTATTTTGGGGTAAAATGCAGAAATTCCCCTTATTTTGAGGTAAAAAGGCTGAAATTCCCCTAATATGGGGACAAAAAGGCAGAAATTTCCCTTAGTTTGTGGCTAAATTGCAGAAATTTCACTTATTTCAGGGTAATAAGTCAGAAATTTTCCTTATTTTGGGGCAAAAAAACAGAAATTACCTTTTTTGGGGGGGAAAAATACAGAAATATCACTTATTTAGAGGCATAAAAGCAGAAATTCCCCTCATTTTGGAGCAAAAATGAAGAAATTTCCCTTTTTTATGCCAAAAAGGTATGCATTCTTATTATTTTCGAACAAAAAGGCAGAAATTCCCCGTATTTTGGAGCAAAACTGCAGAAATTCTCCTAATTGTGGGGCAAAAAGGCAGAAATTCCCTATATGTTGGGGCAAAAAGACAGAAATTCTCCTTATTTTGGGGCAAAACTCAGAAATTCCACTTATTTTGGGGTAAAATTCCAGAAATTTCCCTTATTTTGAGGCAAAATTGCAGAAATTTCACTTATTTTGGGGCAAAATTGCAGAAATTTAACTTATTTCAGGAAAAAAAAGCAGAAATTTTCTAATTTCGGGGCAAAATTGAAGAAATTTCACTTATTTTGGGGCAAAATTGCAGAAATTTCGCTTATTTCAGGGAAAAAATGCAGAAATTTTTTTATTTTGGGGCAAAAAGGCAGAAATTTTTCTTAATTAGGGGTAAAATGCAGAAATTCCCCTTATTTTGAGGTAAAAAGGCTGAAATTCCCCTTATTAGGGGACAAAAAGGCAGAAATTTCCCTTAATTTGTGGCTAAATTGCAGAAATTCACTTATTTCAGGGTAATAAGTCAGAAATTTTCCTTATTTTGGGGCAAAAAAACAGAAATTACATTTTTTTGGGGGGGGAAATACAGAAATTCCACTTATTTAGAGGCAAAAAAGCAGAAATTCCCCTTATTTTGGAGCAAAAATGAAGAAATTTCCCTTTTTTATGGCAAAAAGGTATGCATTCTTCTTATTTTCGGACAAAAAGGCAGAAATTCCCCGTATTTTGGAGCAAAACTGCAGAAATTCCCCTAATTGTGGGGCAAAAAGGCAGAAATTCCCTATATGTTGGGGCAAAAAGACAGAAATTCTCCTTATTTTGGGGAAAAACTCAGAAATTCCACTTATTTTGGGGCAAAATTCCAGAAATTTCCCTTATTTTGAGGCAAAATTGCAGAAATTTCACTTATTTTGGGGCAAAATTGCAGAAATTTCACTTATTTCAGGGAAAAAAGCAGAAATTTTCTTATTTTGGGGCAAAAAGGCAGAAATTTCTCATATTTTGTGGCAAAAATGCAGAAATTCCCCTTATTTTGAGGTAAAAAGGCTGAAATTCACCTTATTTGGGGGCAAAAAGGCAGAAATTTCCCTTATTTTGAGACAAAAGTGTAGAAATTTCACTTATTTCATGGTAATAAGTCAGAAATTTTCCTTATTTTGGGTAAGAAAGACAGAAATTCCCTTTGTTTTGGGGAAAAAATACAGAAATTCCACTTATTTAGAGGCAAAAAGCAGAAATTCCCCTTTATTTTTAAGCAAAAATTAAGAAATTGCTTTTTTTGTGGCAAAAGGTATAAATTCCTTTCCTTTTCGGGCTAAAAAGCAGAAATTCCCCGTGTTTTGGAGCAAAATTGCAGAAATTCCCCTAATTTTGGGGCAATAAAGCAGAAATTCCCTATATGTTAGGGGAAGAAGAAAGAAATTCTCCTTATTTTTGGACAAAACTCAGAAATTCCACTTATTTTGGGGCAAAATTCCAGAAATTTCCCTTATTTTGGGGCAAAATCGCAGAAATTTCACTTGTTTTGGGGCAAAATTGCAGAAATTTCAATTATTTCAGGAAAAAAAGGCAGAAATTTTCCTTATTTTGGGGCAAAATGAAGAAATTCCTAATATTTTTTGGCAAAAATGCAGAAAATCCATTTATTTTGAGGTAAAAGGGTGAAATTCCTCTTATTTGGGGGCAAAAAGGCAGAAATTTCCCTTATTTTGGGACAAAATTTCAGAAATTTCACTTATTTTAGGGTAATAAGTCAGAAAATTTCCTTATTTTGGTGCAAATAAAACAGAAATTCCCTTTGTATTGGGGGGAAAAGACAGAAATTCCAAATATTTAGAGGCAAAAAAGCAGAAATTCCCCTTATTTTGGAGCAAAATTACAGGAATTTCCCCTTTTTATGGCAAAAAGGTATGAATTCTTATTTTCGGGCAAACAGGCAGAAATTCCTTGTATTTTGGAGCAAAATTGCAGAAATTAACCTACTTGTAGGGCAAAAAGGCAGAAATTCCCTATATATTGGGGCTAAAAGACAGAAATTCTCCTTATTTTGGGACAAAACTCAGAAATTCCACTTATTTTGGGGCAAAATTGCAGAAATTTCACTTGTTTTGGGGCAACATTGCAGAAATTTCACTTATTTCATGGAAAAAAGGCAGAAATTTTCCTTATTTTGGGGCAAAAAGGCAGAAATTCCTAATATTTTGTGGCAAAAATGCAGAAATTCCCCTTATTTTGAGGTAAAAGGCTAAAATTCACCTTATTTGGGGGCAAAAAGGCAGAAATTTCCTTTATTTTGGGGCAAAATTGCAGAAATTTCACTGATTTCAGGGTAATAAGTAAGAAATTATCTTTATATTGGGGCAAAAAGACAGAAATTCTCTTTGTTTTGGGGTAAAAAGACAGAAATTCTACTTATTTAGAGGCAAAAAAGCAGAAATTTCCTTTATTTTGGAGCAAAATTGCAGTAATTTCCCTTTTTTATGGCAAAAAGGTGTGCTTTCTTCTTATTTTCGGGCAAAAAGGCAGAAATTCCCCATATTTTGGAGCAAAATTGCAGAAATTAACCTAATTGTGGGGCAAAAAGGCAGAAAATCCCTATATGTTGGGGCAAAAAGACATAAATTCTCCTTATTTTGGGGAAAAACTCAGAAATTCCACTTATTTTGGGGAAAAATCCAGAAATTTCCCTTATTTTGGGGCAAAATTGCAGAAATTTCACTTATTTTGGGGCAAAATTGCAGAAATTTCACATATTTCAGGCAAAAAAAAGCAGAAATTTTTTTATTTTGGGGCCAAAAAGCAGAAATTACCTATATTTTGGTACTAAATTGCAGAAATTTTTCTTATTTTAGGCAAAAAGTCAGAAATTTCACATATTTTGTGGCAAAAATGCAGAACCTCCCATAACTTTTAGGTAAAAAAGCTGAAATTCCCATTATTTGGGGCAAAAAGGCAGAAAATTTCCTTATTTTGGGGCAAAATTGCAGTAATTTCACTGATTTCAGTGTAATAAGTCAGAAATTTTTCTTATTTTGGGGCAAAAAGACAGAAATTCCCTTTGTTTTGGGGGAAAAAGACAGAAATTCCACTTATTTAGAGGCAAAAAAGCAGACATTTCCCTTATTTTGGAGCAAAAATGAAGAAATTTCTCTTTTTATGGCAAAAAGGTATGCATTCTTCTTATTTTCAGACAAAAACGCAGAAATTCCCCGTATTTTGGAGCAAAATTGCAGAAATTCCCCTAATTGTGGGGCAAAAAGGCAGAAATTCCCTATATGTTGGGGCAAAAAGACAGAAATTCTCCTTATTTTGGGGCAAAACTCAGAATTTCCACTTATTTTGGGGCAAAATTCAAGTAGTTTCCCATATTTTGGGGCAAAATTGCAGCAATTTCACTTATTTTGGGGCAAAATTGCAGAAATTTGACTTATTTCAGAAAAAAAGACAGTAATTTTCCTTATTTTGGGGCAAAAGGGCAGAAATTCCTAATATTTTGTGGCAAAAATGCAGAAATTACTCTTATTTTGGGGCAAAATTGCATATATTTCACTTACTTCAGGGTGAAAATTCCAGAAATTTCCCTTATTTTGGGGCAAAATTGTAGAAATTTTACTTATTTAAAGGAAAAATGCAGAAATTTTTTTATTTTTGGGCAAAAAGGCACAAATTTCTTCTATTTTGGTACAAAATTGCAAAATTATTTTTTTTGGGCAAAAAGGCAGAAATTTCCCATATTTTGGGGCAAAAATGCAAAAATTCCCTTTATTTTGAGGTAAAAAGGCTGAAATTCCCCTTATTTGGGGGCAAAAAGCAGAAATTTCCTTATTTTGGGGCAAAATTGCAGAAATTTCACCTATTTTGGGGCAAAATTGCAGAAATTTCACTCATTTCAGGGAAAAAAGCAGAAATTTTCTTATTTTGTGGCAAAATTGCAAAATTTCACTTATTTTGGGGCAAAATTGCAGAAATATCACATATTTCAGGGAAAAAAGGTAGAAATTTTTCTTATTTTGGGGCAAAAAGGCAGAAATTTCCCATATTTTGGTACAAAATTGCTGAAATTTTTCTTATTTTGGGCAAAAAGGCAGAAATTTCCCATATTTTGGGGTAAAAATGCAGAAATTCCCCTTATTTTGAGGTAAAAAGGCTGAAATTCCCATTATTTAGGGGTAAAAAGGCAGAAATTTCCATTATTTTGGGGCAATAGTGCAGAAATTTCACTTATTTCAGGGTAATAAGTCAGAAATTTTCTTTATTTTGGGGCAAAAAAGACAGAAATTCCCTTTGTTTTGGGGCAAAAAGACAGAAATTCCACTTATTTAGAGGCATAAAAGCAGAAATTCCCCTCATTTTGGAGCAAAAATGAAGGAATTTCCCTTTTTTATGGCAAAAAGTTATGCAATCTTATTATTTTCAGACAAAAAAGGCAGAAATTCCCCGTATTTTGGAGCAAAATTGCAGAAATTCCCCTAATTGTGGGGCAAAAAGGCAGAAATTCCCTATATGTTGGGGTAAAAAGACAGAAATTCTCCTTATTTTAGGGCAAAACTCAGAAATTTAACTTATTTTGGGGCAAAATTGCAGAAATTTCACTTATGTCAGGAAAAAAAGCAGAAATTTTCTTATTTTGGGGCCAAAAGGCAGAAATTTCTCTAATTTTGTTACAAAATTGCAGAATTTTTTTCTTATTTTGGGGCAAAAAGGCAGAAATTTCCAATATTTTGGGGCAAAAATGCAGAAATTTCACTTATTTTGAGGTAAAAGGCTGAAATTCTCCTTATTTGGGAGCAAAAAGGCAGAAATTTCTCTTATTTTGGGGCAAAATTGCAGAATTTTCACTTATTTCAGGGTAATAAGTCAGAAATTTTCCATATTTTGGGCCCAAAAACAGACATTCCCTTTGTTTTGTGGGAAAAAGCAGAAATTCCACTTTTTTAGAGGCAAAACGCAGAAATTTCCCTTATTTTGGAGCAAAAATGAAGAAATTTCACTTTTTAAGTGCAAAAAGGTATGTATTCTTCTTATTTTTGGGCAAAAAGGCAGAAATTCCCCTTATTTTGGAGCAAAATTGCAGAAATTCCCCAAATTGTGGGGCAAAAAGGCAGAAATTTCCTATATGTTGGGGCAAAAAGACAGAAATTCTTCTTATTTTGGGGCAAAACTCAGATATTCCACTTATTTTTTGCAAAATTCCAGAAATTTCTCTTATTTTGGGGGAAAATTGCAGAAATTTCACTTATTTTTGGGAAAATATCAGAAATTTAACTTATTTCAGGAAAAAAAAGCAGAAATTTTCTAATTTCGGGGCAAAATTGAAGAAATTTCACTTATTTTGGGGCAAAATTGCAGAAATTTCGCTTATTTCAGGGAAAAAATGCAGAAATTTTCTTATTTTGGGGCAATAAGGCAGAAATTTTTCTTATTTTGGGGTAAAATGCAGAAATTCCCCTTATTTTGAGGTAAAAAGGCTGAAATTCCCCTAATATGGGGACAAAAAGGCAGAAATTTCCCTTAGTTTGTGGCTAAATTGCAGAAATTTCACTTATTTCAGGGTAATAAGTCAGAAATTTTCCTTATTTTGGGGCAAAAAAACAGAAATTACCTTTTTTGGGGGGGAAAAATACAGAAATATCACTTATTTAGAGGCATAAAAGCAGAAATTCCCCTCATTTTGGAGCAAAAATGAAGAAATTTCCCTTTTTTATGGCAAAAAGGTATGCATTCTTATTATTTTCGAACAAAAAGGCAGAAATTCCCCGTATTTTGGAGCAAAACTGCAGAAATTCTCCTAATTGTGGGGCAAAAAGGCAGAAATTCCCTATATGTTGGGGCAAAAAGACAGAAATTCTCCTTATTTTGGGGCAAAACTCAGAAATTCCACTTATTTTGGGGTAAAATTCCAGAAATTTCCCTTATTTTGAGGCAAAATTGCAGAAATTTCACTTATTTTGGGGCAAAATTGCAGAAATTTAACTTATTTCAGGAAAAAAAAGCAGAAATTTTCTAATTTCGGGGCAAAATTGAAGAAATTTCACTTATTTTGGGGCAAAATTGCAGAAATTTCGCTTATTTCAGGGAAAAAATGCAGAAATTTTTTTATTTTGGGGCAAAAAGGCAGAAATTTTTCTTATTTAGGGGTAAAATGCAGAAATTCCCCTTATTTTGAGGTAAAAAGGCTGAAATTCCCCTTATTAGGGGACAAAAAGGCAGAAATTTCCCTTAATTTGTGGCTAAATTGCAGAAATTTCACTTATTTCAGGGTAATAAGTCAGAAATTTTCCTTATTTTGGGGCAAAAAAACAGAAATTACATTTTTTGGGGGGGGGAAATACAGAAATTCCACTTATTTAGAGGCAAAAAAGCAGAAATTCCCCTTATTTTGGAGCAAAAATGAAGAAATTTCCCTTTTTATGGCAAAAAGGTATGCATTCTTCTTATTTTCGGACAAAAAGGCAGAAATTCCCCGTATTTTGGAGCAAAACTGCAGAAATTCCCCTAATTGTGGGGCAAAAAGGCAGAAATTCCCTATATGTTGGGGCAAAAAGACAGAAATTCTCCTTATTTTGGGGAAAAACTCAGAAATTCCACTTATTTTGGGGCAAAATTCCAGAAATTTCCCTTATTTTGAGGCAAAATTGCAGAAATTTCACTTATTTTGGGGCAAAATTGCAGAAATTTCACTTATTTCAGGGAAAAAAGCAGAAATTTTCTTATTTTGGGGCAAAAAGGCAGAAATTTCTCATATTTTGTGGCAAAAATGCAGAAATTCCCCTTATTTTGAGGTAAAAAGGCTGAAATTCACCTTATTTGGGGGCAAAAAGGCAGAAATTTCCCTTATTTTGAGACAAAATTGTAGAAATTTCACTTATTTCATGCTAATAAGTCAGAAATTTTCCTTATTTTGGGTAAGAAAGACAGAAATTCCCTTTGTTTTGGGGAAAAAATACAGAAATTCCACTTATTTAGAGGCAAAAAGCAGAAATTCCCCTTTATTTTTAAGCAAAAATTAAGAAATTGCTTTTTTTGTGGCAAAAGGTATACATTCCTTTCCTTTTCGGGCTAAAAAGCAGAAATTCCCCGTGTTTTGGAGCAAAATTGCAGAAATTCCCCTAATTTTGGGGCAAAAAAGCAGAAATTCCCTATATGTTAGGGGAAGAAGAAAGAAATTCTCCTTATTTTTGGACAAAACTCAGAAATTCCACTTATTTTGGGGCAAAATTCCAGAAATTTCCCTTATTTTGGGGCAAAATCGCAGAAATTTCACTTGTTTTGGGGCAAAATTGCAGAAATTTCAATTATTTCAGGAAAAAAAGGCAGAAATTTTCCTTATTTTGGGGCAAAAAGGCTGAAATTCCCCTTATGTGGGGGCAAAAATGTAGAAATTTCCCTTATTTTGGGGCAAAATTGCAGAAATTTCACTTATGTCAGGGTAATAATTCAGAATTTTTTTTATTTTGGGGCAAAAAAGACAGAAATTCCCTTTGTTTTTGGGGAAAAAGACAGAAATTCCACTTATTTAGAGGCAAAAAAAGCAGAAATTCCCCTTATTTTGGAGCAAAAATGAAGAAATTTCCCTTTTTTATAGCAAAAAGGTATGCATTCTTCTTATTTTGGGGCAAAAAGGCAGAAAATTCTCGTATTTTGCAGCAAAATTGCAGAAATTCCTCTAATTGTAGGGCAAAAAAGCAGAAATTCCCTATATGTTGGGGCATAAAGACAGAAATTCTCCTTATTTTGGGGCAAAACTCAGAAATTCCACTAGTTTTGCGGCAAAATTCCAGAAATTTCGCTTATTTTGGGGCAAAATTGCAGAAAATCACTTATTTTGGGGCAAAATTGCAGAAAATTCACTTATTTAAGAGAGAAAAAGCAGAAATTTTCTTATTTTGGGGCAAAAAAGCAGAAATTTCTTTTATTTTGGTAAAAAATTGCAGAAATTTCCCTTATTTTGGGGCAAAATTGCAGAAATTTCACTTATTTTGGGGCAAAATTGCAGAAATTCCACTTATTTCAGGGAAAAAAGGCAGAAATTTCTCTTCTTTTGAGGCAAAATTGCAGAAATTCCCCTAATTGTGAGGCAAAAAGGCAGAAATTCCCTATATGTTGGGGCAAAAAAACAGAAATTCTCCTTATTTTGGGTCAAAACTCAGAAATTCCACTTATTTTGGGGCAAAATTTCAGAAATTTCACTTATTTTGGGGCAAAATTGTAGAAATTTCACTTATTTTCGGGCAAAATTTCAGCAATTTCACATATTTCAGAAAAAAAAATAAGAAATTTTCTTATTTGGAAGCAAAAAGGCAGAAATTTCTTTTATTTTGGTACAAAATTGCAGCAATTTCCCTTATTTGGGGGCAAAATTGCAGAAATTTCACTTATTTTGGGGCAAAATTGCAGAAATTTCACTTATTTTAGGGAAAAAAGGCAGAAATTTTCCTTATTTTGGGGCAAAAATGCAGAAATTCTTAATATTTTGTGGCAAAAATGCAGAAATTCCTTTTATTTTGAGGTAAAAGGGTGAAATTCCCCTTATTTGGGGGCAAAAAGGCAGAAATTTCCCTTATTTTGGGACAAAATTTCAGAAATTTCACTTATTTCAGGGTAATAAGTCAGAAAATTTCCTTATTTTGGTGCAAATAAGACAGAAATTCCCTTTGCTTTGGTGGGAAAAGACTGAAATTCCACATATTTAGAGGCAAAAAGCAGAAATTCCCCTTATTTTGGAGCATAATTACAGGAATTTCCCTTTTTATGGCAAAAAGGTATGAATTCTTATTTTCGGGCAAAAAGACAGAAATTCCCTGTATTTTGGAGCAAAATTGCAGAAATTAACCAACTTGTGGGGCAAAAAGGCAGAAATTCCCTATATGTTGGGGCTAAAAGACAGAAATTCTCCTTATTTTGGGACAAAACTCAGAAATTCCACTTATTTTGGGGCAAAATACCTGAAATTTCCCTTATTTTGGGGCAAAATTGCAGAAATTTCACTTGTTTTGGGGCAACATTTCAGAAATTTCACTTATTTCATGGAAATAAGGCAGAAATTTTCCTTATTTTGGGGCAAAAAGGCAGAAATTCCTAATATTTTGTGGCAAAAATGCAGAAATTCCCCTTATTTTGAGGTAAAAGGCTAAAATTCCCCTTATTTGGGGGCAAAAAGACAGAAATTTCCTTTATTTTGGGGCAAAATTGCAGAAATTTCATTAATTTCAGGGTAATAAGTCAGAAATTTTCCTTATTTTGGGGCAAAAAGACAGAAATTCTCTTTGTTTTAGGGAAAAAAGACAGAAATTCTACTTATTTAGTGGCAAAAAAGCAGAAATTCCCTTTATTTTGGAGCAAAATTGCAGTAATTTCCCTTTTTTATGGCAAAAAGGTGTGCTTTTTTCTTATTTTCGGGCAAAAAGGCAGAAATTCCCCGTATTTTGGAGCAAAATTGCAGAAATTAACCTAATTGTGGGGCAAAAAGGCAGAAATTCCCTATATGTTGGGGCAAAAAGACATAAATTCTCCTTATTTTGGGGCAAAACTCAGAAATTCCACTTATTTTGGGGCAAAAATCCAGAAATTTCCCTTATTTTGGGGCAAAATTGCAGAAATTTCACTTATTTTGGGGCAAAATTGCAGAAATTTCACATATTTCAGGCAAAAAAAAGCAGAATTTTTTTTTTATTTTGGGGCCAAAAAGCAGAAATTACCTATATTTTGGTACTAAATTGCAGAAATTTTTCTTATTTTAGGCAAAAAGTCAGAAATTTCACATATTTTGTGGCAAAAATGCAGAAACTTCCTTTATTTTGGGGAAAAATTGCAGTAATTTCACTGATTTCAGGGTAATAAGTCAGAAATTTTCCTTATTTTGGGGAAAAAAGACAGAAATTCCCTTTGTTTTGGGGGGAAAAGACAGAAATTCCACTTATTTAGAGGCAAAAAAGCAAAAATTCCCCTTATTTTGGAGCAAAAATGAAGAAATTTCCCTTTTTAATGGCAAAAAGGTATGCATTCTTCTTATTTTCGGGCAAAAAAGCAGAAATTCCCCGTATTTTGGAGCAAAATTGCAGAAATTCCCCTAAATGTGGGGCAAAAAGGAAAAAATTCCCTATATGTTTGGGCAAAAAGACAGAAATTCTCCTTATTTTGGGGCAAAACTCAGAAATTCCACTTATTTTGGGGCAAAATTCAAGAAGTTTCCCTTATTTTGGGGCAAAATTGCAGCAATTTCACTTATTTTGGGGCAAAATTGCAGAAATTTGACTTATATCAGAGAAAAAAGACAGAAATTTTCCTTATTTTGGGGCAAAAGGGCAGAAATTCCTAATATTTTGTGGCAAAAATGCAGAAATTACTCTTATTTTGAGGTAAAAAGGCTGAAATTCCCCTTATTTGGAGGGAAAAAGGCAGAAATTTCCCTTATTTTGGGGCAAAATTGCAGATTTTCATTTATTTCAGGGTAAAAATTCAAAAATTTCCCTTATTTTGGGGCAAAATTGTAGAAATTTTACTTATTTAAGGGAAAAATGCAGAAATTTTTTTATTTTGGGGCAAAAAGGCAGAAATTTCTTTTATTTTGGTACAAAATTGCAATTTTTTTTTTTATTTCGGGCAAAAAGGCAGAAATTTCCCATATTTTGGGGCAAAAATGCAAAAATTCCCCTTATTTTGAGGTAAAAAGGCTGAAATTCCCCTTATTTGGGGGCAAAAAGCAGAAATTTCCCTTATTTTGGGGCAAAATTGCAGAAATTTCACATATTTTGGGGCAAAATTGCAGAAATTTCACTTATTTCAGGGAAAAAAGCAGAAATTTTCTTATTTTGTGGCAAAATTTCAAAAATTTCACTTATTTTGGGGCAAAATTGCAGAAATTTCACATATTTCAGGGGAAAAAAGAGAGAAATTTTACTTATTTTGGGGCAAAAAGGCAAAAATTCCTAATATTTTGTGGCAAAAATTCAGAAATTCCCCTTATTTTGAGGTAAAAAGGCTGAAATTCTTCTTATTTGGGGGCAAAAAGGCAGAAATTTCCCATATTTTGGGGCAAAAATGCAGAAATTCCCCTTATTTTGAGGTAAAAAGGCTGAAATTCCCCTTATTTGGGGGCAAAAATGGAGAAATTTCCCTTATTTTGGGGCAAAAATGCAGAAATTCCCCTTATTTTGAGGTAAAAAGGCTGAAATTCCCCTTATTTGGGGGCAAAAATGGAGAAATTTCCCTTATTTTGGGGCAAAATTGCAGAAATTTCACTTATGTCAAGGTAATAAGTCAGAAACTTTTTTTATTTTGGGGCAAAAAAGACAGAAATTCCCTTTGTTTTGGGGGCAAAAGACAGAAATTCCACTTATTTAGAGGCAAAAAAAGCAGAAATTTTCCTTATTTTGGAGCAAAAATGAAGAAATTTCCCTTTTTTATGGCAAAAAAGTATGCATTCTTCTTATTTTGGGGCAAAAAGGCAGAAATTTCCCGTATTTTGGAGCAAAATTGCAGAAATTCCTCTAATTGTGGGGCAAAAAGGGAGAAGATCCCTATATGTTGGGGCATAAAGACAGAAATTCTCCTTATTTTGGGGCAAAACTCAGAAATTCCACTTATTTTGCGGCAAAATTCCAGAAATTTCGCTTATTTTGGGGCAAAATTGCAGAAAATCACTTATTTTGGGGCAAAATTGCAGAAATTTCACTTATTTAAGGGAAAAAAAGCAGAAATTTTCTTATTTTGGGGCAAAAATGGAGAAATTTCTTTTATTTTGGTACAAAATTGCAGATATTTTTCTTATTTTGGGGCAAAATTACAGAAATTTCTCTTATTTTGGGGCAAAATTGCAGAAATTCCACTTATTTCAGGGAAAAAAGGCAGAAATTTCTCTTCTTTTGAGGCAAAATTGCAGAAATTCCCCTAATTGTAAGGCAAAAAGGCAGAAATTCCCTATATGTTGGGGCAAAAAATCAGAAATTCTTCTTATTTTGGGTCAAAACTCAGAAATTCAAATTATTTTGGGGCAAAATTCCAGAAATTTTTCTTATTTTGGGGCAAAATGCAGAAATTCCTAATATTTTGTGGCAAAAATGCAGAAATTCCCTTTATTTTGAGGTAAAAGGGTGAAATTCCTCTTATTTGGGGGCAAAAAGGCAGAAATTTCCCTTATTTTGGGACAAAATTTCAGAAATTTCACTTATTTCAGGGTAATAAGTCAGAAAATTTCCTTATTTTGGTGCAAATAAAACAGAAATTCCCTTTGTATTGGGGGGAAAAGACAGAAATTCCACATATTTAGAGGCAAAAAAGCAGAAATTCCTCTTATTTTGGAGCAAAATTACAGGAATTTCCCCTTTTTATGGCAAAAAGGTATGAATTCTTATTTTCGGGCAAACGGGCAGAAATTCCCCGTATTTTGGAGCAAAGTTGCAGAAATTAACCTACTTGTGGGGCAAAAAGGCAGAAATTCCCTATATGTTGGGCTAAAAGACAGAAATTCTCCTTATTTTGGGACAAAACTCAGAAATTCCACTTATTTTGGGGCAAAATTGCAGAAATTTCACTTGTTTTGGGGCAACATTGCAGAAATTTCACTTATTTCATGGAAAAAAGGCAGAAATTTTCCTTATTTTGGGGCAAAAAGGCAGAAATTCCTAATATTTTGTGGCAAAAATGCAGAAATTCCCCTTATATTGAGGTAAAAGGCTAAAATTCCCCTTATTTGGGGGCAAAAAGGCAGAAATTTCCTTTATTTTGGGGCATAATTGCAGAAATTTCACTGATTTCAGGGTAATAAGTAAGAAATTATCTTTATATTGGGGCAAAAAGACAGAAATTCTCTTTGTTTTGGGGTAAAAAGACAGAAATTCTACTTATTTAGAGGCAAAAAAGCAGAAATTCCCTTTATTTTGGAGCAAAATTGCAGTAATTTCCCTTTTTTATGGCAAAAAGGTGTGCTTTCTTCTTATTTTCGGGCAAAAAGGCAGAAATTCCCCATATTTTGGAGCAAAATTGCAGAAATTAACCTAATTGTGGGGCAAAAAGGCAGAAATTCCCTATATGTTGGGGCAAAAAGACATAAATTCTCCTTATTTTGGGGCAAAACTCAGAAATTCCAATTATTTTGGGGAAAAATCCAGAAATTTCCCTTATTTTGGGGCAAAATTGCAGAAATTTCACTTATTTTGGGGCAAAATTGCAGAAATTTCCCATATTTCAGGCAAAAAAAAAGCAGATTTTTTTTTTATTTTGGGGCCAAAAAGCAGAAATTACCTATATTTTGGTACTAAATTGCAGAAATTTTTCTTATTTTAGGCAAAAAGTCAGAAATTTCACATATTTTGTGGCAAAAATGCAGAACCTCCCCTAATTTTTAGGTAAAAAAGCTGAAATTCCCATTATTTGGGGCAAAAAGGCAGAAATTTCTCTTATTTTGGGGCAAAATTGCAGTAATTTCACTGATTTCAGGGTAATAAGTCGGAAATTTTCCTTCTTTTGTGGCAAAAAGACAGAAATTCCCTTTGTTTTGGGGGAAAAAGACAGAAATTCCACTTATTTAGAGGCAAAAAAGCAGAAATTTCCCTTATTTTGGAGCAAAAATGAAGAAATTTCCCTTTTTATGGCAAAAAGGTATGCATTCTTCCTATTTTCAGACAAAAACGCAGAAATTCCCCATATTTTGGAGCAAAATTGCAGAAATTCCCCTAATTGTGGGGCAAAAATGCAGAAATTCCCTATATGTTGGGGCAAAAAGACAGAAATTCTCCTTATTTTGGGGCAAAACTCAGAAATTTCACTTATTTTGGGGCAAAATTCAAGTAGTTTCCCATATTTTGGGGCAAAATTGCAGCAATTTCACTTATTTTGGGGCAAAATTGCAGAAATTTGACTTATTTCAGAAAAAAAAGACAGGAATTTTCCTTATTTTGGGGCAAAAGGGCAGAAATTCCTAATATTTTGTGGCAAAAATGCAGAAATTACCCTTATTTTGGGGCAAAATTGCAGAAATTTCACTTACTTCAGGGTGAAAATTCCAGAAATTTCCCTTATTTTGGGGCAAAATTGTAGAAATTTTACTTATTTAAGGGAAAAATGCAGAAATTTTTTTATTTTTGGGCAAAAAGGCACAAATTTCTTTTATTTTGGTACAAAATTGCAAAATTTTTTTTTAGCAAAAAGGCAGAAATTTCCCATATTTTGGGGCAAAAATGCAAAAATTCCCCTTATTTTGAGGTAAAAAGGCTGAAATTCCCCTTATTTGGGGGCAAAAAGCAGAAATTTCCCTTATTTTGGGGCAAAATTGCAGAAATTTCACCTATTTTGGGGCAAAATTGCAGAAATTTCACTCATTTCAGGGAAAAAAGCAGAAATTTTCTTATTTTGTGGCAAAATTGCAAAAATTTCACTTATTTTGAGGCAAAATTGCAGAAATATCACATATTTCAGGGAAAAAAGGTAGAAATTTTTTTTATTTTGGGGCAAAAAGGCAGTAATTCCTAATATTTTGTGGCAAAAATTCAGAAATCCCCCTTATTTTGAGGTAAAAGGGCTGAAATTCTTCTTATTTGAGGGAAAAAAGGCAGAAATTTCCCTTATTTTGGGGCAAAATTGCAGAAATTTCACTTATTTCAGTGACAAAAGACAGAAATTTTCTTATTTTGGGGCAAAAAGGCAGAAATTTCCCATTATTGGGGCAAAAATGCAGAAATTCCCCTTATTTTGAGGTAAAAAAGCTGAAATTCCCCTTATTTGGGGGCAAAAATGGAGAAATTTCCCTTATTTTGGGGCAAAATTGCAGAAATTTCACTTATGTCAGGGTAATAAGTCAGAAATTTTTTTTATTTTGGGGCAAAAAAGACAGAAATTCCCTTTGTTTTGGGGGAAAAAGACAGAAATTCCACTTATTTAGAGGCAAAAAAAGCAGAAATTCCCCGTATTTTGGAGCAAAAATGAAGAAATTTCCCTTTTTTATGGCAAAAAGGTATGCATTCTTCTTATTTTGGTGCAAAAAGGCAGAAATTTCCCGTATTTTGGAGCAAAATTGCAGAAATTCCTCTAATTGTGGGGCAAAAAGGCAGAAATTCCCTATATGTTGGGGAATAAAGACAGAAATTCTCCTTATTTTGTGGCAAAACTCAGAAATTCCACTTATTTTGCGGCAAAATTCCAGAAATTTCGCTTATTTGGGGCAAAATTGCAGAAAATCACTTATTTTGGGGCAAAATTGCAGAAATTTCACTTATTTAAGGGAAAAAAAGCAGAAATTTTCTTATTTTGGGTGAAAAAGCAGAAATTTCTTTTATTTGGTACAAAATTGCAGAAATTTCCCTTATTTTGGGGCAAAATTGCAGAAATTTCACTTATTTTGGGGCTAAATTGCAGAAATTCCACTTATTTCAGGGAAGAAAGGCAGAAATTTCTCTTCTTTTGAGGCAAAATTGCAGAAATTCCCCTAATTGTGAGGCAAAAAGGCAGAAATTCCATATATGTTGGGGCAAAAAAACAGAAATTCTCTTTATTTCGGGTCAAAACTCAGAAATTCCACTTATTTTGGGGCAAAATTCCAGAAATTTTACTTATTTTGGGGCAAAATTGTAGAAATTTCACTCATTTTGGGGCAAAATTTCAGAAATTTCATATATTTCAGAAAAAAAAGAAGAAATTTTCTTATTTGGAAGCAAAAAGGCAGAAATTTCTTTTATTTTGGTACAAAATTGCAGAAATTTCCATTATTTTGGGGCAAAATTGCAGAAATTTCACTTGTTTTGGGGCAAAATTGCAGAAATTTCACTTATTTCAGGGAAAAAAGGCAGAAATTTTCCTTATTTTGGGGCAAAAATGCAGAAATTCCTAATATTTTGTGGCAAAAATGCAGAAATTCCCTTTATTTTGAGGTAAAAGGGTGAAATTCCTTTTATTTGGGGGCAAAAAGGCAGAAATTTCCCTTATTTTGGGACAAAATTTCAGAAATTTCACTTATTTCAGGGTAATAAGTCAGAAAATTTCCTTATTTTGGTGCAAATAAGACAGAAATTCCCTTTGTTTTGGGGGGAAAAGACAGAAATTCCACATATTTAGAGGCAAAAAAGCAGAAATTCCCCTTATTTTGGAGCAAAATTACAGGAATTTCCCCTTTTTATGGCAAAAAGGTATGAATTCTTATTTTCGGGCAAAAAGGCAGAAATTCCCCGTATTTTAGAGCAAAATTGCAGAAATTAACCTACTTGTGGGGCAAAAAGGCAGAAATTCCCTATATGTTGGGGCTAAAAGACAGAAATTCTCCTTATTTTGGGACAAAACTCAGAAATTCCACTTATTTTGGGGCAAAATTGCAGAAATTTCACTTGTTTTGGGGCAACATTGCAGAAATTTCACTTATTTCATGGAAAAAAGGCAGAAATTTTCATTATTTTGGGGCAAAAAGGCAGAAATTCCTAATATTTTGTGGCAAAAATGCAGAAATTCCCCTTATTTTGAGGTAAAAGGCTAAAATTCCCCTTATTTGGGGGCAAAAAGGCAGAAATTTCCTTTATTTTAGGGCAAAGTTGCAGAAATTTCACTGATTTCAGGGTAATAATTAAGAAATTATCTTTATTTTGGGGCAAAAAGACAGAAATTCTCTTTGTTTTGGGGTAAAAAGACAGAAATTCTACTTATTTAGAGGCAAAAAAGCAGAAATTCCATTTATTTTGGAGCAAAATTGCAGTAATTTCCCTTTTTTATGGCAAAAAGGTGTGCTTTCTTCTTATTTTCAGGCAAAAAGGCAGAAATTACCCGTATTTTGGAGCAAAATTACAGAAATTAACCTAATTGTGGGGCAAAAAGGCAGAAATTCCCTATATGTTGGGGCAAAAAAACATAAATTCTCCTTATTTTAAGGCAAAACTCAGAAATTCCATTTATTTTGGGGCAAAAATCCAGAAATTTCCCTTATTTTGGGGCAAAATTGCAGAAATTTCACATATTTCAGGCAAAAAAAAGCAGAAATTTTTTTTATTTTGGGGCCAAAAAGCAGAAATTACCTATATTTTGGTACTAAATTGCAGAAATTTTTCTTATTTTAGGCAAAAAGTCAGAAATTTCACATATTTTGTGGCAAAAATGCAGAAACTCCCCTAATTTTTAGGTAAAAAGGCTGAAATTCCCATTATTTGGGGGCAAAAATGCAGAAATTTCCCTTATTTTGGGGAAAAATTGCAGTAATTTCACTGATTTCAGGGTAATAAGTCAGAAATTTTCCTTATTTTGGGGCAAAAAGACAGAAATTCCCTTTGTTTTGGGGGAAAAAGACAGAAATTCCACTTATTTAGAGGCAAAAAAGCAAAAATTCCCCTTATTTTGGAGCAAAAATGAAGAAATTTCTCTTTTTAATGGCAAACAGGTATGCATTCTTCTTATTTTCGGGCAAAAAAGCAGAAATTCCCCGTATTTTGGATCAAAATTGCAGAAATTCCCCTAATTGTGGGGCAAAAATGCAAAAATTCCCTATATGTTGGGGCAAAAAGACAGAAATTCTCCTTATTTTGGGGCAAAACTCAGAAATTCCACTTATTTTGGGGCAAAATTCAAGAAGTTTCCCTTATTTTGGGGCAAAATGCAGCAATTTCACTTATTTCAGAGAAAAAAGACAGAAATTTTCCTTATTTTGGGGCAAAAGGGCAGAAATTCCTAATATTTTGTGGCAAAAATGCAGAAATTACCCTTATTTTGAGGTAAAAAGGCTGAAATTCCCCTTATTTGGAGGGAAAAAGGCAGAAATTTCCCTTATTTTGGGGCAAAATTGCAGAAATTTTACTTACTTCAGGGTAAAAATTCCAGAAATTTCCATTATTTTGGGGCAAAATTGCAGAAATTCCCCTAAATGTGGGGCAAAAAGGAAAAAATTCCCTATATGTTGGGGCAAAAAGACAGAAATTCTCCTTATTTTGGGGCAAAACTCAGAAATTCCACTTATTTTCGGGCAAAATTCAAGAAGTTTCCCTTATTTTGGGGCAAAATTGCAGCAATTTCACTTATTTTGGGGCAAAATTGCAGAAATTTGACTTATATCAGAGAAAAAAGACAGAAATTTTCCTTATTTTGGGGCAAAAGGGCAGAAATTCCTAATATTTTGTGGCAAAAATGCAGAAATTACTCTTATTTTGAGTTAAAAAGGCTGAAATTCCCCTTATTTGGAGGGATAAAGGCAGAAATTTCCCTTATTTTGGGGCAAAATTGCAGATTTTCATTTATTTCAGGGTAAAAATTCAAAAATTTCCCTTATTTTGGGGCAAAATTGTAGAAATTTTACTTATTTAAGGGAAAAATGCAGAAATTTTTTTATTTTGGGGCAAAAAGGCAGAAATTTCTTTTATTTTGGTACAAAATTGCAATTTTTTTTTTATTTCGGGCAAAAAGGCAGAAATTTCCCATATTTTGGGGCAAAAATGCAAAAATTCCCCTTATTTTGAGGTAAAAAGGCTGAAATTCCCCTTATTTGGGGGCAAAAAGCAGAAATTTCCCTTATTTTGGGGCAAAATTGCAGAAATTTCACATATTTTGGGGCAAAATTGCAGAAATTTCACTTATTTCAGGGAAAAAAGCAGAAATTTTCTTATTTTGTGGCAAAATTTCAAAAATTTCACTTATTTTGGGGCAAAATTGCAGAAATTTCACATATTTCAGGGGAAAAAAGAGAGAAATTTTTCTTATTTTGGGGCAAAAAGGCAAAAATTCCTAATATTTTGTGGCAAAAATTCAGAAATTCCCCTTATTTTGAGGTAAAAAGGCTGAAATTCTTCTTATTTGGGGGCAAAAAGGCAGAAATTTCCCATATTTTGGGGCAAAAATGCAGAAATTCCCCTTATTTTGAGGTAAAAAGGCTGAAATTCCCCTTATTTGGGGGCAAAAATGGAGAAATTTCCCTTATTTTGGGGCAAAAATGCAGAAATTCCCCTTATTTTGAGGTAAAAAGGCTGAAATTCCCCTTATTTGGGGGCAAAAATGGAGAAATTTCCCTTATTTTGGGGCAAAATTGCAGAAATTTCACTTATGTCAAGGTAATAAGTCAGAAACTTTTTTTATTTTGGGGCAAAAAAGACAGAAATTCCCTTTGTTTTGGGGGAAAAAGACAGAAATTCCACTTATTTAGAGGCAAAAAAAGCAGAAATTTTCCTTATTTTGGAGCAAAAATGAAGAAATTTCCCTTTTTTATGGCAAAAAAGTATGCATTCTTCTTATTTTGGGGCAAAAAGGCAGAAATTTCCCGTATTTTGGAGCAAAATTGCAGAAATTCCTCTAATTGTGGGGCAAAAAGGGAGAAGATCCCTATATGTTGGGGCATAAAGACAGAAATTCTCCTTATTTTGGGGCAAAACTCAGAAATTCCACTTATTTTGCGGCAAAATTCCAGAAATTTCGCTTATTTTGGGGCAAAATTGCAGAAAATCACTTATTTTGGGGCAAAATTGCAGAAATTTCACTTATTTAAGGGAAAAAAAGCAGAAATTTTCTTATTTTGGGGCAAAAATGCAGAAATTTCTTTTATTTTGGTACAAAATTGCAGATATTTTTCTTATTTTGGGGCAAAATTACAGAAATTTCTCTTATTTTGGGGCAAAATTGCAGAAATTCCACTTATTTCAGGGAAAAAAGGCAGAAATTTCTCTTCTTTTGAGGCAAAATTGCAGAAATTCCCCTAATTGTAAGGCAAAAAGGCAGAAATTCCCTATATGTTGGGGCAAAAAATCAGAAATTCTTCTTATTTTGGGTCAAAACTCAGAAATTCAAATTATTTTGGGGCAAAATTCCAGAAATTTTTCTTATTTTGGGGCAAAATGCAGAAATTCCTAATATTTTGGGGCAAAATTGCAGAAATTTCACTTATTTCAGGGAAAAAAGCAGAAATTTTCTTATTTTGTGGCAAAATTTCAAAAATTTCACTTATTTTGGGGCAAAATTGCAGAAATTTCACATATTTCAGGGGAAAAAAGAGAGAAATTTTTCTTATTTTGGGGCAAAAAGGCAAAAATTCCTAATATTTTGTGGCAAAAATTCAGAAATTCCCCTTATTTTGAGGTAAAAAGGCTGAAATTCTTCTTATTTGGGGGCAAAAAGGCAGAAATTTCCCATATTTTGGGGCAAAAATGCAGAAATTCCCCTTATTTTGAGGTAAAAAGGCTGAAATTCCCCTTATTTGGGGGCAAAAATGGAGAAATTTCCCTTATTTTGGGGCAAAAATGCAGAAATTCCCCTTATTTTGAGGTAAAAAGGCTGAAATTCCCCTTATTTGGGGGCAAAAATGGAGAAATTTCCCTTATTTTGGGGCAAAATTGCAGAAATTTCACTTATGTCAAGGTAATAAGTCAGAAACTTTTTTTATTTTGGGGCAAAAAAGACAGAAATTCCCTTTGTTTTGGGGGAAAAAGACAGAAATTCCACTTATTTAGAGGCAAAAAAAGCAGAAATTTTCCTTATTTTGGAGCAAAAATGAAGAAATTTCCCTTTTTTATGGCAAAAAAGTATGCATTCTTCTTATTTTGGGGCAAAAAGGCAGAAATTTCCCGTATTTTGGAGCAAAATTGCAGAAATTCCTCTAATTGTGGGGCAAAAAGGGAGAAGATCCCTATATGTTGGGGCATAAAGACAGAAATTCTCCTTATTTTGGGGCAAAACTCAGAAATTCCACTTATTTTGCGGCAAAATTCCAGAAATTTCGCTTATTTTGGGGCAAAATTGCAGAAAATCACTTATTTTGGGGCAAAATTGCAGAAATTTCACTTATTTAAGGGAAAAAAAGCAGAAATTTTCTTATTTTGGGGCAAAAATGCAGAAATTTCTTTTATTTTGGTACAAAATTGCAGATATTTTTCTTATTTTGGGGCAAAATTACAGAAATTTCTCTTATTTTGGGGCAAAATTGCAGAAATTCCACTTATTTCAGGGAAAAAAGGCAGAAATTTCTCTTCTTTTGAGGCAAAATTGCAGAAATTCCCCTAATTGTAAGGCAAAAAGGCAGAAATTCCCTATATGTTGGGGCAAAAAATCAGAAATTCTTCTTATTTTGGGTCAAAACTCAGAAATTCAAATTATTTTGGGGCAAAATTCCAGAAATTTTTCTTATTTTGGGGCAAAATGCAGAAATTCCTAATATTTTGTGGCAAAAATGCAGAAATTCCCTTTATTTTGAGGTAAAAGGGTGAAATTCCTCTTATTTGGGGGCAAAAAGGCAGAAATTTCCCTTATTTTGGGACAAAATTTCAGAAATTTCACTTATTTCAGGGTAATAAGTCAGAAAATTTCCTTATTTTGGTGCAAATAAAACAGAAATTCCCTTTGTATTGGGGGGAAAAGACAGAAATTCCACATATTTAGAGGCAAAAAAGCAGAAATTCCTCTTATTTTGGAGCAAAATTACAGGAATTTCCCCTTTTTATGGCAAAAAGGTATGAATTCTTATTTTCGGGCAAACGGGCAGAAATTCCCCGTATTTTGGAGCAAAATTGCAGAAATTAACCTACTTGTGGGGCAAAAAGGCAGAAATTCCCTATATGTTGGGCTAAAAGACAGAAATTCTCCTTATTTTGGGACAAAACTCAGAAATTCCACTTATTTTGGGGCAAAATTGCAGAAATTTCACTTGTTTTGGGGCAACATTGCAGAAATTTCACTTATTTCATGGAAAAAAGGCAGAAATTTTCCTTATTTTGGGGCAAAAAGGCAGAAATTCCTAATATTTTGTGGCAAAAATGCAGAAATTCCCCTTATATTGAGGTAAAAGGCTAAAATCCCCCTTATTTGGGGGCAAAAAGGCAGAAATTTCCTTTATTTTGGGGCATAATTGCAGAAATTTCACTGATTTCAGGGTAATAAGTAAGAAATTATCTTTATATTGGGGCAAAAAGACAGAAATTCTCTTTGTTTTGGGGTAAAAAGACAGAAATTCTACTTATTTAGAGGCAAAAAAGCAGAAATTCCCTTTATTTTGGAGCAAAATTGCAGTAATTTCCCTTTTTTATGGCAAAAAGGTGTGCTTTCTTCTTATTTTCGGGCAAAAAGGCAGAAATTCCCCATATTTTGGAGCAAAATTGCAGAAATTAACCTAATTGTGGGGCAAAAAGGCAGAAATTCCCTATATGTTGGGGCAAAAAGACATAAATTCTCCTTATTTTGGGGCAAAACTCAGAAATTCCAATTATTTTGGGGAAAAATCCAGAAATTTCCCTTATTTTGGGGCAAAATTGCAGAAATTTCACTTATTTTGGGGCAAAATTGCAGAAATTTCCCATATTTCAGGCAAAAAAAAAGCAGAAATTTTTTTTATTTTGGGGCCAAAAAGCAGAAATTACCTATATTTTGGTACTAAATTGCAGAAATTTTTCTTATTTTAGGCAAAAAGTCAGAAATTTCACATATTTTGTGGCAAAAATGCAGAACCTCCCCTAATTTTTAGGTAAAAAAGCTGAAATTCCCATTATTTGGGGCAAAAAGGCAGAAATTTCTCTTATTTTGGGGCAAAATTGCAGTAATTTCACTGATTTCAGGGTAATTAGTCGGAAATTTTCCTTCTTTTGTGGCAAAAAGACAGAAATTCCCTTTGTTTTGGGGGAAAAAGACAGAAATTCCACTTATTTAGAGGCAAAAAAGCAGAAATTTCCCTTATTTTGGAGCAAAAATGAAGAAATTTCCCTTTTTATGGCAAAAAGGTATGCATTCTTCCTATTTTCAGACAAAAACGCAGAAATTCCCCGTATTTTGGAGCAAAATTGCAGAAATTCCCCTAATTGTGGGGCAAAAATGCAGAAATTCCCTATATGTTGGGGCAAAAAGACAGAAATTCTCCTTATTTTGGGGCAAAACTCAGAAATTCCACTTATTTTGGGGCAAAATTCAAGTAGTTTCCCATATTTTGGGGCAAAATTGCAGCAATTTCACTTATTTTGGGGCAAAATTGCAGAAATTTGACTTATTTCAGAAAAAAAAGACAGGAATTTTCCTTATTTTGGGGCAAAAGGGCAGAAATTCCTAATATTTTGTGGCAAAAATGCAGAAATTACCCTTATTTTGGGGCAAAATTGCAGAAATTTCACTTACTTCAGGGTGAAAATTCCAGAAATTTCCCTTATTTTGGGGCAAAATTGTAGAAATTTTACTTATTTAAGGGAAAAATGCAGAAATTTTTTTATTTTTGGGCAAAAAGGCACAAATTTCTTTTATTTTGGTACAAAATTGCAAAATTTTTTTTTTAGCAAAAAGGCAGAAATTTCCCATATTTTGGGGCAAAAATGCAAAAATTCCCCTTATTTTGAGGTAAAAAGGCTGAAATTCCCCTTATTTGGGGGCAAAAAGCAGAAATTTCCCTTATTTTGGGGCAAAATTGCAGAAATTTCACCTATTTTGGGGCAAAATTGCAGAAATTTCACTCATTTCAGGGAAAAAAGCAGAAATTTTCTTATTTTGTGGCAAAATTGCAAAAATTTCACTTATTTTGAGGCAAAATTGCAGAAATATCACATATTTCAGGGAAAAAAGGTAGAAATTTTTTTTATTTTGGGGCAAAAAGGCAGTAATTCCTAATATTTTGTGGCAAAAATTCAGAAATCCCCCTTATTTTGAGGTAAAAGGGCTGAAATTCTTCTTATTTGGGGGAAAAAAGGCAGAAATTTCCCTTATTTTGGGGCAAAATTGCAGAAATTTCACTTATTTCAGTTACAAAAGACAGAAATTTTCTTATTTTGGGGCAAAAAGGCAGAAATTTCCCATTATTGGGGCAAAAATGCAGAAATTCCCCTTATTTTGAGGTAAAAAAGCTGAAATTCCCCTTATTTGGGGGCAAAAATGGAGAAATTTCCCTTATTTTGGGGCAAAATTGCAGAAATTTCACTTATGTCAGGGTAATAAGTCAGAAATTTTTTTTATTTTGGGGCAAAAAAGACAGAAATTCCCTTTGTTTTGGGGGAAAAAGACAGAAATTCCACTTATTTAGAGGCAAAAAAAGCAGAAATTCCCCGTATTTTGGAGCAAAAATGAAGAAATTTCCCTTTTTTATGGCAAAAAGGTATGCATTCTTCTTATTTTGGTGCAAAAAGGCAGAAATTTCCCGTATTTTGGAGCAAAATTGCAGAAATTCCTCTAATTGTGGGGCAAAAAGGCAGAAATTCCCTATATGTTGGGGAATAAAGACAGAAATTCTCCTTATTTTGTGGCAAAACTCAGAAATTCCACTTATTTTGCGGCAAAATTCCAGAAATTTCGCTTATTTGGGGCAAAATTGCAGAAAATCACTTATTTTGGGGCAAAATTGCAGAAATTTCACTTATTTAAGGGAAAAAAAGCAGAAATTTTCTTATTTTGGGTGAAAAAGCAGAAATTTCTTTTATTTGGTACAAAATTGCAGAAATTTCCCTTATTTTGGGGCAAAATTGCAGAAATTTCACTTATTTTGGGGCTAAATTGCAGAAATTCCACTTATTTCAGGGAAGAAAGGCAGAAATTTCTCTTCTTTTGAGGCAAAATTGCAGAAATTCCCCTAATTGTGAGGCAAAAAGGCAGAAATTCCATATATGTTGGGGCAAAAAAACAGAAATTCTCTTTATTTCGGGTCAAAACTCAGAAATTCCACTTATTTTGGGGCAAAATTCCAGAAATTTTACTTATTTTGGGGCAAAATTGTAGAAATTTCACTCATTTTGGGGCAAAATTTCAGAAATTTCATATATTTCAGAAAAAAAAGAAGAAATTTTCTTATTTGGAAGCAAAAAGGCAGAAATTTCTTTTATTTTGGTACAAAATTGCAGAAATTTCCATTATTTTGGGGCAAAATTGCAGAAATTTCACTTGTTTTGGGGCAAAATTGCAGAAATTTCACTTATTTCAGGGAAAAAAGGCAGAAATTTTCCTTATTTTGGGGCAAAAATGCAGAAATTCCTAATATTTTGTGGCAAAAATGCAGAAATTCCCTTTATTTTGAGGTAAAAGGGTGAAATTCCTTTTATTTGGGGGCAAAAAGGCAGAAATTTCCCTTATTTTGGGACAAAATTTCAGAAATTTCACTTATTTCAGGGTAATAAGTCAGAAAATTTCCTTATTTTGGTGCAAATAAGACAGAAATTCCCTTTGTTTTGGGGGGAAAAGACAGAAATTCCACATATTTAGAGGCAAAAAAGCAGAAATTCCCCTTATTTTGGAGCAAAATTACAGGAATTTCCCCTTTTTATGGCAAAAAGGTATGAATTCTTATTTTCGGGCAAAAAGGCAGAAATTCCCCGTATTTTAGAGCAAAATTGCAGAAATTAACCTACTTGTGGGGCAAAAAGGCAGAAATTCCCTATATGTTGGGGCTAAAAGACAGAAATTCTCCTTATTTTGGGACAAAACTCAGAAATTCCACTTATTTTGGGGCAAAATTGCAGAAATTTCACTTGTTTTGGGGCAACATTGCAGAAATTTCACTTATTTCATGGAAAAAATGCAGAAATTTTCATTATTTTGGGGCAAAAAGGCAGAAATTCCTAATATTTTGTGGCAAAAATGCAGAAATTCCCCTTATTTTGAGGTAAAAGGCTAAAATTCCCCTTATTTGGGGGCAAAAAGGCAGAAATTTCCTTTATTTTAGGGCAAAGTTGCAGAAATTTCACTGATTTCAGGGTAATAATTAAGAAATTATCTTTATTTTGGGGCAAAAAGACAGAAATTCTCTTTGTTTTGGGGTAAAAAGACAGAAATTCTACTTATTTAGAGGCAAAAAAGCAGAAATTCCATTTATTTTGGAGCAAAATTGCAGTAATTTCCCTTTTTTATGGCAAAAAGGTGTGCTTTCTTCTTATTTTCAGGCAAAAAGGCAGAAATTACCCGTATTTTGGAGCAAAATTACAGAAATTAACCTAATTGTGGGGCAAAAAGGCAGAAATTCCCTATATGTTGGGGCAAAAAAACATAAATTCTCCTTATTTTAAGGCAAAACTCAGAAATTCCATTTATTTTGGGGCAAAAATCCAGAAATTTCCCTTATTTTGGGGCAAAATTGCAGAAATTTCACATATTTCAGGAAAAAAAAAGCAGAATTTTTTTTTATTTTGGGGCCAAATGCAGAAATTACCTATATTTTGGTACTAAATTGCAGAAATTTTTCTTATTTTAGGCAAAAAGTCAGAAATTTCACATATTTTGTGGCAAAAATGCAGAAACTCCCCTAATTTTTAGGTAAAAAGGCTGAAATTCCCATTATTTGGGGGCAAAAATGCAGAAATTTCCCTTATTTTGGGGAAAAATTGCAGTAATTTCACTGATTTCAGGGTAATAAGTCAGAAATTTTCCTTATTTTGGGGCAAAAAGACAGAAATTCCCTTTGTTTTGGGGGAAAAAGACAGAAATTCCACTTATTTAGAGGCAAAAAAGCAAAAATTCCCCTTATTTTGGAGCAAAAATGAAGAAATTTCTCTTTTTAATGGCAAACAGGTATGCATTCTTCTTATTTTCGGGCAAAAAAGCAGAAATTCCCCGTATTTTGGAGCAAAATTGCAGAAATTCCCCTAATTGTGGGGCAAAAATGCAAAAATTCCCTATATGTTGGGGCAAAAAGACAGAAATTCTCCTTATTTTGGGGCAAAACTCAGAAATTCCACTTATTTTGGGGCAAAATTCAAGAAGTTTCCCTTATTTTGGGGCAAAATGCAGCAATTTCACTTATTTCAGAGAAAAAAGACAGAAATTTTCCTTATTTTGGGGCAAAAGGGCAGAAATTCCTAATATTTTGTGGCAAAAATGCAGAAATTACCCTTATTTTGAGGTAAAAAGGCTGAAATTCCCCTTATTTGGAGGGAAAAAGGCAGAAATTTCCCTTATTTTGGGGCAAAATTGCAGAAATTTTACTTACTTCAGGGTAAAAATTCCAGAAATTTCCATTATTTTGGGGCAAAATTGCAGAAATTCCCCTAAATGTGGGGCAAAAAGGAAAAAATTCCCTATATGTTGGGGCAAAAAGACAGAAATTCTCCTTATTTTGGGGCAAAACTCAGAAATTCCACTTATTTTGGGGCAAAATTCAAGAAGTTTCCCTTATTTTGGGGCAAAATTGCAGCAATTTCACTTATTTTGGGGCAAAATTGCAGAAATTTGACTTATATCAGAGAAAAAAGACAGAAATTTTCCTTATTTTGGGGCAAAAGGGCAGAAATTCCTAATATTTTGTGGCAAAAATGCAGAAATTACTCTTATTTTGAGGTAAAAAGGCTGAAATTCCCCTTATTTGGAGGGATAAAGGCAGAAATTTCCCTTATTTTGGGGCAAAATTGCAGATTTTCATTTATTTCAGGGTAAAAATTCAAAAATTTCCCTTATTTTGGGGCAAAATTGTAGAAATTTTACTTATTTAAGGGAAAAATGCAGAAATTTTTTTATTTTGGGGCAAAAAGGCAGAAATTTCTTTTATTTTGGTACAAAATTGCAATTTTTTTTTATTTCGGGCAAAAAGGCAGAAATTTCCCATATTTTGGGGCAAAAATGCAAAAATTCCCCTTATTTTGAGGTAAAAAGGCTGAAATTCCCCTTATTTGGGGGCAAAAAGCAGAAATTTCCCTTATTTTGGGGCAAAATTGCAGAAATTTCACATATTTTGGGGCAAAATTGCAGAAATTTCACTTATTTCAGGGAAAAAAGCAGAAATTTTCTTATTTTGTGGCAAAATTTCAAAAATTTCACTTATTTTGGGGCAAAATTGCAGAAATTTCACATATTTCAGGGGAAAAAAGAGAGAAATTTTTCTTATTTTGGGGCAAAAAGGCAAAAATTCCTAATATTTTGTGGCAAAAATTCAGAAATTCCCCTTATTTTGAGGTAAAAAGGCTGAAATTCTTCTTATTTGGGGGCAAAAAGGCAGAAATTTCCCATATTTTGGGGCAAAAATGCAGAAATTCCCCTTATTTTGAGGTAAAAAGGCTGAAATTCCCCTTATTTGGGGGCAAAAATGGAGAAATTTCCCTTATTTTGGGGCGAAAATGCAGAAATTCCCCTTATTTTGAGGTAAAAAGGCTGAAATTCCCCTTATTTGGGGGCAAAAATGGAGAAATTTCCCTTATTTTTGGGCAAAATTGCAGAAATTTCACTTATGTCAGGGTAATAAGTCAGAAATTTTTTTTATTTTGGGGCAAATAAGACAGAAATTCCCTTTGTTTTGGGGGAAAAAGACAGAAATTCCACTTATTTAGAGGCAAAAAAAGCAGAAATTTTCCTTATTTTGGAGCAAAAATGAAGAAATTTCCCTTTTTTATGGCAAAAAAGTATGCATTCTTCTTATTTTGGGGCAAAAAGGCAGAAATTTCCCGTATTTTGGAGCAAAATTGCAGAAATTCCTCTAATTGTGGGGCAAAAAGGGAGAAGATCCCTATATGTTGGGGCATAAAGACAGAAATTCTCCTTATTTTGGGGCAAAACTCAGAAATTCCACTTATTTTGTGGCAAAATTCCAGAAATTTCGCTTATTTTGGGGCAAAATTGCAGAAAATCACTTATTTTGGGGCAAAATTGCAGAAATTTCACTTATTTAAGGGAAAAAAAGCAGAAATTTTCTTATTTTGGGGAAAAATGCAGAAATTTCTTTTATTTTGGTACAAAATTGCAGATATTTTTCTTATTTTGGGGCAAAATTACAGAAATTTCTCTTATTTTGGGGCAAAATTGCAGAAATTCCACTTATTTCAGGGAAAAAAGGCAGAAATTTCTCTTCTTTTGAGGCAAAATTGCAGAAATTCCCCTAATTGTAAGGCAAAAAGGCAGAAATTCCCTATATGTTGGGGCAAAAAATCAGAAATTCTTCTTATTTTGGGTCAAAACTCAGAAATTCAAATTATTTTGGGGCAAAATTCCAGAAATTTTTCTTATTTTGGGGCAAAATGCAGAAATTCCTAATATTTTGTGGCAAAAATGCAGAAATTCCCTTTATTTTGAGGTAAAAGGGTGAAATTCCTCTTATTTGGGGGCAAAAAGGCAGAAATTTCCCTTATTTTGGGACAAAATTTCAGAAATTTCACTTATTTCAGGGTAATAAGTCAGAAAATTTCCTTATTTTGGTGCAAATAAAACAGAAATTCCCTTTGTATTGGGGGGAAAAGACAGAAATTCCACATATTTAGAGGCAAAAAAGCAGAAATTCCTCTTATTTTGGAGCAAAATTACAGGAATTTCCCCTTTTTATGGCAAAAAGGTATGAATTCTTATTTTCGGGCAAACGGGCAGAAATTCCCCGTATTTTGGAGCAAAATTGCAGAAATTAACCTACTTGTGGGGCAAAAAGGCAGAAATTCCCTATATGTTGGGCTAAAAGACAGAAATTCTCCTTATTTTGGGACAAAACTCAGAAATTCCACTTATTTTGGGGCAAAATTGCAGAAATTTCACTTGTTTTGGGGCAACATTGCAGAAATTTCACTTATTTCATGGAAAAAAGGCAGAAATTTTCCTTATTTTGGGGCAAAAAGGCAGAAATTCCTAATATTTTGTGGCAAAAATGCAGAAATTCCCCTTATATTGAGGTAAAAGGCTAAAATTCCCCTTATTTGGGGGCAAAAAGGCAGAAATTTCCTTTATTTTGGGGCATAATTGCAGAAATTTCACTGATTTCAGGGTAATAAGTAAGAAATTATCTTTATATTGGGGCAAAAAGACAGAAATTCTCTTTGTTTTGGGGTAAAAAGACAGAAATTCTACTTATTTAGAGGCAAAAAAGCAGAAATTCCCTTTATTTTGGAGCAAAATTGCAGTAATTTCCCTTTTTTATGGCAAAAAGGTGTGCTTTCTTCTTATTTTCGGGCAAAAAGGCAGAAATTCCCCATATTTTGGAGCAAAATTGCAGAAATTAACCTAATTGTGGGGCAAAAAGGCAGAAATTCCCTATATGTTGGGGCAAAAAGACATAAATTCTCCTTATTTTGGGGCAAAACTCAGAAATTCCAATTATTTTGGGGAAAAATCCAGAAATTTCCCTTATTTTGGATCAAAATTGCAGAAATTTCACTTATTTTGGGGCAAAATTGCAGAAATTTCCCATATTTCAGGCAAAAAAAAAGCAGAAATTTTTTTTTATTTTGGGGCCAAAAAGCAGAAATTACCTATATTTTGGTACTAAATTGCAGAAATTTTTCTTATTTTAGGCAAAAAGTCAGAAATTTCACATATTTTGTGGCAAAAATGCAGAACCTCCCCTAATTTTTAGGTAAAAAAGCTGAAATTCCCATTATTTGGGGCAAAAAGGCAGAAATTTCTCTTATTTTGGGGCAAAATTGCAGTAATTTCACTGATTTCAGGGTAATTAGTCGGAAATTTTCCTTCTTTTGTGGCAAAAAGACAGAAATTCCCTTTGTTTTGGGGGAAAAAGACAGAAATTCCACTTATTTAGAGGCAAAAAAGCAGAAATTTCCCTTATTTTGGAGCAAAAATGAAGAAATTTCCCTTTTTATGGCAAAAAGGTATGCATTCTTCCTATTTTCAGACAAAAACGCAGAAATTCCCCGTATTTTGGAGCAAAATTGCAGAAATTCCCCTAATTGTGGGGCAAAAATGCAGAAATTCCCTATATGTTGGGGCAAAAAGACAGAAATTCTCCTTATTTTGGGGCAAAACTCAGAAATTCCACTTATTTTGGGGCAAAATTCAAGTAGTTTCCCATATTTTGGGGCAAAATTGCAGCAATTTCACTTATTTTGGGGCAAAATTGCAGAAATTTGACTTATTTCAGAAAAAAAAGACAGGAATTTTCCTTATTTTGGGGCAAAAGGGCAGAAATTCCTAATATTTTGTGGCAAAAATGCAGAAATTACCCTTATTTTGGGGCAAAATTGCAGAAATTTCACTTACTTCAGGGTGAAAATTCCAGAAATTTCCCTTATTTTGGGGCAAAATTGTAGAAATTTTACTTATTTAAGGGAAAAATGCAGAAATTTTTTTATTTTTGGGCAAAAAGGCACAAATTTCTTTTATTTTGGTACAAAATTGCAAAAATTTTTTTTAGCAAAAAGGCAGAAATTTCCCATATTTTGGGGCAAAAATGCAAAAATTCCCCTTATTTTGAGGTAAAAAGGCTGAAATTCCCCTTATTTGGGGGCAAAAAGCAGAAATTTCCCTTATTTTGGGGCAAAATTGCAGAAATTTCACCTATTTTGGGGCAAAATTGCAGAAATTTCACTCATTTCAGGGAAAAAAGCAGAAATTTTCTTATTTTGTGGCAAAATTGCAAAAATTTCACTTATTTTGAGGCAAAATTGCAGAAATATCACATATTTCAGGGAAAAAAGGTAGAAATTTTTTTTATTTTGGGGCAAAAAGGCAGTAATTCCTAATATTTTGTGGCAAAAATTCAGAAATCCCCCTTATTTTGAGGTAAAAGGGCTGAAATTCTTCTTATTTGGGGGGAAAAAAGGCAGAAATTTCCCTTATTTTGGGGCAAAATTGCAGAAATTTCACTTATTTCAGTGACAAAAGACAGAAATTTTCTTATTTTGGGGCAAAAAGGCAGAAATTTCCCATTATTGGGGCAAAAATGCAGAAATTCCCCTTATTTTGAGGTAAAAAAGCTGAAATTCCCCTTATTTGGGGGCAAAAATGGAGAAATTTCCCTTATTTTGGGGCAAAATTGCAGAAATTTCACTTATGTCAGGGTAATAAGTCAGAAATTTTTTTTATTTTGGGGCAAAAAAGACAGAAATTCCCTTTGTTTTGGGGGAAAAAGACAGAAATTCCACTTATTTAGAGGCAAAAAAAGCAGAAATTCCCCGTATTTTGGAGCAAAAATGAAGAAATTTCCCTTTTTTATGGCAAAAAGGTATGCATTCTTCTTATTTTGGTGCAAAAAGGCAGAAATTTCCCGTATTTTGGAGCAAAATTGCAGAAATTCCTCTAATTGTGGGGCAAAAAGGCAGAAATTCCCTATATGTTGGGGAATAAAGACAGAAATTCTCCTTATTTTGTGGCAAAACTCAGAAATTCCACTTATTTTGCGGCAAAATTCCAGAAATTTCGCTTATTTGGGGCAAAATTGCAGAAAATCACTTATTTTGGGGCAAAATTGCAGAAATTTCACTTATTTAAGGGAAAAAAAGCAGAAATTTTCTTATTTTGGGTGAAAAAGCAGAAATTTCTTTTATTTGGTACAAAATTGCAGAAATTTCCCTTATTTTGGGGCAAAATTGCAGAAATTTCACTTATTTTGGGGCTAAATTGCAGAAATTCCACTTATTTCAGGGAAGAAAGGCAGAAATTTCTCTTCTTTTGAGGCAAAATTGCAGAAATTCCCCTAATTGTGAGGCAAAAAGGCAGAAATTCCATATATGTTGGGGCAAAAAAACAGAAATTCTCTTTATTTCGGGTCAAAACTCAGAAATTCCACTTATTTTGGGGCAAAATTCCAGAAATTTTACTTATTTTGGGGCAAAATTGTAGAAATTTCACTCATTTTGGGGCAAAATTTCAGAAATTTCATATATTTCAGAAAAAAAAGAAGAAATTTTCTTATTTGGAAGCAAAAAGGCAGAAATTTCTTTTATTTTGGTACAAAATTGCAGAAATTTCCATTATTTTGGGGCAAAATTGCAGAAATTTCACTTGTTTTGGGGCAAAATTGCAGAAATTTCACTTATTTCAGGGAAAAAAGGCAGAAATTTTCCTTATTTTGGGGCAAAAATGCAGAAATTCCTAATATTTTGTGGCAAAAATGCAGAAATTTCCTTTATTTTGAGGTAAAAGGGTGAAATTCCTTTTATTTGGGGGCAAAAAGGCAGAAATTTCCCTTATTTTGGGACAAAATTTCAGAAATTTCACTTATTTCAGGGTAATAAGTCAGAAAATTTCCTTATTTTGGTGCAAATAAGACAGAAATTCCCTTTGTTTTGGGGGGAAAAGACAGAAATTCCACATATTTAGAGGCAAAAAAGCAGAAATTCCCCTTATTTTGGAGCAAAATTACAGGAATTTCCCCTTTTTATGGCAAAAAGGTATGAATTCTTATTTTCGGGCAAAAAGGCAGAAATTCCCCGTATTTTAGAGCAAAATTGCAGAAATTAACCTACTTGTGGGGCAAAAAGGCAGAAATTCCCTATATGTTGGGGCTAAAAGACAGAAATTCTCCTTATTTTGGGACAAAACTCAGAAATTCCACTTATTTTGGGGCAAAATTGCAGAAATTTCACTTGTTTTGGGGCAACATTGCAGAAATTTCACTTATTTCATGGAAAAAAGGCAGAAATTTTCATTATTTTGGGGCAAAAAGGCAGAAATTCCTAATATTTTGTGGCAAAAATGCAGAAATTCCCCTTATTTTGAGGTAAAAGGCTAAAATTCCCCTTATTTGGGGGCAAAAAGGCAGAAATTTCCTTTATTTTAGGGCAAAGTTGCAGAAATTTCACTGATTTCAGGGTAATAATTAAGAAATTATCTTTATTTTGGGGCAAAAAGACAGAAATTCTCTTTGTTTTGGGGTAAAAAGACAGAAATTCTACTTATTTAGAGGCAAAAAAGCAGAAATTCCATTTATTTTGGAGCAAAATTGCAGTAATTTCCCTTTTTTATGGCAAAAAGGTGTGCTTTCTTCTTATTTTCAGGCAAAAAGGCAGAAATTACCCGTATTTTGGAGCAAAATTACAGAAATTAACCTAATTGTGGGGCAAAAAGGCAGAAATTTCCTATATGTTGGGGCAAAAAAACATAAATTCTCCTTATTTTAAGGCAAAACTCAGAAATTCCATTTATTTTGGGGCAAAAATCCAGAAATTTCCCTTATTTTGGGGCAAAATTGCAGAAATTTCACATATTTCAGGCAAAAAAAAGCAGAAATTTTTTTTATTTTGGGGCCAAAAAGCAGAAATTACCTATATTTTGGTACTAAATTGCAGAAATTTTTCTTATTTTAGGCAAAAAGTCAGAAATTTCACATATTTTGTGGCAAAAATGCAGAAACTCCCCTAATTTTTAGGTAAAAAGGCTGAAATTCCCATTATTTGGGGGCAAAAATGCAGAAATTTCCCTTATTTTGGGGAAAAATTGCAGTAATTTCACTGATTTCAGGGTAATAAGTCAGAAATTTTCCTTATTTTGGGGCAAAAAGACAGAAATTCCCTTTGTTTTGGGGGAAAAAGACAGAAATTCCACTTATTTAGAGGCAAAAAAGCAAAAATTCCCCTTATTTTGGAGCAAAAATGAAGAAATTTCTCTTTTTAATGGCAAACAGGTATGCATTCTTCTTATTTTCGGGCAAAAAAGCAGAAATTCCCCGTATTTTGGAGCAAAATTGCAGAAATTCCCCTAATTGTGGGGCAAAAATGCAAAAATTCCCTATATGTTGGGGCAAAAAGACCGAAATTCTACTTATTTTGGGGCAAAACTCAGAAATTCCACTTATTTTGGGGCAAAATTCAAGAAGTTTCCCTTATTTTGGGGCAAAATGCAGCAATTTCACTTATTTCAGGGAAAAAAGACAGAAATTTTCCTTATTTTGGGGGAAAAGGGCAGAAATTCCTAATATTTTGTGGCAAAAATGCAGAAATTACCCTTATTTTGAGGTAAAAAGGCTGAAATTCCCCTTATTTGGAGGGAAAAAGGCAGAAATTTCCCTTATTTTGGGGCAAAATTGCAGAAATTTTACTTACTTCAGAGTAAAAATTCCAGAAATTTCCATTATTTTGGGGCAAAATTGTAGAAATTTTACTTATTTAAGGGAAAAATGCAGAAATTTTTTTATTTTGGGGCAAAAAGGCAGAAATTTTTTTTATTTTGGTACAAAATTGCAATTTTTTTTTTTAATTTTGGGCAAAAAGGCAGAAATTTCCCATATTTTGGGGCAAAAATGCAAAAATTCCCCTTATTTTGAGGTAAAAAGGCTGAAATTCCCCTTATTTGGGGGCAAAAAGCACAAATTTCCCTTATTTTGGGGCAAAATTGCAGAAAGTTCACCTATTTTGGGGCAAAATTGCAGAAATTTCACTCATTTCAGGGAAAAAAGCAGAAATTTTCTTATTTGTGGCAAAATTGCAAAAATTTCACTTATTTTGGGGCAAAATTGCAGAAATTTCACATATTTTAGGGAAAAAAGGTAGTAATTTTTCTTATTTTGGGGCAAAAGGGCAGAAATTCCTAATATTTTGTGGCAAAAATTCAGAAATTCCATTATTTTGAGGTAAAAAGGCTGAAATTCTTCTTATTTGGGGGCAAAAGGTCAGAAATTCCTAATATTTTGTGGCAAAAATTCAGAAATTCCATTATTTTGAGGTAAAAAGGCTGAAATTCTTCTTATTTGGGGGCAAAAAGGCAGAAATTTCCCATATTTTGGGGCAAAAATGCAGAAATTCCCCTTATTTTGAGGTAAAAATGCTTAAATTCCCCTTATTTGGGGGCAAAATTGAGAAATTTCCTTTATTTTGTGGCAAAATTGCAGAAATTTCACTTATGTCAGGGTAATAAGTCAGAAATTTTTTTTATTTTGATGCAAAAATGACAGAAATTCCCTTTGTTTTGAGGGAAAAAGACAGAAATTCCACTTATTTAGAGGCAAAAAAAGCAGAAATTCCCCTTATTTTGGAGCAAAAATGAAGAAATTTCCCTTTTTTATGGCAAAAAGTTATGCATTCTTTTTATTTTGGGGCAAAAAGGCAGAAATTTCCCGTATTTTGGAGCAAAATTGCAGAAATTCCTCTAATTGTGGGGCAAAAAGGCAGAAATTTCCTATATGTTGGGGCATAAAGACAGAAATTCTCCTTATTTTGGGGCAAAACTAAGAAATTCCACTTATTTTGCGGCAAAATTCCAGAAATTTCGCTTATTTTGGGGCAAAATTGCAGAAATTTCACTTATTTAAGGGAAAAAAAGCAGAAATTTTCTTATTTTGGGGCAAAAAAGCAGAAATTTCTTTTATTTTGGTACAAAATTGCAGAAATTTCTTTTATTTTGGGGCAAAATTGCAGAAATTTCTCTTATTTTGGGGCTAAATTGCAGAAATTCCACTTATTTCAGGGAAAAAAGGCAGAAATTTCTCTTCTTTTGAGGCAAAATTGCAGAAAATCCCCTAATTGTGAGGCAAAAAGGCAGAAATTCCCTATATGTTGGGGCAAAAAAACAGAAATTCTCCTTATTTTGGGTCAAAACTCAGAAATTCAACTTATTTTGGGGCAAAATTCCAGAAATTTTACTTATTTTGGGGCAAAATTGTAGAAATTTCACTTATTTTGGGGCAAAATTTCAGAAATTTCACATATTTCAGAAAAAAAAGAAGAAATTTTCTTATTTGGAAGCAAAAAGGAAGAAATTTCCCTTATTTTGGGGCAAAATTGGAGAAATTTCACTTATTTCAGGGAAAAAAGGCAGAAATTTTCCTTATTTTGGGGCAAAAATGCAGAAATTCATAATATTTTGTGGCAAAAATGCAGAAATTCCCTTTATTTTGAGGTAAAAGTGTGAAATTCCCCTTATTTGGGGGCAAAAAGGCAGAAATTTCCCTTATTTTGGGACAAAATTTCAGAAATTTCACTTATTTCAGGGTAATAAGTCAGAAAATTTCCTTATTTTGGTGCAAATAAGACAGAAATTCCCTTTGTTTTGGGGGGAAAAGACAGAAATTCCACATATTTAGAGGCAAAAAAGCAGAAATTCCCCTTATTTTGGAGCAAAATTACAGGAATTTCCCCTTTTTATGGCAAAAAGGTATGAATTCTTATTTTCGGGCAAAAAGGCAGAAATTCTCCGTATTTTGGAGCAAAATTGCAGAAATTAACCTACTTGTGGGGCAAAAAGTCAGAAATTCCCTATATGTTGGGGCTAAAAGACAGAAATTTTCCTTATTTTGGGACAAAACTCAGAAATTCCACTTATTTTGGGGCAAAATTGCAGAAATTTCACTTGTATTGGGGCAACATTGCAGAAATTTCACTTATTTCATGAAAAAAAGGCAGAAATTTTCCTTATTTTGGGGCAAAAAGGCAGAAATTCCTAATATTTTGTGGCAAAAATGCAGAAATTCCCCTTATTTTGAGGAAAAAGGCTAAAATTCCCCTTATTTGGGAGCAAAAAGGCAGAAATTTCCTTTATTTTGGGGCAAAATTGCAGAAATTTCACTGATTTCAGGGTAATAAGTCAGAAATTTTCCTTATTTTGGGGCAAAAATACAGAAATTCTCTTTGTTTTGGGAGAAAAAGACAGAAATTCTACTTATTTAGAGGCAAAAAAGCAGAAATTCCCTTTATTTTGGAGCAAAATTGCAGTAATTTCCCTTTTTTATGGCAAAAAGGTGTGCTTTCTTCTTATTTTCGGGCAAAAAGGCAAAAATTCCCTGTATTTTGGAGCAAAATTGCAGAAATTAACCTAATTGTGGGGCAAAAATGCAGAAATTCCCTATATGTTGGGGCAAAAAGACAGAAATTCTACTTATTTTGGGGCAAAACTCAGAAATTCCACATATTTTGGGGCAAAATTGCAGAAATTTCACATATTTCAGGCAAAAAAATGCAGAAATTTTTTTTATTTTGGGGCAAAAAAGCAGAAATTACCTATATTTTTGTACAAAATTGCAGAAATTTTTGTTATTTTAGGCAAAAAGTCAGAAATTTCCCATATTTTGTGGCAAAAATGCAGAAACCCCCCTTATTTTTAGGTAAAAAGGCTGAAATTCCCATTATTTGGGGGCAAAAAGGCAGAAATTTCCATTATTTTGGGGCAAAATTGCAGTAATTTCACTGATTTCAGGGTAATAATTCAGAAATTTTCCTTATTTAGGGGCAAAAAGACAGAAATTCCCTTTGTTTTTGGGGAAAAGGACAGAAATTCCACTTATTTAGAGGCAAAAAAGCAAAAATTCCTTTTATTTTGGAGCAAAAATGTAGAAATTTCTTTTTTTTATGGCCAAAAGGTATGCATTCTTTTTATTTTCGGGCAAAAAGGCAGAAATTCCTCGTATTTTGGAGCAAAATTGCAGAAATTCCCCTAATTGTGGGGCAAAAAGGCAAAAATTCCCTATATGTTGGGGCAAAAAGACAGAAATTTTACTTATTTTGAGACAAAACTCAGAAATTCCACTTATTTTTGGGCAAAATTCAAGAAGTTTCCCTTATTTTGGGGCAAAATTGCAGCAATTTCACTTATTTTGGGGCAAAATTGCAGAAATTTGACTTATTTCAGAGAAAAAAGACAGAAATTTTCCTTATTTTGTGGCAAAAGGGCAGAAATTCCTAATATTTTGTGGCAAAAATGCAGAAATTACCCTTATTTTGAGGTAAAAAGGCTGAAATTCCCCTTATTTGGGGGAAAAAAGGCAGGAATTTCTTTTATTTTGGGGCAAAATTGCAGAAATTTCACTTACATCAGGGTAAAAATTCCAGAAATTTCCCTTATTTTGTGGCAAAATTGTAGAAATTTAACTTATTTAAAAGAAAAAAAGCAGAAATTTTTTTATTTTGGGGCAAAAAGGCAGAAATTTCTTTTATTTTGGTACAAAATTGCAAATTTTTTTTTTATTTTGGGCAAAAAAGCAGAAATATCCCATATTTTGATGCAAAAATGCAAATATTCCCCTTATTTTGAGGTAAAAAGGCTGAAATTCCTCTTATTTAGGGGCAAAAAGCAGAAATTTCCCTTTTTTTGGGGCAAAATTGCAGACATTTCACCTATTTTGGGGCAAAATTTCAGAAATTTCACTTATTTCAGGGAAAAAAGCAGAAATTTTCTTACTTTGTGGCAAAATTGCAAAAATTTCACTTATTTTGGGGCAAAATTGGAGAAATTCTTAATATTTTGTGGCAAAAATTCAGAAATTCCCCTTATTTTGAGGTAAAAAGGCTGAAATTCCCCTTATTTGGGTGCAAAAAGGCAGAAATTTCCCTTATTTTGGGGCAAAATTGCAGAAATTTCACTTATTTCAGGGACAAAAGACAGAAATTTTCTTATTTTGGGGCAAAAATGCAGAAATTTCCCGTATTTTGGGGCAAAAATGCAGAAATTCCCTTTATTTTGAGGTAAAAAGGCTGAAATTCCCCTTATTTGGGGGCAAAAAGGCAGAAATTTCCCTTATTTTGGGGCAAAATTGCAGAAATTTCACTTATTTCAGGGTAATAAGTCTGAAAATTTCCTTATTTTGGGTCAAAAAAGAGAGAAATTCCCTTTTTTTGAGAGAAAAAGACAGAAATTCCATTTATTTAGAGGCAAAAAGCAGAAATTCCCCTTATTTTGGAGCAAAAATGAAGAAATTTCCCTTTTTTATGGCAAAAAGGTATGCATTCTTCTTATTTTCGGACAAAAAGGCAGAAATTTTCCGTATTTTGGAGCAAAATTGCAGATATTCCCCTAATTGTGGGGCTAAAAGGCAGAAATTCCCTATATGTTGGGGCAAAAAGACAGAAATTCTCTTTATTTTGGGGCAAAACTCAGAAATTTCACTTATTTTGGGGCAAAATTGCAGAAATTTCACTTATTTCAGAAAGAAAAGCAGAAATTTTCTTATTTTGGGGCAAAAAGACAGAAATTTCTTTTATTTTGGTACAAAATTGAAAAAAATTTTCTAATTTTGGGGCAAAAAGGCAGAAACTCCTAATATTTTGTGGCAAAAATGCAGAAATTTCCATTATTTTGAGGTAAAAAGGCTGAAATTCCCCTTATTTGGGTGCTAGAAGGCAGAAATTTCCCTTATTTAAGGAAAAATTGCAGAAATTTCTCTTATTTCAGGGTAATAATTCAGAAATTTCCTTCTTTTGGAGCAAAAAATACAGAAATTCCCTTTGTATTCGGGGAAAAAGTCAAAAATTCCACTTATTTAGAGGCAAAAATGCAGAAATTCCCTTTCTTTTGGCGCAAATATGAAGAAATTTCCCTTTTTTATGGCAAAAAGGTATGCATTCTTCTTATTTTAGGGGAAAAAGGCAGAAATTCCTCGTATTTTGGAGCAAAATTGCAGAAATTCCCCTAATTGTGGGGCAAAAAGACAGAAATTCTCCTTATTTTGAGGCAAAACTCAGAAATTCCACTTATTTTGGGGCAAAATTTTAGAAATTTCCATTATTTTGGGGATAAATTCCAGAAATTTCCATTATTTTGGGGCAAAATTGCAGGAATTTCACTTATTTCAGGGTAATAAGTCAGAAATTTCCCATATTTTGAGGCAAAAATGCAGAAATTCTACTTATTTTGAGGTAAAAAGGCTGAAATTCTCCTTATTTTGGAACAAAAAGGCAGAAATTTCACTTATTTTGGGGCAAAATTGCAGAAATTTCACTTGCTACAAAGAAAAAAGGCAGAAATTTTCCTTAATTTGGGGCAAAAAGGCAGGAATTCCTACTATTTTGTGGCAAAAATGCAGAAATTCCCCTTATTTTGAGGTAAAAAGGCTGAAATTCCCCTTATTTGGAGGCAAAAAGGCAGAAATTTCCCTTATTTTGGGGCAAAATTGCAGAAATTTCACTTATTTCAGGGTAATAAGTCAGAAATTTTCCTTATTTTGGGGCAAAAAAAACAGAAATTCCCTTTGTTTTGGGGGAAAAATACAGAAATTCCACTTATTTAGAGGCTAAAAAGCAGAAATTCACCTTATTTTGGAGCAAAAATGAAGAAATTTCCCTTTTTTATGGCAAAAGGTATGCATTCTTCTTATTTTCGGGCAAAAAGGCAGAAACTCCCCGTATTTTGGAACAAAATTGCAGAAATTCCCCTAATTTTGGGGCAAAAAGGCAGAAATTCCCTATATGTTGGGGAAAAAAGACAGAAATTCTCCTTATTTTGGTGCAAAACTCAGAAATTCCACTTATATTGGGGCAAAATTCCAGAAACTTTTATAATTTTGGGGCAAAATGGCAGAAACTTCACTTATTTTGGGGCAAAATTGCAGAAATTTTACCTATTTCTGGGAAAAAAGGCAGAAATTTTCTTTATTTTTGGGCTAAAAGGCAGAAATTCCTAATATTTTGTGGCAAAAACGCAGAAATTACCCTTATTTTGAGGTAAAAATGCTGAAATTCCCCTTTTTTGGTGGCAAAAGCAGAAATTTTTCTAATTTTGGGGCAAAAGTGCAGAAATTTCACTTACTTCAGAGTAATAAGTCAGAAATTTTCCTTATTTTGGGGCAAAAAAGACAGAAATTCCCTTTTTTTGGGGGGAAAAAGACAGAAATTCCACTTATTTAGAGGCAAAAAAGCAGAAATTCCCCTTATTTTGGAGCAAAAATGAAGAAATTTCCCTTTTTTATGGCAAAAAGTTATGCATTCTTTTTATTTTTGGACAAAAAGGCAGAAATTCTTCGTATTTTGGAGCAAATTGCAGAAATTCCCCTAATTGTGGGGCAAAAAGGCAGAAATTCCCTATATGTTGGGGCAAAAAGACAGAAATTCTCCTTATTTTGGGGCAAAACTCAGAAATTTCACTTATTTTAGAGCAAAATTCCAGAAATTTCTTTTATTTTGGGGCAAAATTGCAGAAATTTGACTTATTTTGGGGCAACATTGCAGAAATTTCACTTATTTCAGGGTAATAAGTCAGAAATTTTCATTATTTTGGGGCAAAAAAAACAGAAATTCCCTTTGTTTTGTGGGAAAAAGACAGAAATTCCACTTATTTAGAGGCAAAAAAGCAGAAATTCGCCTTTTTTTGGAGCAAAACTGCAGAAATTCCCTTAATTGTGGGGCAGAAAGGCAGAAATTCTCTATATCTTGGGGCAAAAAGACAGAAATTCTCCTTATTTTGGGGCAAAATTCAGAAATTTCACTTAATTTTGGGCAAAATTCCAGAAATTTCACTTATTTTAGGGCAAAATTGCAGAAATTTCACTTATTTTGCGGCAAAATTGCAGAAATTTCACTTATTTCAGGGAAAAAAAGTGAAATTTTTTTATTTTTGGGCAAAAAGGCAGAAATTCCTAATATTTTGTGGCAAAAATGCCAAAATTCCCCTTATGTTGAGGTAAAAATGCTGAAATTCCACTTATTTGGGGGCAAAAATGCAGAAATTTTCCTTATTTTGTGGCAAAATTGCGCAAATTACACTTATTTCAGGGTAATAAGTCACAAATTTTTCTTATTTTGGGGCAAAAAAGACAGAAATTATCTTTGTTTTGGGGGAAAAAGACAGAAATTCCACGTATTTAGAGGCAAAAAAGCAGAAATTCCCCTTATTTTTGAGCAAAAATGAAGAAATTTCCTTTTTCTATGGCAAAAATATATGCATTCTTCTTATTTTCGGGCAAAAAGGCAGAAATTCCCTGTATTTTGCAGCAAAATTGCAGAAATTCCTTTAATTTTGGAGAAAATGCAAAAATTCCCTATATGTTAGGGCAAAAAGACAGAAATTCTACTTATTTTGGGGCAGAACTCAGAAATTCTACTTATTTTGGGGCAAAATTCCAGAAATTTCTCTTATTTTGGGGAAAAATTGCACAAATTTTACTTATTTTGTGGCAAAATTGCAGAAATTTCACTTATTTCAGTGAAAAAAAGGCAGAAATTTTCCTTATTTTGGGGAAAAAAGGAAGAAATTCCTAATATTTTGTGGCAAAAATGCAGAAATTTCCCTTATTTTGAGGTAAAAAGGCTGAAATTCCCCTTATTTGGTTGCAAAAAGGCAGAAATTTCCCTTATTTTGCGGCAAAATTGCAGAAATTTCACTTATTTCAGGGTAATAAGTCAGAAATTTTCCTTAATTTGGGGCAAAAGAGACAGAAATTCCCTTTGTTTTCGGGGAAAAAGACAGAAATTCCACTTATTTAGAGGCAAAAGAGCAGAAATACCCATAATTTGGGGCAAAAATGAAGAAATTTCCCTTTTTTATGGCAAAAAGCTATGCATTCTTCTTATTTTCGGGCAAAAAGGCAGAAATTTCCCGGATTTTTGAGCAATATTGCAGAAATTCCCCTAATTGTGGGGCAAAGAGGCAGAAATTCCCTATATGTTGGGGCAAAAAGACAGAAATTCTCCTTATTTTGGGGAGAAACTCAGAAATTCCACTTATTTTGAGGCAAAATATCAGAAATTTCCCTTATTTTGGGGGCAAAATTGGAGAAATTTGACTTATTTTGGGGCAAAATTGCAGACATTTTTCTTATTTCAGAAAAAAAGCAGAAATTTTCTTATTTTGGGGCAAAAAGGCAGAAATTTCTTTTATTTTGGTACAAAATTGCAGAAATTTTTCGTATTTTGGGGCAAAAAGACAGAAATTTCCCATATTTTGGGGCAAAAATGCAGAAATTCCCCTTATTCTATGTAAAAAAGCTGAAATTTCCCTTATTTGGACGCAAAAGGCAGAAATTTCCCTTATTTTGGGGCAAAATTGCAGAAATTTCACTTATTTCAGGGTACTAAGTCAGAAATTTTCCTTATTTTGGGGCAAATAAGACAGAAATTTCCTTTGTTTTAGGGGAAAAAGTCTGAATTTCCACTTATTTAGAGGCAAAAAACCAGAAATTCCCCTTATTTAGGAGTAAAAATGAAAAAATTTCCTTTTTTGTGGCAAAAAGGTATGCATTCTTCTTATTTTTCGGGAAAAAAGGCAGAAATTCCCTGTATTTTGGAGCAAAATTGCAGAAATTCCCGTAATTGTGAGGCAAAAAGGCAGAAATTCCCTATATGTTGAGGCAAAAAAACAGAAATTCTCCTTATTTTAGGGCAAAACTCAGAAATTCCACTTATTTTGGGGCAAAATTCCAGAAATTTCCCTAATTTTGTGGAAAAATTGCAGAAATTTGACTTACTTTGAGGCAAAATTGCAGAAATTTCACTTATTTCAGAAAAAATGCAGAAATTTTCTTATTTTGGGGCAAAAAGGCAGATATTTCTTTTATTTTGGTATAAAATTGCAGAAATTTTTTGTATTTTGGGGCAAAAGGCAGAAATTGCCCATATTTTGGGGCAAAAATGCAGAAATTCCCCTTATTTTGAGGTAAAAAAGCTGAAATTCCCCTTATGTGGGGGCAAAAACGCAGAAATTTTCCTTATTTTGGGGCAAAATTGCAGAAATGTCACTTATTTCAGGGTAATAAGTCAGAAATTTTCCTTATTTTGGGGCAAAAAAGACAGAAATTCCCTTTGTTTTGGGGGAAAAAGACTTAATTTCCACTTATTTAGAGGCAAAAATGCAGAAGTTGCCCTTATTTTGGTGCAAAAATGAAGAAATTTCCTTTTTTTGTATCAAAAACTTATGCATTCTTCTTATTTTTGGCAAAAAGGCAAAAATTCCCCGAATTTTGTAGCAAAATTGCAGTAATTCCCCTAATTGTGGGGCAAAAAGGCAGAAATTCCCTATATGTTGGGGCAATAAGACAGAAATTCTCCTTATTTTAGCGCAAAACTCAGAAATTCCACTTATTTTAGGGCGAAATTTCAGAAATTTTCCTTAATTTGGGGCAAAATTGCAGAAAATTCACTTACTTTGGGGCAAAATTGCAGAAATTTCACTTATTTCAGAAAAAAAGCAGAAATTTTCTTATTTTGGGGAAAAAAGGCAGAAATTTCTTTTATTTTGGTATAAAATTGCAGAAATTTTTTGTATTTTGGGGCAAAAAGGCAGAAATTTCCCATATTGTGTTACAAAAATGCAGAAATACCCCTTATTTAGAGGTATAAATGCTGAAATTCCCCTTATTGGGGGGAAAAAGGCAGAAATTTCCCTTATTTTGGGGCAAAATTGCAGAAATTTCACTTATTTCAGGGTAATAAGTCAGAAATTTTCATTATTTTGGAGCAAAAAAGACAGAAATTCCCTTTGTTTTGCGGGAAAAAGACTGAATTTCCACTTACTTAGAGGAAAAAAAGCAGAAATTCTCTTTATTTTGGAGCAAAAATGAAGAAATTTCTTTTTTTTTGTGGCAAAAAGGTATGCATTCTTCTTATTTTCGGGCAAAAAGGCAGAAATATTCCGTATTTTGGAGCAAAATTGCAGAATTTCCCCTAATTGTGGGGCAAAAAGGCAGAAATTCCTTATATGTTGGGTCAAAAAGTCAGAAATTCTCCTTATTTTGGGGCAAAACTCAGAAATTTCACTTATTTTGGGGAAAAATTGAAGAAATTTCACTTATTTCAGAAAAAAAAATTTTTCTTATTTTGTGGCAAAAAGGCAGAAATTTCTTTTATTTTGGTACAAAATTGCAGAAATTTTTCTTATTTTGGGGGAAAAAGGCAGAAATTTCCCTTATTTTGGAGCAAAAAGGCAGAAATTTCCCTTATTTTGGGGCAAAATGGCAGAAATTTCACTTATTTCAGGGTAATAAGTCAGAAATTTTTCTTATTTTGGGGCAAGAAAGACAGAAATTCCCTTTTTTTTTCGGGAAAAAGATAGAAATTCCACATATTTAGAGGCAAAAAAGCTGAAATTCCCCTTATTTTGGAGCAAAACTGCAGAAATTCTCCTAATTGTGGGGCAAAAAAGCAGAAATTTCCTATATGTTGGGGCAAATAAACAGAGATTTTCCTTATTTTGGGGCAAAACTCAGAAATTCCACTTATTTTGGGTCAAAATTCCAGAAATTTCACTTATTTTGGGGCAAAATTGCAAAAATTTCACTTATTTTGGGGCAAAATTGCAGAAATTTCACTTATTTCAGGGAAAAAAAGCAAAATTTTTTTTATTTTGGGACAAAAAGGCAGAAATTCTTAATATTTTGTGCCAAAAATGCCGAAATTCCCCTTATTTTGAGGTAAAAAGGCTGAAATTGCCCTTATTTATGGGCAAAAAGGCAGAAATTTCCCTTATTTTGCGGCAAAAATTGCACAAATTTCACTTATTTCAGGGTAATAAGTCAGAAATTTTCATTATTTTGGGGCAAAAAAGAAAGGAATTCCTTTTGTTTTGGGGGAAAAAGACAGAAATTCCACTTATTTAGAGGCAAAAAAGCAGAAATTCCCCTTATTTTGGAGCAAAAATGAAGAAATTTCCCTTTTTTATGGAAAAAAATATGCATTCTGCTTATTTTCGCGCGAAAAGGCAGAAATTCCCCGTATTTTGGAGCAAAATTGCAGAACTTCCCCTAATTTTGGGCAAAAAGGCAGAAATTCCCTATATGTTAGGGCAAAAAGACACAAATTCTCATTATTTTGGGGCAAAACTCAGAAATTCCACTTTTTTGGGGCAAAATTCCAGAAATTTCCCTTATTTTGGGGCAAAATTGCAGAAATTTCACTTATTTTGGTGCAAAATTGCAGAAATTTCACTTATTTCAGGTAAAAAAGGCATAAATATTCCTTATTTTGAGGCAAAAAGGCAGAAATTCCTAATATTTTGTGGCAAAAATGCAGAAATTCCCCTTATTTTGTGGTTAAAAGCTGAAATTCCCCGTATTTGGGTGCAAAAAGGCAGAAATTTTCCTTATTTTGGGGCAAAATTGCAGAAATTTCACATATTTCAGGGTAATAAGTAAGAAATTTTCCTTATTTTTGTGCAAAAAAGACAGAAATTTGCTTTGTTTTGGGGAAAAAAAACAGAAATTCCACTTTTAGAGGCAAAAGAGCAGAAATTCTCCTTATTTTGGAGTAAATATGAAGAAATTTCCCTTTTTCATGGCAATAAGTTATGCATTCTTCTCATTTTTGGGCAAAAAGGCAGAAATTCCCCGTATTTTGGAGCAAAATTGCAGAAATTCCCCTAATTGTTTGGAAAAAGGCAAAAATTCCCTATATGTTGGAGCAAAAAGACAGAAATTCTCCTTATTTTTGGGCAAAACTCAGAAATTCCAATTATTTTGGGGCAAAATTCCAGAAATTTCCCTTATTTAGGTGCAAAATTGCAGAAATTTGACTTATTTTGGGGCAAAATTGCAGAAATTTCACTTATTTCAGAAAAAAAAAGCAGAAAATTTTCTTATTTTGGTGTAAAAAAGCAGAAATTTCTTTTATTTTAGTACAAAATTGCAGAAATTTTTTTTATTTTGTTGAAAAAAGGCAGAAATATCCCTTATTTTGTGGCAAAAATTCATAAATTCCCCTTATTTTGAGGTAAAAAGGCTGAAATTCTACTTATTTGGTTGCAAAAAGGCAGAAATTTCCCTTATTTTGGGGCAAAATTGCAGAAATTTCACTTATTTCAGGGTAATAAGTCAGAAATTTTCCTTATTTTGGGGCAAAAAAGACAGAAATTCCCTTTGTTTTGGGGGAAAAAGACTTAATTTCCACTTATTTAGAGGCAAAAAAGCAGAAGTTACTCTTATTTTAGAGCAAAAATGAAGAAATTTCCTTTTTTTGTGGCAAAAAGGTATGCATTCTTCTTATTTTCGGGCAAAAAGGCAGAAATTTCCTGTATTTTGGAGCAAAATTGCAGAAATTCTCCTAATTGTGGGGCAAAAAGGCAGAAAGTCCTTATATGTTGGGGCAAAAAGACAGAAATTCTCCTTATTTTGGGGCAAAACTCAGAAATTTCACTTATTTTGGGGCAAAATTGCAGAAATTTCACTTATTTCAGAAAAAAAATTTTCTTATTTTGGGGAAAAATGCAGAAATTTCTTTTATTTTGGTACAAAATTGCAGAAATATTTCTTATTTTGGGTGAAAAAGGCAGAAATTTTCCTTATTTTGGGGCAAAAGGCAGAAATTTCCCTTATTTTGGGGCAAAATTGCAGAAATTTCACTTATTTCAGTGTAATAAGTTAGAAATTTTCCTTATTTTGGGGCAAAAAAGGCAGAAATTCCCTTTGTTTTCGGAGAAAAAGATAGAAATTCCACTAATTTAGAGGCAAAAAAGCAGAAATTCCCCTTATTTTGGAGCAAAACTGCAGAAATTCCCCTAATTGTAGGGCAAAAAAGCAGAAATTCCCTATATGTTGGGGCAAAAAGACAGAAATTCTCCTTATTTTGGGGCAAAACTCAGAAATTACACTTATTTTGGGGCAAAATTACAGAAATTTTACTTATTTTCGGGCAAAATTGCAGAAATTTCACTTATTTTTTGGGCAAAATTGCAGAAATTTCACTTATTTCAGGAAAAAAAAGCAAAAATTTTCCTTATTTTGGAACAAAAATGCAGGAATTCCTAATATTTTGTAGCAAAAATGCCGAAATTACCCTTATTTTGAGGTAAAAGGCTGAAATTGCCCTTATTTCGGGGCAAAAAGGCAGAAATTTCCCATATATTGCGGCAAAATTGCACAAATTTCACTTATTTCAGGGTAATAAGTCAAAAATTTTCATTATTTTGGGGCATAAAAGACAGGAATTCCCTTTGTTTTGGGGGAAAAAGACAGAAATTCCACTTATTTAGAGGCAAAAAAGCAGAAATTCCCCTTATTTTGGAGCAAAAATGAAGAAATTTCCCTTTTTTATAAAAAAAAAGTATGCATTCTTCTTATTTTCGAGCAAAAAGGCAGAAATTCCCCGTATTTTGGAGCAAAATTGCAGAACTTCATCTAATTTTGGGCAAAAACGCAGAAATTCCCTATATGTTAGGGCAAAAAGACAGAATTTTTACTTATTTTGGGGCAAAACTCAGAAATTCCACTTATTTTGGGTCAAAATTCCAGAAATTTCACTTATTTTGGGGCAAAATTGCAAAAATTTCACTTATTTTGGGGCAAAATTGCAGAAATTTCACTTATTTCAGGGAAAAAAAGCAAAATTTTTTTTTATTTTGGGACAAAAAGGCAGAAATTCTTAATATTTTGTGGCAAAAATGCCGAAATTCCCTTATTTTGAGGTAAAAAGGCTGAAATTGCCCTTATTTATGGGCAAAAAGGCAGAAATTTCCCTTATTTTGCGGCAAAAATTGCACAAATTTCACTTATTTCAGGGTAATAAGTCAGAAATTTTCATTATTTTGGGGCAAAAAAGAAAGGAATTCCTTTTGTTTTGGGGGAAAAAGACAGAAATTCCACTTATTTAGAGGCAAAAAAGCAGAAATTCCCCTTATTTTGGAGCAAAAATGAAGAAATTTCCCTTTTTTATGGAAAAAAATATGCATTCTGCTTATTTTCGCGCGAAAAGGCAGAAATTCCCCGTATTTTGGAGCAAAATTGCAGAACTTCCCCTAATTTTGGGCAAAAAGGCAGAAATTCCCTATATGTTAGGGCAAAAAGACACAAATTCTCATTATTTTGGGGCAAAACTCAGAAATTCCACTTTTTTGGGGCAAAATTCCAGAAATTTCCCTTATTTTGGGGCAAAATTGCAGAAATTTCACTTATTTTGGTGCAAAATTGCAGAAATTTCACTTATTTCAGGTAAAAAAGGCATAAATTTTCCTTATTTTGAGGCAAAAAGGCAGAAATTCCTAATATTTTGTGGCAAAAATGCAGAAATTCCCCTTATTTTGTGGTTAAAAGCTGAAATTCCCCGTATTTGGGTGCAAAAAGGCAGAAATTTTCCTTATTTTGGGGCAAAATTGCAGAAATTTCACATATTTCAGGGCAATAAGTAAGAAATTTTCCTTATTTTTGTGCAAAAAAGACAGAAATTTGCTTTGTTTTGGGGAAAAAAAACAGAAATTCCACTTTTAGAGGCAAAAGAGCAGAAATTCTCCTTATTTTGGAGTAAATATGAAGAAATTTCCCTTTTTCATGGCAATAAGTTATGCATTCTTCTCATTTTTGGGCAAAAAGGCAGAAATTCCCCGTATTTTGGAGCAAAATTGCAGAAATTCCCCTAATTGTTTGGAAAAAGGCAAAAATTCCCTATATGTTGGGGCAAAAAGACAGAAATTCTCCTTATTTTTGGGCAAAACTCAGAAATTCCAATTATTTTGGGGCAAAATTCCAGAAATTTCCCTTATTTAGGTGCAAAATTGCAGAAATTTGACTTATTTTGGGGCAAAATTGCAGAAATTTCACTTATTTCAGAAAAAAAAGCAGAAAATTTTCTTATTTTGGTGTAAAAAAGCAGAAATTTCTTTTATTTTAGTACAAAATTGCAGAAATTTTTTTTATTTTGTTGAAAAAAGGCAGAAATATCCCTTATTTTGTGGCAAAAATTCATAAATTCCCCTTATTTTGAGATAAAAAGGCTGAAATTCTACTTACTTGGTTGCAAAAAGGCAGAAATTTCCCTTATTTTGTGGCAAAATTGCAGAAATTTCACTTATTTCAGGGTAATAAGTCAGAAATTTTCCTTATTTTGGGGCAAAAAAGACAGAAATTCCCTTTGTTTTGGGGGAAAAAGACTTAATTTCCACTTATTTAGAGGCAAAAAAGCAGAAGTTACTCTTATTTTAGAGCAAAAATGAAGAAATTTCCTTTTTTTGTGGCAAAAAGGTATGCATTCTTCTTATTTTCGGGCAAAAAGGCAGAAATTTCCTGTATTTTGGAGCAAAATTGCAGAAATTCTCCTAATTGTGGGGCAAAAAGGCAGAAAGTCCTTATATGTTGGGGCAAAAAGACAGAAATTCTCCTTATTTTGGGGCAAAACTCAGAAATTTCACTTATTTTGGGGCAAAATTGCAGAAATTTCACTTATTTCAGAAAAAAAATTTTCTTATTTTGGGGAAAAATGCAGAAATTTCTTTTATTTTGGTACAAAATTGCAGAAATATTTCTTATTTTGGGTGAAAAAGGCAGAAATTTTCCTTATTTTGGGGCAAAAGGCAGAAATTTCCCTTATTTTGGGGCAAAATTGCAGAAATTTCACTTATTTCAGTGTAATAAGTTAGAAATTTTCCTTATTTTGGGGCAAAAAAGGCAGAAATTCCCTTTGTTTTCGGAGAAAAAGATAGAAATTCCACTAATTTAGAGGCAAAAAAGCAGAAATTTCCCTTATTTTGGAGCAAAACTGCAGAAATTCCCCTAATTGTAGGGCAAAAAAGCAGAAATTCCCTATATGTTGGGGCAAAAAGACAGAAATTCTCTTTATTTTGGGGCAAAACTCAGAAATTACACTTATCTTGGGGCAAAATTCCAGAAATTTTACTTATTTTTGGGCAAAATTGCAGAAATTTCACTTATTTTTTGGGCAAAATTGCAGAAATTTCACTTATTTCAGGAAAAAAAGCAAAAATTTTCCTTATTTTGGAACAAAAAGGCAGGAATTCCTAATATTTTGTAGCAAAAATGCCGAAATTACCCTTATTTTGAGGTAAAAGGCTGAAATTGCCCTTATTTCGGGGCAAAAAGGCAGAAATTTCCCATATATTGCGGCAAAATTGCACAAATTTCACTTATTTCAGGGTAATAAGTCAAAAATTTTCATTATTTTGGGGCATAAAAGACAGGAATTCCCTTTGTTTTGGGGGAAAAAGACAGAAATTCCACTTATTTAGAGGCAAAAAAGCAGAAATTCCCCTTATTTTGGAGCAAAACTCAGAAATTCCACTTATTTTGGGGCAAAATTCCAGAAATTTATTTTATTTTGGGGCAAAATTGCAGAAATTTCACTTATTTTGGGGCAAAATTGCAGAAATTTTACTTATTTCAAGGAAAAAAGGCAGAAATTTTCCTTATTTTGGGGCAAAAAGGCAGAAATTCCCCTTATTTTGAGGTAAAAAGGATGAAATTCCCCGTATTTGGGGGCAAAAAGGCAGAAATTTTCCTTATTTTGGGGCAAAATTGCAGAAATTTCACTTATTTCAGGGTAATAAGTAAGAAATATTCCTTATTTTGGGGCAAAAAAGACAGAAATTCCCTTTGTTTTGGGAAAAAAAAGACAGAAATTCCACTTTTAGAGGCAAAAAAGCAGAAATTCTCCTTATTTTAGAGTAAAAATGAAGAAATTTCCGTTTTTTATGGCAAAAAGTTATGCATTCTTCTCATTTTTGGGCAAAAAGGCAGAAATTCTTGTATTTTGGAGCAAAATTGCAGAAATCCCCCTAATTGTTGGGCAAAAAGGGAGAAATTCCCTATATGTTGGGGCAAAAAGACAGAAATTCTCCTTATTTTTGGGCAAAACTCAGAAATTCCACTTATTTTGGGGCAAAATTCCAGAAATTTCCCTTATTTAGTGTAAAATTGCAGAAATTTGACTTATTTTGGGGCAAAATTGCAGAAATTTCACTTATTTCAGAAAAACAAAGCAGAAATTTTCTTATTTTGGGGCAAAAAAGCAGAAATTTCTTTTATTTTGGTACAAAATTGCAGAAATTTTTCTTATTTTGGGGAAAAAAGGCAGAAATTTCCCTTATTTTGGGGCAAAAATGCATAAATTCCCCTTATTTTGAGGTAAAAAGTTTGAAACTATCCTTATTTGGGTGCAAAAAGGCAGAAATTTCCTTTATTTTGAGGCAAAATTGCAGAAATTTCAATTATTTCAGGGTTAATAGCAGAAATTTTCCTTATTTTGGGGCAAAAAAGACAGAAATTCCCTTTGTTTTGTGGGAAAAAGAAAGAAATTCCACTTATTTAGAGGCAAAACAGCAGAAATTCCCATTATTTTGGAGCAAAACTGCAGAAAGTCCCCTAATTGTGGGGCAAAAAGGCAGTAATTCCCTATATGGTGGGGGAAAAAGACAGAAATTCTTTTTATTTTGTGGCAAAACTCAGAAATTCCACTTATTTTGGGGCAAAATTCCAGAAATTTCACATATATTGGGGCAAAATTGCAAAAATTTCACTTATTTTGGGGCAAAATTGCAGAAACTTCACTTATTTCAGGGAAAAAAGGCAGAAATTTTCCTTATTTTGGGGCAAAAGGCAGAAAATCCTAATATTTTGTGGCAAAAATTCAGAAATTCCCCTACTTTTAAGGTAAAAAGGCTGAAATTTCTTTATTTGGGGGCAAAAAAGCAGAAATTTCACTTATTTTGGGGCAAAACTCAGAAATTTCACTTATTTTTGGGCAAAATTTCAGAAATTTCACTTATTTCAGAAAAAAAAGCAGAAATTTTTTTATTTTGGGGCAAAAAGGCAGAAATTTCTTTAGTATTGGTACAAAATTACAGAAATTTTTCTAATTTTGGGGGAAAAAGGCAGATATTTCCCGAATTGTGGGGCAAAAAGGCAGAAATTCCCTATATGTTTGGGCAAAAAGACAGAAATTATTCTTATTTTGGGGCAAAGCTCAGATATTTCACTTATTTTGGGGCACTATTGCAGAAATTTCACTTATTCTGTGGCAAAATTGCAGAAATTTCACTTATTTCGAGGAAAAAAGTCAGAAATTTTCCTTATTTTGGGGCAAAAAAGACAGAAATTCCCTTTGTTTTGGGGGAAAAAGACAGAAATTCCACTTATTTAGAGGCAAAAAAGCAGAAAATCCCCTTATTTTGGAGCAAAAATGAAGAAATTTCCCTTTTTTATAGAAAAAAGGTATGCATTCTTAATATTTTTGGGCAAAAAGGCAGAAATTCCCCGAATTGTGGGGCAAAAAGGCAGAAATTCCCTATATGTTGGGGCAAAAAGAAAGAAATTCTCCTTATTTTGGGGCAAAACTCAGAAATTTCACTTATTTTGGGGCAATATTGCAGAAATTTCACTTATTTCAGAAAAAAAGCAGAAATTTCCTTATTTTGAAGCAAAAAGGCAGAAACTTCTTTTATTTTGGTACAAAATTGCAGAATTTTTTTTATTTTGGGGCAAAAATGCTGAAATTTCCCATATTTTGTGGCAAAAATGCAGAAATTCCCCTTATTTTGAGGTAAAAAGGCTGAAATTCCCCTTATTTGGGGGCAAAAAGGCAGAAATTTCTCTTATTTGTGGCAAAATTGCAGAAATTTCACTTATTTCAGGGTAATAAGTCAGAAATTTTCTCTGTTTTGGGGCAAAAAATACAGAAATTCCCTTTGTTTTGGGGGAAAAAGTCAGAAATTTCACTTATTTATAGGCAAAAAAGAAGAAATTCCCCTTATTTTAAAACAAAAATGAAGAAATTTCCCTTTTTATGGCAAAAATGTATGCATTCTTCTTATTTTTGGGCAAAAAAGCAGAAATTCCCCGTATTTTAGAGCAAAATTGCAGAAATTCCCCTAATTGTGGGGCAAAAAGGCAGAAATTCCCTATATGTTAGGGCAAAAACACAGAAATTCTCTTTATTTTGGGGCAAAACTCAGAAATTCCACTTATTTTGGGGCAAAATTCCAGAAAATTCACATATTTTGGCGCAAAATTGCAGAAATTTCACTTATTTCAGGGAAAAATTCAGAAATTTTCCTTATTTTGGGGCAAAAAAGACAGAAATTCCCTTTGTTTTGTGGGAAAAAGACAGAAATTCCACGTATTTAGAGGCAAAAAAGCAGAAATTCCCCTTATTTTGGAGCATAAATGAAGAAATTTCCCTTTTTTTATGGAAAAAAGATATGCATTCTTATTATTTTTGGGCAAAAAGGCAGAAATTCCCCGTATTTTGGAGAAAAATTGCAGAAATTCCCCTAATTGTGGAGCAAAAAGGCAGAAATTCCCTATATGTTGGGGCAAAAAGACAGAAATTCTCCTTATTTTCGGTCAAAACTCAGAAATTCCACTTATTTTGGGGCAATATTGCAGAAATTTCACTTATTTAAGAAAAAAAAGCAGAAATTTCCTTATTTTGAGGCAAAAAGGCAGAAATTTCTTTTATTTTGGTACAAAATTGCAGAAATTTTTTTTATTTTGGGGCAAAAAGGCAGAAATTTCCCATATTTTGTGGCAAAAATGCAGAAATTCCCCTTATTTGAGGTAAAAAGGCTGAAATTTCCCTTATTTGGGGGCAAAAAGGCAGAAATTTCTCTTATTTCGAGCAAAATTGCAGAAATTTCACTTATTTCAGTGTAATAAATCAGAAATTTTCTTTATTTTGTTTCAAAAAATACAGAAATTCCCTTTGTTTTGGGGAAAAAAAAAGACAGAAATTCCACTCATTTATAGGCAAAAAAGCAGAAATTCCCCTTATTTTAAAGCAAAAATGAAGGAATTTCCCTTTTTTATGGCAAAAAGGTATGCATTCTTCTTATTTTCGGGCAAAAAGGCAGAAATTACTCGTATTTTGGAGCAAAATTGTAGAAATTCCCCTAATTGTGGGGCAAAAAGGCAGAAATTCCCTATATGTTGGGGCAAAAATACAGAAATTCTCCTTATTTTGGGCCAAAACTCAGAAATTCCACTTATTTTGGGGCAAAATTCCAGAAATTTCCCTTATTTTGGGGCAAAATTCCAGAAATTTCCCTTATTTTGGGGCAAAATTGCAAAAATTTAACTTATTTTGGGGCAAAATTGCAGAAATTTCACTTATTTCATGGAAAAAATGCAGAAATTTTCTTTATTTTGGGGCAAAAAGGCAGAAATTCCTAATATTTTGTGGCAAAAATGCAGAAATTCCCCTTATTTTGAGGTAAAAATGCTGAAATACCCGTATTTGGGGGCAAAAAGACAGAAATTTCCATTATTTTGGGGCAAAATTGCAGAAATTTCACTTATTTCAGGGTAATAAGTCAGAAATTTTTCTTATTTTGGAGCAAAAAAGACAGAAATTCCCTTTGTTTTGGGGGAAAAAGACAGAAATTCCACTTATTTAGAGGCAAAAAAGAAATTCTCCTTATTTTGGAGCAAAACTGCAGAAATTTCCCTAATTGTGGGGCAAAAAGGCAGAAATTCCCTATATGTTGGGGCAAAAAGACAGAAATTCTCCTTATTTTGGGGCAAAACTCAGAAATTCCACTTATTTTGGGACAAACTTCTAGAAATTTCACTTATTTTGAGGCAAAATTGCAGAACTTTCACTTATTTTGGGGGCAAAATTGCAGAAATTTCATTTATTTCAGAAAAAAAGCAGAAATTTTTTTTTGGGGGCAAAAACGCAGAAATTTTTTTTATTTTGGTACAAAATTGCAGAAATTTTTCTTACTTTGGTACAAAAAGGCAGAAATATCCCATATTTTGTAGCAAAATGCAAACATTCCCCTTTTTTTGAGGTTAAAGGCTGAAATTCCCTTATTTGAGGGCAAAAAAGCAGAAATTTCACTTATTTTGGGGCAAAATTGCAGAAATTTCACTTATTTCAGGGAAAAAAGTCAGAATTTTTTTTTATTTTGGGGCAAAAAAGACAGAAATTCCCTTTGTTTTCGGGGAAAAAGACAGAAATTCCACTTATTTAGAGGCAAAAAGCAGAAATTCCCCTTATTTTGAAGCAAAAATGAAGAAATTTCCCTTTTTTATGGCAAAAAGGTATGCATTCTGCTTATTTTCGGGCAAAAAGGCAGAAATTCCTCGTATTTTTGAGCAAAATTGCAGAAATTCCCCTAATTGGGGGGCAACAATGCAGAAATTCCCTATATGTTGGGGCAAAAAGAGAGAAATTCTCCTTATTTTGGGGCAAAACTCAGAAATTTCACTTATTTTGGGGCAAAATTGCAGAAATTTCACTTATTTTAAGGCAAAATTGCAGAAATTTCATTTATTTCAGAAAAAAAGGAGAAAGTTTCTTCTTTGGGGGCAAAAAGGCAGAAATTTTTTTATTTTGGTACAAAATTGCAGAAATTTTTCTTATTTTGGGGCAAAAATTCAGAAATATCCCATATTTTGGGGCAAAATGCAGACATTCCTTTTATTTTTAGGTAAAAAGGCTGAAATTCCCTTATTTGGGGGCAAAAAAGCAGAAATTTCACTTATTTTGGGGCAAAATTGCAGAAATTTCACTTATTTCAAGGAAAAAAGTCAGAAATTTTTTTTATTTTGGGGCAAAAATAACAGAAATTCCCTTTGTTTTGGGGGAAAACGACAGAAATTCCACTTATTTAGAGGCAAAAAGCAGAAATTCCCCTTATTTTGAAGCAAAAATGAAGAAATTTCCCTTTTTTATGGCAAAAAGGTATGCATTCTGCTTATTTTCGGGCAAAAAGGCAGAAATTCCTCGTATTTTTGAGCAAAATTGCAGAAATTCCCCTAATTGGGGGGCAAAAATGCAGAAATTCCCTATATGTTGGGGCAAAAAGAGAGAAATTCTCCTTATTTTGGGGCAAAACTCAGAAATTCCACTTATTTTGGGGCAAAATTCCAGAAATTTCCCTTATTTTGGGGCAAAATTGCAGAAATTTAACTTATTTCAGGGAAAAAACTCAGAAATTTTCCTTATTTTGGGGCAAAAAGGCAGAAATTCCTAATATTTTGTGACAAAAATGCAGAAATTCCTCTCATTTTGAGGTAAAAAAGCTGAAATTCCCTTTTGTTGAAGGCAAAAAGGCAGAAATTTTTCTTATTTTGGGGCCAAATTGCAGAAATTTCACTTATTTCAGGGTAATAAGTCAGAAATTTTCTCTGTTTTGGGGCAAAAAATACAGAAATTCCCTTTATTTTGGGGGAAAGAGTCAGAAATTTCACTTATTTATAGGCAAAAAAGAAGAAATTCCCCTTATTTTAAAACAAAAATGAAGAAATTTCCCTTTTTATGGCAAAAATGTATGCATTCTTCTTATTTTTGGGCAAAAAAGCAGAAATTCCCTGTATTTTAGAGCAAAATTGCAGAAATTCCCCTAATTGTGGGGCAAAAAGGCAGAAATTCCCTATATGTTAGGGCAAAAACACAGAAATTCTCTTTATTTTGGGGCAAAACTCAGAAATTCCACTTATTTTGGGGCAAAATTCCAGAAAATTCACATATTTTGGCGCAAAATTGCAGAAATTTCACTTATTTCAGGGAAAAATTCAGAAATTTTCCTTATTTTGGGGCAAAAAAGACAGAAATTCCCTTTGTTTTGTGGGAAAAAGACAGAAATTCCACGTATTTAGAGGCAAAAAAGCAGAAATTCCCCTTATTTTGGAGCATAAATGAAGAAATTTCCCTTTTTTTATGGAAAAAAGATATGCATTCTTATTATTTTTGGGCAAAAAGGCAGAAATTCCCCGTATTTTGGAGAAAAATTGCAGAAATTCCCCTAATTGTGGAGCAAAAAGGCAGAAATTCCCTATATGTTGGGGCAAAAAGACAGAAATTCTCCTTATTTTCGGTCAAAACTCAGAAATTCCACTTATTTTGGGGCAATATTGCAGTAATTTCACTTATTTAAGAAAAAAAAGCAGAAATTTCCTTATTTTGAGGCAAAAAGGCAGAAATTTCTTTTATTTTGGTACAAAATTGCAGAAATTTTTTTTATTTTGGGGCAAAAAGGCAGAAATTTCCCATATTTTGTGGCAAAAATGCAGAAATTCCCCTTATTTGAGGTAAAAAGGCTGAAATTTCCCTTATTTGGGGGCAAAAAGGCAGAAATTTCTCTTATTTCGAGCAAAATTGCAGAAATTTCACTTATTTCAGTGTAATAAATCAGAAATTTTCTTTATTTTGTTTCAAAAAATACAGAAATTCCCTTTGTTTTGGGGAAAAAAAAGACAGAAATTCCACTCATTTATAGGCAAAAAAGCAGAAATTCCCCTTATTTTAAAGCAAAAATGAAGGAATTTCCCTTTTTTATGGCAAAAAGGTATGCATTCTTCTTATTTTCGGGCAAAAAGGCAGAAATTACTCGTATTTTGGAGCAAAATTGTAGAAATTCCCCTAATTGTGGGGCAAAAAGGCAGAAATTCCCTATATGTTGGGGCAAAAATACAGAAATTCTCCTTATTTTGGGCCAAAACTCAGAAATTCCACTTATTTTGGGGCAAAATTCCAGAAATTTCCCTTATTTTGGGGCAAAATTCCAGAAATTTCCCTTATTTTGGGGCAAAATTGCAAAAATTTAACTTATTTTGGGGCAAAATTGCAGAAATTTCACTTATTTCATGGAAAAAATGCAGAAATTTTCTTTATTTTGGGGCAAAAAGGCAGAAATTCCTAATATTTTGTGGCAAAAATGCAGAAATTCCCCTTATTTTGAGGTAAAAATGCTGAAATACCCGTATTTGGGGGCAAAAAGACAGAAATTTCCATTATTTTGGGGCAAAATTGCAGAAATTTCACTTATTTCAGGGTAATAAGTCAGAAATTTTTCTTATTTTGGAGCAAAAAAGACAGAAATTCCCTTTGTTTTGGGGGAAAAAGACAGAAATTCCACTTATTTAGAGGCAAAAAAGAAATTCTCCTTATTTTGGAGCAAAACTGCAGAAATTTCCCTAATTGTGGGGCAAAAAGGCAGAAATTCCCTATATGTTGGGGCAAAAAGACAGAAATTCTCCTTATTTTGGGGCAAAACTCAGAAATTCCACTTATTTTGGGGCAAACTTCCAGAAATTTCACTTATTTTGAGGCAAAATTGCAGAACTTTCACTTATTTTGGGGGCAAAATTGCAGAAATTTCATTTATTTCAGAAAAAAAGCAGAAATTTTTTTTTTGGGGGCAAAAACGCAGAAATTTTTTTTTATTTTGGTACAAAATTGCAGAAATTTTTCTTACTTTGGTACAAAAAGGCAGAAATATCCCATATTTTGTAGCAAAATGCAAACATTCCCCTTTTTTTGAGGTTAAAGGCTGAAATTCCCTTATTTGAGAGCAAAAAAGCAGAAATTTCACTTATTTTGGGGCAAAATTGCAGAAATTTCACTTATTTCAGGGAAAAAAGTCAGAATTTTTTTTTTATTTTGGGGCAAAAAAGACAGAAATTCCCTTTGTTTTCGGGGAAAAAGACAGAAATTCCACTTATTTAGAGGCAAAAAGCAGAAATTCCCCTTATTTTGAAGCAAAAATGAAGAAATTTCCCTTTTTTATGGCAAAAAGGTATGCATTCTGCTTATTTTCGGGCAAAAAGGCAGAAATTCCTCGTATTTTTGAGCAAAATTGCAGAAATTCCCCTAATTGGGGGGCAACAATGCAGAAATTCCCTATATGTTGGGGCAAAAAGAGAGAAATTCTCCTTATTTTGGGGCAAAACTCAGAAATTTCACTTATTTTGGGGCAAAATTGCAGAAATTTCACTTATTTTAAGGCAAAATTGCAGAAATTTCATTTATTTCAGTAAAAAAGGAGAAAGTTTCTTCTTTGGGGGCAAAAAGGCAGAAATTTTTTTATTTTGGTACAAAATTGCAGAAATTTTTCTTATTTTGGGGCAAAAATTCAGAAATATCCCATATTTTGGGGCAAAATGCAGACATTCCTTTTATTTTGAGGTAAAAAGGCTGAAATTCCCTTATTTGGGGGCAAAAAAGCAGAAATTTCACTTATTTTGGGGCAAAATTGCAGAAATTTCACTTATTTCAAGGAAAAAAGTCAGAAATTTTTTTTATTTTGGGGCAAAAATAACAGAAATTCCCTTTGTTTTGGGGGAAAACGACAGAAATTCCACTTATTTAGAGGCAAAAAGCAGAAATTCCCCTTATTTTGAAGCAAAAATGAAGAAATTTCCATTTTTTATGGCAAAAAGGTATGCATTCTGCTTATTTTCGGGCAAAAAGGCAGAAATTCCTCGTATTTTTGAGCAAAATTGCAGAAATTCCCCTAATTGGGGGGCAAAAATGCAGAAATTCCCTATATGTTGGGGCAAAAAGAGAGAAATTCTCCTTATTTTGGGGCAAAACTCAGAAATTCCACTTATTTTGGGGCAAAATTCCAGAAATTTCCCTTATTTTGGGGCAAAATTGCAGAAATTTCACTTATTTCAGGGAAAAAACTCAGAAATTTTCCTTATTTTGGGGCAAAAAGGCAGAAATTCCTAATATTTTGTGACAAAAATGCAGAAATTCCTCTCATTTTGAGGTAAAAAAGCTGAAATTCCCTTTTGTTGAAGGCAAAAAGGCAGAAATTTTTCTTATTTTGGGGCCAAATTGCAGAAATTTCACTTATTTCAGGGTAATAAGTCAGAAATTCCCCTAATTGTGGGGCAAAAAAGTAGAAATTCCCTATATGTTGGAGCAAAAATACAGAAATTCTCTTTATTTTGGGGCAAAACTCGAACATTCCACTTATTTTGGGGCAAAATTCCAGAAATTTCCCTTATTTTGGGGCAAAATTGCAGAAATTTCACTTATTTCAGAAAAAAAAAAACAGAAATTTTCTTATTTTGGGGCAAAAAGGCAGAAATTTTCCTTATTTTGTGGTAAAAAGTCTGTAATTCCCCTTATTTTGGCGCAAAAAGGCAGAAATTTCCCTTATTTTGGGGCAAAATTGCAGAAATTTCACTTATTTCAAGGTAATAAGTCAGAAATTTTCCTTATTTTGGGGCAAAAAAAAACAGAAATTCCCTTTATTTTGAGGTAAAAAGGCTGAAATTCCCCTTATTTGGGGGCAAAAAGGCAGAAATTTCTCTTATTTTGGGGCAAAATTGCAGAAATTTAACTTATTTCAGGGAAAAAAAGCAGAAATTTTCTTATTTTGGGGCAAAAAGGCAGAAATTTCTTTTATTTTGTTACAAAATTGCAGAAATTTTTCTTATTTTGGGCAAAAAGTTAGAAATTTCCCATCTTTTGGGTCAAAAATGAAGAAATTCCCCTTATTTTGAGGTAAAAAGGCTGAAATTTCCCTTATTTGGTGGCAAAAAGTAAGAAATTCCCCTTATTTGGGCCAAAAAGCAGACATTTCACTTATTTTGGGGAAAAATTTTAGAAATTTAACTTATTTCAGGGCAAAAAGGCAGAAATTCCTAATATTTTGTGGCAAAAATGCAGAAATTTCCCTTATTTTGAGGTAAAAAACTGAAATTCCCCTTATTTGGGGGCAAAAAGGCAGAAATTTCCCTTATTTTGTGGCAAAATTGCAGAAATTTCACTTATTTCAGGGTAATAAGTCAGAAATTTTCCTTATTTTGGGGCAAAAAAGACAGAAATTCCTTTTGTTTTGGGGGAAAAAGACAGAAATTCCACTTATTTAGTGGCAAAAAAGCAGAAATTCTCCTTATTTTGGAGCAAAAATGAAGAAAATTCCGTTTTTATGGCAAAAAGGTATGAATTCTTCTTATTTTCGGCAAAAAGGCAGATATTCCCCGTATTTTGGAGCAAAATTGCTGAAATTCCCCTAATTGTGGGGCAAAAAGGCAGAAATTCCCTATATGTTGAGGCAAAAATACAGAAATTCTCTTTATTTTGGGGCAAAACTCAGAAATTCCACTAAGTTTGGGGCAAAATTTCAGAAATTTCACTTACTTCAGGGAAAAAGGCAGAAATTATCCTTAATTTGGGGCAAAAAGGCAGAAATACCTAATATTTTGTGGCAAAAATGCAGAAATTCCCCTTATTTTGAGGTAAAAAAGGTGAAATTCCCCTTATTTGTGGACAAAAATGCAAAAATTTTCCTTATTTTTGTGCAAAATTGCAGAAATTTCACTTATTTCAGGGTAATAAGTCAGAAATTTTTCTTATTTTGGTGCAAAAAAGACAGAAAATCCCTTTGTTTTGGGGGAAAAAGACAGAAATTCCACTTATTTAGTGGCAAAAAAGCAGAAATTCCCCTTATTTTGAAGCAAAAATGAAGAAATTTCCTCTTTTTAAGGCAAAAAGGTATGCATTCTTCTTATTTTCGGGCAAAAAGGCAGAAAATCCCCGTATTTTAAAGCAAAATTGCAAAAATTCCCCTAATTGTGGGGGAAAAATGCAGAAATTCCCTATATGTTGGGGCAAAAAGACAGAAATTCACCTTATTTTGGGGCAAAATTCAGAAATTCCACTTCTTTTGGGGCAACATTGCAGAAATTTCCCTTATTCTGGGGAAAAATTGCAGAAATTTCACTTCTTTTGGGCAAAATTGAAGAAATTTCACTTATTTCAGGGAAAAAAAAGAAATTTTGTTATTTTGTGGCAAAAAGGCAGAAATTCCCCTTATTTTGAGGTAAAAATGCTGAAATTCCCCTTATTTGGGGGCAAAAAGGCAGAAATATCCCTTATTTTAGGGCAAAATTGCAGAAATTTCACTTATTTCAGGGTAATAAGTCAGAAAATCCCCTTAATTTGGGGCAAAAAAGACAGAAAGTCCCTTTGTTTTTGGGGAAAAAGACAGAAATTTCACATATTTAGATGCAAAAAGGCAGATATTTCCTTTATTTTGGAGCAACAAAGATGAAATTTCCCTTTTTATGGCAAAAAGGTATGCATTCCCATTATTTTCGGGCAAGGAGGCAGAAATTCCCCGTATTTCGGAGCAAAATTGCAGAAATTCCCCTAAATTTGGGGAAAAAGGCAGAAGTTCCCTTTATTTTGGGGCAAAAATCATAAATTCCTTTTTTTTGGGGCAAAATTTAAGAAATTTCCTTTATTTTGGGGCAAAATTGCAGGAATTTACCTTATTTGGGGCAAAATTGCAGAAATTTTTCTTATTTGGGGCAAAATTGCAGAAATTTCACTTATTTTCAGGTAAAAAGGCTGAAATTTCCTTTATTTTGGGGCAAAAAGAGAGAAATTCCCCTTATTTTGGAGCAAAATTGCAGAAAATCCCCTAATTTTGGGGCAAAAATCAGAAAATCTCTTTATTTTGGGGCAAAATTCAAGAATTTTCCTTTATTTTGGGGCAAAATTGGAGGAATTTACCTTATTTTTGGGCAAAATTGCAGAAATTTCACTTATTTGGGGCAAAATTGCAGAAATTTCACTTATTTTCAGAAAAAAGGGCTGATATTTCCTTTATTTGGGGCTAAAAGGGAGAAATTCCTCTTATTTTCGGGCAAAATTGCAGAAATTTCTATTATTATGGGGAAAAATTGCAGAAATTTTCCTTATTTTAGTGCAAAATTGGAGAAATTTCACTTATTTCAAAGAAAAAAAGCAAAAATTTTTCTTATTTTGGGGCAAAAAGGCAAAAATTCCCATTATTATGGGGCAAAAACGCAGAAATTCGACTTATTTTGGGGTAAAATTGCAGAAATTCCCCTAATTTTGGGGGAAAAGGCAGAAATTCCCTTTATTTTGGGGCAAAAATCATAAATTCCCCTTATTTTGGGGCAAATTTCAAGAAATGTCCATTAATTTGTGGCAAAAAGGCAGAAATTCACCTTATTTTGGGGAAAAATTGCAGAAATTTCACATATTTCAGGGCAAAAAGGCAGAAATTTCCCTTATTTTGGGGCAAAATTGCAGAAATTTTACATATTTCAGTGTAATAAGTCAGAAATTCCCCTTATTTTGAGGCAAAAAATACAGAAATTCCCTTTGTTTTGAGGGAAAAAGACAGAAATTCCACTTATTTAGAGGCAAAAAGGCAGAAATTTTCTTTATTTTGGAGCAAAAATGAAAATTTCCCTTTTTTATGGCAAAAAGTTATGCATTCCCTTTATTTTCGGGAAAAAGGCAGAAATTCCCCGTATTTTGGAGCATAATTGCAGAAATTCTTCTAGATGTGGTGCATAAAGAAAGAAATTCCCTATATGTTGTGGGAAAAGACAGAAATTCTCCTTATTTTGGGGCAAAACTCAGAATTTCCACTTATTTTGGGGCAAAATTCCAGAAATTTCCCTTTTTTGGGGCAAAATTGCAGAAATTTCACTTATTTTGGGGCGAAATTGCAGCAATTTCACTTATTTCTGGGAAAAAGGGCAGAAATTTTTCCTTATTTTGGGGCAAAAAGGCAGAAATTTCTAATAATTTGTGGCAAAAATGCAGAAATTCCCCTTATTTTGAGGTAAAAAGGCTGCAATCCCATTATTTGGGGGCAAAAAGGCAGAAATTTCCCTTATTTTGGGGCAAAATTGCAGAAATTTCACTTATTTAGAGGCAAAAAGACAGAAATTCTTCTTATTTCGGGGCAAAACTTAGAAATTCCACTTATTTTTGGGCAAAATTCCAGAAATTTCCCTTATTTTGGGGCAAAATTGCAGAAATTTCACTTATTTTGGGGCAAAATTGCAGCAATTTCACTTATTTCACGGAAAAAAGGCACAAATTTTCCTTATTTTGGGGCAAAAAGGCAGAAATTCCTAATATTTTGTGGCAAAAATGCAGAAATTCCCCTTATTTTGAGGTAAAAAGGCTGAAATTCCCCTTATTTGGGGGCTAAGAGGCAGAAATTTCCCTTATTTTGGGGCAAAATTGCAGAAATTTTACTTATTTCAGGGAAAAAAGTTAGAAATTTTACTTATTTTGGGTCAAAAACGCAGGAATTCCCCTTATTTTGAGGTAAAAATGCTGAAATTCCCCTTATTTGAAGGCAAAGAGGCAGAAATTTCTTTTATTTTGGGGCAAAATTGCAGAAATTTCACTTATTTTAGGGTAATAAGTCAGAAATTCCCCTTATTTTGGGGCAAAAAAGACAGAAATTCCCTTTGTTTTGGAGGAAAAGACAGAAATTCCACTTATTTAGAGGCAAAAAGGCAGAAATTTCCCTTATTTTGGAGCAAAAATGAAGAAATTTACCTTTTTAAGGCAAAAAGGTATGCATTCCCCTTACTTTCGGGATAAAAAGCAGAAATTCCCCGTATTTTGAAGCAAAATTGCAGAAATTCTCATAATTTTCGGGCAAAAAGGCAGAAATTCTCCTTATTTTGGGGCAAAAAGACAGAAAATCTCCTTTTTTCGGGAGCTCACAGTCAGAAATTTTCCTTATTTTGGGGCAAAATTACAGAAATTTCCTTTACATTGGGGCAAAATTGCAGAAATTTCTCTTATTTTGGGGCAAAATTGCAGAAATTTCACTTATTTCAGGGTAATAAGTCAGAAATTCCCGTTATTTTGGAACAAAAAAAGACAGAAATTCCCTTTGTTTTGGAGGAAAAGACAGAAATTCCACTTATTTAGAGGCAAAAAGGCAGAAATTTCACTTATTTTGGAGCAAAAATGAAGAAATTTACCTTTTTATGGCAAAAAGGTATGCATTCCCCTTACTTTCGGGATAAAAAGCAGAAATTCCCCGTATTTTGAAGCAAAATTGCAGAAATTCTCATAATTTTCGGGCAAAAAGGCAGAAATTCTCCTTATTTTGGGGCAAAAAGACAGAAAATCTCCTTTTTTCGGGAGCTCACAGTCAGAAATTTTCCTTATTTTGGGACAAAATTACAGAAATTTCCTTTACATTGGGGCAAAATTGCAGAAATTTCTCTTATTTTGGGGCAAAATTGCAGAAATTTCACTTATTTCAGGGTAATAAGTCAGAAATTCCCGTTATTTTGGAACAAAAAAAGACAGAAATTCCCTTTGTTTTGGAGGAAAAGACAGAAATTCCACTTATTTAGACGCCAAAAGGCAGAAATTTCCCTTATTTTGGAGCAAAAATGAAGAAATTTACCTTTTTATGGCAAAAAGGTATGCATCCCCCTTACTTTCGGGATAAAAAGCAGAAATTCCCCGTATTTTGAAGCAAAATTGCAGAAATTCTCATAATTTTCAGGCAAAAAGGCAGAAATTCTTATTTTGGAGAAAAGACAGAAAATTTCCTTTTTCTGGAGCAAACAGTCAGAAATTTCCCTTATTTTGGAGGAAAATTGCTAAAATTTCTTTTACATTGGGGCAAAATTGCAGAAATTTTTTTTAATTTGGAGCAAAATTGCAGAAATTCCCCTTTTTGTGGGGCAAAAAGGCAGAAATTCCCTATATGTTGGGGAAAAAAGACAGAAATTCTCCTTATTTTGGGGCAAAACTCAGAAATTCCACTTATTTTTGGGCAAAATTCCAGAAACTTCCCTTATTTTGGGGAAAAATTGCAGAAATTTCACTTATTTTAGGGCAAAATTGGAGAAATTTCACTTATTTCAGGGAAAAAAGGCAGAAATTTTCCTTATTTTGGGGCAAAAATGCAGAAATTCCTAATATTTTGTGGCAAAAATGTAGAAATTCCCTTTATTTTGAGGTAAAAAGGCTGAAATTCTTTTTATTTGGGGGCAAAAAGGCAGAAATTTCTCTTATTTTGGGGCAAAAAGACAGAAATTCCTTTTATTTTGTGGCAAAAAGGCAGAAATTTCATTTATTTTGGGGCAAAATTGCAGAAATTTCACTTATTTCAGGGCAAAATTCAAAAATTCCTTTATTTTGGGGCAAAAAGACAGAAATTCCATTTATTTTTTGGTACAAAGGCAGAAATTTCACTTACTTTGAAGTAAAAAGGCAGAAATTCCTCTTATTTTGGGGCAAAAATGAAGAAATTTCTTTTTTTGTGGTAAAAGGTATACATTCCCCTTACATTCGGGATAAAAAGCAGAAATTCCCCGTATTTAGAAGCAAAATTGCAGAAATTCTCATAATTTTCGGGCAAAAAGAGAGAAATTCCCTAATTTTGGGGCAAAAGGCAGAAATTTCTTTTATTTTGGGGCCAAAATCAGAATTTCTTCTTCTTTTGGGGCAAAATTCAAGAAATTTCCTTTATTTTAGGACAAAATTACAGGAATTTACCTTATATGGGGCAAAATTGAAGAAATTTCCCTTATTTGGGGCAAAATTGCAGAAATTTCACTTATTTTCAGGTAAAAAAGCTGAAATTTCCTATATTTTGGGGCAAAAAGGGAGAAATTCCCCTTATTTTGGGGGAAAATTGCAGAAATTTTCCTTATTATTGAGAAAAATTGCAGAAATTTTCCTTATTTTAGGGCAAAATTGCAGAAATTTCACTTATTTCAGAGAAAAAAAGCAAAAATTTTTCTTATTTTGGGGCAAAAAGGCAGAAATTCTCATTAATTTGTGGCAAAAAGGCAGAAATTCACCTTATTTTGGGGTAAAATTGCAGAAATTTCACATATTTCAGGACAAAAAGCAGAAATTTCCCTTATTTTGGGGCAAAATTGCAAAAATTTCACTTATTTCAGTGTAATAAGTCAGAAATTCCCCTTATTTTGAGGCAAAAGAGACAGAAATTTCCTTTGTTTTGAGGGAAAAAGACAGAAATTCCACTTATTTAGAGGCAAAAAGGCAGAAATTTCTCTTATTTTGGAGCAAAAATGAAGAAATTTCCCTTTTTTATGGCAAAAAGTTATGCATTCCCCTTATTTTCGAACAAAAAGGCAGAAATTCCTCGGATTTTGGAGCATAATTGCAGAAATTCCCCTAGTTGTGGTGCAGAGAGACAGAAATTCCCTATATGTTGGAGAAAAAAGACAGAAATTCTCTTTATTTTGGGGCAAAACTCAGAAATTCCACTTATTTTGAAGCAAAATTCTAGAAATTTCCCTTTTTTTGGAACAAAATTGCAGAAATTTCCTTTATTTTGGGGCAAAATTGCAGAAATTTCACTTATTTTGGGGCAAAATTGCAGAAATTTCACTTATTTCAGGGGAAAAAGGCAGAAATTTTCTTTATTTTGGGGCAAAAAGGCAGAAATTCCTAATATTTTCTGGCAAAAATGCAGAAATTCCCCTTATTTAGAGGTAAAAAGGCTGAAATTCTTCTTATTTGAGGGCAAAAAGGCAGAAATTTCCCTTATTTTGGTGCAAAATTGCAGAAATTTCAATTATTTAGAGGCAAAAAGACAGAAATTCTCCTTATTTTGGGGCAAAACTTAGAAATTCCACTTATTTTGGGGCAAAATTCCAGAAATTTCCCTCATTTTGGGCCAAAATGGCAGAAATTTCACTTATTTTGGGGCAAAATTGCAGAAATTTAAATTATTTCACAGAAAAACGGCACAAATTTTCCTTATTTTGGGGCAAAAAGTCAGAAATTCCTAATATTTTGTGGCAAAAATGCAGAAATTCTTCTTATTTTGAGGTAAAAGGGCTGAAATTCCCCTTATTTGGGGGCAAAGAGGCAGAAATTTCCCTTATTTTGGGGCAAAATTAGAGAAATTTCACTTATTTCAGGGTAATAATTTAGAAATTCCCCTTATTTTGGGGCAAAAAATACAGAAATTCACTTTGTTTTGGGGGAAAAAGACAGAAATCCCACTTATTTAAAGGCAAAAAGGCAGAAATTCCCCTTATTTTGGAGCAAAAATGAAGAAATTTACCTTTTTATGGCAAAAAGGTATGCATTCCCCTTACTTTCGGAATAAAAAGCAGAAATTCCCCGTATTTTGAAGCAAAGTTGCAGAAATTCTCATAATTTTCGGGCAAAAAGGCAGAAATTCTCCTTATTTTGGGGCAAAAAGACAGAAGATCTCCTTTTTTCGGGAGCAAACATTCAGAAATTCCCCTTATTTTGGGGCAAAATTGCAGAAATTACCTTTACATTGGGGCAAAATTGCAGAAAGTTCCCTTATTTTGGGGAAAAATTGCAGAAATTTCACTTACTTCAGGGTAATAAGTCAGAAATTCCCCTTATTTTGGGGCAAAAAAGACAGAAATTCTTTTTGTTTTAGGGGAAAAAGACAGAAATTCCACTTATTTAGAGGCAAAAAGGCAGAAATTCCATTTATTTTGGAGCAAAAATGAAGAAATTTCCTTTTTTATGGCCAAAAGTTATACATTCCCATTATTTTCAGGCAAAAAAGCAGAAATTCTCGTATTTTGGAGCAAAATTGCAGAAATTCCCCTAATTTTGGGACAAAAGGCAGAAATTCCCTTTATTTTGGGGCAAAAATCAGAAATTCCTCTTATTTTGGGGAAAAATTCCAGAAATTTCCTTTATTTTGGGGCAAAATTGCAGGAATTTACCTTATTTTGGGGCACAATTGCAGAAATTTCCCTTATTTGGGGCAAAATTTCAGAAATTTCACTTATTTTCAGGTAAAAGGGCTGAAATTTCCTTTGTTTTGGGGTAAAAAGAAAGAAATTCCCCTTAATTTGGGATAAAATTGCAGAAATCTCCCTTATTATGGGAAAAAATTGCAAAAATTTCCCTTATTTTAGGGGAAAATTGCAGAAATTTCACTTATTTCAGAGAAAAAAAGCAAAAATTTTTCTTATTTTGGGCAAAAAGGCAGAAATTCCCGTTATTTTTGGGCAAAAAACCAGAAATTCACCTTATTTAGGGGTAAAATTGCAGAAATTTCACATATTTCAGGGCAAAAAGGCAGAAATTCCTTGTATTTTGGAGCAAAATTGCAGAAATTCCCCTAGTTGTGAGGCAAAAAGACAGAAATTCCCTATATGTTGGCGCAAAAAGACAGAAATTCTTCTTATTTTGGGGCAAAATTTAGAAATTCCACTTATTTTGGGGCAAAATTCCAGAAATTTTCCTTATTTTGGGGCAAAATTGCAAAATTTCAGTTATTTTGGGGCAATATTGCAGAAATTTCACTTATTTTAGGGATAAAAGGCAGAAATTTTCCTTATTTTGGGGCAAAAAGTCAGAAATTCCTAATAATTTGTGGCAAAAATGCAGAAATTCTCCTTATTTTGAGGTATAAAGGCTGAAATTCCCATTATTTCAGGGCAAAATTGCAGAAATTCCCCTAGTTGTGGGGCAAAAAGACAGAAATTCCCTATATGTTGGGGCAAAAAGACAGAAATTCTCCTTATTTTGGGGCAAAACTCAGAAATTCCACTTATTTTGGGGCAAAATTGCAGAAATTTCACTTATTTCAGGGAAAAAAAAAACAGAATTTTTTTTTTTATTTTGTGGCAAAAAGGCAGAAATTCCTAATATTTTGTGGCAAAAATGCAGAAATTCCCCTTATTTTGAGGTAAAAAGGGTGAAATTCCCTTTATTTGTGGGCAGAAAGGCAAAAATTTCCCTTATTTTGGGGCAAAATTGCAGAAATTTCACTTATTTTAGGGTAATAAGTCAGAAATTCCCCTTATTTTGGGGCAAAAAAGACAGAAATTCCCTTTGTTGTGGGGGAAAAAGACAGAAATTCCACTTATTGATTAGCAAAAAGGCAGAAATTCCACTTATTTTGGAGCAAAAATGAAGAAATTTCCCCTTTTATGGCAAAAAGGTATGCATTCCCATTATTTTCAGGCAAAAAGGCAGAAATTCCCCGTATTTTGGAGCAAAATTGCAGAAATTCCCCTAATTTTGGGGCAAAATTGCAGAAATTTCACTTATTTTGTGGCAAAATTGCAGAAATTTTACTTATTTCAGGGAAAAAAGTTAAATTTTCCTTATTTTGGGTCAAAAAGGCAGGAATTCCCCTTATTTTGAGGTAAAAAAGCTGAAATTCCACTTATTTGAGGGCAAAGAGGCAGAAATTTCCCTTATTTTGGGGCAAAATTGCAGAAATTTCACTTATTTCAGGGTAATAAGTCAGAAATTCCCCTTATTTTTGGGGCAAAAAAGACAGAAATTCCCTTTATTTTTGAGGAAAAGACAGAAATTCCACTTATTTAGAGGCAAAAAGGCAGAAATTTCTCTGATTTTGGAGCAAAAATGATGAAATTTACCTTTTTATGGCGAAAAGGTATGCATTCCCCTTACTTTCGGGATAAAAAGCAGAAATTCCCCGTAATTTGAAGCAAAATTGCAGAAATTCTCATAATTTTTGGGCCAAAAGGCAGAAATTCTTTTTATTTTGGGAAAAAAAGACAGAAAATCTTTTTTCGGGAGCAAACAGTCAGAAATTTCCCTTATTTTGGGGCAAAATTGCAGAAATTTCCTTTACATTGTAACAAAATTGCAGAAATTTTCCTTTTTTTGGGGCAAAATTGCAGAAATTTCACTTATTTCAGGGTAATAAGTCAGAAATTCCCCTTATTTTGTGGCAAAAAAGACAGAAATTCCCTTTGTTTTGGGGGAAAAAGACAGAAATTCCACTTATTTAGAGGCACAAAGGCAGAAATTCCCCTTATTTTGGAGCAAAAATGAAGAAATTTCCCTTTTTTATGGCAAAAAGTTATGCATTCCCTTTATTTTTGGGAAAGGGAAGAAATTCCCTGTATTTTGGAGCAAAATGGCAGAAATTCCCCTAATTGTGGGGCAAAAAGGCAGAAATTCCCTATATGTTGGGGAAAAAAGACAGAAATTCTCCTTACTTTGGGGAAAAACTCAGAAATTCCACATATTTTTGGGCAAAATTCCAGAAATTTCCCTTATTTTGGGGAAAAATTGCAGAAATTTCAATTATTTTAGGGCAAAATTAGAGAAATTTCACTTACTTCAGGGAAAAAAGGCAGAAATTTTCCTTATTTTTGGGCAAAAATGCAGAAATTCTTAATATTTTGTAGCAAAAATTTAGAAATTTCCCTTATTTTGAGGTAAAAAGGCTGAAATTCCTTTTATTTGGGGGCAAAAAGGCAGAAATTTCTTTTATTTTGGGGGAAAATTGCAGAAATTTCACTTATTTAGAGGCAAAAATACAGAAATTCTCCTTATTTTGGGGCAAAACTTAGAAATTCCACTTATTTTGGGGCAAAATTCCAGAAATTTCCATTATTTTGGGGCATAATTGCAGAAATTTCACTTATTTTGGGGCAAAATTGCAGAAATTTCACTTATTTCAAGGAAAAATGGCACAAATTTTCCTTATTTTGGGGCAAAAAGTCAGAAATTCCTAATATTTTGTGGCAAAAATGCAGAAATTCCCCTTATTTTGAGGTAAAAAGGCTAAAATTCCCATTATTTGGGGGCAAAGAGGCAGAAATTTCCCTTATTTTGGGGCAAAATTGGAGAAATTTCACTTATTTCAGGTTAATAATTCAGAAATTCCCCTTATTTTGGGGCAAAAAAGACAGAAAATCCCTTTGTTTTGGGGGAAAAAGACAGAAATTCCACTTATTTAGAGGCAAAAAGGCAGAAATTCCCCTTATTTTGGAGCAAAAATGAAGAAATTTATCTTTTTATGGCAAAAAGGTTTGCATTCCCCTTACTTTCGGGATAAAAAGCAGAAATTCCCCGTATTTTGAAGCAAAATTGCAGAAATTCTAATAATTTTCGGGCAAAAAGGCAGAAATTTTCCCTATTTTGGGGCAAAAAGACATAAGATCTCCTTTTTTCGGGAGCAAACTGTCAGCAATTCCCCTTATTTTTGGGCAAATTTGCAGAAATTTCCTTTACATTGGGGCAAAATTGCAGAAATTTCCCATATTTTGGAGCAAAATTGCAGAAATTCCCCTAGTTGTGGGGCAAAAAGACAAAAATTCCCTATATGTTGGGGCAAAAATACAGAAATTCTCCTAATTTTGGGGCAAAACATAGAAATTCCACTTATTTTGGGGCAAAATTCCAGAAATTTTCCTTATTTTGGGGCAAAATTGCAGAAATTTCACTTATTATGGGGCAAAATTGCAGAAATTTCACTTATTTCAGACACAAAAGGCAGAAATTTTCTTTATTTTGAGGCAAAAAGTCATAAATTCCTAATATTTTGTGGCAAAAAATGCAGAAATTCCCCTTAATTTGAGGTATAAAGGCTGAAATTCCTCTTATTTCTGGGCAAAAAGGCAGAAATTTTCCTTATTATGGGGCAAAATTGCAGAAATTTCACTTATTTTAGGGTAATAAGTCAGAAATTCCCCTTATTTTGGGGCAAAAAAGACAGAAATTCCCTTTGTTTTGGGGGGAAAAGACAGAAATTCCACTTATTGAGAAGCAAAAAGGCAGAAATTCCACTTATTTTAGAGCAAAAATGAAGAAATTTCTCTTTTTATGGCAAAAAGGTATGCATTCCCATAATTTTCAGGCAAAAAGGCAGAAATTCCCCTTATTTTGGAGCAAAATTACAGAAATTCCCCTAATTTTGGCGCAAAAGGCAGAAATTCCCTTTATTTTAAAGCAAAAATCAGAAATTCCCCTTATTTTGGGGCAAAATTCCAGAAATTTTATTTATTTTGCGGCAAAATTGCAGGAATTTACCTTATTTTGGGGCAAAATTGCAGAAATTTCCCTTATTTGGGGCAAAATTTCAGAAATTTCACTTATTTTCAGGTAAAAAGTCTGAAATTTTCTTTGTTTTGGGGTAAAAAGAAAGAAATTCCCCTTAATTTGGGATAAAATTGCAGAAATCTCCCTTATTATGGGAAAAAATTGCAAAAATTTCCCTTATTTTAGGGGAAAATTGCAGAAATTTCACTTATTTCAGAGATAAAAAGCAAGAATTTTTCTTATTTTGGGGCAAAAAGGCAGAAATTCCCATTATTTTGGGGCAAAAAAGCAGAAATTCACCTTATTTAGGGGTAAAATTGCAGAAATTTCACATATTTCAGGGCAAAAAGGCAGAAATTCCCCGTCTTTTGGAGCAAAATTGCAGAAATTCCCCTAGTTGTGGGGCAAAAAGACAGAAATTGCCTATATGTTTGGGCAAAAAGACAGAAATTCTTCTTATTTTGGGGCAACACTTAGAAATTCCACTTATTTTGGGGCAAAATTCCAGAAATTTTCCTTATTTTGGGGCAAAATTGCAGAAATTTCACTTATTTCAGGGAAAAAAGGCAGAAATTTTGCTTATTTTGGGGCAAAAATCAGAAATTCCTAATATTTTGTGGCAAAAATGCAGAAATTCCTAATATTTTGTGGCAAAAATGCAGAAATTCCCCTTATTTTGAGGTATAAAGACTGAAATTCCTCTTATTTCAGGGCAAAAAGGCAGAAATTTCCCTTCTTTTGGGGCAAAATTGCAGAAATTTCTCTTATTATAAAGTAATAAGTCAAAAATTCCCCTTATTTTGGGGCAAAAAGAAAGAAATTCCCTAAGTTTTGGGGGAAAAAGACAGAAATTCCACTTATTGAGAAGCAAAAAGGCAGAAATTCCCCGTATTTTGGAGAAAAATTGCAGAAATTCCCCTAATTATGGTGCAAAAAGGCAGAAATTCCCTATATGTTGGGGCAAAAAGACAGAAATTCTCCTTATTTTGGGGCAAAACTCAGAAATTCCACTTATTTTGGGGCAAAATTGCAGAAATTTCCCTTATTTCAGGGAAAAAAGGCAGAAATATTCTTTATTTTGGGGCAAAAATGCAGAAATTCCTAATATTTTGTGGCAAAAATGCAGAAATTCCACTTATTTTTATGTAAAAAGGCTGAAATTCACCTTATTTGTGGGCAGAAAGGCAAAAATTTCCCTTATTTTGGGGCAAAATTGCAGAAATTTCACTTATTTCAGGGTAATAAGTCAGAAATTTTTTTTATTTTGGGTCAAAAAGGACAGAAAATCCCTATGTTTTGGGGGGAAAAGACAGAAATTCCACTTATTTAGAGGCAAAAAAGCAGAAATTCCCCTTATTTTGAAGCAAAAATGAAGAAATTTCCCTTTTTTAAGGCAAAAAGGTATGCATTCTTCTTATTTTCGAGCAAAAAGGCAGAAATTCCCTGTATTTTGGAGCAAAATTGCAAAAATTCCCCTAATTGTGGGGCAAAAATGCAGAAATTCCCTATATGTTGGGGCAAAAAGACAGAAATTCTCCTTATTTTGGGGCAAAACTCAGAAATTCCACTTATTTTGGGGCAAAATTCCAGAAATTTCCCCTATTTTGGGGCAAAATTGCAGAAATTTCACTTATTTTGGGCAAAATTGCAGAAATTTTTCTTATTTCATGGGAAAAAAAATTGTTATTTTGGGGCAAAAAGGCAGAAATTCCTCTTATTTTGAGGTAAAAAGGCTGAAATTCCCTTTATTTGGGGGCAAAAAGGAAGAAATTTCTCTTATTTTGGGGGAAAATTGCAGAAATTTCACTTATTTCAGGGTAATAAGTCAGAAATTTTCCTTATTTTGGGGCAAAAAAGACAGAAAATCCCTTTGTTTTGTTGGAAAAAGACAGAAATTCCACTTATTTAGAGGCAAAAAGGCAGAAATTTCCCTTATTTTGGAGCAAAAATGAAGAAATTTACCTTTTTTCTGGCAAAAAGTTATGCATTCCCCTTATTTTCTGGCAAAAAGGCAGAAATTCCCCGTATTTTGGAGCAAAATTGCAGAAATTCCCCTAATTGTGGGGCAAAAATGCAGAAATTCCTTATATGTTGGGGCAAAAAGACAGGAATTCTCCTTATTTTGGGGCAAAACTCAGAAATTCCACTTATTTTGGTGCAAAATTCCAGAAATTTCCTTTACATTGGGGCAAAATTGCAGAAATTTCACTTATTTTTGGGCAAAATTGCAGAAATTTTACTTATTTCAGGGAAAAAAGTTAGAAATTTTCCTTATTATGGGCCAAAAAGACAGAAATTCCCTTTGTTTTGGAGGAAAAGACAGAAATTCCACTTATTTAGAGGCAAAAAGGCAGAAATTTCCCTTATTTTGGAGCAAAAATGAAGAAATTTACCTTTTTTCTGGCATAAAGTTATGCATTCCCCTTATTTTCTGGCAAAAAGGCAGAAATTCTCCGTATTTTGGAGCAAAATTGCAGAAATTCCTCTAATTGTGGTGCAAAAATGCAGAAATTCCCTATATGTTGGGGCAGAAAGACAGAAATTCTCCTTATTTTGGGGCAAAACTCAGAAATTCCACTTATTTTGGGGCAAAATTGCAGAAATTTCACTTATTTCAGGGAAAAAAGGCAGAAATATTCTATATTTTGGGGCAAAAAGGCAGAAATTCCTAATATTTTGTGGCAAAAACGCAGAAATTCCACTTATTTTGAGGTAAAAAGGCTGAAATTCCCCTTATTTGTGGGCAGAAAGGCAAAAATTTTCCTTATTTTGGGGAAAAATTGCAGAAATTTCACTTATTTCAGGGTAATAAGTCAGAAATTTTTTTTATTTTGGGGCAAAAAAGACAGAAAATCCCTTTGTTTTGGGGGGAAAAGACAGAAATTCCACTTATTTAGAGGCAAAAAAGCAGAAATTCCTTTTATTTTGAAGCAAAAATGAAGAAATTTCCCTTTTTTAAGGCAAAAAGGTATGCATTCTTCTTATTTTCGGGCAAAAAGGCAGAAATTCCCCGTATTTTGGAGCAAAATTTCAAAAATTCCCCTAATTGTGGGGCAAAAATGCAGAAATTCCTAATATGTTGGGGCAAAAAGACAGAAATTCTCCTTATTTTGGGGCAAAACTCAGAAATTCCACTTATTTTGGGGCAAAATTCCAGAAATTTTACTCATTCTGGGGCAAAATTGCAGAAATTTCACTTATTTTGGGCAAAATTGAAGAAATTTCCCTTATTTTGGAGCAAAAATGAAGAAATTTCCATTTTTTATGGCAAAAAGATATGCATTCCCCTTATTTTCGGGGAAAAAGACAGAAATTCCCTGTATTTTGGAGCATAATTGCAGAAATTCCCCTAGTTGTTGTGCAGAAAGACAGAAATTCCCTATATGTTGGGGCAAAAAGACAGAAATTCTCCTTATTTTGGGGCAAAACTCAGAAATTCCACTTATTTTGGGGCAAAATTCCAGAAATTTCCCTTATTTTGTGGCAAAATTGCAGAAATTTCACTTATTTTGGGGCAAAATTGTAGAAATTTCACTTATTTCAGGGAAAAAAGGCAGAAATTTTCTTTATTTTGGGGCAAAAAGGCAGAAATTCCTAATATTTTCTGGCAAAAATGCAGAAATTCCCCTTATTTTGAGGTAAAAAGGCTGAAATTCCCCTTATTTGGGGGCAAAAATGCAGAAATTTCCCTTATTTTGGGGCAAAATTGCAGAAATTTCACTTATTTAGAGGCAAAAAGACAGAAATTCTCCTTATTTTGGGGCAAAACTTAGAAATTCCACTTATTTTGGGGCAAATTCCAGAAATTTCCCTTATTTTGGGGCAAAATTGCAGAAATTTCACTTATTTTGTGGCAAAATTGCAGAAATTTCACTTATTTCAGGAAAAAATAAACAAATTTTCCTTATTTTTGGGGCAAAAAGTCAGAAATTACTAATATTTTGTGGCAAAAATGCAGAAATTCTCCTTATTTGGGGGCAAAGAGGCAGAAATTTCCTTTATTTTGGGACAAAATTGCAGAAATCTCCCTTATTATGGGAAAAAATTGCAAAAATTTCCCTTATTTTAGGGGAAAATTGCAGAAATTTCACTTATTTCAGAGAAAAAAAGCAAAAATTTTTCTCATTTTGGGGCAAAAAGGCAGAAATTCCCATTATTTTGGGGCAAAAAAGCAGAAATTCACCTTATTTAGGGGTAAAATTGCAGAAATTTAACATATTTCAGGGCAAAAAGGCAGAAATTCCCCGTATTTTGGAGCAAAATTGCAGAAATTCCCCTAGTTGTGGGGCAAAAAGACAGAAATTCCCTATATGTTGGGGCAAAAAGACAGAAATTCTCCTTATTTTGGGGCAAAACTTCGAAATTCCACTTATTTTGGGGGAAAATTCCAGAAATTTTCCTTGTTTTGGGGCAAAATTGCAGAAATTTCACTTATTTTGGGGCAAAATTGCAGAAATTTCACTTATTTTAGGGTAATAATTCAAAAATTCCCCTTATTTTGGGGCAAAAAGACAGAAATTCCCTTAGTTTTGGGGGAAAAAGACAGAAATTCCACTTATTGAGAAGCAAAAAGGCAGAAATTCCCCTTATTTTGGAGCAAAAATGAAGAAATTTTCCTTTTTTATGGCAAAAAGTTATGCATTCCCCTTATTTTCGGGCAAAAAGGCAGAAATTCCCCTATTTTGGAGCAAAATTTCAGAAATTCCCCTAATTGTGGTGCAAAAAGGCAAAAATTCCCGATATGTTGGGGCAAAAAGACAGAAATTCTCTTTATTTTGGGGCAAAACTCAGAAATTCCACTTATTCTGGGGCAAAATTGCAGAAATTTCACTTATTTCAGGGAAAAAAAACAGAAATTTTCTTTATTTTGGTGCAACAAGGCAGAAATTCCTAATATTTTGTGGCAAAAATGCAGAAATTTCTCTTATTTTGAGGTAAAAAGGCTGAAATTCCCCTTATTTGTGGGCAGAAAGGCAAAAATTTCTCTTATTTTGGGGCAAAATTGCAGAAATTTCATTATTTCAGGGTAATAAGTGAGAAATTTTTCTTATTTTGGGGCAAAAAAGACAGAAAATCCCTTTGTTTTGGGGGGAAAAGACAGAAATTCAACTTACTTAGAGGCAAAAAAACAGAAATTCCCCTTATTTTGGAGCAAAAATGAAGAAATTTCCCTTTTTTAAGGCAAAAAGGTATGCATTCTTTTTATTTACGGGCAAAACGGCAGAAAATTCCCATATTTTGGAGCAAAATTGCAGAAATTCCTCTAATTGTGGGGCAAAAATGCAGAAATTCCCTATATGTTGCGGCAAAAAGACAGAAATTCTCCTTATTTTGGGGCAAAACTCAGAAATTCCACTTATTTTGGGGACAAATTCCAGAAATTTTCCTTATTTTGGGGCAAAATTGCAAAATTTCAGTTATTTTGGGGCAAAATTGCAGAAATTTCACTTATTTTGGGCAAAGTTGCAGAAATTTCCCTTATTTCATGGAAAAAAAATATTTTGTTATTTTGGGGCAAAAATGCAGAAATTCCCCTTATTTTGAGGTAAAAAGGCTGAAATTTCCCTTATTTGGGGGCAAAAAGGCAGAAATTTCCCTTATTTTGGGGCAAAATTGCAGAAATTTCACTTATTTCAGGGTAATAAGTCAGAAATTTTCCTTATTTTGGGGCAAAAAAGACAGAAAATCCCTTTGTTTTGGGGGAAAAAGACAGAAATTCCACTTATTTAGAGGCAAAAAAGCAGAAATTCCCTTTATTTTGGAGCAAAAATGAAGAAATTTCTCTTTTTTAATGCAAAAAGTTATGCATTGTTCTTATTTTCGGGCAAAAAGGCAGAAATTCCTCGTATGTTGGAGCAAAATTGCAGAAATTCCCCTAATTGTGGGGCAAAAATGCAGAAATTTCTTATATGTTGGGGCAAAAAACAGAAATTCTCCTTATTTTGGGGCAAAACTCAGAAATTCCACTTATTTTGGTGCAAAATTCCAGAAATTTTCCTTATTCTGGGGCAAAATTGCAGAAATTTCACTTATTTTGTGGCAAAATTGCAGAAATTTTACTTATTTCAGGAAAAAAATTTAGAAATTTTCCTTATTTTGGGTCAAAAAGGAAGGAATTTTCCTTATTTTGAGGTAAAAAGGCTGAAATTCCCCTTATTTGAGGGCAAAGAGGCAGAAATTTCCCTTATTTTGGGGCAAAATTGCAGAAATTTCACTTATTTCAGGGTAATAAGTCAGAAATTCCCCTTATCTTGGAGCAAAAAAGACAGAAATTCCCTTTGTTTTGGAGGAAAAGACAGAAATTCCACTTTTTTAAAGGCAAATAGGCAGAACTTTCCCTTATTTTGGAGCAAAAATGAAGAAATTTACCTTTTTATGGCAAAAAGGTATGCATTCCCCTTACTTTCGGGATAAAAAGCAGAAATTCCCCGTATTTTGAAGCAAAATTGCAGAAATTCTCATAATTTTCGGGCAAAAAGGCAGAAATTCTCCTTATTTTGGGGCAAAAAGACAGAAAATCTCCTATTTTCGGGAGCCAACTGTCAGAAATTTCCCTTATTTTGGGGCAAAATTGCAGAAATTTCCTTTACATTGGGGCAAAATTGCAGAAATTTCCTTTTTTTGTGGCAAAATTGCAGAAATTTCACTTAATTCAGGGTAATAAGTCAGAAATTCCCATTATTTTGGGGCAAAAAAGACAGAAATCCCCTTTCTTTTGGTGGAAAAAAGACAGAAATTCTACCTATTTATAGGCAAAAAGGCAGAAATTCCCCTTATTTTGGAGCAAAAATGAAGAAATTTCATTTTTTATGGCAAAAAGTTATGCATTCCCTTTATTTTTGGGAAAAGGCAGAAATTCCCCGTATATTGGAGCAAAATTGCAGAAATTCCCCTAATTGTGGGGCAAAAAGGCAGAAATTCCCTATATGTTGGGGAAAAAAGACAGAAATTCTACTTATTTTGGCACAAAACTCAGAAATTCCACTTATTTTTGGGCAAAATTCCAGAAATTTTCCTTATTTTATGAAAAAATTGCAGAAATTTCACTTATTTTAGGGCAAAATTGGAGAAATTTCACTTATTTCAGGGAAAAAAGGCAGAAATTTTCCTTATTTTGGGGCAAAAAGGCAGAAATTTTTAATATTTGGTGTCAAAAATGTAGAAATTCCCCTTATTTTGAGGTAAAAAGGCTGTAATTCCTATTATTTGGGGGCAAAAAGGCAGAAATTTCCCTTATTTTGGGGCAAAAAGGCAGAAATTCCTTTTATTTTGTGGCAAAAAGGCAGAAATTTCATTTATTTTGGGGCAAAATTGCAGAAATTTCACTTATTTCAGGGCATAATTCAAAAATTCCTTTTATTTTGGGGCAAAAAGACAGAAATTCCATTTATTTTTTGGTACAAAGGCAGAAATTTCACTTACTTTGAAGTAAAAAGGCAGAAATTCCTCTTATTTTGGGGCAAAAATGAAGAAATTTCCTTTTTTGTGGTAAAAGGTATACATTCCCCTTACATTCGGGATAAAAAGCAGAAATTCCCCGTATTTTGAAGCAAAATTGCAGAAATTCTCATAATTTTCGGGCAAAAAGGGAGAAATTCCCTAATTTTGGAGCAAAAGGCAGAAATTCCTTTTATTTTGGGGCAAAAATCAGAAATTCCCCTTCTTTTGGGGCAAAATTCAAGAAATTTCCTTTATTTTGGGGCAAAATTACAGAAATTTACATTATTTTGCAGCAAAATTGAAGAAATTTCCCTTATTTGGGGCAAAATTGCAGAAATTTCACTTATTTACAGGTAAAAAGGCTGAAATTTCCTTTATTTTGGGGCAAAAAGGGAGAAATTCCACTTATTTTGAAGCAAAATTGCAGAAATTTCCCTTATTATGGGGAAATATTGCAGAAATTTCCCTTAATTTAAGGCAAAATTGCAGAAATTTCACTTATTTTAGAGAAAAAAAGCAAAAATTTTTCTTATTTTGGGGCAAAAAGGCAGAAATTCCCATTATTTTGGGGAAAAAAAGACAGAAATTCTTTTTGTTTTGGGGGAAAAAGACAGAAATTCCACTTATTTAGAGGCAAAAACGCAGAAATTCTTCTTATTTTGGAGCAAAAATGAAGAAATTTACCTTTTTATGGCAAAAAGGTATGCATTCCCCTTACTTTCGGGATAAAAGCAGAAATTTCCCGTATTCTGAAGCACAATTGCAGAAATTCTCATAATTTTCGGGCAAAAAGGCAGAAATTCTCTTTATTTGGGGGCAAAAAGACAGAAAATCTCCTTTTTTTGGGAACAAACAGTCAGAAATTTCCTATATTTTGGGGCAAAATTGCAGAAATTTCACTTATTTCAGGGTAATAAGTCAGAAATTCCTCTTATTTTGGGGCAAAAAAGACAGAAATTCCCTTTGTTTTGGGGGAAAAAGACAGAAATTCCACTTATTTAGAGGTAAAAAGGCAGAAATTCCCTTTATTTTGGAGATAAATTGAAGAAATTTTCCTTTTTATGGAAAAAAAGGTATGCATTTCCATTATTTTTGGGCAAAAAGGCAGAAATTCCCCGTATTTTTGAGCAAAATTGCAGAAATTCCACTAATTTTGTGGCAAAATTCTAGAAATTTCCTTTATTTAGAGGCAAAATTCCAGAAATTTCCTTTATTTTGGGGCAAAATTGCAGGATTTTACCTTATTTTGGGGCAAAATTGCAGAAATTTCCCTTATTTGGGTCAAAATTGCAGACATTTCAGTTATTTTCAGGTAAAAAGACTGAAATTTCTTTTATTTTGGGGCAAAAAGGGAGAAATTCCCCTTATTTTGAGGCAAAATTGCAGAAATTTTCCTTATTATGGGGAAATATTGCAGAAATTTTTCTCAATTTAAGGCAAAATTGCAGAAATTTCACTTATTTTACAGAAAAAAAGCAAAAATTTCTCTTATTTTGAGGCAAAAAGGCAGAAATTCCCATTATTTTGGGGCAAAAAGGCAGAAATTCACCTTATTTTGGGGTAAAATTGCAGAAATTTCACATATTTCAGGGCAAAAAGGCAGAAATTTCCCTTAATTTGGGGCAAAATAGACAGAAATTTTCTTTGTTTTGGGGGAAAAAGACAGAAATTCCACTTATTTAGAGGCAAAAAGGCAAAAATTCCTCTTATTTTGGAGCAAAAATGAAGAAATTTCCCTTTTTTTATGGCAAAAAGTTATGCATTCCCCTTATTTTCGGGCAAAAAGGCAGAAATTCCTTGTATTTTAGAGCAAAATTGCAGAAATTCCCCTAATTGTGAGGCAAAAATGCAGAAATTCCCTACATGTTGGGGCAAAAAGACAGAAATTCTCCTTATTTTGGGGCGAAACTCAGAAATTCCACATATTTTGGGGCAAAATTTAAAAAATTCCCCTTATTTTGGGGCAAAATTGCAGAAATTTGACTTATTTTAGGGCAAAATAGCAGAAATTTCACTTATTTCAGGAAAAAAAGGCAGAAATTTTCCTTATTTTGGAGCAAAAAGTCAGAAATTCCTAATATTTTGTGGCAAAAATGCAGAAATTCCTCTTATTTTGAGGTGAAAAGGCTGAAATTCCCCTTATTTGGGGGCAAAAAGGCAGAAATTTCCCTTATTCTGGGGCAAAATTGCAATCAGAAATTTTCCTGATTTTGGGGCAAAAAAGACAGAAAATCTTTTTGTTTTGGAGGAAAAAACAGAAATTCCACTTATTTAGAGTCAAAAAAGCAGAAATTCCCCTTATTTTGGAGTAAAAATGTAGAAATTTCCCCTTTTTAAGGCAAAAAGGTATGCATTCCTTTTATTTTCGGGCAAAAAGGCAGAAATTCCTCGTATTTTGGAGCAAAATTGCAGAAATTCCCCTAATTTTGGGGCAAAAATGCAGAAATACCCTATATGTTGAGGAAAAAAGGCAAAAATTCTCCTTATTATGGGGCAAAACTCAAAAACTCCACTTATTTTGGGGCAAAATTCCAGAAATTTCCTTTATTCTGGTGCAAAATTGCAGAAATTTCACTTATTTTCAGGTAAAAATGCTGAAATTTCCTTTATTTAGGGCAAAAAGGGAGAAATTCCCCTTATTTTGCGGCAAAAAGGCAGAAATTTTCCTTATTTTGAGGTAAAAAGCCTGAAATTCCCCTTATTTGGGGGCAAAGAGGCAGAAATTTTCTTTATTTTGGGCCAAAATTGCAGAAATTTTACTTATTTCATAGTAATTAGTCAGAAATTCCCCTTATTTTGGGGCAAAAATGACAGAAATTCCTTTTGTTTTGTGGGAAAAAGACAGAAATTCCACTTATTTAGAGGCAAAAAGCAGAAATTCCCCTTATTTCGGAGCAAAAATGAAGAAATTCACCTTTTTATGGCAAAAAGGTATGCATTCCCCTTACTTTCGGGATAAAAGCAGAAATTACCCGTATTTTGAAGCAAAATTGCAGAAATTCTCATAATTTTCGGGCAAAAAGACAGAAATTCTCCTTATTTTGGGGCAAAAAGAAGAAAAATTCCTTTTTTTGGGAACAAACAGTCAGAAATTCCTCTTATTTTGGGGCATAATTGCATAAATTTCCTTTACATTGGGGCATAATTGCAGAAATTTTCCTTATTTTGGGGCAAAATTGCAGAAATTTTACTTATTTCAGGGTAATATGTCAGAAATTCCCCTTATTTTGGGGCAAAAAAGACAGAAATTCCCTTTGTTTTGGGGGAAAAAAACAGAAATTCCACTTATTTAGAGGCAAAAAGGCAGAAATTCCCTTTATTTTGGAGCAAAAATGAAGAAATTTCCCTTTTCATGGCAAAAAGGTATGCATTCCCATTATTTTCGGGCAAAAAGGCAGAAATTCCCTGTATTTTGTAGAAAAATTGCAGAAATTCCCCTAATTTTGGGGCAAAAGGCAAAAATTCTTTTTATTTTGGGGCAAAATTTCAGAAATTTCCTGTATTTTGGGGAAAAATTGCAATAATTTACCTTATTTTGGGGCACAATTTCAGAAATTTCCATTATTTGGGGCAAATTGCAAAAATTTCAGTTATTTTCAGGTAAAAAGTGTGAAATTTCCTTTATTTTGGGGCAAAAAGGGAGAAATTCCCCTTATTTTGGGGCAAAATTGCAGATATTTCCCTTATTATGGGGAAAAATTGCAGAAATTTCCCTTATTTTAGGCCAAAATTGCAGAAATTTCACTTATTTCAAAGGAAAAAAGCAAAAATTTTTCTTATTTTGGGGCAAAAAGGCAGAAATTCCCATTATTTTGTGGCAAAAAAGCAGAAAATCACCTTTTTTGGGGGTAAAATTGCTGAAATTTCACATATTTCAGGGCAAAAAGGCAGAACTTTCCCTTATTTTGGGGCAAAAAAGACAGAAATTCCCTTTGTTTTGGGGGAAAAAGACAGAAATTCTACTTATTTAGAGGCAAAAAGGCAGAAATTCCCCTTATTTTGGAGCAAAAATAAAGAAATTTCCCTTTTTTATGGCAAAAAGTTATGCATTCCGCTTATTGTCGGGCAAAAATGCAGAAATTCCCCGTATTTTGGAGCAAAATTGCAGAAATTCCCCTAATTGTGGGGCAAAAATGCAGAAATTCCCTATAAGTTGGGGCAAAAAGACAGAAATTCTCCTTATTTTGTGGCAAAACTCAGAAATTCCACTTATTTTGGGGCAAATTTCCAGAAATTCCCCTTATTTTGGGGCAAAATTGCAAAATTTCACTTATTTTAGGGCAAAATTGCAGAAATTTCACTTATTTCAGGGAAAAAAAGCAGAAATTTTCTTTATTTTGGGGCAAAAAGGCAGAAATTCCTAATATTTTGTGGCAAAAATGCAGAAATTCCCCTTATTTTGAGGTGAAAAAGCTGAAATTCCCCTCTTTGTGGGCAAAATGGCAGAAATTTCCCTTATTTTGGGGCAAAATTGCAGAAATTTTATTTATTTCAGGGTAATAAGTCAGAAATTTTCTTGATTTTGGGGCAAAAAAGACATAAAATCTCTTTTTTTTGGAAAAAAACCAGAAATTCCATATATTTAGAGGCAAAAAAACAAATTCCCCTTATTTTGAGGCAAAATGAAGAAATTTCCCTTTTTTAAGGCAAAAAGGTATGCATTCTTCCTATTTTCGGGCAAAAAGGCAGTAATTCCCTGTATTTTGGAGCAAAATTGCAGAAATTCCCATAATTGTGGGGCAAAAATGAAGAAATTCCCTCTATGTTGGGGTAAAAAGACAGAAATTCTCCTTATTTTGGGGCAAAACTCAGAAATTCCACATATTTTGGGGCAAAATTCCAGAAATTTCCTATATTCTGGGGCAAAATTGCAGAAATTTCACTTATTTGGGGGCAAAATTGCAGAAATTTCACTTATTTCATGGAAAAAAGGCAGAAATTTTCCTTATTTTGGGGCAAAAGGGCCGAAATTCCCCTTATTTTGAGGTAAAAAGCCTGAAATTCCCCTTATTTGGGGGCAAAAATGAAGAAATTTCCTTTATTTTGGGGCAACATTGCAGAAATTCTCCTTTTTTTTGGAGCAAAAATGAAGAAATTTCCCTTTTTATGGCAAAAAGGTATGCATTCCCATTATTTTCGGGCAAATAGGCAGAAATTCCTCGTATTTTGGAGCAAAATTGCAGAAATTCCCTTTGTTTTGGGGGAAAAATACAGAAATTCCACTTATTTTAGGGCAAAAAAGACAGAAATTCCCTTTGTATTGGGGGAAAAAGACAGAAATTCCACTTATTTAGAGGCAAAAAAGCAGAAATTCCCCTTATTTTGGAGCAAAAATGAAGAAATTTACCTTTTTATGGCAAAAAGGTATGCATTCTTCTTATTTTCGGGATAAAAGCAGAAATTCCCCGTATTTTGAAGCAAAATTGCAGAAATTCTCATAATTTTCGAGCAAAAAGGCAGAAATTCTCCTTATTTTGGGGCAAAAAGGCACAAAATCTCCTTTTTTTGGGAACAAACAGTCAGAAATTCCCCTTATTTTGATGCAAAATTGCAGAAAATTCACTTATGTCAGGGTAATAAGTGAGAAATTCTCCTTATTTTGCAGCAAAAAAGACAGAAAATCCCTTTTTTTGGGGGAAATAGACAGAAATTCCACTTATTTAGAGACAAAAATACAGAAATTCCCATTTTTTTGGAGCAAAAATGAAGAAATTTCCCTTTTTTATGGCAAAAAGGTATGCATTCCCATTATTTTCCGGCAAAAAGGCAAAAATTCCTCGTATTTTGGAGCAAAATTGCAGAAATTCCCTTAATTTTGGGGCAAAAGTCAGAAAATCCCTTTATTTTGGGGCCAAAATCAGAAATTCCCATTATTTTGGGGCAAAATTCAAGAAATTTCCTCTATTTTGGGGCATAATTGCAGGAATTTACCTTATTTTGGAGGAAAATTGCAGAAATTTTCCTTATATGAAGCAAAATTACAGAAATTTCACTTATTTTCAGGTAAAAAGGCTAAAACTTCCTTTATTTTGGGGCAAAAAGGGAGAAATACCCCTTATTATGGGTCAAAATTGCAGAAATTTCCCTTATTATGTTGAAATATTGCAGAAATTTCCCTTAATTTAAAGCAAAATTGCAGAAATTTCACTTATTTCAGAGAAAAAAAGCAAAAACTTCTCTTATTTTGGGGCAAAAAGGCAGAAATTCCCATTATTTTGGGGCAAAATGCAGAAATTGACCTTATTTTAAGGTAAAATTGCAGAATTTTCACTTATTTTGGGGCAAAATTGCCGAAATTTCACTTATTTCAGGGAAAAAAGGCAGAAATTTCACTTATTTCAGGGAAAAAAGGCAGAAATTTTCGATATTCTGGGGCAAAAATGCAGAAATTCCCCTTATTTTGAGGTAAAATGGCTGAAATTCTTTTTATTTGGGGGCAAAAAGGCAGAAATTTCCCTTATTTTGGGGCAAAATTGCAGAAATTTCACTTATTTCAGGGTAATGAGTCAGAAATTCCCCTTATTTTGGGTCAAAAAAGAGAGAAATTCCCTGTGTTTTGTGAGAAAAAGACAGAAATTCCACTTATTTAGAGGCAAAAAGGCAGAAATTTCCCTTATTTTGGAGCAAAAATGAAGAAATTTCATTTTTTATGGCAAAAAGGTGTGCATTCCCATTATTTTCGGGCAAAAAGGCAGAAATTTCCGTAATTTTGGAGCAAAATTGCAGAAATTCTCCTAATTTTGGGGCAAAAGGCAAAAATTCCCTTTATTTTGGGGCAAAAATCAGAAAATCCCTTTATTTTGGGGCAAAATTCAAGAAATTTCCTTTATTTTGGGGCAAAATTGGAGGAATTTACCTTATTTTAAGGCAAAATTGCAGAAATTTCCCTTATTTGGGGCAAAATTGCAGAAATTTAACTTATTTTCAAAAAAAAGGCTGAAATTTCCTTTATTTTGGGGCAAAAAGGGAGAAATTTCCCTTATTTTGGGGCAACATTTCAGAAATTTCACTTATTTCAGGGAAAAAAGGCAGAAATTTTCCTTATTTTGGGGCAAAAATGCAGAAATTCTTAATATTTTGTGGCAAAAATGCAGAAATTCCCTTTATTTTGAGGGAAAAAGGCTGAAATTCCCCTTATTTGGGGGCAAAAAGGCAGAAATTTCCCTTACTTTGGGGCAAAAAGACAGTAATTCCTTTTATTTTGTGGCAAAAAGTCAGAAATTTCTTTTATTTTGGGGCAAAATTGCAGAAATATCACTTATTTCAGGGCCTAATTCAAAAATTCCTTTTATTTTGGGGCAAAAAGACAGAAATTCCATTTATTTTTGGTTAAAAAGGGAGAAATTTCACTTATTTTGAGGTAAAAAGCAGAAATTCCTCTTATTTTGGGGCAAAAATGAAGAAATTTCCTTTTTTTGTGGCAAAAGGTATACATTCCCCTTACTTTCGGGATAAAAAGCAGAAATTCCCCGTATTTTGAAGCAAAATTGCAGAAATTTTCATAATTTTCGGGCAAAAAAGCAGAAATTCTCTTTATTTTAGGGCAAAAAGACAGAAAATCTCCTTTTTTCGGAAGCAAACAGTCAGAAATTCCCCTTATTTTGGGGCAAAATTGCAGAAATTTCCTTTATATTGGGGCAAAATTTCAGAAATTTCCCTTATTTTGGGGTTAAATTGCAGAAATTTCACTTATTTCAGGGTAATAAGTCAGAAATTTCCCTTATTTTGGGGCAAAAAAGACAGAAATTCCCTTTGTTTTGGGGGAAAAAACAGAAATTCCACTTAGTTAGAGGCAAAAATGCAGAAATTCCCCTTATTTTGGAGCAAAAATGAAGAAATTTTCCTTTTTATGGCAAAAAGGTATGCATTCCCATTATTTTCGTGCAAAAAGGCAGAAATTCTCCGTATTTTGGAGCAAAATTGCAGAAATTCCCCCAATTTTGGGTCAAAAGGCAGAAATTCCCTTTATTTTTGGGCAAAAATCAGAAATTCCCCTTATTTGGGGAAAATTCAGGAAATTTCCTTTATTTTGGGGCAAAATTGCAGGAATTTACCTTATTTTGGGGCAAAATTGCAGAATTTTCCTTTATTTGGGGCAAAATTGCATAAAATTCACTTATTTTCAGGTAAAAAGGCTGAAATTTCCTTTATTTTGGGGCAAAAAAAGAGAAATTCCCCTTATTTTGGGGCAAAATTGCAGAAATTTCCCTTGTTATGGGAAAAAATTGCAGAAATTTCCCTTATTTTAGGGCAAAATTGAAGAAATTTCACTAATTTTAGAGAAATAAAGCAAAAAAGTTTCTTATTTTGGGGCAAAAAGGCAGAAAATCCCATTATTTTAGGGCAAAAAGGCAGAAATTCACCTATTTTGGGGTAAAATTGCAGAAATTTCACATATTTCAGGGCAAAATGGCAGAAATTTCTTTTATTTTGGGGCAAAATTTCAGAAATTTCACTTATTTCAGGGTAATAAGTCAGAAATTCCACCTTATTTTGGGGCAAAAAATACAGAAATTCCTTTTGTTTTGGAGGAAAAAGACAGAAATTCCACTTATTTAGAGGCAAAAAGGCAGAAATTCCCCTTATTTTGGAGCAAAAATGAAGAAATTTCCCTTTTTTATGGCAAAAAGATATGCATTTCTTTTATTTTTGGGAAGAAAGGCATAAATTCCCCGTATTTTGGAGAAAAATTGCAGAAATTCCCCTAATTGTTGGGCAAAAGGCAGAAATTCCCTTTATTTTGGGGCAAAAATCAGAAATTCCCTTTATTTTGGGGCAAAATTCAAGAAATTTCCTTTATTTTGGGGCAAAATTGGAGGAATTTACCTTATTTTGGGGCAAAATTGCAGATATTTCTTTTATTTGGGGCAAAATTGCAGAAATTTAACTTATTTTCAGAAAAAAAGCCTGAAATTTACTTTATTTTGGGGCAAAAAGGGAGAAATTCCCCTTATTTTGGGGCTAAATTGCAGAAATTTCCCTTATTATGTGGAAAAATTGCAGAAATTTTCCTTATTTTAGAGCAAAATTGCAGAAATTTCACTTATTTCAGAGAAAAAAAGCAAAAATTTTTCTTATTTTGGGACAAAAATTCAGAAATTCCCATTATTTTGGGGCAAAAAGGCAGAAATTCGACTTAATTTGTGGTAAAATTGCAGAAATTTCACATATTTCAGGGCAAAAAGGCAGAAATTTCCCTTATTTTGGGGCAAAATTGCAGAAATTTCACTTATTTCATGGTAATACATCAGAAATTCCCCATATTTTGGGGCAAAAAAGACAAAAATTCCCTTTGTTTTGGGGAAAAAGACAGAAATTCCACTTATTTAGAGGCAAAAAGGCAGAAATTCTCATTATTTTGGAGCAAAAATAAAGAAATTTCCCTTTTTTATGGCAAAAAGTTATGCATTCCCCTTATTTTCGGGCAAAAAGGCAGCAATTCCCCGTATTTTGAAGTAAAATTGCAGAAATACCCCTAATTGTGGGGCAAAAATGCATAAATTCCCAATATGTTGGGGCAAAAAGACAGAAATTCTCCTTTTTTTTGGGCATAACACAGAAATTCCACTTATTTTGTGTAAAATTCCAAAATTTTTCTTTTTTTGGGGCAAAATTGCAGAAATTCTTAATATTTTGTGGCAAAAATGCAGAAATTCCCTTTATTTTGAGGGAAAAAGGCTGAAATTCCCCTTATTTGGGGGCAAAAAGGCAGAAATTTTCCTTAATTTAGGGCAAAAAGACAGTAATTCTCCTTATTTTGTGGCAAAAAGTCAGAAATTTCTTTTATTTTGGGGCAAAATTGCAGAAATATCACTTATTTCAGGTCCTAATTCAAAAATTCCTTTTATTTTGGGGCAAAAAGACAGAAATTCCATTTATTTTTGGTTAAACAGGGAGAAATTTCACTTATTTTGAGGTAAAAAGCAGAAATTTCTCTTATTTTGGGGCAAAAATGAAGAAATTTCCCTTTTTTGTGGCAAAAGGTATACATTCCCCTTACTTTCGGGATAAAAAGCCGAAATTCCCCGTATTTTGAAGCAAAATTGCAGAAATTTTCATGATTTTCGGGCAAAAAAGCAGAAATTCTCCTTATTTTAAAGCAATAAGTCAGAAAATCTCCTTTTTTCGAGAGCAAACAGTCAGAAATTCCCCTTATTTTGGGGCAAAATTGCAGAAATTTCCTTTACATTGGGGCAAAATTGCAGAAATTTCACTTATTTCAGGGTAATAAGTCAGAAATTCCCCTTATTTTGGGGCAAAAAAGACAGAAATTTCCTTTGTTTTGGGGGAAAAAGACAGAAATTCCACTTAGTTAGAGGCAAAAATGCAGAAATTCCCCTTATTTTGGAGCAAAAATGAAGTAATTTTCCTTTTTATGGCAAAAAGGTATGCATTCCCATTATTTTCGTGCAAAAAGACAGAAATTCCCCATATTTTGAAGCAAAATTGCAGAAATTCCCCTAATTTTGGGTCAAAAGGCAGAAATTCCCTTTATTTTTGGGCAAAAATCAGAAATTACTTTATTTTGGGGCAAAATTCAAGAAATTTCCATTATTTTGGGGCAAAATTGCAGGAATTTACCTTATTTTGGGGCAAAATTGCAGAAATTTCTTTTATTTGGGGCAAAATTGAATAAAATTCATTTATTTTCAGGTAAAAAGGCTGAAATTTCCTTTATTTTGGGGCAAAAAAAGAGAAATTCCTTTTATTTTGGGGCAAAATTGCAGAAATTTCTCTTATTATGGGAAAAAATTGCATAAATTTCCCTTATTTTAGGGCAAAATTGCAGAAATTTCACTTATTTCAGAGAAATAAAGCTAAAATGTTTCTTATTTTGGGGCAAAAAGGCAAAAATTCTCATTATTTTAGGGCAAAAAGGCAGAAATTCACCTTATTTTGGGGTAAAATTGCAGAAATTTTACATATTTCAGGGCAAAAAGGCAGAAATTTTTTTATTTTGGGGCAAAATTGCAGAAATTTCACTTATTTCAGTGTAATAAGTCAGAAATTCCCCCTTATTTTGGGGCAAAAAATACAGAAATTCCCGTTGTTTTGGGCGAAAAAGACAGAAATTCCACTTATTTAGAGACAAAAAGGCAGAAATTCCCTTTATTTTGCAGCAAAAATTAAGAAATTTCCCTTTTTTATGGCAAAAAGATATGCATTTCCCTTATTTTGGGAAAAAAGGCAGAAATTCCCCGTATTTTGGAGCAAAATTGCAGAAATTCCCCTAATTGTGGGGCAAAAGGCAGAAATTCCCTATATGTTGGGGCAAAAAGACAGAAATTCTCCTTATTTTTGGGCAAAACTCAGAAATTCCACTTCTTTTGGGGCAAAATTCCAGAAATTTCTCTTATTTTGGGGCAAAATTGCAGAAATTTCACTTATTTTGGGGCACAATTGCAGAAATTTCACTTATTTCTGAGAAAAAAGTCAGAAATTTTTTTATTTTGGGGCAAAACACAGAAATTCCTAATATTTTGTGGCAAAAATGCAGAAATTCCTCTTATTTTGAGGTAAAAAGGCTGAATTACCCTAATTTGGGGGCAATAAGACAGAAATTTCCCTTATTTTGGAGCAAAATTGCAGAAATTTCACTTATTTCAGGGTAATGAGTCAGAAATTCCCCTTATTTTGGGGCAAAAAAGAGAGAAATTCCCTTGTTTTGTGGGAAAAAGACAGAAATTCCACTTATTTAGAAGCAAAAATACAAAAATCCCCTTATTTTGGAGCAAAAATGAAGAAATTTCATTTTTATGGCAAAATGGTATGCATTCCCATTATTTTCGGGCAAAAAGGCAGAAATTCCCTGTATTTTGGAGCAAAATTGCAGAAATTCCCCTAATTTTGGGGCAAAAGGCAGAAATTCCCTTTATTTTGGGGCAAAAATCAAAAAATCTCTTTATTTTGGGGCAAAATTCAAGAAATTTCCTTTATTTTGGGGCAAAATTGGAGGAATTTACCTTATTTTTGGGCAAAATTGCAGAAATTTCCCTTACTTGGGACAAAATTGCAGAAATTTCACTTATTTTCAGGAAAAAGGGCTGATATTTCTTTTATTTTGGGGCAAAAAGAAAGAAATTCCTCATATTTTGGGGCAAAATTGCAGAAATTTCTCTTATTATGGGGAAAAATTTCAGAAATTTTACTTATTTAAGGGCAAAATTGCAGAAATTTCACTTATTTCAGAGAAAAAAAGCAAAAATTTTTCTTATTTTGAGGCAAAAAGGCAGAAATTCCCATTATTTTGGGGCAAAAAGGCAGAAATTTGACTTATTTTGGGGTAAAATTGCAGAAATTACCCTAATTTTGGGGCAAAAGGCAGAAATTCCCTTTATTTTGGGGTAAAAATCATAAATTCCCATTATTTTGGGGCAAAATTCAAGAAATTTCCTTTAATTTGGGGCAAAATTGCAGAAATTTACATTATTTTGGGGCAAAATTGCAGAAATTTTCCTTATTTTAGGGCAAAATTGCAGAAAGTTCACTTATTTCAGAGAAAAAAAGCAAAAATTTTTCTTATTTTTGGGCAAAAAGGCAGAAATTCCCATTAATTTGTGGCAAAAAGGCAGAAATTCACCTTATTTTGGGGTATAATTGCAGAAATTTCACATATTTCAGGGCAAAAAGGCAGAAATTTCCCTTATTTTGGGGCAAAATTGCAGAAATTTCACTTATTTCAGTGTAATAAGTCAGAAATTCCCCTTATTTTGAGGCAAAAAAGACAGAAATTCCCTTTGTTTTGAGAGAAAAAGACTGAAATTCCACTTATTTAGAGGCAAAAATTCAGAAATTTCCCTTCTTTTGGAGCAAAAATGAAGAAATTTCCCTTTTTTATGGCAAAAAGGTATGCATTCACCTTATTTTCGGGCAAAAAGGCAGAAATTGCCCGTATTTTGTAGAATAATTGCAGAAATTCTCCTAGTTGTGGTGCAGAAAGACAGAAATTCCCTATATGTTGGGGCAAAAAGACAGAAATTCTCCTTATTTTGGGGCAAAACTCAGAAATTCCACTTATTTTGGGGCAAAATTCCAGAAATTTCCCTTATTTTGGGGCAAAATTGCAGAAATTTCACTTATTTTGGGGCAAAATTGCAGAAATTTCACTTATTTCAGGGAAAAAAGGCAGAATTTTTCTTTATTTTGGGGCAAAAAGGCAGAAATTCCTAATATTTTCTGGCAAGAATTTAGAAATTCCCCTTATTTTGAGGTAAAAAGGCTGAAATTCCCAGTATTTGGAGGCAAAAAGGCAGAAATTTCCCTTATTTTGGGGCAAAATTGCAGAAATTTCACTTATTTAGAAGCAAAAAGACAGAAATTCTCCTTATTTTGGGGCAAAACTTAGAAATTCCACTTATTTTGGGGCAAAAATCCAGAAATTTCCCTTATTTTGGGGCAAAATTGCAGAAATTTCACTTATTTTGGGGCAAAATTGCAGAAATTTCACTTATTTCAGGGTAATGAGTCAGAAATTCCCCTTATTTTGGGGCAAAAAAGAGAGAAATTCCCTTGTTTTGTGGGAAATAGACAGAAATTCCACTTATTTAGAGGCAAAAAGGAAGAAATTCCCCTTATTTTGGAGCAAAAATGAAGAAATTTCATTTTTTATGGCAAAAAGGTATGCATGCCCATTATTTTCGGTCAAAAAGGCAGAAATTCCCCGTATTTTGGAGCAAAATTGCAGAAATTCCTCTAATTTTGGGGCAAAAGGCAGAAATTCCCTTTATTTTGGGGCAAAAATCAGAAAATCTGTTTATTTTGGGGCTAAATTCAAGAAATTTCCTTTATTTTGGGGCAAAATTGGAGGAATTTACCTTATTTTTGGGCCAAATTGCAGAAATTTCCCTTATTTGGGGCAAAATTGCAGAAATTTCACTTATTTTCAGGAAAAAGGGCTGATATTTCCTTTATTTTGGGGCAAAAAGGGAGAAATTCCTCTTATTTTGGGGCAAAATTGCAGAGATTTCTCTTATTATGGGGAAAAATTGCACAAATTTTCCTTATTTAAGGGCAAAATTGCAGAAATTTCACCTATTTCAGAGAAAAAAAGCAAAAATTTTTCTTGTTTTGGGGCAAAAAGGCAGAAATTCCCATTATTTTGGGGCAAAAATGCAGAAATTTGACATATTTTGTGGTAAAATTGCAGAAATTCCCCTAATTTTGGGGCAAAAGGACGAAATTCCCTTTATTTTGGGGCAAAAATCATAAATTCCCCTTATTTTGGGGCAAAATTCAAGAAATTTCCTTTAATTTGGGGCAAAAGTGCAGGTATTTACCTTATTTTGGGGCAAAATTGCAGAAATTTTTCTTATTTGGGGCAAAATTGCAGAAACTTCAATTATTTTCAGGTAAAAAGGCTGAAATTTCCTTTATTTTCGGGCAAAAACGGAGAAATTCCCCTTATTTTGGGGCAAAATTGAAGAAATTTTCTTTATTATTGGGAAAAATTGCAGAAATTTTTCTTATTTTAGGGCAAAATTGCAGAAATTTCACTTATTTCAGAGAAAAAACGCAATAAATTTTCTTATTCTGGGGCAAAAAGGCAGAAATTCCCATTAATTTGTAGAAAAAAGGCAGAAATTCACCTTATTTTGGGGTAAAATTTCAGAAAATTCATATATTTCAAGGCAAAAAGGCAGAAATTTCCCTTATTTTGGAGCAAAAATGAAGAAATTTCCCTTTTTTATGGCTAAAAGTTATGCATTCCCCTTATTTTCGGGCAAAAAGGCAGAAATTCCCCGTATTTTGGAGCATAATTGCAGAAATTTCACTAGTTGTGGTGCAGAAAGAAAGAAATTCCCTATATGTTGGGGCAAAAAGACAGAAATTCTCCTTATTTTGGGGCAAAACTCAGAAATTCCACTAATTTTGGGGCAAAATCCCAGAAATTTCCCTTATTTTGGGGCAAAATTGCAAAAATTTCACTATTTTGGGGCAAAATTGCAGAAATTTCAATTATTTCAGGGAAAAAAGGCAGAAATTTTCTTTATTTTGGGGCAAAAATGCAGAAATTCCTAATATTTTGTGGCAAAAATGCAGAAATTCCCCTTATTTTGAGGTAAAAAGGCTAAAATTCATTTATTTGGGGGCAAAAAGGCAGAAATTTCCCTTATTTTGGGGGAACATTGCAGAAATATCAATTATTTAGAGGCAAAAAGACAGAAATTCTCCTTATTTTGGGGCAAAACTTAGAAATTCCACATATTTTAAGGCAAAATTCAAGAAATTTCCCTTATTTTGGGGCAAAATTGCAGAAATTTCACTTATTTTAGGGCAAAATTGTAGAAATTTCACTTATTTTGGGGCAAAATTGCAGAAATTTCACTTATTTCAGAGAAAAAAGGCACAAATTTTCCTTATTTTGGGGCAAAAAGTAAGAAATTCCTAATATTTTGTGGCAAAAATGCAGAAATTCCCCTTATTTTGAGGTAAAAAGGCTGAAATTCCCCTTATTTGGGGGCAAAGAGGCAGAAATTTCCCTTATTTTTTGGCAAAATTGGAGAAATTTCACTTATTTGAAGGTAATAATTCAGAAATTCCCATTATTTTGGGGCAAAAAAGACCGAATGTCCCTGTGTTTTGGGGGAAAAAGACAGAAATTCCACTTATTTAGAGGCAAAAAGGCAGGAATTCTCGGTATTTTGGAGCAAAATTGCAGAAATTTGCCTTATTTTAGGGCAAAATTGCAGAAATTTCAATTATTTCAGAGAAAAAAAGCAAAAATTTCTCTTATTTTGGAGCAAAAAGGCAGAAATTCCCATTATTTGTGGCAAAAAGGCAGAAATTCACCTTATTTTGGGGTATAATTGCAGAAATTTAACATATTTCAGGGCAATAAGGCAGAAATTTCCCTTATTTTCGGGCAAAATTGCAGAAATTTCACTTATTTCAGTGTAATAAGTCAGAAATTCCCCTTATTTTGAGGCAGAAAAGAGAGAAATTTCCTTTGTTTTGAGGAAAAAAGACTGAAATTCCACTTATTTAGAGGCAAAAAGGTAGAAATTTCCCTTCTTTTGGAGCAAAAATGAAGAAATTTCCATTTTTTATGGCAAAAGGGTATGCATTCCCCTTATTTTCGGGCTATAAGGGAAAAATTCCCCGTATTTTGGAGCATAATTGCAGAAATTCCCCTAGTTGTGGTGCAGAAAGACAGAAATTCCCTATATGTTGGGGCAAAAAGACAGAAATTCTTCTTATTTTGGGGCAAAACTCAGAAATTCCACTTATTTTGGGGCAAAATTGCAGAAATTTCCTTTATTTTGGGGCAGAATTGGAGAAATTTCACTTATTTTGGGGCAAAATTGCAGAAATTTCACTTATTTCAGGGAAAAAAGGCAGAAATTTTCTTTATTTTGGGGCAAAAAGGGAGAAATTCCTAATATTTTCTGGCAAAAATGCAGAAATTCCTCTTATTTTGAGGTAAAAAGGCTGAAATTCCCCTTATTTGGGGGCAAAAAGCAGAAATTTCTCTTATTTTGGGGCAAAATTGCAGAAATTTCACTTATTTAGAGGCCAAAAGAAAGAAATTCTCTTTATTTTGGGGCAAAACTTAGAAATTCCACTTATTTTGAGGCAAAATTCTGGAAATTTCCCTTATTTTGGGGCAAAATTGCAGAAATTTCACTTATTTTGGGGCAAAATTGCAAAGATTTCACTTATTTCATGGAAAAAAGGCACAAATTTTCCTTATTTTGGGGCAAAAAGTCAGAAATTCCTAATATTTTGTGGCAAAAATGCAGAAATCCCCCTTATTTTGAGGTAAAAAGGCTGAAATTCCCCTTATTTGGGGGCAAAGAGGCAGAAATTTCCCTTATTTTGGGGCAAAATTGGAGAAATTTCACTTATTTCAGGGTAATAATTCAGAAATTCCCCTTATTTTAAGGCAAAAAAACAGAAATTCTTTTTGTTTTGGGGGAAAGAGACAGAAATTCCACTTATTTAGAGGCAAAAAGGCAGAAATTCTCCGTATTTTGGAGCAAAAATGAAGAAATTTACCTTTTTATGGCAAAAAGGTATGCATTCCCCTTACTTTCGGGATAAAAAGCAGAAATTCCCCGTATTTTGAAGCAAAATTGCAGAAATTCTCATAATTATCGGGCAAAAAGGCTGAAATTCTCCTCATTTTGGGGCAAAAAGACAGAAGATCTCCTTTTTTCGGGAGCAAACTGTCAGAAATTCCCTTTATTTTTGGGCAAAATTGCAGAAATTTCCTTTACATTGGGACAAAATTGCAGAAATTTTCCTTATTTTGGGGCAAAATTGCAGAATTTTCACTTACTTCAGAGTAATAAGTCAGAAATTCCCCTTATTTTGGGACAAAAAAGACAGAAATTCTCTTTGTTTTGGGGGAAAAAGACAGAAATTCCACTTATTTAGAGGCAAAAAGGCAGAAATTCCCCTTATTTTGGAGCAAAAATGAAGAAATTTCCCTTTTTATGGCAAAAAGGTATGCATTCCCATTATTTTCAGGCAAAAAGGCAGAAATTCCCCGTATTTTGGAGCAAAATTGCAGAAATTCCCCTAATTTTGGGGCAAAAGGCAGAAATTCCCTTTATTTTGGGGCAAAAATCAGAAATTCCCCATATTTTAGGGCAAAATTCCAGAAATTTCCTATTTTTGGGGCAAAATTGCAGGAATTTACTATATTTTGAGGCTAAATTTCAGAAATTTCTCTTATATGGGGCAAAATTTCAGAAATTTCACTTATTTTCAGGTAAAAAGGCTGAAATTTCCTTTGTTTTGGGGCAAAAAGGAAGAAATTCTTCTTATTTTGGGGCAATATTGCAGAAATCTCTCTTATTATGGGAAAAAATTGCAAAAATTTCCATTATTTTAGGGGAAAATTGCAGAAATTTCACTTATTTCAGAGAAAAAAAGCAATTTTTTTTTATTTTGGGGCAAAAGGCAGAAATTCCCATTATTTTGGGGCAAAAAAGCAGAAATTCACCTTATTTAAGGGTAAAATTGCAGAAATTTCACATATTTCAGGGCAAAAAGGCAGAAATTCCCCGTATTTTGGAGCAAAATTGGAGAAATTCCCCTAGTTGCGGGGCAAAGAGACAGAAATTTCCTATATGTTGGGGCAAAAAGACAGAAATTCTCCTTATTTTGGGGCAAAACTTAGAAATTCCACATATTTTGGGACAAAATTCCAGAAATTTTCCTTATTTTGGGGCAAAATTGCAGAAATTTCACTTATTTTGGGGAAAAATTGCAGAAATTTCACTTATTTCAGGGAAAAAAGGCAGAAATTTTCCTTATTTTGGGGCATAAAGTCATAAATTCCTAATATTTTGAGGCAAAAATGCAGAAATTCCCCTTATTTTGAGGTATAAAGTCTGAAATTCCCCTTATTTTAGGGCAAAAAAGCAGAAATTTCCCTTATTTTGGGGCAAAATTGCAGAAATTTCACTTATTTTAGGGTAATAAGTAAGAATTCCCCTTATTTTGGGGCAAAACACAGAAAATCTTCTTTTTTCGGGAGCAAACAGTCAGAAATTTCCCTTATTTTGGGGCAAAATTGCAGAAATTTCCTTTAAATTGGGGCAAAATTCCAGAAATTTCCCTTATTTTGGGGCAAAATTGCAGAAATTTCACATATTTCAGGGTAATAAGTTAGAAATTCCTGTTATTTTGGGGCAAAAAAGACAGAAATTCCCTTTGTTTTGGGGGAAAAAGACAGAAATTCCACTTATTTAGAGGCAAAAAAGCAGAAATTCCCCTTATTTTGGAGCAAAAATGAAGAAATTTCTTTTTTTATGGCCAAAAGTTATTTATTTTCTTTATTTTTGGGAAAAGGCAGAAATTCCTTGTATTTTGGAGCAAAATTGCAGAAATTCCCCTAATTTGGGGCAAAAAGGCAGAAATTTCCTATATGTTGGGGAAAAAAGACAGAAATTATCCTTATTTTGGGGCAAAACTCAGAAATTCTACTTATTTTTGGGCAAAATTCCAGAAATTTCCCTTATTTTGGAGAAAAATTGCAGAAATTTCACTTATTGTAGGGCAAAATTGGAGAAATTTCACTTATTTCAAGGAATAAAGGCAGAAATTTTCCTTATTTTGGGGTAAAAATGCAGAAATTCTTAATATTTTGTAGCAAAAATGTAGAAATTCCCCTTATTTTGAGGTAAAAAAGCTGAAATTCCATTTATAAGGGGGCAAAAAGGCAGAAATTTCCCTTATTTTGGGGCAAAAGACAGAAATTCCTTTTATTTTGTGACAAAAGGCAGACATTTCTTTTATTTTGGGGCAAAATTGCAGAAATTTCACTTATTTCAGGGCATAATTCAAAAATTCCTTTTATTTGGGGGAAAAAGACAGAAATTCCATTTATTTTTTGGTACAAAGGCAGAAATTTCACTTACTTTGAATTAAAATGCAGAAATTACGCTTATTTTGGGGCAAAAATGAAGAAATTTCCTTTTTTGTGGTAAAAGGTATACATTCCCCTTACATTCGGGATAAAAAGCAGAAATTCCCCGTATTTTGAAGCAAAATTGCAGAAATTCTAATAATTTTCGGGCAAAAAGGGAGAAAATCCCTAATTTTGGGGCAAAAGGCAGAAATTCCTTTTATTGTGGGACAAAAATAAGAAATTCCCCTTCTTTTGGGGCAAAATTCAAGAAATTTCCTTTATTTTGTGGCGAAATTACAGGAATTTACCTTATTTTGGGGCAAAATTGAAGAAATTTCCCTTATTTGGGGCAAATTGCAGAAATTTCTCTTATTTTCAGGTAAAAAGGCTGAAATTTCCTTCATTTTAGGGCAAAAAGGGAGAAATTCCCCTTATTTTGGGGCAAAATTGCAGAAATTTCCCTTATTATTGGGAAAAATTGCAGAAATTTTCCTTATTTTAGGGCAAAATTGCAGAAATGTCACTTATTTCAGAGAAAAAAAGCAAAAATTTTTCTTATTTTGGGGCAAAAAGGCAGAAATTCCCATTAATTTGTGGCAAAAAGGCAGAAATTCACATTATTTTGGGGTAAAATTGCAGAAATTTCACATATTTCTGGGCAAAAAGGCAGAAATTTCCCTTATTTTGGGCCAAAATTGCAGAAATTTCACTTATTTCAGTGTAATAAGTCAGAAATTCCCCTTATTTTGAGGCAAAAAAGACAGAAATTCCCTTTGTTTTGAGGGAAAAAGACAGAAATTCCACTCATGTAGAGGCAAAAATGCAGAAATTTCCCTTATTTTGGAGAAAAATGAAGAAATTTCCCTTTTTTATGGCAAAAAGTTATGCACTCCCCTTATTTTCGCGCAAAAAGTCAGAAATTCCCCGTATTTTGGAGCATAATTGCAGAAATTCCCCTAGTTGTTGTGCAGAAAGACAGAAATTCCCTATATGTTTGGGCAAAAAGACAGAAATTCTCCTTATTTTGGGGCAAAACTCAGAAATTCCACTTATTTTGGGGCAAAATTCCAGAAATTTCCCTTATTTTGGGGAAAAATTGCAGAAATTTCACTTATTTTGGGGCAAAATTGCAGAAATTTCACATATTTCAGGGCAAAAATGCAGAAATTTTCCTTATTTTGGAACAAAATTGCAGAAATTTCACTTATTTCAGTGTAACAAGTCAGAAATTCCCCTTATTTTGAGGCAAAAAAGACAGAAATGCCTTTTGTTTTGAGGGAAAAAGACAGAAATTCCACTTATTTAGAGGCAAAAATGCAGAAATTTCGCTTACATTGGAGCAAAAATGAAGAAATTTCCTTTTTTTATGGCAAAAAGTTATGCATTCCCCTTATTTTCAGGCAAAAAGGCCGAAATTCCCCATATTTTGGAGCATAATTGCAGAAATTCCCCTAGTTGCGGTGCAGAAAGACAGAAATTCCCTATATGTTGGGGCAAAAAGACAGAAATTCTCCTTATTTTGGGGCAAAACTCAGAAATTCCACTTATTTTGGGGCAAAATTCCAGAAATTTCCCTTATTTTGGGGCAAAATTGCAGAAATTTCAATTATTTTGAGGCAAAATTGCAGAAATTTCACTTATTTCAGGGAAAAATGGCAGAAATTTTCTTTATTTTGGGGAAAAAGGCAGAAATTCCTAATATTTTCTGGCAAAAATGCAGAATTTCCCCTTATTTTGAAGTAAAAAGGCTGAAATTCCCCTTATTTGGGGGCAAAAAGGCAGAAATTTCCCTTATTTTGGGGCAAAATTGCAGAAATTTCACTTATTTAGAGGCAAAAAGACAGCAATTCTCCTTATTTTGGGGCAAAACTTAGAAATTCCACTTATTTTGGAGCAAAATTCCAGAAATTTCCCTTATTTTGGGGCAAAAAGTCAGAAATTCCTAATATTTTGTGGCAAAAATGCAGAAATTCCCCATATTGAGGTAAAAAGGCTGAAATTCCCCTTATTTGGGGGCAAAGAGGCAGAAATTTCCCTTATTTTGGGGCAAAATTGGAGAAATTTCACTTATTTCAGGGTAATAATTCAGAAATTCCCCTTATTTTGGGGCAAAAAAGACAGAAATTCCCTTTGTTTTGGGGGAAAAAAACAGAAATTCCACTTATTTAGAGGCAAAAATGCAGAAATTCCCCTTATTTTGGAGCAAAAATGAAGAAATTTACCTTTTTATGGCAAAAAGGTATGCATTCCCCTTACTTTCGGGATATAAAGCAGAAATTCCACGTATTTTGAAGCAAAATTGCAGAAATTCTCATAATTTTTGGGCAAAAAGTCAAAAATTCTCATTATTTTGAGGCAAAAAGACAGAAGATCTCCTTTTTTCGGGAGCAAACATTCAGAAATTCCCTTTTTTTGGGGCAAAATTGCAGAAATTTTATTTACATTGGGGTAAAATTGAAGAAATTTCCCTTATTTTGGGGCAAAATTGCAGAAATTTCACTTACTTTAGGGTAATAAGTAAGAAATTCCCCTTATTTTGGGGCAAAAAAGACAGAAATTCTCTTTGTTTTGGGGGAAAAAGACAGAAATTCCACTTATTTAGAGGCAAAAAGGCAGAAATTACCTTTATTTTGGAGCAAAAATGAAGAAATGTTTCTTTCTAAAGGGCAAAAAGGTATGCATACCCATTATTTTCAGGCAAAAAGGCAGAAATTCATCGTATTTTGGAGCAAAATTGCAGAAATTCCCCTAATTTTGGGGCAAAAGGCAGAAATTCCCTTTATTTTGGGGAAAAATCAGAAATTTCCCGTGTTTTGGTGAAAAATTCCAGAAATTTCCATTATTTTGGGGCAAAAATGCAGGAATTTACCTTATTTTGGGGCAAAATTTCAGAAATTTCCCTTATTTGGGGCAAAATTTCAGAAATTTCACTTATTTTCAGGTAAAAAGGCTGAAATTTCCTTTGTTTTGGGGCAAAAAGGAAGAAACTCCCCTTATTTTGGGGCAAAATTGCAGAAATCTCCCTTATAATGAGAAAAAATTGCAAAAATTTCCCTTATTTTAGGGGAAAATTGCAGAAATTTCACTTATTTCAGAGAAAAAAAGCAAAAATTTTTCTTATTTTGGGGCAAAAATGCAGAAATTCCTATTATTTTGGGGCAAAAAAACAGAAATTCACCTTATTTAGGGGTAAAATTGCAGAAATTTCACATATTTCAGGGCAAAAAGGCAGAAATTCCCCGTATTTTGGAGCAAAATTGCAGAAATTCCCCTTGTTGTTGGGCAAAAAGACAGAAATTCCCTACAGGTTGGGGCAAAAAACAGAAATTCTCATTATTTTGCGGCCAAACTTAGAAATTCCACTTATTTTAGGGCAAAATTCCAGAAATTTTCCTTATTTTGGGGCAAAATTGCCAAATTTCACTTATTTTGGGGCAAAATTGCAGAAATTTCAATTATTTCAGGGAAAAAAGGCAGAAATTTTCCTTATTTTAGAGCAAAAAGTCAGAAATTCCTAATATTTTGTGGCAAAATGCAGATATTCCCCTTATTTTGAGGTATAAAGGCTGAAATTCCCCTTATTTGGGGGCAAAGAGGCAGAAATTTCCCTTCTTTTGGGGCAAAATTGCAGAAATTTCACTTATTTTAGAGTAATAAGTCAGAAATTCCCCTTATTTTGGGGCAAAAAAAAAGAAATTCCCTTTGTTTTGGGGGGAAAAGACAGATATTCCACTTATTGAGAAGCAAAAAGGCAGAAATTCCCCTTATTTTGGAGCAAAAATGAAGAAATTTCCCTTTTTTATGGCAAAAAGTTATGCATTCCCCTTATTTTCGGGCAAAAAGGCAAAAATTCCATGTATTTCGGAGCAAAATTGCAGAAATTCCTCTAATTGTGGTGCAAAAAAGCAGAAATTCCCTTTATGTTGTGGCAAAAAGACAGAAATTCTCCTTATTTTGGGGCAAAACTCAGAAACTCCACTTATTTTGGGGCAAAATTGCAGAAATTTCACTTATTTCAGGGAAAAAGGCAGAAATTTTCTTTATTTTGGGGCAAAAATGCAGAAATTCCTAATATTTTGTGGCAAAAATGCAGGAATTCCCCTCGTTTTGACGTAAAAAGGCTGAAATTCCCCTAATTTGTGGGCAGAAAGGCAAAAATTTTCCCTTATTTTTGGGCAAAATTGCAGAAATTTCATTTATTTCAGGGTAATAAGTCAGAAATTTTTCTTATTTTGGGGCAAAAAAGACAGAAAATCCCTTTGTTTTGAAGGAAAATCCTAAATTCCACTTATTTAGAGGCAAAAAAGCAGAAATTCCCCTTATGTGAAGCAAAAATGAAGAAATTTCCCTTTTTTAAGGCAAAAAGGTATGCATTCTTCTTATTTTCGGGCAAAAAGGCAGAAATTCCCCGTATTTTGGAGCAAAATTGCAAAAATTCCTTTAATTGTAGGGCAAAAATGCAGAAATTCCCTATATGTTGGGGCAAAAAGACAGAAATTCTCCTTATTTTGGGGCAAAACTCAGAAATTCCACTTATTTTGGGGCAAAATTCCAGAAATTTCCCTTATTCTGGGGCAGAATTGCAGAAATTTCACTTATTTTCGGCAAAATTGCAGAAATTTCCCTTATTTCATGGAAAAAAAAGAAATTTTGTTATTTTGGAGCAAAAAGGCAGAAATTCCCCTTATTTTGGAGCAAAAATGAAGAAATTTACCTTTTTATGGCAAAAAGGTATGCATTCCCCTTACTTTCGGGATAAAAGCAGAAATTCCCCGTATTTTGAAGCAAAATTGCAGAAATTCTCATAATTTTCGGGCAAAAAGGCAGAAATTCTCCTTATTTGGGGGCAAAAAGACAGAAAATCTAATTTTTTTGGGAACAAACAGTCAGAAATTTCCATTATTTTGGGGCAAAATTGCAGAAATTTCATTTACATTGGGGCAAAATTTCAGAAATTTCCCTTATTTTGGTGCAAAATTGCAGAAATTTCACTTATTTCAGGGTAATAAGTCAGAAATTCTACTTATTTTGGGGCAAAACTCAGAAATTCCACTATTTTGGGGCAAAATTCCAGAAATTTCCGTTATTTTGGAGCAAAATTGCAGAAATTTCACTTATTTCAGAGAAAAAAAGCAAAAATTTTTCTTATTTTGGGGCAAAAAGGCAGAAATTCCCATTATTTTGGGGCAAAAAGGCAGAAATTCACCTTATTTTGCGGTAAAATTGCAGAAATTTCACATATTTCATGGCAAAAAGGCAGAAATTTCCCTTAATTTGGGGCAAAAAAGACAGAAATTCCCTTTGTTTTGGGGGAAAAGACAGAAATTCCACTTATTTAGAGGCAAAAAGGCAAAAATTCCCCTTATTTTGAGCAAAAATGAAGAAATTTCCATTTTTTATGGCAAAAAGTTATGCATTCCCCTTTTTTTCGGGCAAAAAGGCAGCAATTCCCCGTATTTTGGAGTAAAATTGCAGAAATTCCCCTAATTGTGGGGCAAAAATGCAGAAATTCCCTATATGTTGGGGCAGAAAGACAGAAATTCTCCTTATTTTGGGGCAAAACTCAGAAGTTCCACTTATTTTGGGGAAAAATTCCAGAAATTCCCCTATATTTTGGGGCAAAATTGCAGAAATTTCACTTATTTTAGGGCAAAATTGCAGAAATTTCACTTATTTCAGAGAAAAAAGGCAGAAATTTTCCTTATTTTGGAGCAAAAAGGCAGAAATTCCTAATATTTTGTTGCAAAAATGCAGAAATTTCTTTTATTTTGAGGTAAAAAAGCTGAAATTCTTCTTATTTGGGGGCAAAAAAGGCAGAAATTTCCCTTATTTTGGGGCAAAATTGCAGAAATTTCACTTATTTCAGGGTAATAAGTCAGAAATTTTATTGATTTTGGGGCCAAAAAACAGAAAATCCCTTTGTTTTGGAGGAAAAAGCAGAAATTCCACTTAGTTAGAGGCAAAAAAGCAGAAATTTCCCTTATTTTGGAGCAAAAATGAAGAAATTTCCCTTTTTTAAGGCAAAAAGGTATGCATTCCCCTTATTTTCGGTCAAAAAGGCAGAAATTCCTCGTATTTTGGAGCAAAATTGCAGAAATTCCCCTAATTGTGGGGCAAAAATGCAGAAATTCCCTATATGTTGGGGCAAAAAGACAGAAATTCTCCTTATTTTGGGGCAAAACTCAGAAATTCCACTTATTTTGGGGCAAAATTCCAGAAATTTCCTTTATTCTGGGGCAAAATTGCAGAAATTTCACTAATTTTGGGGCAAAATTGCAGAAATTTCACTTATTTCAGGGAAAAAAGGCAGAAATTTTCCTTATTTTCGGGCAAAAAGGCAGAAATTCCCCTTATTTTGAGGTAAAAAGGCTGAAATTCCCTTATTTGAGGGCAAAGAGGCAGAAATTTTCCTTATTTTGTGGCAAAATTGCAGAAATTTCACTTATTTCAGGGTAATAAGTCAGAAATTCCCCTTATTTTAAGGCAAAAAAAAGAAATTTCCTTTGTTTTGGAGGAAAAGACAGAAATTCCACTTATTTAGAGGCAAAAAGGCAGAAATTTCCCTTATTTTGGAGCAAAAATGAAGAAATTTACCTTTTTATGGCAAAAAGGTATGCATTCCCCTTTACTTTCGGGATAAAAAGCAGAAATTCCCCGTATTTTGAAGCAAAATTGCAGAAATTATCATAATTTTCGGGCAAAAAGGCAGAAATTCTCCTTATTTTGGGGCAAAAAGACAGAAAATCTCCTTTTTGCGGGAGCAAAGAGTCAGAAATTTCCCTTATTTTGGGGCAAAATTGCAGAAATTTCCTTTACAATGGGGCAAAATTGCAGAAATTTCCCTATTTTGGGGCAAAATTACAGAAATTTCACTTATTTCAAGGTAATAAGTCAGAAATTCCCGTTATTTTGGGGCAAAATAGACAGAAATTCCCATTGTTTTGGGGGAAAACACAGAAATTCCACATATTTAGAGGTAAAAAGGCAGAAATTCTCCTTATTTTGGAGCAAAAATGAAGAAATTTCCCTTTTTTATGGCAAAAAGTTATGCATTCCCTTTATTTTTGGGAAAAGGCAGAAATTCCCGTATTTTGGAGCAAAATTGCAGAAATTCTCTTAATTGTGGGGCAAAAAGGCAGAAATTCCCTATATGTTGGGGAAAAAGACAGAAATTCTCCTTATTTTGTGCAAAACTCAGAAATTCCACTTATTTTTTGGGCAAAATTCCAGAAATTTCCCTTATTTTGGGAAAAAATTGCAGAAATTTCACTTATTTTAGGGCAAAATTGGAGAAAATTCACTTATTTCAGGGAAAAAAGGCAGAAATTTTCCTTATTTTGTGGCAAAAATGCAGAAATTCTTAATATTTTGTGGCAAAAATATAGAAATTCCCCTTATTTTGAGGTAAAAAGGCTGAAATTCCTTTTATTTGGGGGCAAAAATGCAGAAATTTCCCTTATTTTGGGGCAAAAAGACAGAAATTCCTTCTATTTTGTGGCAAAAAGGCAGAAATTTCATTTATTTTGGGGCAAAATTGCAGAAATTTCACTTATCTCAGGGCATAATTCAAAAATTCCTTTTATTTTGGGGCAAAAAGACAGAAATTCCATTTATTTTTTTGTACAAAGGCAGAAATTTCACTTACTTTGAAGTAAAAAGGCAGAAATTCCTCTTAATTTGGAGAAAAAATGAAGAAATTTCCTTTTTTGTGGTAAAGGGTATACATTCCTCTTACATTCGGGATAAAAAGCAGAAATTCCTCGTATTTTGAAGCAAAATTGCAGAAATTCTCATAATTTTTGGGCAAAAAGGGAGAAATTCCCTAAATTTGGGGCAAAAGGCAGAAATTCCTATTATTGTGCGGCAAAAATCAGAAATTCCCCTTCCTTTGGGGCAAAATTCAAGGAATTTCCTTTTTTTGGGGGCATAATTACAGGAATCTACCTTATTTTAGGGCAAAATTGAAGAAATTTCCCTTATTTGGGGCAAAATTGCAGAAATTTCACTTATTTTCAGGTAAAAATGCTGAAATTTCCTTTATTTTGTGGCAAAAAGGGAGAAATTCCTCTTATTTTGGAGCAAAATTGCAGAAATTTCCCTTATTATGGGGAAATATTGCAGAAATTTCCCTTAATTTAAGGCAAAATTGCAGAAATTTCACTTATTTCAGAGAAAAAAAGAAAAAATTTTTCTTATTTTGGGGCAAAAAGGCAGAAATTCCCATTATTTTGGGGCAAAAAAGACAGAAATTCACTTTGTTTTGGGGGAAAAAGACAGAAATTCCACTTATTTAGAGGCAAAAAGGCAGAAATTCCCCTTATTTTGGAGCAAAAATGAAGAAATTTCCCTTTTTATGGCAAAAAGGTATGCATTCCCCTTACTATTGGGATAAAAGCAGAAATTCCCCGTATTTTGAAGCAAAATTGCAGAAATTCTCATAATTTTCGGGCAAAAAGGCAGAAATTCTCCTTATTTAAGGGCAAAAAGACAGAAAATCTTTTTTTTTTTGGGAACAAACTGTCAGAAATTTCCCTTATTTAGGGACAAAATTGCAGAAATTTCTTTTACATTGGGGCAAAATTTCAGAAATTTCCCTTATTTTTGGGCAAAATTGCAGAAATTTCACTTATTTCAGGATAATAAGTCAGAAATTCCCCTTATTTTGGGGCAAAAAAGACAGAAATTCCCTTTGTTTTGGGGGAAAAAGAGAAATTCCACTTATTTAGAGGCAAAAAGGCAGAAATTCCCTTTATTTTAAAGCAAAAATGAAGAAATTTCCCTTTTTATGGAAAAAAAAAATATGCATTCCCATTATTTTCGGGCAAAAAGGCAGAAATTCCCCGTATTTTGGAGCAAATTGCAGAAATTCCCCTAATTTTGGTGCAAAAGGCAAAAATTCCCTTTATTTTGGGGCAAAAATCAGAAATTCCCCTTATTTTGGGGCAAAATTCCAGAAATTTCCCTTATTTTGGGAAAAAATTGCAGAAATTTCACTTATTTTAGGGCAAAATTGGAGAAATTTCACTTATTTCAGGAAAAAAATGCAGAAATTTTCCTTATTTTGTGGCAAAAATGCAAAAATTCTTAATATTTTGTGGCAAAAATATAGAAATTCCTTTTATTTTGAGGTAAAAAGGCTGAAATTCCTTTTATTTGGGGGCAAAAAGGCAGAAATTCCTTTTATTTGGGGGCAAAAAGACAGAAATTCCTTCTATTTTGTGGCAAAAAGGCAGAAATTTCATTTATTTTGGGGCAAAATTGCAGAAATTTCACTTATTTCAGGGCATAATTCAAAAATTCCTTTTATTTTGGGGCAAAAAGACAGAAATTCCATTTATTTTTTTGTACAAAGGCAGAAATTTCACTTACTTTGAAGTAAAAAGGCAGAAATTCCTCTTAGTTTGGAGCAAAAATGAAGAAATTTTCTTTTTTGTGGTAAAGGGTATACATTCCTCTTACATTCGGGATAAAAAGCAGAAATTCCCCATATTTTGAAGCAAAATTGCAGAAATTCTCATAATTTGCGGGCAAAAAGGGAGAAATTCCCTAATATTGGGGCAAAAGTCAGAAATTCCTTTTATTGTGGGGCAAAAATCAGAAATTCCCCTTCTTTTGGGGCAAAATTCAAGAAATTTCCTTTCTTTGGGGCAAAATTACAGGAATCTACCTTATTTTAGGGCAAAATTGAAGAAATTTCCCTTATTTGGGGCAAAATTGCAGAAATTTCACTTATTTTCAGGTAAAAATGCTGAAATTTCCTTTATTTTGTGGCAAAAAGGGAGAAATTCCTTTTATTTTGGAGCAAAATTGCAGAAATTTCCCTTTTTATGGGGAAATATTGCAGAAATTTCCCTTAATTTAAGGCAAAATTGCAGAAATTTCACTTATTTCAGAGAAAAAAAGAAAAAAATTTTTTTATTTTGGGGCACAAAGGCAGAAATTCCCATTATTTTGGGGCAAAAAAGACAGAAATTCACTTTGTTTTGGGGGAAAAAGACAGAAATTCCACTTATTTTGAGGCAAAAAGGCAGAAATTCCCCTTATTTTGGAGCAAAAATGAAGAAATTTACCTTTTTATGGCAAAAAGGTTTGCATTCTCCTTACTTTCGGGATAAAAGCTGAAATTCCCCGTATTTGGAAGCAAAATTGCAGAAATTCTCATAATTTTCGGGCAAAAGGGCAGAAATTCTCCTTATTTGGGGGCAAAAAGACAGAAAATCTTTTTTTTGGGAACAAACAGTCAGAAATTTCCCTTATTTTGGGGCAAAATTGCAGAAATTTCTTTTACATTGGGGCAAAATTTCAGAAATTTCCCTTATTTTGGGGCAAAATTGCAGAAATTTCACTTATTTCAGGGTAATAAGTCAGAAATTCCCCTTATTTTGGGGCAAAAAAGACAGAAATTCTTTTTGTTCTGGGGGAAAAAGACAGAAATTCCACTTATTTAGAGGCAAAAAGGCAGAAATCCCCTTTATTTTAAAGCAAAAATGAAGAAATTTCCCTTTTTATGGAAAAAAGGTATGCATTCCCATTATTTTCGGGCAAAAAGGCAGAAATTCCCCGTATTTTGGAGCAAAATTGCAGAAATTCCTCTAATTTTGGGGCAAAAGGCAAAAATTCCCTTTATTTTGGGACAAAATTCAAGAAATTTCCTTTATTTTGGGGCAAAATTGCAGGAATTTACCTTATATTGGAGCAAAATTGCAGAAATTTCCCTTATATGGGGAAAAATTGCAGAAATTTCACTTATTTTCATGTAAAAAGGCTGAAATTTCCTTTATTTTGGGGCAAAAAGGGAGAAATTCCCCTTATTATGGGGCAAAATTGAAGAAATTTCCCTTATTATAGGGAAATATTGCAGAAATTTCTCTTAATTTAAAGCAAAATTGCAGAAATTTCACTTATTTCAGAAAAAAAAGCAGAATTTTTTCTTATTTTGGGGCAAAAAGGCAGAAATTCCCATTATTTTGGGGCAAAATGAAGAAATTCACCTTATTTTGGGGGAAAATTGCAGAATTTTCACATATTTCAGGGCAAAAAGGCAGACATTTCCCTTATTTTGGGGCAAAAAAGACAGAAATTCCTTTTGTTTTGGGGGAAAAAGGCAGAAATTCCACTTATTTAGAGGCAAAAATGCAGAAATTCCTTTTATTTTGGAGCAAAAATGAAGAAATTTCCCTTTTTTATGGCAAAAAATTATGCATTTCCCTTATTTTTTAGAAAAAAGGCAGAAATTTCCCGTATTTTGGAGCAAAATTGCAGAAATTTCCCTTATAATGGGGAAATATTGCAGAAATTTCTCTTAATTTAAAGCAAAATTGCAGAAATTCCACTTATTTAGAGGCAAAAAGACAGAAATTCCCCTTATTTTGGAGCTAAAATGAAGAAATTTCATTTTTTATGGCAAAAAGTTATGCATTCCCATTATTTTCGGGCAAAAACGCAGAAGTTCCTTGTATTTTGGAGCAAAATTGCAGAAATTTCACTTATTTCAGGGTAATAAATCAGAAATTTTCCTTATTTTGGGGCAAAAAAGACAGAAATTCTCTTTGTTTTGGGAAAAAAGATAGAAATTCCACTTATTTAGAGGTAAAAACGCAGAAATTACCCTTATTTTGGAGCAAAAATGAAGAAATTTCCCTTTTTTATGGCAAAAGGTTATGCATTCCCTTTATTTTCGGGCATAAAGGCAGAAATTCCCTCTATTTTGGAGCAAAATTGCAGAAATTTCCCTAATCGTGGTACAAAAAGGCAGAAATTTCCTATATGTTGGGGCAAAAAGACAGAAATTCTCCTTATTTGGGGCAAAACTCAGAAATTCCACTTATTTTGGGGCAAAATTGCAGAAATTTCCAATATTTTGGGGCAAAATTGCAGAAATTTCACTTATTTCAGGGAAAAAAGGCAGAAATTTTCCTTATTTTGGGGAAAAAGGCAGAAATTCCTAATATTTTGTGGCAAAAATGCAGAAATTCCCTTTATTTTGAGGTAAAAATGCTGAAATTCCCCTTATTTGGGGGCAAAAAGGCAGAAATTTCCCTTATTTTGCGGCAAAATTGCAGAAATTTCACTTATTTCAGGGTAATAAGTCAGAAATTTTTCTTATTTTGGGGCAAAAAGACAGAAAATCCCTTTGTTTTGGGGTAAAAAGAGAGATATTCCACTTATTTAGAGGCAAAAAGGCAGAAATTCCCCTTTTTTTGAGCAAAAATGAAGAAATTTCCCTTTTTATGGCAAAAAAGTATGCATTCCCATTATTTTTGGGCAAAAAGGCAGAAATTTACAGTATTTTGGATAAAAATTGCAGAAATTCCCTTAATTTTGGGGCAAAAGGCAGAAATTCCCTTTATTTTGAGGCCAAAATCAGAAATTCTCCATATTTTGGGGCAAAATTCAAGAAATTTCCTTTATTTTGGGGTAAAATTGCAGGAATTTACCTTATTTTGGAGCAAAGTTGCAGAAATTTCCCTTATATGGGGCAAAATTGAAGAAATTTCACTTATTTTCAGGTAAAAAGGCTGAAATTCCTTTTATTTGGGGGCAAAAAGGCAGAAATTTTCCTTATTTTGGGGCAAAAAGACAGAAATTCTTCTTATTGTGTGGCAAAAAGGCAGAAATTTCTTTTATTTTGAGGCCAAATTGCAGAAATTTCACTTATTTCAGGGCATAATTCAAAAATTCCTTTTATTTTGGGGCAAAAAGACAGAAAATCCGTTTATTTTTGGGTAAAAAGGCAGAAATTTCACTTATTTTGAGGTAAAAAGGCAGAAATTCCTCTTATTTTGGGGCAAAAATGAAGAAATTTCCCTTTTTTGTGGCAAAAGGTATACATTCCCCATACTTTCGGGATAAAAAGCAGAAATTCCCCGTATTTTGAAGCAAAATTGCAGAAATTCTCCTAATTTTCAGGCAAAAAGACAGAAATTCTCCTTATTTTGTGGCAAAAAGACAGAAAATCTTCTTTTTTCGGGAGCAAACTGTCAGAAATTCCCCTTATTTTTGGGCAAAATTGCAGAAATTTTCCTTCTTTTAGGGCAAAATTGCAAAAAATTCACTTATTTCAGGGTAATGAGTAAGAAATTCCCCTTATTTTGGGGCAAAAAACACATAAATTCCCTTTGTTTTTGGGGAAAAAGACCGAAATTCCACTTATTTAGGGGCAAAAAGGCAGAAATTCCCCTTATTTTGAAGCAAAAATGAAGAAATTTTTTTTTATGGCAAAAAGATACGCATTCCCATTATTTTCAGGCAAAAAGGCAGAAATTCCCCGTATTTTGGAGCAAAATTGCAGAAATTCCCCTAATTTGGGGGTAAAAGGCAGAAATTCCCTTTATTTAGAGGCAAAAATCAGAAATTCTTCGTGTTTTGGGGCAAAATTCTAGAAATTTCCTATTTTGGGGGCAAAATTACAGGAATTTACCTTATTTTGGGGCAAAATTGCAGAAATTTCCCTTATTTGGGGCAAAATTGCATAAATTTCACTAATTTTCAGGTAAAAAGGCTGAAATTTCCTTTATTTTGGGGCAAAAAGAGAGAAATTCCCTTTATTTTGGGGGAAAAAGGCAGAAATTCACCATATTTTGGGGTAAAATTGCAGAAATTTCACATATTTCAGGGCAAAAAGGCAGAAATTTCCCTTATTTTGGGGCAAAATTGCAGAAATTTCACTTATTTTAGGGTAATAAGTCAGAAATTCCCCTTATTTTGGAACAAAACAGACAGAAATTCCCTTTGTTTTGGGGGAAAAAGACAGAAATTCCACTTATTTAGAGGCAAAAAGGCAGAAATTCCCCTTATTTTGGAGCAAAAATGAAGAAATTTCCCTTTTTATGGCAAAAAGGTATGCATTCCCCTTACTTTTGGGATAAAAGCAGAAATTCCCTGTATTTTGAAGCAAAATTGCAGAAATTCTCATATTTTTAGGGCAAAAAGAAAGAAATTCTCCTTATTTTGTGGCAAAAAGGCAGAAATTTCTTTTAATTTGGGGCCAAATTGCAGAAATTTCACTTATTTCAGGGCATAATTCAAAAATTCCTTATATTTTGGGGCAAAAAGACAGAAAATCCGTTTATTTTTGGGTAAAAAGGCAGAAATTTCACTTATTTTAAGGTAAAAAGGCAGAAATTCTTTTTATTTTGGGGCAAAAATAAAGAAATTTCCCTTTTTTGTGGCAAAAGGTAAACATTCCCCTTACTTTCGGGATATAAAGCAGAAATTCCCTGTATTTTGAAGCAAAATTGCAGTAATTCTCCTAATTTTCGGGCAAAAAGACAGAAATTCTCCTTATTTTGAGGCAAAAAGACAGAAAATCTTCTTTTTTCGGGAGCAAACTGTCAGAAACTCCCCTTATTTTTGGGCAAAATTGCAGAAATTTCCTTTACATTGGGGCAAAATTGCAGAAATTTCCCTTATTTTAGGGCAAAATTGCAAAAATTTTACTTATTTCAGGGTAATAAGTAAGAAATTCCCCTTATTTTGGGCCAAAAAACACATAAATTCCCTTTGTTTTTGGGGGAAAAGACAGAAATTCCACTTATTTAGAGGCAAAAAGGCAGAAATTCCCCTTATTTTGAAGCAAAAATGAAGAAATTTCTCTTTTTATGGCAAAAAGGTATGCATTCCCATTATTTTCAGGCAAAAAGGCAGAAATTCCCCGTATTTTGGAGCAAAATTGCAGAAATTCCCCTAATTTTGGGGCAAAAGGCAGAAATTCCCTTTATTTTGAGGCAAGAATCAGAAATTCTTCGTGTTTTGGGTCAAAACTCTAGAAATTTCCTTTTTTGGGGGCAAAATTATAGGAATTTACCTTATTTTGGGGCAAAATTGCAGAAATTTCCCTTATTTTGGGCAAAATTGCAAAAATTTCACTTATTTTCAGGTAAAAAGGCTGAAATTTCCTTTATTTTAAGGGAAAAAGGGAGAAATTCCCTTTATTTTGGGGGAAAAAGGCAGAAATTCACAGTATTTTGGGATAAAATTGCAGAAATTTCACATATTTCAGGGCAAAAAAGCAGAAATTTCCCTTATTTGGGGCAAAATTGCAGAAATTTCACTTATTTAATGGTAACAAGTCAGAAATTCCACTTATTTTGGGGCAAAAAAGACAGAAATTCCTTTTGTTTTGGAGGAAAAAGACAGAAATTCCACTTATTTAGAGGCAAAAAGGCAGAAATTCCCCTTATTTTGGAGCAAAAATGAAGAAATTTACCTTTTTATGGCAAAAAGGTTTGCATTCTCCTTACTTTCGGGATAAAAGCTGAAATTCCCCGTATTTGGAAGCAAAATTGCAGAAATTCTCATAATTTTCGGGCAAAAGGGCAGAAATTCTCCTTATTTGGGGGCAAAAAGACAGAAAATCTTTTTTTTTGGGAACAAACAGTCAGAAATTTCCCTTATTTTGGGGCAAAATTGCAGAAATTTCTTTTACATTGGGGCAAAATTTCAGAAATTTCCCTTATTTTGGGGCAAAATTGCAGAAATTTCACTTATTTCAGGGTAATAAGTCAGAAATTCCCCTTATTTTGGGGCAAAAAAGACAGAAATTCTTTTTGTTCTGGGGGAAAAAGACAGAAATTCCACTTATTTAGAGGCAAAAAGGCAGAAATCCCCTTTATTTTAAAGCAAAAATGAAGAAATTTCCCTTTTTATGGAAAAAAGGTATGCATTCCCATTATTTTCGGGCAAAAAGGCAGAAATTCCCCGTATTTTGGAGCAAAATTGCAGAAATTCCTCTAATTTTGGGGCAAAAGGCAAAAATTCCCTTTATTTTGGGACAAAATTCAAGAAATTTCCTTTATTTTGGGGCAAAATTGCAGGAATTTACCTTATATTGGAGCAAAATTGCAGAAATTTCCCTTATATGGGGAAAAATTGCAGAAATTTCACTTATTTTCATGTAAAAAGGCTGAAATTTCCTTTATTTTGGGGCAAAAAGGGAGAAATTCCCCTTATTATGGGGCAAAATTGAAGAAATTTCCCTTATTATAGGGAAATATTGCAGAAATTTCTCTTAATTTAAAGCAAAATTGCAGAAATTTCACTTATTTCAGAAAAAAAAAGCAGAAATTTTTCTTATTTTGGGGCAAAAAGGCAGAAATTCCCATTATTTTGGGGCAAAATGAAGAAATTCACCTTATTTTGGGGGAAAATTGCAGAATTTTCACATATTTCAGGGCAAAAAGGCAGACATTTCCCTTATTTTGGGGCAAAAAAGACAGAAATTCCTTTTGTTTTGGGGGAAAAAGGCAGAAATTCCACTTATTTAGAGGCAAAAATGCAGAAATTCCTCTTATTTTGGAGCAAAAATGAAGAAATTTCCCTTTTTTATGGCAAAAAATTATGCATTTCCCTTATTTTTTAGAAAAAAGGCAGAAATTTCCCGTATTTTGGAGCAAAATTGCAGAAATTTTTCTTATAATGGGGAAATCTTGCAGAAATTTCTCTTAATTTAAAGCAAAATTGCAGAAATTCCACTTATTTAGAGGCAAAAAGACAGAAATTCCCCTTATTTTGGAGCTAAAATGAAGAAATTTCATTTTTTATGGCAAAAAGTTATGCATTCCCATTATTTTCGGGCAAAAACGCAGAAGTTCCTTGTATTTTGGAGCAAAATTGCAGAAATTTCACTTATTTCAGGGTAATAAATCAGAAATTTTCCTTATTTTGGGGCAAAAAAGACAGAAATTCTCTTTGTTTTGGGAAAAAAGATAGAAATTCCACTTATTTAGAGGTAAAAACGCAGAAATTACCCTTATTTTGGAGCAAAAATGAAGAAATTTCCCTTTTTTATGGCAAAAGGTTATGCATTCCCTTTATTTTCGTGCATAAAGGCAGAAATTCCCTCTATTTTGGAGCAAAATTGCAGAAATTTCCCTAATCGTGGTACAAAAAGGCAGAAATTTCCTATATGTTGGGGCAAAAAGACAGAAATTCTCCTTATTTGGGGCAAAACTCAGAAATTCCACTTATTTTGGGGCAAAATTGCAGAAATTTCCAATATTTTGGGGCAAAATTGCAGAAATTTCACTTATTTCAGGGAAAAAAGGCAGAAATTTTCCTTATTTTGGGGAAAAAGGCAGAAATTCCTAATATTTTGTGGCAAAAATGCAGAAATTCCCTTTATTTTGAGGTAAAAATGCTGAAATTCCCCTTATTTGGGGGCAAAAAGGCAGAAATTTCCCTTATTTTGCGGCAAAATTGCAGAAATTTCACTTATTTCAGGGTAATAAGTCAGAAATTTTTCTTATTTTGGGGCAAAAAGACAGAAAATCCCTTTGTTTTGGGGTAAAAAGAGAGATATTCCACTTATTTAGAGGCAAAAAGGCAGAAATTCCCCTTTTTTTGAGCAAAAATGAATAAATTTCCCTTTTTATGGCAAAAAAGTATGCATTCCCATTATTTTTGGGCAAAAAGGCAGAAATTTACAGTATTTTGGATAAAAATTGCAGAAATTCCCTTAATTTTGGGGCAAAAGGCAGAAATTCCCTTTATTTTGAGGCCAAAATCAGAAATTCTCCATATTTTGGGGCAAAATTCAAGAAATTTCCTTTATTTTGGGGTAAAATTGCAGGAATTTACCTTATTTTGGAGCAAAGTTGCAGAAATTTCCCTTATATGGGGCAAAATTGAAGAAATTTCACTTATTTTCAGGTAAAAAGGCTGAAATTCCTTTTATTTGGGGGCAAAAAGGCAGAAATTTTCCTTATTTTGGGGCAAAAAGACAGAAATTCTTCTTATTGTGTGGCAAAAAGGCAGAAATTTCTTTTATTTTGAGGCCAAATTGCAGAAATTTCACTTATTTCAGGGCATAATTCAAAAATTCCTTTTATTTTGGGGCAAAAAGACAGAAAATCCGTTTATTTTTGGGTAAAAAGGCAGAAATTTCACTTATTTTGAGGTAAAAAGGCAGAAATTCCTCTTATTTTGGGGCAAAAATGAAGAAATTTCCCTTTTTTGTGGCAAAAGGTATACATTCCCCATACTTTCGGGATAAAAAGCAGAAATTCCCCGTATTTTGAAGCAAAATTGCAGAAATTCTCCTAATTTTCAGGCAAAAAGACAGAAATTCTCCTTATTTTGTGGCAAAAAGACAGAAAATCTTCTTTTTTTCGGGAGCAAACTGTCAGAAATTCCCCTTATTTTTGGGCAAAATTGCAGAAATTTTCCTTATTTTAGGGCAAAATTGCAAAAAATTCACTTATTTCAGGGTAATGAGTAAGAAATTCCCCTTATTTTGGGGCAAAAAACACATAAATTCCCTTTGTTTTTGGGGAAAAAGACCGAAATTCCACTTATTTAGGGGCAAAAAGGCAGAAATTCCCCTTATTTTGAAGCAAAAATGAAGAAATTTTTTTTTATGGCAAAAAGATACGCATTCCCATTATTTTCAGGCAAAAAGGCAGAAATTCCCCGTATTTTGGAGCAAAATTGCAGAAATTCCCCTAATTTGGGGGTAAAAGGCAGAAATTCCCTTTATTTAGAGGCAAAAATCAGAAATTCTTCGTGTTTTGGGGCAAAATTCTAGAAATTTCCTATTTTGGGGGCAAAATTACAGGAATTTACCTTATTTTGGGGCAAAATTGCAGAAATTTCCCTTATTTGGGGCAAAATTGCATAAATTTCACTAATTTTCAGGTAAAAAGGCTGAAATTTCCTTTATTTTGGGGCAAAAAGAGAGAAATTCCCTTTATTTTGGGGGAAAAAGGCAGAAATTCACCATATTTTGGGGTAAAATTGCAGAAATTTCACATATTTCAGGGCAAAAAGGCAGAAATTTCCCTTATTTTGGGGCAAAATTGCAGAAATTTCACTTATTTTAGGGTAATAAGTCAGAAATTCCCCTTATTTTGGAACAAAACAGACAGAAATTCCCTTTGTTTTGGGGGAAAAAGACAGAAATTCCACTTATTTAGAGGCAAAAAGGCAGAAATTCCCCTTATTTTGGAGCAAAAATGAAGAAATTTCCCTTTTTATGGCAAAAAGGTATGCATTCCCCTTACTTTTGGGATAAAAGCAGAAATTCCCTGTATTTTGAAGCAAAATTGCAGAAATTCTCATATTTTTCGGGCAAAAAGAAAGAAATTCTCCTTATTTTGTGGCAAAAAGGCAGAAATTTCTTTTAATTTGGGGCCAAATTGCAGAAATTTCACTTATTTCAGGGCATAATTCAAAAATTCCTTATATTTTGGGGCAAAAAGACAGAAAATCCGTTTATTTTTGGGTAAAAAGGCAGAAATTTCACTTATTTTAAGGTAAAAAGGCAGAAATTCTTTTTATTTTGGGGCAAAAATAAAGAAATTTCCCTTTTTTGTGGCAAAAGGTAAACATTCCCCTTACTTTCGGGATATAAAGCAGAAATTCCCTGTATTTTGAAGCAAAATTGCAGTAATTCTCCTAATTTTCGGGCAAAAAGACAGAAATTCTCCTTATTTTGAGGCAAAAAGACAGAAAATCTTCTTTTTTCGGGAGCAAACTGTCAGAAACTCCCCTTATTTTTGGGCAAAATTGCAGAAATTTCCTTTACATTGGGGCAAAATTGCAGAAATTTCCCTTATTTTAGGGCAAAATTGCAAAAATTTTACTTATTTCAGGGTAATAAGTAAGAAATTCCCCTTATTTTGGGCCAAAAAACACATAAATTCCCTTTGTTTTTGGGGAAAAAGACAGAAATTCCACTTATTTAGAGGCAAAAAGGCAGAAATTCCCCTTATTTTGAAGCAAAAATGAAGAAATTTCTCTTTTTATGGCAAAAAGGTATGCATTCCCATTATTTTCAGGCAAAAAGGCAGAAATTCCCCGTATTTTGGAGCAAAATTGCAGAAATTCCCCTAATTTTGGGGCAAAAGGCAGAAATTCCCTTTATTTTGAGGCAAGAATCAGAAATTCTTCGTGTTTTGGGTCAAAATTCTAGAAATTTCCTTTTTTGGGGGCAAAATTACAGGAATTTACCTTATTTTGGGGCAAAATTGCAGAAATTTCCCTTATTTTGGGCAAAATTGCAAAAATTTCACTTATTTTCAGGTAAAAAGGCTGAAATTTCCTTTATTATAAGGGAAAAAGGGAGAAATTCCCTTTATTTTGGGGGAAAAAGGCAGAAATTCACAGTATTTTGGGATAAAATTGCAGAAATTTCACATATTTCAGGGCAAAAAAGCAGAAATTTCCCTTATTTTGGGGCAAAATTGCAGAAATTTCACTTATTTAATGGTAACAAGTCAGAAATTCCACTTATTTTGGGGCAAAAAAGACAGAAATTCCTTTTGTTTTGGAGGAAAAAGACAGAAATTCCACTTATTTAGAGGCAAAAAGGCAGAAATTCCCCTTATTTTGGAGCAAAAATGAAGAAATTTCCCTTTTTATGGCAAAAAGGTATGCATTCCCTTACTATTGGGATAAAAGCAGAAATTCCCCGTATTTTGAAGCAAAATTGCAGAAATTCTCATAATTTTCGGGCAAAAAGGCAGAAATTCTCTTTATTTTGTGGCAAAAGGCAGAAATTTCTTTTATTTTGGGGCCAAATTGCAGAAATTTCACTTATTTCAGGGCATAATTCAAAAATTCCTATTATTTTGGGGCAAAAAGACAGAAAATCCGTTTATTTTTGGGTAAAAAGGCAGAAATTTCATTTATTGTGAGGTAAAAAGGCAGAAATTCCTCTTATTTTGGGGCAAAAATGAAGAAATTTCCCTTTTTTGCGGCAAAAGGTATACATTCCCCTTACTTTCGGGATAAAAAGCAGAAATTCCCCATATTTTGAAGCAAAATTGCAGAAATTCTCCTAATTTTCGGGCAAAAAGACAGAAATTCTCCTTATTTTGGGGCAAAAAGACAGAAAATCTTTTTTTTTCGGGGGCAAACTGTCAGAAATTCCCCTTATTTTTGGGCAAAATTGCAGAAATTTCTTTTACATTGGGGCAAAATTGCAGAAATTTCCCTTATTTTAGGGCAAAATTGCAAAAATTTCACTTATTTCAGTGTAATAAGTAAGAAATTCCCCTTATTTTGGGGCAAAAAATACAGAAATTCTCTTTGTTTTTGGGGAAAAAGACAGAAATTCCACTTATTTAGAGGCAAAAAGGCAGAAATTCCCCTTATTTTGAAGCAAAAATGAAGAAATTTCCCTTTTTATGGCAAAAAGTTATGCATTCCCCTTACTATTGGGATAAAAGCAGAAATTCCCCGTATTTTGAAGCAAAATTGCAGAAATTCTCATAATTTTTGGGGAAAAAGACAGAAATTCTCCTTATTTTGGGGCTAAAAGACAGAAAATCTTCTTATTTCGGGGGCAAACTGTCAGAAATTCTCCTTATTTTTGGGCAAAATTGCAGAAATTTCCTTTACATTGGGGCAAAATTGCAGAAATTTCCTTTATTTTAGGGCAAAATTGCAAAAATTTCACTTATTTCAGGGTAATAAGTCATAAATTCCCCTTATTTTGGGGCAAAAAAGACAGAAATTCCTTTTGTTTTGGGGGAAAAAGACAGAAATTCCACTTATTTAGAGGCAAAAAGGCAGAAATTCCTCTTATTTTGAAGCAAAAATGAAGAAATTTTCTTTTTATGGCAAAAAGGTATGCATTCCCATTATTTTCAGGCAAAAAGGCAGAAATTCCCCGTATTTTGGAGCAAAATTGCAGAAATTCCCCTATTTTTGGGGCAAAAGGCAGAAATTCCCTTTATTTTGGGGCAAAAATCAGAAATTCCCCGTGTTTTATGGCAAAATTCTAGAAATTTCCTTTTTTTGGGGGCAAAATTACAGGAATTTACCTTATTTTGGGGCAAAATTTCAGAAATTTTCCTTATTTGGGGCAAAATTGCAGAAATTTCAGTTATTTTCAGGTAAAAAGACTGAAATTTCCTTTATTTTGGTGCAAAAAGGGAGAAATTCCCTTTCTTTTGGGGGAAAAAGGCAGAAATTCACCGTATTTTGGGGTAAAATTTCAGAAATTTCACATATTTCAGGGCAACAATGCAGAAATTTCCCTTATTTTGGGGGAAAATTGCAGAAATTTGCTTTACATTGGGGCAAAATTGCAGAAATTTCCCTTATTTTGGGGAAAAATTGCAGAAATTTCACTTATTTCAGGGTAATAAGTCAGAAATTAATCTTATTTTGGGGCAAAAAAGACAGAAATTCCCTTTGTTTTGAAGGAAAAAGACAGAAATTCCACTCATTTAGAGGCAAAAAGGCAGAAATTCCCCTTATTTTGGAGCAAAAATGAAGAAATTTTATATTTATGGCAAAAAGGTATGCATTCCCATTAATTTCGGAAAAAAAGGCAGAAATTCCCCGTATTTTGGAGCAAAATTGCAGAAATTTCCCTAATTTTGGGGCAAAAGGCAGAAATTCCTTTTATTTTGGGGCAAAAATCAGAAAATCCCTTCATTTTGGGGCAAAATTCAAAAAATTTCCTTTATTTTGGGGCAAAATTAAAGAAATTTACCTTATTTTGGGGCAAAATTGCAGAAATTTCACTTATTTTCAGGAAAAAAGGCTGAAATTTCCTTTATTTTGGGGCAAAAAGGGAGAAATTCCTCTAATTTTGAGGCAAAATTGCAGAAATTTCCCTTATTGTGGGGAAAAATTGCAGAAATTTTCCTTATTTTAGGGCAAAATTGCAAAATTTCACTTATTTCAGAGAAAAAAAGCAAAAATTTTTCTTATTTTGGGGCAAAAAGGCAGAAATTCGACTTATTTTGGGGTAAAATTGCAGAAATTTCACATATTTCAAGGTAAAAAGGCAGAAATTTCCCTTATTTTGAGGCAAAATTGCAGAAATTTCACTTATTTCATGGTAATAAGTCAGAAATTCCCCGTATTTTGGGGAAAAAAAGACAGAAATTCCCTTTGTTTTGGGGGAAAAAAACAGAAATTCCACTTATTTAGAGGCAAATTGCAGAAATTCCCCTTATTTTGGAGCAAAAATGAAGAAATTTTCCTTTTTATGGCAAAAAGGTATGCATTCCCATTATTTTCGGGCAAAAACAGAAATTCCCCGTATTTTGGAGCAAAATTGCAGAAATTCCCAAATTTTGGGGCAAAAGGCATAAATTCCCTTTATTTTGGGGCAAAAATCAGAAATTCCCCTTATTTTGGGGCAAAATTCAAGAAATTTACTTTCTTTTGGTGCAAAATTTCAGGAATTTTCCTTATTTTGGTGCAAAATTGCACAAATTTCCCTTATTTGGGGCAAAATTGCAGAAAATTCAGATATTTTCAGGTAAAAAGTCTGAACTTTTCTTTATTTTGGGGCAAAAAGGGAGAAAATCCCCTTATTTTGGGGCAAAATTGCAGAAATTTCCCTTGTTATAGGAAAAAATTGCAGAAATTTACCTTATATTAGGGCAAAATTGCAGAAATTTCAATTATTTCGGAGAAATAAAGCAAAAATGTTTCTTATTTTGAAGCAAAAAGACAGAAATTCCCATTATTTTAGTGCAAAAAGGCAGAAATTCACCTTATTTTGGGGTAAAATTGCAGAAATTTCACATATTTCAGGGCAAAAAGGCAGAAATTTCCATTGTTTTGGGGCAAAATTGCAGAAATTTCACTTATTTCAGAGTAATAAGTCAGAAATTCCCCTTATTTTGGGGCAAAAAAGACAGAAATTCCCGTTGTTTTGGGGGGAAAAGACAGAAATTCTACTTATTTAGAGGCAAAAAGGCAGAAATTCCCCTTATTTTAAAGAAGAAATGAAGAAATTTTCCTTTTTTATGGCAAAAAGTTATGCATTTCCCTTATTTTTGGGAAAAAAGGCAAAAATTCCCCGTATTTTGGAGCAAAATTGAAGAAATTCCCCTAATTGTGGGGCAAAAAGGCAGAAATTCACTATATGTTTTGGCAAAAGACAGAAATTCTCCTTATTTTGGGGCAAAACTCAGAAATTCCACTTCTTTTGGGGCAAAATTCCAGAAATTTCCCTTATTTTGGGGCAAGATTGCAGAAATTTCTCTTATTTAGGGGCAAAATTGCAGAAATTTGACTTATTTCAGGGAAAAAAGGCAGAATTTTTTTTTATTTTGTGGTAAAAAAACAGAAATTTCTAATATTTTGTGGCAAAAATGCAGAAATTCCTCTTATTTTGAGGTAAAAAGGCTGAATTCCCCTTATTTGGGGGCAAAAAGGCAGAAATTTCCCTTATTTTGGGGTAAAATTGCAGAAATTTCACTTATTTCAGGGTAATAAGTCAGAAAATTTCCTTATTTTGGGGCAAAAAAGACAGAAAATCCCTTTGTTTTGGTGGAAAAAGACAGAAATTCCACTTATTTAGAGGCAAAAAAGCAGAAATTCTTTTTATTTTGGAGCAAAAATGAAGAAATTTTTTTTAAGGCAAAAAGTTATCTATTCTTTTTATTTATGGGCAAAAATAAAGAAATTTCCCGTATTTTGGGGCAAAATTCCAGAAATTTCCCTTATTATTGGGCAGAATTGCAGAAATTTCACTTATTTTAGGGCAAAATTGCAGAAATTTAACTTATTTCAGTGAAAAAAGGCAGAAATTTCCCTTATTTTGGGGCAAAACGGCAGAAATTCTCCTTATTTTGAGGTAAAAAGGCTGAAATTCCCCTTATTTGAGGGCAAAAAGACAGAAATTTCCCTTATATTGGGGCAAAATTGCAGAAATTTCACATATTTCAGGGTAATAAGTCAGAAATTCCCCTTATTTTGGGGCAAAAAAGACAGAAATTTCCTTTGTTTTGGGGGAAATGGCAGAAATTCCACATATTTAGAGGCAAAAAGGCAAAAATTTCTCTTATTTTGGAGCAAAAATGAAGAAATTTACCTTTTTATGGCAAAAAGGTATGCATTCCCATTATTTTCGGGCAAAAAGGCAGAAATTCTTTGTATTTTGGAGCAAAATTGCAGAAATTTTCCTAATTTTGGGGCAAAAGCCAGAAATTCTTTTTATTTTGGGGCAAAAATCAGAAATTCCTCTTATTTTGGCGTAATTCCAGAAATTTCCTCTATTTTGGGGCAAAATTGCAGGAATTTACCTTATTTTGGGGCAAAATTGCAGAAATTTCCTTTTTTTGGGGCAAAATTGCAGAAATTTCACTTATTTTCAGGTGAAAGGCTGAAATTTCCTTTATTTTGGGGCAAAAAAGAGAAATTCTCTTTATTTTGGGGCAAAATTGCAGACATTTCCCTTATTATAGAAAATAATTGCAGAAATTTCCATTATTTTAGGGCAAAATTGCAGAAATTTCACTTATTTCAGAGAAAAAAAGCAAAATTTTTTCTTATTTTGGAGCAAAAAGGCAGAAATTCTTATTATTTTGGAGGAAAAAGGAGGAAATTCACCGTATTTTGGGGTAAAATTGCAGAAATTTCACATATTTTAGGGCAAAAAGGCAGAAATGTCCCTTATTTTGGGGCAAAATTGCAGTAATTTCACTTATTTTAGGGTAATAAATCAGAAATTCCCTTTATTTTGGGGCAAAAAAGACAGAAATTCCCTTTGTTTTGGGGGAAAAAGACAGAAATTCCACTTATTTAGAGGCAAAAAGGCAGAAATTCCCCTTATTTTGGAGCAAAAATGAAGAAATTTCCCATTTTTATGGCAAAAAGTTATGCATTCCCTTTATTTTCGGGCAAAAAGACAGAAATTCCTCGTATTTTGGATTAAAATTGCAGAAATTCCCCTAATTGTGGGGCAAAAGGCAGAAATTCCCTATATGTTTGGGCAAAAAGACGGAAATTCTCCTTATTTTGGGGCAAAACTCAGAAATTCCATTTATTTTGGGGCAAAATTCAAAAAATTTCACTTATTTTGGGGCAAAATTGCAGAAATTTCACTCATTTTGGGGCAAAATTTCAGAAATTTCACTTATTTCTGAGAAAATGCAAAAATTTTTCTTATTTTTTGGGCAAAAGGCAGAAATTCCCATTATTTTGCGGCAAAAAGGCAGAAATTCACCTTATTTTGGGGTAAAATTGCAGAAATTTCACATATTTCAGGGCAAAAAGCAGAAATTTCCCTTATTTTGGGGCAAAAATGCAGAAATTCTTAATATTTTGTGGAAAAAATGCAGAAATTTTCCTTATTTTGAGGTAAAAAGGCTGAAATTCCTCTTATTTGGGAGCAAAAAGGCAGAAATGCCCTTATTTTCGGGCAAGAAGACAGTAATTCCCCTTATTTTGTGGCAAAAAGGCAGAAATTTCTTTTATTTTGGGGCAAAATTGCAGATATATCACTTATTTCAGGGAATAATTCAAAAATTCCTTTTTTTGGGGCAAAATTGCAGAAATTTCACTTATTTTCAGGTGAAAAGGCTGAAATTTCCTTTATTTTGGGGCAAAAAGAGAAATTCTCATTATTTTGGGGCAAAATTGCAGACATTTCCCTTATTATAGAAAATAATTGCAGAAATTTCTCTTATTTTAGGGCAAAATTGCAGAAATTTCACTTAGTTCAGAGAAAAAAAGCAAAAATTTTTCTTATTTTGGGGCAAAAAGGAAGAAATTCCCATTATTTTGGGGGAAAAAGGAGGAAATTCACCGTATTTTGGGTTAAATTGCAGAAATTTCACATATTTCAGGGCAAAAAGGCAGAAATTTCCCTTATTTGGGGGCAAAATTGCAGAAATTTCACTTATTTCAGGGTAATAAGTCAGAAAATTTCCTTATTTTGGGGCAAAAAAGACAGAAAATCCCTTCGTTTTGGTGGAAAAAGACAGAAATTCCACTTATTTAGAGGCAAAAAAGCAGAAATTCTCCTTATTTTGGAGCAAAAATGAAGAAATTTCCTTTTTTTAAGGCAAAAAGTTATCCATTCTTTTTATTTATGGGCAAAAATAAAGAAATTTCCCGTATTTTGGGGCAAAATTCCAGAAATTTCCCTTATTCTTGGGCAAAATTGCAGAAATTTTACTTATTTTAGGGCAAAATTGCAGAAATTTCACTTATTTCAGTGAAAAAAGGCAAAAATTCCCCTTATTTTGAGGTGAAAAGGATGAAATTCCCCTTATTATGGGGCAAAAAGGCAGACATTTCCCTTATTTGGGGACAAAATTGCAGAAATTTCACTTATTTCAGGGTAATAAGTCAGAAAATTTCCTCATTTTGTGGCAAAAAAGACAGAAAATCCCTCTGTTTTGGAGGAAAAAGACAGAAATTCAACTTATTTAGAGGCAAAAAAGCAGAAATTCCCCTTATTTTGGAGCAAAAATGAAGAAATTTCCCTTTTTTAAGGCAAAAAGGTATGCATTCTTTTTATTTACGGGCAAAACGGCAGAAATTTCCAATATTTTGGAGCAAAATTGCAGAAATTCCCCTAATTGTGGGGCAAAAATGCAGAAATTCCCTATATGTTGGGGCAAAAATACAGAAATTCTCCTTATTTTGGGGCAAAACTCAGAAATTCCACTTATTTTGGGGCAAAATTCCAGAAATTTCCCTTATTCTTTGGCAAAATTGCTGAAATTCCCCGTATTTTGGAGCAAAATTGCAGAAATTCCCCTAATTGTGGGGCAAAAATGCAGAAATTCCCTATATGTTGTGGCAAAAACACAGAAATTCTCCTTATTTTGGGGCAAAACTCAGAAATTCCACTTATTTTGGGGCAAAATTCCAGAAATTTCCTTTATTTCGGTGCAAAATTGCAGAAATTTCTGTTATTTAGGGGCAAAATTGCAGAAATTTTACTTATTTCAGGAAAAAAAGACAGAAATATTCCTTATTTTGGGGCAAAAAGGCAGAAATTCGTAATATTTTGTGGCAAAAATGCAGAAATTTCCCCTTATTTTGAGGTGAAAAGGCTGAAATTCCCCTTATTTGAGGGCAAAAAGGCAGAAATTTCCCTTATTTTGGGACAAAATTGCAGAAATTTCACTTATTTCAGGGTAATAAGTCAGAAAATTTCCTTATTTTGGGGCAAAAAAGACAGAAAATCCCTTTGTTTTGGTGGAAAAAGACAGAAATTCCACTTATTTAGAGGCAAAAAAGCAGAAATTCCCCTTATTTTGGAGCAAAAATGAAGAAATTTCCCTTTTTTAAGGCAAAAAGGTATGCATTCTTTTTATTTACGGGCAAAACGGCAGAAATTTCCATTTTTTTGGAGCAAAATTGCAGAAATTCCCCTAATTGTGGGGCAAAAAGGCAGAAATTCCCTATATGTTGCGGCAAAAAGACAGAAATTCTCCTTATTTTGGGGCAAAACTCAGAAATTCCACTTCTTTTGGGGCAAAATTCCAGAAATTTCCCTTATTTTGGGGCAAGATTGCAGAAATTTCTCTTATTTAGGGGCAAAATTGCAGAAATTTGACTTATTTCAGGGAAAAAAGGCAGAATTTTTTTTTTATTTTGTGGTAAAAAAACAGAAATTTCTAATATTTTGTGGCAAAAATGCAGAAATTCCTCTTATTTTGAGGTAAAAAGGCTGAATTCCCCTTATTTGGGGGCAAAAAGGCAGAAATTTCCCTTATTTTGGGGTAAAATTGCAGAAATTTCACTTATTTCAGGGTAATAAGTCAGAAAATTTCCTTATTTTGGGGCAAAAAAGACAGAAAATCCCTTTGTTTTGGTGGAAAAAGACAGAAATTCCACTTATTTAGAGGCAAAAAAGCAGAAATTCTTTTTATTTTGGAGCAAAAATGAAGAAATTTTTTTTAAGGCAAAAAGTTATCTATTCTTTTTATTTATGGGCAAAAATAAAGAAATTTCCCGTATTTTGGGGCAAAATTCCAGAAATCTCCCTTATTATTGGGCAGAATTGCAGAAATTTCACTTATTTTAGGGCAAAATTGCAGAAATTTAACTTATTTCAGTGAAAAAAGGCAGAAATTTCCCTTATTTTGGGGCAAAACGGCAGAAATTCTCCTTATTTTGAGGTAAAAAGGCTGAAATTCCCCTTATTTGAGGGCAAAAAGACAGAAATTTCCCTTATATTGGGGCAAAATTGCAGAAATTTCACATATTTCAGGGTAATAAGTCAGAAATTCCCCTTATTTTGGGGCAAAAAAGACAGAAATTTCCTTTGTTTTGGGGGAAATGGCAGAAATTCCACATATTTAGAGGCAAAAAGGCAAAAATTTCTCTTATTTTGGAGCAAAAATGAAGAAATTTACCTTTTTATGGCAAAAAGGTATGCATTCCCATTATTTTCGGGCAAAAAGGCAGAAATTCTTTGTATTTTGGAGCAAAATTGCAGAAATTTTCCTAATTTTGGGGCAAAAGCCAGAAATTCTTTTTATTTTGGGGCAAAAATCAGAAATTCCTCTTATTTTGGCGTAATTCCAGAAATTTCCTCTATTTTGGGGCAAAATTGCAGGAATTTACCTTATTTTGGGGCAAAATTGCAGAAATTTCCTTTTTTTGGGGCAAAATTGCAGAAATTTCACTTATTTTCAGGTGAAAGGCTGAAATTTCCTTTATTTTGGGGCAAAAAAGAGAAATTCTCTTTATTTTGGGGCAAAATTGCAGACATTTCCCTTATTATAGAAAATAATTGCAGAAATTTCCATTATTTTAGGGCAAAATTGCAGAAATTTCACTTATTTCAGAGAAAAAAAGCAAAATTTTTTCTTATTTTGGAGCAAAAAGGCAGAAATTCTTATTATTTTGGAGGAAAAAGGAGGAAATTCACCGTATTTTGGGGTAAAATTGCAGAAATTTCACATATTTTAGGGCAAAAAGGCAGAAATGTCCCTTATTTTGGGGCAAAATTGCAGTAATTTCACTTATTTTAGGGTAATAAATCAGAAATTCCCTTTATTTTGGGGCAAAAAAGACAGAAATTCCCTTTGTTTTGGGGGAAAAAGACAGAAATTCCACTTATTTAGAGGCAAAAAGGCAGAAATTCCCCTTATTTTGGAGCAAAAATGAAGAAATTTCCCATTTTTATGGCAAAAAGTTATGCATTCCCTTTATTTTCGGGCAAAAAGACAGAAATTCCTCGTATTTTGGATTAAAATTGCAGAAATTCCCCTAATTGTGGGGCAAAAGGCAGAAATTCCCTATATGTTTGGGCAAAAAGACGGAAATTCTCCTTATTTTGGGGCAAAACTCAGAAATTCCATTTATTTTGGGGCAAAATTCAAAAAATTTCACTTATTTTGGGGCAAAATTGCAGAAATTTCACTCATTTTGGGGCAAAATTTCAGAAATTTCACTTATTTCTGAGAAAATGCAAAAATTTTTCTTATTTTTTGGGCAAAAGGCAGAAATTCCCATTATTTTGCGGCAAAAAGGCAGAAATTCACCTTATTTTGGGGTAAAATTGCAGAAATTTCACATATTTCAGGGCAAAAAGCAGAAATTTCCCTTATTTTGGGGCAAAAATGCAGAAATTCTTAATATTTTGTGGAAAAAATGCAGAAATTTTCCTTATTTTGAGGTAAAAAGGCTGAAATTCCTCTTATTTGGGAGCAAAAAGGCAGAAATGCCCTTATTTTCGGGCAAGAAGACAGTAATTCCCCTTATTTTGTGGCAAAAAGGCAGAAATTTCTTTTATTTTGGGGCAAAATTGCAGATATATCACTTATTTCAGGGAATAATTCAAAAATTCCTTTTTTTGGGGCAAAATTGCAGAAATTTCACTTATTTTCAGGTGAAAAGGCTGAAATTTCCTTTATTTTGGGGCAAAAAGAGAAATTCTCATTATTTTGGGGCAAAATTGCAGACATTTCCCTTATTATAGAAAATAATTGCAGAAATTTCTCTTATTTTAGGGCAAAATTGCAGAAATTTCACTTAGTTCAGAGAAAAAAAGCAAAAATTTTTCTTATTTTGGGGCAAAAAGGAAGAAATTCCCATTATTTTGGGGGAAAAAGGAGGAAATTCACCGTATTTTGGGTTAAATTGCAGAAATTTCACATATTTCAGGGCAAAAAGGCAGAAATTTCCCTTATTTGGGGGCAAAATTGCAGAAATTTCACTTATTTCAGGGTAATAAGTCAGAAAATTTCCTTATTTTGGGGCAAAAAAGACAGAAAATCCCTTCGTTTTGGTGGAAAAAGACAGAAATTCCACTTATTTAGAGGCAAAAAAGCAGAAATTCTCCTTATTTTGGAGCAAAAATGAAGAAATTTCCTTTTTTTAAGGCAAAAAGTTATCCATTCTTTTTATTTATGGGCAAAAATAAAGAAATTTCCCGTATTTTGGGGCAAAATTCCAGAAATTTCCCTTATTCTTGGGCAAAATTGCAGAAATTTTACTTATTTTAGGGCAAAATTGCAGAAATTTCACTTATTTCAGTGAAAAAAGGCAAAAATTCCCCTTATTTTGAGGTGAAAAGGATGAAATTCCCTTATTATGGGGCAAAAAGGCAGACATTTCCCTTATTTGGGGACAAAATTGCAGAAATTTCACTTATTTCAGGGTAATAAGTCAGAAAATTTCCTCATTTTGTGGCAAAAAAGACAGAAAATCCCTCTGTTTTGGAGGAAAAAGACAGAAATTCAACTTATTTAGAGGCAAAAAAGCAGAAATTCCCCTTATTTTGGAGCAAAAATGAAGAAATTTCCCTTTTTTAAGGCAAAAAGGTATGCATTCTTTTTATTTACGGGCAAAACGGCAGAAATTTCCAATATTTTGGAGCAAAATTGCAGAAATTCCCCTAATTGTGGGGCAAAAATGCAGAAATTCCCTATATGTTGGGGCAAAAATACAGAAATTCTCCTTATTTTGGGGCAAAACTCAGAAATTCCACTTATTTTGGGGCAAAATTCCAGAAATTTCCCTTATTCTTTGGCAAAATTGCTGAAATTCCCCGTATTTTGGAGCAAAATTGCAGAAATTCCCCTAATTGTGGGGCAAAAATGCAGAAATTCCCTATATGTTGTGGCAAAAACACAGAAATTCTCCTTATTTTGGGGCAAAACTCAGAAATTCCACTTATTTTGGGGCAAAATTCCAGAAATTTCCTTTATTTCGGTGCAAAATTGCAGAAATTTCTGTTATTTAGGGGCAAAATTGCAGAAATTTTACTTATTTCAGGAAAAAAAGACAGAAATATTCCTTATTTTGGGGCAAAAAGGCAGAAATTCGTAATATTTTGTGGCAAAAATGCAGAAATTTCCCCTTATTTTGAGGTGAAAAGGCTGAAATTCCCCTTATTTGAGGGCAAAAAGGCAGAAATTTCCCTTATTTTGGGACAAAATTGCAGAAATTTCACTTATTTCAGGGTAATAAGTCAGAAAATTTCCTTATTTTGGGGCAAAAAAGACAGAAAATCCCTTTGTTTTGGTGGAAAAAGACAGAAATTCCACTTATTTAGAGGCAAAAAAGCAGAAATTCCCCTTATTTTGGAGCAAAAATGAAGAAATTTCCCTTTTTTAAGGCAAAAAGGTATGCATTCTTTTTATTTACGGGCAAAACGGCAGAAATTTCCATTTTTTTGGAGCAAAATTGCAGAAATTCCCCTAATTGTGGGGCAAAAATGCAGAAATTCCCTATATGTTGCGTCAAAAAGACAGAAATTCTCCTTATTTTGGGGCAAAACTCAGAAATTCCACTTATTTTGGGGCAAAATTCCAGAAATTTCCCTTATTCTTTGGCAAAATTGCTGAAATTCCCCGTATTTTGGAGCAAAATTGCAGAAATTCCCCTAATTGTGGGGCAAAAATGCAGAAATTCCCTATATGTTGTGGCAAAAACACAGAAATTCTCCTTATTTTGGGGCAAAACTCAGAAATTCCACTTATTTTGGGGCAAAATTCCAGAAATTTCCTTTATTTCGGTGCAAAATTGCAGAAATTTCTCTTATTTAGGGGCAAAATTGCAGAAATTTTACTTATTTCAGGAAAAAAAGACAGAAATATTCCTTATTTTGGGGCAAAAAGGCAGAAATTCGTAATATTTTGTTGCAAAAATGCAGAAATTTCCCTTATTTTGAGGTGAAAAGGCTGAAATTCCCCTTATTTGAGGGCAAAAAGGCAGAAATTTCCCTTATTTTGGGAAAAAATTGCAGAAATTTCACTTATTTCAGGGTAATAAGTCAGAAAATTTCCTTATTTTGGGGCAAAAAAGACAGAAAATCCCTTTGTTTTGGTGGAAAAAGACAGAAATTCCACTTATTTAGAGGCAAAAAAGCAGAAATTCTCCTTATTTTGGAGCAAAAATGAAGAAATTTCCTTTTTTTAAGGCAAAAAGTTATCTATTCTTTTTATTTATGGGCAAAAATAAAGAAATTTCCCGTATTTTGGTGCAAAATTCCAGAAATTTCCCTTATTCTTGGGCAAAATTGCAGAAATTACACTTATTTTAGGGCAAAATTGCAGAAATTTCACTTATTTCAGTGAAAAAAGACAGAATTTGCCCTTATTTTGGGGCAAAACGGCAGAAATTCTCCTTATTTTGAGGTAAAAAGGCTGAAATTCCCCTTATTTGGGGGCAAAAAGGCAGAAATTTCCCTTATATTGGGGCAAAATTGCAGAAATTTCACATATTTCAGGGTAATAAGTCAGAAATTCCCCTTATTTTGGGGCAAAAAAGACAGAAATTTCCTTTGTTTTGGGGGAAATGGCAGAAATTCCACATGTTTAGAGGCAAAAAGGCAAAAATTTCTCTTATTTTGGAGCAAAAATGAAGAAATTTACCTTTTTATGGCAAAAAGGTATGCATTCCCATTATTTTCGGGCAAAAAGGCAGAAATTCCCCTTATTTTGGAGCCAAATTGCAGAAATTCCTCTAATTTTGGGGCAAAAGCCAGAAATTCCCTTTATTTTAGGGCAAAAATCAGAAATTCCCATTATTTTGGGGCAAAATTCCAGAAATTTCCTTTATTTTGGGGCAAAATTGCAGGAATTTACTTTATTTTGGGGCAAAATTGCAGAAATTTTCTTTATTTGGGGCAAAATTGCAGAAATTTCACATATTTTCAGTTAAAAAGGCTGAAATTTCCTTTATTTTGGGGCAAAAAGAGAGAAATTCCCCTTATTTTGGGGCAAAATTGCAGAAATTTCCCTTATTATGCAATAAAATTGCAGAAATTTCACTTATTTTAGGGTAAAATTGCAGAAATTTCACTTATTTCAGAGAAAAAAAGCAAAAATTTTTCTTATTTTGGGGCAAAAAGGCAGAAATTCCCATTATTTTGTGACAAAAAGGCAGAAATTCACCTTAATTTGGTGTAAAATTGCAGAAATTTCATATATTTCAGGACAAAAAGGCAGAAATTTCCCTTATTTTGGGGCAAAATTGCAGAAATTTCACTTATTTCAGGGTAATAAGTCAGAAATTCCCCTTATTTTGGGTCAAAAAAGACAGAAATTCCCTTTGTTTTGGGGGAAATGACAGAAATTCCACTCATTTAGAGGCAAAAAGGCAGAAATTCCCCTTATTTTGGAGCAAAAATGAAGAAATTTCCCTTTTTTATGGCAACAAGTTATGCATTCCACTTATTTTCGGGCAAAAGGGCATAAATTCCCCGTATTTTGGAGCAAAATTGAAGAAATTCCCCTAATTGTGGGGCAAAAAGTCAGAAATTCCCTATATGTTGGGGCAAAAAGATAAAAATTCTCCTTATTTTGGGACAAAACTCAGAAATTCAAATTTTGGTGCATATTCCAGAAATTTCTTTTATTTTGGGGCAAAATTGCAGAAATTTCACTTATTTTGGGGCAAAATTGCAGAAATTTAACTTATTTCAGGGTAAAAAGGCAGAAATTTTTTTTATTTTGGGGCAAAAAGGCAGAAATTCCTAATATTTTGTGCCAAAATTCAAAAATTCCCCTTATTTTGAGGTAAAAATGCTAAAATTCCCCTTATTTGGGGGCAAAAAAGAAGAAATTTCCCTTATTTTTGGGCAAAATTGCAGAAATTTCACTTATTTCAGGGTAATAAGTCAGAAATTCCCCTTATTTTGGGGCAAAAATGACAGAAATTCCCTTTGTTTTGGGGGAAATGACAGAAATTCCACTTATTTAGAGGCAAAAAGGCAGAAATTTCCCTTATTTTGGAGCAAAAATGAAGAAATTTACCTTTTTATGGCAAAAAGGTATGCATTCCCATTATTTTCAGGCAAAAAGGCAGAAATTCCCCGTATATTGGAGCAAAATTGCAATAATTCCCTTAATTTTGTGGCAAAAGCCAGAAATTCTCTTTATTTTGGGGCAAAAATCAGAAATTCCCCTTATTTTGGGGCAAAATTCAAAAAATTTCCTTTATCTTTGGGCAAAATTGCAGGAATTTACCTTATTTGGGGGAAAATTTCAGAAATTTCCTTTATTTGGGGCAAAATTGCAAGAATTTTACTTATTTTCTGGTAAAAAGGCTGAAATTTTCATTATTTTGTGGAAAAAAGAGAGAAATTCCCCTTATTTTGGGGCAAAATTGCAGAAATTTCACTTATTTCAGGATAATGAGTCAGAAATTCCTTTTATTTTGGGGCAAAAAATAGAGAAATTCCCTTCGTTTTTTGGGAAAAAGACAGAAATTCCACTTTTTAGGGGTAAAAAGGCAGAAATTCCCCTTATTTTGGAGCAAAAATGAAGAAATTTCCCTTTTTGTGGCAAAAAAATATACATTACCCTTACACTCGGGATAAAAAGCAGAAATTCCCCGTATTTTGAAGCAAAATTGCAGAAATTCTCATAATTTTCGGGCAAAAAGGCCGAAATTCTCCTTATTTTGGGGCAAAAAGACAGAAAATCTTTTTTATTGGGAGCAAACAGTGAGAAATTCTCCTTATTTTGGGGCAAAATTGTAGAAATTTCCTTTACATTGGGGCAAAATTGCAGAAATTTGACTTATTTCAGGGAAAAAAGACAGAAATTTTCCTTATTTTGGGGCAAAAAGGCAGAAATTCCTAATATTTTGTGGCAAAAATGCAGAAATTCCCCTTATTTTGAGGTGAAAAGGCTGAAATTCCCCTTATTTTGGGGCAAAAAAGCAGAAATTTCCCTTATTTTGGGACAAAATTGCAGAAATTTCACTTATTTCAGGTTATAAGTCAGAAAATTTCCTTATTTTGGGGCAAAAAAGACCGAAAATCCCTTTGTTTTGGAGGAAAAAGACAGAAATTCCACTTATTTAGAGGCAAAGAAGCAGAAATTCCTCTTATTTTGGAGCAAAAATGAAGAAATTTCCTTTTTTAAACCAAAAAGGTATGCATTCTTTTTATTTACGGGCAAAAAGGCAGAAATTTTCCGTATTTTGGAGCAAAATTGCAGAATTTCCCCTAATTATGTGGCAAAAATGCAGAAATTCCCTAGATGTTGGGGCAAAAAGACTGAAATTCTCTTTATTTTGGGGCAAAACTCGGAAATTCCACTTATTTTGGGGCAAAATTCCAGAAATTTCCCTTATTTTTGGGCAAAATTGCAGAAATTTCACTTATTTTAGGGCAAAATTGAAGAAAATTCACTTATTTCAGTGAAAAAAGGCAGAAATTTCCCTTATTTTGGGGCAAAACGGCAGAAATTCTCCTTATTTTGAGGTAAAAAGGCTGAAATTCCCCTTATTTGGGGGCAAAAAGGCAGAAATTTCCCTTATATTGGGGCAAAATTGCAAAAATTTCACATATTTCAGGGTAATAAGTCAGAAATTCCCCTTATTTTGGGGCAAAAAAGACAGAAATTTCCTTTGTTTTGGGGGAAATGGCAGAAATTCCACATGTTTAGAGGCAAAAAGGCAAAAATTTCTCTTATTTTGGAGCAAAAATGAAGAAATTTACCTTTTTATGGCAAAAAGGTATGCATTCCCATTATTTTCGGGCAAAAAGGCAGAAATTCCCCTTATTTTGGAGCCAAATTGCAGAAATTCCTCTAATTTTGGGGCAAAAGCCAGAAATTCCCTTTATTTTAGGGCAAAAATCAGAAATTCCCACTATTTTGGGGCAAAATTCCAGAAATTTCCTTTATTTTGGGGCAAAATTGCAGGAATTTACTTTATTTTGGGGCAAAATTGCAGAAATTTTCTTTATTTGGGGCAAAATTGCAGAAATTTCACATATTTTCAGGTAAAAAGCTAAAATTTCCTTTATTTTGGGGTAAAAAGGGAGAAATTCCCCTTATTTTGGGGCAAAATTGCAGAAATTTCCCTTATTATGCGATAAAATTGCAGAAATTTCACTTATTTTAGGGTAAAATTGCAGAAATTTCACTTATTTCAGAGAAAAAAAGCAAAAATTTTTCTTATTTTGGGGCAAAAAGGCAGAAATTCCCATTATTTTGTGACAAAAAGGCAGAAATTCACCTTAATTTGGTGTAAAATTGCAGAAATTTCACATATTTCAGGGCAAAAAGGCAGAGATTTCCTTTATTTTGGGGCAAAATTGCAGAAATTTCACTGATTTCAGGGTAATAAGTCAGAAATTCCCTTTATTTTGGGGCAAAAAAGACAGAAATTCCCTTTGTTTTGGGGAAAAAAGACAGAAATTCCACTTATTTAGAGGCAAAAAGGCAGAAATTCCCCTTATTTTGGAGCAAAAATTAAGAATTTTCCCTTTTTTATGGCAACAAGTTATGCATTCCCCTTATTTTCGGGCAAAAAGACAGAAATTCCCCGTAATTTGGAGCAAAATTGCAGAAATTCCCCTAATTGTGGGTCAAAAAGGCAGAAATTCCCTATATGTTGGGGCAAAAAGACAAAAATTCTTCTTATTTTGGAGCAAAACTCAGAAATTCCAAATTTTGGTGCAAAATTCCAGAAATTTCCCTTATTTTGGGGCAAAATTGCAGAAATTTTACTTATTTCAGAGTAATGAGTCAGAAATTCCTTTTATTTTCGGGCAAAAAAGAAAGAAATTCCCTTTGATTTTTGGGAAAAAGACAGAAATTCCACTTATTTAGAGGCAAAAAGGCAGAAATTCCCCTTATTTTGGAGCAAAAATGAAGAAATTTCTTTTTTTTGTGGCAAAAAGTATATATTCCCCTTACTTTCGGGATAAAAAGCAGAAATTCCCCGTATTTTGAAGCAAAATTGCAGAAATTCTCATAATTTTCGGAAAATAAGGCAGAAATTCTCTTTATTTTGGGGCAAAAAGACAGAAAATCTTCTTTTTTCGGGAGCAAACTGTCAGAAATTTTCCTCATTTTGGGGCAAAATTGCAGAAATTTCCTTTACATTGGAGCAAAATTGCAGAAATTTCCCTTATTAAGGGAAAAAATTGCAGAAATTTCCCTTATTTTAGGGCAAAATTGCAGAAATTTCACTTATTTCAGAGAAAAAAGCAAAAATTTTTCTTATTTTGGGGTAAAAAGGCAGAAATTCCCATTATTTTGGGGCAAAAAGGCAGAAATTCACCTTATTTTGGGGTAAAATTGCAGAAATTTCACATATTTCAGGGCAAAAAGGCAGAAATTTCCCTTATTTTGGGGCAAAATTGCAGAAATTTCACTTATTTCAGGGTAATAAGTCAGAAATTCCCCTTATTTTGGGTCAAAAAAGACAGAAATTCCCTTTGTTTTGGGGGAAATGACAGAAATTCCACATATTTAGAGGCAAAAAAGGCAGAAATTCCCCTTATTTTGGAGCAAAAATGAAGAAATTTGCCTTTTTTATGGCAACAAGTTATGCATTCCCCTTATTTTCGGGCAAAAGGGCATAAATTCCTCGTATTTTAGAGCAAAATTGTAGAAATTCCCCTAATTGTGGGGCAAAAAGGCAGAAATTCCCTATATGTTGGGGCAAAAAGATAAAAATTCTCCTTATTTTTGGACAAAACTCAGAAATTCAAATTTTGGTGCAAATTCCAGAAATTTCTTTTATTTTGGGGCAAAATTGCAGAAATTTCACTTATTTGGGGGCAAAATTGCAGAAATTTAACTTATTTCAGTGTAAAAAGGCAGAATTTTTTTTATTTTGGGGCAAAAAGGCAGAAATTCCTAATATTTTGTGCCAAAATTCAAAAATTCCCCTTATTTTGAGGTAAAAATGCTAAAATTCCCCTTATTTGGGGGCCCAAAAGAAGAAATTTCCCTTATTTTTGGGCAAAATTGCAGAAATTTCACTTATTTCAGGGTAATAAGTCAGAAATTCCCCTTATTTTGGGGCAAAAATGACAGAAATTCCCTTTGTTTTGGGGGAAATGACAGAAATTCCACTTATTTAGAGGCAAAAAGGCAGAAATTTCCCTTATTTTGGAGCAAAAATGAAGAAATTTACCTTTTTATGGCAAAAAGGTATGCATTCCCATTATTTTCAGGCAAAAAGGCAGAAATTCCCCGTATATTGGAGCAAAATTGCAATAATTCCCTTAATTTTGTGGCAAAAGCCAGAAATTCCCTTTATTTTGGGGCAAAAATCAGAAATTCCCCTTATTTTAAGGCAAAATTCAAAAAATTTCCTATATTTTTGGGCAAAATTGCAGGAATTTACCTTATTTTGGGGCAAAATTGCAGAAATTTCCTTTATTTGGGGCAAAATTGCAGAAATTTCACTTATTTTCTGGTAAAAAGGCTGAAATTTCCATTATTTTGGGGCAAAAAGGGAGAAATTCCCCTTATTTTGGGGCAAAATTGCAGAAATTTCTTTTATTATGCAATAAAATTGCAGAAATTTCACTTATTTTAGGGCAAAATTGCAAAAATTTCACTTATTTCAGAGAAAAAAAGCAAAAATTTTTTTTATGTTGGGGCAAAAAGGCAGAAATTCCCATTATTTTGGGGCAAAAAGGCAGAAATTCACCTTATTTTGGGGTAAAATTTCAGAAATTTCACATATTTCAGGGCAAAAAGGCAGAAATTTCCCTTATTTTGGGGCAAAATTGCAGAATTTTCACTTATTTCAGGGTAATAAGTCAGAAATTCTTCTTATTTTTGGGCAAAAAGACAGAAATTCCCATTGTTTTGGAGTAAAAAGACAGAAATTCCACTTATTTAGAGGCAAAAAGGCAGAAATTACCCTTATTTTGGAGAAAAAATGAAGATATTTCCCTTTTTTATGGCAACCAGTTATGCATTCCCCTTATTTTCGGGCAAAATGACAGAAATTCCCCGTATTTTTGAGCAAAATTGCAGAAATTCCCCAAATTGTGGGGCAAAAAGGCAGAAATTCCCTATATGTTGGGGCAAAAAGACAAAAATTCTCCTTATTTTGGGGCAAAACTCAGAAATTCCAAATTTTGGTGCAAAATTCCAGAAATTACCCTTATTTTGGGGCAAAATTGCAGAAATTGCACTTATTTTGGGGCAAAATTGCAGAAATTTCACTTATTTCAGGGGAAAAAGGCAGAAATTTTTCTTATTTTGGGGCAAAAAGGCAGAAATTCCTAATATTTTATGCCAAAATTAAAAAATTCCCCTCAATTTGAGGTAAAATGCTAAAATTCCCCTTATTTGCGAGCAAAAAGTCAGAAATTTCCCTTATTTTTGGGCAAAATTGCAGAAATTTCACTTATTTCAGGGTAATGAGTCAGAAATTCCTCTTATTTTGGGGCAAAAAATAGAGAAATTCCCTTCGTTTTTTGGGAAAAAGACAGAAATTCCACTTATTAGGGGTAAAAAGCAGAAATTCCCCTTATTTTAGAGCAAAAATAAAGAAATTTCCCTTTTTGTGGCAAAAAAATATACATTACCCTTACACTCGGGATAAAAAGCAGAAATTCCCCGTATTTTGAAGCAAAATTGCAGAAATTCTCATAATTTTCGGGCTAAAAGGCCGAAATTCTCCTTATTTTGGGGCAAAAAGACAGAAAATCTTTTTTTTCGGGAGCAAACAGTGAGAAATTCTCCTTACTTTGGGGCAAAATTGCAGAAATTTCCTTTACATTGGGGCAAAATTGCAGAAATTTGACTTATTTCAGGGAAAAAAGACAGAAATTTTCCTTATTTTGGGGCAAAAAGGCAGAAATTCCTAATATTTTGTGGCAAAAATGCAGAAATTCCCCTTATTTTGAGGTGAAAAGGCTGAAATTCCCCTTATTTTGGGGCAAAAAAGCAGAAATTTCCCTTATTTTGGGACAAAATTGCAGAAATTTCACTTATTTCAGGTTATAAGTCGGAAAATTTCCTTATTTTGGGGCAAAAAAGACCGAAAATCCCTTTGTTTTGGAGGAAAAAGACAGAAATTCCACTTATTTGAAGGCAAAAAAGCAGAAATTTCCCTTATTTTGGAGCAAAAATGAAGAAATTTCCTCTTTTAAACCAAAAAGGTATGCATTCTTTTTATTTACGGGCAAAAAGGCAGAAATTTTCCGTATTTTGGAGCAAAATTGCAGATATTCCCCTAATTATGGGGCAAAAATGCAGAAATTCCCTAGATGTTGGGGCAAAAAGACTGAAATTCATTTTATTTTGGGCCAAAACTCAGAAATTCCACTTATTTTGGGGCAAAATTCCAGAAATTTCCCATATTCTTGGGCAAAATTGCAGAAATTTCACTTATTTCAGGGCAAAATTTCAGAAATTTCACTTATTTCAGTGAAAAAAGGCAGAAATTTCCCTTATTTTGGGGCAAAACGGCAGAAATTCTTCTTATTTTGAGGTAAAAAGGCTGAAATTCTCCTTATTTGCGGGCAAAAAGACAGAAATTTCTATTATATTGGGGCAAAATTGCAGAATTTTCACATATTTCAGGGTAATAAGTCAGAAATTCCCCTTATTTTGGGGCAAAAAAGACAGAAATTTCCTTTGTTTTGGGGGAAATGGCAGAAATTCCACATATTTAGAGGCAAAAAGGCAAAAATTTCTCTTATTTTGGAGCAAAAATGAAGAAATTTACCTTTTATGGCAAAAAGGTATGCATTCCCATTATTTTCGGGCAAAAAGGCAGAAATTCCCCTTATTTTGGAGCCAAATTGCAGAAATTCCTCTAATTTTGGGGCAAAAGCCAGAAATTCCCTTTATTTTAGGGCAGAAATCAGAAATTCCCATTATTTTGGGGCAAAATTCCAGAAATTTCCTTTATTTTGGGGCAAAATTGCAGGAATTTACCTTATTTTGGGGCAAAATTGAAGAAATTTTCTTTATTTGGGGCAAAATTGCAGAAATTTCACATATTTTCAGGTAAAAAGGCTGAAATTTCCTTTATTTTGGGGCAAAAAGGGAGAAATTCCCCTTATTTTGGGGCAAAATTGCAGAAATTTCCCTTATTATGCGATAAAATTGCAGAAATTTCACTCATTTTAGGGTAAAATTGCAGAAATTTCACTTATTTCAGAGAAAAAAAGCAAACATTTTTCTTATTTTGGGGCAAAAAGGCAGAAATTTTCATTATTTTGTGACAAAAAGGCAGAAATTCACCTTAATTTGGTGTAAAATTGCAGAAATTTCACATATTTCAGGGCAAAAAGGCAGAGATTTCCTTTATTTTGGGGCAAAATTGCAGAAATTTCACTGATTTCAGGGTAATAAGTCAGAAATTCCCTTTATTTTGTGGCAAAAAAGACAGAAATTCCCTTTGTTTTGGCGGAAAAAGACAGAAATTCCACTTATTTAGAGGCAAAAAGGCAGAAATTCCCTTTATTTTGGAGCAAAAATTAAGAAATTTCCCTTTTTTATGGCAACAAGTTATGCATTCCCCTTATTTTCGGGCAAAAAGACAGAAATTCCCCGTAATTTGGAGCAAAATTGCAGAAATTCCCCTAATTGTGGGGCAAAAAGGCAGAAATTCCCTATATGTTGGGGCAAAAAGACAAAAATTCTTCCTATTTTGGAGCAAAACTCAGAAATTCCAAATTTTGGTGCAAAATTCCAGAAATTTCCCTTATTTTGGGTCAAAATTGCAGAAATTTTACTTATTTCAGGGTAATGAGTCAGAAATTCCTTGTATTTTGGGGCAAAAAAGAAAGAAATTCCCTTTGATTTTTGGGAAAAAGACAGAAATTCCACTTATTTAGAGGCAAAAAGGCAGAAATTCCCCTTACTTTGGAGCAAAAATGAAGAAATTTCTTTTTTTTTGTGGCAAAAAATATATATTCCCCTTACTTTCGGGATAAAAAGCAGAAATTCCCCGTATTTTGAAGCAAAATTGCAGAAATTCTCATAATTTTCGGAAAAAAAGGCAGAAATTCTCTTTATTTTGGGGCAAAAAGACAGAAAATCTCCTTTTTTCGGGAGCAAACAGTCAGAAATTTTCCTCATTTTGGGGAAAAATTGCAGAAATTTCCTTTACATTGGAGCAAAATTGCAGAAATTTCCCTTATTAGGGGAAAAAAATTGCAGAAATTTCCCTTATTTTAGGGCAAAATTGCAGAAATTTTACTTATTTCAGAGAAAAAAAACAAAAATTTTTGTTTTTTGGGGGCAAAAAGGCAGAAATTCCCATTATTTTGGGGAAAAAAACAGAAATTCACCTTATTTTGGGGTAAAATAACAGAAATTTCACATATTTCAGGGCAAAAAGGAAGAAATTTTCCTTATTCTGAGGAAAAATTGAAGAAATTTAACTTATTTCAGGGTAATAAGTCAGAAATTCCCCTTATTTTGGGGCAAAAAAGACAGAAATTCCCTTTGTTTTCGGGGAAAACGACAGAAATTCCATTATCTAGAGAAAAAAAGGCAGAAATTCCCCTTATTTTGGAGCAAAAATAAAGAAATTTCCCTTTTTATGGCAAAAAGGTATGCATTCCCATTATTTTCAGGCAAAAAGTCAGAAATTACCCGTATTTTGGAGCAAAATTGAAGAAATTCCCCTAATTTTGGGGCAAAAGGCAGAAATTCCTTTTATTTTGAGGCAAAAATCAGAAATTCCCCTCATTTAGGGGCAAAATTCTAGAAATTTCTTTTTTTGGGGGGCAAAATTGCAGGAATTTACCTTATTTTTGGGCAAAATTGCAGAAATTTCTCTTATTTGGGGCAAAAATGCAGAAATTTCACTTATTTTCAGGTAAAAAGACAGAAATTTCCTTTATTTTGGCGCAAAAAGGGAGAAATTCCCTTTATTTTGGGGTAAAATTGCAGACATTTTCCTTATTATGGGGAAAAATTGCAGAAATTTCCCTTATTTTAAGGCAAAATTGAAGAAATTTCACTTATTTCAGAGAAAAAAAGCAAAAATTTTTCTTATTTTTGGGCAAAAAGGCAGAAATTCTCATTATTTTGGGGCAAAAAGGCAGAAATTCACCTTATATTAAGGTAAAATTGCAGAAATTTCACATATTTCAGGGCAAAAATGCAGAAATTTCTCTTATTTTGGGGCAAAATTGCAGAAATTTTCCTTATTTTGGGGCAAAAATTCAAGAAATTTCACTTATTTCAGGGTAATGAGTCAGAAATTCCTCTTATTTTGGGGCAAAAAAGAAAGAAATTCCCTTTGTTTTTTGAAAAAAAAAACAGAAATTCCAGTTATTTAGAGGCAAAAAGCACAAATTCCCCTTATTTTGGAGCAAAAATGAAGAAATTTCCCTTTTTTGTGGCAAAAAATATACATTCCCCTTACTTTCGGGATAAAAAGCAGAAATTCCCCGTATTTTGAAGCAAAATTGCAGAAATTCTCATAATTTTCGGGCAAAAAGGCAGAAATTCTCATTATTTTGGGGCAAAACGACAGAAAATCTCCTTTTTTTCGGGAGCAAACAGTCAGAAATTCTACTTATTTTGGGGCAAAATTGCAGAAATTTCCTTTACATTGGGGCAAAATTGCAGAAATTTCCCTTATTATGGGAAAAAATTGCAGAATTTCCCTTATTTTAGGGTATAATTGCAGAAATTTTACTTATTTCAGAAAAAAAAAAGCAAAAATGTTTCTTATTTTGGGGCAAAAAGGCAGAAATTCCCATTATTTTGGGGCAAAAAAACAGATATTCACCTTATTTTGGGGTAAAATTGCAGAAATTTCACATATTTCAGGGCAAAAAGGCAGAAATTTACCTTATCCTGTGGCAAAATTGCAGAAATTTCACTTATTTCTGGGTAATAAGTCAGAAATTCCTCTTATTTTGGGGCAAAAAGGACAGAAATTCCCTTTGTTTTCGGGGAAAAACACAGAAATTCCACGTATCTAGAGGCAAAAATGCAGAAATTCCCCTTATTTTGGAGCAACAATGAAAAAATTTCCCTATTTATTGCAAAAAGGTATGCATTCCCATTATTTTCAGGAAAAAGGCAGAAATTCCCCGTATTTTGGAGCAAAATTGAAGAAATTCCCCTAATTTTGGGGCAAAAGGCAGAAATTCCCTTTATTTTGGGGCAAAATTCTAGAAATTTCCTTTTTTTGCGGGCAAAATTGCAGGAATTTACCTTATTTTGGGGCAAAATTACAGAAATTTCACTTATTTCAGAGAAAAAAAGCAAAAATTTTTCTTATTTTGGGGCAAAAAGGCAGAAATTCTCATTATTTTGGGGCAAAAAGGCAGAAATTCACCTTATTTTGGGGTAAAATTGCAGAAATTTCACATATTTCAGGGTAAAAACGCAGAAATTTCCCTTATCCTGGGGCAAAATTGCAGAAATTTCACTTATTTTAGGGTAATAAGTCAGAAAATCCCCTTATTTTGGGGCAAAAAAGACAGAAATTCCTTATGTTTTGGGGGAAAAAGACAGAAATTCCACTTATTTAGAGGCAAAAACCCAGAAATTCTCCTTATTTTGGAGCAAAAATTAAGAAATTTCCCTTTTTTATGGCAACAAGTTATGCATTCCCCTTATTTTCAGGCAAAAAGACAGAAATTTCCTGTATTTTGGAGCAAAATTGCAGAAATTCCTCTTATTGTGGGGCAAAAAGGCAGAAATTCCCTATATGTTGGGGCAAAAAGACAAAAATTCTCCTTATTTTGGGGCAAAACTCAGAAATTCCACTTTTTTTAGTGCGAAATTCTAGAAATTTCCCTTATTTTGGGGCAAAATTGGAGAAATTTCACTTATTTTGGGGCAAAATTGCAGAAATTTCACTTATTTCAGAGAAAAAAGGCAGAAATTTTACTTATTTTGGAGCAAAAATGTAGAAATTCCTAATATTTTGTGCCAAAATTCATAAAATCCCTTTATTTTGAGGTAAAAATGCTGAAATTCCCCTTATTTGGGGGCAAAAAAGCAGAAATTTCTCTTATTTTGGGGCAAATTTGCAGAAATTTCACTTATTTCAGGGTAATGAGTCAGAAATTCCTTTTATTTTGAGGCAAAAAAAAGAGAAATTCCCTTTGATTTTTGGGAAAAAGACAGAAATTCCACTTATTTAGAGGCAAAAAAGCAGAAATTCCCCTTATTTTGGAGCAAAAATGAAGAAATTTCCCTTTTTTGTGGCAAAAAATATACATTCCCCTTACTTTCGGGATAAAAAGCAGAAATTCCCCGTATTTTGAAGCAAAATTGCAGAAATTCTCCCAATTTTCGGGCAAAAAGGCAGAAATTCTCCTTATTTTGGGGCAAAAATACAGAAAATCTCCTTTTTTCGGGAGCAAACACTAAGAAATTCTCCTTATTTGTGGGCAAAATTGAAGAAATTTCCTTTACATTGGGGCAAAATTACAGAAATTTCCCTTATTAAGGGAAAAAATTGCAGAAATTTCCCTTATTTTAGGGCAAAATTGCAGAAATTTTACTTATATCAGAGAAAAAAGCAAAAATTTTTCTTTTTGGGGCAAAAAGGCAGAAATTTCCATTATTTTGGGGCAAAAAAACAGAAATTCACTTTATTTTGGGTAAAATTGCAGAAATTTCACATATTTCAGGGCAAAGAGGCAGAAATTTTCCTTATTTTGGGGTAAAATTGCAGAAATTTCTCTTATTTCAGGGTAATAAGTCAGAAATTCCCCTTATTTTGGGGCAAAAAAGACAGAAATTCCCTTTGTTTTGGGGAAAAAGACAGAAATTCCACTTATCTAGAGGCAAAAAGGCAGAAATTCCCTTTATTTTGGAGCAAAAATGAAGAAATTTCCCTTTTTATGGCAAAAAGGTATGCATTCCCATTATTTTCAGGAAAAAAGGCAGAAATTCCCCGTATTTTGGAGCAAAATTGAAGAAATTCCCCTAATTTGGGGGCAAAAGGCAGAAATTTCTTTTATTTTGAGGCAAAAATCAGAAATTCCCCTTATTTTGTGGCAAAATTCTAGAAATTTCCTTTTTGGGGGGCAAAATTGCAAGAATTTACCTTATTTTTGGGCAAAATTGCAGAAATTTCCCTTATTTTGGGGCAAAATTGCAGAAATTTCACTTATTTCAAGGTAATGAGTCAGAAATTCCTTTTATTTTGAGGCACAAAAGGGAGAAATTCCCTTTCTTTTTTGGAAAGAAGACAGAAATTCCAGTTATTTAGAGGCAAAAAGCGGAAATTCTCCTTATTTTGGAACAATAATGAAGAAATTTCCCTTTATTGTGGCAAAAAATATACATTTTCCTTACTTTCGGTATAAAAAGCAGAAATTCCCTGTATTTTGAAGCAAAATTGCAGAAATTCTCATAATTTTCGGGCAAAAAGGCAGAAATTCTACTTATTTTGGGGCAAAAAGACAGAAAATCTCCTTCTTTCGGGAGCAAATAGTCAGAAATTCTCAATATTTTGGGGCAAAATTGCAGAAATTTCCTTTACATTGGGGCAAAATTGCAGAAATTTCCATTATTATTCGAAAAATTGCAGAAATTTCCCTTATTTTAGGGCAAAATTGCAGAAATTTTACTTATTTCAGAGAAAAAAAGCAAAAATTTTTCTTATTTTGGGGCAAAAAGGCAGAAATTCCCATTATTTTGGGGCAAAAAAACAGAAATTCACCTTATTTTGGGGTAAAATTGCAGAAATTTCACATATTTCAAGGCAAAAATGCAGAAATTTTCTTTATGCTGGGGCAAAATTGCAGAAATTTCACTTATTTCATGGTAATAAGTAAGAAATTCCCCTTATTTTGTGGCAAAAAAGACAGAAATTTTCTTTGTTTTTGGGGGAAAAAGACAGAAATTCCACTTATTTAGAGGCAAAAGGCAGAAATTCCCCTTATTTTGGAGCAAAAATGAAGAAATTTCCCTTTTTTATGGCAACAAGTTATGCATTCCCCTCATTTTCGGGCAAAAAGGGAGAAATTCCATGTATTTTGGAGCAAAATTGCAGAAATTCCCCTAATTGTGGGGCAAAAAGGCAATAATTTCCTATATGTTTGGGCAAAAAGACAAAAATTCTCCTAATTTTGGGGCAAAACTCAGAAATTCCAAATTTTTGTGCAAAATTCCAGAAATTTCCCTTATTTTGGGGCATAATTGCAGAAATTTCAATTATTTTGGGGCAAAATTGCAGAAATTTCACTTATTTCAGGGAAAAAAGGCAGAAATTTTATTTATTTTGGGTCAAAAAGACAGAAATTCCTAATATTTTTTGCCAAAATTCAGAAATTCCCCTTATTTTGAGGTAAAAATGCTGAAATTCCTTTTATTTGAGGGCAAAATGCAGAAATTTCCCTTACTTTGGGGCAAAATTGCAGAAATTTCACTTATTTCAGGGTATTGAGTCAGAAATTCCTTTTATTTTAAGGCAAAAAAGAGAGAAATTCCTTTTGATTTTTGGGAAAAGACAGAAATTCCACTTATTTAGAGGCAAAAAGACAGAAATTCCCCTTATTTTGGAGCAAAAATGAAGAAATTTCCCTTTTTTGTGGCAAAAAATATACATTCACCTTACTTTCGGGATAAAAAGCAGAAATTCCCCGTATTTTGAAGCAAAATTGCAGAAATTCTCATAATTTTCGGGCAAAAAGGCAGAAATTCTCCTTATTTTGGTGCAAAAAGGCAGAAAATCTCCTTTTTTCGGGAGCAAACAGTCAGAAATTCTACTTATTTTGGGGCAAAATTGCAGAAATTTCCTTTACATTGGGGCAAAATTGCAGAAATTTTACTTATTTCAGAGAAAAAAAGCAAAAATTTTTCTTATTTTGGGGAAAAAGGCAGAAATTCTCATTATTTTGGGGCAAAAAAAAGAAATTCACCTTATTTTAGGGTATAATTGCAGAAATTTCACATATTTCAGGGCAAAAAGGCAGAAATTTACCTTATCCTGGGGCAAAATTGCAGAAATTTCACTTATTTCAGGGTAATAAGTAAGAAATTCCCTTTATTTTGGGGCAAAAAAGACAAAAATTCCCTTTGTTTTCAGGGAAAAAGACAGAAATTCCACTTATCTAGAGGCACAAAGGCAGAAATTCCCCTTATTTTGGAGCAACAATGAAGAAATTTCCCTTTTTTATTGCAAAAACCTATGCATTCCCATTATTTTCACGCAAAAAGGCAGAAATTCCCCGTATTTTGGAGCAAAATTGCAGAAATTACCCTAATTTTTGGGCAAAAGGCAGAAATTCCCTTTATTTTGTGGCAAAAATCAGAAATTCCCCTTATTTTGGGGCAAAATTCTAGAAATTTCTTTTTTTGGGGAGCAAAATTGCAGGAATTTACCTTATTTTGGGGCAAAATTGCAGAAATTTCCTTTATTTGGGGCAAAATTGCAGAAATTTCACTTATTTTAAGGTAAAAAGGAAGAAATTTCCTTTATTTTGGGGCAAAAAGGGAGAAATTCCCTTTATTTTTTGGCAAAATTGCAGACATTTTCCTTATTATGTGGAAAAATTGCAGAAATTTCCCTTATTTAGGGCAAAATTGCAGAAATTTCACTTATTTCAGAGAAAAAAAGCAAAATTTTTTTTTATTTTGGGGCAAAAAGGCAGAAATTCTCATTATTTTGGGGCAAAAAGGCAGAAATTCACCTTATTTTAAGGTAAAATTGCAGAAATTTTACATATTTCAGGGCAAAAAGGCAGAAATTTCCCTTATCCTGGGGCAAAATTGCAGAAATTTTCCTTATTTTGGGGCAAAAATTCAAGAAATTTCACTTATTTCAGGGTAATGAGTCAGAAATTCCTCTTATTTTGGGGCAAAAAAGAAAGAAATTCCCTTTGTTTGTTGAAAAAAAAAACAGAAATTCCAGTTATTTAGAGGCAAAAAGCAGAAATTCCCCTTATTTTGGAGCAAAAATGAAGAAATTTCCCTTTTTTGTGGCAAAAAAAATACATTCCCCATACTTTCGGGATAAAAAGCAGAAATTCCCCGTATTTTGAAGCAAAATTGCAGAAATTCTCATAATTTTCGGGCAAAAAGGCAGAAATTCTCCTTATTTTGGGGCAAAACGACAGAAAATCTCCTTTTTTTCGGGAGCAAACAGTCAGAAATTCTATTTATTTTGGGGCACAATTGCAGAAATTTCCTTTACATTGGGGCAAAATTGCAGAAATTTCCCTTATTATGGGAAAAAATTGCAGAATTTCCCTTATTTTAGGGTATAATTGCAGAAATTTTACTTATTTCAGAAAAAAAAAGCAAAAATGTTTCTTATTTTGGGGCAAAAAGGCAGAAATTCCCATTATTTTGGGGCAAAAAACCAGATATTCACCTTATTTTGGGGTAAAATTGCAGAAATTTCACATATTTCAGGGCAAAAAGGCAGAAATTTACCTTATCCTGTGGCAAAATTGCAGAAATTTCACTTATTTCTGGGTAATAAGTCAGAAATTCCTCTTATTTTGGGGCAAAAAGGACAGAAATTCCCTTTGTTTTCGGGGAAAAACACAGAAATTCCACGTATCTAGAGGCAAAAATGCAGAAATTACCCTTATTTTGGAGCAACAATGAAGAAATTTCTTTTTTTATTGCAAAAAGGTATGCATTCCCATTATTTTCAGGCAAAAAGGCAGAAATTTCCCGTATTTTGGAGCAAAATTGAAGAAATTCCCCTAATTTTGGGGCAAAAGGCAGAAATTCCCTTTATTTTGGGGCAAAATTCTAGAAATTTCCTTTTTTTGCGGGCAAAATTGCAGGAATTTACCTTATTTTGGTGCAAAATTGCAGAAATTTCACTTATTTCAGAGAAAAAAAGCAAAAATTTTTCTTATTTTGGGGCAAAAAGGCAGAAATTCTCATTATTTTGGGGCAAAAATGCAGAAATTCACCTTATTTTGGGGTAAAATTGCAGAAATTTCACATATTTCAGGGTAAAAACGCAGAAATTTCCCTTATTTTTGGGCAAAATTGCAGAAATTTCACTTATTTTAGGGTAATAAGTCAGAAAATCCCCTTATTTTGGGGCAAAAAAGACAGAAATTCCTTATGTTTTGGGGGAAAAAGACAGAAATTCCACTTATTTAGAGGCAAAAACCCAGAAATTCTCCTTATTTTGGAGCAAAAATTAAGAAATTTCCCTTTTTTATGGCAACAAGTTATGCATTCCCCTTATTTTCAGGCAAAAAGACAGAAATTTCCTGTATTTTGGAGCAAAATTGCAGAAATTCCTCTTATTGTGGGGCAAAAAGGCAGAAATTCCCTATATGTTGGGGCAAAAAGACAAAAATTCTCCTTATTTTGGGGCAAAACTCAGAAATTCCACTTTTTTTAGTGCCAAATTCTAGAAATTTCCCTTATTTTGGGGCAAAATTGGAGAAATTTCACTTATTTTGGGGCAAAATTGCAGAAATTTCACTTATTTCAGAGAAAAAAGGCAGAAATTTTACTTATTTTGGAGCAAAAATGCAGAAATTCCTAATATTTTGTGCCAAAATTCATAAATTCCCTTTATTTTGAGGTAAAAATGCTGAAATTCCCCTTATTTGGGGGCAAAAAGGCAGAAATTTCCCTTATTTTGGGGCAAAATTGCAGAAATTTCACTTATTTCAGGGTAATGAGTCAGAAATTCCTTTTATTTTGAGGCAAAAAAGAGAGAAATTCCCTTTGATTTTTGGGAAAAAGACAGAAATTCCACTTATTTAGAGGCAAAAAGGCAGAAATTCCCCTTATTTTGGAGCAAAAATGAAGAAATTTCCCTTTTTTGTGGCAAAAAATATACATTCCCCTTACTTTCGGGATAAAAAGCAGAAATTCCCCGTATTTTGAAGCAAAATAGCAGAAATTCTCCAAATTTTCGGGCAAAAAGGCAGAAATTCTCCTTATTTTGGGGCAAAAATACAGAAAATCTCCTTTTTTCGGGAGCAAACAGTAAGAAATTCTCATTATTTTGGGGCAAAATTGAAGAAATTTCCTTTACATTGGGGCAAAATTACAGAAATTTCCCTTATTAAGGGAAAAAATTGCAGAAATTTCCCTTATTTTAGGGCAAAATTGCAGAAATTTTACTTATATCAGAGAAAAAAGCAAAAATTTTTCTTATTTTGGGGCAAAAAGGCAAAAATTTCCATTATTTTGGGGCAAAAAAACAGAAATTCACTTTATTTTGGGTAAAATTGCAGAAATTTCACATATTTCAGGGCAAAGAGGCAGAAATTTTCATTATTCTGGGGCAAAATTGCAGAAATTTCTCTTATTTCAGGGTAATAAGTCAGAAATTCCCCCTATTTTGGGGCAAAAAAGACAGAAATTCCCTTTGTTTTGGGGGAAAAAGACAGAAATTCCACTTATCTAGAGGCAAAAAGGCAGAAATTCGCTTTATTTTGGAGCAAAAATGAAGAAATTTCCCTTTTTATGGCAAAAAGGTATGCATTCCCATTATTTTCAGGAAAAAAGGCAGAAATTCCCCGTATTTTGGAGCAAAATTGAAGAAATTCCCCTAATTTTGGGGCAAAAGGCAGAAATTCCTTTTAGTTTGGGGCAAAAATCAGAAATTCCCCTTATTTTGGGGCAAAATTCTAGAAATTTCTTTTTTGGGGGGCAAAATTGCAAGAATTTACCTTATTTTTGGGCAAAATTGCAGAAATTTCCCTTATTTTAGGGCAAAATTGCAGAAATTTCACTTATTTCAGAGAAAAAAAGCAAAAATTTTTTTTATTTTGGGGCAAAAAGGCAGAAATTCTCATTATTTTGTTGCAAAAAGGTAGAAATTCACCTTATTTGGGGGTAAAATTGCAGAAATTTCACATATTTCAGGACAAAAAGCAGAAATTACCCTTATTTTGGGGCAAAATTGCAGAAATTTCTTTTATTTTGGGGCAAAATTGCAGAAATTTCACTTATTTCAGGGTAATGATTCAGAAATTCCTTTTATTTTGGGGCACAAAAGGGAGAAATTCCCTTTCTTTTTTAGAAAGAAGACAGAAATTTCAGTTATTTAGAGGCAAAAAGCAAAAATTCTCCTTATTTTGGAACAATAATGAAGAAATTTCCCTTTATTGTGGCAAAAAATATACATTCCCCTTACTTTCGGTATAAAAAGCAGAAATTCCCCGTATTTTGAAGCAAAATTGCAGAAACTCTCAAAATTTTCGGGCAAAAATGCAGAAATTCTACTTATTTTGGGGCAAAAAGACAGAAAATCTCCTTCTTTCGGGAGCAAATAGTCAGAAATTCTCCTTATTTTGTGGCAAAATTGCAGAAATTTCTTTTACATTGGTGCAAAATTGCAGAAATTTCTATTATTATGGGAAAAAATTGCAGAAATTTCCCTTATTTTAGGGCAAAATTGAAGAAATTTTACTTATTTCAGAGAAAAAAAGCAAAAATTTTTCTTATTTTGGGGCAAAAAGGCAGAAATTCCCATTATTTTGGGGCAAAAAAACAGAAATTCACCTTATTTTGGGGTAAAATTGCAGAAATTTCACATATTTCAAGGCAAAAATGCAGAAATTTTCTTTATTCTGGGGCAAAATTGCAGAAATTTCACTTATTTTAGGGTAATAAGTCAGAAATTCCCCTTATTTTGGGTCAAAAAAGACAGAAATTCCCTTTGTTTTGGGGGGAAAAAGACAGAAATTCCACTTATTTAGAGGCAAAAAGGCAGAAATTCCCCTTATTTTGGAGCAAAAATGAAGAAATTTCCCTTTTTTGTGGCAACAAGTTATGCATTCCCCTTATTTTCGGGCAAAAAGAGAGAAATTCCATGTATTTTGGAGCAAAATTGCAGAAATTCCCCTAATTGAGGGGCAAAAAGGCAGAAATTTCCTATATGTTGGGGCAAAAAGACAAAAATTCTCCTAATTTTGGGGCAATACTCAGAAATTCCAAATTTTTGTGCAAAATTCCAAAATTCCCCTTATTTTGGGGCATAATGGCAGAAATTTCAATTATTTTGGGGCAAAATTGCAGAAATTTCACTTATTTCAGGAAAAAAAGGCAGAAATTTTACTTATTTTGGGTCAAAAAGACAGAAATTCCTAATATTTTGTGCCAAAATTCAGAAATTCCCCTTATTTTTAGGTGAAAATGCTTAAATTCCCATTATTTGGGGGCAAAAAGGCAGAAATTTCCTTTATTTTGGGGCAAAATGTCAGAAATTTCACTTATTTCAGGGTATTGAGTCAGAAATTTTTTTTATTTGGGGCAAAAAAGAGAGAAATTCCGTTTGATTTTTGGGAAAAAAACAGAAATTCCACTTATTTAAAGGCAAAAAGACAGAAATTCCCCTTATTTTGGAGCAAAAATGAAGAAATTTCTCTTTTTTGTGGCAAAAAATATACATTCACCTTACTTTCGGGATAAAAAGCAGAAATTCCCCGTATTTTGAAGCAAAATTGCAGAAATTCTCATAATTTTCGGGCAAAAAGGCAGAAATTCTCCTTATTTTGTTGCAAAAGACAGAAAATCTCCTTTTTTTCGAGAGCAAACAGTCAGAAATTCTACTTATTTTGGGGCAAAATTGCAGAAATTTCCTTTACATTGGGGCAAAATTGCAGAAATTTTACTTATTTCAGAAAAAAAAGCAAAAATTTTTCTTATTTTGGGGCAAAAAGGCAGAAATTCTTATTATTTTGGGGCAAAAAAAAGAAATTCACCTTATTTTGGGGTAAAATTGCAGAAATTTCACATATTTCAGTGAAAAAAGGGAGAAATTTACCTTATCCTGGGGCAAAATTGCAGAAATTTCACTTATTTCAGGGTAATAAGTCAGAAATTCCCCTTATTTTGGGCCAAAAAAGACAGAAATTCCCTTTGTTTTCAGGGAAAAAGACAGAAATTCCACTTATCTAGAAGCACAAAGGCAGAAATTTCCCTTATTTTGGAGCAACAATGAAAAAATTTCCGTTTTTATTGCAAAAAGGTATGCATTCCCATTATTTTCAGGCAAAAAGGCAGAAATTCCCCGTATTTTGGAGCAAAATTGAAGAAATTCCCCTAATTTTGGGGCAAAAGGCAGAAATTCCCTTTATTTTGGGGCAAAAATCAGAAATTCCCCTTATTTTGAGGCAAAATTCTAGAAATTTCTCTTTTTGGGGAGCAAAATTGCAGGAATTTACCTTATTTTGGGGCAAAATTGCAGAAATTTCCTTTATTTGGGGCAAAATTGGAGAAATTTCACTTATTTTCAGGTAAAAAGACTGAAATTTACTTTATTTTGGGGCAAAAAGGGAGATATTCCCTTTATTTTTTTGGCAAAATTGCAGACATTTTCCTTATTATGTGGAAAAATTGCAGAAATTTCCCTTATTTAGGGCAAAATTGCAGAAATTTCACATATTTCGGAGAAAAAAAGCAAAAATTTTTCTTATTTTGGGGCAAAAAGGCAGAAATTCTTATTATTTTGGGGCAAAAAGGCAGAAATTCACCTTATTTTGGGGTAAAATTGCAGAAATTTCATATATTTCAGGGCAAAAAGGCAGAAATTTCCCTTATTATGGGGCAAAATTGCAGAAATTTCACTTATTTTAGGGTAATAAGTCAGAAAATCCCCTTATTTTGGGGCAAAAAAGACAGAAATTCCCTTTGTTTTGGGGGAAAAAGACAGAAATTCCACTTATTTAGAGGCAAAAAGGCAGAAATTCTCCTTATTTTGGAGCAAAAATGAAGAAATTTCCCTTTTTTTGGCAACAAGTTATTTATTCCCCTTATTTTCGGGCAAAAAGACAGAAATTTCCCGTATTTTGGAGCAAAATTGCAAAAATTCCCCTAATTGTGGGGCAAAAAGGCAGAAATTCCCTATATGTTGGGGCAAAAAGACAAAAATTCTCCTTATTTTGGGGCAAAACTCAGAAATTCCACTTATTTTGGTGCAAAATTCCAGAAATTTCCCTTATTTTGGGGCAAAATTGCAGATATTTCACTTATTTTGGGGCAAAATTGCAGAAATTTCACTTATTTCAGGGAAAAAAGGCAGAAATTTTACTTATTTTGGGGCAAAAATGCAGAAATTCCTACTATTTTGTGCTAAAATTCAGAAATTCCCTTTATTTTGAGGTTAAAATTCTGAAATACCCATTATTTGAGGGCAAAAAGGCAGAAATTTCCCTTATTTTGGGGCAAAATTGCAGAAATTTCACTTATTTCAGAGTAATGAGTCAGAAATTCCTTTTATTTTAGGGCAAAAAAGAGAGAAATTCCCTTTGATTTTTAGGAAAAAGACAGAAATTCCACTTATTTAGAGGCAAAAAGGCAGAAATTCTCCTTATTTTGGAGCAAAAATGAAGAAATTTCCCTTTTTTTTGGCAACAAGTTATTTATTCCCCTTATTTTCGGGCAAAAAGACAGAAATTTCCCGTACTTTGGAGCAAAATTGCAAAAATTCCCCTAATTGTGGGGCAAAAAGGCAGAAATTCCCTATATGTTGGGGCAAAAAGACAAAAATTCTCCTTATTTTGGGGCAAAACTCAGAAATTCCACTTATTTTGGTGCAAAATTCCAGAAATTTCCCTTATTTTGGGGCAAAATTGCAGATATTTCACTTATTTTGGGGCAAAATTGCAGAAATTTCACTTATTTCAGGGAAAAAAGGCAGAAATTTTACTTATTTTGGGGCAAAAATGCAGAAATTCCTACTATTTTGTGCTAAAATTCAGAAATTCCCTTTATTTTGAGGTTAAAATTCTGAAATACCCATTATTTGGGGGCAAAAAGGCAGAAATTTCCCTTATTTTGGGGCAAAATTGCAGAAATTTCACTTATTTCAGAGTAATGAGTCAGAAATTCCTTTTATTTTAGGGCAAAAAAGAGAGAAATTCCCTTTGATTTTTAGGAAAAAGACAGAAATTTCACTTATTTAGAGGCAAAAAGGCAGAAATTCCCCTTATTTTGGAGCAAAAATGAAGAAATTTTCCTTTTTTGTGGCAAAAAATATACATTCCCCTTACTGTCGGGATAAAAAGCAGAAATTCCCCGTATTTTGAAGCAAAATTGCAGAAATTCTCATAATTTTCGGGCAAAAAGGCAGAAATTCTCCTTATTTTGAAGCAAAAAGACAGAAAATCTCCTTTTTTCGGGAGCAAACAGTCAGAAATTCTCCTTATTTTGGGGCAAAATTGCAGAAATTTCCTTTACATTGGGGCAAAATTGCAGAAATTTCCCTTATTAAGGAAAAAAATAGCAGAAATTTCCCTTATTTTAGGGGAAAAATTGCAGAAATTTTACTAATTTCAGAGAAAAAAAGCAAAAATTTTTTTTATTTTAGGGCAAAAAGGCAGAAATTCCCATTATTTTGAGGCAAAAAAACAGAAATTCACCTTATTTTGCGGTAAAGTTGCAGAAATTTCACATATTTCAGGGTAATAAGTCAGAAATTCCCTTTATTTTGGGGCAAAAAAGACAGAAATTCCCTTTGTTTTCGGGGAAAAAGACAGAAATTCCACTTATCTAGAGGCACAAAGGCAGAAATTCCCCTTATTTTGGAGCAACAATGAAGAAATTTCTTTTTTTATTGCAAAAAGGTATGAATTCCCATTATTTTCAGGCTAAAAGGCAGAAATTCCCCATATTTTGGAGCAAAATTGAAGAAATTCCCCTAATTTTGGGCAAAAGGCAGAAATTCCCTTTATTTTGGGGCAAAAATCAGAAATTCCCCTTATTTTGGGGCAAAATTCTAGAAATTTCTTTTTTGGGGGGGGCAAAATTGCAGGAATTTACCTTATTTTGGGGCAAAATTGCAGAAATTTCCCTTATTTGGGGCAAAATTGCAGAAATTTCACTTATTTTTAGGTAAAAAGACTGAAATTTCCTTTATTTTGAGGCAAAAAGGGAGATATTCCCTTTATTTTTTGGCAAAATTGCAGACATTTTCCTTATAATGGGGAAAAATGCAGAAATTTCCCTTATTTAGGGCAAAATTGCAGAAATTTCACTTATTTCAGAGAAAAAAAGCAAAAATTTTTCTTATTTTGGGGCAAAAAGTCAGAAATTCTCATTATTTTGGGGCAAAAAGGCAGAAATTCACCTTATTTTGGGGTAAAATTGCAGAAATTTCACATATTTCAGGGCAAAAAGGCAGAAATTTTCCTTATCCTGGGGCAAAATTGCAGAAATTTAACTTATTTTAGGGTAATAAGTCAGAAAATCCCCTTAATTTGGGGCAAAAAAGACAGAAATTCCCTTTGTTTTGGGGGAAAAAGACAGAAATTCCACTTATTTAGAGGCAAAAATGCAGAAATTCTCCTTATTTTGGAGCAAAAATGAAGAAATTTCTCTTTTTTATGGCAAAAATTTATGCATTCCCCTTATTTTCGGGCAAAAAGACAGAAATTTCCCGTATTTTGGAGCAAAATTGCAGAAATTCCCCTAATTGTGGGGCAAAAAGGCAGAAATTCCCTATATGTTGGGGCAAAAAGACAAAAATTCTCTTTATTTTGGGGCAAAACTCAGAAATTCCAATTATTTTGGTGCAAAATTCCAGAAATTTCCCTTATTTTGGGGCAAAATTGCAGAAATTTCACTTATTTTGGGGCAAAATTGCAGAAATTTCACTTATTTCAGGGAAAAAAATCAGAAATTTTACTTATTTTGGGGCAAAAATGCAGAAATTCCTAATATTTTGTGCCAAAATTCAGAAATTCCCTTTATTTTGAGGTAAAAATGCTGAAATTCCCATTATTTGGGGGCAAAAAGGCAGAAATTTCCCTTATTTTGGGGCAAACTTGCAGAAATTTCACTTATTTCAGGTTAATGAGTCAGAAATTCCTTTTATTTTGAGGCAAAAAAGAGAGAAATTCCCTTTGATTTTTGGGAAAAAGACAGAAATTCCACTTATTTAGAGGCAAATAGGCAGAAATTCCCCTTATTTTGGAGCAAAAATGAAGAAATTTTCCTTTTTTGTGGCAAAAAATATACATTCCCCTTACTTTCGGGATAAAAAGCAGAAATTCCTCGTATTTTGAAGCAAAATTGCAGAAATTCTCATAATTTTCGGGCAAAAGGGCAGAAATTCTCTTTATTTTGGGGCAAAAAGACAGAAAATTTCCTTTTTTCGGGAGATAACAGTCAGAAATTCTCCTTATTTTGGGGCAAAATTGCAGAAATTTCCTTTACATTGGGGCAAAATTGCAGAAATTTCCCTTATTAAGTGATAAAATTGCAGAAATTTTCCTTATTTTAGGGCAAAATTGCAGAAATTTTAATTATTTCAGAGAAAAAAAACAAAAATTTTTCTTATTTTGGGGCAAAAAGGCAGAAATTCCCATTAGTTTGGGACAAAAAAACAGAAATTCACCTTATTTTGGGGTAAAATTGCAGAAATTTCACATATTTCAGGGCAAAGAGGCAGAAATTTTCATTATTCTGGGGCAAAATTGCAGAAATTTCACTTATTCAGGGTAATAAGTCAGAAATTCCCCTTATTTTGGGGCAAAAAAGACATAAATTCCTTTGTTTTGGAAAAAAAGACAAAATTCCACTTATCTAGATGCAAAAAGGCAGAAATTACCCTTATTTTGGAGCAAAAATGAAGAAATTTCCCTTTTTATGGCAAAAAGGTATGCATTCCAATTATTTTCAGGCAAAAAGTCAGAAATTCCCTGTATTTTGGAGAAAAATTAAATAAATTCCCCTAATTTGGGGGCAAAAGGCAGAAATTCCTCTTATTTTGGGGCAAAAATCAGAAATTCCCCTTATTTTGGGGCAAAATTCTAGAAATTTCCTTTTTTGGGGGGCAAAATTGCAGGAATTTACCTTTTTTTGGGCAAAATTGCAGAAATTTCTCTTATTTGGGGCAAAATTGCAGAAATTTCACTTATTTTCAGGTAAAAAGACTGAAATTTCCTTTATTTTGGGGCAAAAAGGGAGAAATTCCCTTTATTTTGGGGTAAAATTGCAGACATTTTCCTTATTATGGGAAAAAATTGCAGAAATTTCTTTTATTTTAGGGCAAAATTGCAGAAATTTCACTTATTTCAGAGAAAAAAAAAAAATTTTTTTTTATTTTGGGGCAAAAAGGCAGAAATTCTCATATATTTTGTGGCAAAAAGGCAGAAATTCACCTTATTTTGGAGTAAAATTGCAGAAATTTCACATATTTCAGGGCAAAAAGGCAGAAATTTCCCTTATTTTTGGGCAAAATTGCAGAAATTTCACTTATTTTAGGGTAATAAGTCAGAAAATCCCCTTATTTTGGGGCAAAAAAGACAGAAATTCCCTTTGTTTTGGGGGAAAAAGACAGAAATTCTACTTATTTAGAGGCAAAAAGGCAGAAATTCCCCTTATTTTGGAGCAAAAATGAAGAAATTTCTCTTTTTTATGGCAACAAGTTATGCATTCCCCTTATTTTCGGGCAAAAAGGCAGAAATTCCCCTTATTTTGGAGCAAAAATGAAGAAATTTCTCTTTTTTATGGCAACAAGTTATGCATTCCCCTTATTTTCAGGCAAAAAGACAGAAATTTCCCTTATTTTGGAGCAAAATTGCAGAAATTCCCCTAATTGTGGGGCAAAAAGGCAGAAATTCCCTATATGTTGGGGCAAAAAAACAAAAATTCTCCTTATTTTGGGGCAAAACTCAGAAATTCCACTTATTTTGGTGCAAAATTCCAGAAATTTCCCTAATTTTGGGGCAAAATTGCCGAAATATCCTTTATTTTCGGGCAAAATTGCAGAAATTTCACTTATTATAGAGAAAAAAAGCAAAAATTTTTCTTTTTTTAGGGGAAAAAAAAGCAGAAATTCCCATTATTTTGGGGCAAAAATCCAGAAATTCACTTTTTTTGGGGTAAAATTGCAGAAATTTCACATATTTCAGGGCAAAAGGGAAGAAATTTCCCTTATTTTCAGGCAAAATTGCAGAAATTTCACTTATTTTGGGGCAAAATTGCAGAAATTTCACTTATTTCAGGAAAAAAGGCAGAAATTTTCCTTATTTTGGGGCAAAAATGCAGAAATTCTTAATATTTTGTGGCAAAAATGCAGAAATTCCCCTTACTTTGAGGTAAAAAGGCTGAAATTTTCCTTATTTGGGGGCAAAAAGACAGAAATTTCCCTAATTTTGGGGCAAAAAGACAGAAATTCCCCTTATTTTGTGGCAAAAAGGCAGAAATTTCTTTTATTTTGGGGCAAAATTTCAGAAATATCACTTATTTTAGGGCATAAGTCAAAAATTCCTTTTATTTTGGGGCAAAAAGACAAATATTCCATTTATTTTTGGGTAAATAGGGAGAAATTTCCCTTATTTTGAGGTAAAAGGCAGAAATTCCTCTTATTTTGGGGCAAAAATGAAGAGATTTCCCTTTTTTGTTGCAAAAGGTATACATTCCCCTTACTTTCGTGATTAAAAGCAGAAATTCCCCGTATTTTGAAGCAATATTGCAGAAATTCTCATTATTTTCTGGCAAAAAAGCAGAAATTCTCCTTATTTTGGGGCAAAAAGACAGAAAATCTTCTTTTTTTGAGAGCAAACAGTCAAAAATTCCCATTATTTTGGGTCAAAATTGCAGAAATTTTCTTTGTATTGGGGCAAAATTGCAGAAATTTCCTTTATTTTGGGGCAAAAATGCAGAAATTTCATTTATTTCAGGGTAATAAGTCAGAAATTCCTCCTATTTGGGGCAAAAAAGACAGAAATTCCCTTTGTTTTGGGAGAAAAAGACAGAAATTCCACTTATTTAGAGGCAAAAAGGCAGAAATTCCCTTTATTTTGGAGCAAAAATGAAGAAATTTCCCTTTTTATGGCAAAAAGGTATGCATTCCATTATTTTTGGACAAAAAGGCAGAAATTCCCCGTATTTTGGAGCAAAATTGCAGAAATTCCCCTAATTTCGGGGCAAAAGGCAGAAATTCCCTTTATTTTGGAGAAAAATCAGAAATTCCCCTTATTTTGGGGCAAAATTCAAGAAATTTCCTTTATTTTGGGGCAAAATTGCAGGAATTTACCTTTTTTGGGGCAAAATTGCAGAACTTTCACTTATTTTCAGGTAAAAAGGCTGAAATTTCCTTTATTTTGAGGCAAAAAGGGAGAAATTCCATTTATTTTGGGGCAAAATTGCAGACATTTCCCTTATTATAGGAAAAATTGCAGAAATTTCTCTTATTTTACGGCAAAATTGCAGAAATTTCACTTATTTCAGAGAAAAAAAGCAAAAATTTTTTTATTTTGGGGCAAAAAAGCAGAAATTCCCATTATTTTGGGGGAAAAAGGAAGAAATTCACCTTATTTTGGGGTAAAATTGCAGAAATTTCACATATTTCAGGGCAAAAAGGCAGAAATTTCCCTATTTTGGGGCAGAAAAGACAGAAATTCCCTGTGTTTGGGGGAAAAAGTCAGAAATTCCACTAATTTAGAGGCAAAAAGGCTGAAATTTCCCTTATTTTAGAGCAAAAATGAAAAAATGTCCCTTTTTTATGGCAAAAAGTTATGCATTCCACTGATTTTCGGGCAACAAGACAGAAATTCTTTGCATTTTGGAGCAAAATTGCAGAAATTCCCCTAATTGTGGGGCAACAATGCAGAAATTCCCTATATGTTGGGGCAAAAAGACAAAAATTCTCCTTCTTTTGGGGCAAAACTCAGAAATTCCACGTATTTTGGGGCAAAATTCCAGAAATTTCCATTATTTTGGGGCAAAATTGCAGAAATTTCACTTATTTTGGTGCAAAATTGCAGAAATTTCACTTATTTCAGAAAAAAAAGGCAGAAATTTTCCTTATTTTGGGGAAAAATTAAGAAATTCTTAATATTTTGTGGCAAAAATGCAGAAATTCCCCTTATTTTGAGGTAAAAAGGCTGAAATTTCCCTTATTTTGAGGTAAAAAGGCTGAAATTCCCCTTATTCGGGGGCAAAAAGGAAGAAATTTCTCTTATTTTGGGGCAAAAAGACAGAAATTCCCCTTATTTTGTGGCAAACAGGCAAAAATTTCTTTTATTTTGGGGCAAAATTGCAGAAATATCACTTATTTCAGGGTATAATTTAAAAATTCCTTTTATTTTGTTGCAAAAAAAACCAGAAATTCCATTTATTTTTGGGTAAAAGAGGAGAAATTTCACTTATTTTGAGGTAAAAAGGCAGAAATTCCTCTTAATTTGGGGCAAAAATTAAGAAATTTCCCTTTTTGTGGAAAAAGGTATACATTTCCCTTACTTTCGGGATAAAAAGTAGAAATTCCCCGTATTTTGAAGCATAATTGCAGAAATTCTTATAATTTTCGGGCAAAAAAGCAGAAATTCTCCTTATTTTGGAGCAAAAATACAGAAAATCTCCTTTTTTCGGGAGCAAACAGTCAGAAATTCCCCTTATTTTGGGGCAAAATTGCAGAAATTTCTTTTACATTCGGGCAAATTTGCAGAAATTTCCCTTCTTTTGGGGCAAAATTGCAGAAATTCTCCTAATTGTTGGGCAAAAAGGCAGAAATTCCCTATATGTTGGGGCAAAAAGACAGAAATTCTCCTTATTTTGGGGCAAAACTCAGAAATTCCACGTATTTTGGGGCAAAATTCCAGAAATTTCCCTTATTTTGAGGAAAAATTGCAGAAATTTTCCTTATTTTATTGCAAAATTGCAGAAATTTCACTTATTTCAGAGAAAAAAAGCAAAAATTTTTCCTATTTTGGGGCTAAAATGCAGATATTTTACTTATTTTGGGGCAAAAAGGCAGAAATTCACCTTATTTTAGGGTAAAATTGCAGCAATTTCACATATTTCAGGGCAAAAAGGAGGAAATTTCCCTCATTTTGGGGCAAAATTGCAAAAATTTCACTTATTTTGGGGCAAAATTGCAGAAATTTCACTTATTTCAGGGAAAGAAGGAAGAAAATTTCCTTATTTTGGAGAAAAAATTAAGAAATTCTTAAAATTTTGTGGCAAAAATGCAGAATTTTTTTTTATTTTGAGGTAAAAATGCTGAAATTCCCCTTATTTTGAGGTAAAAATGCTGAAATTCCCCTTAACTGGGTGCAAAAAGGCAGAAATTTCTCTTATTTTGGGGCAAAAAGACAGAAATTCACCTTATTTTGGAGTAAAATTGCAGAAATTTCACATATATCAGGGCAAAAAGGCAGAAATTTCCCTTATTTTGGGGCAAAATTGCAGAAATTTCACTTATTTTAGGGTAATAATTCAGAAAATCCCGTTATTTTGGGGCAAAAAAGACAGAAATTCCCTTTGTTTTGGGGGAAAAAAAAAATTCCACTTATTTAGATGCAAAAAGGCAGAAATTCCCCTTATTTTGGAGCAAAAATGAAGAAATTTCTCTTTTATATGGCAACAAGTTATGCATTCCCCTTATTTTCGGGCAAAAAGTCAGAAATTTCCCGTATTTTGGAGCAAAATTGCAGAAATTCCCCTAATTGTGGGGCTAAAAGGCAGAAATTCCCTATATGTTGGGGCAAAAAGACAAAAATTCTCCTTATTTTGGGGCAAAACTCAGAAATTCCACTTATTTTGTTGCATAATTGCAGAAATTTCCCTTATTAAGGGAAAAAATTGCAGAATTTCCCTTATTTTAGGGTATAATTGTAGAAATTTTACTTATTTCAGAGAAAAAAAGCAAAAATTTTTCTTATTTTGGGGCAAAAAGGCAGAAATTCCCATGATTTTGGGGCAAAAAAACAGAAATTCACCTTATTTTGGGGTAAAATTGCAGAAATTTCACATATTTCAGGGCCAAAAGGCAGAAATTTACCTTATCCTGTGGCAAAATTGCAGAAATTTCACTTATTTCTGGGTAATAAGTCAGAAATTCCCCTTATTTTGGGGCAAAAAAGACAGAAATTCCCTTTGTTTTTGGAGAAAAAGACAGAAATTCCACTTATCTAGAGGCAAAAATGCAGAAATTCCCCTTATTTTGGAGCAACAATGAAGAAATTTCCCTTTTTTATGGCAACAAGTTATGCATTCCACTTATTTTCAGGCAAAAAGACAGAAATTTCCTGTATTTTGGAGCAAAATTGCAGAAATTCCTCTTATTGTGGGGCAAAAAGGCAGAAATTCCCTATATGTTGGGGCAAAAAGACAAAAATTCTCCTTTTTTGGGGGGCAAAACTCAGAAATTCCACTTTTTTTGGTGCGAAATTCCAGAAATTTCCCTTATTTTGGGGCAAAATTGCAGAAATTTCACTTATTTTGGGGCAAAATTGCAGAAATTTCACTTATTTCAGGGAAAAAAGGCAGAAATTTTACTTATTTTGGAACAAAAATGCAGTAATTCCTAATATTTTGTGCCAAAATTCAGAAATTCTCTTTATTTTGAGGTAAAAATGCTGAAATTCCCCTTATTTGGGGGCAAAAAGGCAGAAATTTCCCTTATTTTGGGGCAAAATTGCAGAAATTTCACTTATTTCAGGGTAATGAGTCAGAAATTCCTTTTATTTTGAGGCAAAAAAGAGAGAAATTCCCTTTGATTTTTGGGAAAAAGACAGAAATTCCACTTATTTAGAGGCAAAAAGGCAGAAATTCCCCTTATTTTGGAGCAAAAATGAAGAAATTTCCCTTTTTTGTGGCAAAAAATATACATTCCCCTTACTTTCGGGATAAAAAGCAGAAATTCCCCGTATTTTGAAGCAAAATAGCAGAAATTCTCCCAATTTTCGGGCAAAAAGGCAGAAATTCTCCTTATTTTGGGGCAAAAATACAGAAAATCTCCTTTTTTCGGGAGCAAACAGTAAGAAATTCTCCTTATTTTGGGGCAAAATTGAAGAAATTTCCTTTACATTGGGGCAAAATTACAGAAATTTTCTTTATTAAGGGAAAAATTGCAGAAATTTCCCTTTTTTTAGGGCAAAATTGCAGAAATTTTACTTATATCAGAGAAAAAAGCAAAAATTTTTCTTATTTTGGGGCAAAAAGGCAGAAATTCCCATTATTTTGTGGCAAAAAACAGAAATTCACTTTATTTTGGGTAAAATTGCAGAAATTTCAAATATTTCAGGGCAAAAAGGCAGAAATTTTCCTTATCCTGGGGCAAAATTGCAGAAATTTCTCTTATTTCCGGGTAATAAGTCAGAAATTCCCCTTATTTTGGGGCAAAAAAGACAGAAATTCCCTTTGTTTTGGGGGAAAAAGACAGAAATTCCACTTATCTAGAGGCACAAAGGCAGAAATTCCCTTTAATTTGGAGCAAAAATGAAGAAATTTCCCTTTTTATGGCAAAAAGGTATGCATTCCCATTATTTTCAGGAAAAAAGGCAGAAATTCCCCGTATTTTGGAGCAAAATTGAAGAAATTCCCCTAATTTTGGGGCAAAAGGCAGAAATTCCTTTTATTTTGGGGCAAAAATCAGAAATTCCCCTTATTTTGTGGCAAAATTCTAGAAATTTCTTTTTTGGGGGGCAAAATTGCAAGAATTTACCTTATTTTTGGGCAAAATTGCAGAAATTTCCCTTATTTTAGGGCAAAATTGCAGAAATTTCATTTATTTCAGAGAAAAAAAGCAAAAATTTTTTTATTTTGGGGCAAAAAGGCAGAATTTCTCATTATTTTGTTGCAAAAAGGTAGAAAATCACCTTATTTTGGGGTAAAATTGCAGAAATTTCACATATTTCAGGACAAAAAGCAGAAATTACCTTTATTTTGGGGCAAAATTGCAGAAATTTCTTTTATTTTGGGGCAAAATTGCAGAAATTTCACTTATTTCAGGGTAATGAGTCAGAAATTCCTTTTATTTTGGGGCAAAAAAGGGAGAAATTCCCTTTCTTTTTTGGAAAGAAGACAGAAATTCCAGTTATTTAGAGGCAAAAAGCAGAAATTCTCCTTATTTTGGAACAATAATGAAGAAATTTCCCTTTATTGTGGCAAAAAATATACATTCCCTTTACTTTCGGTATAAAAAGCAGAAATTCCCCGTATTTTGAAGCAAAATTGCAGAAATTCTCAAAATTATCGGGCAAAAATGCAGAAATTCTACTTATTTTGGGGCAAAAAGACAGAAAATCTCCTTCTTTCGGGAGCAAATAGTCAGAAATTCTCCTTATTTTGGGGCAAAATTGCAGAAATTTCCTTTACATTGGGGCAAAATTGCAGAAATTTCTATTATTATGTGAAAAAATTGGAGAAATTTCCCTTATTTTAGGGCAACATTGCAGAAATTTTACTTATTTCAGAGAAAAAAAGCAAAAATTTTTCTTATTTTGGGGCAAAAATGCAGAAATTCCCATTATTTTGGGGCAAAAAAACAGAAATTCACCTTATTTTGGGGTAAAATTGCAGAAATTTCACATATTTCAAGGCAAAAATGCAGAAATTTTCTTTATTCTGGGGCAAAATTGCAGAAATTTCACTTATTTCAGGGTAATAAGTCAGAAATTCCCCTTATTTTGGGGCAAAAAAGACAGAAATTCCCTTTGTTTTTGGGGGAAAAAGACAGAAATTCCACTTATTTAGAGGCAAAAAGGCAGAAATTCCCCTTATTTTGGAGCAAAAATAAAGAAATTTCCCTTTTTTATGGCAACAAGTTATGCATTCCCCTTATTTTAGGACAAAAAGAGAGAAATTCCATGTATTTTGGAGCAAAATTGCAGAAATTCCCCTAATTGAGGGGCAAAAAGGCAGAAATTTCCTATATGTTGGGGCAAAAAGACAAAAATTCTCCTAATTTTGGGGCAAAACTCAGAAATTCCAAATTTTTGTGCAAAATTCCAGAAATTTCCCTTATTTTGGGGCATGATTGCAGAAATTTCAATTATTTTGGGGCAAAATTGCAGAAATTTCACTTATTTCAGGGAAAAAAGGCAGAAATTTTACTTATTTTGGGTCAAAAAGACAGAAATTCCTAATATTTTGTGCCAAAATTCAGAAATTCCCCTTATTTTTAGGTAAAAATGCTGAAATTCCCAATATTTGGGGGCAAAAAGGCAGAAATTTCCTTTATTTTGGGGCAAAATTGCAGAAATTTCACTTATTTCAGGGTATTGAGTCAGAAATTTTTTTTATTTGGGGCAAAAAAGAGAGAAATTCCGTTTGATTTTTGGGAAAAAGACAGAAATTCCACTTATTAAAAGGCAAAAAGACAGAAATTCCCCTTATTTTGGAGCAAAAATGAAGAAATTTCTCTTTTTTGTGGCAAAAAATATACATTCACCTTACTTTCGGGATAAAAAGCAGAAATTCCCCGTATTTTGAAGCAAAATTGCAGAAATTCCCATAATTTTCGGGCAAAAAGGCAGAAATTCTCGTTATTTTGGTGCAAAAAGACAGAAAAATCTCCTTTTTTCGGGAGCAAACAGTCAGAAATTCTACTTATTTTGGGGCAAAATTGCAGAAATTTCCTTTACATTGGGGCAAAATTGCAGAAATTTTACTTATTTCAGAAAAAAAAAGCAAAAATTTTTCTTATTTTGGGGCAAAAAGTCAGAAATTCTTATTATTTTGGGGCAAAAAAAAAAGAAATTCACCTTATTTTGGGGTAAAATTGCAGAAATTTCACATATTTCAGGGAAAAAAGGGAGAAATTTACCTTATCCTGGGGCAAAATTGCAGAAATTTCACTTATTTCAGGGTAATAAGTCAGAAATTCCCCTTATTTTGGGGCAAAAAAGACAGAAATTCTCTTTGTTTTCAGGGAAAAAGACAGAAATTCCACTTATCTAGAAGCACAAAGGCAGAAATTCCCCTTATTTTGGAGCAACAATGAACAAATTTCCCTTTTTATTGCAAAAAGGTATGCATTCCCATTATTTTCAGGCAAAAAGGCAGAAATTCCCCGTATTTTGGAGCAAAATTGAAGAAATTCCCCTAATTTTGGGGCAAAAGGCAGAAATTCCCTTTATTTTGGGGCAAAAATCAGAAATTCCCCTTATTTTGGGGCAAAATTCTAGAAATTTCTTTTTTTGGGGAGCAAAATTGCAGGAATTTACCTTATTTTGGGACAAAATTGCAGAAATTTCCTTTATTTGGGGCAAAATTGGAAAAATTTCACTTATTTTCAGGTAAAAAGACTGAAATTTCCTTTATTTTGGGGCAAAAAGGGAGATATTCCCTTTATTTTTTGGCAAAATTGCAGACATTTTCCTTATTATGTGGAAAAATTGCAGAAATTTCCCTTATTTAGGGCAAAATTGCAGAAATTTCACTTATTTCAGAGAAAAAAAGCAAAAATTTTTCTTATTTTGGGGCAAAAAGGCAGAAATTCTCATTATTTTGGGGCAAAAAGGCAGAAATTCACCTTATTTTGGGGTAAAATTGCAGAAATTTCACATATTTCAGGGCAAAAAGGCAGAAATTTCCCTTATTTTGGGGCAAAATTGCAGAAATTTCACTTATTTTAGGGTAATAAGTCAGTAAAACCCTATTATTTTGGGGCAAAAAAGACAGAAATTCCCTTTGTTTTGGAGGAAAAAGACAGAAATTCCACTTATTTAGAGGCAAAAAGGCAGAAATTCTCCTTATTTTGGAGCAAAAATGAAGAAATTTCCCTTTTTTTTCCAACAAGTTATTTATTCCCCTTATTTTCGGGCAAAAAGACAGAAATTTCCCGTATTTTGGAGCAAAATTGCAGAAATTCCCCTAATTGTGGGGCAAAAAGGCAGAAATTCCCTATATGTTGGGGCAAAAAGACAAAAATTCTCCTTATTTTGGGGCAAAACTCAGAAATTCCACTTATTTTGGGGCAAAATTCCAGAAATTTCCATTATTTTGGGGCAAAATTGCAGAAATTTCACTTATTTTGGGGCAAAATTGCAGAAATTTCACTTATTTCAGGGAAAAAAGGCAGAAATTTTACTTATTTTGGGGCAAAAATGAAGAAATTCCTAATATTTTGTGCCAAAATTCAGAAATTCCCTTTATTTTGAGGTTAAAATTCTGAAATTCCCATTATTTGGGGGCAAAAAGGCAGAAATTTCTCTTATTTTGGGGCAAAATTGCAGAAATTCCTATTATTTTGGGGCAAAAAAACAGAAATTCACCTTATTTTGGGGTAAAGTTGCAGAAATTTCACATATTTCAGGGCAAAATACAGAAATTTTCCTTATTCTGGGGCAAAATTGCAGAAATTTCTCTTATTTCAGGGTAATAAGTCAGAAATTCCCTTTATTTTGGGGCAAAAAAGACAGAAATTCCCTTTGTTTTCGGGGAAATAGACAGAAATTCCACTTATCTAGAGGCACAAAGGCAGAAATTCCCCTTAATTTGGAGCAACAATGAAGAAATTTCCTTTTTTATTGCAAAAAGGTATGCATTCCCATTATTTTCAGGCAAAAAGGCAGAAATTCCCCATATTTTGGAGCAAAATTGAAGAAATTCCCCTAATTTTGGGGCAAAAGGCAGAAATTCCCTTTATTTTCGGCAAAAATCAGAAATTCCCCTTATTTTGGGGCAAAATTCTAGAAATTTCTTTTTTTGGGGGGCAAAATTGCAGGAATTTACCTTATTTTGGGGCAAAATTGCAGAAATTTCCCTTATTTGGGGCAAAATTGCAGAAATTTCACATATTTCAGGGCAAAAAGGCAGAAATTTCCCTTATTCTGGGGCAAAATTGCAGAAATTTCACTTATTTTAGGGTAATAAGTCAGAAAATCTCCTTATTTTGGGGCAAAAAAGACAGAAATTCCCTTTGTTTTGGAGGAAAAAGACAGAAATGCCACTTATTTAGAGGCAAAAAGGCAGAAATTCTCCTTATTTTGGAGGAAAAATTAAGAAATTTCCCTTTTTTATGGCAACAAGTTATGAATTCCCCTTATTTTCGGGCAAAAAGACAGAAATTTCCCGTATTTTGGAGCAAAATTGCAGAAATTCTTCTAATTGTGAGGCAAAATGGCAGAAATTCCCTATATATTGGGGCAAAAAGACAAAAATTCTCCTTATTTTGGGCCAAAACTCAGAAATTCCACTTATTTTGGTGCAAAATTCCAGAAATTTCCCTTATTTTGGGGCAAAATTGCAGAAATTTCACTTATTTTGGGGCAAAATTGCAGAAATTTCACTTATTTCAGGGAAAAAAGGCAGAAATTTTACTTATTTTGGGGCAAAAATGCAGAAATTCCTAATATTTTGTGCCAAAATTCAGAAATTCCCTTTATTTTGAGGTAAAAATTCTGAAATTCCCATTATTTGGGGGCAAAAAGGCAGAAATTTCCCTTATTTTGGGGCAAACTTGCAGAAATTTCACTTATTTCAGGGTAATGATTCAGAAATTCCTTTTATTTTGGGGCAAAAAAGAGAGAAATTCCCTTTGATTTTTGTGAAAAAGACAGAAATTCCACTTATTTAGAGGCAAAAAGGCAGAAATTCCCCTTATTTTGGAGCAAAAATGAAGAAATTTCCCTTTTTTGTGGCAAAAAATATACATTCCCCTTACTTTCGGGATAAAAAGCAGAAATTCCTCGTATTTTGAAGCAAAATTGCAGAAATTCTCATAATTTTCGGGCAAAAAGGCAGAAATTCTCCTTATTTTGGGGCAAAAAGACAGAAAATCTCCTTTTTTCGGGAGCAAACAGTCAGAAATTCTCCTTATTTTGGGGCAAAATTGCAGAAATTTCCTTTACATTGGGGCAAAATTGCAGAAATTTCCCTTATTAAGTGAAAAAATTGCAGAAATTTCCCTTATTTTAGGGCAAAATTGCAGAAATTTTACTTATTTCAGAGAAAAAAAGCAAAAATTTTTCTTATTTTGGGGCAAAACGGAAGAAATTCCCAATAGTTTGGGGCAAAAAAACAGAAATTCACCTTATTTTGGGGTAAAATTGCAGAAATTTCACATATTTCAGGGCAAAAAGGCAGAAATTTTCCTTATTCTGGGGCAAAATTGCAGAAATTTCACTTATTTCAGGGTAATAAGTCAGAAATTCCCCTTATTTTGGGGCAAAAAAGACATAAATTCCCTTTGTTTTTGGGAAAAAGACAAAATTCCACTTATCTAGAGGCAAAAAGGCAGAAATTCCCCTTATTTTGGAGCAAAAATGAAGAAATTTCCCTTTTTATGGCAAAAAGGTATGCATTCCCATTATTTTAAGGCAAAAAGTCAGAAATTCCCCGTATTTTGGAGCAAAATTAAAGAAATTCCCCTAATTTTGGGGCAAAAGGCAGAAATTCCTCTTATTTTGGGGCAAAAATCAGAAATTCCCCTTATTTTGGGGCAAAATTCTAGAAATTTCCTTTTTTGGGGGGCAAAATTGCAGGAATTTACCTTATTTTTGGGCAAAATTGCAGAAATTTCTCTTATTTGGGGCAAAATTGCAGAAATTTCATTTATTTTCAGGTAAAAAGACTGAAATTTCCTTTATTTTGGGGCAAAAAGGGAGAAATTCCCTATATTTTGGGGTTAAATTGCAGACATTTTCCTTATTATGGGAAAAAATTGCAGAAATTTCTTTTATTTTAGGGCAAAATTGCAGAAATTTCACTTATTTCAGAGAAAAAAAGCAAAAATTTTTATTTATTTTGGGGCAAAAAGGTAGAAATTCTCATTATTTTGTGGCAAAAAGGCAGAAATTCACCTTATTTTGGAGTAAAATTGCAGAAATTTCACATATTTCAGGGCAAAAAGGCAGAAATTTCCCTTATTTTGGGGCAAAATTGCAGAAATTTCACTTATTTTAGGGTAATAAGTCAGAAAATCCCCTTATTTGGGGGCAAAAAAAGACAGAAATTTCCTTTGTTTTGGGGGAAAAAGACAGAAATTCCACTTATTTAGAGGCAAAATGGCAGAAATTCCCCTTATTTTGGAGCAAAAATGAAGAAATTTCTCTTTTTTATGGCAACAAGTTATGCATTCCCCTTATTTTCGGGCAAAAAGACAGACATTTCCCATATTTTGGAGCAAAATTGCAGAAATTCCCCTAATTGTGGGGCAAAAATGCAGAAATTCCCTATATGTTGTGGCAAAAAGACAAAAATTCTCCTTATTTTGGGGCAAAACTCAGAAATTCCACTTATTTTGGTGCAAAATTCCAGAAATTTCCCTAATTTTGGGGCAAAATTGCCGAAATATCCTTTATTTTCGGGCAAAATTGCAGAAATTACACTTATTATAGAGAAAAAAAGCAAAAATTTTTCTTTTTTTAGGGGAAAAAAAGCAGAAATTCCCATTATTTTGGGGCAAAAATCCAGAAATTCACTTTTTTTTGGGGTAAAATTGCAGAAATTTCACATATTTCAGGCAAAAAGGCAGAAATTTCTTTTATTTTCGGGAAAAATTGCAGAAATTTCACTTATTTCAGGAAAAAAGGCAGAAATTTTCTTTATTTTGGGGCAAAAATGCAGAAATTCCCCTTACTTTGAGGTAAAAAGGCTGAAATTTCCCTTATTTGGGGGCAAAAAGGCAGAAATTTCCCTAATTTTGGGGCAAAAAGACAGAAATTCCCCTTATTTTGTGGCAAAAAGGCAGAAATTTCTTTTATTTTGGGGCAAAATTTCAGAAATATCACTTATTTTAGGGCATAATTCAAAATTTTTTTTTATTTTGGGGCAAAAAGACAAATATTCCATTTATTTTTGGGTAAAAAGGGAGAAATTTCACTTATTTTGAGGTAAAAGGCAGAAATTCCTCTTATTTTGGGGCAAAAATGAAGAGATTTCCCTTTTCTGTTGCAAAAGGTATACATTCCCCTTACTTTCGTGATTAAAAGCAGAAATTCCCCGTATTTTGAAGCAATATTGCAGAAATTCTCATTATTTTCAGGCAAAAAAGCAGAAATTCTCCTTATTTTGGGGCAAAAAGACAGAAAATCTTCTTTTTTGAGAGCAAACAGTCAAAAATTCCCATTATTTTGGGTCAAAATTGCAGAAATTTCCTTTACATTGGGGCAAAATTGCAGAAATTTCCTTTATTTTGGGGCAAAAATGCAGAAATTTCATTCATTTCAGGGTAATAAGTCAGAAATTCCTTCTATTTGGGGCAAAAAAACAGAAATTCCCTTTGTTTTGGGAGAAAAAGACAGAAATTCCACTTATTTAGAGGCAAAAAGGCAGAAATTCCCTTTATTTTGGAGCAAAAATGAAGAAATTTCCCTTTTTATGGCAAAAAGGTATGCATTCCATTATTTTTGGGCAAAAAGGCAGAAATTCCCCGTATTATGGAGCAAAATTGCAGAAATTCCCCTAATTTTGGGGCAAAAGGAAGAAATTCCCTTTATTTTGGAGAAAAATCAGAAATTCCCCTTATTTTGGGGCAAAATTCAAGAAATTTCCTTTATTTTGGGGCAAAATTGCAGGAATTTACCTTTTTTGGGGCAAAATTGCAGAACTATCACTTATTTTCAGGTAAAAAGGCTGAAATTTCCTTTATTTTGAGGCAAAAAGAGAGAAATTCCATTTATTTTGGGGCAAAATTGCAGACATTTCCCTTATTATAGAAAAAATTGCAGAAATTTCTCTTATTTTAGGGAAAAATTGCAGAAATTTCACTTATTTCAGAGAAAAAAAGCAAAAATTTTTTTATTTTGGGGCAAAAAAGCAGAAATTCCCATTATTTTGGGGCAAAAAGGCAGAAATTCACCTTATTTTGGGGTAAAATTGCAGAAATTTCACATATTTCAGGGCAAAAAGGCAGAAATTTCCCTATTTTGGGGCAGAAAAGACAGAAATTCCCTGTGTTTTGGGGAAAAAGTCAGAAATTCCACTAATTTAGAGGCAAAAAGGCTGAAATTCCCCTTATTTTAGAGCAAAAATGAAAAAATTTCCCTTTTTTATGGCAAAAAGTTATGCATTCCACTGATTTTCGGGCAACAAGACAGAAATTCTTTGCATTTTGGAGCAAAATTGCAGAAATTCCCCTAATTGTGGGGCAACAATGCAGAAATTCCCTATATGTTGGGGCAAAAAGACAAAAATTCTCCTTCTTTTGGGGCAAAACTCAGAAATTCCACGTATTTTGGGGCAAAATTCCAGAAATTTCCCTTATTTTGGGGAAAAATTGCAGAAATTTCCCTTATTTTAGGGCAAAATTGCAGAAATTTCACTTATTTCAGGGAAAAAAGGCAGAAATTTTCCTTATTTTGGGGAAAAATTAAGAAATTCTTAATATTTTGTGGCAAAAATGCAGAAATTCCCCTTATTTTGAGGTAAAAAGGCTGAAATTCCCATTATTTTGAGGTAAAAAGGCTGAAATTCCCCTTATTCGGGAGCAAAAAGGAAGAAATTTCTCTTATTTTGGGGCAAAAAGACAGAAATTCCCCTTATTTTGTGGCAAAAAGGCAGAAATTTCTTTTATTTTGGGGCAAAATTGCAGAAATATCACTTATTTCAGGGTATAATTCAAAAATTCCTTTTATTTTGTTGCAAAAAGACAGAAATTCCATTTATTTTTGGATAAAAAAGGAGAAATTTCACTTATTTTGAGGTAAAAAGGCAGAAATTCCTCTTATTTTGGGGCAAAAATTAAGAAATTTCCCTTTTTGTGGAAGAAGGTATACATTCCCCTAACTTTCGGGATAAAAAGTAGAAATTCCCCGGATTTTGAAGCATAATTGCAGAAATTCTTATAATTTTCGGGCAAAAAAGCAGAAATTCTCCTTATTTTGGAGCAAAAATACAGAAAATCTCCTTTTTTCGGGAGCAAACAGTCAGAAATTCCCCTTATTTTGGGGCAAAATTGCCGAAATTTTACTTATTTCAGGGAAAAAAAGCAAAAATTTTTCTTATTTTGGGGCAAAAAAACCAGAAATTCCCATTATTTTGGGGCAATAAGGCAGAAATTCACCTTATTTTGTGGTAAAATTGCAGAAATTTCACATATTTCAGGGCAAAAAGGCAGAAATTTCTCTTATTTTAGGGCAAAATTGCAGTAATTTCATTTATTTCAGAGAAAAAAAGCAAAAATTTTTTTATTTTGGGGCAAAAAGGCAGAAATTCCCATTATTTTGGGGGAAAAAGGCAGAAATTCACCTTATTTTGGAGTAAAATTACAGAAATTTCACATATTTCAGGGCAAAATGGCAGAAATTTCCCTTATTTTGGGGCAAAATTGCAGATATTTCACTTATTTTAGGGTAATAAGTCAGAAATTCCCCTTATTTTGGGTTAAAAAAGACAGAAATTCCCTTTGTTTGGGGGAAAAAGACAGAAATTCCAATTATTTAGAGGCAAAAAGACTGAAATTCCCCTTATTTTGGAGCAAAAATAAAGAAATTTCCCTTTTTTATGGCAAAGAGTTATGCATTCCACTTATTTTCGGGCAACAAGACAGAAATTCCTTGCATTTTGGAGCAAAATTGCAGAAATTCCCCTAAATGTGGGGCAAAAAGGCAGAAATTTCCTATATGTTGGGGCAAAAAGACAGAAATTCTCATTATTTTGGGGCAAAATTCAGAAATTCCACGTATTTTGGGGCAAAATTCCAGAAATTTCCCTTATTTTGGGGCAAAATTGCAGAAATTTTCCTTATTTTAGGGCAAATTTGCAGAAATTTCCCTTATTTTGGGGCAAAATTGCAGAAATTCTCCTAATTGTTGGGCAAAAAGGCAGAAATTCCCTATATGTTGGGGCAAAAAGACAGAAATTCTCCTTATTTTGGGGCAAAACTCAGAAATTCGACGTATTTTGGGGCAAAATTCCAGAAATTTCCCTTATTTTGGGGCAAAATTTCAGAAATTTTCCTTATTTTAGGGCAAAATTGCAGAAATTTCACTTATTTCAGAGAAAAAAAGCAAAAATTTTTCCTATTTTGGGGCTAAAATGCAGATATTTTACTTATTTTGGGGCAAAAAGGCAGAAATTCACCTTATTTTAGGGTAAAATTGCAGCAATTTCACATATTTCAGGGCAAAAAGGAGGAAATTTCCCTCATTTTGGGGCAAAATTGCAAAAATTTCACTTATTTTGGGGCAAAATTGCAGAAATTTCACTTATTTCAGGGAAAAAAGGCAGAAAATTTCCTTATTTTGGAGAAAAAATTAAGAAATACTTAAAATTTTGTGGCAAAAAATGCAGAATTTTTTTTAATTTTGAGGTAAAAATGCTGAAATTCCCCTTATTTTGACGTAAAAATGCTGAAATTCCCCTTAATTGGGTGCAAAAATGCAGAAATTTCTCTTAATTTAGGGCAAAAAGACAGAAATTCCTCTTATTTGTAGCAAAAAGTCAAAAACTTCTTTTATTTTGGGGCAAAATTGCAGAAATATCACTTATTTCAGGGTATAATTCAAAAATTCCTTTTATTTTGTTGCAAAAAGACAGAAATTCCATTTATTTTTCGGTAAAAAGGAGAAATTTCACTTATTTTGAGGTAAAAAGGCAGAAATTCCTCTTATTTTGAGGCAAAAATTAAGAAATTTCCCTTTTTTTTAAAAAAGGTATACATTCCCATTACTTTTATGATAAAAAGCAAAAATTCCCCATAATTTGAAGCATAATTGCAGAAATTCTCATAATTTTCTGGCAAAAAAGCAGAAATTCTCCTTATTTTGGAGCAAAAATAAAGAAAATCTTCTTTTTTCGGAAGCAGTCAGAAATTCCCCTTATTTTGGGGCAAAATTGAGGAAATTTCTTTTACATTGGGGCAAAATTGCAGAAATTTCCCTTATTTTGGGGCAAAATTGCAGAAATTCCCCTAATTGTTGGGCAAAAAGTTAGAAATTCCCTATATGTTGGGGCAAAAAGACAGAAATTCTCCTTATTTTGGGGCAAAACTCAGAAATTCCACGTATTTTGGGGCAAAGTTCCAGAAATTTTCCTTATTTTGGGGCAAAATTGCAGAAATTTCCTTTATTTTGGGGCAAAATTGCAGAAATTTTACTTATTTCAGGGAAAAAAATCAAAAATTTTTCTCATTTTGGGGCAAAAAAACAGAAATTTCCATTATTTTGGGGCAATAAGGCAGAAATTCACCTTATTTTGGGGTAAAATTGCAGAAATTTCACATATTTCAGGGCAAAAAGGCAGAAATTTCTCTTATTTTCGGGCAAAATTGCAGTAATTTCACTTATTTCAGAGAAAAAAAGCAAAAATTTTTTATTTTGGGGCAAAAAGGCAGAAATTCCCATTATTTTGGGGGAAAAAAGCAGAAATTCACCTTATTTTGGGGTAAAATTACAGAAATTTCACATATTTCAGGGCAAAATGGCAGAAATTTCCCTTATTTTGGGGCAAAATTGCAGATATTTCACTTATTTTAGGGTAATAAGTCAGAAATTCCCCTTATTTTGGGTTAAAAAATACAGAAATTCTCTTTGTTTGGGGGGAAAAGACAGAAATTTCACTTATTTAGAGGCAAAATGCTGAAATTCCCCTTATTTTGGAGCAAAAATAAAGAAATTTCCATTTTTTATGGCAAAAAGTTATGCATTCTACTTATTTTCAGGCAACAAGACAGAAATTCCTTGCATTTTGGAGCAAAATTGCAGAAATTCCCCTAATTGTGGCACAAAAAGACAGAAATTCTCTATATGTTGGGGAAAAAGACAGAAATTCTCCTTTTTTGGGGGCAAAACTCAGAAATTCCACGTATTTTGGGGCAAAATTCCAGAAATTTCCCTTATTTTGGGGCAAAATTGCAGAAATTTTCCTTATTTTAGGGCAAAATTGCAGAAATTTCACTTATTTCAGAGAAAAAAAGCAAAAATTTTCCCTATTTTGGGGCTAAAATGCAGAAATTCCACTTCTTTTGGGGCAAAAAGGCAGAAATTCACCTTATTTCAGGGTAAATTGGAGCAATTTAATATATTTCAGGGCAAAAAGGCAGAAATTTCCCTCATTTTGGGGCAAAATTGCAGAAATTTCACTTATTTTGGTGCAAAATTGCAGAAATTTCACTTATTTCAGAAAAAAAAGGCAGAAATTTTCCTTATTTTGGAGAATAAATTAAAAAATTCTTAATATTTTGTGGCAAAAATGCAGAAATTTTTTTTATTTTGAGCTAAAAATGCTGAAATTCCCCTTATTTTGAGGTAAAAAGGCTGAAATTCCCCTTAATTGGGTGCAAAAATGCAGAAATTTCTCTTATTTTGGGGCAAAAAGACAGAAATTCCCCTTATTTTGTAGCAAAAAGGCAAAAATTTCTTTTATTTTGGGGCAAAATTGCAGAAATATAACTTATTTCAGGGTATAATTCAAAAATTCCTTATATTTTGTTGCAAAAAGACAGAAATTCCATTTATTTTTGGGTAAAAAAGAAGAAATTTCACTTATTTTGAGGTAAAAAGGCAGAAATTCCTCTTATTTTGGGGCAAAAATTAAGAAATTTCCCTTTTTTAAAAAAAAGGTATACATTCCCCTTACTTTTGGGATAAAAAGCAAAAATTCCCTGTATTTTGAAGCATAATTGCAGAATTTCTCACAATTTTCGGGCAAAAAAGCAGAAATTCTCCTTATTTTGGAGCAAAAATACAGAAAATCTTCTTTTTTTCGGAAGCAAATAGTCAGAAATTCCCATTATTTTGGGGCAAAATTGCAGAAATTTCTTTTACATTGGGGCAAAATTGCAGAAATTTCTTTTATTTTGGGGCAAAATTGCAGAAATTCCCCTTATTTTTGGGCAAAAAGGCAGAAATTCCCTATATGTTGGGGCAAAAAGACAGAAATTCTCCTTCTTTTGGGGCAAAACTCAGAAATTCCATGTATTTTGGGGCAAAATTCCAGAAATTTCCCTTATTTTGGGGCAAAATTGAAGAAATTTCCCTTATTTTAGAAAAAAATTGCAGAAATTTCACTTATTTCAGGGAAAAAAGGCAGAAATTTTCCTTATTTTGGGGAAAAAATTAACAAATTCTTAATGTTTTGTGGGAAAAATGCAGAAATTCCCCTTATTTTGAGGTAAAAAGGCTGAAATTCCCCTTATTTTGAGGTAAAAAGGCTGAAATTCCCCTTATTTGGGGGCAAAAAGGCAGAAATTTCTCTTATTTTGGGGCAAAAAGACAGAAATTCCCCTTATTTTGTGGCAAAAAGGCAGAAATTTCTTTTATTTTGGGGCAAAATTGCAGAAATATCACTTATTTCAGGGTATAATTCAAAAATTCCTTTTATTTTGTTGCAAAATAACAGAAATTCCATTTAATTTTGGGTAAAAAAGGAGAAATTTCACTTATTTTGAGGTAAAAATGCAGAAATTCCTCTTATTTTGGGGCAAAAATTAAGAAATTTCCGTTTTTGTGGAAAAAGGTATACATTCCCCTAACTTTCGGGATAAAAAGTAGAAATTCCCCGTATTTTGAAGCATAATTGCAGAAATTCTTATAATTTTCGGGCAAAAAAGCAGAAATTCTCCTTATTTTGGAGCAAAAATACAGAAAATCTCCTTTTTTCGGGAGCAAACAGTCAGAAATTCCCCTTATTTTGGGGCAAAATTGCAGAAATTTTACTTATTTCAGGGAAAAAAGGCAAAAATTTTTCTTATTTTGGGGCTAAAAAACCAGAAATTCCCATTATTTTGGGGCAATAAGGCAGAAATTCACCTTATTTTGTGGTAAAATTGCAGAAATTTCACATATTTCAGGGCAAAAAGGCAGAAATTTCTCTTATTTTATAGCAAAATTGCAGTAATTTCATTTATTTCAGAGAAAAAAAGCAAAATTTTTTTTTATTTTGGGGCAAAAAGGCAGAAATTCCCATTATTTTGGGGGAAAAAGGCAGAAATTCACCTTATTTTGGAGTAAAATTACAGAAATTTCACATATTTCAGGGCAAAATGGCAGAAATTTCCCTTATTTTGGGGCAAAATTGCAGATATTTCACTTATTTTAGGGTAATAAGTCAGAAATTCCCCTTATTTTGGGTTAAAAAAGACAGAAATTCCCTTTGTTTGGGGGAAAAAGACAGAAATTCCAATTATTTAGAGGCAAAAAGACTGAAATTCCCCTTATTTTGGAGCAAAAATAAAGAAATTTCCCTTTTTTATGGCAAAAAGTTATGCATTCCACTTATTTTCGGGCAACAAGACAGAAATTCCTTGCATTTTGGAGCAAAATTTCAGAAATTCCCCTAAATGTGGGGCAAAAAGGCAGAAATTCCCTATATGTTGGGGCAAAAAGACAGAAATTCTCATTATTTTGGGGCAAAATTCAGAAATTCCACGTATTTTGGGGCAAAATTTCAGAAATTTCCCTTATATTGGGGCAAAATTGCAGAAATTTTTCTTATTTTAGGGCAAATTTGCAGAAATTTCCCTTATTTTGGGGCAAAATTGCAGAAATTCTCCTAATTGATGGGCAAAAAGGCAGAAATTCCCTTTATGTTTGGGCAAAAAGACAGAAATTCTCCTTATTTTGGGGCAAAACTCAGAAATTCGACGTATTTTGGGGCAAAATTCCAGAAATTTCCCTTATTTTGGGGCAAAATTGCAGAAATTTTCGTTATTTTAGGGCAAAATTGCAGAAATTTCACTTATTTCAGAGAAAAAAGCAAAAATTTTTCCTATTTTGGGGCTAAAATGCAGATATTTTACTTATTTTGGGGCAAAAAGGCAGAAATTCACCTTATTTTAGGGTAAAATTGCAGCAATTTCACATATTTCAGTGCAAAAAGGCAGAAATTTCCCTCATTTTGGGGCAAAATTGCAAAAATTTCACTTATTTTGGGGCAAAATTGCAGAAATTTCACTTATTTCAGGGAAAAAAGGCAGAAAATTTCCTTATTTTGGAGAAAAAATTATGAAATTCTTAAAATTTTGTGGCAAAAATGCAGATTTTTTTTTAATTTTGAGGTAAAAATGCTGAAATTTCCCTTATTTTGACGTAAAAATGCTGAAATTCCCCTTAATTGGGTGCAAAAATGCAGAAATTTCTCTTAATTTGGGGCAAAAAGACAGAAATTCCCCTTATTTTGTAGCCAAAAGGCAAAAATTTCTTTTATTTTGGGGCAAAATTGCAGAAATATCACTTATTTCAGGGTATAATTCAAAAATTCCTTTTATTTTGTTGCAAAAAGACAGAAATTCCATTTATTTTTGGGTAAAAAGGAGAAATTTCACCTATTGTGAGGTAAAAAGGCAGAAATTCCTCTTATTTTGGGGCAAAAATTAAGAAATTTCCCTTTTTTTTAAAAAAGGTATACATTCCCCTTACTTTTGGGATAAGAAGCAAAAATTCCCTATATTTTGAAGCATAATTGCAGAAATTCTCATAATTTTCGGGCAAAAAAGCAGAAATTCTCCTTATTTTGGAGCAAAAATAGAGAAAATCTTTTTTTTTTCGGAAGCAGTCAGAAATTCCCCTTATTTTGGGGCAAAATTGCAGAAATTTCTTTTACATTGGGACAAAATTGCAGAAATTTCCCTTATTTTGGGGCAAAATTGCAGAAATTCCCCTAATTGTTGGGCAAAAAGGCAGAAATTCCCTATATGTTGGGGCAAAAAGACAGAAATTCTCCTTATTTTGAGGCAAAACTCAGAAATTCCACTTATTTTGGGGCAAAATTCCAGAAATTTCCCTTATTTTGGGGCAAAATTGCAGAAATTTCTCTTATTTTAGGGCAAAATTGCAGAAATTTCACTTATTTCAGGGAAAAAAGGCAGAAATTTTCCTTATTTTGGGGAAAAAATTAAGAAATTCTTAATATTTTGTGGCAAAAATGCAGAAATTCCCCTTATTTTGAGGTAAAAAGGCTGAAATTCCCCGTATTTTGAGGTAAAAAGGCTGAAATTCCTATTATTTGGGGGCAAAAAGGCAGAAATTTCTTTTATTTTGGGGCAAAATTGCAGAAATATCACTTATTTCAGGGTATAATTCAAAAATTCCTTTTATTTTGTTGCAAAAAGACAGAAATTCCATTTATTTTTGGGTAAAAAAAGAGAAATTTCACTTATTTTGAGGTAAAAAGGCAGAAATTCCTCTTATTTTGGGGCAAAAATTAAGAAATTTCCCTTTTTTGTGGAAAAAGGTATACATTCCCATTACTTTCGGGATAAAAAGTAGAAATTCCCCGTATTTTGAAGCATAATTGCAGAAATTCTTATAATTTTCGGGCAAAAAAGCAGAAATTCTCCTTATTTTGGAGCAAAAATACAGAAAATCTCCTTTTTTCGGGAGCAAACAGTCAGAAATTCCCCTTATTTTGGGGCAAAATTGCAGAAATTTTCCTAATTGTTGGGCAAAAAGGCAGAAATTCCCTATATGTTGGGGCAAAAAGACAGAAATTCTCCTTATTTTGGGGCAAAACTCAGAAATTCCACGTATTTTGGGGCAAAGTTCCAGAAATTTTCCTTATTTTGGGGCAAAATTGCAGAAATTTCCTTTATTTTGGGGCAAAATTGCAGAAATTTTACTTATTTCAGGGAAAAAAATCAAAAATTTTTCTTATTTTGGGGCATAAAAACAGAAATTTCCATTATTTTGGGGCAATAAGGCAGAAATTCACCTTATTTTGGGGTAAAATTGCAGAAATTTCACATATTTCAGGGAAAAAAGGCAGAAATTTCTCTTATTTTAGGGCAAAATTGCAGTAATTTCACTTATTTCAGAGAAAAAAAGCAAAAATTTTTTTATTTTGGGGCAAAAATGCAGAAATTCCCATTATTTTGGGGGAAAAAGGCAGAAATTCACCTTATTTCAGGGTAAATTGGAGCAATTTAATATATTTCAGGGCAAAAAGGCAGAAATTTCCCTCATTTTGGGGCAAAATTGCAGAAATTTCACTTATTTTGGTGCAAAATTGCAGAAATTTCACTTATTTCAGAAAAAAAGGCAGAAATTTTCCTTATTTTGGGGAAAAAATTAAAGAATTCTTAATATTTTGTGGCAAAAATGCAGAAATTTTCTTATTTTGAGGTAAAAATGCTGAAATTCCCCTTATTTTGAGGTAAAAAGGCTGAAATTCCTCTTATTTGGGGGCAAAAAGGCAGAAATTTCTTTTATTTTGGGGCAAAATTGCAGAAATATCACTTATTTCAGGGTATAATTCAAAAATTCCTTTTATTTTGTTGCAAAAAGACAGAAATTCCATTTATTTTTGGGTAAAAAAGGAGAAATTTCACTTATTTTGAGGTAAAAAGGCAGAAATTCCTCTTATTTTGGGGCAAAAATTAGGAAATTTCCCTTTTTTTAAAAAAAGGTATACATTCCCCTTACTTTTGGGATAAAAAGCAAAAATTCCCTGTATTTTGAAGCATAATTGCAGAAATTCTCACAATTTTCGGGCAAAAAAGCAGAAATTCTCCTTATTTTGGAGAAAAAATACAGAAAATCTTCTTTTTTTGGAAGCAAATAGTCAGAAATTCCCATTATTTTGGGACAAAATTGCAGAAATTTCTTTTACATTGGGGCAAAATTGCAGAAATTTCTCTTATTTTGGGGCAAAATTGCAGAAATTCCCCTAATTGTTGGGCAAAAAGGCAGAAATTCCCTATATGTTGGGGCAAAAAGACAGAAATTCTCCTTCTTTTGGGGCAAAACTCAGAAATTCCATGTATTTTGGGGCAAAATTCCAGAAATTTCCCTTATTTTGGGGCAAAATTGCAGAAATTTCCCTTATTTTAGAAAAAAATTGCAGAAATTTCACTTATTTCAGGGAAAAAAGGCAGAAATTTTCCTTATTTTGGGGAAAAAATTAAGAAATTCTTAATATTTTGTGGCAAAAATGCAGAAATTCCCCTTATTTTGAGGTAAAAAGGCTGAAATTCCCCTTATTTTGAGGTAAAAAGGCTGAAATTCCTCTTATTTGGGGGCAAAAAGGCAGAAATTTCTTTTATTTTGGGGCAAAATTGCAGAAATATCACTTATTTCAGGGTATAATTCAAAAATTCCTTTTATTTTGTTGCAAAAAGACAGAAATTCCATTTATTTTTGGGTAAAAAAGAGAAATTTCGCTTATTTTGAGGTAAAAAGGCAGAAATTCCTCTTATTTGGGGGCAAAAATGCAGAAATTTCTCTTATTTTGGGGCAAAAAGACAGAATTTCCCCTTATTTTGTGGCAAAAAGGCAGAAATTTCTTTTATTTTGGGGCAAAATTGCAGAAATATCACTTATTTCAGGGTATAATTCAAAAATTTCTTTTATTTTGTTGCAAAAAGACAGAAATTCCATTTAATTTTGGGTAAAAAAGGATAAATTTCACTTATTTTGAGGTAAAAATGCAGAAATTCCTCTTATTCTTGGGCAAAAATTAAGAAATTTCCGTTTTTGTGGAAAAAGGTATACATTCCCCTAACTTTCGGGATAAAAAGTAGAAATTCCCCGTATTTTGAAGCATAATTGCAGAAATTCTTATAATTTTCGGGCAAAAAAGCAGAAATTCTCCTTATTTTGGAGCAAAAATACAGAAAATCTCCTTTTTTCGGGAGCAAACAGTCAGAAATTCCCCTTATTTTGGGGCAAAATTACAGAAATTTTACTTATTTCAGGGAAAAAAAGCAAAAAATTTTCTTATTTTGGGGCAAAAAAACAGAAATTCCCATTATTTTGGGGCAATAAGGCAGAAATTCACCTTATTTTGTGGTAAAATTGCAGAAATTTCACATATTTCAGGGCAAAAAGGCAGAAATTTCTCTTATTTTAGGGCAAAATTTCAGTAATTTCATTTATTTCAGAGAAAAAAAGCAAAAATTTTTTTATTTTGGGGCAAAAAGGCAGAAATTCCCATTATTTTGGGGGAAAAAGGCAGAAATTCACCTTATTTTGGGGTAAAATTACAGAAATTTCATATATTTCAGGGCAAAATGGCAGAAATTTCCCTTATTTTGGGGCAAAATTGCAGATATTTCACTTATTTTAGGGTAATAAGTCAGAAATTCCCCTTATTTTGGGTTAAAAAAGACAGAAATTCCCTTTGTTTGGGGGAAAAAGACAGAAATTCCACTTATTTAGAGGCAAAAAGACTGAAATTCCCCTTATTTTGGAGCAAAAATAAAGAAATTTTTCTTTTTTATGGCAAAAAGTTATGCATTCCACTTATTTTCGGGCAACAAGACAGAAATTCCTTGCATTTTGGAGCAAAATTGCAGAAATTCCCCTAAATGTGGGGCAAAAAGGCAGAAATTCCCTATATGTTGGGGCAAAAAGACAGAAATTCTCATTATTTTGGGGCAAAACTCAGAAATTCCACGTATTTTGGGACAAAATTCCAGAAATTTCCCTTATTTTGGGGCAAAATTGCAGAAATTTTCCTTATTTTAGGGCAAATTTGCAGAAATTTTTCTTATTTTGGGGCAAAATTTCAGAAATTCTCCTAATTGTTGGGCAAAAAGGCAGAAATTCCCTATATGTTGGGGCAAAAAGACAGAAATTCTCCTTATTTTGGGGCAAAACTCAGAAATTCCACGTATTTTGGGGCAAAATTCCAGAAATTTCCTTATTTTGGGGCAAAATTGCAGAAATTTTCATTATTTAAGGCAAAATTGCAGAAATTTCACTTATTTCAGAGAAAAAAGCAAAAATTTTTCCTATTTTGGGGCTAAAATGCAGATATTTTACTTATTTTGGGGCAAAAAGGCAGAAATTCACCATATTTTAGGGTAAAATTGCAGCAATTTCACATATTTCAGGGCAAAAAGGCAGAAATTTCCCTCATTTTGGGGCAAAATTGCAGAAATTTCCCTTATTTTAGAAAAAAATTGCAGAAATTTCACTTATTTCAGGGAAAAAAGGCAGAAAATTTCCTTATTTTGGAGAAAAAATTAAGAAATTCTTAAAATTTTGTGGCAAAAATGCAGAATTTTTTTTAATTTTGAGGTAAAAATGCTGAAATTCCCCTTATTTTGACGTAAAAATGCTGAAATTCCCCTTAATTGGGTGCAAAAATGCAGAAATTTCTCTTAATTTGGGGCAAAAAGACAGAAATTCCCCTTATTTTGTAGCAAAAAGGCAAAAATTTCTTTTATTTTGGGGCAAAATTGCAGAAATATCACTTATTTCAGGGTATAATTCAAAAATTCCTTTTATTTTGTTGCAAAAAGACAGAAATTCCATTTATTTTTGGGTAAAAAGGAGAAATTTCACTTATTTTGAGGTAAAAAGGCAGAAATTCCTCTTATTTTGGGGCAAAAATTAAGAAATTTCCCTTTTTTTTAAAAAAGGTATACATTCCCCTTACTTTTGGGATAAGAAGCAAAAATTCCCTATATTTTGAAGCATAATTGCAGAAATTCTCATAATTTTCGGGCAAAAAAGCAGAAATTCTCCTTATTTTGGAGCAAAAATAGAGAAAATCTTTTTTTTTTCGGAAGCAGTCAGAAATTCCCCTTATTTTGGGGCAAAATTGCAGAAATTTCTTTTACATTGGGACAAAATTGCAGAAATTTCCCTTATTTTGGGGCAAAATTGCAGAAATTCCCCTAATTGTTGGGCAAAAAGGCAGAAATTCCCTATATGTTGGGGCAAAAAGACAGAAATTCTCCTTATTTTGAGGCAAAACTCAGAAATTCCACTTATTTTGGGGCAAAATTCCAGAAATTTCCCTTATTTTGGGGCAAAATTGCAGAAATTTCTCTTATTTTAGGGCAAAATTGCAGAAATTTCACTTATTTCAGGGAAAAAAGGCAGAAATTTTCCTTATTTTGGGGAAAAAATTAAGAAATTCTTAATATTTTGTGGCAAAAATGCAGAAATTCCCCTTATTTTGAGGTAAAAAGGCTGAAATTCCCCTTATTTTGAGGTAAAAAGGCTGAAATTCCTCTTATTTGGGGGCAAAAAGGCAGAAATTTCTTTTATTTTGGGGCAAAATTGCAGAAATATCACTTATTTCAGGGTATAATTCAAAAATTCCTTTTATTTTGTTGCAAAAAGACAGAAATTCCATTTATTTTTGGGTAAAAAAAGAGAAATTTCACTTATTTTGAGGTAAAAAGGCAGAAATTCCTCTTATTTTGGGGCAAAAATTAAGAAATTTCCCTTTTTTGTGGAAAAAGGTATACATTCCCATTACTTTCGGGATAAAAAGTAGAAATTCCCCGTATTTTGAAGCATAATTGCAGAAATTCTTATAATTTTCGGGCAAAAAAGCAGAAATTCTCCTTATTTTGGAGCAAAAATACAGAAAATCTCCTTTTTTCGGGAGCAAACAGTCAGAAATTCCCCTTATTTTGGGGCAAAATTGCAGAAATTTTCCTAATTGTTGGGCAAAAAGGCAGGAATTCCCTATATGTTGGGGCAAAAAGACAGAAATTCTCCTTATTTTGGGGCAAAACTCAGAAATTCCACGTATTTTGGGGCAAAGTTCCAGAAATTTTCCTTATTTTGGGGCAAAATTGCAGAAATTTCCTTTATTTTGGGGCAAAATTGCAGAAATTTTACTTATTTCAGGGAAAAAAATCAAAAATTTTTCTTATTTTGGGGCATAAAAACAGAAATTTCCATTATTTTGGGGCAATAAGGCAGAAATTCACCTTATTTTGGGGTAAAATTGCAGAAATTTCACATATTTCAGGGCAAAAAGGCAGAAATTTCTCTTATTTTAGGGCAAAATTGCAGTAATTTCACTTATTTCAGAGAAAAAAAGCAAAAATTTTTTTATTTTGGGGCAAAAAGGTAGAAATTCCCATTATTTTGGGGGAAAAAGGCAGAAATTCACCTTATTTCAGGGTAAATTGGAGCAATTTAATATATTTCAGGGCAAAAAGGCAGAAATTTCCCTCATTTTGGGGCAAAATTGCAGAAATTTCACTTATTTTGGTGCAAAATTGCAGAAATTTCACTTATTTCAGAAAAAAAGGCAGAAATTTTCCTTATTTTGGGGAAAAAATTAAAGAATTCTTAATATTTTGTGGCAAAAATGCAGAAATTTTCTTATTTTGAGGTAAAAATGCTGAAATTCCCCTTATTTTGAGGTAAAAAGGCTGAAATTCCCCTTAATTGGGTGCAAAAATGCAGAAATTTCTCTTATTTTGGGGCAAAAAGACAGAAATTTCCCTTATTTTGTAGCAAAAAGGCAAAAATTTCTTTTATTTTGGGGCAAAATTGCAGAAATATCACTTATTTCAGGGTATAATTCAAAAATTCCTTTTATTTTGTTGCAAAAAGACAGAAATTCCATTTATTTTTGGGTAAAAAAGGAGAAATTTCACTTATTTTGAGGTAAAAAGGCAGAAATTCCTCTTATTTTGGGGCAAAAATTAGGAAATTTCCCTTTTTTTAAAAAAAGGTATACATTCCCCTTACTTTAGGGATAAAAAGCAAAAATTCCCTGTATTTTGAAGCATAATTGCAGAAATTCTCACAATTTTCGGGCAAAAAAGCAGAAATTCTCCTTATTTTGGAGAAAAAATACAGAAAATCTTCTTTTTTCGGAAGCAAATAGTCAGAAATTCCCATTATTTTGGGACAAAATTGCAGAAATTTCTTTTACATTGGGGCAAAATTGCAGAAATTTCACTTATTTTGGGACAAAATTGCAGAAATTCCCCTAATTGTTGGGCAAAAAGGAAGAAATTCCCTATATGTTGGGGCAAAAAGACAGAAATTCTCCTTCTTTTGGGGCAAAACTCAGAAATTCCATGTATTTTGGGGCAAAATTCCAGAAATTTCCCTTATTTTGGGGCAAAATTGCAGAAATTTCTCTTATTTTAGGGCAAAATTGCAGAAATTTCACTTATTTCAGGGAAAAAAGGCAGAAATTTTCCTTATTTTGGGGAAAAAATTAAGAAATTCTTAATATTTTGTGGCAAAAATGCAGAAATTCCCCTTATTTTGAGGTAAAAAGGCTGAAATTCCCCTTATTTTGAGGTAAAAAGGCTGAAATTCCTCTTATTTGGGGGCAAAAAGGCAGAAATTTCTTTTATTTTGGGGCAAAATTGCAGAAATATCACTTATTTCAGGGTATAATTCAAAAATTCCTTTTATTTTGTTGCAAAAAGACAGAAATTCCATTTATTTTTGGGTAAAAAAAGAGAAATTTCGCTTATTTTGAGGTAAAAAGGCAGAAATTCCTCTTATTTGGGGGCAAAAATGCAGAAATTTCTCTTATTTTGGGGCAAAAAGACAGAATTTCCCCTTATTTTGTGGCAAAAAGGCAGAAATTTCTTTTATTTTGGGGCAAAATTGCAGAAATATCACTTATTTCAGGGTATAATTCAAAAATTCCTTTTATTTTGTTGCAAAAAGACAGAAATTCCAATTATTTTTAAGTAAAAAAAGAGAAATTTCACTTATTTTGAGGTAAAAAGGCAGAAATTCCTCTTATTTTGGGGCAAAAATTAAGAAATTTCCCTTTTTTGTGGAAAAAGGTATACATTCCCATTACTTTCGGGATAAAAAGTAGAAATTCCCCGTATTTTGAAGCATAATTGCAGAAATTCTTATAATTTTCGGGCAAAAAAGCAGAAATTCTCCTTATTTTGGAGCAAAAATACAGAAAATCTCCTTTTTTCGGGAGCAAACAGTCAGAAATTCCCCTTATTTTGGGGCAAAATTGCAGAAATTTCTTTTACATTCGGGCAAATTTGCAGAAATTTCCCTTATTTTGGGGCAAAATTGCAGAAATTTTCCTAATTGTTGGGCAAAAAGGCAGGAATTCCCTATATGTTGGGGCAAAAAGACAGAAATTCTCCTTATTTTGGGGCAAAACTCAGAAATTCCACGTATTTTGGGGCAAAGTTCCAGAAATTTTCCTTATTTTGGGGCAAAATTGCAGAAATTTCCTTTATTTTGGGGCAAAATTGCAGAAATTTTACTTATTTCAGGGAAAAAAATCAAAAATTTTTCTTATTTTGGGGCATAAAAACAGAAATTTCCATTATTTTGGGGCAATAAGGCAGAAATTCACCTTATTTTGGGGTAAAATTGCAGAAATTTCACATATTTCAGGGCAAAAAGGCAGAAATTTCTCTTATTTTAGGGCAAAATTGCAGTAATTTCACTTATTTCAGAGAAAAAAAGCAAAAATTTTTTTATTTTGGGGCAAAAAGGCAGAAATTCCCATTATTTTGGGGGAAAAAAGCAGAAATTCACCTTCTTTTGGGGTAAAATTACAGAAATTTCACATATTTCAGGGCAAAATGGCAGAAATTTCCCTTATTTTGGGGCTAAATTGCAGATATTTCACTTATTTTAGGGTAATAAGTCAGAAATTCCCCTTATTTTGGGTTAAAAAGACAGAAATTCCCTTTGTTTGGGGGAAAAAGACAGAAATTCCACTTATTTAGAGGCAAAATGCTGAAATTCCCCTTATTTTGGAGCAAAAATAAAGAAATTTCCCTTTTTTATGGCAAAAAGTTATGCATTCTACTTATTTTCAGGCAACAAGACAGAAATTCCTTGCATTTTGGAGCAAAATTGCAGAAATTCCCCTAATTGTGGCGCAAAAAGACAGAAATTCCCTATATGTTGGGGAAAAAGACAGAAATTCTCCTTCTTTTGGGGCAAAACTCAGAAATTCCATGTATTTTGGGGCAAAATTCCAGAAATTTCCCTTATTTTGGGGCAAAATTGCAGAAATTTTCCTTATTTTAGGGCAAAATTGCAGAAATTTCACTTATTTCAGAGAAAAAAAGCAAAAATTTTTCCTATTTTGGGGCTAAAATGCAGAAATTCCACTTATTTTGGGGCAAAAAGGCAGAAATTCACCTTATTTCAGGGTAAAATTGCAGCAATTTAATATATTTCAGGGCAAAAAGGCAGAAATTTCCCTCATTTTGGGGCAAAATTGCAGAAATTTCACTTATTTTGGTGCAAAATTGCAGAAATTTCACTTATTTCAGAAAAAAAAGGCAGAAATTTTCCTTATTTTGGGATAAAAATTAAAAAATTCTTAATATTTTGTGGCAAAAATGCAGAAATTTTCCTTATTTTGAGGTAAAAATGCTGAAATTCCCATTATTTTGAGGTAAAAAGGCTGAAATTCCCCTTAATTGGGTGCAAAAATGCAGAAATTTCTCTTATTTTGGGGCAAAAAGACAGAAATTCCCCTTATTTTGTAGCAAAAAGGCAAAAATTTCTTTTATTTTGGGGCAAAATTGCAGAAATATCACTTATTTCAGGGTATAATTCAAAAATTCCTTTTATTTTGTTGCAAAAAGAGAGAAATTCCATTTATTTTTGGGTAAAAAAGGAGAAATTTCACTTATTTTGAGGTAAAAAGGCAGAAATTCCTCTTATTTTGGGGCAAAAATTAAGAAATTTCCCTTTTTTTTAAAAAAGGTATACATTCCCCTTACTTTTGGGATAAAAAGCAAAAATTCCCTGTATTTTGAAGCATAATTGCAGAAATTCTCACAATTTTCAGGCAAAAAAGCAGAAATTCTCCTTATTTTGGAGCAAAAATACAGAAAATCTTCTTTTTTCGGAAGCAAATAGTCAGAAATTCCCATTATTTTGGGGCAAAATTGCAGAAATTTCTTTTACATTGCGGCAAAATTGCAGAAATTTCCCTTATTTGGGGGAAAATTGCAGAAATTCCCCTAATTGTTGGGCAAAAGGGCAGAAATTCCCTATATGTTGGGGCAAAAAGACAGAAATTCTCCTTCTTTTGGGGCAAAACTCAGAAATTCCATGTATTTTGGGGCAAAATTCCAGAAATTTCCCTTATTTTGGGGCAAAATTGCAGAAATTTCCCTTATTTTAGAAAAAAATTGCAGAAATTTCACTTATTTCAGGGAAAAAAGGCAGAAATTTTCCTTATTTTGGGGAAAAAATTAAGAAATTCTTAATATTTTGTGGCAAAAATGCAGAAATTCCCCTTATTTTGAGGTAAAAAGGCTGAAATTCCCCTTATTTTGATGTAAAAAGGCTGAAATTCCCCTTATTTGGGGGCAAAAAGGCAGAAATTTCTCTTATTTTGGGGCAAAAAGACAGAAATTCCCCTTATTTTGTGGCAAAAAGGCAGAAATTTCATTTATTTTGGGGCAAAATTGCAGAAATATCACTTATTTCAGGGTATAATTCAAAATTTCTTTTATTTTGTTGCAAAAAGACAGAAATTCCATTTAATTTTGGGTAAAAAAGGAGAAATTTCACTTATTTTGAGGTAAAAAGGCAGAAATTCCTCTTATTTTGGTGCAAAAATTAAGAAATTGCCCTTTTTTTAAAAAAAGGTATACATTCCCCTTACTTTTGGGATAAAAAGCAAAAATTCCCTGTATTTTGAAGCATAATTGCAGAAATTCTCACAATTTTCGGGCAAAAAAGCAGAAATTCTCCTTATTTTGGAGCAAAAATACAGAAAATCTCCTTTTTTCGGGAGCAAACAGTCAGAAATTCCCCTTATTTTGGGGCAAAATTGCAGAAATTTTACTTATTTCAGGAAAAAAAAATCAAAAATTTTTCTTATTTTGGGGCAAAAAAACAGAAATTCCCATTATTTTGGGGCAATAAGGCAGAAATTCACCTTATTTTGTGGTAAAATTGCTGAAATTTCACATATTTCAGGGCAAAAAGGCAGAAATTTCTCTTATTTTAGGGCAAAATTGCAGTAATTTCACTTATTTCAGAGAAAAAAAGCAAAAATTTTTTTTTATTTTGGGGCAAAAAGGCAGAAATTCCCATTATTTTGGGGGAAAAAGGCAGAAATTCACCTTATTTTGGGGTAAAATTACAGAAATTTCACATATTTCAGGGCAAAATGGCACAAATTTCCCTTATTTTGGGGCAAAATTGCAGATATTTCACTTATTTTAGGGTAATAAGTCAGAAATTCCCCTTATTTTGGGTTAAAAAAGACAGAAATTCCACTTATTTAGAGGCAAAAAGACTGAAGTTCTCCTTATTTTGGAGCAAAAATAAAGAAATTTCCCTTTTTTATGGCAAAAAGTTATGCATTCCACTTATTTTCGGGCAACAAGACAGAAATTCCTTGCATTTTGGAGCAAAATTGCAGAAATTCCCCTAAATGTGGGGCAAAAAGGCAGAAATCCCTATATGTTGGGGCAAAAAGACAGAAATTCTCATTATTTTGGGGCAAAATTCAGAAATTCCACGTATTTTGGGACAAAATTCCAGAAATTTCCCTTATTTTGGGGCAAAATTGCAGAAATTTTCCTTATTTATGCAAATTTGCAGAAATTTCCCTTATTTTGGGGCAAAATTGCAGAAATTCTCCTAATTGTTGGGCAAAAAGGCAGAAATTCCCTATATGTTGGGGCAAAAAGACAGAAATTCTCCTTATTTTGGGGCAAAACTCAGAAATTCCACGTATTTTGGGGCAAAATTCCAGAAATTTCCTTATTTTGGGGCAAAATTGCAGAAATTTTCCTTATTTTAGGGCAAAATTGCAGAAATTTCACTTATTTCAGAGAAAAAAAGCAAAAATTTTTCCTATTTTGGGGCTGAAATGCAGAAATTCTACTTGTTTTGGGGCAAAAAGGCAGAAATTCACCTTATTTTAGGGTAAAATTGCAGCAATTTCACATATTTCAGGGCAAAAAGGCAGAAATAACCCTCATTTTGGGGCAAAATTGCAGAAATTTCACTTATTTTGGGGCAAAATTGCAGAAATTTCACTTATTTCAGGGAAAAAAGGCAGAAAATTTCCTTATTTTGGACAAAAAATTAAGAAATTCTTAAAATTTTGTGGCAAAAATGCAGAAATTTTCCTTATTTTGAGGTAAAAATGCTGAAATTCCCCTTATTTTGAGGTAAAAAGGCTGAAATTCCCCTTAATTGGGTGCAAAAAGGCAGAAATTTCTTTTATTTTGGGGCAAAAAGACAGAAATTCCCTTTATTTTGTAGCAAAAAGGCAAAAATTTCTTTTATTTTGGGGCAAAATTGCAGAAATATCACTTATTTCAGGGTATAATTCAAAAATTCCTTTTATTTTGTTGCAAAAATCAGAAATTCCATTTATTTTTGGGTAAAAAAGGAGAAATTTCACTTATTTTGAGGTAAAAAGGCAGAAATTCCTCTTATTTTGGGGCAAAAATTAAGAAATTTCCCTTTTTTTTAAAAAAGGTATACATTCCCCTTACTTTGGGGATAAAAAGCAAAAATTCCCCGTATTTTGAAGCATAATTGCAGAAATTCTCATAATTTTCGGGCAAAAAAGCAGAAATTCTCTTTATTTTGGAGCAAAAATACAGAAAATCTTCTTTTTTCGGAAGCAGTCAGAAATTCCCCTAATTTTGGGGCAAAATTGCAGAAATTTCTTTTACATTGGGGCAAAATTGCAGAAATTTCCCTTAATTTGGAGCAAAATTCCAGAAATTCCCCTAATTGTTGGGCAAAAAGGCAGAAATTCCCTATATGTTGGGGCAAAAAGACAGAAATTCTCCTTCTTTTGAGGCAAAACTCAGAAATTCCACGTATTTTGGGGCAAAGTTCCAGAAATTTACCTTATTTTGGGGCAAAATTGCAGAAATTTCCCTTATTTTAGGGCAAAATTGCAGAAATTTCACTTATTTCAGGGAAAAAAGGCAGAAATTTCCCTTATTTTGGGGAAAAAATTAAGAAATTCTTAATATTTTGTGGCAAAAATGCAGAAATTCCCCTTATTTTGAGGTAAAAATGCTGAAATTCCCCTTATTTTGAGGTAAAAAGGCTGAAATTCCCCTTATTTGGGGGCAAAAAGGCATTAATTTCTCTTATTTTGGGGCAAAAAGACAGAAATTCCCTTTATTTTGTGGCAAAAAAGGCAGAAATTTCTTTATTTTGGGGCAAAATTGCAGAAATATCACTTATTTCAGGGTATAATTCAAAAATTTCTTTTATTTTGTTGCAAAAAGACAGAAATTCCATTTATTTTTGGGTAAAAAAAAAGAAATTTCACTTATTTTGAGGTAAAAATGCAGAAATTCCTCTTATTTTGGGGCAAAAATTAAGAAATTTCCCTTTTTTTTAAAAAAGGTATACATTCCCTTTACTTTTGGGATAAAAAGCAAAAATTCCCCATATTTTGAAGCACAATTTCAGAAATTCTCATAATTTTCGGGCAAAAAAGCAGAAATACTCCTTATTTTGGAGCAAAAATACAGAAAATCTTTTTTTTTCGGAAGCAGTCAGAAATTCCCCTTATTTTGGGGCAAAATTGCAGAAATTTCTTTTACATTGGGGCAAAATTGCAGAAATTTCTCTTATTTTGGGGCAAAATTGCAGAAATTCCCCTAATTGTTGGGCAAAAAGTTAGAAATTCCCTATATGTTGGGGCAAAAAGACAGAAATTCTCCTTATTTTGAGGCAAAACTCAGAAATTCCACGTATTTTGGGGCAAAATTCCAGAAATTTCCTTTATTTTGGGGCAAAATTGCAGAAATTTCCCTTATTTTAGGGCAAAATTGCAGAAATTTCACTTATTTCAGGGAAAAAAGGCAGAAATTTTCCTTATTTTGGGGAAAAAATTAAGAAATTCTTAATATTTTGTGGCAAAAATGCAGAAATTCCCCTTATTTTGAGGTAAAAAGGCTGAAATTCCCCTTATTTTGAGGTAAAAAGGCTGAAATTCCTCTTATTTGGGGGCAAAAAGGCAGAAATTTCTTTTATTTTGGGGCAAAATTGCAGAAATATCACTTATTTCAGGGTATAATTCAAAAATTCCTTTTATTTTGTTGCAAAAAGACAGAAATTCCAATTATTTTTAAGTAAAAAAAGAGAAATTTCACTTATTTTGAGGTAAAAAGGCAGAAATTCCTCTTATTTTGGGGCAAAAATTAAGAAATTTCCCTTTTTTGTGGAAAAAGGTATACATTCCCATTACTTTCGGGATAAAAAGTAGAAATTCCCCGTATTTTGAAGCATAATTGCAGAAATTCTTATAATTTTCGGGCAAAAAAGCAGAAATTCTCCTAATTTTGGAACAAAAATACAGAAAATCTCCTTTTTTCGGGAGCAAACAGTCAAAAATTCCCCTTATTTTGGGGCAAAATTGCAGAAATTTCTTTTACATTCGGGCAAATTTGCAGAAATTTCGCTTATTTTGGGGCAAAATTGCAGAAATTCTCCTAATTGTTGGGCAAAAAGGCAGAAATTCCCTATATGTTGGGGCAAAAAGACCGAAATTCTCTTTATTTTGGGGCAAAACTCAGAAATTCCACGTATTTTGGGCTAAAGTTCCAGAAATTTTCCTTATTTTGGGACAAAATTGCAGAAATTTCCCTTATTTTGGGGCAAAATTGCAGAAATTTTACATATTTCAGGGAAATAAATCAAAAATTTTTCTTATTTTGGGGCAAAAAAACAGAAATTTTCATTATTTTGGCGCAATAAGGCAGAAATTCACCTTATTTTGGGGTAAAATTGCAGAAATTTCACATATTTCAGGGCAAAAAGGCAGAAATTTCTCTTATTTTAGGGCAAAATTGCAGTAATTTCACTTATTTCAGAGAAAAAAAGCAAAAATTTTTTTATTTTGGGGCAAAAAGGCAGAAATTCCCATTATTTTGGGGGAAAAAGGCAGAAATTCACCTTATTTTGGGGTAAAATTACAGAAATTTCACATATTTCAGGGCAAAATGGCAGAAATTTCCCTTATTTTGGGGCAAAATTGCAGATAATTCCCCTTATTTTGGGTTAAAAAAGACAGAAATTCCCTTTGTTTGGGGGAAAAAGACAGAAATTCGACTTATTTAGAGGCAAAATGCTGAAATTCCCCTTATTTTGGAGCAAAAATAAAGAAATTTCCATTTTTTATGGCAAAAAGTTATGCATTCCACTTATTTTCGGGCAACAAGACAGAAATTCCTTGCATTTTGGAGCAAAATTGCAGAAATTCCTCTAATTGTGGGGCAAAAAGACAGAAATTCCCTATATGTTGGAGCAAAAAACAGAAATTCTCCTTCTTTTGGGGCAAAATTCAGAAATTCCACGTATTTTGGGGCAAAATTCCAGAAATTTCCCTTATTTTGGGGCAAAATTGCAGAAATTTCCCTTATTTTAGGGCAAAATTGCAGAAATTTCACATATTTCAGAGAAAAAAAGCAAAAATTTTTTCTATTTTGGGGCTAAAATGCAGAAATTCCACTTATTTTGGGGCAAAAAGGCAGAAATTCACCTTATTTTAGGGTAAAATTGGAGCAATTTAATATATTTCAGGGCAAAAAGGCAGAAATTTTCCTCATTTTGGGGCAAAATTGCAGAAATTTCACTTATTTTGGTGCAAAATTGCAGAAATTTCACTTATTTCAGAAAAAAAAGGCAGAAATTTTCCTTATTTTGGGGAAAAAATTAAGAAATTCTTAATATTTTGTGGCAAAAATGCAGAAATTCCCCTTATTTTGAGGTAAAAAGGCTGAAATTCCCCTTATTTTGAGGTAAAAAGGCTGAAATTCCCCTTATTTGGGGGCAAAAAGGCAGAAATTTCTCTTATTTTGGGGCAAAAACACAGAAATTCCCCTTATTTTGTGGCAAAAAGGAGGAAATTTCTTTTATTTTGGGGCAAAATTGCAGAAATATCACTTATTTCAGGGTATAATTCAAAAATTCCTTTTATTTTGTTGCAAAAAAACAGAAATTCCATTTATTTTTGGGTAAAAAAGGAGAAATTTCACTTATTTTGAGGTAAAAAGGCAGAAATTCCTCTTATTTTGGGGCAAAAATTAAGAAATTTCCCTTTTTTGTGGAAAAAGGTATACATTCCCCTTACTTTTGGGATAAAAAGTAGAATTTCCCCGTATTTTGAAGCATAATTGCAGAAATTCTTATAATTTTCGGGCAAAAAAGCAGAAATTCTCCTTATTTTGGAGCAAAAATACAGAAAATCTCCTTTTTTCGGGAGCAAACAGTCAGAAATTCCCCTTATTTTGGGGCAAAATTGCAGAAATTTCTTTTACATTCGGGCAAATTTGCAGAAATTTCCCTTCTTTTGGGGCAAAATTGCAGAAATTTCCCTAATTGTTGGGCAAAAAGGCAGAAATTCCCTATATGTTAAGGCAAAAAGACAGAAATTCTCTTTATTTTGGGGCAAAACTCAGAAATTCCACGTATTTTGGGGCAAAATTCCAGAAATTTTCCTTATTATGGGGCAAAATTGCAGAAATTTCCCTTATTTTGGGGCAAAATTGCAGAAATTTTACTTATTTCAGAAAAAAAAAGCAAAAATTTTTCTTATTTTGGGGCAAAAATAACAGAAATTCCTATTATTTTGGGGCAATAAGGCAGAAATTCATTTTATTTTGTGGTAAAATTGCAGAAATTTCACATATTTCAGGGCAAAAAGGCAGAAATTTCTCTTATTTTAGGGCAAAATTGCAGTAATTTCACTTATTTCAGAGAAAAAAAGCAAAAATTTTTTTATTTTGGGGCAAAAAGGCAGAAATTCCCATTATTTTGGGGGAAAAAGGCAGAAATTCACCTTATTTTGGGGTAAAATTACAGAAATTTCACATATTTCAGGGCTAAATGGCAGAAATTTCCCTTATTTGGGGGCAAAATTGCAGATATTTCACTTATTTTAGGGTAATAAGTCAAAAATTCCCCTTATTTTGCGTTAAAAAGACAGAAATTCCCTTTGTTTGGGGGAAAAAGACAGAAATTTCACTTATTTAGAGGCAAAAAGACTGAAATTCCCCTTATTTTGGAGCAAAAATAAAGAAATTTCCCCTTTTTATGGCAAAAAGTTATGCATTCCACTTATTTTCGGGCAACAAGACAGAAATTCCTTGCATTTTGGAGCAAAATTGCAGAAATTCCCCTAATTGTGGGGCAAAAAGGCAGAAATTCCCTATATGTTGGGGCAAAAAGACAGAAATTCTCCTTCTTTTGGGGCAAAACTCAGAAATTCCACGTATTTTGGGGCAAAATTCCAGAAATTTCCCTTATTTTGGGGCAAAATTGCAGAAATTTTCCTTATTATAGGGCAAAATTGCAGAAATTTCACTTATTTCAGAGAAAAAAAGCAAAAATTTTTCCTATTTTAGGGCTAAAATGCAGAAATTCCATTTATTTTGGGGCAAAAAGGCAGAAATTCACCTTATTTTTGGGTAAAATTGCAGCAATTTCACATATTTCAGGGCAAAAAGGCAGAAATTTCTCTCATTTTGGGGCAAAATTGCAGAAATTTCACTTATTTTGGGGCAAAATTGCAGAAATTTCACTTATTTCAGAAAAAAATTCAGAAATTTTCTTTATTTTGAGGTAAAAATACTGAAATTCCCCTTATTTTGAGGTAAAAAGGCTGAAATTCCCCTTAAATGGGTGCAAAAAGGCAGAAATTCCTCTTATTTTGGGGCAAAAATTAAGAAGTTTCCCTTTTTTTTAAAAAAGGTATACATTCCCCTTACTTTTGAGATAAAAAGCAGAAATTCCCCGTATTTTGAAGCATAATTGCAGAAATTCTCATAATTTTCTGGCAAAAAAGCAGAAATTCTACTTATTTTGGAGCAAAAATACAGAAAATCTTTTTTCGGAAGCAAACAGTCTGAAACTGCCCTTATTTTGGGGCAAAATTGCAGAAATTTCTTTTACATTGGGGCAAAATTGCAGAAATTTCCCTTATTTTGGGGCAAAATTGCAGAAATTCCCCTAATTGTTGGGCAAAAAGGCAGAAATTCCCAATATGTTGGGGTCAAAAGACAGATATTCTCCTTCTTTTGGGGCAAAACTCAGAAATTCCACTTATTTTGGGGCAAAATTCCAGAAATTTCCCTTATTTTGGGGCAAAATTGCAGAAATTTCCCTTATTTTAGGGCAAAATTGCAGAAATTTCACTTATTTCAGGGAAAAAAGGCAGAAATTTTCCTTATTTTGGGGAAAAAATTAAGAAATTTTTAATATTTTGTGGCAAAAATGCAGAAATTCCCTTATTTTGAGGTAAAAAGGCTGAAATTCCCCTTATTTTGAGGTAAAAAGGCTGAAATTCCCCTTATTTGGGGGCAAAAAGGCATTAATTTCTCTTATTTTGGGGCAAAAAGACAGAAATTCCCTTTATTTTGTGGCAAAAATGGCAGAAATTTCTTTATTTTGGGGCAAAATTGCAGAAATATCACTTATTTCAGGGTATAATTCAAAAATTTCTTTTATTTTGTTGCAAAAAGTCAGAAATTCCATTTATTTTTAAGTAAAAAAGGAGAAATTTCACTTATTTTGAGGTAAAAATGCAGAAATTCCTCTTATTTTGGGGCAAAAATTAAGAAATTTCCCTTTTTCGTGGAAAAAGGTATACATTCCACTTACTTTCGGGATAAAAAGTAGAAATTCCCTGTATTTTGAAGCATAATTGCAGAAATTCTTATAATTTTCGGGCAAAAAAGCAGAAATTCTCCTTATTTTGGAGCAAAAATACAGAAAATCTCCTTTTTTCAGGAGCAAACAGTCAGAAATTCCCCTTATTTTGGGGCAAAATTGCAGAAATTTTACTTATTTCAGGGAAAAAAAGCAAAAATTTTTCTTATTTTGGGGCAATAAAACAGAAATTCCCATTATTTTGGGGCAATAAGGCAGAAATTCACCTTATTTTGGGGTAAAATTGCAGAAATTTCACATATTTCAGGGCAAAAAGGCAGAAATTTCTCTTATTTTAGGGCAAAATTGCAGTAATTTCACTTATTTCAGAGAAAAAAGGCAAAAATTTTCCTTATTTTGGGCCAAAAAGGCAGAAATTCCCATTATTTTGTGAAAAAAAGGCAGAAATTCACCTTATTTTGGGGTAAAATTACAGAAATTTCACATATTTCAGGACAAAATGGCAGAAATTTCCCTTATTTTGGGGAAAAATTGCAGATATTTCACTTATTTTAGGGTAATAAATCAGAAATTCCCCTTATTTTGGGTTAAAAAAGAAAGAAATTCCCTTTGTTTGGGGGAAAAAGACAGAAATTCCACTTATTTAGAGGCAAAAATGCTGAAATTCCCCTTATTTTGGAGCGAAAATAAAGAAATTTCTTATTTTTATGGCAAAAAGGTATGCATTCCCATTATTTTCGGGCAAAAAGGCAGAAATTCCCTGTATTTTGGAGCAAAATTGCAGAAATTCCCCTAATTTTGGGGCAAAAGGCAGAAATTTCTTTTATTTTGGGGCAAAATTGCAGAAATTTTACTTATTTCAGGGCATAATTCAAAAATTCCTTTTATTTTGGGGCAAAAAGACAGAAATTCCGTTTATTTTTGGTTAAAAAGGCAGAAATTTCAATCATTTTGAGGTAAAAAGGCAGAAATTCTTTTTATTTTGGGGCAAAAATGAAGAAATTTCCCTTTTTTGTGGCAAAAAATATACATTCCCCTTACTTTTGGGATAAAAAGCAGAAATTCCCTGTATTTTGAAGCAAAATTGCAGAAATTCTCATAATTTTCGGGCAAAAAGGCAGAAATTCTCCTTATTTTGAGGCAAAAAGACAGAAAATCTCCTTCTTTCGGGAGCAAACAGTCAGAAATTCCCCTTATTTTGGGGCAAAATTGCAGAAATTTCTTTTACATTGGGGCAAAATTGCAGAAATTTCCTTTATTTTGGGCCAAAATTGCAGAAATTTCAATTATTTCAGGGTAATAAGTCAGAAATTCCCCTTATTTTGGGGCAAATAAGACAGAAATTCTCTTTGTTTTGGAGGAAAAAGACAGAAATTCCACTTATCTAGAGGCGAAAAGGCAGAAATTCTCCTTATTTTGTAGCAAAAATGAAGAAATTTTTCTTTTTATGGCAAAAAAGTATGCATTCCCATTATTTTCAGGCAAAAAGGCAGAAATTCCCCGTATTTTGGAGCAAAATTGCAGAAATTCCCCTAATTTTGGGGCAAAAGGCAGAAATTCCTTTTATTTTGGGGCAAAAATCAGAAATTCCCCTTATTTTGGGGCAAAATTCTAGAAATTTTCTTTTTTGTGGGCAAAATTGCAGGAATTTACCTTATTTTGGGGCAAAATTGCAGAAATTTCCTTTATTTGGGGCAAAATTGCAGAAATTTCACTTATTTTCAGGTAAAAAGGAAGAAATTTCCTTTATTTTGGGGCAAAAAGGGAGAAATTCCCTTTATTTTGGGGCAAAATTGCAGCCATTTTACATATTATGGGGCAAAATTGCAAAAATTTCCCTTATTTTAGGGCAAAATTGCAGAAATTTCACTTATTTCAGAGAAAAAAAGCAGAAATTTTTCTTACTTTGGTGCAAAAAGGAAGAAATTCCCATTATTTTGGGGCAAAAAGGCAGAAATTCACATTATTTTGGGGTAAAATTGCAGAAATTTCACATATTTCAGGGCAAAAAGGCAGAAATTTCCCTTATTTTGGGGCAAAATTGCAGAAATTTCACTTATTTTAGGGTAATAAATCAGAAATTCCCCTTATTTTGGGGCAAAAAAGACAGAAATTCCCTTTGTTTTGGGGGAAAAAGACAGAAATTCCACTTATTTAGAGGCAAAATGGAAGAAATTCCACTTATTTTGGAGTAAAAATGAAGAAATTTCCCTTTTTATGGCAACAAGTTATGCATTCCCCTTGTTTTCGGGCAAAAAGACAGAAATTCCCCGTATTTTGGACAAAAATTGCAGAAATTCCCCTAATTGTGGGGCAAAAAGGCAGAAATTCCCTACATGTTTGGGCAAAAAGACAGAAATTCTCCTTATTTTGGGGCAAAAAGACAGAAATTCTCCTTATTTTGGGGCAAAACTCAGAAATTCCACTTATTTTGGGGCAAAATTGCAGATATTTCCCTTATTTTGGGGCAAAATTACAGAAATTTCACTTATTTCAGAGAAAAAATGCAAAAATTTTCTTTATTTTGGGGCAAAAATGCAGAAATTCACCTTATTTTGGGGTAAAATTGCAGAAATTTCACATATTTCAGGGCAAAAAAGCAGAAATTTACCTTATTTTGGGGCAAAATTGCAGAAATTTCACTTATTTTGAGGCAAAATTGCAGAAATTTCACTTATTTCATGGAAAAAAGGCAGAAATTTTCTTTATTTTGGGGCAAAAATGCCGAAATTCTTAATATTTTGTGGCAAAAATGCAGAAATTCCCCCCATTTTGAGGTAAAAAGGATGAAATTCTGCTTATTTGGGGGCAAAAAGGCAGAAATTTCCCTCATTTTGGGGCAAAAAGACAGAAATTCCCCTTTTTTTGTGGCAAAAAGGCAGAAATTTCTTTTATTTTAGGGCAAAATTGCAAATATATCACTTATTTCACGGCATAAATCAAAAATTCCTTTTATTTTGGGGCAAAAAGACAGAAATTCCATTTATTTTTGGGTAAAAATGGAGAAATTTCACTTATTTTGAGGTAAAAATGCAGAAATTCCCCTTATTTTGTAGCAAAAATGCCTTTTTTATGGCAACAAGTTATGCATTCCCCTTATTTTCAGGCAAAAAGACAGAAATTTCCTGTATTTTGGAGCAAAATTGCAGAAATTCCTCTTATTGTGGGGCAAAAAGGCAGAAATTCTTCTTATTTAGGGGCAAAACTCAGAAATTTCACTTATTTTGGAGCAAAAATGAAGAAATGTTTCTTTTTTAAGGGCAAAAAGGTATGCATTCCCATTATTTTCAGGCAAAAAGGCAGAAATTCTCCGTATTTTGGAGCAAAATTGCAGAAATTCCCCTAATTTTGGGGCAAAAGGCAGAAATTCCCTGTATTTTGGGGCAAAAATAAGAAATTCCCCTTATTTTGGGGCAAAATTCTAGAAATTTCCTTTTTTTGGAAGGCAAAATTGCAGGAATTTACATTATATTGTGGCATAATTGCAGAAATTTTCCTTATTTGGGGCAAAATTGCAGAAATTTCACTTATTTTCAGGTAAAAAGGCTGAAATTTCCTTTATTTTGGGGCAAAAAGGATGAAATTCTCTTTATTTTGGGGCAAAATTGCAGACATTTCCCTTATTATGGGGAAAAATTGCAGATATTTATCTTATTTTAGGGCAAAATTGCAGAAATTTCCCTTATTTTGGGGCAAAATTGCCGAAATTTCACTTATTTCAGAGTAATAAGTCAGAAATTCTCCTTATTTTGATGCAAAAAAGACAGAAATTCCCTTTGTTTTGGGGGAAAAAGACAGAAATTCCACTTATTTAGAGGCAAAAAGGCAACAGTTCCCCTTATTTTGGAACAAAAATGAAGAAAATTTCCTTTTTTATGGCAAAAATGTATGCATTCTTCTAATTTTCGAACAAAAAGGCAGAAATTCCCCATATTTTTGGGCAAAAAGCAGAAATTCCCCTTATTTTGGGGCAAAATTGATAAATTTCCCTAATTGCGGGGCAAAAAAACAGAAATTCCTATTATTTGGGGGCAAAATGGCAGAAATTTCCCTTATTATGGGGAAAAATTGCAGAAATTTTCCATATTTTAGGGCAAAATTGCAGAAATTTCACTAATTGTGGGGCAAAAAGGCAGAAATTCTCTATATTTTGGGGCAAAACTCAGAAATTCCCCTTATTTTGGGGCAAAATTCCAGAAATTTCCCTTATTTTGGGGCAAAATTGCAGAAATTTCACTTATTTTATGGCTAAATTGCAGAAATTTCACTTATTTTGGGGCAAAATTGCAGAAATTTCACTTATTTCAGTGAAAAAAGGCAGAAATTTTCCTTATTTTGGGGCAAAATGCAGAAATTCCTAATATTTTGTGCCAAAATTCAGAAATTCCTTAAATTTTGAGGTAAAAAGGCTGACATTCCCCTTATTTGGGGGCAAAAAGGTAGAAATTTCCCTTATATTGGGGCAAAATTGCAGAAATTTCACTTATTTCAAGGTAATAAGTCAAAAATTTTCCTTATTTTGGGGCAACAAAGACAGAAATTCCCTTTGTATTGGGGGAAAAAGACAGAAATTCCACTTATTTAGAGGCAAAGAAGCAGAATTTTGCTTATTTTGGAGCAAAAATGAAGAAATTTCCCTTTTTTATGGCAAAAAGTTATGCATTCTTCTTATTTTCGGGGAAACAGGCAGAAATTCCCCATATTTTGGGGCAAAAGGCAGAAATTCCCCTTATTTTGGGGCAAAAGGCACAAATTTAACTTATTTTGAACAAAATTGTAGAAATTTCATTTATTTCAAGGCAAAAAGTCAGAAATTTCACTTATTTTGGGGCAAAAAGCAGAAATTTCTTTTATTATGGTACAAAATTGAAGAAATTTTCCTTATTTCGGAACAAAAAGGTAGAAATTCTCCATATTTTGGGGCAAAAGGCAGAAATTCTTCTTATTTTGAGGTAAAATGCAGAAATTCCCCAAATATTGGGGGTAAATGCAGAAATTCCCTTTATTTTGGGGCTAAAAGAAAGAAATTAACCGTATTTTGAAGCAAAATTGCAGAAATTCTCATAATTTTCGGGAAAAATGCAAAAATTCTTATTTTGGGGCAAAAAGACAGAAAATCTCCTTTTTTCGGGAGCATAAAGTCAGAAATTTCTCTTATTTTGGGGCACAATTGCAGAAATTTCCTTTACATTGGGGCAAAATTGCAGAAATTTCCCTTATTTTGAGGCAAAATTGCAGAAATTTCCTTATTTCAGAAAAAAGGCAGAATTTTTCTTATTTTGGGGCAAAAAGGCAGAAATTCCCCATATTTTGGGGCAAAAAGGAAGAAATTCCCCTTATTTTGAGGTAAAAAGGCTGAAATTCCCCTTATTTTCGGGCAAAAAGTCAGAAATTCTCCTTATTTTGGTGCAAAAAGACAGAAATTTTGTTTATTTTTAGGGAAAAGGCAGAAATTGCACTTATTTTGAATCAAAAAGGCAGAAAATTCCGATATTTTGGGGCAAAAATGAGGAAATTTACCTTTTTTATGGCAAAAAGGTAAACATTCCCTTTATTTTCAGGCAAAAAGGCAGAAATTCCCCATATTTTGGAGCAAAATTGCAGAAATTCCTCAAATTTTGGGGCAAAAGGCAGAAATTCCCTTTATTTTGGGGCAAAATGGCAGAAATTCACCTTATTTTGAAGTAAAATTGCAGAAATTTCACATATTTCATGGCAACAAGGCAGAAATTTCCCTTATTTTGGGGCAAAATTGCAGAAATTTCATTTATTTCAGGGCAAAAATTCAGAAATTCCCCTTATTTTGGAGCAAAAAGCAGAAATTTCTTTTATTATGGTACAAAATTAAAGAACTTTTCTTTATTTTGGAACAAAAAGGCAGAAATTCCCCATATTTTGGGGCAAAAGGCAGAAATTCTTCTTATTTTGAGGTAAAATGCAGAAATTCCCCTTATTTAGAGGTAAAATGCAGAAATTCATTTTGGGGCAAAAAGGCAGATATTCCCTTTTTTTGACGGCAAAAATAAAGAAATTCTTCTTATTTCGGGGCAAAAATCAGAAATTTCCCTTATTTTGGGGCAAAATTTTAGAAATTGCTTTTATTTTGGTACAGAATTTCAGAAATTTTTTTTATTTTGTGGCAAAAAGGCAGAAATTTGCCATAATTTGTTGCAAAAGGGCTGAAATTCCCCGTATTTTGAGGTAAAATGCTGAAATTCCAAATATTTTGGGGTTAAAAGGCAGAAATTCCCCTCATTTTGTTGCAAAAAGGCACAAATTTCCCTTATTTTCGGGCAAAATTGCAGAAATTTCATTTATTTCAGGGCAAAAAGTCAGAAATTAATTTTATTTGGGGGCAAAAAGCAGAAATTTCTTTTATTTTGGGACATAATTGAAGAAAATTTCCTTATTTTGGAACAAAAATTCAGAAATTTCCCATATTTTGGGCAAAAGGCAGAAATTCCCCTTATTTTGGGGTAAAAAGTCTGAAATTCCCATTATTTTGGGGCAAAAAGGCAGAAATTTTTTTTACTTTGTGGCAAAAAGGCAGAAATTCCCATTAATTGGGGCAGAAAAGCAAAAATTTTCTTTATTTGGGGGCCACAAGGCAGAAATTTCTCATATTTTGTGGCAAAAAGGCAGAAATTCCCCTAATTTGAAGGTAAAATGATGAAATTCCCCTTATTTTGGCAAAAAGGCAATAATTCCCCTTATTTTGGGGCAAAATTGCAGAAATTTCACTTATTTCAGGGCAAAAAGTCAGAAATTTGCTTTAATTTGGGGCAAAAAGCAGAAATTCTCCTAATTTTGGGGCCAAAAACAGAAATTTCCCTTATTTTGGGGTAAAATTGCGAAAATTTCAAATATTTCAGGGCAAAAAGGCAGAAATTCCACTTTATTTCGGGCAATAAGGCAAAAATTTCCCGTATTTGGGAGCAAAATTTCAGAAATTCCCCTTATATTTGTGCAAAAATGCAGAAATTCCCTTTATTTTGGTGCAATAAGGCAAAAATTCCCCGTATTTTGAAGCAAAATTGCACATATTCCCCTAATTTTGAGGGAAAATGCAGAAATTCACATTATTTTGGGGCAAAAAGACAGAAATTCTCTTTATTTTGGGGGCAAAATTCCAGAAATTTCCTTTATTTTGGGGCAAAATTGCAGAAATCTCCCTAATTTGGGGTCAAAATTACAGCAATTTCACTTATTTCAGGGAAAAAACGCAGAAATTTCTCTCATTTTGGGGTAAAACAGCAGAAATTACTTTTATTTTGGTACAAAATTGCAGAAAATTTTTTTATTTTGGGGCAAAAATACAGAAATTCCCCATATTTTAGGGCAAAAAGGAGAGATTCCCCTTATTATTAGGAAAAAGGCTGAAATTCCTTTTATTTTGGGGGAAAAAGACAGAAATTCCCCTTATTTTGTGGCAAAAAAGCAGAAATTTCCCTTATTTTGAGGCAAAATTGGAGAAATTTTATTAATTTCAGGGCAAAATTCAAAAATTCCTTTTATTTTGGGGCAAAAATACAGAAATTCCGTATATTTTTGAGTAAAAAGGCAGAAATTTCACTTATTTTGACATAAAAAGACAGAAATTCCTCTTATTTTGGGGCAAAAATACAGAAATTCCCCTTATTTTGTGGCACAAAGGCAGAATTTTTTTTTTATTTTAGGGCAAAATTGCAGAAATTTCACTAATTTCAGGGCATAATTCAAAAATTTCTTTTATTTTGGAGAAAAAAGACAGAAATTCAGTTTATTTTCGGGTAAAAAGGCAGAAAATTCACTTATTTTGAGGTAAAAAGGCAGAAATTCCTCTTATTTTGGGGCAAAAATGAAGAAATTTCCATTTTTTTGTGGCAAAAGGTATACATTACCCTTATTTTTAGGAAAAAATGCAGAAATTCTTCGTATTTTGGAGCAAAATTGAAGAAATTCCCCTAGTTGTGGGGTTAAAAGGCAGAAATTCTCTGTTTGTTGGGGCAAAAAGACAGAAATTCTCCTTATTTTGCGGCAAAACTCAGAAATTCCACTTATTTTGGGGCAAAATTCCAGAAATTTTCCTTATTTTGGGGCAAAATTGCAGAAATTTCACTTATTTTGGGGCAAAATTGCAGAAATTTCACTTATTTCAGGGAAAAAAGGCAGAAATTTTCCTTATTTTGTAGCAAAAATGCAGAAATTCCTAATATTTTGTGGCAAAAATGCAGAAATTCCATTTATTTTGAGGTAAAAAGGCTGAAATTCCCTTTATTTGGGGGCAAAAAGGCAGAAATTTCCCTTACTTTGGGGCAAAAAGACAGAAATTCCCCTTTTTTGTGGCAAAAATGAAGAAATTTCTTTTTTTTAGGGCAAAATTGCAGAAATTTCACAAATTTCAGGGCATAATTCAAAAATTCCTTTTATTTTGGGGCAAAAAGACAGAAATTCCGTTTATTTTGGGGTAAAAAGGCAGAAATTTCACTTACTTTGAGGTTAAAAGGAAGAAATTCCTCTTATTTTGGGGCAAAAATAAAGAAATTTCCCTTTTTTGTGGCAAAAGGTATACATTTCCCTTATTTTCGGGAAAAAAAGCAGAAATTCCCCGTATTTTGGAGCAAAATTGCAGAAATTTCTTTAATTGTGGGGCAAAAAGGCAGAAATTTCCTATATGTGGGGGCAATAAGACAGAAATTCTCCTTATTTTAGGGCAAAACTCAGAAATTCCACTTGTTTGGGGGCAAAATTCAAGAAATTTCTCTTATTTTGGGGCAAAATTGCAGAAATTTCACTTATTTTGGGGCAAAATTGCAGAAATTTTACTTATTTCAAAAAAGAAAGGCTGAAATTTTCTTTATTTTGGAGCAAAAATGCAGAAATTCCTAATATTTTGTGGCAAAAATGCAAAAATTCCCCTTATTTTGAGGTAAAAAGGCTCAAATTCCCCTTATTTGGAGGCAAAAAGCAGAAATTTCCCTTATTTTGGGGCAAAAATGCAGAAATTCTCCTTATTTTGGGGCAAAATTGCAGAAATTTCAATTATTTTGGAGAAAAATTTTTGAAATTTAACTTATTTCAGGGCAAAAAGTCGGAAATTCCCCTTATTTGGGGGCAAAAAGACAGAAATTCCATTTATTTTTGAAAAAAAGTCAGAAATTACACTTATTTTGTGTCAAAAAGGCGGAAAATCCCCTTATTTTGGGATAAAAATGAAGAAATTTCCATTTTTATGGCAAAAAGGTATACATTTTCTTTATTTACGGGCAAAAAGGCAGGAATTCTCCGTATTTTGGAGAAAAATTGCAGAAATTCCCCTAATTTTTGGGCAAAAAGGCAGAAATTCCCCTTATTTTGGGGTAAAACTGCAGAAATTTCACTTATTTCGCGGAAAAAATGGCAGAAATTCCCCTTATTTTCTGCGAAAAAGGCAGAAAATCCCCGTATTTTGGAGCAAAATTTCAGAAATTCACCTTATTTTGGCGTAAAACATGCAGTAATTTTCTTTGTTTTGGGACAAAAAGGCAGAAATTCTCCTTATTTTAGGGCAAAAGGCAGAAATTCCCCTTATTTTAGGGCAAAATTGCAGAAATTTCCCTTATTTGGGGACAAAAAACAGAAATTTCCATTATTTTGGGGCAAAATTGCAAAAAATTCCTTTATTATGGGGAAAAATTGCAGAAATTTCTTTTATTTTAAGGCAAAATTGCAGAAATTTCACATATTTCAGAGAAAAAAAGCAAAAATTTTTCATATTTTGGGGCAAAAAGGCAGAAATTCCCATTATTTTGGGGCAAAAAGGTAGAAATTCACCTTATTTTGGGGTAAAATTGCAGACATTTCACATATTTCAGGGCAAAAAGGCAGAAATTCCCGTTACTTGAGGGCATAAAGGCAGAAATTCCTTTTATTTTGGGATAAAATTGCAGAAATTTTCCTTGTTTGGGGGCAAAAAGGCAGAAAATTCCCTTAATTTAGGGCAAAAAGGCAGAAATTCCCTGTATTTTAAAGCAAAATTGCAGAAATTATCTAAATATTGGAGCAAAAATGCAGAAATTCCCTTTATTTGGGGCACATCGGCAGAAGTTCCCCTTATGTTCGGTAAAAGAGGCAGAAATTCCCTGTATTTTGAAGCAAAGTTACAGAAACTCCCCTAATTTTGGGGCAAAAAGGCAGAAATTCCCCTTTTTGGGGGGCAAAAATACAGAAATTCTCCTTATTTCGGGGCAAAAATCTGAAATTTCCCTTATTTTGGGGCAAAATTTTAGAAATTTCTTTTATTTTGGTACAGAATTGCAGAAATTTTTCTTATTTTGTGGCAAAAAGGCAGAAATTCCCCATATTTTGGTGTAAAAAGGCTGAAATTCCCCTTTTTTTGAGGTAAAATGCTGAAATTCCCCATATTTTGGGGTTAAAAGGCAGAAATTCCCCTCATTTTGTGGCAAAAAGGCACAAATTTCCCTTATTTTCGGGCAAAATTGCAGAAATTTCATTTATTTCAGGGCAAAAAGTCAGAAATTACTTTTATTTTGGGGCAAAAAGCAGAAATTTCTTTTATTATGGTACAAAATTGAAGAAATTTTCATTATTTTGGAACAAAAAGTCAGAAATTCCCCATATTTTGGGCAAAAGGCAGAAATTCCCCTTATTTTGGGGTAAAAAGGCTGAAATTCCAGTTATTTTGGGGCAAAAAGGCAGACATTCCCTTTACTTTGTGGCAAAAAGGCAGAAATTCCCATTAATTGGAGCAGAAAAGCAAAAATTTTCCTTATTTGGGGGCAATAAGGCAGAAATTCCCCATATTTTGTGGCAAAAAGGCAGAAATTCCCCTTATTTGAAGGTAAAATGCTGAAATTCCCCTTATTTTGGCAAAAAGGCAGAAATTCCCCTTATTTTGCGGCAAAATTGCAGAAATTTCACTTATTTCAGGGCAAAAAGTCAGAAATTTGCCTTAATTTGGCGCAAAAAGCAGAAATTCTCCTAATTTTGAAGCCAAAAACAGAAATTCTTCTTATTTTGGGGTAAAATTGTGGAAATTTCAAATATTTCAGGGCAAAAAGGCAGAAATTCCACTTTATTTCGGGCAATAAGGCAAAAATTCCCCGTATTTGGGAGCAAAATTTCAGAAATTCCCCTTATATTGGTGCAAAAATGCAGAAATTCCCTTTATTTTGGTGCAATAAGGCAAAAAATCCTCGTATTTTGAAGCCAAATTGCACATATTCCCCTAATTTTGAGGGAAAATGCAGAAATTCACATTATTTTGGGGCAAAAAGACAGAAATTCTCATTATTTCAGGGCAAAAAGTCAAAAATTCCCCTTATTTTGGGGCAAAATTCCAGAAATTTCCTTTATTTTGGGGCAAAATTGCAGAAATCTCCCTAATTTTGGGGCAAAATTACAGAAATTTCACTTATTTCAGGGAAAAAAACGCAGAAATTTCTTTTATTTTGGGGCAAAAAGGCAGAAATTACTTTTATTTTGGTACAAAATTGCAGAAATTTTTTTTTATTTTGGGGCAAAAATACAGAAATTTCCCATATTTTAGGGCAAAAAGGAGAGATTCCCCTTATTATTAGGTAAAAAGGCTGAAATTCCTTTTATTTTGGGGCAAAAAGACAGAAATTCCCCTTATTTTGTGGCAAAAAAGCAGAAATTTCCCTTATTTTGAGGCAAAATTGGAGAAATTTCATTTATTTCAGGGCAAAATTCAAAAATTCTTTTTATTTTGGGGCAAAAATACAGAAATTCCATATATTTTTGAGTAAAAAGGCAGAAATTTCACTTATTTTGACGTAAAAATGCAGAAATTCCTCTTATTTTGGGGCAAAAATGAAGAAATTTCCCTTTTTTGTGGCAAAAGGTAAACATTCCCCTTATTTTCGGGCAAAAAAGCAGAAATTCCCTGTATTTTGGAGCAAAATTGCAGAAATTCCCCTAATTTTGGGGAAAAAAGGCAGAAATTCCCTATATGTTTGGGCAAAAAGACAGAAATTCTCCTTTTTTTGGGGCAAAACTCAGAAATTTCACTTATTTTGGGGCAAAATTCCCGAAATTTTTCTTATTTTGAGATAAAATTGCAGAAATTTCAATTTTTTTGGGCCAAAATTGCAGAAATTTCACTTATTTCAGGGAAAAAAGGCAGAAATTTTTCTTATTTTGGGGCAAAAAGGCAGAAATTCCTTATATTTTGTGGCAAAAATGCAGAAATTCCCCTTCTTTTGAGGTAAAAAGGCAGAAATTTCCCTTATTTTGGGGCAAAAAAACAGAAATTCCCCTTATTTTGGGGCAAAATTACAGAAATTTCAATTATTTTGGGGAAAAATTTTTGAAATTTAACTTATTTCAGGGCAAAAATTTGGAAATTCCCCTTATTTTGGGGCAAAAAGACAGAAATTCCATTTATTTTTGGAAAAAAGTCACAAATTGCAGTTATTTTGAGTCAAAAAAGGCGGAAAATCCCCTTTATTGGGGTAAAAATGAAGAAATTTCCCTTTTTATGGCAAAAAGGTATACATTCCCTTTATTTTCGGGCAAAAAGGCAGAAATTCCCCTTATTTTGGAGCAAAATTGCAGAAATTCCCCTAATTTGGGGGCAAAAAGGCAGAAATTCCCCTTATTTTGGGGTAAAACTGCAGAAATTTCAATTATTTTGCGGCAAAAATGGCAGAAATTCCCCTTATTTTCTGCGAAAAATGCAGAATATCCCCGTATTTTGGAGCAAAATTGCAGAAATTCACCTTATTTTGGCGTAAAACATGCAGTAATTTTCTTTGTTTTGGGGCAAAAAGGCAGAAATTCTCCTTATTTTAGGGCAAAAGGCAGAAATTCCCCTTATTTTAGGGCAAAATTGCAGAAATTTCCCTTATTTGGGGACAAAAAACAGAAATTTCCTTTATTTTGGGGCAAAATTGCAAAAAATTCCTTTATTATGGGGAAAAATTGCAGAAATTTCTTTTATTTTAAGGCAAAATTGCAGAAATTTTACATATTTCAGAGAAAAAAAGCAAAATTTTTTCATATTTTGGGGCAAAAAGGCAGAAATTCCTATTATTTTTGGGCAAAAAGGTAGAAATTCACCTTATTTTGGGGTAAAATTGCAGACATTTCACATATTTCATGGCAAAAAGGCAGAAATTCCCGTTATTTGAGGGCATAAAGGCAGAAATTCCTGTTATCTTGGGATAAAATTGCAGAAATTTCCCTTGTTTGGGGGCAAAAAGGCAGAAAATCCCCTTAATTTTGGGCAAAAAGGCAGAAATTCCCTGTATTTTAAAGCAAAATTGCAGAAATTCCCTAAATATTGGAGCAAAAATGCAGAAATTCCCTGTATTTGGGGCACATCGGCAGAAGTTCCCCTTATTTTCGGGAAAAGAGGCAGAAATTCCCTGTATTTTGAAGCAAAGTTGCAGAAACTCCCCTAATTTTGGGGCAAAAAGGCAGAAATTCCCCTTTTTTGGGGGCAAAAATACAGAAATTCTCCTTATTTCGGGGCAAAAATCTAAAATTTCCCTTATTTTGGGGCAAAATTTTAGAAATTTCTTATATTTTGATACAGAATTGCAGAAATTTTTCCTATTTTGTGGCAAAAAGGCAGAAATTCCCAATATTTTGGTGCAAAAAGGCAGAAATTCCCCTTATTTTGAGGTAAAATGCTGAAATTCCCCATATTTTGGGGTTAAAAGGCAGAAATTCCCCTCATTTTGGGGCAAAAAGGCACAAATTTCCCTTATTTTCGGGCAAAATTGCAGAAATTTCATTTATTTCAGGGCAAAAAGTCAGAAATTACTTTTATTTTGGGGCAAAAAGCAGAAATTTCTTGTATTTTGGTACAAAATTGAAGAAATTTTTCTTATTTTGGAACAAAAAGTCAGAAATTCCCCATATTTTGGGCAAAAGGCTGAAATTCCCCTCATTTTGTGATAGAAAGGCTGAAATTACCGTTATTTTGGGGCAAAAAGGCAGAAATTCCCTTTACTTTGTGGCAAAAAGGCAGAAATTCCCATTAATTGGGGAAAAAAGCAAAAATTTTCTTTATTTGGGGGCAATAAGGCAGAAATTCCCCATATTTTGTGGCAAAAAGGCAGAAATTCCCCTTATTTGAAGGTAAAATGCTGAAATTCCCCTTATTTTGGCAAAAAGGCAGAAATTCCCCTTATTTTGGGGCAAAATTGCAGAAATTTCACTTATTTCAGGGCAAAAAGTCAGAAATTTGCTTTAATTTGGGGCAAAAAGCAGAAATTCTCCTAATTTTGGGGCCAAAAACAGAAATTCCCCTTATTTTGGGGTAAAATTGCGGAAATTTGAAATATTTCAGGGCAAAAAGGCAGAAATTCCACTTTATTTCGGGCAATAAGGCAAAAATTCCCCGTATTTTGGAGCAAAATTTAAGAAATTTCCTTTATATTGGTGCAAAAATACAGAAATTCCTTTTATTTTGGTGCAATAAGGAAAAAATTCCCCGTATTTTAAAGCCAAATTGCACATATTCCCCTAATTTTGAGGGAAAATGCAGAAATTCACATTATTTTGGGGCAAAAAGACAGAAATTCTCCTTATTTCAGGGCGAAAAGTCAAAAATTCCCCTTATTTTGGGGCAAAATTTCAGAAATTTCCTTTATTTTGGGGCAAAATTGCAGAAATCTCCCTAATTTTGGGGCAAAATTACAGAAATTTCACTTATTTCAGGGAAAAAACGCAGAAATTTCTCTTATTTTGGGGCAAAAAGGCAGAAATTACTTTTATTTTGGTACAAAATTGCAGAAAATTTTTTTATTTTGGGGCAAAAATACAGAAATTCCCCATATTTTAGGGCAAAAAAGAGAGATTCCCCTTATTATTAGGTAAAAAGGCTGAAATTCCTTTTATTTTGGGGCAAAAAGACAAAAATTCCCCTTATTTTATGGCAAAAAAGCAGAAATTTCCCTTATTTTGAGGCAAAATTGGAGAAATTTCATTTATTTCTGGGCAAAATTCAAAAATTCCTTTTATTTTGGGGCAAAAATACAGAAATTCCGTATATTTTTGAGTAAAAAGGCAGAAATTTCACATATTTTGACGTAAAAAGACAGAAATTCCTATTATTTTGGGGCAAAAATGAAGAAATTTCCCTTTTTTGTGGCAAAAGGTAAACATTCTCCTTATTTTTGGGCAAAAAAGCAGAAATTCCCTGTATTTTGGAGCAAAATTGCAGAAATTCCCCTAATTGTGGGGCAAAAAGGCAGAAATTCCCTATATGTTGGGGCAAAAAGACAGAAATTCTCCTTATTTTGGGGCAAAACTCAGAAATTCCACTTATTTTGGGGCAAAATTCCAGAAATTTCTTTTATTTTGGGAAAAAATTGCAGAAATTTCAATTTTTTTGGGCCAAAATTGCAGAAATTTCACTTATTTCAGGGAAGAAAGGCAGAAATTTTTCTTATTTTGGGGCAAAAAGGCAGAAATTCCTTATATTTTGTGGCAAAAAATGCAGAAATTCCCCTTCTTTTGAGGTAAAAAGGCAGAAATTTCCCTTATTTTGGGGCAAAAATACAGAAATTTCCCTAATTTTGGGGCAAAATTGCAGAAATTTCAATTATTTTGGGGAAAAATTTTTGAAATTTAACTTATTTCAGGGCAAAAATTCGAAAATTCCCCTTTATTTTGGGGCAAAAAGCCAGAAATTCCATTTATTTTTGGAAAAAAGTCAGAAATTGCACTTATTTTGAGTCAAAAAGGCGGAAAATCCCCTTATTTTGGGGTAAAAATGAAGAAATTTCCCTTTTTTATAGCAAAAAGGTATACATTCCCTTTATTTTCGGGCAAAAAGGCAGAAATTCCCCGTATTTTGGAGCAAAATTGCAGAAATTCCCCTAATTTTGAGGCAAAAACGCAGAACTTCCCCTTATTTTGGGGTAAAACTGCAGAAATTTCACTTATTTCGCGGCAAAATGGTAGAAAATCCTTTTATTTTCGGCAAAAAAAGCAGAAAATCCCCATAATTTGGAGCAAAATTGCAGAAATTCACCTAATTTTAAGGTAAAACATGCTGTAATTTTCTTTATTTTGGGGCAAAGAGGCAGAAATTCCCCTTATTTTGGGGCAAAAGGCAGAAATTCCCCTTATTTTAGTGCAAAATTTCAGAAATTTCCCTTATTTGGGGACAAAAAAACAGAAATTCCCTTTATTTTGGGGCAAAATTGTAGAAAATTCCTTTATTATGGGGAAAAATTGCAGAAATTTCTTTTATTTTAAGGCAAAATTGCAGAAATTTCACTTATTTCAGAGAAAAAAAGCAAAAATTTTTCTTATTTTAGGGCAAAATGCAGAAATTCCCATTATTTTGGGGCAAAAAGGTAGAAATTCACCTTATTTTGGGGTAAAATTGCAGACATTTCACATATTTCAGGGCAAAAAGGCAGAAATTCCCCTTATTTAGGGGCAAAAAGGCAGAAATTCCCCTTATTTTGGGATAAAATTGCAGAAATTTCCCTTGTTTGGGGGCAAAAATGCAGAAAATCCCTTTAATTTCGGGCAAAAAGGCAGAAATTCCCCGTATTTTAGAGCAAAATTGCAGAAATTCCTATAATATTGGGGCAAAAATGCAGAAATTCCCTTTATTTGGGGCAAATCGGCAGAAGTTTCCCTTATTTTCGGGAAAAGAGGCAGAAATTCCCTGTATTTCGAAGCAAAATTGCAGAAATTTCCCTAATTTTGGGGCAAAAAGGCAAAATTTCCCTTTATTTTGGGGCAAAAATACAGAAATTCTCGTTATTTCGGGGCAAAAATCAGAAATTTCCTTTATTTTGGGGAAAAATTTTAGAAATTTCTTTTATTTTGGTACAGAATTGCAGAAATTTTTCTTATTTTGTGGCAAAAAAGCAGAAATTTTCCATATTTTGGTGCAAAAAGGCTGAAATTCCCCTTTTTTTGAGGTAAAATGCTTATATTCCCCATATTTTGGGGCAAAAAGGCAGAAATTCCCCTCATTTTGGGGCAAAAAGGCACAAATTTTCCTTATTTTCGGGCCAAATTGCAGAAATTTCATTTATTTCAGGGCAAAAAGTCAGAAATTACTTTTATTTTTGGGTAAAAAGCAGAAATTTCTTTTATTTTGGTACAAAATTGAAGAAATTTTCCTTATTTTGGAACAAAAAGTCAGAAATTCCACATATTTTGGGCAAAAGGCAGAAATTCCCTTTATTTTGGGGTAAAAAGCCTTAAATTCCTGTTATTTTGGGGCAAAAACGCAGAAATTCCCTATACTTTGTGGCAAAAAGGCAGAAATTTCCTTTAATTGGGGCAGAAAAGCAAACATTTTTTTTATTTGGGAGCAATATGGCAGAAATTCCCAATATTTTGTGGCAAAAGTCAAAAATTTTCCTTATTTTGGGGCAAAAAGACAGAAATTCCCCTTATTTTGTGGCAAAAAAGCAGAAATTTCCATTATTTTGAGGCAAAATTGGAGAAATTTCATTTATTTCAGGGCAAAATTCAAAAATTCTTTTTATTTTGGGGCAAAATTACAGAAATTCCATATATTTTTGAGTAAAAAGGCAGAAATTTCACTTATTTTGACGTAAAAAGGCAGAAATTCCTCTTATTTTGGGGAAAAATGAAGAAATTACCCTTTGTTGTGGCAAAAGGTAAACATTCCCCTTATTTTCGGGCAAAAAAGCAGAAATTCCCAGTATTTTGGAGCAAAATTGCAGAAATTCCCCTAATTGTGGGGCAAAAAGGCAGAAATTTCCTATATGTTGGGGCAAAAAGACAGAAATTCTCCTTATTTTGGGGCAAAACTCAGGAATTCCACTTATTTTGGGGCAAAATTCCAGAAATTTCTCTTATTTTGGGACAAAATTGCAGAAATTTCAATTTTTTTGGGCCAAAATTGCAGAAATTTCACTTATTTCAGGGAAAAAAGGCAGAAATTTTTCTTATTTTGGGGCAAAAAGGCAGAAATTCCTTATATTTTGTGGCAAAAATGCAGAAATTCCCCTTCTTTTGAGGTAAAAAGGCAGAAATTTCCCTTATTTTGGGGCACAAATACAGAAATTCCCCTTATTTTGGGGCAAAATTGCAGAAATTTCAATTATTTTGGGGAAAAATTTTTGAAATTTAACTTATTTCAGGGCAAAAAGTCGGAAATTCCCCTTATTTTGGGGCAAAAAGGCAGAAATTCCATTTATTTTTGGAAAAATGTCAGACATTGCACTTATTTTGAGTCAAAAAGTCAGAAAATCCCCTTATTTTGGGGTAAAAATGAAGAAATTTCCCTTTTTTTAACAAAAGGTATACATTCCCTTTATTTTCGGGCAAAAAGGCAGAAATTCCCCTTATTTTGGAGCAAAATTGCAGAAATTCCCCTAATTTTGGGGCAAAAAGGCAGAAATTCCCCTTATTTTGGGGTAAAACTGCAGAAATTTCACTTATTTCGTGGCAAAATGGCAGAAATTCCGCTTATTTTCTGCGAAAAAGGCAGAAAATCCCCATATTTTGGAGCAAAATTGCAGAAATTCACCTAATTTTTCGTAAAACATGCAGTAATTTTCTTTGTTTTGGGGCAAAAAGGCAGAAATTCTCCTTATTTTGGGGCAAAAGGCAGAAATTTTCATTATTTTAGGGCAAAATTTCAGAAATTTCCCTTATTTGGGACAAAAAACAGAAATTCCCTTTATTTTGGGGCAAAATTGCAAAAAATTCCTTTATTATTGAGAAAAATTGCAGAAATTTCTTTTATTTTAAGACAAAATTGCAGAAATTTCACATATTTCAAAGAAAAAAAGCAAAAATTTTTCATATTTTGGGGCAAAAAGGCAGAAATTGCCATTATTTTGGGGCAAAAAGGTAGAAATTCACCTTATTTTGGGGTAAAATTGCAGACATTTCACATATTTCAGGGCAAAAAGGCAGAAATTCCCGTTATTTGAGGGCATAAAGGCAGAAATTCCTTTTATTTTGGGATAAAATTGCAGAACTTTCCCTTGTTTGGGGGCAAAAAGGCAGAAAATCCCATTAATTTTGGGCAAAAAGGCAGAAATTCCCCGTATTTTAAAGCAAAATTGCAGAAATACCCTAAATATTGGGGCAAAAATGCAGAAATTTCCTTTATTTGGGGCAAATCGGCAGAAGTTCCCCTTATTTTCGGGAAAAGAGGCAGAAATTCCCTGTATTTTGAAGCAAAATTGCAGAAACTCCCCTAATTTTAGGGCAAAAAGGCAGAAATTCCCTTTTTTGGGGGGCAAAAATACAGAAATTCTCCTTATTTCGGGGCAAAAATCAGAAATTTCCTTTATTTTGGGGCAAAATTTTAGAAATTTCTTTTATTTTAGTACAGAATTGCAGAAATTTTTCTTATTTTGTGGCAAAAAGGCAGAAATTCCCCATATTTTGGTGCAAAAAGGCTGAAATTCCCCTTATTTTGAGGTTAAATGCTGAAATTCTCCATATTTTGTGGTTAAAAGGCAGAAATTCCCCTCATTTTGGGGCAAAAAGGCACAAATATCCCTTATTTTCAGGCCAAATTGCCGAAATTTCATTTATTTCAGGGCAAAAATTCAAAAATTACTTTTATTTTGGGGCAAAAAGCAGAAATTTCTTTTATTTTGGTACAAAATTGAAGAAATTTTCCTTATTTTGGAACAAAAAGTCAGAAATTCCCCATATTTTGGGCAAAAGGCAGAAATTCCCTTTTTTTGGGGTAAAAAGCCTTAAATTCCCGTTATTTTGGGGCAAAAAGGCAGAAATTCTCTTTACTTTGTGGCAAAAAGGCAGAAATTCCCATTAATTGAAGCAGAAAAGCTAAAATTTTCCTTATTTGGGGGCAATAAGGCAGAAATTCCCCATATTTTGTGGCAAAAAGGCAGAAATTCCCCTTATTTGAAGGTAAAATGCTGAAATTCCCCTTATTTTGGCAAAAAGGCAGAAATTCCCCTTATTTTGGGGCAAAATTGCAGAAATTTCACTTATTTCAGGGCAAAAAGTCAGAAATTTGCCTTAATTTGGGGCAAAAAGCAGAAATTCTCCTAATTTTGGGGCCAAAAACAGAAATTCCCCTTATTTTGGGGTAAAATTGCAGAAAATTCAAATATTTCAGGGCAAAAAGGCAGAAATTCCACTTTATTTCGGGCAATAAGGCAAAAATTCCCTGTATTTTGGAGCAAAATTTCAGAAATTCCCGTTATATTTGTGCAAAAATGCTGAAATTCCTTTTTTTTTTGGTGCAATAAGGCAAAAATTCCCCGTATTTTGAAGCAAAATTGCACATATTCCCCTAATTTTGAGGGAAAATGCAGAAATTCACATTATTTTGGGGCAAAAAGACAGAAATTCTCCTTATTTCAGGGCAAAAAGTCAGAAATTTTCCTTATTTTGACGCAAAATTCCAGAAATTTCCTTTATTTTGGGGCAAAATTGCAGAAATCTTCCTTATTTTGGGGCAAAATTACAGAAATTTCAATTATTTCAGGGAAAAAATGCAGAAATTTCTCTTATTTTGGGGCAAAAAGGCAGAAATTACTTTTATTTTGGTACAAAATTGCAGAAAATTTTTTTATTTTGGGGCAAAAATACAGAAATTCCCCATATTTTAGGGCAAAAAGGAGAGATTCCCGTTATTATTAGGTAAAAAGGCTGAAATTCCTTTTATTTTGGGGCAAAAACACAGAAATTCCCCTTATTTTGTGGCAAAAAGGCAGAAATTTCCCTTATTTTGAGGCAAATTTGGAGAAATTTCACTTATTTCAGGGCAAAATTCAAAAATTGCATTTATTTTGGGGCAAAAATACAGAAATTCTGTATATTTTTGAATAAAAAGGCAGAAATTTCACTTAGTTTGAGGGAAAAAAGCAGAAATTCCTCTTATTTAGGGGCAAAAATGAAGAAATTTCTCTTTTTTGTGGCAAAAGGTAAACATTATCTTTATTTTCGGGCAAAAAAGCAGAAATTCCCTGTATTTTGGAGCAAAATACCAGATATTCCCCTAATTGTGGGGCAAAAAGGGAGAAATTCTCTTTATTTTGGGGCAAAACTCAGAAATTCCACTTATTTTGGGGCAAAATTCCAGAAATTTCTTTTATTTTGGGACAAAATTGCAGAAATTTCAATTTTTTGGGCCAAAATTGCAAAAATTTCACTTATTTCAGGGAAAAAAGGCAGAAGTTTTTCTTATTTTGGGGTAAAAAGGCAAAAATTACTAATATTTTGTGGCAAAAATGCAAAATTCCCCTTATTTTCAGGTAAAAAGGCTGAAATTCCCATTATTTTGTGGCAAAAAGGCAGAAATTTCTTTTATTTTAGGGCAAAATTGCAAAAATTTCACTAATTTCAGGACATAATTCAAGAATTCCTTTTATTTTGGGGCAAAAAGACAGAAATTCCGTTTATTTTTGGATAAAAAGGCAGAAATTTCACTTACTTTGTGGTAAAAAAGTGAGAAATTCCTCTTATTTTGGGGCAAAAATTAAGAAATTTCCTTTTTTTGTGGCAAAAGGTATACATTCCCCTTATTTTCGGGCAAAAAAGCAGAAATTCCCCGTATTTTAGAGCAAAACTGCAGAAATTCCCCTAATTGTGGGGCAAAAAGACAGAAATTCTCCTTATTTTGGGGCAAATCTCAGAAATTCCACTTATTTTGGGGCAAAATTCCAGAAATTTCCCTTATTTTGGGCAAAATAGCAGAAATTTCACTTATTTTGGGGCAAAATTGCAGAAATTTCACTTATTTCAGGGAAAAAGGCAGAAATTTTCCTTATTTTGGGGCAAAAAGGCAGAAATTCTTAATATTTTGTGGCAAAAATGCAGAAATTCCCCTTATTTTGAGGTATAAAGGCTGAAATTCCCCTTATTTGGGAACAAAAACAGAAATTCCCCTTATTTTGTGGCAAAAAGGCAGAAATTTCTTTTATTTTGGGGCAAAATTGCAGAAATTTCACTTATTTCAGGGCATAATTTAAAAATTCCTTTTATTTTAGGGCAAAAAGACAGAAATTCCGTTTATTTTTGGGTAAAAAGGCAGAAATTTCACTTATTTTGAGGTAAAAAGGCAGAAATTCCTCTTATTTTAGGGCAAAAATGAAGAAATTCCTTTTTTTTTGTGGGAAAAGGTATACATTCCTCTTACTTTCAGGATAAAAAGCAGAAATTCCCCGTATTTTGAAGCAAAATTGCAGAAATTCTCATAATTTTCGGGCAAAAAGGCAGAAATTCTCCTTATTTTGGGGCAAAAAGACAGAAAATCTCCTTCTTTCGGGAGCAAACAGTCAGAAATTTCCCTTATTTTGGGGCAAAATTGCAGAAATTTCGTTTACATTGGGGCAAAATTGCAGAAATTTCCCTTATTTTCGGGCAAAATTGCAGAAATTTCACTTATTTCAGGGTAATAAGTCAGAAATTCCCCTTATTTTGGGGCAAAAAAGACAGAAATTCCCTTTGTTTTGGGGGAAAAATACAGAAATTTTACTTATTTAGAGGCAAAAAGGCAGAAATTTTCCTTATTTTGGAGCAAAAATGAAGAAATTTCCCTTTATATGGCAAAAAGGTATGCATTCCCATTATTTTCGGGCAAAAAGGCAATAATTCCCCGTATTTTGGAGCAAAATTGCAGAAATTCCCCTAATTTTGGGGCAAAAGGCAGAAATTCCCTTTATTTTAGGGCAAAATCAGAAATTCCCCTTATTTTGGGGCAAAATTCCAGAAATTTCCCTTATTATGGGGAAAAATGGCAGAAATTTCCCTTATTTTAGGGCGAAATTGCAGAAATTTCACTTATTTCAGAGAAAAAAAACAAAAATTTTTCTTATTTTGGGGCAAAAAGGCAGAAATTCACCTTATTTTGGGGTAAAATTGCAGAAATTTCACATATTTCAGGACAAAAAGGCAGAAATTTCCCTTATTTTGGGGCAAAATTGCAGAAATTTCACTTATTTCAGGAAAAAAAGGCAGAAATTTTTATTATTTGGGGGCAAAAAGACAGAAATTTCGGTTATTTTGTGGCAAAAATGCAGAAATTTCTTTTATTTTAGGGCAAAATTGCAGAAATTTCACTTATTTCAGAGAAAAAAAACAAAAATTTTTCTTATTTTGGGGCAAAAAGGCAGAAATTCACCTTATTTTGGGGTAAAATTGCAGAAATTTCACATATTTCAGGACAAAAAGGCAGAAATTTCCCTTATTTTGGGGCAAAATTGCAGAAATTTCACTTATTTCAGGAAAAAAAAGGAGAAATTTTTATTATTTGGGGGCAAAAAGACAGAAATTTCGGTTATTTTGTGGCAAAAATGCAGAAATTTCTTTTATTTTGGGGCAAATTTGCAGAAATTTTACTTATTTCAGGGCATAATTCAAAAATTTTTTTTATTTTTGGGCAAAAAGACAGAAATTCCGTTTATTTTGGGGTAAAAAGGAAGAAATTTCACTTATTTTGAGGTAAAAAGGCAGAAATTCCTTTTATTTTGAGGCAAAAATGAAGAAATTTCTCTTTTTTGTTGCAAAAGGTATACATTCCCCTTACTTTCGGGATAAAAAGCAGAAATTCCCCGTATTTTGGAGCAAAATTGCAGAAATTCTGCCTATTTCGGGCAAAAATACAGAAAATCTCCTTTTTCAGGAGCAAACAATCAGAAATTCCCCATATTGTGGGGCAAAATTGCAGAAATTTTTTTTTTACATTGGGGAAATTGCAGAAATTTCCCTTATTTTAAGGCAAAATTGCAGAAATTTCACTTATTTCAGGTTAATAAGTCAGAAATTCCTCTTATATTGGGGCAAAATTGCAAAAATTTCTTTTACATTGGGGCAAAATTGCAGAAATTTCTCTTATTTTGTGTCAAAATTGCAGATATTTAACTTATTTCAGGGTAATAAGTCAGAAATTCCCCTTATTTTGGGGCAATAAAGACAGAAATTCCCTTTGTTTTGGGGGAAAATACAGAAATTTACTTATTTAGAGGCAAAAATGCAGAAATTCCCCTTATTTTGAAGCAAAAATGAAGAAATTTCCCTTTTTATGGCAAAAAGGTATGCATTCCCATTATTTTCAGGCAATAAGGCAGAAATTCCCCATATTTTGGAGCAAAATTGCAGAAATTCCCTTAATTTTTGGGCAAAAAGCAGAAATTCCCTTTATGTTAGGGCAAAAATCAGAAATTCCCCTTATTTTGGGGCAAAATTCCAGAAATTTCCTTTATTTTGGGGAAAAAAATTGCAGAAATTCACCTTATTTTGGGGTAAAATTGCAGAAATTTCACATATTTCAGGGCAGAAAGGCAGAAATTTCCCTTATTTTGGGGCAAAATTGCAGAAATTTCACTTATTTCAGTGTATTAAGTCAGAAATTCCCCTTATTTTGGGGCAAAAAAGACAGAAATTCCCTTTGTTTTGGGGGAAATAGACAGAAATTCCACTTATTTAGAGGCAAAAAAGCCAAAATTTTTCTTATTTTGGAGCAAAAATGAAGAAATTTTCCTCTTTTATGGCAAAAACTTATGCATTTCCTCTATTTTCGGGCAAAATGCAGAAATTCCCCGTATTTTGGAGCAAAATTACAGAAATACCTTTAATTCTGGGGCAAAAAGGCAGAAATTCCCTATATGTTTGGGCAAAAAGACAGAAATTCTCCTTATTTTGTGGCAAAACTCAGAAATTCCCCTTATTTTGGGGCAGAATTCCAGAAATTTCCCTTATTTTGGGGAAAAATTGCAGAAATTTTACTTATTTTGGGGCAAAATTGCAGAAATTTCACTTATTTCAGGGAAAAAAGGCAGAAATTCTCCTTATTTTGGGGCAAAAATGCAGAAATTCCCCTTATTTTGAGTTAAAAATGCTGAAATTCCCTTTATTTGGAGGCAAAAAGGCAGAAATTTCCCTTATTTTGGGGCAAAAAGACAGAAATTCCCCTTATTTTGTGGCAAAAACCCAGAAATTTCTTTTATTTTAGGGCAAAATTGCAAAAATTTCACTAATTTCAGGACATAATTCAAAAATTCCTTTTATTTTGGGGCAAAAAGACAGAAATTCCGTTTATTTTTGGGTAAAAAGACAGAAATTTCACTTACTTTGTTGTAAAAAGTTAGAAATTCCTCTTATTTTGGGGCAAAAATGAAGAAATTTCCCTTTTTTGTGGCAAAAGGTATACATTCCCATTATTCTCGGGCAAAAAAGCAGAAATTCTCCGTATTTTGGAGCAAAACTGCAGAAATTCCCCTAATTGTGGGGCAAAAAGGCAGAAATTCCCTATGTGTTGGGGCAAAAAGACAGAAATTCTCCTTATTTTGGAACAAAACTCAGAAATTCCACTTATTTTGGGGCAAAATTCCAGAAATTTCCCTTATTTTGGGGCAAAATTGTAGAAATTTCACTTATTTTGGGGCAAAATTGCAGAAATTTCACTTATTTCAGGGAAAAAGGCAGAAATTTTCCTTATTTTGGGGCAAAAAGGCAGAAATTCTTAATATTTTGTGGCAAAAATGCAGAAATTCCCCTTATTTTGAGGTATAAAGGCTGAAATTCCCCTTATTTGGGGGCAAAAAGGCAGAAATTCCCCTTATTTTGTGGCAAAAAGGCAGAAATTTCTTTTATTTTGGGGGCAAAATTGCAGAAGTTTCACTTATTTCAGGGCATAATTCAAAAATTCCTTTTATTTTTGGGCAAAAAGACAGAAATTCCGTTTATTTTTGGGTATAAAGGCAGAAATTTCACTTATTTTGAGGTAAAAAGGCAGAAATTCCTCATATTTTAGGGCAAAAATGAAGAAATTCCATTTTTTTGTGGGAAAAGGTATACATTCCTCTTACTTTCGGGATAAAAAGCAGAAATTCCTCGTATTTTGAAGCAAAATTGCAGAAATTCTCATAATTTTCGGGCAAAAAGGCAGAAATTCTCCTTATTTTGGGGCAAAAAGAAAGATAATCTCCTTTTTTCGGGAGCAAACAGTCAGAAATTTTCCTTATTTTGGGGCAAAATTGCAGAAATTTCCTTTACATTGGGGCAAAATTGCAGAAATTTCCCTTATTTTCGGGCAAAATTGCAGAAATTTCACTTATTTCAGGGTAATAAGTCAGAAATTCCCCTTATTTTGGGGCAAAAAAGACAGAAATTCCCTTTGTTTTGGGGGAAAAATACAGAAATTTCACTTATTTAGAGGCAAAAAGGCAGAAATTTTCCTTATTTTGGAGCAAAAATGAAGAAATTTCCCTTTATATGGCAAAAAGGTATGCATTCCCATTATTTTCGGGCAAAAAGGCACTAATTCCCCGAATTTTGGAGCAAAATTGCAGAAATTCCCCTAATTTTGGGGCAAAAGGCAGAAATTCTCTTTATTTTGGGGCAAAATCAGAAATCCCCCTTATTTTGGGGCAAAATTCCACAAATTTCCTTTATTTTGAAGCAAAATTGCAGGAATTTACCATATTTTGGGGCAAAATTGCAGAGATTTCTCTTATTTGGGGCAAAATTGCAGAAATTTCACTTATTTTCAGGTAAAAAGTCTGCAATTTTCTCTATTTTGGGGCAAAAAGTGAGAAAATCCTCTTCTTTTGGGGCAAAATTCCAGATATTTCCCTTATTATGGGGAAAAATGGCAGAAATTTCCCTTATTTTAGGGCGAAATTGCAGAAATTTCACTTATTTCAGAGAAAAAAAACAAAAATTTTTCTTATTTTGGGGCAAAAAGGCAGAAATTCACCTTATTTTGGGGTTAAATTGCAGAAATTTCACATATTTCAGGACAAAAAGGCAGAAATTTCCCTTATTTTGGGGCAAAATTGCAGAAATTTCACTTATTTTAGGGAAAAAAGGCAGAAATTTTTTTTATTTGGGGGCAAAAAGAAAGAAATTTCGCTTATTTTGTGGCAAAAATGCAGAAATTTCTTTTATTTTGGGGTAAATTTGCAGAAATTTTACTTATTTCAGGGCATAATTCAAAAATTCTTTTTATTTTGGGGCAAAAAGACAGAAATTCCGTTTATTTTGGGGTAAAAAGGCAGAAATTTCACTTATTTTGAGGTAAAAAGGCAGAAATTCCTTTTTTTGAGGCAAAAATGAAGAAATTTCTCTTTTTTGTTGCAAAAGGTATACATTCCCCTTACTTTCGGGATAAAAAGCAGAAATTCCCCGTATTTTAGAGCAAAATTGCAGAAATTCTGCTTATTTTGGGGCAAAAATACAGAAAATCTCCTTTTTCAGGAGCAAACAGTCAGAAATTCCCCATATTGTGGGGCAAAATTGCAGAAATTTTTTTTTTACATTGGGGAAATTGCAGAAATTTCCCTTATTTTAAGGCAAAATTGCAGAAATTTCACTTATTTCAGGTTAATAAGTCAGAAATTCCTCTTATATTGGGGCAAAATTGCAAAAATTTCTTTTACATTCTGGCAAAATTGCAGAAATTTCTCTTATTTTCTGTCAAAATTGCAGATATTTCACTTATTTCAGGGTAATAAGTCAGAAATTCCCATTATTTTGGGGCAAAAAAGACAGAAATTCCCTTTGTTTTGGGGGAAATAGACAGAAATTCCACTTATTTAGAGGCAAAAAAGCCGAAATTCTTCTAATTTTGGAGCAAAAATGAAGAAATTTTCCTCTTTTATGGCAAAAACTTATGCATTTCCTCTATTTTTGGGCAAAATGCAGAAATTCCCCGTATTTTGGAGCAAAATTACAGAAATTCCTTTAATTCTGGGGCAAAAAGGCAGAAATTCCCTATATGTTGGGGCAAAAAGACAGAAATTCTCCTTATTTTGTGGCAAAACTCAGAAATTCCCCTTATTTTGGGGCAGAATTCCAGAAATTTTTATTTATTTGGGGCAAAATTGCAGAAATTTCACTTATTTTGGGGCAAAATTGCAGAAATTTCACTTATTTCAGGGAAAAAAGGCAGAAATTTTCCTTATTTTGGGGCAAAAATGCAGAAATTCCCCTTATTTTGAGTTAAAAAGGCTGAAATTCCCTTTATTTGGGGGCAAAAAGGCAGAAATTTTCCTTATTTTGGGGCAAAAAAACAAAAATTCTCCTTATTTTGTGGCAAAAATGCAGAAATTTCTTTTACTTTGGGGCAAAATTGCAGAAATTTCACCTATTTCAGGGCATAATTCAAAAATTCCTTTTATTTTAGAGCAAAAAGTCAGAAATCCGTATATTTTTGGGTAAAAACGCAGAAATTTCACTTATTTTGAGGTAAAAAGGCGGAAATTCCTCTTATTTTGGGGCAAAAATTAATAAATTTCCCTTTTTTTGTGGCAAAAGGTATACATTCCCCATACTTTCGGGATAAAAAGCAGAAATTCCCCGTATTTTGAAGCAAAATTGCAGAAATTCTCTCAATTTTTGTGCAAAAATGCAGAAATTCTTATTATTTTGGGGCAAAAAACAGAAAAATCTTCTTTTTCGGGAGCAAACAGTCAGAAATTCCCCTTATTTGGGGGCAAAATTGCAGAAATTTTCTTTATTTTGGGGCAAAATTGCAGAAATTCACCTTATTTTTGGGTAAAATTGCAGAATTTTCACATATTTCAGGGAAAAAATGCAGAAATTTTCCTTATTTTGGGGCAAAATTACAGAAATTTCACTTATTTCAGTGTAATAAGTCAGAAATTCTTCTTATTTTGGGGCAAAAAAGACAGAAATTCCCTTTGTTTTGGAGGAAATAGACAGAAATTCCACTTATTTAGAGGCAAAAAAGCCGAAATTCTTCTTATTTTGGAGCAAAAATGACGAAATTTTCCTCTTTTATGGCAAAAACTTATGCATTTCCTCTATTTTCGGGCAAAATGCAGAAATTCCCCGTATTTTGGAGCAAAATTACAGAAATACCTTTAATTCTGGGGCAAAAAGGCAGAAATTCCCTATATGTTTGGGCAAAAAGACAGAAATTCTCCTTATTTTGTGGCAAAACTCAGAAATTCCCTTTATTTTGGGGCAGAATTCCAGAAATTTCCCTTATTTTGGGGCAAAATTGCAGAAATTTCACTTATTTTGGGGCAAAATTGCAGAAATTTCACTTATTTCAGGGAAAAAAGGCAGAAATTTTCCTTATTTTGGGGCAAAAATGCAGAAATTCCCCTTATTTCGAGTTAAAAGGGCTGAAATTCCCATTATTTTGGGGCAAAAAGGCAGAAATTTCCCTTATTTTGGGGCAAAAAAACAAAAATTCTCCTTATTTTGTGGCAAAAATGCAGAAATTTCTTTTACTTTGGGGCAAAATTGCAGAAATTTCAGCTATTTCAGGGCATAATTCAAAAATTCCTTTTATTTTGGGGCAAAAAGTCAGAAATCTGTTTATTTTTGGGTAAAAAGGCAGAAATTTCACTTATTTTGAGGTAAAAAGGCAGAAATTCCTCTTATTTTGGGGCAAAAGTTAAGAAATTTCCCTTTTTTGTGGCAAAAGGTATACATTCCTTTTACTTTCAGGATAAAAAGCAGAAATTCATCGTATTTTGAAGCAAAATTGCAGAAATTCTCTCAATTTCGTGCAAAAAGAAAGAAATTCTCCTTATTTTGGGGCAAAAAACAGAAAATTCTCCTTTTTCGGGAGCAAACAGTCAGAAATTTCCCTTATTTTGGGGCAAAATTGCAGAAATTTCCTTTACATTGGGGCAAAATTGCAGAAATTTTTTTTATTTTGGGGCAAAGTTGCAAAAATTTCACTTATTTCAGGGTAATAAGTCAGAAATTCCCCTTATTTTGGGGCAAAAAAGACAGAAATTCCTTTTGTTTGGGTGAAAAAAAGACAGAAATTCCACTTATTTAGAGGCAAAGAGGCAGAAATTCCCTTTATTTTAAAGCAAAAATGAAGAAATTTCCCTTTTTTTAGCAAAAAGGTATGCATTCCTATTATTTTCGGGCAAAAAGGCAGAAATTCCCCGTATTTTAGAGCAAAATTGCAGAAATTCCCCTAATTGTTTGGCAAAAGGCAGAAATTCCCTTTATTTTGGAGCAAAAATGAAGAAGTTTCCCTTTTTATAGCAAAAAGGTATGCATTCCTATTATTTTCAGGCAAAAAGGCAGAAATTCCCTATATTTTAGAGCAAAATTGCAGAAATTCCCCTAATTGTGGGGCAAAAGGCAGAAATTCCCTTTATTTTGGAGCAAAAATGAAGAAATTTACCTTTTTATGGCAAAAATTTATGAATTCCCATTATTTTCGGGCAAAAAGGCAGAAATTCCCCGTATTTTAGAGCAAAATTGCAGAAATTCCCCTAATTTTGGGGCAAAAGGCAGAAATTCCCTTTATTTTGGGGCAAAAAACAAAAATTCCTCTTATTTTGGGGCAAAATTCCATAAATTTCCTTTATTTTTGGGGCAAAATTGCAGGAATTTACCTTATTTTGGGGCAAAATTGCAGAAATTTCTCTTATTTGGGGCAAAATTAAAGAAATTTAACTTATTTTCAGATAAAAAGGCTGAAATTTTTTTTATTTTGGGATAAAAAGAGAGAAATAATCCTTATTTTGGGGCAAAATTGCAGAAATTTCCCTTATTATGGGGAAAAATTGCAGAAATTTCCCTTATTTTAGGGCAAAATTGCAGAAATTTCACATATTTCAGAGAAAAAATTCAAAAATTTTTCTTTTTTCGGGGCAAAAAGACAGAAATTCCCATTATTTTGGGGCAAAAATGCAGAAATTCACATTATTTTGGGGTAAAATTGCAGAAATTTCATATATTTCAGGGCAAAAAGGCAGAAATTTCCCTTATTTTGGGGCAAAATTTCAGAATTTTCACTTATTTCAGGGTAATAAGTCAGAAATTCCCCTTATTTTGGGGCAAAAGAGACAGAAATTCCCTTTGTTTTGGGGGAAAAAGACAGAAATTCCACTTATTTAGAGGCAAAAAGGCAGAAATTTCCCTTATTTTGGAGCAAAAATGAAAAAATTTCCCTTTTTATGGCAAAAAGGTATGCATTCCCATTATGTTCAGGCAAAAAGGTAGAAATTCCCCGTATTTTGGAGCAAAATTGCTGAAATTCCTCTAATTTTGGGGCAAAATGCAGAAATACCCTTTATGCTGAGGCAAAAATCAGAAATTCCCCTTATTTTGAGGCAAAATTCCAGGAAATTCATTTATTTTGGGGCAAAATTGCAGGAATTTACCTTATTTTGGGGCAAAATTGTAGAAATTTCTCTTATTTGGTGCAAAATTGCAGAAATTTCACTTATTTTCAGGTAAAAAGGCTGAAATTTCCTTAATTTTGGGGCAAAAAGAATGAAATTCCTCTTCTTTTGAGGCAAAATTGCAGAAATTTCCCTTATTATGGGGAAAAATTGCAGAAATTTGACTTATTTCAGAGAAAAAAATCAAAAATTTTTCTTTTTTTTTGGGCAAACAGGCAGAAATCTCCATTATTTTTGGGCAAAAAGGCAGAAATTGACCTTATTTTGGGGTAAAATTACAGAAATTTCACATATTTCAGGGCAAAAAGGTAGAAATTTCCCTTATTTTGGGGCAAAATTGCAGAAATTTCACTTATTTCAGGGTAATAAGTCAGAAATTCCCCTTATTTTGGGGCAAAAAAGAGAGAAATTCTTTTTGTTTTAAGGGAAAAAGACAGAAATTCCACTTATTTAGAGTTAAAAATGCAGAAATTCCCGTTATTTTAGAGCAAAAATGAAGAAATTTCCCTTTTTATGGCAAAAAAAGTATGCATTCCCATTATTTCGGGCAAAAAGGCAGAAATTCCCCGTATTTCGGAGCAAAATTGCAGAAATTCCCCTTATTTTAGGGCAAAAGGCAGAAATTCCTTTTATTTTGGGGCAAAAATCAGAAAATCCCCTTATTTGGGGGCAAAATTCCAGAAATTTCCATTATTTGGGGTAAAATTGCAGAAATATCACTTATTTTCAGATAAAAAGGCTGAAATTTCCTTTATTTTGGGGCAAATAGGGAAAAATTCCTCTTATTTTGTGGCAAAATTGCAGAATTTTCCCTTATGGAGAAAAATTGCAGAAATTTCCCTTCTTTTAGGGCAAAATTGCAGAAATTTCACTTATTTCCGAGAAAAAAAGCAAAAATTTTTCTTATTTTGGGACAAAAAGGCAGAAATTCCCATTATTTTAGGGCAAAAAGGCAGAAATTCACTTTATTTTGGGGTATAATTGCAGAAATTTCACATATTTTAGGGCAAAAAGGCAGAAACGTCCCTTATTTTGGGGCAAAATTGCAGAAATTTCACTCATTTCAGGGTAATAAGTCAGAAATTCCTCTTATTTTGGGGGAAAAAGGACAGAAATTCCCTTTGTTTTGGGGGAAAAAGACAGAAATTCCACTTATTTAGAGGAAAAAAAGCCGAAATTCTTCTTATTTTGGAACAAAAATGAAGAAATTTTCCTCTTTTATGCCAAAAACTTATGCATTTCCTTTATTTTCTGGCAAAATGCAGAAATTCCCCGTATTTTGGAGCAAAATTGCAGAAATTCCTCTAATTCTGGGGCAAAAAGGCAGAAATTCCCTATATGTTGGGGCAAAAAGACAGAAATTCTCCTTATTTTGGGGCAAAACTCAGAATTTCCCCTTATTTTGGGGCAAAATTGCAGAAATTTTTCTTTTTTGGTGCAAAATTGCAGAAATTTCACTTATTTTCAGGTAAAAAGGCTGAAATTTCCTTAATTTTGGGGCAAAAAGAATGAAATTCCTCTTCTTTTGGGGCAAAATTGAAGAAATTTCCCTTATTATGGGGAAAAATTGCAGAAATTTCACTTATTTCAGAGAAAAAAATCAAAAATTTTTCTTTTTTTGGCCAAAAAGGCAGAAATTTCCATTATTTTGGGGCAAAAAGGCAGAAATTGACCTTATTTTGGGGTAAAATTGCAGAAATTTCACATATTTCAGGGCAAAAAGGTAGAAATTTCCCTTTATTTTGGGGCAAAATTGCAGAAATTTCACTTATTTCAGGGTAATAAGTCAGAAATTCCCCTTATTTTTGGGCAAAAAAGACAGAAATTCCTTTTGTTTTGAGGAAAAAAGACAGAAATTCCACTTATTTAGAGTTAAAAATGCAGAAATTTCCGTTATTTTGGAGCAAAAATGAAGAAATTTCCCTTTTTATGGCAAAAAAGTATGCATTCTCATTATTTTCGGGCAAAAAGGCAGAAATTCCCCATATTTTGGAGCAAAATTGCAGAAATTCCACTTATTTTAGAGTAAAAGGCAGAAATTCCTTTTATTTTGGGGGAAAAAATCAGAAAATCCCCTTATTTTGGGGCAAAATTCCAGAAATTTCCATTATTTGGGGTAAAATTGCAGAAATTTCACTTATTTTCAGATAAAAAGGCTGAAATTTCCTTTATTTTGTGGCAAATAGGGAGAAATTCCTCTTATTTTGGGGCAAAATTGCAGAAATTCCCTTATGGGGAAAAATTGCAGAAATTTCCCTTCTTTTAGGGCAAAATTGCAGAAATTTAACTTATTTCCGAGAAAGAAAGCAAAAATTTTTCTTATTTTGGAACAAAAAGGCAGAAATTCCCATTATTTTGGGGCAAAAAGGCAGAAATTCACTTTCTTTTGGGGTAAAATTGCAGAAATTTCACATATTTTAGGGCAAAAAGGCAGAAATTTGCCTTATTTTGGGGCAAAATTGCAGAAATTTTACTTATTTCAGGGTAATAAGTCAGAAATTCCCCTTATTTTGGGGCAAAAAAGACAGAAATTCCCTTTGTTTTGGGGGAAAAAGACAGAAATTCCACTTATTTAGAGGCAAAAAAGCCGAAATTCTTCTTATTTTGGAGCAAAAATGAAGAAATTTTCCTCTTATATGCCAAAAACTTATGCATTTCCTCTATTTTCTTGCAAAATTCAGAAATTTTCCGTATTTTGGAGCAAAATTGCAGAAATTCCTCTAATTCGGGGGCAAAAAGAAGAAATTCCCTATATGTTGGGGCAAAAAGACAGAAATTCTCCTTATTTTGGGGCAAAACTCAGAATTTCCCCTTATTTTGGGGCAAAATTCCAGAAATTTCCCTTATTTTGGGGCAAAATTGCAGAAATTTCACTTATTTTGGTGCAAAATTGCAGAAATTTCACTTATTTCAGGGAAAAACGCAGAAATTTTCCTTATTTTGGGGCAAAAATGCAGAAATTCCCCTTATTTTGAGGTAAAAAGGCTGAAGTTCCCCTTATTTGGGGGCAAAAAGGCAGAAATTTCCCTTATTTGGGGGCAAAAAAACAGAAATTCTTATTTTGTGGCAAAAATGCAGAAATTTCTTTTCTTTTGGGGCAAAATTGCAGAAATTTCACTTATTTCAGGGCATAATTAAAAAATTCCTTTTATTTTGGGGCAAGAAGACAGAAATTCCGTTTATTTTTTGGGTAAAAAGGCAGAAATTTCACTTATTTTGAGGTAAAAAGGCAGAAATTCCTCTTATTTTGGGGCAAAAATGAAGAAATTTCCCTTTTTTTGTGGCAAAGGGTATACATTCCCCTTACTTTCGGGATAAAAAGCAGAAATTCCCCATATTTTGAATCAAAATTGCAGAAATTCTCTCAATTTTCGTGCAAAAAGGGAGAAATTCTCCTTATTTTGGGGCAAAAAGACAGATAATCTCCTTTTTCTGGAGCAAACAGTCAGAAATTCCCCTTATTTTAAGGCAAAATTGCAGAAATTTCCTTTACATCGGGGCAAAATTGAAAAAATTTCCCTTATTTTGGGGCAAAGATGCAGAAATTTCACTTATTGCAGGGGAATATGTCAAAAATTCCCCTTATTTTGGGGCAAAAAAGACAGAAATTTCCTTTGTTTTGGGGGCAAAAGACAGAAATTACACTTATTAAGAGGCAAAAAGGCAGAAATTCCCTTTATTTTGAAGCAAAAATTAAAAAATTTCCCTTATTATGGCAAAAAGATATGCATTCCCATTATTTTTGGGCAAAAAGGCAGAAATTCCCCGTATTTTGGAGCAAAATTGCAGAAATTCCTTTAATTTTGGGGCAAAAGGCAGAAATTCCATTTATTTTGGGGCAAAAATCAGAAATTCCCCTTATTTTGGGGCAAAATTTCAGAAATTTCCTGTATTTTTGAGACAAAATTGCAGGAATTTACCTTATTTTGGGGCAAAATTGCAGAAATTTTACTAATTTTCAGGTAAAAAGGCTGAAATTTCATTTATTTTGGGGCAAAAAGGGAGAAATTCCTTTTATTTTAAGGCAAAATTACAGAAATTTCCCTTTTGTTGGGAAAAATTACAGAAATTTCCTTTATTTTAGGGCAAAATTGCAGAAATTTCACTTATTTCAGAGAAAAAAAACAAAAATTTTTCTTATTTTGGGGCAAATAGGCAGAAATTCACATTATTTTGGGCAAAAAGTCAGAAATTCACCTTATTTTAGGGTAAAATTGCAGAAATTTCACATATTTCAGGGCAAAAAGGCAGAAATTTCTGTGATTTTGGGG